>NC_090930.1:517889004-519218149 GCF_040938575.1 Ambystoma mexicanum | reverse complement strand
AGAGAGAGAGGGAGAGGGGAAGAGAGAGAGAGAGAGAGAGAGAGAGAGAGAGGAGAGAAGAGAGAGAGAGAGAGAGAGAGAGAGAGAGAGAGAGAGAGAGAGAGAGAGAGAGAGAGAGAGAGAGAGAGAGAGAGAGAGAGAGAGAGAGAGAGAGAGGAGAGAGAGAGAGAGAGAGAGAGAGAGAGAGAGAGAGAGAGAGAGAGAGAGAGAGAGAGAGAGAGGAGAGAGAGAGAGAGAGAGAGAGAGAGAGAGAGAGAGAGAGAGAGAGAGAGAGAGAGAGAGAGAGAGAGAGAGAGAGAGAAGAGAGAGAGAGAGAGAGAGAGAGAGAGAGAAAGAGAAAGAGAAAGAGAAAGAGAAAGAGAAAGAGAAAGAGAAAGAGAAAGAGAAAGAGAAAGAGAAAGAGAAAGAGAAAGAGAAAGAGAAAGAGAAAGAGAAAGAAAGAAAATATGAATGAATATTCCCACTCCACATCCATGGTGCCAGAAAGTCTGAGTGTGGGGCAAATGTGAAGCCAGTAATTGTCCCTGTTTGGACAACTACTGGCTGTTTGAATGGGGCAGTTGATTACTATTGGTGGGGTTGGACTTGCTTCCTGGCTTGGATTTTGGATATGAAGAGACCTCTGCAGCCCATTTCTTCAGATCATCGTTGCAGCCAAGAATCCCTTGAAGAATTGCAGCCCATTGATGTCCCAAAAGCGATTCATAAAATGCACAACATACCCTCCGGTGTCTGTCCCAGGTGACGCTCTAAGCCTCTGCCTGATCTCTGAAGACCCTGAGTGGTGCTTCAGCCCTTGAACTAGTGGTATCAACTAGTCTCGATGCCTTTCACGCACGCAGCCCTTCAGAGCCTTTGGAAGTGCCCTCGGACTGCTTGGAGGACCAACCAGCTCTCTCATGGGCTACCTCACCAGAAGCATTGCTGTTCCACATTCAAGACCGGAACTTTGGTAGTCACCAGCTTGTGCCACAAGTCTTCTCCCCGAATTCCAGCTTCCTATCGTCTAGGAAACCTGTCCTGCAGCAGATGCTATGACTGCGAACTGAATGATGCCTGATGCTGCCTGTCAATGGTGATCGTCTCTGCAATTTGCCTCCTTCCATCCTGTGAAGTTTTTTAAGGAGGCTTGCGTTGTTGGATTTTGCATTTCTTTGACGACAGAAGCTGCATATTGCATTTGCACTTGACTGGAAGAAACTAGCAACCCCTGGGCACCTCTTATCAGAACAAAGGGCAGCAGATCAAGCCTCCGCCTCCAGATGATCCATAATGACATCTGAGAAACTCTGAGTCGGGGTGAGGGGGCGGTTAGTAAGCATACCTGGCCGTGTCACCTGCCTGTACTCCAATGGATAACATTGGGAACAAGTCTCTTTGTCTTCTGTCTCACTGTCACTCACCTTTTAGTCGTCGAACCTGGGTTGAGTATCCATCCCATTGGTTAGCCCTGGGACTGGAAGAAAGAGAACTTACCTATCCTTGGGTAAATTGTTGTGGAACTTTTAAAAAGTTTGAAAATAAATGCTGCCACAGGCACATTGCATCACATTCAAAGAAAAGTTGTACCTGTGGGAAACATTGTGTTGGACCCAGTGACAATTTTGCACAAGGCCCCATTCAACTTAGGGTTTGAACGTCTAAAGTTAGGATATTGTACTTATGACTTGTTCACATCATACTAAATCTGCATTAATTACCTGCGTTGTTTGGTTGAGTTATTTGATTATGTACAATAAGTGAACATATTGGTGATTGTATATATGTGTATTGTAGAGTATTGTGTGCTAGTAGTGCCTCCTAGTTTCATTTTTCAGTGTGTTCTAAAGACCTAAAATAAAAGTATGTTTTTATAACCGACTGTCTTAATTAAATTGTGTGCTATTCCGAGTGGACTCATTGAGGGCCGTTGACCCCACTCCCATTCGCCTTGACTGCTCATCCACCTACCTTGAATGGGATTTGGCTAACCTCTCCAAGCTCCCTGTTCATAACTAGGTGGCCTCCTAAAATCTGTCCAACAGGCCAGATTCTAGAAATCCATCTAAACACCTGGCATTTGCAGGCAAAACTTCTGAACATGTTTGACGGAACAAATGCAAAATCTTTGGGCCCGGCGGTCCAACAGCAACGGCCTGTTACTTCCCTGGGAAGTGGCAGGAGTTTTCGCCCCACCACCAAAGGCCGAGCTCAAGCTTCCTCCGGCAAGTGGATGCAGTGCTGTCCCAAAAGGTATGCCTGGCTGAGTTGTATTGACCTTACTGTGCCATCTACAGCCCTGGTGCAAAGCCCCTATGAATCAGACTTTAACTATCCCTCGCCTGTGGCAAGCAGAATCGCCCAGTTCGGCAAGGAATGGATATTTACCACTTCCTATGCCTGGGCGTTATAGGTCGTTCACCAAGCATACTGTCGCCCTTTTGCTCAACATCCTCCAGACCACCCACCAACTAGTGCCTTCCTCCACACATTCTCCGGTTGGAGGAGGTTTGTTAGCTTGTAGCTAAAAGGGCCTTAGATCTGGTACCCTTCTTGGAATGAGGTAAGGACTAGTATTCAACTTATTTTCTGGTGCCGAAGGAGGACTGGGGCCTACATCCTATCTTTGATCAGAGTATCTTGAAGCTGTACTTGAGCAAGGACAAGTTAAGAATTGTCACCTCAGCCCAGATTCATCAGGCCCTGGACCTGCTGGATTAGCTGGTCTCCCTGGATCTCTAGGATGCCTGCTTCCATGCACCAGTGCACAGGAAGTACTGGTGAGTCACAGTGCTGAACTGCCAATACCAATGCAAGGTCCTGACATTCTGTCTGACTTTGGCACTCTGGGTTTTCAGCAAGCTGTTGACAGTGATAACGACTCTCCTCAGAAAGGGGGTCATTTCCTATCTGTCTTTTCCTATCTGGATGAATGGCTCGTCTTGAGTTCACTGCCCAGACTGTGTCGGCACATTTTTACCAAATGTGTAGCCTGTTGCACAGCTTGGGCTTCCCCCTGAACTTCAGGAAGACTTGTATTTCGCTGTCCCAGTCCCACCAGTTCATCATGTGGACTTGGACATTTGATTTGCCAGGGCCGCGCCTGAGGCTCGAGTAGTGAGCATCTGCAAAATGGTGTGTGTCTTGCAACTGCAAAAAAAGATTCTGGCCTCAGCTTTTCTGCGCTTGCTGGATCCTTTCACCTAATGCATTTGTGTTGTGCCAGAGGCCAGGCTTTGCACAAGGACACTCCAGTGGTCTCATTTTCAGGGATGCACTTCAGATCTCGGCAAAAGTGTCCAGACACCTGGGCTGATGATCACAGTGAGATAATGTATTAAAAGGGGCGTTTATTCGACAACCCTGGTGCCACCTGACCCTTGTGTGCAGTAGCACCTGGAGCGTTCTAAGTACCAGATGGAATTGCTAATAAACGATCTCAGACCCAAATAACCGGACGGACTCAAATAATATGGCAAAATACTACTTTATAAGCAGTTCAAATAAAGTAGGGAAACCTGGTGAACAAACGGAATGCATAAATAAAAAATAAAAAAACAGAATGCACCTCACTCACTCTCAACTACATTTCAATTGCACAAATGCTTTATACCTAGATATGGCAGCTATGAGGTCATCCTATGTGGCAAACAACCAATGCCTCCTTTCCATAGGTTTTTACTAAGGGAACATATACCTATACTTCATTAAGGTGTTACTAACATAATTTGCTGCCCTCTATCTGATAGGCAGTTCTTGAACTACCCGACTACGTATAATACAGATTAATAGAATAACTGCAGCAGATTGGCTTCTGCAACAATGTTTGGTGCATTGCTGCACTGGCCCTCATGATTATTTGGCATTCTCTCCTAACCTTGGCCATTCGTCTCGTTAGCAGCAGGTAAGCAAAATGAAACCCAGGTGCAGGGATCAACGCCAGACCACTGCTCACTTGGCCAGTTAGGCTACCATTTCTCATCAGTTAGGCCCTAAATCAAGGCTTTTTCTTTTTAGTTGACCATGCTGACTTTTCTCTTCTTCCAGACTTTTAAGGGAGTGAGGGTACATCGCTTTCTTCGTCTGGAGCTTAATGAATAGGCCTTGTTTTCTGGTCTTGCACCACGTGTGAGGAGACAACTATTTTGTCCATTTTAGCCTTCTATTAAGTGCTATTTAATTCAATTACATTTTGTGTATTACTCGTCTTGTCCTCTGAAGACTTGGTTGCTCTGTCCTGCATATGCTTTCTACAACTTTGATTGTTCAATACTTGGCATTTGCAAAAGTTATCCTTTACTTAATCTAAGAGAACATATGTTGTGCGTATGTAGCTTATCCTCTTTGACAACCCTTGTGCCTTGCAGTTACCTCCTGATGTGGCATCCTTGACCATAAGCCAAACGCGTATTCTTTGTTCCTCGTACAAAGCTATTTTCCAGTGCCTGTCAACTCTGCAGCCATGGTGTCTCTCTTCAAGGCTTCTTGCTTATTATTTATTCAGAGTCGACGACCATCTTTTCCTCATAGCTGCCTTACTCGTATTATATTTTCTACAGCAGCAAACTTCTATATGTCTCATCTACCTTGTGTTGCTGCGTATAAACAGCTACCATGTCTTTTCTTACTTATTTACTCAGTGTATATGATTTCTTATTCTGTATCTTCGTTTACTTTGTTACTTCAATTTCATCTTTATTCTTAAAGTATTTGCATATCGTGTCAGTATATCTTTGTCTCTTCTCTTCATAACATAACTTTACACTTACTTGATTTCACTTATAGCTCTTCTATGTTCAGTGGTGTATGCAGAAATCACCCTTCCACCTCAGTGTGAGGATTCATTTGATATGGTTGTCTGAGTGCATAGCATCTCTTGTATCTTCAATGCGGTATTGGGCTGATACCTGGTGTTACACAGTGCTCTCCTGCTGTTATTCCAGTAGGACAAAGGGGAGGGGGCAGGCACTTTAGATGACTTGTACCTCTGCCTCTCTACATTCCCCCCTCTGGTGGGGTCCTCGACCACCTCCTCAATTCTCTTTACCTTTTCTCCACACTGTGGTTTCTTCGGAATCCATATCTTCATCACCTCCCTCAGGTTATCTGCATTCGTTATGTGCTCATCCACACTCCAAGTCATATGGCAACACTCCCCAGTCAGTTGACAGAATACCCAATGTCCTACATAGTTCTTATGATCCTTGTGGTAGTAAAACTTAGTCCCTTGGGGTGCTGTGAGACTTCCTTTCAGGCGCTCATGGGTGGTACATTCAGTTTGTGTGTGCTCATTCACAGCATTCACATCAACCGTTATCTTCATCCCAATAGCTTTCTTTGCTGTCTGCTTGCACTGTCCTTTGATTATTCTTACGTGACAGAATCCTAACAATACTCACACTAGTATTGCTCCAAGTAGATTACATGCATTTTCCAAACAGGTTGGAACCCATGAAAACAGGGATTTGAACCAGTCATCCTCTTCGGTCTCGTCTGCTTCTTCCTCCATTTTCGTATGCAGGGTTGACAGCATAGTTATTGCCTCTGTCAGGGTTCCATTTTCTACATCATGAGCAGGTGTGTATGTACAGCAAGAAGGCCCGATCTTGGTGCACACACCACCTTCCATTGCTGTAATCAAGTCCAGGACATACCTGTTATGGAGGGCCATGAGTTGAATGCCCCTCAATTCTTCTCTAATCGCATTAAATCCTATTATTGTTGTGTTTATTGTTTGTAATAGCTCCCATCTGGTCATTTCTAACCACTTGGCATTCCCTGCAGTCTGAATTGCTGGCATGAATATAGCTGTAAAGATCACTGCAATTCTACCGAACAGTTTATGCTCATGATAGGCCTCTATTGATTTCGCTGAAAAAAGGTTCTCGCTTCAGTAAAATGAGGTTAAGCAACCTCTTTCTTTCTTTGTGTGAATCCATTTTCGGAAAAAAGTCCTCGATATGGAGATCACTTTGGGGAATCACCAATGCAGTAACATGTATACTCCCTATAGAGCATATTCCCCACCCCATTTTTAGGCAGCTTCATATAAACTCTGGATCCACAGGCCCAATAGTGTTCCATTAGCACGGCAGTTCATTCATTCCTGGAACATCAATTATCTGTTTGCATGCTTTGTTTTCTTCAATTTTAGTCAAATCCCTGTTCCTGAAACACAATGTAGCATTCTTCATTGGCAATATGGATACAGGTCCTGCTTCATTTTTGACCCATGTCAATAAGTTTGAATATCTGGCATATTCTTTTAGACATTCATCGTTCACCATTTGCACTTGTGCTGTCATCAATAAATGTGCACTGCAGGCCAGCATTCCATCTTTCCATCCTGTTCTGGTTGCTACTCGTCCACATTGATTGTATCCCAATGCTTTTATCTGATGCACTTTGTGCTTTTCATTTATTGTATTAATTTTAACCCCTCTGTGCTTTTAAATAATTGCTCGTAATTCTTCCTGCTGATCTTAGTCTCTTGTGCTATCTGTACTTTCTTTTCCTGTTATAATTCCGTGCAATTTGAAACAGAGCTTCTAGTAAGACTCTGCACGCACTCATCTCGGGGAACTACAATTCCCAGCATGCTGCATCGTTTCCTACGCTCTTATTTAGACTTGAGGCGCAACAGCATCTGGTGCGACTTAGCCGGTTTGTGCTGGTTCATGTAAGGTGAGAGTAGAGGACCTAGCTAAGAGGTTCTCCTCTGACATCAATCTTTTAGTCTCGTGAGCAACTGTCTACGCAGGAACACAAAGGTCACGTTTAATCCTTGCCTCTGCTCAATGCCTCTGAATAGGTCT
Source organism: Ambystoma mexicanum (assembly GCF_040938575.1). Classification (NCBI taxonomy): domain Eukaryota; kingdom Metazoa; phylum Chordata; class Amphibia; order Caudata; family Ambystomatidae; genus Ambystoma; species Ambystoma mexicanum. The sequence goes on along the minus strand of NC_090930.1, from coordinate 519,211,355 downwards.
GTAAAGCCTAGACACACACTCCCAGATTAAGTGTACTGCAGCTTCTGAAAACACTGACGTGGAACACCCGCAAGATCGCTTAACAATTTTAACTATCACTCACCATTATGCTAAACCCTTCCCCTCTAAGATTACTGATGTCAATGCAATTACCCGGCCTGGTCATGAGGACCAGCCCGAGGGGCTGCCTCATCTAGACCACGGCCGTGCCTTATCAACCCCTTTCCCGTGTACTATAGGGTTACCGGTAATTACTCGGATGGAGCCGATTTCCAATTAAACTCACACTTTACATCTCAAACCTACAGTCTATTTAAAGAATAAGTTAAGCATTTCCGTATTTAACACTTGTTCTTTGGTAAAACATGCTTTTGAGATTGCAGATCACATTTCCATTCACAAACCAGGCATTCTTGCACTCTCAGGAACATGGTTAAATGATGCCGCGCAGATTGCTATTGAAAACTCTTTTCCTGCGCGATGTAAAATATACTGCGCTGATCGTATTAACCAATGGGATGGGGTGTCGCGCTTATTGTGAAAGATCACTTTGACTGCTATTCTTCCCACAACTTGCATCTGGTTTGCTGTGAACTTCTTGGATGTAAAAATTTAAATTAATCCAAATACATCTCTCACCATACTTATTCTTTATAAACCTCCCCAAGCCCTTTCGCTCTTTGAAGAGCAGCTATTGAAACTATTAAATAGCATAATCAAAGCTAAATCCCCAGCACTTATTATGGGTGATTTCAATCTATGGGCAGATGACCCAACAGACCCCACTGGCTGCATCATTGCTCTCCTCTCTAGAAGCAGCTGGCTTTGCACAATTGGTAAAGGATCAAACTCATCAGTGTGGTCACACACTGGACTGAATACTCACATAATGTACAGAGTACCTCTATTGGTACCTCACTGTGCCCTTGGTCAGACCATCTTTTCGTTAATACCTAGATTATGCTCCCAACCGCCCCTCCCAGACTTGATACAAACGGGTGGATAGATCAGCGGCAACTTGCTTTCCTTAGAAGCAAGACATCACGAAGCCACACAGGTTTGATCCCCGGGTCCGTGCTTAGAAACCTCTGGGTATTAAGCACGTTATAAATATCATATCATATAAACCCAAGAGTAAACGTAACATGTCGTGACACAAAGAACATCTCGGCCACCACTTTTTCTGCCACAATCACAACCAAACTTGGGCATATTGAAGCTAGTGTTAATTCCTCTGACCTGGCCTCTCACTTATCAACTTTTATTAAGGAGACTATCGAAATTCTTGAACCTGATAAAGTAAAGATACTAAAAACTGAAACCATGAAGAAAATATGGTTCAAAGATGAGAATGTGGAAGCAAGAAGGGAAAAAAGAGCTTTAGAATGCAATAATGGAGGAAAAACCCCTGCCCCATTGCTCTTGAGAGCTAAAATAAGTGTTCACCTATATTAACATACCATTATTGAAGCAAAAAAGAAAACGTATAATGTACGCAAAGATGATGCAAAATCAATCAATAAAGAACTTTTTTAAATTCTCAAGGAATTTGAAAGTCTTTCCACCGATCTCGAAAGACTCCTTCTGGTGTCAATCCATTCAGGACGAGTTTGTAAATAAAATTTCAGGTCACCGTCTGTCTATTTCTAAGCAATTGACCAGCTTAATTTCCACCAATGATTCTATGACAAACAATGTACATTTATACTTGCCCAAACAACTCCCAGGTTTAATTTTCATAGCTGCACTGAAAATTAGGTCTTAGAGATTTTTAGAAATATTATATCTACTTCATGTCTAGGGACACCTTCCCTAATGAAAGGTTCCCTAGATGTTTTGATCCCTTGGACCACAAAAATGATTAACTTGTCCTTTGCATCAGGCACAGTACCTGCCACCCTTAAGGGTGTTTGGGTTACCCCCCTGTTGAAAAAGGACACACTGGACCCTACAGTTCCAAAGTATTACAGGCCCATCACCAATGTTCCCTATCTGTTGAAAATTCTGTGTCTACAGTTCCAGAATTTCATAGATGAAAACAAGTTATTAAATGTCCATCAGTCCGGCTTCAGATCCCAGCATGGAACGTAAATCGCTATTCTGGATCTTAAATCTAATAATATGGAAATCATTGAAAGAAGTCATCCAGCTCTTCTGCTATTATTAGATCTCTCAGCAACTTTCAACATCATTGATCACAAACTCTTACATAACAGATTGATAACTGTAGCCAATTGCGCTGAAACTGCTGCCAACAGGTTGGCTTCCTCCCTTGGTCCTATGACCTCTTGAGTGGCCGTGCCTGCAGCTCAGGCAAATGCGATAGCCCTGACCTGTGGCATGCCGCAAGGGTCATGGCTGTCAACTTTGCTGTTCAATATTTACATAAGACCTTTTATTGATCTTCCTGACGATCTGGGTGTCCAATTTGCGAACTACGCGGATGACACCCAGATCTTATTCAAATTATCTGGTGATCATTGGAAGGATACTGACATTGTAAATCTAGTTTACAACAAAATACGGATTTGGATGGCACAAAATTCTCTTGCTCTCAACGATTCCAAAACTGATCTTCTTATTGTGTGTGGTCCTCCCCTTAAGAAGCTCCGTACCCAATATGCACATTTTGAAATTACGGGTACTACTGTTGCTGCAGTAACTCTGTGAAAACTCTGGGGTGTGTCTTAACGCTGAGTTGTCAATGAAGTAACAAGTATCACAGTTACGTTCATCCTCTGGTCATGTAATCAAGTTGCATCACCAGATCAGATCATCTCTCTATCGTAAATAGAGTGCTCCTGGCATCCTCACTTGTGAACTCAGTTAGACTACTGTATTAGTCTACTGGTGGGTACTTCACAAGGAAATCGCCACCGCCTCCAGACTACTCAAAATGGGGTTGTGAGAGCAGTCTTCGGACTATCTAGGCGTAATCAAGTAACAACCTTTAAGAGGGAACTGCGTTGGCTTCCAGTTAAGCAGAGAACGAGACACAATCTCTCACTTTTAAATGTCAGAATATGTGCACCCCACTGTATCTATCCAGGAGATTGTCTTCAAAACTATTGCATAGAGAGCTGCGTTCCTCCGGTAATCCTCAGCTGATTCAACCCTACTTTCATTTGAAAAGATTTGGGGAAGCTACCTTTGACTTCCATGCTCAGCGAGAATGGAATGTCCTACCTCCTGCGATTAAAGCATCTCAGTCCCTAGCAACATTCAAGAGAAGTTTGTTTTCGGGACTATTGACTCGAACCTTTTGTCATTCGACCCTTTGCAGTCGATCCTTTGACCTATAACCATCCAGCGCCTGTCAGCTCTGCAGCCATGTCTCTCTCTCTTCGAGGCTTCTTGCTTATTACTTATACAGAGTTGAAATCCATCTTTTCATCATGGCCGCTTTACTTGTGCTATATTTTCTACTGAAGCAAGCTTCTATATGTCTCATCTACCTTACGTTTCTGCGTATATACGCCACCTACGTCTTTTCTCACTTATCTTCTCAGTGTATATGATTTCTTTTTATTTTGTGTCTTCATTTACTTTACTTTAGTTTGCAGACATCCTTCTACCACCTCAGTGCAAGGATATATTCGATACGGCTGTCCGAGTGCATAGCGTCACTTGTATCTTCGATGCAGTATTGGAATTATACCTGGTGTCACACACAGTGCCCTCCTGCTGCTGTTGCAGTATGATGGAGGTGAGGGGGCGGGCACTCTAGATGACTTGTACATCTACCTCTCTACACTAGTGACAGACATGCCCTGAATGTCTTGGGTGCTCACCTACAAGACCTGATGTGAGCGACCTGTGGTCTCCACCAAAATGCTGAGAACACATCAATTTGCTGGAATTGAGAGCAATCAGGTAGGCCCTGCTCAATTTCCTCCCTTAGTTACGGGGAAAGACTGTGCTGGTCCTGAAGGACAAAACAGTGGCCATACACTACCACCACAAACTGGTATGACTGCTTTGCCTCTGTGCAGAGAAGCAATGCAGCTATAGTTCTGGGCTCTGGAGAGAACAGTTTGTCTCTGATGGCAGCTCATCTGGCCAGCAGGGAGAATGCGACTGCGGATGTCTTGAGCAGACAGACTTCAGCGATTCACGAGTTGAAGCTCATGTAAGGAAGTTCTGGAGGTGTTCTCCCATTGGGGACTCCTCAGGTGGATGTCTTCACTTCAAGTATTAACAGGAAGTGCAGGTGGTTGTACTCGAAAGAAATTCACTGGCCGGAGCGCTGGGTGATGCTTTGACAGTCGAGTGGAACTGCAATCTGTTCTCTGCACTCCCGCCGATACCTGTTATACTGCTTGTTTTCAGGAGGGTCCATGATGATTTTGATTGCTCTGTCCTCTTATCCATTTCGTACCACGGGGTACAGCGCAACTTACGCCAGAAGGCAACTTGGCGCTAAAGAGCTGCAGAACAGCTACATTGGCCCGACGCAGACTATCAGAACAGCATGTTTTTAAATATACGTTGAAACTGCAGATAAGCCACAGTGGACAGCAGTGCAATAGGCAGGGCATTCCACAGTTTGGTCGCCGCCACTAAAAAGGACCGACCACCAGTTCGGACATACCTAAATCTAGGCACAGACATAAGAAATCTGTCCGCAGAACAAAGAGAACGGCTTGGTACATAGGGGCAGAACATTTGTAAATATTCAGGCCCCACAGCATGAGAAGCCCTGTGTACCAAACGCCTGCTTGGCCACTGGAAGCGATTGAAGAGCATGGAGAATCAGGGAAATATTCTCCCTCAATGGAGTCTTGGTGGCCAGCCGTACTGCAGAATTCTGCAGAATCTGCAAGCGTTGTAGCAAAATGACAGGCTGTGCTAGGTACAATGATTTTCAGTAGTCAATACGGCTAAGGACTAAGGCTGCAACAACCGTAGCACGCAGATGTTGAGGGATAAACTGCAACACCTTTCTATGAATCTTCAGCTGCAAATGGCCACCCTGACAAACTGAAACAATCTGAGTAGCCATAGAAAGGAACGCAGAAAATGTAACCCCTAGATTTCTAACAGCTGCTACAGTGGCTGGGAAGGGACCAATAGAGGAAGGCCAAACAGAGGTCATCCAGAGAGAGGTCTAATAAGCAGAACCCACCACCATAACCTCCATATTTACACCCGTTCAATTTAAGCCAGTTGTCGCTCATCCAGCTCCCCACGTCCTAGAGACAGTGCCTCAGCTGAATGGCCTGACAGGGATGAAGCAGATCAAGATGGACTATGATCTGAGTATCCACATGCGAATAACATCGGAAGCAATGGGAGCGGATAAGAGCAAGAAGAGGCTGAATGTAAATATTGAACAGGGTGGGGGAGGGGGCAGAACCTTGTGGAAGACCAGAAACCAGAGGGACGGTGTGGAGAAAAAAGGCCAGAGAGATGAAGACTGAGAACGATTAGAAAAAAAGGAATGAAACCAGGCTAAACTAGCACCAGAAATTCCTTCTGCAGAGAGTCGACTGAGCAGGATGGAGTGGTTGACGGTGTCAAAAGCAGCTGACAGATCTAAAAGAATCAGTGCTGCCACACCACCTTGATCAAAAATAAGTGCCAGATCATCCAACACAGAAACCAATACCGTTTGAGTACCACAGCCAGGCCGAATCCCTAACTCGAAGGCGTCAAAAAGACCTGTATCGTCACAGAACCTCCCAAGCAGGGGCGCAACCAGCGACTCCAGCAACTTCATAAAAAAAGGGAGAATCGATATAGGACAAAAATTTGCTGGAATGCGAGGGTCAAGGGAGGGTATATGGAGCAGCGGAATAACAAAGACGTGTTTCAAGCCAGAGGGGATCTTACCCATAGAGCAAGAGAGGCTGATATTGACACAACATTGGTAACAATAGACGGCAGAATGCCTTTTACAATATTCAGTGAAATGGCATCAGTTGGTGAGGCAGATTTCATTTTTTCCACAGCCAAAATAATCTCCATAGCAGAGAAAGAAGGAAAGCAATCCACTGGGACAGCTAGAGACAAAGGGGTCAGCAGAGGAACTGAGATGGACAAAGGGGCCAGAGACTCATTAATCCGACACCCAGCTTGCGCGATACGCTTATGAATATCCACGGTCTTGTGGATAAAAAAAAATCTGTCGGGGAGTCGCAAAGATTTTGGGAGGGAGGAATGGAATCAGAAAGGGGACACTTTAGTGGACATAGAATGGACAACCTTAAACAGTTTTTCAGGCTTATTAATCACATTAGCAATGCAGAGAGTAAAAATGTTGCGTTTGGCCTCACTAATAGTTCAATGATATCTGACAGTAGTAGCACGAAAAGAAGCCCTATATCAAGGGGCGTAGGATTTGCGCCACTTCCGTGCAGTTTGTCTGCACTTGAGGGGCTGTAGCTTAAGATCGTCATTAAACCAGGTCTTTGAGGGCCGGCCACGTACTCTAATGCTTTTAAGCGGGGCCAGCTGTGGTAGGGAATATCTGGGAGTGAGAGGAAAGATCCAGACATGGTGTAGACGTGCACAAATCATTATTATGGGAAGCAATCAAGGAGCGGTCAACTGACCGCCAGTTAAGCTTCACATATTTTGATTGCATGAAGCAGTGGTACAATCGATGAAATAACATATGAACGGCATAACAGTGATCCGACCAAGTGACCGTATGAGCAGTGGCCACTGTAATGTCAATAATCTTGGCAAAAATCAAGTCAGGGCAATTAATTAGGATATGTGTTGATTCAGACACAAGTTGCTCAAGCGACGGATCAGCCATAGCAGAAATAAAATTAGTAGCTGCAGTCTCAGAAGGGTCATTGCATCTATAATTAAAGTCGCCAGCCACAACCAAATGTGTATATTGAAGCTGAGCAGTGGCCACTAGGCTAACAAACGACTCAAAAGAAAACAAGAGTCAAATCGCGGGGCAGTAAACAATCAAGAAATGGACGGTCCTGGAGGCTCAAAAAGCTTCCATTTTACAGTTAAACAGGAATAAGTGTTGATGCAAATTTTGATTAAAAAATAAATGCAACACCACCACCAGGGTGGTTAGAAACACGATCTGACTGAAGTATATTGTAACCAGCTGGCAGCATTGTGACTACAGCAGGGCCTGAGGAGTCAGTCAACTAGGACTCAGTTACCAGCAAACAGTCTGGCCGGAGGTGCTGCAGGAAATCAAAACTGTCAGCAGCATGAGCCACCAGCGACCGAGCATTGCACAGCATACAGTGCAGCTGAGTGGGATTTGAAGATGGCAGAGAAGGAGTTACCAAAGAATTGGCCACAAAGCCAGTAGCCCAGCCAGTAGTGGAAGGGGCTAGGTCAATTAGCCATTTTCGTGAACCACAAAGCGTGGCATACAAGCAGGAAGGAGAGGAGGCATTACCCTGCCCCCGCACCGGGACTCAGGCGGGCCCAGATGGGATTGCCTTAAGCGCGCCTTTGGCGTGCATCAGGCGTGCCCGCTGTGCCCGTCTGCCGTACCCCCTCAACTGCCGGCACACAAGTGTCATTGGGGAGATCATGTGACCATGTGGAGTGCAGAAAGGAGCATACTGCAATAATAAGCAGTAAAAGAAAGGGTATTTAAGCTGAACACACACGTCCACCCAATTTAATAAAAGGTCAATGGGAATTTTTGGGAAAGGAAGGAGCCCACACAATCTTTAAAATGAGTGGATATTCTAAAATACATTAATGAGCACTAAACAGTAGGCGCCGACAAACGGCAGCCTCCTGAAATCAAATAGTACTGGGTCCAGAAAATGTGGTACCCAGATTTGCTGGACATGGCCATCTTCCCCCCCTGTCATCTTCCGTAGAGAGCTTACATCCTCACCCAATCGGATGGGTGAATCCTCATCCAAACCTCAACAGCCTGATTCTTCATGCTTCGCTGCTGAAAGGTTGAGCAATAAATGGGATTTGTCACAGGTTGTCATGGACATGCTCCTCACCAAATCCATGTACACCTTATTATGCACCCTGGGGGAGCCCAGGTCCAGAAGCCCTCATCTGGGGGTTGGAAACTCTACCCACGATGAAGCCCACAAGGTCAGACGCTCACAGTGCGGGGTAGCCCAGGTAGACCACTGCAACATTAGTGGTGCGTGCGTTTGGGCGCCACCATCTTGCATTTACTGACCATGTGTGGAGAGTGTCAACTAAGGTGCCGCACATGCACTCTGCACGGCTACCAAGCATCGGAGGCATAGCCAGGATTTCCTGCTCGGCCCTACCCTCTCTATGCCCCTGTGAACGTTGCTAGGCAACTAATGACAATCCAGCCTTGTTTTAACTCACATGCCCAAATAATCCCAGAAGAGACTGTGTTCTGTGCCTCAATGTTTCCTGTTGTGTTAGTTCCTTGTTATTCCTCTGCCTCTCAGTCTCCCGATCTGCCTTTTCTGTTTTCTTGCTCTCCCTGGTTTCTTCAATCCCCTTTGTCTTCGGTGACCCTTAATTCCCAGTCTGGATTTGTTGACTTGCTCTTTTCCTTCAGCCCTCTGTTAGGTAAGATTTTAACCTTAAGGCTAAATCTACCGCACTTGTGAGAACCCCAGAACTTTTTGCTGGACTGGTAGATTGTTTTTCCTTATACCTTAGTGAGTGGGAACCTTTTCCCACACTCATAGATCCTTTTACTCTTTTTATGGGTGCCATTTTTAAGACTCTCCATAGTGGACTTTTAATTTTATCCTCTTTGACAACTTTTGGTATATGCCTTATTATTGGTACAGGGTTGCCCTTTGGGCTCCACTTTAACTTTCTAAGGGTAACCTTCGGAGAACTACAGTTCCCAAGGTTAGAAAGGATATTTATATCCCTTCTACACCCCACCTTATGTGTAGTGGTGGGGAGATACAGTGCTAGTGGGAAATGGGCTACAGTGTGACAATTCTGTTACAGAGACATGTTTACCTTGAATGGCTGGTGGCAGTGAACCTTTTTACTAAATCAGTGCACCTTTACCACCGGCTGTTTGTACAGCTGCGGTAAAGGCACCCTTGGGTGCCCATTTTACCAAAATGGCCCCTGTCTTCTTTTTTTTGCCATGTTTGCACTTCTGGTCCCTTCTTGGTCATTCCCCTGCCCTCCAGGGTGGGAAATTCCTTTGTGTGATTTTTATCTTTGGCGGGAAACCTTGGCCAAGCCCACCCAGGCTGCAGAGTATCTGTGAAGACAAGAAGCGAGGGAGGAGTCCAAAACTCTGCAGCCCTTTGTCTTCCAGCCCATCTGCAAGTATCCAGTTCAAACTAGGAAGCTGGCTGTCCTGAAAGGACTGCCATCCACCCCCCCCTCCAAGTTTGAATGTTGCACATCTGTTTGATTAACTGGGTTCCTGCATAAAAGTTTGATCTTGGAAGCTGGAGAGGTAATCGACCACTGTACCTGAATCCGAAGAGCAAGATGAAGAAAATGCGGCTGGGATGATTTCTAGCAACTGGAGAGCCTGCCATGTAACTGGAGCCTGCTGTTACCCTTCCTTACAAGCGACCTGGGGACCCCGGAAACCATGACCCCAACCCACAGCTTTGTGAGATCCACTGGACTCAAGAAGACCTACATTTTTATCCATCCCATATTATGCTTTGACCTTGGATGCTGCGACCTTGCTGGGCTGCAATACCATAATAACCTGGGACCTTGAGCCAGTGTGCGGTGCACGGTCTTCCGAATTCAGAGTCGAGCTGAAACTTTGGTACCATCCTGCAGGACCTCCAGAGATGTGAATCAAGTCTGAAAAGTCCCCTCATCAGAGGTCTTGGTCTTGCAAGTTACGAGAATCCGACCAGCGATATTCAGTCTTCTTCTGGCACCTGAAAAGGGCGACAAACTCACAGAACCGCATCCAGCCACAACAAAACTCTTCACTGGAGCCTTCCCCATTGATCCTTGCTGCAAAATCCCTTCCAATGTCTTGTCTTCTGTCTTCGTGACAAAGGAATCCATCGACTGGGGTTTTGGCTGCAGATCCTGAAGTCGTCCTGCTGCAAATCTTTTTCTGTGCGGAGGTACTATGTTGACTGGGGTAGTTAGTTACCATAAGCCTGTGTGTTTTCTGTAAAGCTTTTGGGGTGTTTTCTGTGATTGGGTTTCCTCTCACCTAGTTCACCCAGGCCCACTGCTGGAATCCTTCTAGGGTGTCTTCTCAGAAGTCCCTGGACCCTAACTAACTCCAAAGGGAACTACTTACTTGTTTAAACAGTCTTCCACAGAAACCTTTTCTGCAACTGAATCCTATCTCACCCTGCCTACAGTTGGCATGTAGACCACTAGGGTCCCTCTACTGCCTCTGAGTGAACTCATGCTATAGAATAAGGGAAGGACTGGATAAGAAAAGGATTCTGCCTTGAAAAATATAACAAGTGCTTTAAAGTGCACTTACTTGTGAAGGAGTTGGTTGGCAATTGTAACTCTGAGTGAGAGTGAGCAGTTAACAAAAGTTCTTACTTATCTTGAATGTGGTTTGTGCCATTCTGAAAAGTATATGTAAGGTTAGTTTATTTACCTGTGAATTGGTTGTGCCTCTTCCCAAAAAGAATGCTGTTGGTTTCACTTAACTATTCCTTTCAGAATATTAGTGTGCAAGTTCCCCACCTGGATATTACTTCCCCAAACCTGCTGTATAGCCTGTTTAAACTAACTCTGCCTTGTGTTTTACCTACCTGGAATAACATAGTCATTCTTAAGGTGGAACATTGGGTTTTGCTTTCCCTGGTCTATTTTATACAGATGCTTAAACAGTCGTATGTTTATACCTACCTTTACGTTGCTGTTAGCCCCTTTAAAATGTATATGGGTTTTACTTATGTTGATCTGGCTTGGGCCATTCTGAAGTAAGTTAGAATGTTATTGCTTACCTTAGTCCTTTTTTCCACTAACCTGAAAATCAACTCTGATATTACAACATTTAGTTTTACCTGCCTGGAATAGCTGTGCAGCATACTTAGTGTTCTGTAGGTGTAGCTGACCATGTTCTGCCTGGAGCAATCCTAAATTAGTGTAAAGAGTTCTTGCTTACCTTAGTCTGTGTTCCACTTGGTCGAAAAGCAACTGTAATTGTGTATTACACCAAAAGGTCTTACTTACCTAGCATAACTGTGTGTTATCCTGAATATGGTTATAGGTTTCTACTGTTCCTTGAATGAGTGTTCCACTATTCAGAAAAATATACTTGCAGGTTGGTTTATTAAGTGATTACTTAACTGAGTGTCACTGCACAACTGCTAGGGTCTACTACCGTTGTATTCTTAAAAGCAATCAGAAAATAACTTATGGTGTTCCTCCCCATAAAAGTGTAAAATAACAAAAATGACAACTCTAAAAACACAATGTCACAAAAAATGAAGCCATCTCTCTGGCATTTCTGTTGACTCCTCAAATGGAGTGCTCCAGTGCTACAGCTTTTTCAAAACACTGGCTGTTTCTGACAGGTCCTTTAATGGGCAGATGTTGATTCTGCACAAAAAAAGCTCATAGCTACAATGAACGGGTAAGACCACACGCAAGCCAAAAAAGACTGCAGCCCAGTATGGGCGAGACCATCCAGAAGGCATAAGGTGCTAGTTTGAGACACAGCATCTATCCCTCATGCAGAATTAGATGTTCTCCCAAGTCATGGACAAGATCAGAAATGCAGGCAAGCCCAGAGGCGACATGATGGCCACACACCTCAGACTACACCACAAAAAGAGAAAACTGCAAAAGAAAAGCACTAAGATCGAGGATAAAAGAAAGTGTGGGATATTTTGACCCACTCAGCTGTGCTATGTTACATCACTTTGCTGCATTGGTGCAAGAAACAGCACAAAATGGACGCACCGACTACTGTGCGTTTTGTAACAACCAGAAAATGGCTGCACTACCCTGCCAACACACATTTCAGGTGGGGTGGAACAGAGTACTCGCTGCAGGAATGTGCCAGTGTGCTCTGCAACATTTAACATAGAATGGAGTGAAAGAGGCAGCATTATTGTGCTGAAAACCCAAAATGCCTCTTTAAAATACACTGTCCCAAACTTCAAAGTGCTGTTTTGGTGCTAAATTCATCAATTTCTTCTGAACCACTGTGATTAAAGGTCCCTGCAATGCCCAGGATCATCAATTGTGGCTCAGAGGAACTCGGCCTCATTTGAATGACAGCTCCAGTCAAAAGTATCTTTGGAAAAGCAACCAGGGACGTTGTTTTTCATTTACACAGGAAACACGGCTAAAACTTTGCAAGTGTATCTAAAGAATCTGCTGTAAGAGAAAGACTCTAAACAGATGCCTGTTACATGTATCCATGCTGCAAACAACTCCAGCACTCATGGATGGAACTAGAGCTGTACCAAGTGTATATTTGCTGCAGATGAAAACCTAATTTAAAGAAATAAGAAAAGTGCTTTTTCCTGAATGAAGAGCAAAATCGCCTATTTAAAGTACATTGTTGTGTAAAGGCATGCTCATTTTGAAATGTAAAAATATTTCTTGCTGGTAAAAGTACTCCTATAAACTATTTTGATTCCTAGGTTTCAGGCAAGAGAAAATAAAAGGTAAACCGTCCTGGGAGGATAGCTCAGCGGCAGCGTGCGCGTCTTGGAAGCAAGACGACACAAAGCAGCAACAGGTTCGATCCCCGGGTCCGCGCTTAGAAACCTCCGGGTGTTTAAGCGCGTTATAAATACGTAACTAAGACAAAAAAACACAATTACGCAACTAAGAAAAACAAACATTTCCTGTAACAGCGCCTCGATGCCTGCGGGCTGTGTGAGCGCTTTATAAATGTAAATAAATAAAATAAATAAATAAACCCAGTATGAGTTGCTAAACTATATATAAGAAAATAAACCTGTTCTCTGTGTGCTAGCCCTGTGAAAGGGTGACAGCTCATACACTGCTGGCACAGGACAGGCTAATTGCTAGCTTGGAGGCTTTGAATACCCAAGACAGTGGGGTTTTCCAAGTTGCATCAGACATTCGTCTCTGCCCCAGGCTGAGACAATAGCAGGCTAAGGCTCTCACCTTTCAAGTGGGAGGAGCATGAAACATCAGTCAAGGGAGAAGCCCCTCATTCTGCTTCAAAGGATCTGACATTTGCTGGCAGTTGGAAGAAAAGAAAAACAAACTGATCAAGTGACATTTGGTGTTAAAAAACCTATTTTGTAACTGAACTTTAAGACATTTAACTTGGCAGCAACAATGATAAAAAAATATGAAAAGTTGTAGTTCTAAATCTAATTTTTTGATCTTTCTTTGAAGACGTGGAAGAACTCCTTACTGCATAAGGAAAAGAAGTTGTAAAGAATAACAGATTGTGGGGAAAGTATTGATATTGCGCACCTAACATTGTGTACACACATCCCAGGGGTAAAAACACATCTATCTACAAAACTGGGAAATTGTAGGTGAAATAAAGAGGCACAAAGTATGGGAGAAGAGAAGAGCTTTATTTGAGGCCCCCAGGTAGCTGCAGTGGAAGCATCAACTGGCGAGGCACTCTCAAATGGAATCTACATGCGCAAGGTTCTAAGGAGACCTGTGCATGTATTACCATAACATCTCCCCCACGTGAGGCAAAAGAAAAAGGAAAAACAGGTGGGGGAAAAGCGGGAAAGTGAAAGGGAAAAAAAAGGGTGTCAAGTGGGAGAGGCAGAGGGAAGATGGGTAAACTGGGGTACATTAGTAATAAACATAGTCATTGTTGAAGTTTTGGATGATTTTGCGGTTCCTTCTGGACATTCTTCCAGTGGGGACTCCTTGATGCATGGAGTGAGGTCTGTCATTGTCCACATGTTCACAGAGGGATTCTCTTGGGGAATGTGAGGTGTGTTGTGATGGTTTGTCAGGACTGTTGTCCTTAGATATGCTGGTCTCTTGGATGTCTTTTGTTACTTTTATGAGATAATCTCCAGACCATCTCTTTCCATCATCGAGGATGACAGACTTCCCATGACAACTCACAACTCTCTGTGGGGGTCTGAAGATGGATTCACCCTTGAGAGTTTTCTTCGGTTCTTTGACATGTACCCAGTCTCCTTCACGAACCATCATCTCTTTTACTCCATGTCTGGAGTCGTATTGTCTTTTGTATTTTGCTTGTTTTTCTCTTACTGTCTTTTGAAGTAGATCCATGTTCACCCTTGCTTCTCCCGTGTATAAGAACATCCACGCCGGTCTAAATCGGTTAGTTGCAACCCTACCTCGCATGAGGGTGAAGGGCTCTATGTTCGTGGTGGTTTGTGGGGTAGTTCTATACGCATGCAAAGCTTCTTTGAGGGTTTCTCTCCACGGGAGGTTGTTGGCCGTGGCCAGTTGGACTACGCTCTTCACGAGCCTGTTCATGCGTTCCACAAGTCCGTTGGAAATTGGATGGTACAAAGATGTTATGTGGCTGATGGACCTTTTCTTGAGGAAATCAGCAAATTCCATAGATATGAACTGAGACCCGTTGTCCGAAACCAATTCCTTGGGGTCTCCCTCCCTGCTGAAGATCTCTGTCAGGAAATCTATGACTTTCTTTGAGGTCACATTGTCCTCAGCTCTTCCCCATTCTGTCCATTTAGAGGTGTAATCGACAAGTACTATGATATATACTTTGACTGTTTTGAGGTTCTCGAATGAACCCATGATGTCGATTGCCAGTTTAGACCACACATGTTTGGGAGGTTCAATAGGCTGTAAGGGGGTCTTTCTTAAGATCTTGGACTTGTCACTCATGGCACACGTGGAGCAATTTTTGACCAGTTCTTCGGCTTGTTTCCACATTCCTGGCCACCAATAGTTGTTTCTCAACTTGTTTTTCGTCAAGCTTCTTCCTAAGTGACCTTCGTGTGCCAGTTGGAGTACTTTTTTTCTGAGTTGGGTGGGTGGGATTACTCGATCGCCTCTGAAGATATGCTCATCGTCCATTGATAATTCTTCCTTGAAGGGAATGAAGGTTGTTAAAGCCTCTCCCGTTTCCACCCAGTCATTAGCTATTGCTTCCCTGATTTCTCGCTGTTCCGGATCAGTATTGGCATGAATTTTCCATTCATCTCTCGAGATGGCAGGGTTTACGACAGCTATGATGTCCTCATCTGGAGATGCAATCTCAGTGTCGATGTTGGTCGATAATCTGGAAAGACAATCTGCTACTTGGTTTTGTGGACCAGGAATATAGCATAGTTGGAGGTTGTATTGCATGATGTCGAGGAACCAACGTCTTATTCTCGGTGATATAAGGTGAGGAGTTTTGGACTGAAGGACATTTACTAGAGGTTTATGGTCTGTTTTCAGTATGACGGGTAAGCCCCAAATTAGGTTCCTGAAATGCTGAAGAATCCACCTCAGACCCAGAGCTTCTCTCTCAATGGTGGAATAGTTTAGTTCGGCTCCCCTCAGTACTCTCGATGCGAATGCGATCATCACGATGTCCTTATCTTGTTGCTGTTCTAGGACACCACCCAGTCCGGTTTTACTTGCATCTACGGATATGATGGTTTTAGCTTTACAATCGAACATTCCTAAGGCTGGGGCTTGGTTAATTTGAAATTTGATTTCTTCGAATTCGTTCTTGCATTCAGTGGACCATATGAATTTGGTTGCCTTCTTCAAGATGTTTCTCATGTTTTTGGTCTTATCAGCATAGTTGCTTATAAACTTGGAGTAGTATTCTGTCATCCCGAGGAAACTCCTTAATTGGTCTTTGTTTTGAGGCTCGGCGATATTCATTATGGTGTCCATGAGTTTCCTCTTGGGGCTGATGCCGTTGGCGTCAATGGAATGGCCCAGGTATGAAACTCGGTCGCACTTTATGTTGCATTTCTCTAATTTGAGTGTGAGCCCACTTTTTTGTATGACCTGTAGGACACCCACAAGTTTTGCGTTGTGCTCTTCTTCTGTACTGGCTGATATGAGGATATCATCTTGGAAGCAGTGTATGCCATCAAGTCCTCCAAATAGATGTGACATGAGTCTCTGAAAGACTGCTGCGGCTGAAGCGAGTCCGAATGGCATTCTGTTAAACATGAATGCACCGAGAGGTGTGACAAAAGATGTTAGGTTCTTTGAGCTCTCTTCCAAAGCAATCTGGTGATAGGCTGAGGAGAGGTCCAGAGTTGTAAAGTATTTTGCAGGTTTCATGGTCGATAGGAGTTCAGATATATTGGGAAGTGGGTGTCTGTCAACCCATATGTTTTTGTTTAGGTCTCTCAAGTCGACGCACATTCTTATGGAATCGTCCGGTTCTCCAGCATGGGGTCTGGCATGGATTCACATGCTCATGAATATTCCCCGTCGTCAGGCTGGGAATCCTCGGTAAAGAAAAAACCAGTATCAGTTTCGTTTCTGATCTGTCTTTCGTAGTAATAACCAATCACTGGTCTCTGCGTCATACTGACCACAGCCAATGACTGCCCTCTACCTAAGCACCGCCTCTGGCAGCCATCTTCAGATTTTTACCGCACGTTCATGTGTTGGGACCCTCGTGCTATTGCTCTCGAGCGTTAGTGCTATTTTTTCACGTTTTTTTCTCAAAACTTCGTTTTTTCCGGTCAAAAGAGCCTCAAGCTCCACCGACTCTCCATCCGATCAACGGGGACCCGTGTCGGATTCGTCTGCGCCCCTCAAGGGTGAAGATTTCGTCGAGCTACATTTTGGAGGACTCCAGAAGCTTCTCAGGCCCGGACATGGCCCAGGAGAAGGGAAGC
Source organism: Ambystoma mexicanum (assembly GCF_040938575.1). Classification (NCBI taxonomy): domain Eukaryota; kingdom Metazoa; phylum Chordata; class Amphibia; order Caudata; family Ambystomatidae; genus Ambystoma; species Ambystoma mexicanum. Next base: position 519,194,691 of record NC_090930.1, on the reverse strand, counting down.
TCGACGCCCGGAAAGCTGTTCAGGGTCTGCCCTGGATGCCAGCTGCAGAACGTCTTTAAGGAGGACGAACACTCCTTTTGTCTCTACTGCTTACATGAGGACAAGACGCACGTGGAGAAGGACTGTGCGTTTTGCGGCAATATGTCGGAACGGACCATGAAGGACCGCCACCAACGCCTCGCTAACTGGCTGGAAAGGAAGAGCCCGTCAGGCGAGAAGAAGAGGAAGAAATCCGAGCGGTCTTCTAAGACCTTTGAGGACGCCCCGGCGAAGGGGGTCCAACACAAGGCCAAGCACCGCGAGTCCGCTGGCACCGGGAGTGCCGAACGGTCGGGCTCTACGGGCGCCAGGCAGGGCGCACCCTCCCCGGCACCTTCAGCCACGAGCCAACGCTCTGGGTCGGGTAAGAGGAAGGGCGAGCACCCGGCGAAGCTCCTGGAGAGGCCCCGGTCGAGCTCGAAGGCCCCATCGGAGGGGGAGCGAGGCAGTGTCCCCCCCCTCAAGGATAAGGCGGTGAGCGCACCTAAGGTGGTGAAGGCCTTAATCCATCCGGCCAAGCCCTCTATCGATACTGTCGCGGCGGCCCTGGCTCAGCCGGTGGAGGCTACACCAGTGGTGGCGACCTCGGGGCTCAGAGTCTCCCTGCCACCTCGGAGGGAGTCCTCTTTTGTGCCCATCGATAGGACCCCCGTGAAATCCCCGGCGGGGAAAAAAAAGGGGGGGCAGGGCGTCGTCGTAGATTTGGCCTCAGAGGAAGAGCTGATCGAGGTCTTAAGCCACGGCCTTGGCGTGGATGAAGACCGGCCCGTCGGGATGGATCCCGACGCAGGTGACGACGACAGCGTCGAGGGTGACGACGGGGCCCCTGATCGCCCGTCGGATTCCCCTCTGCCAGCGCCGCAAGACAACTCGGCGGCCATTTTGTTGGCTATACAGTCCTTATGCTCGGAGATAAGGACGAGACTACCGTTGCCGACGGAGGAACCTCTCCCGTCGGGGGATCCTGAACCGGGACTTCGGGTGTTCCCCCGCCCAAGAAAAGAAGGATTCACCCTCCACCTCCTTTTCAGCCGTCGCGACCCGTCCAGCCCTCCTCCCCGTCCACCCGAGGGGATGATACGGGGACTGACACGGCAGCGACGGGTACGGACGACGAGGTATACGACGAGGATCTGCCGTCGTCACCTCCCACCAGGGCTTCTCCACCCGACGAGATTGGATCGTTCCATTCCATGATCGCCAGGGCATCCGAGCTTTTCCAACTCTGCCCTGAGGAGAAGAAAAAGGAAGGATTCCTTTATCAACGGCGCGAGGCCAAGAGGAAGACGGTCCTCGCGGTGCCTCTACTGGATGACATCATTTGGGATGAGGGCCTCGCCCTCCTCAAGAACCCTTCCACGACGCCAGCTAGAAGAGACCGGTACGAGAAGAAGTACCGGGTCCCGGATGCGGCCCCCCTGTGCCTCCGGGCGCAGCCTACCCCGGACTCCGTCGTCTCCGCGGCGGCCAGGAAGAAAGCGGGGGGAGTGCGGCCTCCACATCGACTTCCCCACCCGACGGCGAGGGAAAGAAATTGGACGCTATGGGACGCAGGGTCATCTCGTCTGCAGCGACGACGATTAAAGCGGCCAACGCCTTGGCTATCGTGGCCCGCTACGACAGGGAGCTATGGTACAAACTGGCTCCCCTGCTGGACTTCCTACCGGACGACAAGAGGGCGGATGCCCTGGAGATCCTACAGGAAGGTGAGGTGGCGTCGGACCACGTCATCACTATTGCGACGGACATCGCTGACACTGGTTTTCGCCAGTTGGGCAACGGCGTGTGCCTTAGGCGGCGTGGATGGCTCAAGGCTACGGACTTCCGTCAAGACGTACAGACCACAGTCCTGGACATGCCGTTCGATGGGAACAACCTGTTTGGGAAAAGAGTGGACGATTCCCTTCAGGCCATTAAAGCGGACACTGAGACGGCCCGGGCCCTTGGGGTTCTGCAGCAACGACGGACGCCCTTTCGGAGCAGCAGAGGCAAGGGCGCCTCCAAAGGTTCCGGCGACGGTTTCTCCACCTACCGTCAAGCGGCCCACTCATCGTCTCAGGAGGCCTACAGAGGACGAGGCAAGTCTGGCGGACCCCGCCGTCGTCGCCAAGCAGGTCAACGCGGCAAAGCCTCGTCGAAACAGGATTGAACGGCCGTGGGGTCGGGCCCCCGCCGAAGCACCCCGGTGGGAGGCCGGCTGGCGAGCTTCGTCAGCGTGTGGGAGTCCATCTCCACCGACCGTTGGGTGCTGGACGCCTTAGCCCGGGGCCACGCGCTCGAGTTTCAAAGAAGGTGCCCGCGCGTCCCCCCCGTGGCCAGGAAAGAGCTTCACGTCCCTCAGCTTCTCCTGGAGGTAAAGGCGATGCTCAGGAAGGGCGCCATCGAACTCGTCCCAAAGAGGCTTCGGGGCTCCGGAGTTTACTCGAGATACTTCCTCGTGAAGAAGAAGACGGGAGGATGGCGCCCCATCCTAGACCTGCGACGTCTGAATAAGTTCATCAAGGCGCAGAAGTTCCGGATGGTCACCCTCCAGCACGTCCTGGGTCAGCTGGAGGAAGGAGACTTCCTGTCGTCGTTGGATTTGGAGGATGCCTACTTCCATATTCCCATCCTAAAGGGGCACCGAAAATTCCTCAGGTTTGTGGTCCAAGGGCGTCACTACCAGTTCAAAGCCCTCCCCTTCGGACTACGGTCGGCACCCAGGGTATTCACCAAGTGCCTCGCACCGGTGGCGGCGCAGCTGCGCTGCGAGGGGATCCACGTCTACCCCTACCTGGACGACTGGCTCATCCGAGCCAAGACGAGGGAGCTCGCCGTGGAGCACACGGCAAGGACCGTCCAACTTCTCACAGACCTGGGATTCTCCGCGAACTACGCCAAGTCTCACCTGGTACCCGCGCAAAACGCACTGTTTTGGGAGCGAAGCTCGACACAGTGTCCCTTCTGGCCTCCCCGTCGGAGGAAAGGACCAGGTCCATCCTGGGCAAGGTACAGCGGATGTTGGTTTCCGACGCGGCCAAGGTGAGGTCCATCAAGTCCCTCCTCGGAATGATGTCTTCTTGCATCTACCTCATTCCCATGTGCAGGCTCCGGATGCGCCCGTTGCAGGAGTTCCTGGACGCGCGCTGGATCCAAACGACGGGCGGCTTCGAGGAGAGGATCACACTCGACGAGAGTTTCCGCCGAGCGGTCCGGTGGTGGGGCACCCGCGCGCCTCTGACGGCGGGCATGGACTTCCAGACCCCAGACCACCAGGAGACAGTGACCACGGATGCCTCCCTGGAAGGGTGGGGAGCGCACACCGAAAATCTGCACGCGAGAGGCCTTTGGCTCCCGACGGAGTAGTCCCTCCATATCAACATCCTGGAGCTCCGTGCAGTGTTCTGGGCCCTCAGGTCCTTCCTTCCGTCCCTCAAGGGCAAGGTGGTGAGGATCTTCACCGACAACACCACCACCATGTTTTACATCAGGAAACGGGGCGGAACCAGGTCCCCAGCACTGTCCAAGGAGGCGCAGGACCTGTGGCATTGGGCCGTCGCCCAAAGGATGTTTCTGGTGCCGTTTCATCTGGCAGGGATAAAAAACACCATCGCCGACTCACTCAGCAGGGAGCTGCGCTCGTGCCACGAGTGGGAACTACGGCAGGATCTAGTGGATCGCCTCTTCCGACGGTGGGGCACACCCCAGATCGACCTGTTCGCGACGGCGACGAACTCCAAGTGCCGGAGGTTCGCCAGCAGGTTTCCCCAGGCGAGGAGCATGGGCGATGCTTTCTCGTTCCCCTGGGAGGGCCTGTTCCTCTACGCGTTCCCTCCTTTGCCACTGCTAATCCGGCTCGTCAACCAGCTCAAGAGGTCACGGTGCAGGATGATCCTGGTCGCACCTGCGTGGCCGAGGCAGATATGGTTCCCGGACCTTCTGGACTTGTCAGCGTCCCCGCCAATCAAGCTGCCGGTGGACGCGGATCTACTCTCCAGGGAAGGAGGCGCCATCCTCCACCACGACCCGAAATCGCTGAACTTGCAGGCCTGGCTCCTGCAGTGCTAGAGTTTGGAGGATACGACATACCGGCCGACTGCAGAGAGGTTCTTGCAAAGGCCAGGGCGTCCTCGACTCTTAAATGCTACGGACACAAATGGAAGAGGTTCTCTGTCTGGTGCCACGCACAGAAGATTAACCCTCTACGGATTACGGCTCCCCAGGTACTGCCGTACCTGCTGACGCTGGCCAAAGCTGGACTGGCACACGCGTCCATCAAGATTCATCTTGCTGCGATCTCCCGATACACCAGAACCACGGGCCGGACGTCCTTGTGGTCTCATCGTCTGGTGAAAGAGTTCATGAAGGGACTGTTCAGATCGTTCCCGCCGGTGAAGGCGCCGGCCCCGGCGTGGGAGCTCAACGTGGTGCTGACCAAGCTCATGGGACCTCCGTTCGAGCCTCTGCACTCGGCCCCGTTGAAGTTTCTGTCGTGGAAAACAGCGTTTCTTGTGGCCATCACCTCCGCACGACGGGTGGGAGAGATCCAGGCCCTTTCCTGCAAGGCCCCGTACTTGACTTTTCACGACACGAGGGTAGTGCTCAGGACGCACCCCTCCTTCATGCCCAAGGTACCGTCGGACTTCCATCTCAACGAACCCTTGGTGTTGCCTGTGTTCTTCCCGTCGCCTTCGTCGCCGGCTGAGAAGACTTTGCACTCGCTGGATGTGGCTAGAGCGCTGAAGTTCTACGTGGACCGCACGAAGTGTTTTCGGAAGACGTCACAACTCTTGAATTTTGGACCTGTCAATCAGGGGAAGGCTCTCTCGAAGGCTTCCATTTCCAGATGGCTCTCCGGCTGTATCATGTACTGTCATCGGTTGGCAAACCGACCGCTGCCTGGCCGTCCGAGAGCCCATTCCACCAGAGCGATCGCAGCTACCACGGCGTTCCTTTCTGGTGTGCCCCTGCTGGACATATGCAGGGCTCCTACGTGGAGGTCGACGCACACCTTCACGAAATTCTACTGCGTCGATCGGGATTCCAGGGAGGAGTCCAGGGTCGGCCAAGCAGTGCTGCGCAACCTGTTCGCCTGAGGTGAGCCTGGTGAGGAGGTAAGATGCTTAATATTGAGTTTGATGTAATGCTTAATGTTGAGCCTTTGCCACCTCCCGTGGTTGTGCATGTGTGTACTGCTATGTATTCTTTATTCATGAGCATGTGAATCCATGCCAGACCCCATGCTGGAGAAGGAACAAGTTACTTACCTGTAACTGTTGTTCTCCAGCATGGGTCTGGCATGGATTCACATGCGAACCCTCCCGCCTACCCCTCTGCGGCTCTTCACTTGGTCATACTGCCACTTTACGTGCTTCCAAATCTGAAGATGGCTGCCAGAGGCGGTGCTTAGGTAGAGGGCAGTCATTGGCTGTGGTCAGTATGACGCAGAGACCAGTGATTGGTTATTACTACGAAAGACAGATCAGAAACGAAACTGATACTGGTTTTTTCTTTACCGAGGATTCCCAGCCTGACGACGGGGAATATTCATGAGCATGTGAATCCATGCCAGACCCATGCTGGAGAACAACAGTTACAAGTAAGTAACTTGTTCCTTTTTTTACTAAGACAATTGGGGCAAGCCATTCTGAACTTTCGATGGGCTGTATGATATTTTCATCGCAGAGGCGCTTAAGTTCTTTCTTCAACGCCTCTTTTGTTCCAAAGGGAATACTGCAGACTCGGTGGGCCACTGGGACAGCACCTCTTTTGAGGATTATTCTGTGTTGGAAACCTTTTAGGAATCCAATCTTGTCGCAGAACACCTTGGGGAATTGTTTTGCTAAATTAGATTTGATGTCCATATCATTATTGAGCACACTCAGCACGGGGATTTCTTCTCCAGGGTGTATTCTTACTCGAAGAGCGGCTTGTTCTTCCCATCCCACAACGGAGGAGCCATCTTTGGCTACAAAGAGTTTGCAATATGTTTCTCTGTCATGGAACTTGAGGTTCACCCACACACATCCCATTATCTCGATGGGCATTTTTCCATAACCGGTAGCTCTTACACAAGTGCTTCGCAGGTCATGTATCTTGCCAGAGAGTACACTCAAAAAGGTCTTGAGATCCACAATGGTGTAGGGGGAGCCAGTGTCTACCATTACAGGTAATGATATGCCGTTGACTTGCATTTTGACCCAGGGACCGTTGCTCTGTTGTTGGGATGTTACAGTGAGTATTTGTACCTTTTGTTGCATTGGACTGATAGATAACATGTCATTGTGCTCTTGGTTGCTTTCGATTACTCTCACAGAGGACGGTCTGATGAAAGGTCTCCTGGTGAGATTGCCATATCTGGTTGTCTTTCCCCGTGTGTTCTTGCAGACTTTGGCAAAGTGTCCAATCTGGCTGCACTTATAACACTCCACAGTGATGGCGGGGCATTCTTTGTCAGGATTTGCATGCTTGTACCATCCGCACCTCTGGCAGCGCGTTGGATTCTGGGAGTTGTATGGCCTCGCTCTGCTTGAGCCAAATTTCGGACCCCTTGATGGCGGAGCCTTTCTTACTGCTGCTACTAGAGGCTCGTAAGGCTCGGACTCAGGGCTGACACATTTGATTTCCACACTGGTCGTGTGGTCACGTCTTTCCCTCATGCATCGATCTCCCAATTCCATGCTCCTTGCTATCTCCGTGGCTTGGTCCAGGGTGGGATTTTTGGTTTGCCACAATTTTTGTTGGATGCGTGGATCGGCCACATTCAGCACCAATTGGTCTCTCAAATACTCATCACAGACACCTGTGAAACTGCAGGTTGACATAAGCGCCCTGAGGGACGCTATGTATGAATCAATAGACTCGCCTTTGAGCTGCTTTCTGGAAAAGAACCTGTATCTTTCCAGTACTACGTTGGTCTTGTTGCCAAAATGACTGGTGAGTTTGGCCAATGCTATGTCAAACTTGCGGTTGCCATCTCCTCCTATGTTGCCGGGTTCGGGAAGGGTCCTGAAAAGTCTCAGTGCTTCTGCCCCTATACAGTTCAAGAGGGTCGCCTCCTTGAGGTCATCATTGAATTTGCTGCCCCCAATGGCTCTGAGGTAGACGTGGAATCCATCGATCCATTGTTCCCATGGGCAGGTTGGGCTCCCAGGGCATGGAAGAAACTTGGTGGGAGGCGGAACGCCCTGCATGGTGGTGTGCCTGATTCTAGGTTGTAAGTGGAGAGGAATGGCGTTGAGTGGCACCAGTTGCTGTAGTGTAGGCAGAGGTTTTCAGTACTGTTGGCAGTTAGCAAGGATGCGCTGAGATACAGTCTTTATAGAATTGCTTGCATGGCAGGGTGGGACCCGATTCAGAGAATGCCCAGGTGTATCTGTACTGCAGAGTCTTTAGGCTTCAGTGTATGGATGGTCCTTAGTACAGATTGTGACCTCACAATGGGCTGGGAGCACAGGTTGGCTGGTTCAGGGAAGACCTGATGGAATGTTCAGTTGTGATGTCGCAATGGACCAAGATAGTGAGTGATTAGTCCCGGAAAGTCAGAGTAGCCATTGAGAGAATGAAGACTGCTAATGCTGTGTGTGTGTTGCTGGGCAACAGCTAGCAGCTTTTGAAAATGATGCAGGGTTCTGCTCAGGGCAGCAGTGAGGGTTTTACACAAAAAAAATGCCAATAAAAGGAAAGCATACGTTTCATTTTGTCCGTTTTACACATAAAATGCCAAATGAAAGGAAAGTGTAAGTTTCACTTCGTCCTCCCCCCTCCTCTGACCTGATAGATGGACAGCTCCTGCTGTCTGAAGCACTTTTGGAGTAGGGCAGGAGTGCAATGTGCGCCGCTCTAAACTCCCAGCGGGGAGGAGCGGCACCCTTTACAGTGGAGAACTGAAAGGTGATGTCGAGGCCTCTCTTGGCTGTTCCTCTTGGCTGTCCACAGCTGACAGGCAGGCCGCTGCAGGCACTGGCAGCAGAAGTCGGCGGCAGCGAAAAAAGGGGGGGGCTGCGCCCAATCAGGTGACCTAATACGCTCCTGGGGGTCTCGGGGTACAGTGCCTCGTCGCCATATGAAATAAAGAGGCACAAAGTATGGGAGAAGAGAAGAGCTTTATTTTTGGCCCCCAGGTAGCTGCAGTGGAAGCATCCACTGGCGAGGCACTCTCAAATGGAATCTACATGCACAAGGTTCTAAGGAGACCTGTGCATGTACAAAGATGTTATGTGGCTGATGGACCTTTTCTTGAGGAAATCAGCAAATTCCATAGATATGAACTGAGACCCGTTGTCCGAAACCAATTCCTTGGGGTCTCCCTCCCTGCTGAAGATCTCTGTCAGGAAATCTATGACTTTCTTTGAGGTCACATTGTCCTCAGCTATTCCCCATTCTGTCCATTTAGAGGTGTAATCGACAAGTACTATGATATATACTTTGACTGTTTTGAGGTTCTCGAATGGACCCATGATGTCGATTGCCAGTTTAGACCACACATGTTTGGGAGGTTCAATAGGCTGTAAGGGGGTCTTTCTTAAGATCTTGGACTTGTCACTCATGGCACACGTGGAGCAATTTTTGACCAGTTCTTCGGCTTCTTTCCTCTTCTGTACTGGCTGATATGAGGATATCATCTTGGAAGCAGTGTATGCCATCAAGTCCTCCAAATAGATGTGACATGAGTCTCTGAAAGACTGCTGCGGCTGAAGCGAGTCCGAATGGCATTCTGTTAAACATGAATGCACCGAGAGGTGTGACAAAAGATGTTAGGTTCTTTGAGCTCTCTTCCAAAGCAATCTGGTGATAGGCTGAGGAGAGGTCCAGAGTTGTAAAGTATTTTGCAGGTTTCATGGTCGTTAGGAGTTCAGATATATTGGGAAGTGGGTGTCTGTCAACCCATATGTTTTTGTTTAGGTCTCTCAAGGCTCTCACCTTTCAAGTGGGAGGAGCACGAAACATCAGTCAAGGGAGAGGCCCCTCATTCTGCTTCAAAGGATCTGTATCCATGCTGCAAACAACTCCAGAACTCAAGGATGGAACTAGAGCTGTACCAAGTGAATATTTGCTGCAGATGAAAACCGAATTTAAAGAAATAAGAAATGTGCTTTTTCTTGAATGAAGAGCAAAATCGCCTATTTAAAGTACATTGTTGTGTAAAGACATGCTCATTTAGAAATGTAAACATATTTCTTGCTGGTAAAAGTACTCCTATAAACTGTTTTGATTCTTAGGTTTCAGGCAAGATTTAAAATGAGAAAATAAAAGCTAAACCCAGTATAAGTTGGTAAACTATATATAAGATTAAAAAAAAACTGCTCTGTGGTTGCTAGCCCTGAGAAAGGGTGATACCTCATAAACTGCTGGCACAGGAAAGGCTAATTGCTAGCTTGGAGGCTTTGAATACCCAGGACAATGGGGTTTTCCAAGTTGTATCAGACATTTGTCTCTGCCCCAGGCTGAGACAATGGCAAGCTAAGGCTCTCACCTTTCAAGTGGGAGAGGCAGCAAACTTCAGTCAAGGGAGATGACCCTCATTCTGCTTCAAAGGAATTGACATTTGCTGGCAGTTGGAAGAAAAGAAAAACAAACTGATCAAGTGACATTTGGTGTTAAAAAGCCTATTTTGTAACTGAACTTTAAGACATTTAACTTGGCAGCAACAATGATAAAAAATATGAAAAGTTGTAGTTCTAAATCTAATTTTTTGATCTTTGTTTGAAGACGTGGAAGAACTCCTTACTGCATAAGGAAAAGAAGTTGTAAAGAATCACAGATTGTGGGGAAAGTATTGATATTGCACACCTAACATTGTGTACACACATCCCAGGGGTAAAAACACATCTATGTACAAAACTGGGAAATTGTAGGCCAAATCTTTGATGGTTAAAATTGCCAAAATATAGTAGACAGGCAAAACCAGGTCCCACAGACTTGGGGTCTGGATTGAAATGTGACCCACAACATATGTAACCTGTGTATCTGATTTTCTCAGAGGTTCTAAATGGATAAAAATGTATTTGTGGGAAAGTTAGATTTTGGTTCCAGTGGCTATGGGAGGTTTCTAGACATTGTAAAAGTAATACCATAAACATGACATCCTTTGCTGTAATCCAATCAGCAAAGAGCAAGGCGGAACCTATCCGCTTGCCCAATCCTAGCATTATTGGCGTGGACAGTTAGCCTGCCCCTTCCATATACTTTAGTGATGTAATTTGGCATGATAAATAAGGGAACCTGACAGCACACAAGACACTGATTCCTGACTTTCTTCCTTATTTCCTGCGTGGCGTCCTGTTCCAGAATTCTTCATCCTACTTGATCCCGATTCCAGATTTCATTGCAAAGCCAGGGCCTATGGGTTGCTGAACCCTTTTTCAGCTAGGCCTCAAACTCTAAAAATCCCAAAACCTAAAGGAAGCATTCTGATCCAGTCTGGCTGACTACTACTAGATGCATGCCTGCTCCAAACTCGATATCCCACTGATCTGAAGTCTCCAGTAACCAGAAGGGCCAGTCCGGTGACCAGAACAGTCCAGATGAGCCTGTCCCGCCCGAGTTGCCCAGCTGTCCTTGGTTAGATCCAATACGCGCGATGACCAGAACTCTTGATGGTCCAAAATCCTAAATTAAAGCGGACTGTAAGTATTAATAGGAATCATAGCAAATCATAGAATACCTTACCTTGTCTCATCCCGATCTCTAAACCATCCTATCCTATCCTTACCTTAATAACTTGTAACATTGTCACAATCCTTATTGCCAGCCTGTCTTTGATTTATCTTGCTAAGCGCCATTTCTTTAGTCATTTTCATCTTGTGTAAATCTTAAGTTATCCATCCTACATCGAGTGATCCGACTGGTTCCGCCGGAGAGGACACTGGGGATCTAGTGTTGAAGTCATGAATCAACTCTAGAGCTTACTGGGTCCCTCCTTGGTATTCTAGCCGGAATGCTCTAGCATACAGTAAAACTATAGTAAATATTTTCTTGTCCAAATTGAGTTTCTTTTCTGTTTTCGCTACCTGATTTTTCTTAAAACACCTCTCATTCAACCTTGCATATCTTCCTCATTTAATAGCTAGAGACTTCATTTCAACTCCAGAGTGTACCCAAGACCTATAGCTACATTCCAGCACAAACACCGCAAAATCAGTGTATTTCACCTGTTTTTCTAAAAAACTGTTTGGTTAATTTTAGGCGGGGATCCACAATTTTGCAAAGTTTTACACGTGTGATTTTTGTTCTAAATTATTTTCAACCTTTCATTCAGATTCAAAGTGTTTATTTTTGCTCAAACTATAGCTCATGATTGTTAGTATCTTTCCCATGTTGCTCCCATAGAGCTGTGTACTGATTTAAGGATTTTTGCAAACATTCATTGTGTTGCACAGCCATTTCCGAAATGTCATTTTAAAGTGTAAGATTTAAAATCCGTTTTTCTCTCTTGTTTGGGGTGGGAAGGTTGTATTCAAATTCCGTTTCTCATTCCTTATTCCTGATTACCTGCTGTCTCCTTATATCTTTTTAGAATTGTTTGTGGGTTGAGGAATTTTGCAGGGGGAAATCTTAACTTAAATGCTATCTTTCCAAACAAGCCAAAACTGTTCTTTTCGCTGGTGTTTTATATTTTGTGTTGCTAAAGAGTGAATTTAAGTGCATTACATACCTTTTTATCTGTTATTGTCACCATATTGGTGATTGCTGCTCCCTATTCAAAAGTATATGTTTGATTTGAATTTTAAATAAATAAATATTACCTTTACCAACCAGCCTGATTCCTGGTCTATTGTGACCTGGGGTATTTGAGAAGGGGTGTGATATGAGTGGTATATCACTCAGAATATTGAACCTATAGACCTAATAAAATAAGTATTTCATTTGTGTGCTGCATACTAGGCTGGGACCAGGGTGTATTGCCTGATTGAAATACTTAACAGATTTGGGAGCTTGTGCCATGATTTGGAGTTTGAGTTACCACTCGGGACAGGCTAACACAGCAGACTAACCTGCAGGGTAGGGACACTTTGCTTGGTTGGTGTACTGTGCTACACTGTACAAGCGCCTCCCATAACAAATACTCCAAAACCAGGCCTGTTTGTAAAAGTAAAATTAAACGGGCGTGGCTTGGAGCGCCATCGATGTGGTCGCTCCCTTGAGGCCGCCAGTGGGATGTCCGCTGCCGCTGTCAAATTCAAGCGGTTCTGATCGAGTATCCGAGTCGCCAATGTCATCTACAGCGATCGGAACCGATGAGGCACAACCTGGCCTACAATGACCTCCGAACACTGGAGCGTTCTCCTAGAACTTAGCGACCGAATCGCTCCCCCATCACCATTCGAAGAAACCAAGATGGCGGCCGCGCCGGAACTCAACAACATACTACGAACCCGATGGTGACAGGGTTCAGGGGGACCGAAGAAGAGTAGCAAACAGACCCGCCAACACGGATCCAGCCGGATCGTATCGAGGTTGCCTGGAGAATATGTGAGAACTTCATCGGGGGCTGCATACGGCCAGGTCGATGGGGGAAATACGGAGGCCACGAGATAAGCCCTGAGAGCCACCCAGAGAAGCCTCGACCTCGTGGGCCATACCGCAGCGACACACCTCCCCCTCCCATGCACTAGTACTTCCTGGGGCGCCCCGGCCCACTCATCCAGCTAGCGACCCAGACTACTGCGGAATCACGGCTACTCCACCGACTTCTCACTCGCACTCCCATGCTTGAACTCTCCTGGGCAGCTGGCGCCGAAAACACTCGACCTCCCACCCCTACAACGCACTAAATTCTGCGGACCTAGAGGGGGCTGAGTGCCGTCTCCCACAGCTTTGCTCCCGCCGCAACTCTTCCAGCCAAGTCTGCCAAACACGATCATCATGTCCAGGCAAACGAAGGTTGGCAAGGGCGCAGATATCTCCACCATGCTCACTGCACTGCAATGGATAAAAGCAAGAAGCAAGAGCCCCCCAAACTCACCCCACAGAAACAACAGGAGGACGGTGGAGCCCTCGCTACCAAAGGGGACCTGATAGCCTTCATGGCGGACATCAAGTTGGAGTTTCGCTCATGCCTGTCAGAACTCACCACCAAAATCGAACAGACAGACCAAAGGGTTACGGAGGTCGAACAGAGGCTCGGAGAAATCGAAGACCACTCTCGGGACCACACTACCACTCTAGGGGAAATGCAAAGAGCCATTGACTCCCTGCATCAGAAATGCGAGATCCTGGAGTTTAAACATGAGGACCTTGAAAATAGGGCACGCCGCAACAATCTTTGCATTCGGGGGGTCCCAACCTCCATCCTCGACAACAAGCTAGCGGACTACGTGGGACGCTTCTTTGAGGCCCTCCTCCCGGACCTGGATAAATCTCAGCTCTTGCTAGATCGCACCCACAGACTTCGCCCGCGTCGAGGGGCAGTCTCTGACCCCCCCCCAAGATGTCATTACGAGGGTCCACTTCTTTACAACCAAGGAAGTGATTTCGGCGATTAGCCGCCAAGGGGAGGAAATTACTTTTCAGAGCACGCCACTTCAAATTTACCAGGACCTCTCACCACTCACCCTTCAGAAAAGAAGAGCGCTCTGACCCCTGGCACTGTTCTTCCAGGAGCTGCAAGTCCGCTATAGATGGCTGTTTCCAGCGGCTCTACAATTCACATATAAAGGCACCCTTACGCCGGATCAGTCACTTGGAGGATGCGGAGAGGATCATGCATCCAACCTCGCCCCAGGAACTCTCTACACCAAACCCGGAAGGAGCTGAGGGCTCTGGGCCGCTTTCCTCCCCAAAACCTAAACGTACGCCATGGTCATCAACCCAGCGGATCAACAGAAAGAGATGAACAAAGGCGCCCCTGCGCCCCCAGGTTTCAACAGCATCTTTCCCTGGTCTCCTCTGACCCGATCTGAACTTGGATCCGCCACATAACGCTTAGTCTGATGAGCCTGGAGGGCGGAGACGGCGGACCATACCCACGGTTCATACCCACTCCAAGGACACTTTCCAACTTTCGTTCCTTGGAAACCCACAGTACTTGATACGCGATGGGACAATCGGCCCCGTTGGCCAAGGGTATGCCCGTACTTACAATGTCGGTCTACCCACCAGTTAAAGGATAGTTCCGGGACTTTTTTTTTATTGTCCCTACGGTTCGGCCATGTGTTTTTAAGCATAACTCGGTAGATCGTAGAAAACTTTCCTATGGACCTTACCCGACTTTTCGTCCATTAACGCACTCGAAATCAGCCGCCATTTTCTGATAATCCTATCATTTCCCCCCATCGCCCTGGCTCACCTGCTTTTGCGGCACTAAATCAAATCCCCCGCCCCTGAGCCTGACATCAGCAGACGCGTACCGCCCATTTCCCAACGCCAAAGCACGTTTCGTGTCAACAATCGCTGCGCCCCAGCTAATGAAGTGTCGCCATGGAAATGGCAGGACGCCTCTTTCCTCAATAAGTATAAACACACCGTTTCACAACACACAGCAGCAGATTTTCGATTCCATTACTCTCTCTGTGTTACTTTGAGTATTCTGTGACTCGTTTCTGTGCTCTGGTCAGCTACCTTCGCCGCTTCTAGGCCTTGTGAACACCTCTACCATCTCTGTAAATTATTTTACTTTCTTTACCACACAATAGCTACAATAATGCCGTATATGTACGAGCCCGAGTCCACCGAGCAAGAACTACTGGAAAGGCAAGCACGCGAAAACGATGGGGATTCGGACGGCAGTTGGGAGGACCAGTCAACGGATGAAGAGCCTGGACCATGTCGCATGGACGGCGTCTCCACCTGGTGCACGTGCAATCGGTGCGAGCTAATGCCAACTGAGGAGGAGAACTGCTGCTGCCGTGAAAATTCCGGGTGCTTGGCCTACATTTCGGAAGGCGAGCCAAGTCCGCAATGCATCACCGAGCTGCCAGAGTTCAGGGAAGCCTGCCTCTCACGGACCGTGTTGAGGATGATGGTGCTTATGCACGAACTTCGCGGCACTGTTCGTCCGCGTAATCCGACTAACGAGTAAGTATACTCTGGTTTTGATGTCAGTGATGCCACTACTATGTCATGGTCGTCTCCCACATATAAAATTACATCTACATATCATTCGAATGCATGTAAATTGGTTCCATATTGTGCATTTTCTAGATAGAATTTTTTTCAAAGCAGAATGACATTTTTTACCTGAATCGACAGTGATAAGAAAGTTTTGTCATTTTAATACAGTTTGCATCTTTCATTTTCACAGGTGGTACAGGCTGGTGGCCTATCGTTGCTTCACTTGGTGGCTTCACGGGAGGCTCGGACCCCGCGTTCGGAGAGTAATACCTGCCTGTGCGGTACTTGCCATTAGACAACATTTCCCCAGCGACAGTGGACAATACCGCGGATTTTCCCTGGATGTGCTGCAACCGGAACTTTACAATGTGTAATGTTTATTATTTATGTTCAATTGAAATTGAGATCTAAAATAAAACCCAACATATATTTTAACAATGGTTGTTTTGATTTTTTAAATGAATCTAGTGTGTCTCCATTGAATAGTCTTCCTGTGCCTTGTCTTGTCACACCACATGTCTCCGGCCAGCATCCTCCCTCACGCTGGCCGCCCACCTTCAATCCACATAACCGTTGAACCCATATGCAGCAGACATACATATGTTATTTTGCGGGTTGGCATCAAGCCTCCCGGCCTTGCCTCCTCCCCCAAAAATACTTACCACACCACTTTGTTCAAGCGTTGGCAATAAAAGGAAGGCCGTTGGATTTTATTGATACAAAACATGGTTATAGGTAAATAATCAATATGGTTGATCATAATAAATCATCCTTTTGGGCACCGGGTACAGAGATGACCCCCTCTGGCCCGTGCCCCCTTGCCACCACAGGCCAGCCTGCTGCTGACTAACTGCCTAGGCATCCAGGGTCTCCAGGGTGAACTGCACCCATATATTCTCCTGGGAGGGTGAGGTATTTATAAACTCACCCCCCTGCCTTCCATGTACTAGATCCTGCAGCCTGCCTCTTACATGCAGTTAGATGGCCTCTCCTTGGTGAGGCCCTGCGGCAAACGAGTCTTGTCTGCACGACCACCGCCCTAATCCACACCCCCCCGCCCTATCAAAGGCAGTTTGCACCGGGGTACTTTTGCTGCCAAGTGGAGTTGTCAGGGAGCGATAAAGGCCAAGAGGTGCCAAAGACCATGTACACTTCAAAGTGGTCTATAGAGCATGGGTGGTTGTTCCCATGTCTACCTCCAGACCCCGTGTCTCCTGCCAAGCATCCCCCCTCACGCTGGGCGGCCCCCTGCAAACCGCATAATGCCATCACATATACACGTCATTCATTCACAAACACACCCCTGTTTCGAATTATTTATAACCCACTTCATATTTCTAATGTGAACTTCTTTGCGCTTTGCTAGTCAACCCGTGAAGGTGCTGGTTATCTGCTCTTCGTCTCTGTGAACTTCCGTGACCACTTCGAGGAAACTTGTCAGTTTGCAACCTGTGAACTGCTCCCTGTTCTACGACAAGAAACTACTCTGATCCCTGCATCTAACTGTTTGTTCGTCAAGGTAAGGCCATGTACCATAATCATTTTGCGTCCAATTTCTTTTCGTTCAAGACAGTACATGCAAGTAACTAGTCACATGTTCTGAGTTTAGTCAAATTATTTTTCTATTTTTTTAAAGTTATTCAAATACTTATCCGCATGTGAATAACGTGTATAGTTCCAAGAACCAAAACGAACCTTGCATTGAACCTTTTATGTGTTATTTAATTTTTTAACACATTGGTATTCATAGAGAATTGTTGATCTTTACTTTTCAGAACTTTCCACAATGCCTGCCTGTTCCATTGGCGGTTGCCCTTCGAAGACCCATAATAAATCTGAAGTTACTATAATGCATGTTTTCCCTAAGACAATAGATCAGATAAGAGAATGGGTCCGATATTGCGGATATCCACCGTCTGAGCTTGAAAGTAGAGTCCTAGAAGTCTTTGCGGACAAGAGGGGTGATCGATACCGCATCTGCAGCAGGCACTTTAGCTCAGACATGTACTCCACATCATTGCTAATAAAGAAGAACACACCGCGAGCGAGGCGAAAATTGCTCTCAACCGCTATTCCCACTCTATTCGTCCACATCCCTCCACTGGTGAGTCAAGTTTACGTATTTATCTCTCGGCCTTGCGGTAGTGTGTAGCATTAGCTAACAATAATTTCCCCATTTATGTATCCACTCAATATGAAGGCGGAAGATTCTCCATCCGTGTCGTTATTGCAGTCATCAGCCACTTCAAGCGCCTATCGGGTAATCTTACTTGGCTATTCTGCCACTGACTTGTTTTAGGCATGTAAATCAATAGTTTTAATTTATCGTGTAATTATTTTACCTAATGGTACACCCTTGTACTTGTCCTCTAGTCTTTGTTTTCAGTTATAATTATTGTTATCCAAAATAATGCAAGTACTGTCTTTCAGGGAGATGCTGAGGAGTCCAACGTATTGACGACAACCGTTGATGTCACTCAGATGCTCGAGGTACGTTTCCGGACAGTTCCATCGATGGAGATCATCAGATCTTGCATTCTTGTAGCGTGATTGTTACACACAATGTTTCTTTCGTTTTTAGCCATTGATATGTCCTTCTGTCGTCGCCCTCCTATGTGTCTTCTTTTTTCAATATTGTGTTCATTACTAATGAAAGTCCTATGTTTCAGGGAGTCGATGGAGCATTAGTCCAAGAAGAAGGGGGAGCATGCAGTTACGGGTCGGCGCAACAGCTTGCAGAAGTGTGCACCGCAGTTACATCGTCCCTTGATGTTCTTATGCATTTCGAGGTATGGATACTGACAGTTCGATCAAGCGAAATCATATGACGTTATTACATCCGCTATACTTCCTTCTTTATTAACGCAAGTACTATGTTTCAGGGAGATGACGGAGCTTCTTCTACAAGAACATCACCCCTAGTAATTGATGCAGATCTCTGGGTGGTGACACTTCCAACGATCGAGCAAATCGAATCATATTTACATATCCATTATTTATTTTAGACAACTGATCATTTGTGCAGGTCTATTTAGATGAGCCGTTGACGCCTGCACAAAGTTTGTTCTTTTTAACAAAATAGAAAACCATACTAATACAATTACTGTGTTTCAGGGAGTTACTGAAGCATCATCTTCAATAGTATCATCAATGGAAGTCTATGAGGAGCCCGAGGTATGGATCTTGACAGTTCCATCTAACTAGATCAACAATGCGTGAATAATTGTCGTTTGAATGTTCTACACAAAGCGTTCATTTGTGTTTTGCTATTGAGATGTACGTGGGTATTGGTCCCCAAGTACATTTTGTGTTTTCGATATTATTATACATACTAATGAAAGTTCTATGTTTCAGGGAGTCGATGGAGCGTCAGTGCGTGATGGATGTGCTTATGAAAATATAGTCGTTGCAGCGCAAGAGGAAGTGGAGACATGCACACACGAGTCGGAGCAACAGCGTCCTGATGTTGAAGTTCGAGGCAAGAAAGTTTCAAAGAAAAGAAAGCAAAAGAAGGTTAGTGTCCTGGTCACTATATTATGTTGTTTTTCACTGTTAATAGTTCAATACTGTAAGTTGTGTTTAAACTGAACATCCCTTTTCCAATCTGTCCTCTAGTTGCGAGTGGGTGTACGAACTAGATCTACACAGACAGTGAAGCGAACGAGAGATGTTGCTTGTCAAACCTTTTGGCAGGGACTTGAGACTGGAGATGCATCGTGCCAATGGGAAGAATATGAAGTGATTGACAACGGAGCTATACCACATCCAGCCATTGATAGTGAATGTCCTCCTGGTAGTTCGGATGCAGTCGGAGATCAATTCACAGAATCCACACCCGCAAAAACTAAGACCGCGAGAAAGTTGAAGAAATTGTTTTATTCACCCATCGCCGGAGAAGGAACAGATGTTGCAATGGAAGAGAATGAAGTGGACGACAATGAAACACCATCAATATCACTGAACATAGCGGAAGACGATATCAGAGATTCTACCTTTCATGTGAGTGACATGTCCTCAACGTTACAGGCCGAACCAGCTGGGATGCAGAGTGACAGTATAAGGAAAGAGGCCAAATTCATTGTATTCGATAGTTGTTTGATTGATATTATTATTCGGATGAAATGTGGGCATTCGGTTGGTGGGGAAGTATGTGGGGAGCCATTGATTAATGTGACTCGTGCAATTCGAGGCACTAACCTTAAAATACATGCCACCTGTACAAAATATCCTTTCTCATGGTCTGCACAACCCATGCTGGGGCAACTGCCAGCAGGCAATCTACTTTGTGCAGTGGCTGCACTTTTTAGTGGTTCAAGTTTTAAAAAGTTAGAGTCTTTCTTTCAGTTTGTGGGAATCCATTTCATTGCGCAAACTCAGTTCTACAAATACCAAACCGATTATCTATTTCCAGCCATTAGCGAAGCTTGGAGAATGGAAAAAATGTCTATTGATAGTACATTCGCGGGCAAACGGTTCAGGCTAGCCGGTGATGGACAGTGCGATAGCCCAGGATTTTCAGCCAAGTACTGCACCTACCACTTTCAGGACATGGAAAGTAAGAAAATTGTGAGTTTGGTGGTCGTGCAGGTGTCACAAAGTACATCCTCAGAGGCCATGGAGAAAGTTGGCTTTGTAGCATCATTGCAAGAACTACAATCGCGGGGAATGGTGATCGACCTGATAGCCACGGACAGACACGTTTCAATTGCCAAGACAATGAGAGAAGAGTACAAAAATATAAATCACCAATTTGACGTTTGGCATCTTGCAAAAACAATCAATAAAAAAATGTCGGCTGCAGGTAAAAAAAAAGATATGCAAGGTATTTCACAGTGGTCCAAGTGAATCAGCAACCATCTTTGGTGGAGCTCAAAAACATGTGGAGGGTCGTTGGAAATTCTACTGGAAAAATGGCGGTCAGTAATGCTACACTGTAGCAACGTTCACCGCTGGACCACAAACCAACATTTCCACAATTGTGAACATGGCCATTTGTCCACAGAGGAGGCACGGAAGAAGAAGTGGTTGATTCCTTCATCACCCACTCACAAAGCCATTGAAAAGATTGTATTTGATAAAACTATAACAAGAGATTTGAGGGGACTCACGGAATTCTGCCACACAGGAGATTTGGAGGTGTTCCACAATATGTGCCTAAAGTACAGGCCAAAACGATTGCATTTTGGCATGGAGGGCATGATAAATCGGACTCTTCTAGCGGTCTTGGCACATAACCATAATGTTGGCCGTCAACAAAGTAGGACGACCGGAACTTTAGGGACGCTTCGCTACAATAAGGCCTTCACTAAAAGAAGTAAATAATGGGTTATCAAACCAGTGTTTGAGGATATGCAATATGACTTTGAGAGACTTATTGTTGATGTCCTAGATACGCACATACATGGAGTTGTGAACGAACCTGTGCAGGGGACAACTGCATTGCCACCCAACATTGCCTCTGTTGCATGTCCACCTAAAGAAGAGCTCATTGAGAAATACACATCACGGTTTAAATGATTGTAGTTTGATTGTCTGTTCTCTCGAGTCTCCTCATGTCGCAGGCCCATTGAATATGTGTAGCTATGTATTGTGTAAATAAAAGTGATTGCTCTGTGAGTCCTGTGAGATGGCCTTACACTGAATGTAGCTAACTAGGAATGTGTGCTCGTTCAAAGTGAAGGTCAGCTGCTTTGATTTTTTCTCGGGTGCCGGAATGGCCCACGACTCAGTATAAGGTTCTATTGTTATTTGACCTTGACAGGCCGGGACCATCCCGAAAGACTTCTTTTTGGGGGTGTGGGGCAATAACGTAAGAAATGATAATGAATATAATTTCAGAAACGAAAGCCATTTAATGTTCGTTCATTAGAAGAAATAACGTCGGCATAGAAGGAGTGGTATTTCGGGGCTGCCCTACGCACAGACACAATGGAAAATGCAAATATAATGTAAGTAACTCTTTAGATGAGTTTATACCGCAATTTAATTACTATACAGTAGCTTTAAAGACGGGTTAAGTTGTACTTGTTCGTTCTATGTGGCATATTGTTTTGTACCGCGCACTATCTTGAGGAGAACCATCTCCTTTTACGGAAGCACCTCAAAACTTTCCTCTTTGCTTCTGCTTTCTCTCTCCCTCTCCCCTGCTACAACTGGTCCACTGTCTGCGACCTCGGTCCTGGGCCCTTCCACTCTCCACCTGCACTGCCTCCCTGTCAACCCCTGCACTGGGGGACTGTCTCAGTATCCTACAGCCCCCCCTTGACGTATAATACCCAGTTGCACTGTCCTAGCTATGAAATAATTTCCCGACCTAATATATAAAATGAATAATTTTAATAAAGATCTGATGGTGAGACTAATTTCATTTTTTATGTTTTTAAAACAGGTACATCCTTCATTATTGTATGTGTCACGAGTACCAGACACCGGCGGATGGCTTTTTCAACCGCCAGTTGCTTCTCCGCGTGAACAACGTTACCACCCTGACCATTTTATGGAACGATCGCCAAGTACAAGTATGCCCTTACGCGGTACTAACGGCTAGATGCAACATACAGACCGTTGTGGTGGCCTAGTGCCTCGTTGTTGGAACAGCCATGCGATTATCAGTGCGACCGAAGAGCTTATTTTATCGTAAACCAACACCCTGTGTACTGCACACGAACATCGCCTGCCTCAAGACAAACTATTTTGGATCGAGAGCAAAGAAAAATGCAAATCGCTGAATATTCTGTAAACATTTGATGTCCAATAAATGTACTTTGCCAAATGTACAATCTTGCTGTTTGCTTTTAAACCACAGTTTCATATTCCGAATTGTGGCGCTGTATTGTGAGATGATCTAAGACCCTGTGTACAGCAAAGGAACATCGCGTGCCTCAAAACGAACTTTTTGGAACGTGAGCAAATAAAAATGAAAATCGCTGAATATTCTCAAAACATTTGATGTCAAATAAATGTACTTTACCAAATGTACAATCTTGCGGTTTGATTTAAAAGTACAGTTTCTTATTCCCAATTGTGGCGCGCTGTGTTGTGTGAGCTCATCTGTGTTGATTTCCGGGTTCTGTGTGGAGTCGCGTAGAAGACGCCTAGGCGCGTTTGCCTACGCAGCTCAGTCACGTCACGGATAGTGGCGGGGAATATGAATGTTTTGATAAAGTCTGTTTCAGGGGCGGGGGATTTGATTTAGTGCCGCAAAAGCAGGTGAGCCAGGTCGATGGGGGGGGGAAATGATAGGACTATCAGAAAATGGCGGCTGATTTCGAGTGCGTTAATGGACGAAAAGTCGGGTAAGGTCCATAGGAAAGTTTTCTACGATCTACCGAGTTATGCTTGAAAACACATGGCCGAACCGTAGGGACAATAAAAAAAAAGTCCCGGAACTATCCTTTAAAGTTGCGGCCCCCCTTTGGGGTTCCGCGTTAAAACCTCAATTGCAGGATGGTACCACAAGATCCCAAGACAAACATGTCAGCTGAACCACTGACTCAAACTCCCCCCCCCCCCCCCCACCCCAACCCAAGAGATAGAGAATGGGACACCACTGGACAACCAAGTTCTGCGAATCCTCTCCCTAAATGTTAACGGACTGAATTCCCCTAACAAACAAAAGGCAATTTTTTTAAAGCTCCAGGACGAAGACGCAGCGATAGCTATGCTCCAAGAGACCCACTTGCTGCCGGCGGACGTGACCCGGCTTCGCTCTCGATTATTCCCGCTTCAATTTTTTGCCTCCGGCCCAAGCAAAAAGGGAGGCATGGCGATCCTCTTTAGAAAAGACTTGAACCCGCAAATCCTGGAAACAAAAACTTGCCCGGAAGGCTGATACACAGCAGTCAAATGCCTCCTGTTGGGAGACCTATACACCCTCATCTCGGTATATGCCCCTAACACTGGACAATCACACTTCTACGACTTCTTGGGCACGACTCTCGCTAGTTTTGTGGAGGGTCAAACAATTGTCGGAGGGGACTTCAATGGGGTTCCCGACCCCACTAAAGACCGGTCACACCCCCCGACTCCAAGCGATTTCGCCCAAGCACTTAGCATCCTCCGGCTGTTCAGGTCTCTGGAGATAATAGACTCATGGCGGGTGTTCCACCCCGACGAAAGAGACTACTCCTTCTACTCGTTTGTACACTGCACCTTTCAAGGATCGACCTGTTCCTGATCTCCCCGCACACCTTCCCCTCAGTCAAAGAGGTCTCCATCGGCACGAGAGCCTTGTCCGACCACGCTCCAGTGTTCCTGGAACTCCGGGTTCAGGACCCCAACCTCAATAACCCACGCAAATGGTCCCTATATGACCCGTTTCTCAATGGCATGGCTACGAGAGACAAGATTGCGACGGGAATAAAAAACTTCTTTGACGAAAGCCCAGCCTCGGACACTTCACTAGCGAATAACTGGGACGCCATGAAGGCAGTAATCAGGGGCTCCCTAATTGCTCAAGGAGCGGCCTACCACCGGAACAGACGCCAGACCCGAATAGCTCTAGAGGACGAGCTAAGAGAGGCTGAGGCAATCCACAAGGAAAAAGGCTGGTCCCCTAAGACGCAACGGATCATGCGAAGAGCGAGGAAAAAGCTTGAAGCCCACTACGCGGAACAAACCGCCCTACTGATGGTAAAAGCCAAACAATCATATTACGCGAAGGGCAACAAGGCAAACAGGTTCCTGGTGGCCAAACTAGCCAAACGGAGACGCGTCAACACGATCGCAGGTCTGCGTGATCCTGAGGGGGTCACCCGGTACTCTGAGCCCGAAAAACAACAGCTCGCGACAGACTACCTGACCCAAATCATGAAGGCAACCCCTCGGAACCTACCGCAACAGGTGGAATATCTGCAGGGGCAGCGGTACCCCGTCTCGCCAACACAACGAGAGACGAATTGGAGGAGCCCATTACGGGGGAGGAGGTCGAGGAGGCCATCAAGTCACTTAAAACACGAGCCCGAGGTCCGGACGGCTTTTCGACCAGGTTCTATAAACTATTCAGGCCACAACTAACCCCCCATCTGGTGACCCTGTTCAACTCCTTCAGAGACACAGGCTCTGTCTCCCCATCAATGCAGGAATCAACGACCATCCTCCTGCCCAAACCAGGAAAGGACCCAAGGAGTCTAACCTCCTACAGACCGATTGCACTCTTAAACATTGATGCAAATATATACTCAAAAATCCTGGCAAACCGCTTGAACCGCGTCCTGCCAAAGATCATTCACCTCGACCAAGCAGGCTTCATCCTTCACCGGTCAGCGGGAGACAACATACGGAGAACCTTGAACCTGGTGGACCTTGCCTCCCGGAACTCCCAAAAACTGGTCTTAGTGGCTCTGGACGCAGCCAAGGCATTTGATCGAGTAGATTGGCCCTTTATGAAACTCACCCTAGAGGCCTTCGGCTTCGGGTCAACTTTTCAGACAATGCTTCTAGCCAACTATAAGAGCCCAAGTACGAGTCTAAGAATTAATGGACACAGCTCAGCTCCGATCCCCCTGTCATGCGGAACCCGGCAGGGCTGCCGCTGTCGCCTTTACTCTTCGCACTCACCATGGAGCCTTTGGCCCAATGGATTAGGGGAGACGACCAAATTAAAGGGCTGCAGAACGGCCCCACGCAACACAAAATCGCCCTATACGCGGACAATGTCCTCCTCACGATCTCAGAAGCCCAATCATCATTGAAACAGGCGATACGAGAACTTACCACCTATGGTGAGGGCTCAGGCTTCACTATAAACTTTGACAAATCCTCGGCCTTGGGCATCAGGCTCACCCCAGCAGAACGGGAGCCACTGACTGCGATGTGCCCGATGACATGGGTGAAGAAGGCCATCCCCTACGTAGGGGTCCACATCCCGGCTAACCCAAGAGACACATACAAAGCCAACTTCCCCGGCTACTTAAAGAACTGGAAGGCGACTTGAAACGATGGGAGACCCAAGAGATCTCACTGCTGGGGTGCATCACAGCATGCAAGATGAAATGCAAGATGAACCTACTGCCGAGGTTCCTATACGCCTGCGCCTCCCTCCCAGTAGCGATTCCCACACCAACCCTCGGGGACATCCAAAGGAAAATGCTGAAATTCATCTGGAAAGGTAAGAGAGCGAGAATACCTCTCAAAACGATGCTGGTGGGCTCCAAGCTAGGAGGTCTGGGGGTTCCGGACTTGCGGGCCTATAGTGTGGCAGCAAAACTAGCACAGATTCAGGCATGGCAAACTATAACAAACCGCCCCAGGTGGGTAGAGCTGGAACAATCACAAGTACCTCTACCCTTGCGATTTCTGCCACACATCCCGCCCCCCCTCAGAACACACTGGGGAGACCTTCTATCAACTAAACACACCCTTAGCTCCTGGGACTGGGCACTAAAGCAAAAGGGAGTGTCAAGAGGACTGAGCCCACGCTCCCCGGTCTTCCATAACCCATCCTTCTCACCCGGAGCGGACCCCGGCAATTCCCAGAACTGGATAAAGGGCGGGCTGGAGACCATAGACCAGCTATATATGGGAGGGACACCACTCACCTTCGCCCAATGTAAGGAGAAGTTCCAACTCCAGGAAAGGGACAGATTCACTTATATCCAGCTACGCAACTGGTGCTCACACCCCCAAACTCTGCGGGCAGCAACATGCCAGCCCACCGCCCTGGAACTGGCACTGGGGGACCTTCCAACCCGGGGCAGGGTATCCACCCTATATAGGCGCTTCCTAAGGGACTTCCTGTCCACAAAGACCCGCTGTATGGCTCAATGGGAGGCGGACTTAGGTCATCCGGTCGAGGACCAAACCTGGGTGGACATATGGACCAGAACACACACCTCCTCCACCTGCGTTACCAATAGGGAATGTGCGTACAAGGTGCTCCTCCGGTGGTATTACCCGCCCCTTCGACTTCACCACATGAACCCACAAGTGGATCATGCCTGCTGGAGAGGATGTGGCCACCCAGGCTCCTTCTTCCATATGTGGTGGGCTTGCCCAAAGATATGACAGTTCTGGAGGACATGCCTGGAGACCATCACACAGATTACGGGAACGGCGATTCCTCTGGAACCTGAACCAGTTTTGCTCGGAGCTCCGATCCCAGCGATCTACCCGCGCTCCGGGACCAGGTCTCAGCTATTGACACACTGCCTTCTGGCAGGGAAAACGGTGTTGGCCAGGGCCTAGAAATCCCCAGAAGGCCCTCACATAGCCCAATGGTGGTCTAAACTCTGGGACATCCTGATTGCGGAGGTGGTGTCGGCAGCACAGGCGGGAACGCTCCATTGCTTCCAGAATGTTTGGAGCCCAGTGCTGGAATACGACCAGCGCTTCCCCACCCAGACCCATAAACCGACCAGGGCCCGATGGATCCTGAAACACCAAGAGAACCCTGAGGAAGACACATAGACGCTAAGGGGCGAACTGGATAACCCAGGAGGGAAAATTCCGCCTCTAAACCTGAGGGGTGGAAGGCTGGAGGGAGGTGGGAGGGAGGAAGCCTGGTGGGGGGAATGAGGACTGGGGATCAAAAATCCTGAAAAAGCATTGCTTGTAATATGTCGTGATATGTGTATTTGCCATCCTACCTTGATTTAAAATAAACAAAGTTAAAAAAAAAAAGTAAAATTAAACCAACCTCAAAATAATTAATAAAGAAATTGAGATTTCCAAAATGGCAATCCCAGTGAAAATCAAAATGGCTAGGGAGAACCTGCTGCACAAGCTTTTTGTCAGGGTTGAGTGGCCAGAACAGAATGAACATGTCTGGCTGTAGGAAATCACAGAACAAGTGACTGCCATGGACCTGGATAGATGGCAGGACAAGGGCCCATTACACCAAGCTCTCAGTGAATTGTACATGGCCCCAAAAGTTAAAGAGGAGCAAAGTACAATTGCCAGAATTGCGGCCTACCTATACCTCTACATAGGAGTGATGCGGGAAAAGCCTGCTGAAAACATAGTTCTGGAACAGAATCAAATTGAATCACTATAGAGAATCCAGAATGATCTAGACTCTGCAGAGCAAAGGCTACTGCAGAGCCAAGAATTAGAGGCAGAATCTAGACAGTATGTCACAATTAAAAGTGGATCTGGCTCTCCTACAGAAAGAGAATGCAGAACAAGACACCCAATTACAGGCACTAAAAGAGGAGTGTCAAGAAAGGGTTGACTCTCTGCAGCACAGTCAACAGAAACTGGCACAACAATTAAAGTATAATAGTCTTCGCAGAACAGATAGTTACCCTACAAACCCAGATAGGAACCTTGGAAGAGGAAAATAATAAATTAATTATGAGAGACCCACACACTCAACAGAATTTAATGCGCAGCGTCAGAAATCCAATGCCATCAAAAAACAAAGGGATGTCCTGGCTGAACAGAGGGGCACCCTAAGTCAGGAGAGAGGCGCCTTAGGCCAGGAAGTAAGCCAATTAAAAACCGTGCTAGAGGGAAGAAAGCTGGCCCTCCAGGAGCTCAATTAAAGACAGAGTATGGGAAGCTACTAGAGCACACCAGGCGGGTGGAGGATGCTCTGGAAGGGAACACCCAGACCAAAGAGGTGAGTCTCCTGCAGCAGAAATTGGCCCAGTATTCCCAGACCATGCAGGAAGTGCAGAGAGACAATGAGGATCTCTGTGAAAAGAATGATGGGCTCCACCAACAAGTAGCAATGCAAGAGTTAATCATTGAGACCACTAAGGCCTTGATAGAGGAACAAAAGGCTCAGATTTGTGCTTATCACCAGGGAATACGGGCTGAAAACGAAAAGGTAGAGAGGGGCAGAGTGAATCTTGATCATCACATAAGGACCCCTGTACTCAGGGACTCGAACCCCTTCAATACCATGAACTCTGCCAGCTTCATGTCCGCTGGCTCACATGAACCTGGGGCCATGGGGATGGTGGAATTCAATAGAGTTGGTAAGATGGGACTGACAGATCAGCGCCTCCCAGAAATTGATGGAGGAGCATCCCTGTACAGATCCCCAAAGATTCGGGCTAATATCTCTGACCAGGAAGACACATATGAGGGGGAGAGTCAGGGAACTGGATCCACAAAACTACTGCCTTCCTAAAGAACAGTTTGTAAAATTTGGTGGGGAATTCCAAAAAATAATTCCCAAAAAGAGTATCCTGAAGACCTCTACCCAGTTGGGGCAGTGTGGGGGGGGGGTATTCTGCCAATTCTTGGAGCAGGAGCACCACAGTAATAAGGAAACTAGGCCCCCTCATTCTGCAAGCCCTTCTCAAGCTCGCAGAATCAGGGCGTGCCTAGAGGATCAAGAAGCCACCTCGAGTAGCAGGGCTTCTGAGTCTGAGGACGAGTGGACTCAGGTGACTAAAACCAAAAAGGCAAACAAAATTAAGAGAGCTATGCAAAAAGATCCCCTTAAGCAGATCAAGACCATTAGGAGTGTAATAACTCCATATCATAAAAATGCCAAGTATTCTGTCTGGGAACACCTAGAATTATATGAACAGATCATGGACACTTCATCTGAAGGACAGTCAGAATTGCATACAGTATGTGAAATGGACATTTTCTCCTGAATGCTCCAGTTTCTTTGCGGGACTGGAGGATCAGAACCACTCAAGATGGTCCACCTACAGGGCGGCATTTTTCTGCACATAGAAATCCCCAGGAGGCCTGCAGGGCGGCCTACAATCTGCAGTGCGGGGAAGATCAGGCCCCACAAGAATTTGTGTAGGAGCTCAAAGGTGCCTTTGCGCAGACCACCAGGAGGGTGTGCACAGATAGTTGGGAGTTCATCAACACCTTCTTCCATGCACTCCCCAAATACATAATGACCCAGCTGATGAGGGACTTTCATGAGAAGAGGTCACTGGACTGAGTCAGAGAACAGGCGACCCGTATTTATGAGGTACACAAACCTGTAGATAGCAAAAACACAAATAAAAACCCCAAACCAGCCAACACCCCTGCTGCTGCTAAGATGGCGGAGGTCAATGTTGCCCCCATTTTAGGTCTGGAGATGGGGGGGGGTGGGCTAAAAATATACCTGTACAAAATCCTTCCAGCTAAAGAACCAGAAGGCCCGCGGGCCAATCCCAGACAGGTGGTAGTCAGGGAGGTAATCCCACAAATGGGACCCCTAACTCCCCTGATTACATTAGCCCCTGATACAAGGGTAACAAACCCATCCTCTTGTATGTGTGGACTCCCGCAGCCCAAGGGGGGGATCCAACCAGGTAGGTACCACCCCAGGAAACTTCCCTCCTAACTTTCCCCAGGAGGGCAGTAATCCCCCCCCCCCAAATGCCGGGTTGAGTTTCTTTCACCAGTACCCTCAAAATTTCAACCTACAGAACAACCTTCCTTTCTTTCCCCACTTTCCAGAGCCCAGACAGCCGAATCGTGGAGAGGGGAGGTAAAGGGTGGAGGGTTACCCCAATTTTCCAAACCCAGGGTATTATGGGAGAAGGGATAGTTACCCTTCCCGTGATACACCTAGGATGGACCAGAGACCCCTGTACCAGCCACAAGGGGTGTCACAACTGGAGCGCCAGGTCCAAAACCTGTCCCAGGATCTGGGTCGCATGTTGAGGGCTCAACAGAACCCTCAGATGAACATGGCAGCTCAGAACCCCACAAACCAACGGTCTGGTACTCCAGAACAATGACAGGGAGAGAACCCCGACAACTCACCGGTTCCAGAGGAGGAGGCACGGTGGGGAAGGGAGGTGTAAAGCCTTAGAGGAAGCTTCCTTCCCCACTTGTGAAAAAGACCCAGGAACCGAAACCAAAATCTCCTGCCCCCGAAAGCCTGCAACCCAAGGAACAGGGCAGGTAGGAGAAATAGAAAACCCAAAAAGGACCATTTTGTGGAGGAGGTTAGTGTCCTCCAATTTGAAGGAGAGGGGTCATTAGAGGATTCTGGGGAAAAGATCTTCTCCTTCAGGGGTGGGGGGGGAACTCCTCCCAAGAAAAATGGGTCCCAAGAGATCCGAATGAAGGCTGGGTGAATGTAGGGACTGAGTTAGAATCTCCCATCATTGAATCCCAGAATGATAATCCAGAAAACCACACTGCCCAAACCTATTCTGGTGAATGCCTCCAAAAAGGGGGGGTGGCCCAGAATCAGACCCAGGGGAGCCCAAAACTCCCCCAATATCCAACTGTCAGCTTTTTCTTGCAGATCTCCAAAATCCCACACGGAATCATGGCCAAACTACCCCTGTGTCGGAATCACGAAATTGACCAACCAACCTGCCCAAAATGCACATTATCTCTGCCCCCTTGAGGAGAAGGAGGGAAGATTTTATGCCCCGATCCAAATACAAGGGCAGTGTACAGTGTCGGCACTGGTGGACACTGGATCCCAAGCAACTCTTCTGTAAAAGAGGGCCTTTGATCAGCTGAATTCAGGAAGGGGGGAGAGATACCAGATCCCTCTCACTCCTCTTCTAGGACAACTTCAGAACTTCGATGGGAATGAAATTCCTGTTGAGGGGACTGTGGATCTGGAACTTAAAATTGGCCGACACAAGGTGAAACATCGGGTCATAGTCGTGACTCCGGAGGGCACACCCTGCCTACTGGGGAATGACATCCTGCGAAGGTTGTCTCCCCTAATAGACTGTGTAAACAAGGTCCTCTGGACCCAGACCAACAACTAATACAATTAAAAAGTAGTATCAGCCAAGTTAGTTTAAATGGCACATGCCACATTGTTGAACAAAAACATGATCATATTGAGTTCCATTTTCAAAACAACCAAATCCCTGAAATGACAGTAATTGCTGTAGGATAACAAATTAGTGATGGGAACTCCTCCATTTCTGAAAATCAACCTTCCTTCCAGTTTCAAGTGGCATTCCACACTGGAAGCAAATACTCTGAAATTCTATACTAATTCACAATCAGAAAATCCCAACTCCATAGTCAAGCATGATGAGAAACCAGCTCAAAGTTTAGCTGACATTCCGAAGATTAGAGAACAGTTATTCATCCCTATTCAGTTAAATGAGGGGAAGGAATCTGTTCTCGCCCGAGTGTGCGTGAACAACGGTAAGAGCTTCATCAACGAAGCCATGTTATGAAAACTCCCAAAAGATCCAGCCATTCCCACATTTAAATTGATCGATAAATGAGAAGTGGACCTGGAAACTCCCAATTCCAAACATCTCCTGCCTAGCAGGTCTATGCTCAAAATTTCCATAGGCAACAAAAGCATAGTTCATAATTGTTGGGTTGTGCAAGATTCCCCTGATGCATTCTATTTAGGCAACGACATTCTCAATCGCTTTTCCATTAATTTGGACCTGATAAACTACAAAGCCTTACGGGGTAATCCCATGGACTTTGATTCAGAAAAAGCATTTCAGTCAGGTCAATTGCTGCCGTATGCAGTCGAAGTTCAAATTGGAGAGGAAGTCCCCATCCCAGGAAGGACACAACTATTCCCACTTGAATTAAAAATTAAGAGGACAGAAACGGCAAAATCCTGACGCATATGTTCACCTCAACGCCCATCTCCAACAACAAGGGTTGGGGATAAACCCAACCCCATTAGTCAATGTAGAACACACCACCATTCCAATATTGATGGATAACCGCGACCTTAGGAGTAACACTCTGGGCGCAGGCACCATTATTGGAATGGTGGTTGATGACTGACATTTTTCCATAGATTTAGGTAATTAACTGATAGGACCGATCCCTGATGACTGTTTTGACAGTGATAGCGACAATGAAATAACACCAGACAGGATCTTCACCCGGCATGGGGGGAATTTCCTGGTGTACTCTTCCTGCCCTTATGGTAAGGAAGAGGTGACCTGTGACTCCAGGAGGGATGAGGTGATCTTCCAAGTCCACAAGGACTGCCTTCCCTGCCTGAAACATTCTGTCCAGGGCAATACTTTAACCTAGGACTTCGCCACCCAGCTGGAGGAGGCTGCTGAAATAGCCAAACCGGAGGTCTTTCCGGGCTTCAGGCAACTGGTTGAAGAGAGAGTCGACCTAGCTGATGCCTGTGAGACTCTAGAGCAGAAGCAAAATTTTAAACAAGTTTTCTTAGATTTTCAAGATCTCTTTGCGGTGGACTCATATGACTGTGGTCGCACCGAAATCCATACCATTCCCATAGACCCTGGTATGGCTCCAGTGTTTGTGAAGCAATATCGCTTGCCTCATGCATCCATGGAGTCCCTCACAGAAATTAACAAAAACCTTGAGTCCCATGGGATAATTCGTCCAGTCCACAGCACCTTTAATAATCTGGTGCTGGGGATTTTAAAACCCAACAGCAGTGGAGATTCTGTGCTGACCTAAGAGAGCTAAACAAACGGGTCCACACGTCCCGATGGCCCCTCCCCTACATTGACCAGGGGCTGGCCCAGAACCTGGGGTCAAAGGTATAGACTGTCATTGACCTGACCAATGGGTACTGGACCGTACCGGTCAGTTGGAAGGACCAATACAAGCTGGCCTTTACCTTCAGGGACCAGCAATACACATGGACCCGGACTCCCTTCGGATACATCAACTCCGGCAATTAATTTAATATCTTCTTACACAAGGCCATGCCGACTTGGGTGAAAGGGGTAACCTGGCCTACGTAGATGATGATCTGATCAAAAGCTCAACTGTGGAGGAACACATAGCGGAAATCTTTTATGTTCTTACCCAGTTGAGGGTTGCCGGAGCAAAACTATCCAAAAGCACAGTGGTGCAAGACCCGTCTCTATGTCCTGGGACATGAGAACTCCTGAGGGTCTCTGTCCCCAGGAAAAGAAAGTGGATGCACTCCTGAAACTAAAAGACCCCACAACTCTGCATGAGCTAAGGAGCCTCCTTGGACTGACTAATTACTGTAGGAAGTTCATTGAGGATTACGCAGAGATCACAAGATCCCTGATCCATCTGTTGAAGGGGGGGTCAAGTGGGAGTGGGGTCCAGAGCAAGCCGAGGCAGTAAAGCAACTTAAAAGAAGCCTCTCACAAGCGCCTTGTCTAGCTTACCGTGTCAAAAACAAGGAGTTCTTCTTGGAGACAGGGTTCTCAAATACATGATTGACCGCAGTTTTATATCAAAAGCATGACAAGGTCAATAAAGTTATCTCCTATGCAAGCAAGACTTTATCCTCTGTGGATGAATAATTCAACAATTGTGGGAAGGCACTCCTGGCAACGGTGTGGGCATTGAAGAATTACCGCCCGTTCATCCAGGGGGAACACATCATAGTGGAGACTCCATACCAGCCTCTGCAATATCTTCAAAGTGACAGAATCCGGACCGGAAATTTGAGTAATTCCAGAATTACTTCCTGGATTCTGTCAATGCAAGGCTTTCCTGTGGAGGTCAGATATGGCCAAAACAAGAAGAGTCCACTCGCGCAAGGTCGGGCTGACTTGCATGATTGTGCATAGAAAACTGTCTCGAGGACGAAAATCTGAAAACACAGAACAACATGGAGGCGTACCTGAATTCCCCACACAAAGTCTATGAAGAAGACAAGTGCGAGGGAATGCCACTGTTTATGTGGATGGGTGCTCCTACCATGTTGACAACAGGGAAAAGGAACTAGTGGCCGGCGTTGGGAATGCCTGGGTGGATGATGCCCCGGAACCCTCCGCTGGGTACAAAATCGGTCCCCGTAGTAGTCAGGTGGCAGAGCTGATGGCAGTTCGAGCCATCCTCACTGCTGTCCAACACCAACTCCACAAACTGGTCATAATCACTGATTCAGATTATGTCCGGAACGGGTTCGTGGAGCACCTGGTTAATTGGAAAACCAGAGGCATGCTATGTGCTAACAAACCACTCAAGCATGGCAAGCTAATACAAAATATAGATGATCTGGTCATCTCTAGTGGGTTGACTATCTACTGGAAAAAGATCAAGGGTCATTCCAGAATAGAGGGATCAGACAAAACTGGAAATGTCTTGGCTGATCAGCTGGCCAAAACCGGAGCCTTCCAAGGGGGATCTCCTTGCGATCGAGTCCCAGTTGGGGGAAATCCAGGTCACTGCTGTCACTAGGTCCCAGACACATGCTCACAATGAACTCTCAACTACCCAGTGGATTAAGGAGACCCCAGATGCTGATTTAATCACGGCTCAAAAAGGGGATCCAATCATTGGTAAGTTTTATCAACACATTCAGGACCCTGAGAACTTTCCCCTAACGGGTACCAAATGCATTGGGAAAGAGGACCTCAGAGTGTTGATGAAATGTCCAAAACTGTTCCGAATCCAAGACGGTTTGTTGGTGAGGAGATCCATATCTTGTTGTGAACATTGGGTGGTCCCTACCTTATTCCGAGGCCTGATGCTAAGTCACGCCCATGATGCAGCCACAGCCGGTCATCGGGGGTTTCATACTACATTAGAAATCTTGCAAGAGGTTGCATACTGGTCACACACGGGGCAGGACCTCGACCAATACTTGAAGGGGTGTCTTGTGTGTGCACAATTTCAGCCGACATCACTCACACACCGAGCTCCCCTCCAAAAGAGGGGGATGACACTGCCTTTGTCAGATTTATAAGTAGATTTTATCAGGCCTGTGATTCGCTCTTCTAACCGTAACATGCTTGTTTACAAAATGAGTGGAATCTCTCCCGGCCCCAAATTGAAAGGCAGAAACAGCAGCTGCCCTGATGATCAATCACATCTTCTCGCGTTTTGGACTACCCCAAAGGATTGAGACAGACCGAGGTAGTCACTGCACCAGCGAATTTATGACAAAGATGTGGGCGATACTTGGGGTAAGGAAACTACACATTGCATACCGCTGGTCCTCTAGTTGTGGAGTTGAGAGGTACAATAAAACCATTGTGAGCATACTAAAAATGTTTGTGGCAGACTCTGGGCCAAGTTGGGATATTCGATTACCACTTATCCTAATGGCCATCAGATATACCCCTTCTTCTGCAAATATGTCGCCATTTGAGCTGATGACTGGACGAAGGATGGTACTACCCCAGCATCTGCTCTACAGAACACAAGAGCAGACACTAATCAATGCATCCCCAACTCATGAGTATGTTGAGAATCTGAGAAAACATCTTCAACATGCTTTTGCGTATGCTCAGCGGAATCTAGGAAGATCTGCAGACAGCATGAAGACCCTCTATGATCTAAAGACAACCAAAAAGGAATACCAAGTAGGAGACAGGGTCTACTTGTACAATTTCCAAAGTAACCAGACCAAAGAGTGAAAATTCTTGCCTAGCTGGCGGGGACCTTTTGAAATTGTGGACAAAATCTCACCAGTCGCCTACAGAATCTGCATACCCAAGGGTGATTTGACAGAAGAAAGGTGGGTCCATATCAATCAGCTAAAGAGTTGCCAGTCCAGGCACACTTTGCAGCAAATAATGGAGTCCATAGAAAACCCAGTGGGGAAACTTCTGAAACATAGAAATATTTCAATGTTCACTGAATGCATGTATATCCCACTGCTGGAATCCCGATTGGAGGACAGTTAGTGGGAAAATTGTCATACCCAGTTTGTGTTCTATTTTATAGATTTGCACTGATTATACCTAACAACCAAGGAGGACCTCCTCCGGTTTTCCTTGGATTTCTCCTTCCGGGTCCAGGAGTGTCGCTCCACACCAGAAAAGAACACCTGAGAGAAGGCTGGGGGTATCGTTCCACATTCCAAACAGAGGCAGCAAGGAGATTGTGTCGCATCATTCGCTGATGGAAGGACTCCTACCTGACTGAGCCTGCTTGTCAAGAAAAAGAAAAAAATCCCACTTGCCCGACTCCCCACAACTGGAAGTCCAGACGAAGTCAGGGGGGATTCTGTGGGATATTTTGACCCACTCAGCTGTGCTATGTTACATCACTTTGCTGCATTGGTGCAAGAAACAGCACAAAATGTCCGCGCTGACTCCTGTGCGCGCCAAGATCTCTCAACTGCGTTTTGTAACAACCAGCAAATGGCTGCACTGCCCTGCCAACACACATTTCAGGTGGGTTGGGTCAGAGTACTCACTGCAGGAATGTGCCAGTGTGCTCTGCAACATTTAACATTGAATGCAGTAAAAGAAGCAGCATTATCGTGCTGAAAACCAAAAATGCCTCTTTAAAATACTTCCCAGCGTTCAAAGTGCTGTTTTGGCACTAAATTCATCAATTTCTCCTGAACAACTGTGATTAAAGGGCCCGGCAATGCCCAGGATCATCCGTTGTAGCTCAGAGGAACTGGGCCTCATTTGAATGACATCTCCAGTCAAAAGTATCTTTGGAAAAGCAACCAGGGACTTTGTTTTACATTTACACGGGAAACACGGCTAAAACTTTGCAAGTGTATCTAAAGAATCAGCTGTAAGAGAAAGACTCTAAACAGATGCCTGTTACATGTATCCATGCTGCAAACAACTCCAGCACTCAAGGATGGAACTAGAGCTGTACCAAGTGTATATTTGCTGCAGATGAAAACCGAATTTAAAGAAATAAGAAATGTGCTTTTTCTTGAATGAAGAGCAAAATCGCCTATTTAAAGTACATTGTTGTGTAAAGACATGCTCATTTAGAAATGTAAACATATTTCTTGCTGGTAAAAGTACTCCTATAAACTGTTTTGATTCTTAGGGTTCAGGCAAGATTTAAAATGAGAAAATAAAAGCTAAACCCAGTATAAGTTGGTAAACTATATATAAGATTAAAAAAAACTGCTCTGTGGTTGCTAGCCCTGAGAAAGGGTGATACCTCATAAACTGCTGGCACAGGAAAGGCTAATTGCTAGCTTGGAGGCTTTGAATACCCAGGACAATGGGGTTTTCCAAGTTGTATCAGACATTTGTCTCTGCCCCAGGCTGAGACAATGGCAAGCTAAGGCTCTCACCTTTCAAGTGGGAGAGGCAGGAAACTTCAGTCAAGGGAGATGACCCTCATTCTGCTTCAGAGGAATTGACATTTGCTGGCAGTTGGAAGAAAAGAAAAACAAACTTATCAAGTGACATTTGGTGTTAAAAAGCCTATTTTGTAACTGAACTTTAAGATATTTAACTTGGCAGCAAATTTGAAAGTTGCAGTTTTAAATCAAATGTTATGCTCTTTCTTTGAAGATGTGGACAAACTCCTTACTGCATAAGGAACAGAAGTTGTAAAGAATCACAGATTGTGGGGGAAAGTATTGTTATTGCACACCTAACATTTTGTACACACATTCCAGGGGTAAACGCACATCTATGTACAAAATTGGGAAATTTTAGGCCAAATCTTTCATGGTTAAAATTGCCAAAATATAGTAGACAGGCAAAACCAGGTCCCACAGATTTGGGGTTTGAATTGAAATGTGACCCACAAAATATGTAACCTGTGTATCTGATTTTATCAGAGGTTCTAAATGCATAAATATGTATTTGTGGGAAAGTTAGATTTTGGTTCCAGTGGCTAGGGGAGGTTTCTAGACATTGTAAAAGTAACACCATAAACATGACCTCATTTTCTGTAATCCAATCAGCAAAGAACAAGGCGGAAACTATGCTCTTGCCCAATCCTAGCATTATGGGTGTGGACAGTAAGCCTGCCCCTTCCATATACTGTAGTGATGTAATTTGGCATGATAAATAAGGGAACCTGACAGCACACAAGACACCGATTCCTGACTTTCTTCCTGATTTCCTGTGTGGCGTCCTGTTCCTGAATTCTTCATCCTACATGTTCCTGATTGCAGATTTCATTGCAAATCCAAGGCCTATATATTGCTGAACCCTTTTTCAGCTAGGCCTCAAACTCTAAAAATCCCAAAACCTTAGGGAAGCATTCTGATCCAGTCTGGCTTGCTATTACTAGATGCATGCCTGCTCCAAGCTCGCCATCCCACTGATCTGCAGTCTCCAGTAACCAGAGGGACCGGTCCGGAGACCAAAACAGTCCAGATGATCCTGTCCCGCCCGAGTTGCCCAGCTGTCCTTGGTTAGACCCAATCCGTGTGATGACCAGAACCCTTGACGGTCCAAAATCCCAAATTAAAGCGGACTGTAAGTATTAATAGGAATCATAGTAAATCATAGCATACCTTACCTTGTCTCATCCCAATCTCTAAACCATCCTATCCTTACCTTAATAATTTGTAACATTGTTAGAATCCTTGTTGCCAGCCTGTCTTTGATTTATCTTGCTAAGCGCCATTTCTTTAGTCATTTTCATCTTGTGTAAATCTTAAGTTATCCATCCTACTTCGAGTGATCAGACTGGTTCCGCCGGAGAGGACATTGGGGATCTAGTGTTGAAGTCATGAATCAACTCTAGAGCTTACTTGGTCCCTCCTTGGTATTCTAGCCAGAATGCTCTAGCATACAGTAAAACTATAGTAAATATTTTCTTGTCCAAATTGAGTTTCTTTTCTGTTTTCACTACCCGATTTTTCTTAAAACGCCTCTCATTCAACCTTGCATATCTTCCTCAGTTTAATAGCTAGAGACTTCATTTCAACTCCAGAGTGTACATAAGACCTATAGCTACATCCCAACACAAACCTCACTCAAAATCATTTTCTTAAAAACCGTTTGGTTAATTTTAGGCGGGAATCCACAATTTTGCAAAGTTTTACACGTGTGATTTTTGTTCTAAATTATTTTCAACCTTCCATTCACATTCAAAGTGTTTACTTTTGCTCATACTATAGCTCATGATTGTTAGTACCTTTCCCATGTTGCTCCCATAGAGATTGTACTGATTTAAGGATTTTTTCACACATTCATTGTGTTACACAGCCATTTCTGAAATGTCATTTTAAAGTGTAAGATTTCAAATCCGTTTTTCTCTCTTGTTTGCGGAGGGAGGGTTGTATTCAAATTCTGTTTGCCATTCCTTATTCCTGATTACCTGCTGCCTCCTTATATTTATTTAGAATTGTTTATTTGTGGGTTGAGGAATTTTGCTGGGGGAAATCTTAACTTAAATGCTATCTTTCCAAACAAGCCAAAAGTGTTCTTTTCTCTGGTGTTGTATATTTTGTGTTGCTAAAGAGTGAATTTAAGTGCATTACATACTTTTTTCTGTTATTGTCACCACATTGGTGCTCCCTATTCAAAAGTATATGTTTGATTTGAATTTTAAATAAATCAATATTACCTTTACCAACCAGCCTGATTCATGGTCCATTGTGACCTGGGGTATTTGAGAAGGGGTTTGATATGAGTGCTATGTAACTCAGAATATTGAACCTTTAGACATAATAAAATAAGTATTTAATTTGTGTGCTGCATACTAGGCTGGGACCATGGTGTATTGCCTGATTGAAATACTTAACAAAAGCACATCGTACAACATATCTTGTCCCAGCTCAGTTGAGAAAAACGACAGCTGGCACGAGAAAGCCAGTGGAGAAAAGGCAGAAACGCTTTATCTTCCAGGAAGATAAAGTCAAAAAGCTCTAAAGAAAACAAAGACTGAGTAAAATCAGAAGGAGAACGGAGACAACTTGGACCCAGACACCCTCATGCTCATGAAAATGGAAGCCACAAACAAAAATAGTGTACCTAATGAGGAGGTGAAGAACACCACTGGTCAAAAAACCCAGAAAAACTACAAAATGAGTGTTCTAGATCACAACTGCCAAAACAAATTGCTGAAACACCTAAAAAGACAAATTAATGCTCACCTGCAAAGGCAAGTATACTAAACACATCGAGAAACAGCTTGATGCATATTGAAAATCATACCAAGATAAATGACTGGATGTGTTGGAACCAATAACAATGATACACCACCTGGCTGATAAAGTAAAAGAAAATAATGTGGGTACATAGACCTTACGGTTCTGACAAAATGGGCCCCAAAAGCCTTATGCCTACTGCATAGTACCAACAGTACAGTCACAACGAAAAAGCCAAGGGACATCATAGTATAAATTAATTTTATTTTCACTGAGCTACCAACATCAAAGACCGCACCAGCCAAGGACAGATTATTTGGCAAAACGTTCAAAGAAAACCCTAACAAACAAATGTTCATATTTATTTATTCATGCTTTCAGAATTTGTCCGACCCATATTAAAGAAACACCAGTTTGGTGAAAAATAAACATTTGTTACTTGTTCTGTTAAAAAAAAAAAGTTGATATAAATCACTAGCTTACAAATCTACAACTACAAATCCTGCTGACATATTTCAACATATCAATAAAATAAACACCAGGGATATGTATAAACCAAACATTACATAACTTGGAAAATATAACATAATGAGCTGTTGCTCTACTGGCCCTCAGTGTCAATCAACCAAGTCCAATGGCCTTCTGTGGGTGTGCCACCACTTTATTATGCAGCCTAATCCTCTTCGTCGTAGCTCCCGAACTGCTCGCCGGACCAACTTGTGCTCCAACCCCTAGGAAGAGCACATATTCGTCTTCTAGCTCCCACATAGTGACCACATCCTCTTCTTGACCCCTGTCTCCGGGCCACTCCCATTCTACACCACCACCTGTCATCTGGGCGGCTACCTTGGGACGTCTGTCTTTGCCCGTGCTTGTCTTGCTGGCACTTATGGATGGCCACAGGTTCTTACAAAGAGTGACAAAGTGCCTTACTTTGTGGCATCACCCACACTGTCGCCCCATCGCTGGGCACCCTCTGGCATGCAGCAGTACTCTGCTGCAGTACTCACATGGCTGAGGGCCCACATCTTCCGCTCCAGCTTTCGGGGCTGTCACACTTCCCTCTCCACTCTTCATCTTCTGCTCCTGGAGCATGCACACCTCACTCATCTTCAGCCACTTGAATGCGTCCTCCATCATAGCCGAACGTGTTGAGGCCAACTCATGGGCTCATTCAAGCTCCAATATTTTTGATAGGGGCCTGCTCAGCTCTTTTAATATCTGAGTGCGCAATTTGTTGGAGAGGCATGCCTGAATCACTTGGCCTCTGAGCTCTTCTTCATCCCCAAAAGCACAAGTGGCAGCTAGCAGTCAAAGCTTTGTGTCCAACCAATGCACCCAGTTGGCCCCTAGCAACGTGGGACTCCCTTTCATATCAAATTCAGTTACAGGTTGACTGTGAAACAGGGGACCCTGAGATTGTACCAGTCCACCCACTCCTTGCCTTGATGCTGGGGCATTGCTCACTCTCTGGCTGGGCCCTTGCATGTTACTTGGGCCGAGCGTTCCAAATATCACATTTATGCTAGCTCCCCTCTTCCCACTAAACCTGGGGTCCCTAGCCATAATCTCCCTCTCGATTTCTAGGCTGTGCCCTTTTAACCTGGTAGCTGAGGGGCTCCTGGACCGCACCACACTAGCATTCCCAGGGATGAGAACTGTGGCAGGCGGGCTAAACACGCACTTCGCTGGCAAAAGTACCTGGGGGTTGTATCAGCTGACACCTCTGCATGACTTCTCCCTCTCTAGAACTGTCTGCTACTCCTTCTTTAATCAGAGCCTCCCCTGAACACCCGGGCCACACAGCACGAGCACAGTCTTGATGAGGGCGGGGAGCGTCACACTTCCAGAAATCTCCCCGGGCACTGCCGGCCGCAGTGTAGAGATTCGGCCCACATCAGCACTCACATCACCCTCGTTGCAGGGGCCCCACTTTCACCATTCAGGTGCCTGTCTGTACGCACACACCAGGAACTCCGGATGTGCAGGTTCGCAGTCAGTGGGACCTCGTCGAGGAGGCCGAAGGTCGGCATAGCAGGTCCGACACGCATACAGAGCAAGCACCATGGTGTCTGCTCCCTGCAGCGTATGCCAGCGTGGTCGGTATACACGCACAGTGTTTCCCTCGTTGCCAGTGTTATGGGGGTCGGGTAAGGCCCAGCCCCCAGTAGCATGCACTCCTGGAGACATACACCTGACTTAGTTGGCAGGTTGGAACTGGCGCACGTGAGGACGTGCGTCTCTTTTAT
Organism: Ambystoma mexicanum; assembly: GCF_040938575.1. Lineage (NCBI taxonomy): Eukaryota > Metazoa > Chordata > Amphibia > Caudata > Ambystomatidae > Ambystoma > Ambystoma mexicanum. Next base: position 519,152,787 of record NC_090930.1, on the reverse strand, counting down.
TAACACTTCTCACATGGTGTGTTACTGCACACGTGACACAGCATGATCCTTGGGGAGGAATTTTGACATAACAATACTCACCAGATGTCTGTTCCAAGAAGGGAAAAACACTGGGTAAGTACAAAGCTTCTTTTTACAGGTGCTGTTTACCGGTTCTGGAAGCTCGGACAAGAACCCAGACCAATGATGGATCAGACGGCAGAAAAGTGCAAGTGCCCTTCCAAGAAGTGGAACCTGCAAGATATAACCTAAAGCAGAAATGAGGAAGACTCAAAAAATGTAGGGAGAGCTCTGCTAAGCAGGTTCTGACAGATCGATTAAAAAAGAGGGTGCCCACCCCCAAAATATAGGTAATAGCTAAGACCATGGTGCTGGCAACCCTGGACGTTCCTGAACAGATGAGATGGGCTGGACAGGGCTGGTAGTGTCCAGCACCAAAACGGGACAACCACTGCAGTAAACTGGGAACCTGATGGTAAAACCGCCTGGAGTCGGTCCCTGCATGGAAGACATCACCCTATCCTACCTCCACAGGACATGATATGGCCTGTCCAGGGCCAGGGACTGGTGTACACCTGTTCAAATCACTATGGAGGGTGCACGGCTGGGCTCGTGAAGTGCCCATGTGTGCATACATAACAGCCATTCTGGACCCACCCTCGTGGTTCCTCTGAGTAAAGGAAGCTCCTAAAACAAAATCGCTGAAAGCAGGACTTCAAAAATCCATTGGTAACATAATGGCTACCAAAAACGTACATTGGGCAAGCATTGCCATACCTAGTCTTCCACCTGTGGTGAAGCCAGAGCTCAGTTACACTTGCCGCCATCCTACCCACTAAACCCATTGTACTCTTATGGCCAGCAGACCCTAGTTCACAAATGGTATCCTATGCATCCATCGGCCTGAGAACCTTCTGTTCAGTGGGACCAAATACTCTTAATGAGTCGACAGGTGTTGCAGTGGAACGTAGAAGTCTTATTCCAACAAATAAGTCAGTGATCCAAAAAAATAGAAAGTTAAGGGGTCCCTAAAAAGGACCTTCAGAATTCCCAAAGATGTGCTCTACCTCATTTGCAGCGCGGAGCTTCACTGTGATGTGGGGCGGGAAAGAGATGTAAGGGTTGTGTGGGCCAAAGTAGGAAGAGGGAGGTGGAGTGGGGACACGGTTTCCGGTGCATGCACGCTTGAAGAGGGGGAGAGGAAGTGGTCAGAGGCAGATACAGTGAGTGCGAGAGGTGACGAGGGGTCACTCAGGAAAGCCCACATCAAAGAGTTGGGTAAGACAGTGGAAGCAGGAAAAATGGTGAAGCACAAGAGCTCTCCCTGAAGTTTATGCAGGTGCACAAAAGAAGAGCGAGAAAGACCTGCACTATTCAAATCTGCACGTGAGAAACGGATTCACTTTGACAACTTGGACAGTTGAGGGTCGTTTAATGCTGTGCCATGGACAAATGGCTTTGATTTGTTTGACAATTCTATGCTTTCTGATGTGTTGGCCAGTTTTGCCTTGGCATGAGAACTGCTTATCGAGCAGTGAAACACATATTTTAAGAAAAGGATTATTTAGCAGGTTTGCATTCTAGGGGTTGTTGTATTATGATATATTGTATCTTATCAGACTGGTGGTGAGGGTGATTTCATATGGGTTTTCTTGTTTAGGTAGTGCATCGTGACCTGAAACCAAGTAATATTCTGTATATGGATGACTCCAGCAATGCAGACTCCATACGGATATGTGACTTTGGGTTTGCAAAACAACTTCGAGGTGAAAATGGACTTCTCTTGACTCCCTGCTACACTGCCAACTTTGTAGCTCCTGAGGTACATCTATTTTTTCAAATGTATCCATAGTCTGCATCCTTACCGATTTTAAATGTTATGTTCACCTGGCCACCTGTCATAGTAAAACTACTTTACAATCAGTTTTAGTATGTAGATTCTTTGTTCCAACAAGATAAAGAATCTGCTGAAAACAGCAACCTACTTCTATTTCATTCATTTATTAATATTTCCCTTCTTTTTAGTTTACTCCAAAGAACTACTGCAATCCCATAACAACCGCCTGAACACTGAATCGGAACACGTTTTAGTATGTATTTGGTTAGCTATTATATGATGTAATTAAGCTAGAATACCCTTTGCAGGGCGTTACATTGGATGATAATGACCCACCAGTTTGGGTTGCATGGCAGTCGTACTGTTACCAGCCAGCACACCCCCATCACTGGTATTATTGCCATCATCACTCGAACCAAATAGCCAGCTGGTTTTGTTTTTATTTTAATGGCAATTCAAGGGTTGAGGGCCATCACCCTCTCATATCTATATGCACCAGTTTCACCGTAACCCGGGTGTTGTTGCTCCCCAGGTTAGTCTATGCAGAAGGTTTCCCCTTACTGCCTAGGTTTTGTCTTTACCTGAAAGGAAAACCTAAAAGGCTAATACTTTCCCTACCTTTGGGACTTTCTAACTGGCCCTACTCTATCTAGTGGTTAGTTGACTAAAAGCGGAGAGTGGATTGTGCCTTCCATACACACTGTATGATTTGGTCATCTTCCCATCATGCCCACGTATCTCTCACTCCTTTCCTCTCTGCCTGTTTTCCCTCACTACTCTCCCCAACTTCACGCTCCTTCACTCTTTCTACTCCCTGCGTTGTCTTCATTTGTCCCTCACCCCCTACCTCCGGTTTCCATGTTGCTGCTTCCTCCTCCACACTACTGCTACTAGTTCATGCCACCTTCTGCTCAGTCACCCTCCTTTTACTTATGCAAGCTCTGCACATTCACTCCCTATGCTCCCTCTCCTAAATACACTTGCCACTATTTGACACACACTCACAACGCAGTACCACTTGCACTCACTAACTGTTAAGATTGATTTCCAAAATCGACCCTCATGGTGGATTTTGGGAGGAAAATCTATTATGGTGAACAGGGAGACACTGAGATGTAGCCAAACCCAATCAAGATAAGGTAGCAGAGCCAAAGGCTTAGTCTTAAGAGGGCTGTAATGGTGGTTTAGGACTACAATGTGTCAATACAGAACAACACTAATAATTCCAGTTATACAGGTAGGCACAAAAATATGCAATGATTTATTAGGCCTTTAAAATATGCACTAACCAGGGAAACCTCTAGGCAAATATTGTCTCGCACCTGTTATAAAACAAATGTATATACATTCACCCTTAGGAGAAGAAATAACGCATATGATTCAATAACCAGTGAAACACATGTAACTAGCCAGGTGCATGAAACACAGAACAGTTCCCCTAACACTTTGTGAATCCAGCCCTAAGATGTTTGGGGCCTTTTACCCTAAAGTCATTATTTCCAAAGTTAGACTTTTCAGGTAGGTGTACTAAGAAATTGGACAATGCCAGCGGTTACTATACTATTAATATACATTTCTAGAATATGGCCTGGTGTATAGATTTTAGGAGGCCATCCGAGTTATGGTTAACAGGGAGCTCAGAGTTTAGCCAAAACCCAATCAGTGTAACAATGGAGAGCAGTGAAGGCTTAGTTTAAAAAGATTGTGAGTGGGGCCAGAGGCCCAGAATGAGTTCACAAAGAATAGCACACAATACTTCAATTGAGACCATCAGTTATAAAAATACTGTTATTTATTTTAGACCTCCAGAACAAACTGAAAAATGAAACTAGCAGGTATTGCTATCACACAACATTCTATAATACAAATGTATACAATCCCCATTGTATTCACTTAATAGACATCAGCAAATAACTTATCAAGCAAACCAGGTAAGTACTGTAGATGCAATGAAACGATGGGAATTGGTCAAGTTCAATATCCTAACTTTAGAGGTCTAAGCCCTAATGGGGCCTTGTGCCCAAAAGTCTCAGATAAGAGGAGCACCTGTGAAAAGGATTCAATAGGCTTGTCGTGGTGATTAGTTTCAAACTATTTAAAAATTCTAGATATGTTTACCAGTAGACAGGCAAGATCTTTCCTTATTTCTAGACTGAAAGCGAACACAAGGGCAGGATACCTGACCCCTCGCCCCCCAGGTTCAACAACCAAAGATAAATGAAGGGGAGACAGGAGACAAAGGGGCGTGTTCCCAATGTTGTCCTATGGAGGACGGTGGTGAAGGGGTACAGGCACACACAGATGCTTGCTTACCCCCCAGACTCTGATTTTCTCAGTCGTCTTTGTAGATCTTCTGGGGGCTTGTTCTTCCGCCCTTTGTTCCAGTGAGAGGTGCCTAGGAGATGTAGGTTTGAGGATTCTTCCGGTCGGAAGTAAATGCAAGATACAACCCTTGTCAAATGCAGAATCCAATGATGCAGACCTCTTCACTGGATGGTGGGAGGCAGGTTCCAGCGATTATCACCATTTGCAGGTGACAACAGTTGTCCTCCCAGTCGCGGTCACAGAAACTGTTCCAGGATAGGTTCCCTTGAAGATAGGAAGTAGGTATTCTGGGAGAATGTGACTTGTGGCACAATCTGACGACAACCAAAGTTCCGGGTTTGAACGCAGAAAATCGACTGTTCTGGCGAGTGTTAGGCAAGATTGTATGTAGTAACCCTGTGGGAGACTACATCAGTCTTGTCCTCTTGGCAATAGGTAACCCAACCTTTGGTATAGGCCTGTACTACACAAGTTGATAGAGGGAGCGAGCAGCCAGGCTTACCTCAAGAGGGGTCAATGCGAGCTGTAGGGTTGCAACACAGAGATTCACAGTGACAAGTATTCAAATAACACTTATTCCCAAGGTTTCTTATTAAAATAATTATTTAATAATTTAACAGTCAGTTTTAAAATAAGCCTTCTTTGTAAAGGGTAATAAGAAACAATAAAATACACTAAACAAAAATACACTCCTTCAGTTTCAGTAAGTATGTAGATACACTTTTGGGATGACACATAGACACGGACACACACAGGCAAGTGCATGACCATATAAGGGATGTTCTTACCTTGCAAGGCAGCCAAACATCAATAGAGCCAAAGAAGCAAGCAACAATCTTGTGGCAAAACAATGATAAGACGCTAGCCATGTTTAGTAGCATTACACAGTAAACACGAATGTGAACACTAAAACAAAAACAGCAAACATGTATCTGCAGCCACCAGCATAAAGGTAACCAAAATCCCAAGTGTAAAAAGCGAGGGTGATACAGAACTATCCCCATTCCACTCCACTGTAAGGAGCTGATGTTGAAAGGTACAAGAATTCAAAAAGGGAAACCTAGTTTCCCATTACTGATAGTCTGATGGACTGATCAGTGTACACATAACAGTGAACAAAAGGCAAGGGAAGTGAAGCTGAAGGCTTTCCTTCCCTGCAAAAAGTCAGAACAGGTTTAGAAACAGAGCAAAAAGGTTGCAGGTCCATAGAAACTATGGAAGGAAATTGCTAAAGAGTAATCATTCCTAACATGCGATGTGCGGTGCTTTACCTATTTGAACTTTACCACATCTATCTTCCACAGGTGCTCATGAGGCAAGGATATGATGCAGCTTGTGATATCTGGAGCTTGGGAGTACTTTTGTACACTATGTTGGCCGGGTAAGGACTGTTAAATCATTATTTTTAAGCTATAGAAAGTTGTCAAGCCTGGTGTATGCTTTAGAAATGTAACCTTTTAATGCATACACACAATAGAACATGCAATTACCTTGAGACTATGGAGGTGATTGCAAGAAATAAAAACAAGCTTGTGATATTTCATTTCTACGAAATCATCTGTAGCGTTGCATGCTTCTTCCCTGGTCCTATTGTCTACAGATCTCAGGCTGTATTTCTGTATGAAGGACTACAAATTCTTGAGCGTGCGTTAAAGAATCTGAGGGTGGCTTTTCAGTGTGGTGCTATGGGGGACACTGCCTATTGGCTGAAGGATAAATTACTCAATATGTCTAATGGAACACTACAGTAAGCGCCGATTCTAATGGACTCTTTGCACCCACAACTTCCTTATCTTTGATATCTATCTCCTGGCGCAACTGCTCTATGTAAACATTTGATCTGCCACAGCGAGCAGCGCAGCTCCTCCTGACGTCTCTATGCCAGACATGACGTTGGGGCCAGTATACATAGAGGTAGCACACCTCATGTTCTTAGTTCCTTATTTCTGCACGCTCTGCTTGCTCTAGGAACACTGCTATTAATCTTTATTTGTGTTATCGAATCTTTAGCTTCCATTCTTCGTATTTGTTGCAATGCCGATTCTGACTAAAGTCCTTAGATTTCAAACCCTGCCTGTACTGCGGGCGTGAAATATCTGCTTTGGACCTGCACTGTATTTGCCTTTACTGTCTTAATGAAGGCCACAACAAGCAGGATTGTGCATTCTGCCAATCGATGCACCCAAGGGCGCTTAGAGAATGTGAAGAAAAACATTTTACCTTCATCCACAAGGAAAGAGGTGATAAACTGACCCATTCAAGGTTGCCGTGCGCTGATCGAGGCACAGAGGAACGGTCACCAGTCAAAGGGCAAGAAGAGGAAAAAACACTGCAAGAGGTCCGGATCCCCTTGTGGTTCTTCGTGGCATCACTCTACCTCTTTGTCAAAGAAATGGAGCCACCGCTCCAAAGAGATCCCAGAGGAAGAGGCCCCTTAGGTACCTTTTTCCACCCATTCCTGTACTCCCAAGGAGTTGGAGGTGTTCAGGATGAAGCTGCTTGACGTCTTTGTCAGCAGCCACAACATCCTCGCAGACAGGCTTGGCCAAGCCGACGCATCCCACAGGTGCTCGGAAGAGCCAGCAGGGAATCCGCAAGCAAATGTGACAAGGTCATGCCTAATGGTTACACCATTCAGTCTTCAGTCTTCAGGTTGGTCCTCTGACCTCGGCTCCTTTCTCTACACTGACAAATGTAGGCGACGCCCGAGTTGCAAGAGATGTTCCCCCGCTCCCCAGGAGAGCACATGTCCCATTTGGAGGACATTTATGATGATGAGGGGAACCCTGTCCCTTTCGAGCTGGAGCCCCTCTACCATAGGGAAGTCTGGGACTTCCTGGAGGAGTTTTATGGGGGGACAAGCAAACCTGGTACTCCTTGCTCTGCCAGGATGTCCTGGAGAAGATGTTCTCCCATTGGGGTACACCTCCACTTGGCCTCTTTGCTTCCATTGTGAACAGGCACTGCAAGTGGGTTTTGTTTCAGAGAATTACCTTGTAAGGGAGCTCTTGAGGAGGCCCCAACGGCTAAGTGTGTTTTCTACCTGCTCTGTATTCCTGCCGATCCCGGTCATACCGCTGTTTCTCAGGAGACTCCGCCTGTTCGGATCCACAATGATCTCGGTTGTTCTGGACAGGTGCCCGGAGAATGTGGTACGTGGAGTTGCCAGACCTGGCCATCTGCTATCCCTGGCTTCTGCCGTAGAGGATGGGCCTCCTCTCCCACTCTAGGGGGAGGTTTCTGCACCCGAACCTCTGCAGTCTGTCCTTCATACCTGGCTGCTTTAAGGCTAAGGTATAAGGAATGGGATCTGGCGGAGGACACTCTGATCGTGCTCCTCTCTGCTAGAAGTCCCGCCGCCAAATCCATATATACCAGCATGTGTTGTAGTATTTTGGCTTTTTGCCAGGAAGAGGGATCTGGATCCCTTTTACTTACTCCATATCCTCTTTTGGAATTTCTTCTGTCTTTAGCTCGGTCACGCCTGCAGAATGGTGTACGGTTAATGGGTATCCTGTGGCCATTTTGGTCTTCAAGAGGACCCCGGAGCAAGGCTCCTTTGTCGTGACCCCCATTGTCATGCAATTCCAAATGGTTCTTTCCATTGTGTTTACTCTAGGCCAATTTATTGTCCCGACATTGGATTTAAATTCAGTGTTAAATGTTTTTAATGAGTGCTCCGTTTGAGCACCTTGATTCTTGTTTGTTAAAACAGCTCATCCTTCAGGTGATTTTCCTGAATGCTATCTCTTCCGCTAGACTGGTGAGAGAGCTCCAGGCTGTAGATTCCCCCCTACTTTTTCTCCTAGGAAAAGGCGACGTTCAGTTAGATGTTCTGGAGGTGCTCTCGGACCATCTCTCTCAAAAAAGCCATCTGCCTGTCTTCTTTCTTCCACTTCAAACTTCCAAGGCAGATTAGTTTCCATCGGCTGGATCCAGTGAAGGCCATCAAATTCTACATCTCTCTGACAATTGAGGCCAAATCTGATAAACAGCTTTTCATTGGTTACGCTGGTGCCGGAGCTGGCAGGGCTGTGACCAAACCGGCCCTGCCTCGATTAATCCTTCTCTGCAACTCAGGATGCTCTGATCTGGATGGCAGAGAGGGTCCTGAGGGTCTCAAGTTTCACTCCACCACGGGGCTAGCCACCACCTCTGCAGCATGGAGTTCGTGTTCTGGATATTTGTCAAGTTGCTACATCGGCGTCATTTCACACGTTCCCAAAGCATTACTGCTTGGGTTCTATGTCTGGTCAGGACTCTTGTTTTGGCAGAGCTGTCCTTCAGAGATTTCTGGTTTAGGTTGTGTCCTTGCTACGCTCCCTTCTCCAGGCCATTGTACTATTTTGGGAGTCTTTCAAAGATGTGTAATCTGTGGGAGGAAGGAGTCCATTAGAAGAACAAATTACTTCCCTCTCATTAATGTTCTTTCTGATGGACGTTGCTCCCTCAGATTCCTCATAGCCCTCGCTACCTGTCACTTTTGGTGGCTAGCTAGTATGCCTTGGTTCTGCCTTGCCTCAGTGTCAGAATGCTAGGGAAAAATGGTGATGCCTCCTATATTCACTACCCCCGGCGTCTCGTCCAGCCCAGGACGCATTGATGCATCAGGCAGAGCTGATGCAGTGCCACAATGTGCTCCTCTGGTGGCGGAAATGTTTCTGTCGAGCAGCTGCGCTGAGAGATGGATATCAAAGATGAGGAATCTGTGTGAGGAACATCCATCAGAACATTGCTGAGAGGAAAGTGATTTGTCCTTCATGTTTCTTCATCGAAACTGCTTTATTACTGAGAACTCCCATCATGATGACTGGAAAATATTCAACAGCATGTGAATCTATGAAAGATGTCAATTCTGGCATTCCAGGTAAGTAACTTAATCCTTTGAAACACTTGCCTGTGTAGAGGCGCTATATAAATAAACAATACCATGCCATACCTTTGACGTGGACTCTTGATACAAAGGGGCACAAAAAGGGTTTATCATGCAAGCAAACCTCTAGTCATGGTGTGCCTCATTCACTGCATGCTTATTCACATCGCTGTGTTAGCAGCAGTGATTTTTTCTGCAGCGACTTGTTTTGATGCCATCTTCTGGGTCTTGGTGGTGTTGCGGCACATACATCTTGCACATGTGCATAAGTCATGACAAGCATTTCAAGAACCAAGCCTCTAATCCCCAGTAGGAGGAAGACTATTATGTATCTACATTGATTGTAAATAAAAAATGTGTTGGTGCAAATATGCCTCCTGCGTCGTTATGTAGCAATTGCATCTTGGAGAGACTGCGCTCAATGTCTTGAGTTATTTTTTGTACAGGAGGCAGAATACAATACCAGTCAAAGCACTCGTGTGCAAGATACCAATTTCTATAGCCTTTCAACAAATACACAAAAATGTGCCTAGTCCCCCGGCAGGCTAATGGTAGCTCAGAAGGATGGTGGCCTTGAGTCACTTTCAATCTTCATTGACATTTCCTTTAAGATATTGTTGTTATGGATGATACATTCATTAAGGTTTCTTAATTGGTTGTAAAGAATCCAAATTTAAATTTGATAACCATCAAGGCACCAACCAATGTAGTCAATTGACATACAAACAATCCTTTCATTGATGCTATGGAGGCAGTATGAACTTGTTATGACACAACAAACTCAGGATGTAAATTTCAATGTTCTGTTTTAACTTTTAGAATTCTTACCCATAATCATTTCAGATTTAACTGAGATTTTTTTGTGTTTAATTAAGATGTATATGTAAGGTGTTTCTGCCCTTTTTTATGTGTTGCCTTAATGTGACCCCTGGTGTTTAAGGATGAATAAATCGCCACCTGTGGAATAAAGTAGCGGAGTGGGCATGCACCTTACCGTGCACATGCGCGAGCCATGAATCCGGGGTCAGACCCTGAACGAAATCCTCCTAGGGCATGAGTGAGTCAACATTAGTGCCTCTGCTGGGGCAACTAGTAGGGCTAGCCCCAGGTCCCCCTTTTTGCTCTTGTTTAAAGAGACCTGCAGTACAGCAATGTCCTTCATAAGCATGCAGAAAACCGCTTATGGGTTCTAGACGATCGGAATTAAAAGACCTACACCAATGAAGTATTCAGTCTTATGACCAGGCAATATAATGTTTATATACATAAATATATATGCACAGGAATAAATAAATACAGCAGCACACCATAAAACACAGCTTTGCACGAAAGAGGAGTAGTCACTAGTCTAGGCTAGGACAAACTAACCTCAACACGATATCGGTTCACACAAGGCTGCACAACCATGTCAACAGGTGCCTGATAAATACAAGCCACCCCTATACTGATTACATAACCAGTCTTTTCGCTGGCACGAAAAATGTATGGTTAAAAACAGATGAATAATAGTGATTATCATACATTAAGTTAATAAGCTATGTGGCAGACGCCATGCAAAAAATAATTAGTGATTTGCATATGTTACGTTAATATCCTGGGAGGCAGATGCCATGAAATTAATAAATACAACGGCTTAGCATACATTCATGTTGTTGCCCTGCTAACAGATGCCATGTAAGGGAGCAAAAAAAAAATGGGTGTTCTGCATACATTATGTTATTGACATTATGGCTCATTGGTAAAAACCAGTCATCAAGAGAAATGTATGTGACCTGAGCTGACAGCTTGTGACTCTCTCTTCTCATGAGGGAGAAACCAACCCTTGCAGCAACCCTGAACCTACTGGTAGCTGCAGTCTACCACTCAACACACAAGGGGAACACAAACAAAAAGAAACAAAAAACACTTACACTGGTAGCCTCGGGTCCTGTCATTCCCAAAAATGACACCCCCTAACTTAGGTCAGGGAAAATTGCTGTGCACCCTTTCCGATCCTGTTTTAGGGAGAACAAAAAACCCTCACTCAAGAATGCACACTAAATCAGCGTGTTCATATCCCCCTCCATATGCTAGCTGACTGTAAACCTAAGTCATAAAATATGGCGTGATGGAGCTCTGATAAACCCACACTGAAATGCATAAAATGCGAACAAGACAAGGGAAATTCCCCAAGCCACCAACACACCCGGGAACTGCCTCCTATCACGATGCAGGAGAAATGGAAACAAAAGGTGCAGGGTTTTCCTTGGACCGAAAGGGCGCTGTACTTGGGCTCACAGAATAAACATTGATACGTGGGTTACCAGCCCAGAACGAACTAGAGCCACAACACGCAGCACAGAAAATGGGACACACTTCGAATTAGTCAGCAATGTAGCCTCGCAAAGGTAAACGCCCTTCCTAAGTGCCTGACTGGCACGAACCTCGATACTCCTCTGGTATCTCTGGCCTTCACACAGAGCACGTATACAATAACGTATAACTACGTGCCACCGAGTAGATGTCTGCGGGGCGTAGAATTAACAGTTCTTTAAAAATACCTTCAACCTGCGCTAGAACAGTAATTGACCAAAAAGGGTACGTAGAAATCAGGTTCCCAACTATTTTGATACATGACATCTGGCAAAATGCTGCAAAGGAAAACTGAACGAGAATGCCTCTGGTCAGCGTACAATCCTCCCGCTACAATCCCTTCCATCCTACCTTACGGCTGATAACACTACCATGCCCATAACGAGATCCTGAGTGGAGCTACCACAGGGGAGTTGTACACTTGACCTTGGAAGCTCGCATCTAACCGGGGCCACAAATCGGGCACCGATTAGCTCGATAACGCCTCTGATAAGAAAGCTACCAGGGCGGAGCTAAAATGCCAGGTCCGCCAGGCCTGGCAGCTGTGTCTTCCATTTCGGTGGAGCTCTGCAGGGAACAGATTACAGAAACTTTGCACAGGTGCAAAATTGCACGGTATTAGCACTAGTGCAAAGTTTACCCTATTTTTAAATACACCGGCACACACTAGAAAACTATTTCACCGTGACAAGCGCAGTTTGACATATTAAAAGCACCAGGGCAAAAATTGCCTTAGTGCAAAAAAGATACATTTTTGATGCATTTTTGCTTCAGCGCAAAGTTTGCCCTAGTGCTAATACCATTCCGTATTAGCAGTAGGACAAACTTTGCCCAGGTGCAAAAATGCAGTAGAAATGCATCTTTTTTGCACTAGGGCAATTTTTGTCCTGGTGCTTTTAATATGCCAAACTGCCTTGTCATGGTGCAGTAGTTTTCTAGTGTGTGCCAGTGTTTTAAAAAATCGGGAAAACTTTGCCCTAGTGCTAATACCGTGCAACTTTGCACTTGGACTGGTGCAAAGTTTCTGTAATCTGGCCCCTGGTGACTGCTCAGACTGAGTCTTTCCACTTTGCATCCCTTTCAGCCTTCCTCCATCATCTCCCTCTCCCGAGGTCCCATCGGTTTTCTTCTTCCCAGGCTGATCCATCTATAACGTTCTGCAGGTGGGCTCAAAACACTCCTGAGGTAAAAATACTCCCCCTACATGCGGGAGATACCACCACCCTCCATGTTAAGCGCCAAGCTTGCATGAGTCTAGTGTGCAAGGAAAATGTATGACAGGCTTCTTATTTGGTGACATAGAGAATGGAGTTCCCATTCACAAAGGAAATGGCATACATGGGGCTAACGCAAGGGGGAACCATAGGGAATCAAACAAGACTGACATCAACTTAGGACAACAAAACAAGAAATGGATGACAATGGACAAATGCATTTTACTCAAAGGAAACCCGAGCTCTCAGATACACCTGTGCATAAAATGAATAGCCAGTTGCCATAGCAGCAACACATACAACATATACACATTATTGCAGTATCGTGACATAAAACATGTCAGCACAATGTCGCTTTTATTTAATTCTTTTTTTCTTCATATTCCGTACACAACCCAACCTTTTGTCATACCCAGAACTCTATAAGGTGTTACATATATCTACAGCTTGAAAATATGCACCTAACCTAGCAAATATTTATGAAGCATTTGAAGACTATCTGTATTTTTAAAGATCCTGAATGGCAGGTGAAAGTTTATGTTGATGTGTCAAAACAATTTCTCAAGTGTCAGTGGAGTCCTTCATTTTTAAAGTTTGTAGAACTGATCAATTCATTGCATTCTATGTGACTGGATCCTGTGAAGGGTGAGCAGGGACACCTGCTGACCCGCCGAAGGGGGCCTTCCACGGTGAAAGCCATGACTAGCTCTGCCCCAGCAGCAGAAGGTGAGAGCTGGGAAGGGAGAGAGGGGTCAGTCCATTCCCAGAAAAGAATAGGATTGGTTTTGGAAGTAAATTGAAATGCGCACTGCCACAGGAGATAGGTTATGCACAAAATGCTATTTTGCAAATCAAGTGATAATCACAAATACATTTGTGTTTTTAACATGAAAGTGATTTTTAATCATATGATGAACAGCCGACACGTGTTTCAACCCCGCAGGTCGTTCTCAAGGCATGTAGCGAAATATCAAGATAAAAGACTCCAAAGGACCATTTCAGAGTGGCAAGTGGAGAGTTTGTCACGGAGGCACCAGTCATCAGTTTCAATCAGGCTGATATGTTTTGTGAGGTGTAGCAAAGAATAGGGCCCGTCTTTTGTAAAAATCAAGGTAGGATTTATGTGTTGTCCAATGTGGGCGCCAAATCGCATTGGCGAGCAATTAACGTGCTTCTAATGGCGTGTGGATGATACTAAGAAAAAGAGTAAACAGGTTAGATCCCTGTAGCGCGAAGTATCTCTGTTTTGGGGATCCCAGTGGAAGTACTAACATAGCAGGCCCCTCCTTTTTCTATAATTTACACAATTATTTTTATGGTGGAGATTCTAGCCCACTGGTTGCCTTTTGGGCGAACCCCTCACTTTCTTACCCATTCCCAGAAAAGCCCTTGTGGTCCTAGAATTTTAATACAGTGGGGTAGGCCAGAGATAGGACGTGGACAACTGAACATTATGTTTACATTCTTAATTTTATTAAACTAAACAAAAAGATCTCACCTAGCCCTATTGCTACTGTGGAAGTTCAATATTCTAAGAAACTAACAGAAAGGTGTTAGTCAGGACATTGTACACAACTGAACTCTGTCCTTGCCCAAACCTAGGCTCCCTTTCTAACTGGCCTACCACTGATACAAGAATGCAAAACATAGCCCAGAGTGGCTTATGATGGCTGGTTCATGACTCTCTGCCAACAATGTCTCTGGAAATGTTTCTCTTGAATTTCCAGGCTTCTTGTACAGTTCAAAAGAAGTTCCTTCGGTTTCAACACAAACACAAAGGGCGAACTCGGTGCTCCTCCAGCAGGTTTTGGTTAACGGTAAAAGTTTGTCCCCTAAATGCACAAACTAGATTTGTAAGTACTTCAGTTGTTCAACTACTGTTTTTTGCTCACCCCTCCAGGGCTGTTTTAGTTTTCTACAGGTAATTTGTTTGTGGTCTCATTTGCACCTGCAGACTCTCCTTCAGGTAAGTGGATGTGGATTCTCCACCACCCTCTGTGAGTGACTTTGATTTGCAGTCCTTACCATGCTATTTCCTCTTGGCCAGGTATTCTCTTCTTGAGGAATCCTTGCTTCAAATACACCCCTCTATGGTGTTCCTGTTTCTTCCAATCTTCTAGTGACCTCTCCTAGGTTATTAGGTTTCCTTTCACCCCCTTTGGGTGGTTTTTTTACTTTCTGGTTTCATTTAGCCCCCTTATGGGTGTTGGTGTTCTTGTTAGGGAGAATTCAGACATTTGCTAATTCCCTCCACCTTAGAGACCCCCGGCAACTTTGCTGGATTTTGAGGACTTGATTTTTTTTAACCTGGATAGAGTGATACGTTTTCCCACTCTCTCATGTATTTTAATGTGATTTTAAACTCTGTGCTCCTTTTGGTTATAAAGTCTGACAAATTCCATATGCATCATCTTTGACATTGTGTCACACATCACCTTCAGCGCAGTGGCACATGGAAGTCTTTCAGATTTCCCAAAGGTTTAACTACCTTCGCTGGGATAAACTACTGTTTCCCAGAGCAGTAAAGTGAAATTGACTTTACTTACATTTGTAACTTTCTAGACCCAGCGCACACTATCTTACAATAGGGTGCTGGAGGGGTTACCTAGTATCCCCTTTGTCTAGGTTCTCATGTAACATTTTTGTTATCCTTTTCTCATTGAATGGCTGGTGGCAGTGGTTTAATTTTAACTACTGTGGTGTGCATTTACCATGGGCTGCATTCACAGCTGCAGTAAAGCACCCAAGGGTGCCATTTTTGTCAAAATGGCCCCAGGCTTCTTTTTTTGCCATTTCTTTGTGGATAGGTCCTTCTTGAGATTTATTTGGTCCCATTGTTCGCTTTGCCTTTGGCGGGATTCAGGAGGGAAGCCCGCCTCTGGCTCCAGGGTGTCTGGGGTAGGCAGGAAGTGAGGGAGGTGCCCGAAACTTCCTGTGCTTAGTCGCCTAGGAGACCCAAATGCACTCTTGGTGATTGGCCGGCTGACTGACTGACAAGGACAGCCACCCTGCTAGGTGAGTAGCAGCTAGGTTGGAATGAATGGGAGAGAACTGAATAAAAGGCAAGGCTTTTGGCTTCGAAGGCAGAGTCGACCACTGGACAAAGGAACCGAAGAAGAACTTGAACAGGACGCCTGCTGCAACTCCTGGACCGTTGGCTTGCCCGGTGAAGCCGTGTTGCTGTGCTGAAACTCCAAATTTGTATCAGAGAAGCCCCTGCAAGTACTTCTCCCCTTGAGTTGGTGGGACCAATCAACTCCAAAGTAAGCCATCTGGACATCCTTCTCGGAGCTGGTTGAATTTCCACAGAGTTGCTGTTGGAAACCGAATAGCCAGGGAGAGGAACACCAGATTGTGTGCATTGCTTTTAAGTTGGCCAAGAGCTCCAGGAAAATCCCCCAGACTCCCAGGAAGCCGGACTGACCTAGCCTGAGCCCCCTCAACAGAGTGCAGGACCCCAGAAGCAAGGAAAGTCCATCTCGACAGCCAGAAACCAAGGTGTTGCCATTTGCGGTAATCCCGAGGAATTGAAACACTGAAGTGCCACTTGTTGGAAAGATTGCCGGTTACGAGTGGTGACACTTCCATTGCAGAGCATGCACTTTTTCTTTTCTTCAATACAAAGGTACTATAAAGTCTGAGAGAACTTGCCTCTCATTGTGGAGTTGCTTGCATCTTGTACCTCTCAAGTCTAATCAGCTTGTTGCCCAACATTGGATTCGTCTTTTCTTCAAAGACATCTAAAACATTGTGCAACGACTTTTATACTTACCTACCAGAAGTGCTTCATCCTATATAAGACTTTTGCCCCTTGGCTTTGGCTTAGCCTATTATACTGAATGACTCTGCTAAGGGAATCCAAAAGTATTTGCCTGCTTAAGAATGTGTGGTTTCTTGTTCTAATAACCTTTCCCTTTTGCCAAATGCTAAGAGTATTCAAAATGCAAACAGTGAGATATTAATGTCCCCAGCACCCTAGCTATAGAAGTCACCAGAGGGTGTAGGTTGTATCTCTGGGCTATCTCAAAAGGGTCTTTACTAGTTTAGAAACTAAGAGTGTACAGTATTGAGGTGTATTTGTGTTACATTTTAAATTGCTCCCTTCTGAAGAAGGCTTATTCTAACTGACTGATAAAATCTTTATTCAAGAAACCTTGAGTACAAGTTTTTATTTGAATACTTGTCACTGTGAATCTCTGTGCACCTCCCCTACAGCTCACGTTGACCCCCTTGAGATGAGCCTGGCTGCTCAACACGCTACCAAAACTGTGTAGTACAAGCTTATACCAAAAGTTGGGTTTCCTATACCTGTAGTCAGAGTTGTGTGTAGTGCACCCAAAGGGTACTGCATCCAAGCTTTGCCTAACAGTTCTCGTTCCCATTCTTTGTGTATTTGTTAGTCTGTGTGTCGGAGCACTGCAGACTTTAACCGCCCTCCTCCCACTCTTTGCTGAGAACCTCATACCTGCTTTTCCTTGATTGCCTTGGTTGGGGGAGGTGATGAATCCTTCTGCAGTGGGACCGGGCTTCATGGATCGTCAGTTCCCTTCTTGCGAGTGCTGCGGTTCAGGGACATCAGTCGTGGCTTGGTCTCTCTCCACAAGAGACCACTGATCTTTGGTCTTCCAGCACTCCTGGGCTCAGCAGCGTTTCATGCATGTGTCATGGTCCTGCCTCCTCACTGCAGCGGTGGGTTCCGGTCTGCAGAGCCTCTCTGGCAGGCTTGTTCCCAGCGATTGATTCATTCTGTATCTGCTCCTCAGCACCAGTTCAGGTTCTTGTACTTAATATCTCTCTCTGCAACGAGAGACACAAAACCATTGGTGCTGGCATTCCAGTTTCAAGTAGGGGTCAGCAGCCAAACCAAGCATATTTAAAGGTAACTTTTTCTTTAGTATAGTGATCAGTTTCCATTTATGCAACAACCTTTTAGGGAGATGTTATAGATTTGTTCACTTGGGAGTTCACCCCCAGTGAGACCCTCCTTGTCCAACCCCGCAGGGAGTGTTTTTTGCATAGCAGGCTCACATTCCTAGTCTCAAGGGGGGCAGCTCTCCCTTGGGGAAAACTGACACATTCCCTGCATTTATTACAGTGGACACCACTATTTATCACAGAATGCCTCCCAGTGCGGTTTCTGGACAGCGTTCTATTTTGTCATAACTGGACAACAACATCAAGAATGCACCTTGGTACAACCAAGAAAGTCAGAACCGAAGCCAGGGTATTGGAATTGAAAATGGGAAAAGAATGGATTAGGAGGTGACACCCAGCAATTGCCTACTAACCCCAGGTGAATGGTAGTGCGGCAGAAAATGAACTGAGTGAGCAGGGACTGCAGGATATCTGCCCAAACCAAATGGCAAGGAAAACTAACCAGCACTTGAAGAAAACCACAAGGAACTCAATCAGCCTGAACATGTGGCTGCTACCTTGTAATTGACAACTGAACAGGTGTCTAGGGGAAGAGGGTGTTTTAAAATTGTTGTGCCTGTTTAACCGAGCCCCTGGGCAAAAACTTCCACAAACTGGGCCACAGCAGGGTCAGGTGAGTGCTTGAACCAATGGAATGGGTTTTGGGAATAGAACCAGGAAGAGAATGGACAGAGGAGCAAAGTAGAGTGCAGGTGAGGTATTGGTTATGGGAGAAATTGGTGCCAGTTGAGCCTAGTGTGGCGAGCATAAAAGGTGAGCAAGGAAGAAGGCTAGAAAGAACAGTGTAGGGCAAAATTGGAATGATAGTATATGGTAGGAGGGTGTGGAGAACGCAAGGAGGTAGTAGAAGAGATGAGGGTGGAGTGAAGCAGAAAGGGGGAGGATGTTGGAAAAGATGAGGGAGTGATAACATTAGGGGACAAGGTTGTAGATGGGGGGATAGTGTGCATTAATGGGATGTGGAGAAGGGGTGAGGATATCGGAGGGGGAGAGGAAAAAGACTGCAGGGTGTGAGTAAAGGTGGAGAAGAGAGGTGGGGCCAGTGAGACTAGAGTGGAGGGTGAGGTAGAAGTAGTATTGAGATCAGCGAAAGTAGATTGATGTAGCACGTGTGTGAGAGAAGGGACCAGTGTGTCTGTTACCAGCACAAGAAAAGTGTCATTCTTATTGAGCAACCCTGGGGAGTGTGAGGTTAAGGACCCCTTAGAAGGACCCTGGAGGGAGCCACATAGATAAGGCATTGACCTTTAGGCCCTCACCTGTTCAGGTAGTGGGGATTACTGATCGCCAGTTGCCAAGCCTGGGGATATGTAAGCCTAGGTTCAGGAGGTGGGAGTCCACGTGAGGTTGAGATGGGGAAACAAGTGGAGCAATTTTTTAGCAAATTCTAAATAAAACCCTGTCAACCATCTTTCGGAGTCTGGGAGTTATTGAAGCCATCCGTAACCCCTACTATTTAATTTACTGCCATGATCAACCTGTGCAATTCACTTTTTGGACACCACCAACACTGTGACAAAAAACCTATAAGAAAATCACGAACGGAAGTAATTTGATATGACTTTTATCATCGTGGGCCAATAGAAAAGGTCAGTTCCCTATTCACAAATGCTATGGGCCTCATTATGGGTCTGGCGGTAACCCTGCTGGGGCTAACTGCAGGTTGCCGTCAGACCCATAGTAATTTACTGGCACCTGACTTCCTGGTGCCACCCGAGCTATTAAGTCTGGTGGCCCGGGAAATCGGGCACCGGTAAATTGTAAATCCCCATTCCCATAGAGTCCTGTGTGACTCTATGGGAGTGGGGACACGAGAGCACCGGCACTGGTAGCAACAGTGCCGGTGCTCACGTGAAGAGTCTGCCTAGCGTGGCCGCTGCGCCCGGCAGGGTCAGGCCTGTCGGGCAGAGCGGCCAAGGCAGGCAGACTCAGAGTTTGCCGATCAGGAAACAAGGGTGCTTACCGGCACCCTTGTTTCCGGACTGGCAAGCATGTAATGAAGCCATATTTGTCAAGAAGAGAACATATTGTGAGGTGTCAGACATGGGAGACTGACACATAGGTGGATTTTTCTGACAAGTCGCCATTTATTAAATAATAAATGGTGAGACAAACACCTAACTTTCTCTAACCTTACAAGGAATTATCTACCTATTAAACTAAGGCTAGAGGAAAATTACCTAATCTCTGAAAAATGTCTGTCCCTCACACCAATACATAAAGCAAGAATCATACAGGAATCATTTGGCTGTCATACATGTTCAACATTACATAAGAATTCAAACATAAAAGAGAACAGGAACCCTTGTGACCAGGATTAGATCCCCTTCCCCTCGATCAATTCAGGATGTTTCAAAAACCAAAGTTCAATTGCAGGAAAGTTCTTTTCACTAGCCAGGTTCCACTCCAAGTAGAACACACAGTTCATTTTATCCAGTGTCCTTCACTTGGCGAAGTGACTATCTCAATTCCAACAAAGGTTTCTCACTCTTAAGATAGTTGTCAGTTTTTAGAACCTTTCACTTGGCAAACCATGACTCGCATTACAAATGTCAAGTGGAAAAAGAAAATGTCAAATGTTCCTTGAAAGACAAATCACTTTGTATCACATTGCACTTTTTCATAAGAAACACCTTAGTCAGGGCGGTTCATTCAGTAAATTACGCTTTAGTCAAGATGGTAATACAACAGTTTATCACAACACAGTAATGGAATAGGCACTTCTTTTCCACCACAACCTTCCACCACATGGGGAGGCGTGGCTAAGGAGCCATAAGATAAGCTGTGTCTCTGAATGTCTCCTGCTGAACCTGCATTATCCTGTCATATGCAAGCTGTTGGACCGAAGCATTTCAGAAGGAAATCATTCCACTGATGGGTGAATATGCGAGGAATGAAAGGAAGGTGATTCCGGGAAGATCCAAGCCGCGGGCCCAGTAAGGTGACCAAAAAGATCTGCAGTGAAATGCTGAAGCGCACTGCCCAAAATGGCGCCTGCTTCGTAACAAAGAAAGAACGAAGCCAGATGGCAAAGCGGTAGTGACAAATGAACGCAGCAGCTGCCTGGTAACATTGCTTGCAATCAGAAGCGGAGGGCACATTAATAGACAGGGATCCGAACCCTTGGGGTACTGCTGACATTCGGTTGCGTATTCAATGGAACGCATCCCTACCACGAGAAGCGGGTGACATGCAACGGAGCCCTTCACCCCAGGGAACGGTCATGGTGTCGTAACACCCACAGGCAGCTGGGGAGGGTGTTTGACAGATGAATACCTGGCAGCAGTTGTGTGGGGATAGAAGGGAAATGCGATAATCCCTGCAGGCATAACAGACCGAGAAGATCCAAGCTTGTGTGAATAGAGGACTCTGTGAGGCGCTGATTCGTGTGCGCACCTCCGCGGGCCGCAGTGAAAAGCCACTTGGGGCCGACAGAGGTTGCAGGAGAACCCTGGCCTGCATTGCCGGTTGTGAGCCTGGAGAGGTGGATGTGGCTGTTCGGGCAGGGACGAGGATGGGACTAGGCAAACGCTGCCAAGGTGCAGAGGACATGGAGCAGTCCGTGTCTATGGCGCTGGAAGCGTAGACTGAGAGCATATTAGCTGCTGGAAGTAACAGTAGCAAATGAAAGGACCCAGGGATTCAGTCCACCCCTCGGAAGAAACTGTTTAGCGTGAGATTAGAGATTTAAGACGGTGTGGATGCTGCAGGAGTACGAGGCAGCCCATAAACAATACACAGTGCCAATGCTGTAAGGTAAATTCAGGTGCCGTGTGACACACTGGGGCGAAATTAATGTAGAAGCGCATCCTGCCTGGTATATGCATCACACTCTGGGGGTCACTGTCAAACCAGCCCAACTACAGCAACGCAGACACATAATGTGACAGCACAGCCTGCGCCCTAGCATAAAAGAGACAGCAAAACACCAGGGATCCCAGGCTGGGAGTCGCTGCATAACCCAGCTGGTCTGTAAAGGTATGAACTGTGCATCTGGTCGGCAGAAGCTGTTGGCAAGCTAGTGGATGGCAGGGCCTGGTCTGGGACGCACCCAAGAGAGTCAGGCACTAGGGAACATAGACTCTAATAAACTGTGGCTGGCGGTCAGAGTGGGGAGAATCCCAGCAACAGAGTAATTTGTGCTGCACAGAGGAGTGGCCCCATAGTAAACTATAACGGCAACGGTCCGGGGCCACGCAGAAGTGACTTGACCTTCAGAAGCTAAATTACTGGTGTGGGGAACTATAGCTAAGCAATAAACAAAAGGGGAGATTGTGTTCAAAATTGGCAAAGCCAAAGCGAAGCAGCCTACGATAGACTTTTCACAAAACCAGCCCAATTACCAGAAGGTGCCACAAATACGAGTGGAAACACGAGAGGAGTAACAAATCCAGTGAGAGGCGACCAACAGAGCCTTTAACGCCATACTGGAATTGAAGTCCTCATGGGGGAGCAAGATTGATGCTGCTATGGCAGAATTGAAATCCTCACTGGAAATCAAATCGACGCAGTGTATGTGGGCGTTCACCTCCTGAGGCAAGACGTGAGAGTGCTAGCCGAGCGCACTATTGGGCTTGAAAGCAAAGTGAAAGCCAACCCAGACACCAGCGTGGCCAATACCAAGTAAGTTGCCATATTGCAACAACAGGTGCGCAATCTAGAAAACCGGGCAGAGGAGGCAGAAGGACGAGCGCTGCAGAACAACATACGTGTGGTGGGGCTTCCGGAGGGAGAAGAGGGCACAGACCCGACAAACTACATAGAAAATATGCTGATGCAAGACATTGGCGCAGGAGCGCTCACCCAGGGGTTCACAGTGGAGAGAGCGCATAGAGCCCTGGCTAGGAGGCCTCCACCGGGAGCTCCTCCCCGACCGATCATTGCCAAGATTTTAAACTATAAAGACAGAGAAAAGATCTTTGAACACTTTCGCAAGGGAGGGACGATAAGCAGAGCATCAGCGACTGTCACAGCATACCCAGACTACACCTTCCTAGTACAAAAACAATGGCTGTACTATGTGGTGGTCAAGAGACGACTGCACAAAGCCAGCTTCAAATACATACTGCTGTACCCAGCGAAGTTGAAAGTGCTGCACAAGAACAAGGCGTACTCTTACATCCCGTCCCCTTTCCTCCATACTGCATGGGGCGTCCGGGAGATGGAACCTTTTTCACCAGAAAAAACCTTTTTCCCCTTTAAATTGCAAGGCGTGGGGGGGGGGGAGCGGCCCTGACTCCGCCGCCACAACCCAGTCCCCTTTTCCACGTCGACAGGAACGGGCCGAATTTCGGCCTTGTAATTCCACGCGCAGATACTTCTTCTCTTTGGCTTTTGTCTTTTTAGCATTCAGGTACGCGGTCCTCAGGTGTCACGCTCCTCCCTGGCGCATGTCAATTTCCACAGGGTTCATCAGGTGTCCATCCTGCAACGGGCTCTTCCCTACTTCAGACCCCCACGCCCTCTGCCTACGTTGCCTTGTCCCAGACCATGGTTGGCAAGCTTATATAGCATGTGGCTCGCTGTCCTCGAAAGCGCTGAAGAACAGACTAGCCAGGTGGAGGGAGCTCTTCCAGAAGTCGCTTCCAGAGAACCTCAAGAACTTAGTGAAACATTGAGCCAAGCCCAAGGTAGGGCCGATATTCTCCATCGCACCCAGCAAAGGAGGCTCCTTCCCAAGGACTCTCCCGTGCGGGAGGGTCAGGTCCTTATACCAGCATGTGCTACGAGGCTGCTGCAGCTACTGCCTTCGGGTCAAGGTATCCTTGGATCCTCCCAGTGGTAGTGTTAAGGGACCGGAAGGTTCTTGTACCGGATTGTCATCCGAGGGGCTCCGCCCTTGTACCAGCAATATGGCCGAGGTGCTACGCCGTAGTCCCAGCAATACGTCTGAGGGGGGTGCCTAAACGCAGCACTACCGGCCCCCAATTCGAGGGTGCCTAGGCCTAAGGAGCAGGGTGGGCCTCATGATCCACACGCAAGAGTCTTGGAGGAGGCTGGGCCCAGCGAGCCAAGCAACATGTCGCAGGCATGTGGCAGGCAGCTCGACAAGATGGCCGCCGCGCCAGACAGAGGCACCCATCCAATGCCATTCCAGGAATTTGGCGAAGAACGAATGTTAAGGTGGGACTGGCCTCAACCAGGTACGTGGCCTATCCCTCTTATGCACAGGGCAGCTTCCCACTGCGTCCATAAGGGCAGGGTAGGTAGCGGCTCCAGCAGTGTTTGGCTACCCCGTCAGCATCGTATCAGGTAATATTATCCCCATATATATGGTCGCCGTAAATAATATCGCCGGGAAAAGGTAGTGGCGATATTATATGGGTGACCATATATATGGGGACAGGGGCAACAAAAAAAAGTTTGGGGGTTGCGGGGGTGTCCCCCGCATGTTCCATGCAATAATGTCACCACAAAAAACGGCCATTTTTCTGCGATATTTTTGCATGACGAGATTTTTGTGGCAACATTATGACATGGAACCGTCAGCACCCCCTGCCACCTCTTCGGCCAGTGAAGAGGGGTTCTTGGAGAGGTTCCTCGGCATCATGAAGTCTCCTAGGATGGGGGTTATCCTCAGGGACGCCATCAGGGAAGTCCTCTCTACAATGCTAGCGGCACCACAAGTTGATGCCTCAGGTGGCTCCGTACCAGCCTCTGCCTCCTCCTCACCCGCCGGCCGCGGTCCCTGTACCCCAGCCTCTGGCGCCAACTACTCCCACCTCCGCAGGATCCTCATCCACAGGATATGGATGAGGAGGATCCTGATATGCATCCTCAGCCAGGGCCTTCCACAAATGTCTTGCAGGGCTGGCGGAGTATCTGGGCTTACACCAACCCGAGGTCGAGCAGCTGGCAGAGGGGGTTCTGGAGGAAGTCCTCACGCGACGCCCCTCTGCCAAAACAGGGATTGCACTGCAAACAGATGTAGTTTAAGCCCCACTCTGCCCAGCTGGTCAGTCAACGCCATGACGGCAAGTACAGGCAGATGGAGGGGGATGCACTCTTGCTCTCGGCCCATCCTCACCCACACTCCTCAGTGAGCGCTGCGGCATCGTTATGCTCCAAGCCTCAGTCGCCCTTAGCCTCCTACTCTGCAGCGCTGCTATGCAAGGAGGAGAAGGTCTTGGAGGTGTACGGGAAGAAGCTTTATTCCACTGCGTCCTTGCATCTTCGTCAAGCCAACGCCGATGCCATGCTGGCTGCCGCCAACCAAAGGTTATGGTGGGAAATTGCAGACTTCCTCCTGGAACTCCCTACTCGGAGCCAATCGTGCTTTAAGGCGGGGCTGGCCGAGGCCAAACTGTTGGCCGAAAAAACCTCATGGAATCCACTGTGGCTCACATTGACACCACTGGCCGTGCCATCTGTATCGCCACAGACATGAGAAGGAAAGCCTGGCTCCGGACAACAAAATTCAACCTGGACGTCCAGGAACGCATATTAGATCTGGTGTTTGAGGGGGGGGGGGCTCTTCCAATCCTCCACGGACAAAGAGCTGGACAAAAAGAACAGCAGCTCACAAACGGCCACGTCTTTATCCATCCTGACAAAGAGCACGCCCAAGTCGTACACCCACTCTCATCAGTGCTCTGACAGGGGGCGTAGGCACGGAGGGTTCCACGGCTTCTATCAACGGAGATCTAGGCAGCCGGACCATTCACCATCTCAGAACTGATGCTATCAACAAAAAGGCGAGGCGCGGGTAAGGGCTTTTTCCAGTACCCCACCTCCACGACAGCCTCCAAGGGAAAGAAGGCATGACACGCCCCTTCGGGTCCATGTGTCTCAAGTGGGGGGGGGGCAGGCTTGCTCTCCACGCACATTTCTGGTGCCTTTGTAGTGTCCATGGAGTACCGCCTACCTATCCCAGCCTCCCCCCCCCCCCTCCTCACCTCCACTCTCACAGGTTGGGACAGCAACTCTTTTGGTGGAGATCCGGTCGCTTGTAGAGAGCCAGGCAGTGAAGGAAGTCCCAGCCTCCCAGCGAGGCTTGGGCTTCTACTCCAGGATTTTCGTCATTCAGAAGAAGAACCAGGCGGACCTGAGAGTTGTACTGGACCTTTCCACCCTCAACCTCTCCTAACCCCTTCAAAAATTCAAGATGATTACGCCAGCTTTTATAGCGGAGACATTGTGCAAGGGAGACTGGATGTGCTCTCTGGATCAGAAGGACGCGTACCTACACGTCCCGATTTGGCAGCCCCATTGTTCTTTCCTACGGTTCAGGATTGTGGCCTACCATTTTCAATACAGGGTCCTTCCTTTTGGCCTCAATACAGACCCCAGGGTCTTAACCAGGAAACTGAATACAGTGGCTGCCCTCCTGAGAGCGCAAGGCCTACACATTTACCCATACCTAGATGACTGGCTTGTCAGGGCTACATCCCTGGAAGCGGTTCACCACTCTTCCCAGGCCCTAATGAACACACTGCATGATCTGGGCTTCTCTCTCAATCTCAAGAAGTCGCAGCTGCAGCCCATGCAGACTGACATTCTTGGGCCTCATCTGGGACACATGCTCTGATAAGGTATTTCTGTCGGACAAGATCTCGGCCATCAAGAGGGCCACCACCCACTTCCTCAGCAGAGAAGTGACCTCGGCATGGTGGTACCAGCATCTCCTGGGTCTCTTGGCGGCGGTAATACGAGCCATTCCACGCACGAGATTGAAGAGGATTCAGCTGTACTTCGCGGCCTCATGGAACTAGGAGAGGGGCTCTCAATCCGAGATGATCAACGTTCCTCCATTTCTCCACCCAAACCTAAGATGGTGGTCCAGCGACTGCAACCTGCGGACGGGCAAGCGCTTTCGGCCACCCACCCCACAGGCCACCATCACCACAGACTCCTTGCTCGAGGGCTGGGGAGCCACCTTGGACAATCTCTCCATCCACGGCACCTGGACTCGACAGGAGCAGGAATACCACATCAGTTGGTTAGAGCTGAACCCCATCTGGCTAGCACTCGGAGCATTCCTACCACTTCTCAAGGGCAAGGTTGTCCTCATCCAGTCAGACAACTCGACCAGCATGTACTACGTCAACAAGCATGGAGGCACCATATCCCCTCCTCTGTGTAGACTGGCAATCAGCATGTGGGAGTGGGCCCTGGAAAACGACATCTACCTCACGGCAGTCCACCTCCCGGGGGAATCCAACCTGGAGGCGGACATGCTCAGCAGGTTGGGAGCGGACAATTACGAGTGGCTGCTAAACGACCTTGTTATTCAGGAGATCTTCAACAGGTGGGTCATCCTCAGGTGGATATCTTTGCCACCTGGCACAACAGGAAGTGCCCTCAGTTCGCCACCTGGCAGGGACAGGGCCCTGGCTCCCTGGGCAATGCATTTCAGATTCAGTGGAACGGCATGACGGCTTACGGCTTCCCGCCCACTTCGCTGATTCACAGAGTGATTTGCAAGATCAAGGAGTATCGCCAGCTCAACATCATTCTAATAGCGCCATGGTGGAGCGGCCAAGCCATGGTTTTAGAAGCTGCTCAGCCTCTCGGAGATGCCTCTGATTCACCTCCCGACGGGCCCAACACATCTTCTGGTGCAGCAGGGGGGTAGGGTCATCCACCCTGTGCCATAGAAACTAGCCCTCACAGCATGGTTCCTGAGCAGGTACTGCTGCGGCACCTCAGCCTCTCCAAGGCTAATCTGGAAATCATTCAGGGAGCAAGGCTTCCAGGGCCCAGTATAAGAGTAAATGGACCTGGTTTTGCCACTGGGCAGACTCCAAGGAAATAAACCACCCGCTGCATGTACTTTGGACT
Organism: Ambystoma mexicanum; assembly: GCF_040938575.1. Taxonomy (NCBI): domain Eukaryota; kingdom Metazoa; phylum Chordata; class Amphibia; order Caudata; family Ambystomatidae; genus Ambystoma; species Ambystoma mexicanum. The sequence goes on along the minus strand of NC_090930.1, from coordinate 519,125,471 downwards.
ACATGCTCCCCTTCTCGGTGCACCTCGCCCACTCGGGGGTGCAGATGGACACCTGCCGTAAATACCTCGCAGCCATCTGGGCTTACAGGAACTCAGAGCAGGGGGTTTTCTCCTCCTCCAATCCTATCATCAAGAATAATTGACGGGGCTCGCAAGGCTCTACCCGCCCTTCAAGAGGACTCACACCGTGTGGGACCTTAACATAGTCTTGTGCGCCCTCGCGCACAAACCGTTTGAGCCAATGGCGTCCACGGACATCAGGCTGGTCACCATCAAGACGGCCTTACTTGTCGGCCTCACCTCGGCTCGTAGAGTCAGCAAAATACAGGCGCTGGTCGCCTCGGAATCATATGCTACCTTTCACAGGGACAAAATAGTCCTGTAGACACACCTGCCATTTCTGCCCAAGGTGCTGTCTGCTTTCCACTTGAACGAGGAAATAGTTCTTCCCATGTTCTTTGCTGATCCTAAGGACGAAGCACAGAGAGTGCTGCACTGCCTGGATGTCAGGCGTGCCCTGAAATTCTACTTGGACAGGAGCAAGGGCTTCCGCAAATCGGACGCCCCCTTTGTCACTTTCGGAGGCTCTAGACCAGGCTATCAGGCCTCCAAGGCCTCCATATCCCGCTGGATGGGCTTGGCCATCAAGGATGCGTACGAGGGCCAGCACAAGCCACTTCCGGCCAACATGCATGCCCACACGGTTAGGGCCAAGGCAACGCCCATCACATTCCAGCGCCATGTCCCATGGCAGGTCATAAGCAGTGCGGCCACTTGGGCCACTCCCTCGGCTTTCTGCAAGCATTACTATTTGGATGCCAGCTCTAGATCTGATGCAGCTTTCGACAGGCGGTTCTCAGGAACTTATTTGCTTAAGGAGGGTCTCCTCTCCACCCTGGGGTCGATTCAGTTGTAATCACCCATGCAGTATGGAGGAAAGGGGATGGGACGTAAGAGTTATTATAAGTTACTCACTGCAGTGACTAACACACTCTTAGTCCTTAGTCCCCTTTCCTCCATATGTCACACCATCCTCCCCACTAATTATACTAGTGTCATTAGGCAATGTTAAATCTATTGCCGACGGGTCAGTGGGGACTGAGGTGTGGCGCCGGAGGGCGGAGTCAGGGCAGTACATGCTCCCTGGGCAGCACCCCCACGCGCCTATAAATTTAAAGGGGAAGAAGGTTTTTCTGGTCAAAAAGGTTCCGTCTCCCGTCCCTTGGAAGGGGCGCCCCAGGCAGAATAGAGGAAAGGGGACTAAGGACTAAGAGTATCTTAGTCACTGCAGTGAGTAACTTATAATGTTTTGTTTGAGTCTCCCGAAGACGTGGCAGGATGGCTGGACACGCTGGGCTGCCCGGAGGAGGCGGATAGCCAGTCGCAAAGCGGACAGGATAAGTGAACCTGCATTCCTCATGTAATGTGCTATTGACTAGAACAGTTGATGGAAAGCAGTGGTAACACTGACATAGACATTGTGTAGGAATGCAACCCTAGTGGAAATTATAATATAGACGAATAGCCGAGGCGTTGATTGTAGACATTGAATTATAGTGTAGAATGTTGATTGCTTGGGACAGGAGACAAAGGTGCTGCTTGGTTCTACGCAGCGTTAGGAGACACGCTATCACCCCTGATGGTTAGTTTAGTTAGGATACTGGTAGTGCGGTATGCTCCTGCAGCCTGCAAGTACCAGTTGACCGGGAAAGAGGCGGGATGCGGGGAAGCCTGAGATCCAGGGACGGAGCCGGGCAACAGTTGGGGTTGGTTGGGGGAAATAGGGGGGGGGGAGTTGGGATAACTGGAGGGAGTGGGGGCCTACGTATATACACCATGGATGCAAGAGGGAGATAGGAGGGGGAGTTTGAAACGGTCTATGAAATTGGGTGACCTGAGAATTGTAACATGGAATGTCAGAGGGCTAAACAGCTATATAAAGAGGAATAGAGTTATGACATATCTTAAGTGGCAGAAAGTTGATATAGCGCTCTTACAAGAGACTCACCTAGCCAGAGATAAATTAGACACACTGACAAGGAAGTGGAGAGGAATCACGGTCGGCACAGCCTACTCAACCTATGCAAGGGGAGGGAGGTTCCTTATCTGGGTGGCGGCAAGGGTCCCATTTAAGGTCCTTCACACTGTAGTGGACAGGGATGGCAGGATGGCTATTGTCAGAGACATGGTGGCAAACAAGGAGATATGTGTCATAAATATGTATGCCCCGAACCAGAACACTACGGCTTACTTTAAGGTACTATACCTCAGGATCAGCCCGCCTAGGGACTGTGGGTTCATATGGGGGTAGATTCTAATTGCACGATAGACCCGACATAAGATAGATCGGATGACAAGTTTTCTAACCCATCCCCAGTGGCCAGAGGATTAAAGGCATTGATACGCGACCTGAAATTGGCAGATGTATGGAGGGAACTGCACGCGACAGGCAGAGTATACTCGCACTATTCAGCCCCACAAAACGTATACACGAGACTGGACTAGGTGTTTGTAGGTGACGAGGGGATGCACAAGTTCACACATGCTGAATATAAAGCTAAAGCTAGAGTCTTGTCCGAGAACACGCCCCTGGTCATCATGTAGCGAGTACACCCTCCCTGCGCGAGGATCCCTACTTGGCGACTCAGAGTCGAAGCCCTAAAAGATGTGGGGTTCCAGGCACACATGCGATCGGTGATGCAGGAGTATTTTATGCATAACACCGGCAGTGTAAGCTTGGTTGGGGTGCTGTGGGAAGCAGTCAAGATGGTGGTACGAGTAGAGGTGATAGCCAAGTCCAAAGGTTTGCAAGAGCAAGTGGTGCCGGAATTACAAAAGTCAGAGCAGAAATTGGAAGATGTAATGAGGACTGGGAGCGGGACACAAGAGGAAGCAAGAGAATCTCTACGCCTCCAGCAGGAATGCATAGCGCAATGGGAGAGGCTGGGTAACCCGAGTTATAAAAAAAACATACTGAGCGACAACAAGCAGAAGGGGATAAGCCTGTCCGCCTGCTGGCGTGGTTATATAAGAGCGAGGGGACACAGCAACCTATATGGGCAGTGCAAGGGGCAGCTGGTCGCTTGCGAGAAACCCAGGAAGAGGTAAATGAGTGCTTCTATGACTTCTACAGGGACCTGTGTAGTGTGCCCACGGAGGAGGAAGAGGTGGTTATACAAGGGGCACTATCTGAGATAAACCTCCCCCCCACTCACTGAAGAAGATGTGGATAGATTAGAAGTCCCCATAACTATCGAGGAGCTAGAAAACGTGATTAATGGGCTGCCCAATAACAAGGCTCTGGGTTCGGACAGGGTCCCAAGCGAATTCTACAAGGAGGATAGGGCAGAAATCCTCCCCCCACTAATGACAATGTTAAACGAAGCACTAGAACTAGGTATGTTGCCTGAATCACTAAGGGAGTCGTTAATTGTCCCCCTCCTCAAACCTAACAAACCAGGCACAGACTGCGGGTTATATAGACCTCTGACACTACTGAACCAGGATGGGAAGATCTTCACGGCGGTCATGGCGGTGAGGCTGAGATCAATGATAGGCAAGATTATCCACCCAGACCAGTCTGGTTACATCCCGCATAGGACCATTACTGACAACCTGAGGAGGCTGCATCATATAATAGATGCACGTATGGGAAGACACATGAGGTGGTGGTGGTATCGATTGATGCTGTGAAATCGTTCGACTCAGTCAAGTGGCCCTGGTTGCTGGCGGTCCTGAAGGTCTTCGGCATGGGACCAACTTATATAAGATGGGTGAAACTACTGTATACTGTCTCGATGGCTTGAGTCAAGACTGGTTCCGTGATCTCAGAGCGGTGGCAGCTAAGCAAGGGAATGAGACAGGGGTGCCCATGGTTCCCGATGCTCTTTATACTAGCGCTGGAGCCACTGGCAGAGCACTTGAGGGCGGAATATGGGTAGGTGGGAGTGGGTACACAAGACGGGAGACATTTTGCTTTATGCAGATGACATGTTGTACCTGAGTTACCCGGAACAGAATTTACAATATGTCCTAGAGGTGCTAGCACTGTACGCCTTGGTGTCTGACATATCAGTGAATGCCCAGTAATCTCATTTGTACCCCGAGGAGGGTATAAAGGGAAGCCCATACACAGACTTCCGGTGATGCAATCAAATGGAAACTGGCTAAGTTCAGATGCCTGGGAGTGGACATATATCACGACCCTAAGAATGAACATAAGCATAACACAGAGAAAGCGGTGGAGAGGATAGAGAAAAGCATAACATTCTGGGGGAGGCTGCACTAACAATGATGGGAAGGGCAGAATTACTGATGATGGTGCTGCTGAGACTTCTGCATTATTTCGCCAATGTCCCCTTTGCGATCACGCAAAGGTTTTTTGGAAAATTACACGGGGTATGCTGAAGCTTCATTTGGCGTAAGTCAAGAAACAGGATGGCGTTATGGAAGCTCCAGAATTCCTATGAACAAGGGGGTATTAAATTGCTTAACTTTGAGGTGTAGTACATAGACAGTCAGCTGCAATATATGGTGAGATGGCTGTCAGATGAGCCGACTACCGAACTGAGGGTGCTGAAAACGATGTGCAGACCATTCTAATTAAAGGAAGTGATTTGGCTGCCTGATTCACATGAAATAAGTGGGTACCCCCTACTGCGACTGGGCTGCAATATATGGCGAAGAGCGCTGAGGCTGCTTGGCTCTGCAGCACTGTATTCCCTGCAGGTGCTGCTAGTGGCTCTGGTGGGGGTAGATGTACAGACCAGGATGAATGTACGGAAGAGTTGGGAACCCATGGGAGTAGCCACAGTAGGGGATGTGCTTAAAGAAGGCAAACCCCAGAGTTTCGAATTGTTGGTGGGGGATACAGGGTAGTCAGTGCATAGCATACGCTAGGCTTTTGAAAAGCTTGAGACTGAGATGGCCAGACCCCGACACGCATATGCAGCCGGATAAAGTGATTGATTCCTTTTATGATGTATCGGAAGGAGGACATGAAGTCTCACGTATATACAAAATATTGATGTCCGTAGTGGGAGGGGAAATAGAACGAGTTAGGGGGAAGTGGGAGGTGGACCTGGGCACACCACTGTCAGATGGGGAATGGGACAGAGTGAAAAGGAACCATGATGACCGGGTCTGCTGCTGCCGAATCGTGGAGGCATTGTGCTGCAACTTCTTCTTCACACCTAACATACTGCAAGTCTCTTGATACAACTTACCTAGAGCTGAATTGTTGCTCCTGTGTTTGCTAGAGTGCTGATACATGTGTTTGAGAGTTTGCACATACACGTTCGCACAGGACTAACCCCTGTGAGGCTACAGGGAGACTTTTTGGACCCTTTTTTCAACAAAAGCTTTACTTACTTGCTATTGAAGACTTCCTCTGGAACTTTTGAACTTTCTATAGCTGTGCCTTACCTGTAGTGCCCTCCAAACTGACTGAGACACTCGTGACTAGTTAGCGATAGCCTTTTTAAGTGTTTGGCCTCTGAAATGATTGCCACGTATTTACTGAACTTGTGTTGGTTTTGTTTCATTTATCTTACCTGAAACAGTTATTACAAAAGTATTTTACTTAAGTTGGATTGCATATTGCCATTCTAAAGAATATTACGAAGTGGTTTACTTACTGTGAATAATATTTTGGTTTTCCTAAAGTTATTTATTATGTGTTATAATGCTTACCTTAGTGTATATATGAAATAAACCATTATTTTTATATAACATTTAGTCTGTCAGTGTGTCTTTGGCCCATGTGCTTACTAAGTTCTTTGTACCACCTACAGCCATGCTCTCCCACCTAAGATAAGCCTGGATGCTCAGCCTTTGCAACCAACATGTTTGTCTGGTTCAGGCCTATGCAAAGAGTTGGAGCACTGGGTCCCAAGTGAGTCTTCTAAAGTCTTACCTAAGGTGGACCTTTGTAAATGTCCCTAACACTTTCCCCTCTGTTGTAGTGGTGGGCCATGAGGCAATTTTTACTGGCTTTATCATGTAACAAAACAGAGATCACACTAAGAAATCATGACTTCTCCAGGGCTCTTGTCTTCTGAGCGTGTCATCCGGTTTTATCCAGGTGTGAAATCACAAATCCAAGCTCCGTCCCTGAAACCTATCTGGCATTCACTTTGGTCAATTTAGGCGAACAAAGTATAGGTTATACAGGGGTTAGTTCTACTATTGGATAGCCATACCTGGTGGCTCCTCCTGGGACCACCTCTGTATGTTTCATTCTGCAATGTTGCAGGGGGAGCACTAACTCCAGCAACATATTATATCTTCACGTGAAAGGCGACTCTGGATTGGGTAAAGTGGGTCCTCCCAGCCCTGGGACCCTGGACGATTACCAGGTTGAGTGTACCTTCTCAAGGTAATGAGAATGAACATGGAGGGGCTGTATGTTCTCTGATGTTGCCACCTCTGATCGCCTAAACCTGGGAGAGTGCATTCAGTTGGCAGTTCGTGAGCAACACTTGTATGTTTCCACTATTGATTTGGTGGGAACAGCTTCTCTCTGTCCACCTTGATTGAATGGGCATTGTCCTCTTCTGCTGGATAACATGTGTTGAGACTACGAGATGGAGCTCTCTTGCCTGTAATTATGAGGATTTTAGTCTGAATTTCTCACAGGTGGCTTATCGTCTTGGTAACCAGGAACATTCCATCTATGCTCGTCCTTGGCTGGGTGCGTTGTTTCTGCTTGCCTCTGGCTGCAGCGATCATGTTATGTTATGTTAATCAAGCTTGTAAAGCGCACAGTCACCTGAAGGTATCATGGCGCTGGGGAGAGAGGATCGTAATGAAGCCCCAGAGACCTAGAAGAGAAAAGTTTTAATGGCCTTCCTGAACGCTAAGTAGCTAAGAATTTTCTTTATAGTCATCGGGAGGCCATTGCACAATACTGCGGCAACCACAGAGAAGGCACGTCCTCCAACCCTGGTCCATTTATAACCAGGCACCATTAGGAGGTCAGCCGAGGCAGAATGGAGGGACGGAAGAGGTATATATGACGAGAATTTCTCCTGAACATCTTCAGCTCCTTGGCCTTTTAAGGCCCGGTGCACAATGCATAGTGACTTAAACATGATGTGTTGGTTTACCAGAAGCCAATGCAGGGCTCAAAGTACTGGAGATATATGGGCTCCATAAGTTGAGCCAGTGGCAACCCGAGCGGCCAGGTTTTGAAGCCGTTGAAGCCGACAGATGACTCTCTTGGTCACCAAGGCCGCCACTACCGGAGGATGCAGAGGGGCAGGTATCATAGGGAGTACCTATCTAAGTATCTTGAGTTGAAAATGACCCACTTGACATACGGCTGTTACTTGTATGTCCATAGACAATGAGGCAGGTTTTTCACCTTTTCTACCGGGGTGGGCAGGGGACCTAGGGAGGGGGGCCAGAATGAAGACACCCAAAGGTGAGGAATCAGGAAGGCAACCCACCACCATCACCATCACCTCAGTTTTGTCCCCATTCAGTTTGAGCCAATTGTGGTCCATCCAATCTCCCATAGCCGCCAGACATCCCCGCAGGCAAGACGACATCTCAGCTTGATCTAGATCCAACCTGATCAGGATCTGAGTGTCGTCTGCATACAAGTAACATCTGATGCCATAGGAGCGTATGAGACACACAAGGGCCCAGATGTATATATTGAACAGAATGGGAGACAAAGAGGAGCCTTATGGGACACCACAGCTGAGGTGACAAGGGACAGAGAGAAAAGGGGGCATAGAGAGGGTCTGGTTACAATCCGCCAGAAAAGAGGTGAACCAGGCAAGCACCTGCCCAGATATACCCAGCTGGGTGAGGCGAGACAGCAGGATGGAGTGGTCGACCGTGTCGAAAGCTGCTGATAGATCTAATAGCATCAGAGCTTCCACTCCCCCTGCATCCACCAGCCTGGTCATATCATCCTGGACGGCGACCAGCACACTCTCGGTGCCTCTGCCTGGACGAAACCCTGATTGAGCAGGAGTGAGCAAGCAGGAAGTTTCCAGAAATGTAGAAAGTAGAGGTGACACCAGTGATTCCAGCGGTTTAGCCAAGAAAGGTAGCAGAGAAATAGGGTGGAAATAGGACAAAGTAACAGGGTCAAGGGACGTTTTTTTCAGAAGCAGAATCACTCTAGCCGCCTTTAATTCTTAAGGTACTAACCCTGTTTGGCAGGAATCGCTGCTGTGATAACAGTAAGAACACTACAAAATAACGCCTTGAGCGCAGCACTTGGTAAAAAATAAAAGAACTCATATCTCCTCCACTAGACGCCAACATAAATGGCTTTCTACTGATTATAAAATACAGCTAAAAATGATTTCAGGGACCCACAAAGCCCTAAATAACGCTGCCCCCAGCTACCTTATAGATGCACTTCATAGAAGAACCTCTCTCAGACCTACTAGAGCTGGCAATGCCAACTGCCTGACAGTACCTAGATACAGACTCACCACGATCAGTGGTAATAGCTTCCCAGTAAAGGCTGCTAAACTCTGGAACTTACTTCCACAAAATCTGAGAGTTGACCAATCTTACCTATACTTTAGAAAGAATGCTATCAAACATCACATTTCTTCTGACCCCCAGTCTGTTTCCGCCTGTGGCTCTCTCCTACCCTAGGCTTCAGTATACCCCCACTCTCCCAATATTCCTATTTGAACATTGTGTCACTGCCAGTAATACTATGTGTAATATATTCTACTTTTTTATGAGTCTGTGTACTATATTGTAACCTGTATATATCTGTAACTTTGTAAGCCTTGCATATTCTTATTGCTGTACCCTGTTACCTATGGGTTTGGTGTGCATAAAAAGTGAATAAACAAACAAGAAGGGCCAGGGTCATTTGCTTCATCACATCTAGCGGGATTGCATCTGAGGGGGAGCAAGATTTGACTTTAAGAATAGCCGTTAACACCAATTCCTCAGTGAACATAGGAAACACTGACCACCCTGTAGGCCTAACAGGATCCATAACCGGCGGGAGATGTATATCTACAGTTGTGGAAGTGGTCAGAAACGACGCAATGTTTAAACGGATAGAGTTGTTTATAGTAATAAAATACTGGGACAAAGCGTCACACAGTTCCTGAGTAGGGTTAGCTTTGGGAGAGAATCCTTCTGTTGAGATAAGTGAATTTACTGCCATAAACAGAGCTCTGGATTGACCCAGAGAGGATTACGTTTTTTCGGCAATATAGGCTGCTTTGGCAGTTTTGATGGCTGCTGAGTATTCTTTAGAACAGGCCCTATAGAATAACATTTGGACCGGTTCATAGGCTTTGCGGCATTGTCTCTCTGTTTGTCTAAGTTTAAGCCGTGCGGCTTCAAGTTGGTCAGAAAACCAGGTTTCTGATGGTAGTCTATGTGGTTGGATCAGTCGAAGGGGAGCAACCATATTGGTAGCTTCCACAAGTGCCTGAGCTAGAAAGGATAGTGACGTAGGAGAATCAGAAATGCCTTTAGTATCGATATCAGAGGCCATTCTCTGGGTATCAATGGTGCGCCACGAGCGTTGCCAGATTTTAGCTACAGAAGCCTTAGGCAGCTGCCCTGATGCCTCCAGGGACCCGGATACCAGTAGATGGTCCGACCATAATACTGGTTCCATGGCCACTGCAGACAGTATCATTTTATTAGCAAAAATCAGATCTGTGGTATTACCTAGTCTGTGTAGCAGTAGTAACAAGTTGATGTAAATCTAAATTGTGCAGGCTGTCAAAAAATAATTTCAGTACAGGTGGCATAGGCTGATTAAATTTAATATTGAAGTCTCCCAAAACATGCCAGCCCTTCCATGTACTCTAAGCTTGTCTCCCCTTCCTCATTCATTTCACTGGGCCTATATTTTCCATGTTTGGCCTTATGGCTTTTCCATATTAGTGGCAGTCAAGCATGTGCAAGCTTGGTATACATATACTTACTTTGCCGTCTTGCGGTTCAGCTTTGGCAAAGTGTGAATATTTATAAAGATATGTATGTGTGTCTGTCATCTACCTGCATGAGTCATAAGCATGTGTTTCGTGCCTATATGCAATAAACTAGTGCATGTTCGTGTAACTTTGTGAATGGAACAATATGTACTTGGCTATGTGTTTCATGTCGAAGTGCAGCTACGCCGTACGTCATGTCAATGATGACACCATTGATTTCTTGATTTTCGGTCAGTCGACTTGTTCGATTGATGGCGTTTCCATTTCCTCCAGATCACTGACTGAGCATGGCCTGAATGGCTGTCTGAGAGAGTGACATTTCTCGCATCTGAGATGCATAAACAATGGCATTGAAGGGCCTAAGAATGTACGGGCATTTGTTGTTCCCAGTCTTTGGGCTGCGAGTTGTGTGGGGGTCATGAGAGCCATACTTGGACCTCTATCTTCAATCCCCCCTCTGGTTGACGCATCTCGACCACACTACCTACACGACTCTCTGTTCACATGTAACTTTGGGAGCCAAACCTTAGTTATTCCTCCCAGATGTCCATTGTACAGTGCATGGTTGTCCAAACTCCATGTCAGGTAACTGCAGTCTCCAACAGGGTTTCACCAAACACATTTTCCCCAACAGTCACAGGTGTTGAATGGGAACTCGAACACAGCTCCTGCCGGGAACAGAGGTATTCTGTATCTTTGTCTCTTCATCTTCTTCAGTCTCCAAGTATACCAATACTTTGATCACTATGGTCTTTTCAGTGGTCTTTTTGCATTGCGTGATGGCTATCCTGATGACACAAAAGGCGAACAACACTAGTACCTGGGCTGCCACCAGTACCTTCAGTCCGTTGGCCATCCATGTTGGTATCCATGAAAAAGTATGACAGCTAGCTTTTGTCCTTTCCTACAGTATTCGTTTCTGCCACCATCTGAGCATGCAGCTCTGATAAATCTGGTAATGGCCTCTTGTCAGGGTCCCATTGTCTTCATCATGGGCAGGAATAAATGTACAGCAAGAAGATTCGATGTTGGTGCAAACGCCTCCCTCCATTGTCTTGAGGAGTTCTAGAACATATCTGTTCTGGAGAGCCATTAATCTCACTGCTCGCAGCTCTTCCTTGATGGCATGGAACCCGTTGACTGTTGAATTTATCGTCTGCATCAGTCTTCCAAAACGTCAAGATCAGAGTTTGCTTTAATTTTGCAAAGTCCTTTCTCTGAGTCTTTGACATTTCCACAATGGCACTGCAGCCAGAGCGTGGCAGTCTACTGAGCAACCATGCATCTACTACTTCCTGCACTTCACAAGCATACTCAAACACAGTCAGCCAGTCCATGATATTGTTTTTCTCATCATATAAACTAAGCAGATCATTAGGAAATCTAGGCTGTGGGAAGGAACCAGATCCATTTCCAGATCTCCTTGAGGAGCTGTTGGCAGCTTGAAGCTTGGCAAGTTGTAACTGATGTTCCCTATCTTTTTGTTTTTCCAATACTTCCATCTCCAGCTTAGCCATGTTAAACTGAAGTTCCTTTTCTCTCAGCCTAAGCTTGGGTCTCTTGAGATCTAACACAGCCTCAGCTTCAGAGGAAATAGTGGACACTGGTATTGGGCATCACCATGCTCATCCTATCTCTGATGTCAGCCGCAGCCATATTATAACTGTTACTGGGAGCAGCCCAAGCACCTTCTGCACTATCATAAGCGGGAAGAGGCACAATTCTACTTTCCGGTCAATGAACTATCTTTAGATTAGCTCTGTTTTTGTACCAGAGGTGGTGATACCTCTTTCTGCGCACAGCCTTCTTAGTGTTTCAGACTTGGAAGCACTGAAAGTAATAGCAGGGACTGATTGTTAAGTGGTTTCCAACTACTGGATAACAAAGGTCACTGTGTTACTGTGTAAATGTAATCCAGTGAGACACCAGTGTGCAACACCCAAGTACTTGCGTTCTTTTCCCACCTCTGTACACCAATTTGTTAGAATTGATTTCTAAACTCTGCTCTGGTGAACAGCTGTTTAGGAGGCCACCCTTGTTAGTGAAACAGGGAACACTTTTGTGAAGTTAGCCAGGACAATTCAAGGTAGATTGGAGAGCATCCAAGGCCATGTCGCAGGAGTAGTGGGTGTGATCTGAGGTCTTGGATGAGCACAGACTGTTTGTTTATTTATAGTGTGCTCCAAACCCAGAGGTATCTGGGAGCATTACAAGGATATGCATTTTCTTAGTTGCACACAGGCAATATACAGTAAGGCAATACAGGAATATGCAATTTTTTACATAGGTACATGATAATACAGTTTTTGTTATTTACACAATGGAAAATATACAGTTAGATTTACTAGGCATGGTTCAGGTTGAGGAAGGCTAACAGTTTCTAGTAATGTGCATCATTGACGATGAGCCAGCTTTTCATGTCTTTCCTGAATTTAAAGGAGGACTGGTCAAATCTTAAAGTGGTCGGTAGGGAGTTCCAGAGTTGAGCGGCCATAACTGGGATGCTGCTGCTGCTGCTGCCGCCTTATTTAAGTTTATACCTGGGCGCTTTAAGGCACAGAGAGTTAGATGACTGAGTAGGTCGGCATGGTTATTTTTGGTGAATGTTTCAGTAAGGTATTACGGGGCTGAATTGTTGAGACATTTGTAGATGAAGGACACTGTTTTGAGTTGTATTCTCTCCTTGATGGAGAGCCATTTGATGTTGCATCTGGTTGTAGAGATATGTTGTATTCGAGGTATGCCCAAGGGAGTTCCGAGTATATTATTCTGCAAGATCTGGAGTTTCTTGATGATATGTTTACTGGGACCTAGGTACAATGCGTTGCAATAGTCGATTTTTGAAAGTACTAGTGCTCTGGCCAGAATGATGCAGCTGTTTGTGGAAAGAAAGGGGTTTCAGGTGTGGATAAGCTTCCAGGTGTAAGCTGTTGCCGAGGCTGTTGCACTGACCTTTTTGCACATAGTCTCAGGAGGATAGCTCAGGGGCAACGTGCTCGCCTTGGAAGCAAGACGACACAGAGCAACACAGGTTCGATCACCGGGTCCGCGCTTAGAAACCTCTGGGTATTAAGCACTTTATAAATAACCAATCATGTCATATTCAAGGCGCAGTCTAGGTAGAAAACCAATGTTTTTACCTGTTTGGCCACCTTGATATCGTTTCCATCAATGTTGAATGAATGGTATTGATCACTCTGTTTTTTTGTTTTTGATGGGAGTGGCTAAGAGGAGTCGTTTGGCCTTCTCATCATTCAGGCACAAACCATGTGTGGCCACCCAGGCCTGAATGATGAGGTCAATTCTGTTTATAAGAGCTAAGTCTTTGTCATAATCGCCTGTCAGAGGTATGAGGATCTGGGTGTCATCTGCGTAGTTCGTGTAGGTGACGCCCAGATGGTCCAGATCATCAAACAATGTTTTAGTTAACACATTATAAATAGTAGGTGATACACAAGATCCTTGTGGGACTCCACAGAATAGGGGGATGGGGTTGGCTGCTGCAGACGCAAAAAATACTCTCATGGATCTATTTATGAAGGATTGAATCCATGCTGTTGCTTCTGCTGAAATGTGCCGCTGTGGAGAGATGCTTACACAGAACCTTGTGATCAACCAGATCAAAAGCGGCTGACGGATCCAACAGAAGCAAGAGGGCTGATTTCCCTTTATCTTTCAAATCGACAATCTGGATCTTTAGGTCAATTAGGGCTGTTTCTGTGCCATGTTGGGGCATGAATCCAGATTGACGGAGTCCAAGTAGCTTATTTCTCTCCAGATATGTTTGTATCTGATTGTAAGCTGCTTTGTCGATAATCTTTAGTAAAAATGTGACTGTCGTAATGGGTCTGAGGTTTGTGGATATGCTAGGGTCCAGTGACTTTTATTTTTTTTTAGAAGTGGGAGTACCCATGAGTCCGTCAGGTTAGTAGGGATGGCGCATGTGCGGAAGGAGGTATTAATTAGCGAGGTGATGAAGGGAACAAGTACACTCGCAGCTTCCTTTATGACGGTTGCTGGGCAGGAATTGCCTTGGCTATTGGAAGGTTTGAGAGAGGCTATGATGTTTTGCACTTCTTGGGGAGACAATGATGTGAATTTGAACCGTTGAGGTGGTTTATGGAGAGTGGTGCTCTGTTTCCGGGTATTTGCCTGAGGAGGCATGAAACGTTTTTTGGCGGCTATTTTATTTTGGAGCAAAGTGATTTTATTGGCTAAGGCATCTTGGATTTTGGTGCACTGATTTCTGTCCTTGATGCAGTTATCTGTAGGAGGGTGGGAGATTTGAGTTCTCTTAAAATGGTAAAGAGTTACTGGAACTAGCTTTATCAATCCTATTGTTATAGGTGTCCCGTTTTGCTAAAAGTATTTCTTCTTTATAATTAGCTGAGATTTTTAGAAGGATATCTTGGTTGGCTGTAGAGGGGTTGTTTTTCCAGGTGGTTTCACATTTCCTTTTTTCATTTCTTATGTCTTTGAGTTTGGGAGGGAATCGGGTGTTCAGGTGTGCTATGGGTTTACGTTTGCACATTTTTAGAGGTGCAATAGAGTCTAGGGCTGTGGTGATAGTTTTGTTGTAGAGATCCCCTAATTACGCTGGATCAGATGAAGCAGGTAAAGGTTTAAGCAGAGGTTGGAGAAAAGACTTCAGCTTATCCACTGTAATATCTGTATTATTTCTGGTCGGAATGGGTGGAGCAATAGGATTCTCTCTAATAGGAAGTGTGCAATCTTGCAGATTAAAAGTCAGTAGGAAGTGGTCTGTCCAAGATTGCGGTTCAATAGAGGTTATATTAATTGCACAGTTGAGGTCCGCTACCCAGCCTAGGAGGGCTCTCTCATTGAGGGCTAGTTCAGCCAAGGAATTAGCCAGAGTCAATGCGGATTGGTCTGTGGGGTCATTGAGACCTAGGTTAAAGACACCTAGTATGAGGATTTGCGAAGAGGACTTTGTGTTGGTGGACAGCAAGGTGTTAATTTCTTCTTCAAAGGAGTCTGTGGGTCCAGGGGGGTCTATAGATTAAATGCATTGTTATAGTGCGCGAGTTGGTGAGAGGAAGTTTCACCGTCAATAGTTCACATGACTTGGTAGGTTCGTGTGGCACTATTCTAAATCCCAATGTGGCTTTGGCGATCTAGGCAATACCACCACCTCTAGACGATTCTCTATCAGATCCGACGACCGTATAGTTGTCCGGTGTCGCAATAAGGAGGGACGGGCCTGCTGCTGCATGTAACCAGGTCTCTGTGATTGCTAGGAAGTCCTGTTTATTTTCTATAATCAGGTCAGCAATGTCAGCAGCATGGGCTACCAGGGATCTGGCATTGAACAATGCCCCATAGATAGCAGTAGGGCTTTTACTATGGGCGGGTAGGTCAAGTGTGGTCCATATCGATCTATTTCTCTTAGAAGCTTTGTAGATTTTTTATGGGACTTTTTTAGGCATTGTGGGCGGCTATTTATAGGTAAGGTGGCTGGTCATTTGTACGATTTACCTAGTCTGGCACCTAGCCTGGCATTTCTTGCTGTAGTTGGGCAAGGGCGATTTGGAGGAGGTGAGGTGGGGAGGGCTTCTGGAAAGGTATCAGGATTACTAGGCATTGTATCTTGTAAAATGGCCAAAGGCATGTTATAGTTATTGAAGGTATTAATTTCTAGGGGTTGTAATGAGGCTCTGAAGGGTTGATGGTATGCACTGGTTTCAGTGGTGGAAGGAATGGAGCGCGCTTGATCCTGCCAGTGAGAATTAAGGGTGGAAGAAAGTTTGGCCGGCTTGATGTAGCAGTCAGTATAAGAGTGTTTGGGCATGGTACGGTGACTTCTGGGCATAGGGGTATGCAAACTGACATTTGCAGAAAGAGATTTAGGCTGGATGATGACGGCGCTTATAATGTATGAAGGCAAACCCTCTGCAGTATCTGGTAAAGGCATACATAGTTGCAAGGTCACAGTGGGTAAGAACAGATTACAGACATTAGTTACTCTTGACTATCCAGAATTTGGAAGACTGTTTGCGGGTATTGATATGAGTCTAGGCAGTATATGTCTAGTACAACCGGTGGAAGCGGGTTAAAATAACGGGCACCCAAGTGGATCTTAAATGACAGCACAGTATAAGATGGTGGAGTGCAGACAGAGTGTTAATGCCTATGAGCCGGGTAACAATTTAGCATTTAGTGCCCCGGTCACTGAGATAGTATTTACAGGAAGATAACCGAGCCCCAATGTCATACAAGGTCACGTAGCCAAAAATCATTCGATCATTCAGGTTGCAACAGTGCGTTAGTTAAAAGTGGTATACAGAGCATTGGTACAATTACCATAAATGGTGACATACAGACATAGTATGTAGAGGCAAGAGTAACATGGACAAATCAGGCTGTTGAATGTCCTTTAGGGCACAAATTTGGGCTAAAGTACAGCCAAATATAAAATTGATCTAGTCACAGCCACCACACTCAAACAGGAACCAGCCTTCCTTACCTTTAAAGCAGGCATAAAAACATGGCTAAACAACAACCCTTCCCATTAAAGACCAGCCAACTCTTTTTCAGTACCTATTGTAACCAGCGTCCACCGCTGCACCATCACCTGTGTATCTTGTAATCAACCCTACTGTAACCAGGGTCACTGTATCTCGTAATCGTCCCAACTGTAACCAGGGACACTCCTTCTGTTATTTTTTGCATAACCTGCTCACCTGCTGTAACCTGTAACCTATATTCTCAAGCTCCGAGTTACCCTCGGGTTTGGCGCGCGATACAAGTAATAAGCAAAAATACATTAGGCACGTATTGATTGGATGCAGTTGGCAGCGGGACGAGACAATTTGTTACACGTTTCTCGTGACAAGTTAACAAGGACAATTCCAGGCAGTTTAAAATCCTATGGGGCACACATTTGGACGGAAATGCAGCCGGGGATATAAACGAGATCGTCACAGTAAGACACACAGGCAGGGAGAGCAGCTAGCAACAGTTCGACCTAATTTGAAATCGATAATGTGCGTTACTGTTGAAATGTAGACGGGGACAGTTCAGGCATTTTACAAATCATAGGGGCCCACGTGTGAGCTAAGAGGGTAGTCAATGACAATATCGTGATTGTCACGGTAAGCATATGGAATGGGATGCAGCTGGCACCAATTCAGTACTATTTAGAGGCAGTGAGGCACGTTTCAAAGAAATGAAGATGGAGACAAGTTCATGTGTTCTACGAGACATAGCGATACAAATCAGCATAAAGCAAAATCAAGCTGACTCGATTCGTATGGGTGCATTGCAGTTAAATGCAGACATAGGTAGTTAGAGGTAAGGTTCTGGATAGGTGTCTGGCACGTTTGGACGGGATGATCCTTTGCAGGTGGCTGGTGGGTGTGTGTACCTTGCGGACCGCGCAGTAAGCCTGATAAGAGGCTTGTGGTAGGGTCTCTCAGCCAGAATGTTATAGGCAGAGTCTACAGTTACAATAGGGGCAGTAAAATGCTATAACTCTTACCCTATGACGGAATTGGTTGCCACATGCGTGGATCAGTCATACGTGTAGATGCAGAGTTCCGCATCCTGTGGCCTCGGGTTCGGCCCGAACAGGCACAGACAGACAAGTGCCTTTAGAGGAGTGCCTTCAGTAGGGCGGCCGGCTTGTGCCTTCCGGCGGGGCCGTTCCTCAGATGAACGCAGGGACCCTCCAATGAGCGACAAAGGAGGTTGCTAGGCAACCTATAATCAACTGGTGGTGGCAACCATTTTAGGCTGCTTTCGTAAATTACCACGTATTGAATGGCAAAATGGAGCGAGAACCGGGCAAACACAGCCAGTAGTGCGTGGCTGAAGACCATGGACTTTTCCCTGGCAGTGAACAGCAGTATGGAGCAGCGTTTGAAAATTAGAGCGCACTCTGTTCTGCTTACCCAGGAAACAAGGTATTCTCAAATTGCAGCTGGTGGTGGCGGTGGGGACGGGCTCCTGCCCATCCACGGATCGACGACGAATGAGGCAGACACAGACAGGCAAGTGCCTTTAGAGGAGTGCCTTCAGTAGGAAGGCCGGCTTGCGCCGTCCGGCGGGGCCGTTCCTCAGATGAACACAGGGCGCTCCAATGAGCGACGAAGGCGGTTGCTAGGCAACCTATAAACAACTGGTGGCGGGGGCCATTTTAGGCTGCTTTCCGTGAATTACCATGTGTAGAATGGCGAAATGGAGCGAGAACGGGGCAAACCCAGCTAGTAGTGCGTGGCTGAAGACCATGGACTCTTCCCTGGCAGTGAACAGCAGTATGGAGCGGCATTTGTAAATTAGAGCACACTCTATTCTGCTTACCCAGGACACAACGAAGTCGCCTCAAATTGCAGTTGGTGGTGGCGGTGGAGACGTGCTCCTGCCCATCCACAGTTCGACGATGAATCGTTAGGACGACAAGAATTACCCTTAGACAGTAGTATAAAAAAATATACAGGTCATTAGGCGCAGAACAAACATAATTGAATAATGGCAAACTCAATAATATCACTACTCAAAACACATACTATGTAAAATATATGTACAATCCCTTTTCAGTCAATGTGGTAAAGTGCGGTTTCCCACCTTAACCTGTCGGGTAGGGAAAGCAGACGAAGTTTAATACATTGGCAAACTCCAGAGATGAATATCCTCAACTTAAAAAGTCCAGCCCTACGAAAATTGAAGCCTTGTGCTCAGTGTCAAGTTTGTTCATAAAAAACGCTTGGTGATGCGTAAAGCTTACAAAGGACAATAATCAAGGGGGAAGGAAAAGTTAGCAAGAGGATTCTGGAGTGTGGAAATTCGGTTCCGAGAGTCAGAAAATCTGCTGCGCAGAACAGGGCCATTCCCTCCTTTCTGACGGCTTTAGGAAGCAAGGGCCAGTCAAGGCAAGGACCACAAGGGAGTAAAAACGTGATGGATGAACTAGGGGCCACCGGTAAGTGATATTATTAATCACCGCCCTTCGCTTACTCCGGGTACAAACTCGGCAGGCTTGGAGATGGTCGCCTGGAGTGCGAAATCCCCTCCTTGGTTAAGCTTCAAAGTGCCCAGGCTCTGCAGGTGCAGATGCGGGTCCGGTTTACAACTGGAGCTGGCTCTCATCACGAATGCAGGACAAAGAAAGCACTGATGTAACTGGTCTCAAGACACTTGAAGAAAGGCGGGAAAGTCATCAGCAGCAACAGCCACTGACGCACAGTGACACAGGGGCACCCAAGTCTCACGGTCTGATACACGCTCCTATCTGGTGGCCCAAAGCAGCTGGGTCAAGGGAATTTGTTATGGAGATGTTTTCACTGCGAATTAGGATTTCCCCAAAGCTCGAGACAAAACTCGATGCAGTAACGCTCCAACGCAGGTGCCAAGGTACAAGCTGGTCAGTCCAATGGAGGGCCCAGGGCCACTTCCGAGAAGGCTCATTGCAGGGCAACAAGGAGGCGTTGAGTGATTGGTCCCACCACTCCCAGGTGGTTGAAGCACCTTTGCAGGACTTAGGAGATCGAGCTCAAAGCAGGGCTCTACCAGGACAACAGTGGGCTCAGGGTGCCAAACCTTCTCTGCACGGTTCTGGATAGTCCTTGGATTTGCTTTGCTTCTCTGGATACTTGGCTCTGTGTATAGGTCGATTTGGACCTTTGGGTGATCTGCGGGTCTGCACTCAGACCCCCTCCCCATATCCCAAAGTCCAGTAAGTGCTCACATTCAAGTGGCCAATGAGATCTGCCCCACTCATGCATGACAGTAGTGATCCAATCTGGGAGCACTGTGACTCTTATGCTCTCATGCACACCAGACCAGTAGTGCGGACTGGCATCAGACAGTCCCAGCCCACTTCCTGGGTACCCACACACGTGACATGCTTTATTTTAGCCCGTGAAAAGCACTGCCTTTCACAGGTTAATGCATGCCCAAATAAGGATTCCCCAGATCACAAAGACCAGGAGGAAGGCCAATGAACAAAATGCCTAAAGGAGAAGACACGGCCTTGATGGACACTAGCCACAGTCAGGAGCCAAACACGGTAAGCACGGTATGGCTTGGTAAAGAAATGTAAAAAAACATAAAAAAGCTTCCGCTGCCACCATTCTACTCCTAGGCACATTGTCCAGTTACCAAAAAATCTTCAAGGGATGTCTAGGGCCCATAAACTAAAGGACCCAAGTGCGCGGTACAATAATACAATAAATACAGTTGCCAAAAGTGGCCACAAAGTCATAAGACTAAGAGAAACAAAGTTTCTCCATACTGACAACCTGAAGGACAAGTCAGTTTCCCCATAACGATGAGCAAAAGCCCAGTGGAGTGCAGCTGAAGGCTGTGCTTAACTGGCAGAAAGTTGGGAAAGGAGGCTGAAACAAAAGCAAAAATTTGGGGGTCCACACATATAGAGGTAAAATAGCAGTAAGTGAAATTTTACCTAACATGGGGGCTATGTCCAATCTTACATCCCAGGCTCTGTACTTAAGCAATGACAAGTTCAAGATGGCCACCGTAGATTCTTTTGGCCCCACACATGCAGGATTGGCTGGTCTCCCTGGATCTCCAGGATGCCTACCTCCATCTACCCATTCACATGAAGAACCTGAGATTTACAATAGGGAACTGCCACTAGCAATTCAAGGGCCCGTTGTTTGTCTTTCTCTGGACGACGGGCTTGTCAGAGCTCACTCCCCATACTGGGGTCAGCACATTTGTAACCGATGTGCAGCCTGTTGCACTCATCAGGGTGGACTTCGACACTAGCCTGGACAGGGTCTTCCCATCTGGGTATCAAATAGCGAATATCTCGAAGATGGTGTCTCTTTAACCTCAGAAATCAGTTCCTGCTTCAGCTTTTCCGTGCCTGCTGGGTCGTGTGGCCTCTGTATTCTTGTAGTGCCAGTGGCACTGCTTGTTAGTGGTCTCAGTTTTAGGGATACACCCTGTATCATCTTCATGTTTCTGCGAAAGTGTTGAGAGTCCTAGACTGGTGGTCCTGGAGAGATAACCTACTGTAAGGGGTGTTGTTGCGACAACCCTGGCCCCAACGGAACATAGTCACGGATGCGTCCCTGAAAGGCTGAGGAGCTCACATACAAGACCTGACAGTCAGTGACCTGCGGTCTCCACTGGTATGTCAAACAGGAGTTCAGTGATCAGACTGGCGCTGGCCAGTCCCTTCGGAACGGAGCAAGACTGTGCTGGTCCTGATGGACAACACAGTGGCCATGCACTACCTCAACAAACTGGGTTTTGTGGTTTCCTTACCTCTGTGCAGAGAAGCAATGCAACTGTGGTTCTGGGCTCTGGAGAACCACAGTCACATCCACATATGATTACGGAAGCCTTGAATAGATGACTTTGACCTCCCACTCGTGGGAGCTTTGTCAGTTAGATGGAGGTGTTCTCCTGTCGGGGGGGACTCCACAGGGGAACCTTTTCACTTGGAAGTGCAGGTGGTTTTCAGGGACGGACTGGGACAAGAAATAGGTCTGGTCACCCAAAAAAAGTGGCCCACCCCTCGCCTCATGACCCTTGACCTCTGATGCTATCACCAGAAGTGATGTCATTTGACCCCAACCCAAAATGACACCCAGGAAAGCGATGAAACACGACCTTTCACCCCTTGACAAAACAGGAAGTGGCATTAAATAGCATTGTTCATTAAATTACTGTGAATCCAAGCAGACATCCAAGGCCAAATGATGTGTTATTATATAGCACTTATGCTTAAGCTCTTTTTTTATAGAACAAATATGCATACAATATCACCCAACCTGTGTTGGTACTCATTTATTGACCTAACAGGGATAAAAGGCTTTTTGAAAAAAAAAAGATATTTGAAGAGAAAACAAAATATTCAATTTATTTTCCAAACCGGCCTAGGCATGGCCATAAACTTGCCCCCACTCTCCAGGGATGATTTCGGCCCGGCCACGGGCTGAGGCAGAGGAAAAAGTTCATTGGCTGGACCCGGTGCAGGGCTTCAGCTACTATGTCTATCGGACGAGAGAGACTTGCAAAGATGGCCAGCTTTTCATTGGTTATGGTGGTGCCTGTGCTGGCAGGCCTGTGTGCAAACAGACCCTGTTATGGTGATTATCTTCTACATCTCGCAATGCTATTATCTGGCTTATAAGGATGTCCCTGAGGATCTCTGGGCACGTTACTCCAGAGAACTAGCTTCCACCTCAGCAATGTGGAGTCCATGTTCTGGATATTTGCGAGGCTGCTACTTGGGCTTCTTTTTACATGTTTGCCAAACATTATTACTTGGTTTCTCAGTCTGGTCATTACACTCATTTTGGCAAGGCTGTTCTTCAGAGTTTTCTGAATTAGGTGGTGCCCTTGCTCTCCTCCCTCCTCCAGATCTATGGACTATTATGGGAGCCTATCAAATATGAGAAATCTGTTGGAAGACGGTATCCATTAGAAGAAAAAATTACTTCCCTCTTGGTAATGTCCTTTCTGATGGATGCTGGTCCCACAGATTCCTCATCTACTACCCCACCCTCTCCTCTTGGAAGAGTTAGTATACCTTTTGTTCTGCAGTCCCTTCGCATTCGAGTGCTAGGAAAAAAGTGTCGAACTAAGTTCATAGGGAATGGTGCCTCAGTATATACTGGCGCCGATGGCCTTTCTGGTGCACAGCATGTTAGAGGCATTGAGAGTAGCTGAGGCGGACCCGCGCTATGCCACCTGGCAGCAGAAACGTTTCCAAAGAGCAGCTGTTCTGGAATATAGATATCAAATATGAGGAATCCGTGAGCAGAAACATCCATAAGAAAGAATGTAAGGTAAGTTATTTGTTCTTATTTAGAATGTGTTTTTTTTTTTGTGATGCAAGGTTACCTCTGTACGGAATTGTGATCTTCACCCCTACGGTAACAGCGCGTCTCCTTACCTTTGCACTCCTTGTATCTTCCGTGTATTCTTAATGACACTATGAATGTGCTAATGCCTCACCTTCTCCTGCAATCTGTAGATAGAAGACAGGAAACCAGAGCAGGTGATGCTTTCTGTGACACAAAGCGTTTTGTAACTTGTAGTGGCTCAGAAAGACGACAAATTGACATTTCTGCTAGAGATAAGAGTGAATGAAGTGGAAGAACATGGACTGAACATGGTGAATATGCAGTACAGCAGCTAAAAATGTGTAGTGATGTGCAGAGATCAAAACAAGTATGAAAGCTGGGAAGAACAAAGCGTAAGACCAGGAAAGAAAGAAGTCTGTGTATGGCGAAGCTCCTTTTATTTAAGCAATTGAACCTGAGGCGGGGCTCATTACCAGCTCGTTGCACTGGGGTACTAATAGTTTTTTCTCAAGTTGAGAAACAATGTGTTAACCGTTTTTCAACTCGAGAAAAAACTACCAAAAAAGATGTCCGTCATGGATTGGAGCGAAAGGAACTACAGGTAGTCTCTTCCCCCTTTCCATGGTGGCAATTTGCACACCGCGGATAAAATGGGAATACTAGTGTTCCTGGCACCAAAGAGGGATGATGCAGGAAAAGGTAAGTGAGACGGGGTCGGCGGGTTAAAGATGTAGAAAAGGGGGTAGGGAGGAGGGGCAGAGACGCTGGGGGAGGGCAATTAAATGCTACACGCCAAAGGAAGATGGCATGGCAGCCTCACGTTCTGAATAGGCTGAGAGCGGAGTCTTTCCCAGTGTGGCCTCCTGATTGGCTGGAAGGCTACCACCCCCTCTCCCTGGGTACTAATCTCTGTTAATCCCTAGAATGAGGATGAACCTTGTTTGGAATGGTACTGTGCAATGCGTTGGAATGCTAATTAGAACTTGTCAGGAAGGATGAAAACAAGATGGTGGTTTCCTTCATTTGCAATCCACATAGACTCCAAAACACCGTGAAGCAGTGTCCTCCCAGCAAAACCATGCCACTAGTACTATCAACACCATGTACTTTCCTCCAAATTCCATGGGGTGAGTGCAAGTACTAGTCTAAGTGGAGCGCAACCATGTGGTGCCATGTGCGTGGGTTCTGGTAGGCTGCCACACACTGATTTCAGAATAAAAATGTGACACCTAGGAGACCTATCCTTTAATTTTTGGAGCATGAATGCAAACTCTCTTCAGGAGACAGGAACAAAACTGATTAAGACGCCAAAGTCCTCAGTCATTTTCCTTTCTTAATGACGCTGCCACTCAACGTTTGCTACAATGTCTCAACCTCTGGTTTTCTGGGGAGCTTTTATGACCTTTGCCTAGAATATTCTACTGTCATTGCAGTACTCTGCATCATAACATGACAAATACCAAAATTGGCATCTTATTGGGCAGAATGGACAGTTCTGTGTAAGTGTGTTCACCATAGCTCTGACCCAATGGACAAAATGTATGAAAACAAATGTGGGGCCTATTTTTACCAATAAAGTCAAAATAAATAGTCTCCCTATCAGTATTTAGAGATAACACATGACAATTAGCTGACTTCCTGACCACTTGTTCTGGTAAAAAAATAATATAGGAAAATGAAGCCAAATCAGAGATTTTGGGATTTCTTTTCCACATCATAAAGATATGGTCCTAGAAAACAAAGGTACAGCAAATAGAATATAGAACCCACTAAATACATTTCTGAAACAAAATATGAGCTCTGTAAACAAAAAGATAATAGCATGGGATTGTTCGAAGGTGTTTCTTCTAGGACTGTATATAAAAGAAGCTCCTAAGAAAAATTAGGAAAAGGGGAAAAACTGGTCTTACCTGCCCATGGAACAAGTGAACAACAACATTGGCTCTTACTTTGAAATGCATTGAATGTTCGAAGCGTTGAAATAACTGAATCAATACTAGTTGAGAAAAGCACAGACTTTACTGTTTGGAACCAACCAAATTACTGGATAGAGAGAGCAACGTCTTGGAAACTTATTGCACATAAACACAATACATTGTTAAATCAGAAGAGTATGCATGCCGTCAGACATGATGGGTAAGTGACGGATAACAAAACAAGGTATTTAAAGCATTCTACAGTCAGATAGGGAAGGTGTCGAGTCTGACTTTCCTGCTTTACACAAATATCTAGCCTTGTTTAACCTCCAACAAATTGCGGATGCAGATAAATAATTCTTGAGTGCGAAAATATTAAGCACGGGGGTGCAAATTGACATCAAATTGCTGGAACTTGGCAAGTCACCTGGCCCTGGTGGAATTATGGCCTCCTTTCAGGAGGATAATTAAGAGATACTAACGCCTCTATAAACTGAAATGTTCAGTGAAGCCTTGGGGACCAAGTGTTTTCAAAGACAATGGGCCACATCGGAGCCCTGGCGGTATCCCAGCAGTTATTGCGCCTGGATACCAGCAACGCAAATAGTGTTACTGCTACTTGTTCCAGCGCTATCGGCGCCAGATCCCAAGTCAAGTAGTGGTAATGCAATAATTCCCCATTTCTTTTAGAGTCCATTGTACACTATGAGGATTTTCGGTGCAATTATAGCGCTGGTGGTGATTGTGCCGAAAACAGGAAGAAATCTCCAGCATTCTGCCCAAATTCGGAATTGGGTGGATTGTTAATGCAGCAGTAATAGCATTACCGCTGGATTTTTACCGCTCATTCCAACCCTTGATGAACCTGAATGAAGGAGATCCAAATCATTGAGTTTCATAATCCAGGTAAATACACTCTTAAATGCACTCATAACAGGCCCATATACCTAATTAATCCTAGATGGGAACTTGATTAAAAATGTACGGCAGATTGGCTGGGCCTATTCATTGACAAAGTAATACACCCAAAGCAAGTGAGTTTCTTTAGGAATAGGAATTGAAATATCAACACAAGTTAAATCCTAGGTGTGTTTGCCCATGCTAAAGATAACTTAGAGAATCGTCTGGTTTTGAGCCATGATACTGAAAGAGTGCTTGACAACATCCAATGATATTACATGTTTTCCATCTTGGAAAGAATGAACATGGGCACTTTGAGGCAGCAACAAGGGCCAATACGAATAAGAGCATAGTCAAAGTTGATTCCACTAGCTTAAGGTACGAAAAAAGATTATCCATTTTCATCTATCCTTACTGCCATTGCCCTTGTATCTCTGGTATTTACCTTAAGGGAAGTATAGGAAGTTTTGGAGTTGAGATGGGCAAATGCAAAAACAGACTTCTACTTTTGGCAGACTATATGCTGTTAATGGTATCAAACCTGGTAAGGCATTTACGTGAGATAGCTCACGGATTTAGAATTCATCTAGATACAAGATGAACTCTACAAGGTCAAGTATGATGCCAATATCAAAGATGAGCAACAAGGATGGAAATGCTCAATTACTAGTAAAGTAGCAACAAAATGAAATAATGTACCTGAGGACAAGAACTGAAAGTGATTTGGAAGTAGACTTTACATAATGGAGTAAGTTGAATCTGACTAAATGGTCTTGAAGAAACACCATCAAAATGAGCATTCTCCTGCATATTCTCTATCTTTCCAGCTGGATTTGCCAACTGGTGAAGGTGGAGCTATCAATAAGAATACAGAACATGCTCTCAGACATTGTGTGTTCAGGGAGGAATGGGTCCCTGCTGACCGTAAAAAAAAAATGGAACACTGCACAAAAATGTTGAGGATTTGGAAACTCGCATCTAAAGCAATACCACCATACCTTAATTTTACCAAATGTATAACACTTCAAAGTTCAAAGAGAACTTGAAATGGGGACTATCAGTTGTGAGGCCTCCCTGATGGAAATGCTATGCAATCCAATAAGGGTAGTTTGTTTGAACCCAACAATGCCCATGCTGAGTAAAATATCTGTTTCCCTGGATTTGAATGAAGTTAGATATACATTTGAACATGCTCCTGGGCTTGATCTACAAAAATCTGCTGCTAGACCAGGCCCGCCACAGGAAAACTGGTCAAGGGACTGTGTGAACTGGTGGAAAGAAACAACGTATTAACCTTCCATGCCATTTTGTATTAGATATTTCTGATGCTTGTTAATCTACTTAGAATCACATGCTGTGCATATAGGCTGACATCCAGTGGTAACCGTAGAGTATTGCATCGTGTCTTTCGCGGATCGAAAGGGGATGTCGAAATGGGCATGCCTGTAACACCATCCCTAATGTGACGTGTAGTGTACCCAAAATCCCTCACGTGTCGAGATCCCTTAGATTGTTTTTTTTCCGCCCAGCTATCTGGTCCCCTTAATGCAGAGCTCTTCATAAAACATTGTGTTATTGTTATATTTCTCGACCTTCGGTCATTTGTTCTTATTGTCACTCCTCTCTACGGTCGCGGAAGACTGCAGACTACGGAACTTTGATGGCTGTTGATCCAGTCGACGCTGCCGACCACGTGGCTGGGCCTTCTGGCTGGCCTGTACAGTAGGGAGAGTGGGGTCAGGGTGGTCATATTCTTTTCATGAATGCCTTTCCTTTTCCCCTCTTTGTTCCCTTGGGTTTGTCGTCGCTATCACAATCCTGCGCTATGGACAGGACTCCATTTAGATTTTGTCCTTCCTGTAAGGCAAAATTTCCATGGAAAGACAACCACTGTCTGTGCAATAGGTGTCTTCCCTTCGATCACAACAAAGCGTCCTGTGCGGCCTGTAAGCTCTTACATCCGAAACTGTTAGAGCGCTGTTTGAAGCAGTGGGCGGCCTATGGTATGTCGAGGCCGAGAGTAATTCCCCCGCCACCACAGCCGCTGAGTGTGATGAAAGGATTAGCGATGACCAAGGCTCCACTTTCCCAGTTTCAGCACAGCCTAGATGCACGGAGGGCAGGAGTCCATCCCCCCCCCCAGCCACCAAGCAGCTTCATGAGAAGCGTGATTCCACGTCGACGCACAAAGCATTTCCATCTCTCATCAGGGTAAATCAATCCACTGTACTGCTGTGCTTGTACCTGCTTTGAGTGCCCTCCCATAGTTTACTCCGTTTGCCTGCTGAATTGCCCCTCGTAATCAGCAGATTTCAGCCCAATTGCCTGTAAAACCATGCGCACAGCACCAAAGATGGCCACCACCATGATTTGTTATGAGCAGCTCTGATTGGACTGACCAATCCTTTTACCCAGAAGGACGCCACCTGAAGGCCGGCCCGCATCCGCCAAAGGCTCGCCTTTTAAGGCAAGAGCCTGTCTTTGCCGCATCAGAGCCGCAAGGTGAGACCCCCTATCCGTCGTAGCATCTACCTGACTCATCTCCCAGATGTCGTGCGTAAAGCTCCAAAATCAACAATCCTAACCCGCCCTGCGGAACCATACCTTTCAAATGACGAATACTCCTCATTCACCATTGATGGAAACATTATTAGGGTGACTAAGGAGGTAAAAACCCTAGGATTCTACTTGGACTCTACTATGTCCTTCGACAAACAAGTAAAATCCCTTGCCTCTACTACAGCTTACACCTGTAAGCTTATCCAAGTCGGCAAACCATTCCTCTCTAATGACAGCTGCATGATCTTGGCTAGAGCTCTAATACTTTCTAGGCTGGATTATTGCAATGCTCTTTACAGTGGAGCTACCATAATCATCATCAAGAGGTTACAAACTCTGCAAAATAATGCCTTAAGAGCAGCACTAGGTATAAACAAAAGAGTACATATCTCTGCCACCAGACGTCAACAGAAATGGCTCTCTAACCACAACAAAATTCTGCAAAAAATGTCTCCTTGACCCACAAAGCACTAAACAATGCGGCCCCTAGCTATTTAATAGGCTAAACAGAAGAACCTCCACTAGACCGACCAGAATCGGTAACAGTAACTGCCTTGTGGTACTGAGATTCAGACTCACCAAAACTGGCGGTAATAGCTTTCCAGTGAAGGCAGCCAAGATCTGGAACACCTTGCCTCATGAGTTGAGAGTAGACCAACCATATCTACAGTTTAGAAAGAACTACATCAACCTGCTCAACTCTACTGACCGCTAGCCACACTAGAGAAACCTGCCTTTTCTGACTATCTTAGTCTGTCCTCCGCATTTCAGACAATGACAATCTAACCTGCCCACTACCTGTATATTTGTTATATTGCTATAGCTGTGCCCACACCGTGAAATATTGTCATAACATGTACATTTGTGATACTGTTATATTTTT
Organism: Ambystoma mexicanum; assembly: GCF_040938575.1. NCBI lineage: Eukaryota > Metazoa > Chordata > Amphibia > Caudata > Ambystomatidae > Ambystoma > Ambystoma mexicanum. Next base: position 519,096,481 of record NC_090930.1, on the reverse strand, counting down.
GCTTATAGTGTGATATATTGCTACACTGCCTCTGCAGTCTTATTGTGAATTATCTCTCGACCTTGTAAGCTTTGCACCGCCTTACTGCTGCGCCCTGTTACCTTCGGGTTTGGTGCGCATTAGAAATAAATAAACAAAATTCTGAGGCCATTGACCTTACGGCAGAGAGTTATCACTCTGCAGCGCCCGTCCCCGGCCCCGATAGGCACGACGAGAGTCCTACTATAGGGACTGTACAACCCGGCGACAGGGACGCACCAGATTCCCACACAAAGCACACAACCTACGTTTGTGCTTCAGCGGTTCAGTTGAAGCGCTCCAATGCGCCAATGCGCACGTCGGGTACTTCGGCGGTGCCGCTGATCTTTATGATCGGAAGCCCTCCCCGCAACCGTGGCAGCGGCAATCCGTCCAGGCAGTCCAAGAGTAAAGGCTCTGGCACCAAAACCCATGCGGCCGTCGAGATGTCTCAGAAGAAAGCACTGACACCGCTAAAGGCCCTGGTTGTGTCGAAATCCACCGCGCAGCCACCAGCTGCAACCTACACACCTTCCTGTAACCCCGACAGTATTGCGAAGGTCGTTTCGCCGGTGAAACACAATGAACAGTCAAAAGATATGTCGAAACAGACGGAATGGCCTAAAGACGTGTCTAAAGACACGTCACAACGCCCGGAGCCTCGAAAAGATTACTCTGAGAGCCCTTTGTTTTTATCCAAGACTTTAGGGGGAGGGAAAATCTCGACGTTCTAGAGAAGAAAATCGCCAGGAAGACAGCTTTCCTCCCCTGGACTCCTCTGGTTCATCATCATGGACCAGAGAGAAGTTTGAGGGATGCATGAACAGACTGGAGAAGTTTGTTGAATTCTCAGAAAGATTTGCGCCTAAAAGGCCTTGTGAGGAATTCCCTTATATGCCTATGGCCAAGTTTCAGAGGACCTTTGATGCTCCTCATGAAGCGAAGGTTTATGACCTTACTGATGATGAGGTTCTTATGGATCCATACATACATGATGATGATCCTTTTGGGGACCCTACTGATGATCCTGCTGATCCCATGGAGTGTTGGGAAGACAACCATCCGGTTGATAATCAACCTTGGGCATCCCGTACCCCAGACCCTGACACCTTGTGTATGGATTCCCCTCCTACCACACCAGTCCGTCAGGCCTCACCTGTTGATGATCAGGTGGCGTTTAACGCTGGTTACAGGTCATTTGGTCGAAAAAAAAGGTCGACAGGACAAATGGTCAACGCAATTTGGTCGAAAGACAAATGGTCGAATTTTTTTTTTTTTGTATTTTCACATTTTTTTGGGGGGGGTCCCCCCATAGCCCCCTTTTTTTGCTTAAAAACCCTTTTTTTCCTCAACGAAAACCTGACAAAGATATATAAATAAAAAAAATCGACCATTTGTCTTTCGACCAAATTGTGTCGACCATTTGTCTGTCGACCAATTGTCTGTCGACCAAATGACCGGACAGCTTTAACGCTATCTTAAAGAAGGCAGCAGAACATTTCCAAATCTCAACACAGGAGGATTTTGTTGAAGACCTACTAAAGGAAAAGCCTCCTGCCAGTCTGGCCATACAATTACTGAACTCTATTAAGAGACGTCTGGCTCCTTCATTGTTAACACCAGCTCAGACCAGGGCGGTTAATCCCAGAGTAGAGAAGTTGTTTCGCCCTTCTCCTACCAACCCCCTTTACATTAGGGGGCATGCCACTACGGATTCCCTGGTAATTACGACAAAGAGGAAGAGGGCGGGTGTCTCCCTGTCTACAGGTGAGGCCCCGCCTGATAAAGAATGCAAAAAGTTGTGTGCACTGGGAAAGAGGGTTGCGACTGCTGCAGCATTCTCCACCCGCATAGCCAACAACACTACACTGTTGGCCTATTTGGATGTTCAATGGAGCCTGCTGCAAGAGGGCCTTCAAGAGGTCCCTGAACCGGTGCGGGCTCGTCTGCTTGCGATTGTATCTGAGGGCAAGCAGGTGAACCACAACATTCTTAAAAATACTTTGGACGCTGCTTAAACAGCGGGCAGGACTTTAGCCCTGGGTACCCTACTAAAACGGCACGACTGGTTGAGAAGCTCTGGGTTTAAGCCTGAAACCTAGGCATCCTTAATAAACAAGCCGATTGAGAAGACCAACTTGTTTGGCAAGGGCGTTGATGTGGCACTTGAGACAGCAAAGAAGGAACACAAGACTCTCAAGACCTTGAACCAAATTACCCAAAAGCCTTCCCAACTGAGAGGGGATGGCTCTTGTTCCTTTCGTGGGCAATCTCGCAAACAAATGGTCCTCAGGACAAGTATCTAACACCACCACCACCACCTATCCACCTAGAGGACAACACCGTGGGAAGGGTAGGGGCCGGAATTCCACCCCCAGAGGCTCCCCGGCCTCAGGTTAGAAATGACCCTCAGATCCGGGTCCCCTCCCATGCCTACCCGGTCGGGGGACACCTTACATCATTCCTTTATGCATAAGAGGGGATAACAACAGACCAGTGGGTACTCAAGACCGTCGCCCATGGGTACTGCATAGAGTTTTGCCGACCACCTCAATTCAGACTGCCGAAATCAAGATACTTGAAGCCGGAACACCTATGCATCCTGCTGCAAGAGGTTGAGATCCTGCAGGAAAAGGGCACCATAGAAATCGTCCCTTTTCTACAGGTAAACAAGGGTATTTATTCAGTATACTTCCTTGTACCCAACAAGGATCTCACCATGCGCCCTGTGCTAGACTTGCGCCCAGCAAACAAATTTGTCAAACCTCAAAACATTTGTATGGTCAAGTTGCAGGAGGTAATTCCTCTGCTGATGCAGGAATTTACATGGCAACATTGGATATGAAAGATGCATACTTTCATATTTCAATGTTGCCGGCACACAGAAAATACCTAAGGTTCATGATAGAGGACAAGTACTATCAGTTCAAAGTACTCCCCTTCGGCATTACCTCAGCACCAAGGGTTTTTACGAAGGTACTGGCAGTGGCAGCAACGCACCTGCGCATATAATCCATCCCGGTTTACCCTTACCTCGACGACTGGCTCATAACAGGGGATTCCTCTGGAACATGCCTTTCGAAAACTCAAGACGATACACCTCTTATTCAGCCTGGGATTCTCCATCAACGAGATGAAATCCAGCCTAGACCCCAGTCAAGTCAAACAGTTTCTACGGGCTCTAATTCGGACAGAAGACTGCCTCGTCTTCCCCTCCAACGAGAGGGTTCAAAACATGCTGTTTCAGATCCCTCAGTATGTAGCCGGTCGTGAGGTGATGGTACGTAAAGCCATGCGACTGTTAGGAATGATGGCGTCCTGCATTTACTTAGTTACTCAAACACGTCTGCGCATGCGTCCCATGCAAGAGTGGCTCAACAGCCAGTGGTGTCAGGCCAGCGGACAATGGGGCAATCTAGTGGTTGTCTCGCCAGCCCTCGTTCTCTCTCTGCAGTGGTGGTTGAAGGAAAACCTCTTGAATGGAAAGGCCTTCACCACCCCCACAGTAGAAGCCACTCTTATGACGGATGCATCTCTCACGGGGTGGGGGGTCTCACCTGCTTCAGCAGACGGCACACAGCGTATGGGCCCCAGAAGTAGCATCCAACCACATACATCTGTTGGAGCTGTTAGCCGTATTCAAAGCACTGAAAACCTTTCAGAAACAGCTGCAGGGGAAGACCGTCCTAATCCTCAGACAGCACGGCTATGTACTATCTGAACAAGCAAGGGGGCGCACACTCTCCAGGGCTAGCCAAGCTGTCCAAAAACATTTGGAAATAGGCTCTCATACACAGGATGTTCCTGTTGTCCCAACACGTTCCAGGGGAGCTCAATCTTCTGGCGGAGGTGCTCGGCAGAGACTTCCCACTGCCCGTAGAGTATGAATGGCGTCTACACAAAGACATTGTCTCCAACGTTTTCGCACAATGGGCTTCCCAGAGATAGATTTGTTTGCAACTCTGGAGAATGGTCAGTGCCAAGATTATGCCTCCAGGTACCGCCAGAACCGATCCAAGGGGGAACAGTCTCTGGTTAGCATGGTCAGGGAAATTTGTTTACGCTTTTCCCCCGACTCTCCTATTCAACAAGATTGTGCACAAGATGCACCAGGAACCAGTCACCATAATATTGGTGGCCCCCATGTGGGCCTGCCAACCCTGGTTCTCATCTGATGGAGATGTCCCTATCTCCTTCAATGGAACTGCCTTGCCCATACAACATGCTATCTCTGGACAAGGTGGAAACACTTCACCCATGCCCGCAAACCCTGAATTTAGTGACCTGGCTCATGAGGTCGTAGAGTTCGGGCGCTTACAACTTCCTCAGAGATGCATGGACATACTTAGGGAGGCGAGGAAACCTAACACCTGATATTGCTACTCCAGTAAATGGAAGCGATTTGTTATCTGGTGCAATTCCAAGGACGTCAACCCAATTGACTGCTCTCCTACTCACATTGTGTTGTACCTGACTCACTTACTAGACTCGGGCTGGTTTTTAATTCCCTGAAGGTTTACCTAGCTGCTCTCTCAGCCTACACTACGTCACAACAGAAGATGTTGTGATGAAAAATACCAGTTATTAAGGCTTTCATGGAAGGGGTTATAAGGATTCATCCCCCAATTTCTAACCCGGCTCCCGGATGGGACCTAAATGTGGTATTGACTAGACTTATGGGGTCTCCCTTTGATCCTATGCATAAGGCAAGTCTCAAGGACCTTACCTATAAGACAGCCTTCCTAGTGGCTGTCACTCTTATAAGAAGAGTTGTTGAACTAGATGCCCTTTCAGTTCTAGACCCTTTCGTTACAGTTTAGAGATAAGGTGGTTCTATGCACTCACCCTCGTTTTGCGCCTACATTTATTTCCAAGTTCCATGTGACCCAATCAATAGAACTGCCTACTTTCTTCCAGAGCCCGACTAAGGGGCCGAAAGAATCCTACACATATTCGATGTGAACAGGGCAGTCATGTATTACCTGGAAAGAACTAAATCACTAAGAAAGACAACCCGGTTTTTCGTTTCAGTGGAAGCTGGTAGAGAAGGGGATCCTGTCTCTAAATCAGCCATCTCAAGTTGGATTGTCAATTGCATCACACTCTGTTACACTCTTGCTAAGAGAGAACTGCCCTTCAAGCCTAGAGCACACTCTACTCGAGGCACTGGGGCTTCCATAGCATTCATTGCAAATGTTTCCATTTGCAAAGCGGCAACCTGGATATCTGTACACACCTTTACAAAACACTGTTACCTAGACACTCATTCTAGGACTGATTCTCAGGTGGGACAAGCAGTATGAAGACATCTTTTAACTACTGTTTCTTCACAACCCACCTCCAACTCCGGGTACTGCTCGCTAGTCTATGCACAGAATGTGATTCTAAGCAGATTAACAAGCATCAGAAGATATGGTTCATGGTCATTGCATCGAAAAAGATGCATCAAAATGACAATGCATCGAAAATAAAAGCATTGAAGTTCTATGTTTTACATTAAAAGTACATATCCATCGAAACTTTTCCATCGAATAGATATGTACTTTTAAATGTAAAAGATAGCATTTCCATGTGTTTATTTTCTACATTAAAACGTTACATGAGCTGTCCAGTGCTGAAATTACGGCACTGGCCAGCTCCTTGTAATGATTTAATGTTTTCTTGTATATTGGGGCGGGGGGATACCAACCCCAACCCCCATCGCCCCATAACCCTTACCCTAAATCTAACCCTTAATCTAACCTTAGCCCCAACCCTAGCCCCTAACCCTAATCTAACCCTTAATCTAACCCTAACCCTTATCCATCAACATGAACCATCAGAAATTATTCAATGAATATGCTTTTCGATGTAAAGACAATTCAATTAATAATTTTCATTGGAAAGGTATTCGCTGAAAAGGTGTTGGATGGAAAGACCAGATACCGAAGAAATGCATTACTTACCGTAATAGCATTTCTGATGTTGTATCTGCTTAGATTCACATGCGCCCACCCTTCCTCCTCGCTCGGGTGGAAGGAACATAGACGTCTTACTGCTTTCTCTCTTTTATGTACTCACTCACGATAGCCATTAGGCTCCCTCATGGCAGAAAAAATACAATTGGCGGGACTTCGACGCGTGAGGGTTTTTGTGTACACTACATGTCACGCTAGGGATAGTGTTACAGGCACGCCCATTTTGACGTCCCCATTCGGGCCTCGAAAGACAAGATGCAATACTCTGCGGTTACCACTGGATGTAGGACTATATGCACAGCATCTGAATCTAAGCAGATACAATCATCAGAAATGCTATTACGGTTAAGTAATGCATGTCATATTCCGAATAGTGAGAGGTCTCAGTGCAGGCTTGTCAAAAAGCATTGCAACCTTATTTCCTGAAGCTATCTGGAAACGTAGAACATTTTGTGTAGATCCAGATACCGTTATCTGTGCATCCACCATATATAAAACCATCACATAATCAGACTGAATGCTTCGAAACAAACTAAGGCATGGGAAAATAAATTGCAAACAAAACTGACTGGAGAAGTCCGGCTAAGATAGCTAAGAACACTAGAGGAGGATATTATCTTGGAAATGCCATACAATCAACAGCATGTTTTCTTGCTCCTGCCCGCTTGTTTCAGGGAGAGTTTTCTGTAGCACATCATACTTCTTGGAAATTCCAAGAAGTGAATACAATACAGCATTAAGTCCAATTATTCTTTTTTTGCCTCATCAGCATTTTGGTGGGAAGAAATGGGCCATAAAAACGAATTTATATTGTGGATGAATGAATGTGGTACATAAGGGCCATGATGGTGGCTAAAAACAATACTGTGGATGGAAAGCACCTTGCAATTTAATCTCAGTGTTGTGACTAAGTGAAACCGAAAAGTCTTCATTGGTATGGGTTGTAAACAATCTGCTCCTTGTTTGTCTTCTACCTGGTTGTTGAGCCCTTCTTTCAAGTTCTCTCCATGTGCATGTTCTGAAGCGTTTAGAGCAGCGGTCTGCAACCCATGACTCTCCAGATGTTTTGGACCGCAACTTCCATGATCCCTCACCAATGACTATGCTGGCTACGGTTGATTGGAGTTGTAGTCCAAAACATCTGGAGCACCAAAGATTTCAGCCCCCTGCTTTATCCTTTGATTCAGACTTGGTTAAAAGGATAGATTTTTAGTAACCAAACTAAGAAGTGCTAATAATACGTATCCATGTTGTTTAACATGCGATTACTGTGATGTATGGCTATGAAGACTCCATTAATAAAATAATTTAAAATACATGTGGTTAAAGCTTGTGTGACTTTCAGTAATTGTTTTTCAAAGCTTTTAGGACATTCCTTATCAGAAAACTGGAAGGCAGCAGTCTGTAAACTATCTGAATCTGAGAGACACCAGGTTGTGAACCTAGTATTATAGATTTGTAATGTGTGTATTGCACTGTCACACGCCAGTGTATACAAGTAGACACATGATTTGATTTTTGGACAGTAGTGATGTTAAGAGATAGCTTACCTGTGGAGTAAGCACTATCTAGGCACGTGTAAAAACATAAAAAAATATATGGCATCCATAAAAAAAATGTTGAGGTGCTCCTTGTATTGCCAATCTGGTAACTCCTGATACTAACATACTATATGGAAACCAGTATTGCCTTGAAACCTCTCTCTGCGATATTGTAGGTAGTCTAAAATGATGAATTAACTGACCTGAACTCACAACTTGCTGATACCAAATGTAGACTTTAGGACTGTCAAATCAGATTTAAGATTTCTTTAAGATGTCTAAAATATCATTTGATTTTATTTCAATGACAATGTATTTGTTTTTTCCCACTTTTTTTTTTTTTAACAGTTATACACCTTTTGCCAATGGACCTAATGATACACCTGAAGAAATCCTCATCCGAATAGGCAGTGGAAACTTCTCTTTGAGTGGTGGGAACTGGGACACAGTTTCTGATGCTGCAAAGGTGTAAATAATGTTGATTGTCTAAATATTGCTACATCTTTTTTCGTCGTATTAGTACATTTGGCACTTTTCAAATGTTTGCAAATTTGGTGTGTTGGATGCTTGAAGATTACTGCCCCCAAGAGCCATCATACTGTACAGAAAATGAAACATTTTACAGCATTATACTGTTACATTTTGATAAGTTTGCATAACCAGGCCATTTACTGGTTGGGTTTGAAAATGAAGAGTAGGAAAGTGTTTCTCTTAGAACCTTTCCCTTTACAGATGTATGTGGGAACCCCATTCTGCTCTACTTCCTTTGCCTGTGTTGCTCATTCTTAGGGGGAAACGGACTTGTCCCCAAGACTATTAGTGCTGAGAGACATCTCTCTTTAGGAATTCTTGGTTGTTACAATTGCACACATCACCTTAAAGAGGAGTGCAGTTGGGATACTTTGTATCCTTATAGCATTTTACATAATTGCTTTTTTGTTACTTTGACAATCTGCCTCCTAAAACAAGCTGGTGGCAGCTGTGGTCCTTTTACTGTTATTGTGTTTATATTACTTGTGCACTTTTGCAAATGGCTACTAAAAGTGGCTACCACCCTAAGGTGTCTGGTATTGAGATGGATTTTCTGGTAATGAGATGAATTTCTAGAATCTGGCCTGTTGCGCACATTTTAGGAGGCCACCATATTTATAGGTTTCTCCAACCCCAACATTTCCAATAAAGGTTTTACAAATTGTATCCATTTTGTAAGTGGCAATACTTGTGATAACATGCCTTCCCTACATTACCCACCTGACTCTGATTTCCCCATATGCTGATGTGGATTGGCTGGGAGATCGATCTTCCACCATTGGTTCCAGTAAGGACTGCCCAGGAGTTGCAGGTTCGAGGAATCTTCTGGTCAAGTGCAGCAGCAAGATGCAGCCTCTGTCGATGAAGAAATAAAAGATCCACAGATGCAGGGCACATTAGGACACTTCACAGGTTGGATGAAGAAGAGTTCCAGCGAGGGTCTCCTCATACTGGAGATGACACATGCCCTTCCAATTGCAATCAGCAGCTGCTCCAGGACAGTGTAGGGGAGGCATGGTATCACAAGTATGACACTGACACAATAGGTACAATTTCTGGGGTTGGGCAAACTCCTACTTCGCCCTATAACTAAGATGGGAGTAGTCTTGACCATCAAACGATAAACAAAACAGTCCTAGTTGAGTCCATCAAACCAAAATGGCCTATGCTAACAAAACCTAATGCCTGCCCTATGTCTTGTACAAAAAAATGTATAAAGTATATAAAGGAGAAGTGTTCAAAATAATAAATGTGGCTGAATCAGCTCTCCTCCGCACGTTATATCACACGGAGTAAGGCGCTCCCTGTAGGCAGGATGACACATTCTCTTTCCACTTCTAAATAATGTTTCAACAAAATGTTCACGTAGGTCCCCCTCTGTCGGGCTCAGACCCCTTCAGAACAAAGTTCAGCAAATATGCAAGTGGGCTCCCTTACCCAAGCTTATTACACTTTGGGTCTCCCTCAGTCGTGCTCAGACCGCTTTCGGATGTCAATACTTTCGAATGTGCGTGGCTTTCTTTACAGACTTCCACAGGACCGCTTTGACTAAAAGTTCAAGGTTCAACTTTCACTCTCCCCTTCTCTAGGAGTTAATTTTGCTTACATCACTTTTGCTGTTCATTCGCTTTATCGTTACAAACAATGTACCTTTCACTGAGACTTTCGAGTGGGCTACTTCCTTTCAACAGACCACTCAGTATTGCTGATGTCACAGCTGTCCTTACTTCAACGTTCATTCAGAGGTCTGCCTTTCTTCGTGTCTCATCCACACACGTGCAGCCTTACTTGCGATATGTTGCCACTTCAAACTTTCTTTAAAACACACTGGTCTCTCGGGTCGCTTGGCAACTCACCAGCAGTGTGCATTTCTTTCTTGGTTTTACGATTTCCCATTCACGAGTCAAGGTTAGTACCACAGGCTTGGCCTCGCCTACTCAACTCTGCCGTTCACTCGGGAGGGTCGCTGGCATCCTTGAAACACAATGCAGCTTTCTGTTGTGAGATCTGGCCTTCTCTGTGTTTCTTTCGCGGCCTGTCGGCGGCAACAACCTCCAGTAGGCAACTCTTGTGGTTTTTGACCCGTTTCTCTCATCCCTTGTTCTGTTGCTCTGCTCCAGTAGGTTTGCCTTTGCCCCGGAAGTTCTGCTCGTACTCGTGTTCCGCCTTGCTCAAAGTGTTTCTCTAGGTTCTGCCTTTTATCCGTGTGAGGAGAGCTAATTGGTATCCGGTGTATGCACTTAAAGTCAAGTGACTGACTTTGCCTGTCCCGATTAGTGCGACATGTCCAGTACGATGTATGAGAGTTAGTCTTGTTACTCTGTCACCTTCTTCCTCGGCCCCGTGTTTGTGTAAAAAGCGGGGGGAGTTGGGACCTCAAATCCTAAAAAATAGGATGATTTAGATTAACAGAAAAGGGGGGAATAGTGCACCTCACCATCGGATGCCTCACCCTGATTCCCCAAAGACCCCTCACCCAGGTGATCTTCACGCACTGGTCCATCCACAGGGTCTAGATCCAAAGACGATGGCTGTGCTCTGGCCACCTGAGAGACCGATCCCCAGGGACTAACGGGTGAGACACCCTCTGGTTTCTCACACTAGGTTCCTGAGAAGATGGAAAGCTGATATTTGGAGAAAAGGCTACTAGTGGCACAAGCTGGCGACCACTAAAGTTCCAGACTAGAACGCAGAACAATGACGCTTCTGGCGAGGTAGCCCACGAGGAAGCTGCTCAGTCACCAGGCAGTCCAGGGACACTTCTGAAGGCTCAGAAGGGTAGGATCCTCTAAGGTGTTAAGACTAGTTGGCACCACTAGTTCAAGGGCTGAAGCACTACTCAGGGTCTCCAGAGATCACGTGAAGGATCTGGCTAACGCAAGGGATGCTGGGCCACTTCAGGAGTCTTCTTCGGATCTTCATCAATCTGCTCCTCTTCGAGGGATTCTTGGATCCAACGATGATCTGAAGAAATGGCTGTAGACATCCTCTTCTTATCCATAATCAGAACTGGAAGCAAGTCCAATCTCGCCAAAGGTAAGAATCTGCACCATCGAAACACCCAGTAGTGTCCAATGAGGGACAACTACTGGTTTCACATTTGCCCCAAACCCAGGCTTTCTGGAACCCATGATGTTGGCTGGGACTAGACACTAAAGTGATTCAAAAGTATCCCAATTGCACTGCACTGTAAGGTGCTGTGTGCAATGTTAAAAATACAATAATTCAAAAGAGAAACCAGCTTTCTCATTACCAGTAGTCTGAAGGAGTGATAAGTTTACCCATAACAATGATGAAAATGCAAGGGTAGTCAAGCTGAAGGCTTTACTTCCCTTCCAAAAGTCAGGACAAGATAAAAACAGAGCGAAAAGAATAGGTTTCCATAGGAAACTATGGAGGGAAAGTTGGCAAAAAGAAAATCTTTCATGACCGCTGTGCTGCAAGATTTTCCACATGTTCTTTTGGACATATTTTTCTTTGGCCATCTTCTTTCCTTCTCAGGTCAGGAAATGCCTTACATGGAAATCCCTTTCCTGGAAAAAGCTGTGACATTTGCAGGCTAACGGGTGCCTGTCTGTCTGTCTGTCTGTGTCAGGGACTGGGACTGTATAGTCCCAATCCACACCCTCTGGTGCCTCAAAGTCTATCACTGGGCAGATGTGAAAACCAGTGGTTGTCCATGATTGTACAACACCTGACAGTGGTTTGGTGAGTTTGGACTTGCTTCCAGCCTGAAACTTCGATCAAAGGAGTGCTCCTGCATCTGATCACCATTGGAGTGAAGACTTTGCTGCCCAGCATCGACTCGAGTTTGGTCCTGGTGAAGCCTTGCTCCTCTGTACTCGTCTCAAGAAGGCATTTGGTGGTGCTTCAACCCCATGGACCAGTGGGGACAACCACTCTCGACCCCTGCTTGAGGATCCATGCCTTCTGAGCACATGGAAGTGTCCTGGACCTAACGATGGACTGACAATCTGTTTCCTGGACTTACGTCACTGAGCGGTCATGTTCTGAGTGCATCTTTGTAACTTAGAGGATCTTCAGCTTGCACTACAAGACACCTGCTCTTGCGTTTCCAGCCTTGCACCAACAGAAGCTGTGCAGGGCCTGTGTCTTTTTTCATCCATTAAAGATCGCCTGTTCGTGCATGATCGTAGTGACTCCTGTTGCAATCGGTCTTGTACGCTCCTTGTAGGTGTTCTGAGCTCTCCTGCTCCAGAAAAGTCATTTTATTTCGTCACAAGGGTGTTCATATGAAGGTGCTTGGTACCAAGATTCAAGCGCTACAACCGACCAAAACTAAATAAAGTGTCTGAAAGTGGCCTTTGCAACTGCAATCTCTGGGCCTCCCACGGCCGGACAAAGCACAGATTCTGAAACCTCAGCAGTAGTCTCTAGAGAAATCAGAGCCAAGGGGATAAAAGAACATACCTGTTCCTTTCCCCCCAACCCGCCATAGGGTTATATGGGTGTAAAGTCCTGTCCTGATCCCTCTCTTTCCTGACTTAGGTTGGTGGTAACCTGGTTAAGGTACCCTTCCTAGGCCTATCCTATTGTAGTGCGATTAAATTACTTAACTAAGCTTTCCTTAACCTTTTATACCTTTTGTTCATAACCACTGGCATTGCCCAATCATATTGTAAACATACCTGAAAAGTATAGCTTTGGAACTGGTGATTTAAGGGCACAAGGCCCCAAACCATTTTAGGGTTGGACTTACTAAGTGCTAGATAATTGTTTTATGGTTTCTCTAAAGTGTTTATACTGAACGTTATACATCTGAGAATTTAGTTGTTTTACACTTGCTGTTGAATCCATTTCTTTCTGTTTTCTTCGAAAGGTGAATGTATATATCAGTTTTATAGTAAGTGTGTGGCAGTATTTGCCTAGAGGTTTAGTTTGCTTAATGTGTATTTTAATTTAAAGGCTTAGTACATTGTTGTACTTGCATGTCTAACTGGAAATATTGGCAGTGGTCAGTCCATTCACATTGTATCACTAGACCACTCTCACGACTCTTGCCAAGTATAAACATGAATGCTTTATACCTACCTTGATTGGGTTCGGCTACACCTTAATGTCTTCCCTGTTCACTGTAATATGTGGTCCTACCAAAATCCATCTTAACACTCACTATCCAACCAAACACCCTGACAAGTCAAACACTTGAGGCCTCCCATCTGGAAAACAAAATGCCTGCAGTTTACAAATCAGTACCCACCTAGAAAACACACCCACACAGATGCCAGTTGCTCCTTGTTCTCGAGCGCCAACAGATGGGCAAAAGGCGTTATCTTTTCCACCTCTCCCTTTACTAAACCCCCATTCCCTTCAAATCCACAAGAGTGCCTGATGAACATGCAAATGGCAGTGGTTGACGGTATACATCCCAATAACAGAACAAACAATATGTATGTCCTGAAAATGATTTGGCATTTATTTTGTATATACCTATTTAGTGTGGCTTTTTTTGAGTTCATAATTAACTCTCAGCAGTACTTATTCTATTTATTTGATCAAAAATAAATTCAGGGAGCTTTTTGATGACTATATTGAGCCTTATGAAAGTATCCACGATAGTGGTCTTAAATCTCTTAGTCCATGTCCTTGTGTAGGTGGAGTATGACCCCACTCATGGTATAAACCAGGCTTTGGCCTGTACAAGAGAAAAAAGAAAAAGGTGCAGAATTGTAATACAAGGAAAGATCAGAAGAAAATTGACTCCAAACATATGGGTTGACACGCAAACATGAAAGAGCAAAATTGACGGAAGGAATTATGGAAGTGATGACTTGCATGCATGAGAGGAGTACAAAAGTGAAAAGGGAATGGATTGCAAGCTACCCCAAATAATCGTGAATTCCCTCTGGCAGAATGCTACCTCTGTGGCATGTGCTTGTACCATAAATTGCACACTTGGTGTGTGATGTCCTTGTGATGCTCCAAGAGTGCCTGCTTTGGATATTAAAACTAAGTCTATTCTCGACACAGCGTCATATACCGACGAATAAAAGGTGCACTCACGGTTCAAAGGATTCCTATTCCTCCAAATATCTGGATCTATAAAGTTCACAAATGTGATTTATTCTCTTGGCTGATAGATTAGTCTCGAGCACTGCTTGATGATCTAGACAGTTGTACATTCAACACTGTTTTGAAACCTCTGCCTCCTATAATTATGGTGTCTTTAAATTTGAGCAAATGTGTAGCTATCCGAGCATATGTTGGAATATCCAGGTTTGGGGCATAACATTTTACCTATGTGATCTTGCAATCATTAATAGTTCCTGCAACACTAAGGGTTCTACCATCTTGGTCACCCATGACCTCTTGTAACTTGAAAGCTAGGGATCGATGTATCATTAGAAACGCTTCTAGAATGTACAGTACCTTACCATCCCTTTCCTCGCCTACAGCCCCAAACAGTCATTGTTCCTTCTTCTCCCCCTAACCTAAATTAACAGTAACAACTTGCAACAGCAAGTCAAACTGCATTGTGGTCCACGCCGTGGGGAGCATTCGTGTACACAGCATCCTCTGGGTCTTAAGGTGTACATTTAAGCAAATATCCCTTGGCAGAAACCTCTATTTCAAACCAGGGGTAGGTTAGGTCTGTCTTGATCTGTCCAGATAAACATTAAGAACATGCTTAATTTTTCAGTGATGCCACGGGGGGCATAATTCAATTGAACATTCCATGAAAGATGTCATATTTCCTTTCATTCCCTAATGTCCTCATTTCAGTTATTATACATACCCCCCCCATTCAGCCCATTCAGTCCTTCTGACACTTTTCTGGCAAAGTCACAAACTGCTTCCCAGAGAGATAACATTTACTTCTGCAGTATTGGATCTTTCATGGATTCACATGCTGTGAATATTCCCCGTCGTCAAGCTGGGACAACCTCAGTAACTTTAATATAGTAGTTTTCCTATGGAAAAAACGGACACCTTGAGGGTCCTATCAGCGCCATTATGGGTGCTTTACGCCGCACAAATGGGACGCAAGAGTATAGCTCCGCCCCGTGGCTTCCCCTCAGATTTCCACCGTCTTCCAAACTGTTGGGATTGCCTCGAGTTCTCTCCAGAGAATTTTTTTTTGTGTGCAAACTTCGGTTTCTTCACATACAGCTTTTGCAGTTTTCCAGTCTTACGTCCGAGAAAGGTGGTTTTTCGGGTCCCGTTATGTCATCTTCGGGTCCAAGGAATTCTTTAATCAGGCTGGGTGCGACCTGCAGCCTCAAGAATTGGTACGACGGGGACGGCCATTCGGAGTGCCTGTACTGCTTGTATTCCAATCACTCGTCCGACAACTGCGACATCTGTCTGTGGTTCTCCCAAAAAACCCTCAAGGATAGAAACAGGCGTTTGATTTGCTGGCTGAACGAGGATGCCTATCCAGCTTCGGAGGTCGGCTCTTCCCGCGGGGGCAGGTCCACCACTCCCTCGGCCAAGAGGTTGTCATCACGCAAGAGGGCTAGGTTGGAGGAACCACTTATGAAGAAGCAGTGCGCACAGGTGAGCCGAGGCCTTCATCTGAAGCCAAGAGGTCTTCTGCTGCACCGCCTTTGTCGAATGTTGAGGGGTTGAAAATTCCCTCCTCTCAGGGAGCATCTGCATCGTGCTCGGAAAAATCAGAGGATCAGAGGATGGGGGCTCACACCTGCAGAAATCCATGGATACAGCCCGCAAGGCTTTGTCATCGGAGAAGGAGAAATCAAGGCCACATTCTTCCTCCTCGTCAATGAAGAGGTTTTCGGCCAAGGACAAGCTGCACTCCTCATCAACTTCCCATAGGTCTTCTTCGGGCCATGAGTCGTCGAAGCACAGGTCCAGGTCGTCATCCAAGTGGCCGCCTTCTCCATCTATGGTGATATCTGGGTTGCAGACAGCGTCTGCGACTCACTCTTCGTCAGCTGCTATGCCGACGACTGATTCATCGGGGACTCTACCGGCGTCGACAGCCCTGCCATCCACTGTCTCGTCGACGACCATGCTGTTGACGACCGCTCTGTCGATGACCCCTTCGTCGACGACTGCTCTGTCGTCGATGACGAAGACTAAGGCCCCGGCGACGCAGACTTCCTTTGCTAGACCTGTTCCGCCCGAGGTGCTGGTGGTAGTTATGCCTTCCAGGGATGTCTCGAAGCATTCCGAGGTGGCGACGGAGCACAATCTTCTAGAAGGGTTTCCAATCCTGCTGCTTGAGGACATACTCCAACATGAAATCACCTTTGGCTTTGGGCCTCCAGTATACGACGAGCATGCAGCTTTGGAATCGGATCCAGAGGAAAGGGGGTTCAGATCAACCTTTCCTGGATTCATCTGTTTTGGGCCTCCACCCTTCCCGTCCACGTCAGCGGGTCTGGGGTCTGTGCCTCCTCAGTATCCTCTCATCAACCCACACTCATTGCTCTCGATGCAGGTGCTCACTAATTTGCAAGTTCTCCTAGGGCAATTGGACTCCCGGTCCCTCAGGCTCCATCAGTCCCAGTACTGCTAAGCCTGCCTGCCGAGCCTCCTCAGAAGGATGCCTCCGATAGCCAAGGGCCTCGCAACAGGATATCATCCTCGCCTAGACCTCCTCTGCCTTCACCTAGGGTTTGTACTCCTCCCCGAAGGGATCAGGAGGAAGGTGAACGAGGATTCAGAGCAAGACACTCTCTCCACGGATTTTCTTCTCCCAGAAGGGTAGACACCTGGGATACAGACCCGAAACCAGGAGGATCTGAGTAGTCTGGCCCAACCATCTCGACTGGGTGACATTGGGGCCTGTCACAAATTTTGGTCTCATCCCAGAGGAGGAAAGGACTGTTTCCTGTTTGACCACATGGGGAAGAGGGGAAAGGCGGTTTTCTCTATCCCTGTATTGGATCATGTATGGCAGGATGGGCTCTGTAAAATGAGGCACCCGTTTACAGAGCCAGCAGTCAAGGGCCGCTTGCAAAAGAAGTTCAAGGCTCCTGAATCCACCCTGAGGTGCCTGACGTCGCAGCATACCCCTGAATCGATTGTTTCTGCAGCAGCTAGTAGAAAGGCTCGCACCCAGCACAAGTGCACCACTCCTCCCGAGAATGAGAACTGTAAGCCGGACGCTTTTGGTAAGAAGGTCCTCACTGTTGGAGCCACTACGGTAAAGGCTGCCAACTCGTTGGCCATCGTGGTAAGGTACGACCGTGAGATGTGGCACCGCCTGGCACCACTGTTAGACCACCTGCCCAAGCAGCACAGGAAAGAGGCTATGCTTTTGGTGCGAGAGGGGGAGGAGGTATTGAACCATAGTATAAATATTGCGGTCGACCTGGCAGAGACTGGTTTCAAACAGATTAATAATGGGGTGGTTCTCCAGCGTCAAGCTTGGCTTCTCTGCACTGATTTCCACCTAGAGATTCAGCACAAGGTGGTGGACATGCCTTGTGAGGGGGAACATCTGTTTGGGGAGAAGATCGACGACGCTCTGAAGAACATGAAAGAGGACTCCGATACTGCGCAGTCCTTTACAGCCCTGCAGGGCACAAGGTCTTTTTGCCCCTTTTGCTCCTTTTGTGGCTTCTCAGGAAATGCAAGGTTTTTGGGTTCTCGAGACAAGGGATTCGGTAGAACCACCTACTACTCCTAAGGGAACAGGTGTTCCTTTTAGGCCGCCCAACGGAGCAAGAAGTACGAAGGCCAGAGGAAAAGGGGATCCTCCTCTTCACAAAGAAGCCGTCAAAGCAAGCCTCAACAATGACTGCCACATGGCCAGTCGGCTGGGAGGAAGGTTGGCGTTCCACATCGAAGAGTGGCATTCAATTACAACGGACAGATGAGTGCAGGAAGCAGTCCATTACGGCCACTCGAGTTCAGGTGTCTGCCATTCTCCTTTCCTCCGGTAAAAACTTCTCGGGCTCACCTTCACGACTTGCGTCAGTAGGTTCGTCTCATGCTGCAAAAAGGGGCAATTGAGAGGGTGCCCCCATAAGTGAAAGGAAAAGGCACCTATTCCAGATTTTTCGTGTTCAAGAAACCGAACAGAAAATGGTGCCCCATTCTAGATCGGCAGCTGCTCAACAAGAACATAAAAAAACAAAGGTTCAGAATGCTAACATTGCAAGAAGTTATAAGGGCTGTTCAACCCAAGGAGTTTTTGGCATCTCTAGATCTCGAGGACACTTACTTTCACATACCTATGCATGCAAGGCATCAAACATTTCTCTGGTTCATGGTGGGCAACAGCCATTATCAGTTTCGGGTTCTCCCTTTTGGCCTAAAGTCGGCTCCCAGGACTTTCTAGTGTCTAGCTTCAGTGGCAGCTTTCCTCTGCAGGAATGGAGACCACGTATATCCGTACCTGGACGACTGGTTGGTCAGGGGGACAACGTACCAGCAAACAATGGAGTCTCTGAACGCCACTATGCTCCTTCTGCAACGTCTGGGCTTCACCGGCAACTTCAGGAAATCCTTTCTGACGCCCTCAAAGGAGTTGGTCTTTCTGAGAGCCCAATTCCAGGCGGCTCTCAATTAAGTCAAGCCTTCGAAGGAGAGGATAGTGAAGCTCTTGTCTCTGGTGGGCTCTTTTTCACCAGGAACGTCAGTTATGGTCTGCTTGTTCATGTCTCTCCTCTGCACCATGTCGTCCTGCATCCCACTCATTCCCAATTGCTATCTCTTAATGCGGCCAGCGCAGGAATTTCTCACTTCCATGTGGTCCCAGATCCAGGGCTCCTGGTCGGACAAGGTGATAATTTCCTGTTCTCTGGCAGACGACCTAGACCTACAGTGGTGGACTCATCTTAACATCAAGTAGGGCATGCCCCTGGTGGAACCAGATTTTCAATTCACTATAGTGACAGACTCCTCATAGACCAGATGGGGTGCTCATCTGGACCAGTTCCAAGTCAAAGGCCTATGGTCTCCCACGGAGGTCTTAATGCATATCAACATCCTAGAGCTCTGAGCGGTACACTGGGCGCTCAAGTCGTTTCTTCCCATCATCCAGGGCTCGGTGGTAAGGATTCTCATTGACAACACCACGACAATGTTCTATCTGTGAAAGCAGGGGAGAACGCACTTGCGTATCCTTTTCCAGGAAACCCAAACCATCTGGCACTGGGCCATACCCCACAGGATTTGGATCCCAGAAGAAAATTTCCCTGCCAGGTATTCAAAACATACAGGCAGATTCCCTCAGCAGGGGCTCTTCTGAGATGCACGAATGGCAACTGAACTCATCCCAGGTGGCAAACATTTTTGAAAGATGGGGCACTCCCCCTTTGGACCTGTTACCCAACCCTGAGAAGAAGCAGTGCCGTCAGTTTGCCAGCTGGGTTCCTCATCTGGACTCCAGGGGGGACGCATTCTTTTACTGTGGATGGGGATGTTCGCCTACGCGTTTCCTCATTTTCCTCTGAGGAAAATGGTTCAAATGATTCACAGGGTTCCCTGCAAAATCATTCTGGTGGCCCGGTTCTGGCCCAGGCAGACCTGGTTCTCTGACCGTCATCTAGCAAAGGACGACTCTCTTCACCTGGGTTCCTAGCCGTATCTTCTCTCTCAGAACAGGGGGATGGTGTGACATCACAACCCAGGCTCCCTCAACCTAGCTGCATGGCTCCTGACCAATCGGAGTTTGGGAACCTAAATATATCTCAGGATTGTCACCACATTTTGGCTGCGGCAAGGGCTCAGTCTACCAATGCATCATACACCCATAGGTGGAAAAGGTTCTGTGTCTGTCTGGTGTTCTCAACAACATGATCTACAGCCATTGCGGGTGTCACCTCAACTCCTTCCTTACCTTTCGCTGTTAGCAAAGGATGGTCTTGCAGTCTCGTCTATCAAGGTTCACCTAGCAGCGATTTCCAGATTCACGTGAAAAGGGAATTCTACGCCTCTTTTCAGGGACAGAATAATTAAGCATTTCCTTAACTGTCTTTTCAGGACTTTTCCCCAGAAGAAAATTTCCCTCCAATTTGGAGCCTCAACTTTGTGTTCTCAGCGCTTATGAAACCACAGTTTGAACCTAACGGCTGCGATACATTACCTTCCAAGTGAGAAATGTTTTCTCGTGGCTATTGAGTCCTCCAGGCATGCATCAGAACTGCAGGCTCTGGTCATTGACCTTCCATATATGCGCTTCTTGAAGGACAAGGTTCTTCTCACTACGAATCCGCACTTCATTCCAAAGATTCCATCGGACTTTCACAAAAACACTACTATTGCCTTACCAACTTTGTACCCTAATGCTTTGACGCCAACGGAAAGAGCCTTGCATTCCCTGGACGTCAAAAGAGCTTTGAAGTACTATCTAGATCGCACTAAGTTGTTCAGAGCATCCAAGAACATTTTTGTGGCTTTCGGCTCCTCCAATAAAAGGAGGCTGATTTTCTAAGCAAGGCATCTCACGCTGGGTGGCGTCGACTATTCCTTTCTGCCACACTAAAGCCTGCAAGCCTTTGCAGTTGGCTCCTAGGACTCACTCGACGAGGTCCACAGCGACTTCTGGGGCTCTTTGGGCAGGCATACCTATCAAAGACATTTGCCAGGCAGCGACGTGGGCAGTGCTCCACACGTTAACCAGCCACTGCTGTCTGAATCAACAGCATGCTGAGGATGTACAGGTGGGACAAGGGGTGCTCCAGTACCTGTTCCAGTAAGGTAAGCCCTGCAGCTCCAGGCTCTTACTGCTACAAAGTCTATTCACAGCATGTGAATCCATGAAAGATCCACTGCTGGAGAAGGGAGTAGTTTCTTACCTGCAACTCCATTTCTCCAGCCTCAAGAATCCCGCAAAGAAGCACAGCCTGCTGAAGATCAGAGGAGAACTACTGGAACTACTGGAATGGCTCAGCATCCATTCCTGGGATCTCCGAAGGCCTTGAGCGGTGCTTCAGCCCTTAGACTAGTGGGACAATACAGTCTCAAAACCTTCTTGTGGATCCTGTCCTTCAGAGCCTTCAGAAGTGTCCCTTGACTGCCCTGTGGACTGATCAGCTCCCTCAAGGTGTCCTTTGCCAGAATCGTCAATATTCCGAGTTCATGTCCAGAACATCAGTGGTTGCCAGCTTGTTTTGCACGTTGCCTTCTCCCTGAATTTCAGCATACTAGCACAAAGGGATCCTGCCCTGAGCAGCTTTTATGACCATGACTGGAAGGACGCCTGTCAGCGTCTGTGTGCAGAGACCGTCGCTGGAACTTGCCTTTCTCCAACCTGTGAAGTGTCCTCGAACCCACAATTCCTGGGCATCACTCACTGGAACCAACGATGGAGGGCTGAGCCCTGAAGGTAACCCTAGACGATCCACAATGATATCTGGAAAATCGGAGTCAGGGGGCGTAATAAACGCAGTGTATCTGCCCCCCGGTCTTCCATAGGATACCATTGGGAACAAGTGCCTTTGTCTCCTGCATTCCATTCCACTTGCCTTTTGGTCGTTAAACCTGAGTAGAGTAATTGGAAATATAAGAAAACATGTTCTTACCTTTAGTAAAATTGTTGAAATATCCCCACCACAAGTGAACTGTAACTTACCTGCAGAGACTCCCCTCGAGGGATAAATATTGTGGCTCCTGAGACTTTCAATCGCAAGTCTCCATCATAGGGGTTTGGACTGCTTAAGTTGGGGAATTAACTTGTGACCTGGTTCCGTCATGTATTGCATTTAATCTACTTACCTGTTTGCTGAAAAGTGATATTTAATGCATTTATGTGCCTATGGTGAATTTATATATTTGTATCATAGATTATTGTGCAATAATACTACCTGTTCGGTTCATTTTTCAGTGTGTTCAGAAAGCCTATAATAAATAACTATGTTTTATACTTGCCGTCCAAATTGAATTGTTGTGTGCCATTTTGTGCTGACTCATTGAGACCCCACTCACACTCCTGAGAATAAGCCTTCAACATACCTTGATTGGGTTTTGCCTAACGTCTCAAAGTTCCCTGTTCTCTATAACTAGATGGCCTCCACCAGGCCAGATTCTAGAAATCCATCTAAACACTTTCTTCCACAATTCCTTATCTATGATAGACTCCCAAAGCAATATGAAGACCTGGAGGAGGGAGGCAACAAGGACACCACCTAGAACAGAAAATTCTGGAGGACTGTCCTACCAAACGTGGCGTTCTGGCCTGAAACAGAATCCAAGCAGTGATGTTCACATAGCTGTCTGGCAGATGTCCAGGCAGGACTCCCCTTTGCAGGGCAGAGGTGGCAGCCACTACTCGAGTAGAAGGAGCTCTGACCTTCACACACATCCTTCCCAGCCAGATCATAGCGTTCAGAGATGCAGAGAATGATTCCCCTTGACAGGGTCTGTTCGATCACAGTCCTGCCAGCACGTACCCCAGTGTAACCAACCAAAAGCTGGTAATCTTTCCTGGCCTCTCTCGTCCGAAAGATGTAGTAGAAGAGGGCCCCCACTGGGTCAAGCTGATGGAATTGTTCCTCTGCCTCAGAAGGAAAAAAACACAGGAAGATGGCTCTTTTGGGAGAGATGAAAATCCAAGACCACCTTTGGAAGAAAAGGGGGTCTCACTCTCAATGTCATCTTCTCTTTGGAGCAAACCACATAGCAAACCAAATAGTGAGGATAAAAGGCAGAGCACAAGAGCACACTCCGAACAAGGCTGAACGCACGAGGAAGCAGCCATTGCAGGACGGCAGTTCAAACTGAGGAGAAAGGTGGCGAGACCCGAAAGGACATCAAGAGGGAGTTGCCCTTACCCTTTTCAACATAGACCCGTGAAACCTCTGAAAGAAACATAAGACCGGGAATCGCAGCTGGCCAATGGTGTGACAGATGTCAGCCGTACATGGCACCCTCCCGCACTGATAGCCAGGGCGGGGGGACGTGGATATCATCCTGGTACCGTCCTTGACTCCAGCGGCAAAGGAACTGCCAACGAGTTCAGCAAAGCCGGTGAGTCGGAAGAACCCAATAGTCGAGCAGACTGTATTGGGCTCAAGGTTGCAGTGGAAACATTAAGATGGTAAATATACAGGAGGTCGGTAAAGAAACTTGTTATAAGAGATAGAGTAGTCCGGCGCCACATGGATGCTCATTCGAAGGTCTCTGGCTGGTACCCCTCTCCTGAACAAAGAGACTGTGGCAAACATTGTGAGTAAAGTACCAAGAGGACATAGGGAAGGCCAGTGTAAGGTGTTAAGGTGGTCATACAAGGGTGGAGCCAAATCCCTCGTACAATTGAAAGTCTTAAACACATTGTAGAAGTTGTTATTTTGGAACTGGCGTTTGCACCCGGCTGAGGGGAACACAGTGTGACTTGTGAGTGTGTGAAACCTGCGCTTGCCGTTGGCTACCGGAGGTACCCAGTGAGATGAGATCACCCTTCAGAAGTCTCTATTGGGCCTGGTTGAGGGGGACCTCACTAAAACGAGGGGGTTGTTTAAAAAGACATTGAGACTTCTGAATATTATAAATAAGGACATGGCGATTGAAGGCGATAGTAAAATTGTGGAGAAGCTAAGTGAACAACATTGTGATGACCAGGATGAACCCGACTAAGGGATGTCCACAGTAAGTAATTGGTCTGAACCCGACTGAGGGAGGAGAACGACTGAGAAAGATTGGAGCCTGACTGAGGGGGGGATCCAAGGGTGAAGGGTAATCACCTGACGTAAAGGTTAACAGAAGGAACCTTTGTGTTGTTGTTTTGATGTATCAGGCCCTCCGAAGCAAGAGACTTTAGATGAGAAGAGACTTTGGCCCAGAAGGCCCTGATGCTGAGAAAAGGAACTGTAAGCTCGTTCCAGAAAAGCCCAGGAGTTTTCTGTGCTCGAGAGTCACGCCTTGTCCCGTACTAAAAACGTGGGGAAGGGAGACTCCACCCATAACATCCTGACGTATCATTTTGTGAACACTTCTTTCTTTTTTTGTGAACATTATCCCACACTCGTTTGTAGCATAGCAGTAAGGATTTGCAAAATGTGTTCTTAGTATAGGCTCTTCTTATTTGACTAGACTCCACCAGGACTGTATTATTATCATTTGATGCTCGTAGCTTGCTCCCATCTTAGATTTAGGTTTAGATTAGGCACTTATCTCAGCCATTTTTACAGTTTAATAAACACCCTTGAACTGTGATCACTTGTGTCTGTTTTACTTTGATATCAAGCCTTTCTTACAGAATAGAGAAGTTTCTTGTGAGATAACAGATGAATCTATTTTCGGCTGGAACCGATAAATAAACTTTTGTGATATTTTTCTAATGACCATTTTTTTCATTCATGGAAATGAGTACCTCTTTTGGAGATCAAAGCCAGTGACATTGGCTGGGCAAGGCCCACTAACCAGTAGCAGAAGACTCTGGTTATTTAGGTTGTTTTCAATAGTGTAACGGCTAGATAGAAAGTAGGTTTTGACAGATGACAATTATTTCTTTAGAGGACGGACAAGCCCCCTTTATTACAGTTTTGTAGGTAGGGAATAGCAATAGGAATTGTGATGCCTTTCTTTATCCTTTGAAATTAAACATCCTGAAATGTCCTCTTTTTCTGCCTCCTTCTGGTTCACCACAATGGCCACAGTGTTATCAGTCAGGATCAGCACAGTCTTGCGCTTCACAGAGTGGAGGAAGGCGACCACGGCCAACCCGATCACTTTCGGCTGTAGCAAATCGATATGTTTGCATGCATCTGAGGGAAACCACAGTTCACTCACTGTCAATTCTGACAGGTGAGCGCCCCAACCTGTCAGACACCCATTGGTGACCACTGTCACTTGGGGCTAGGGTTGAGGAAACAACGTGCCTTTCAGAAAGTTGTCACTCACTACCCATCACACAAGATCCCAAACCATGTGCTCTGAACCTGCAGGAGGTCTGACAAGTGACCTTGAAATGGTCTCCTTTTCTTGCAGCACTTTCTTCTCTCCTTCCTTCTATTGATGTTTTTCTCTTTCCATCTGCTGACTGCTCTGCCCGGCGCTTCCTGGGTAGGGCCGAGAGCCGCTGGTATAAATCCAGGGCATCTACGGACATTGATTCTGTCTTCTCTTCATTCTGCCTATGACTCTATGCTACTTTGTGCTAAGCAAACCTATTTTAATTATTTGCGTCTCCCTCCTATCATCCTCGCCGACTTGCTTGAATCTTAGCCAAATTATCTAATCTCTATCTCCTGATCCCCCTTCTTCCTCACCTCTTTTTTTTCTTCTGACTGAGCTAATTATTTCTCTTCAACAATTTCTCTTCTTCGCTCTTCTATTTCTTCTTCTCCTGAGAACTCTTTCCCATCCTCACCTCCTCCAGCTCTCATGGGCGCTTTCTCCCTTCTTTCTGATTCTAATTTTCTTAGTTTTCTTCACGCTGCCCACCCTACTGCTGCACCCTGTGACTGTATTCTCTTCTCTCTTATCGCTTTGGTCTATTCTTCTCGTATCCCCTTTCTCACTGCTCTATTTAATTCTCATCTCCATTCTGCTACCTTCCCCCTCTCAGTTTAAAACATGCTGCTGTTCTTCCTGTCCTTAAAAAAAAAACCTTCTCTCGACCCTTCTGTCCCTTCTAACTTCCATCCTATCTCAGTCCTTCCCTTTCTTCCTAAATAAGCGGAATGTACCCTTTATTCTTAGGTTTCTAGTTTCATTTCTGCACACTCACTTCTTCCATCCTGTCAATCTGGGTTCTGGGTCTTCCATTCTCCCAAGTCTGCTCTTCTTGCTGTGCCTGGCACCCTTCTCTCTGTTTGTTATTCAAAGTAGTCTTCTCTTCTAGTTCTTCTTGGCCTGTCGGCTGCATTCGATATGGTTGATCACTCTATTCTTCTATCTTCTCTGTCATGTTGGCTTTTTCTCATCTGTCCTTGATTGGTTCCGTTCTTAACTTTCTCACCATTTGTATTCAATTTCCGGGGGTTGGCTTTCCTCGCCTACTATTCTTCTTTCTGGCAGGGTCGCCCAAGGAGCTGTTCTGTGCCCCCTAATGTTTTCTGTAGATACTATTCCTCTTGCTTCTATCATCTCATTGCTTGGTCTTTCTTACCATCTCTATGCAGATGATACCCCACGTCTTCTGTCCTTTTTGTCGTCCTCAACACTATTTACTCCACTCTTTATATTTCTATGCTGTCCATCCAATCTGGGATGTCCTCACAATATCTTCACCTTAACCCATCAAAAATGGAAGTTCTCTTCTTTCCCGCTTCTACTATTCCGCCGCCTCCTTCAATTATTTTCCCCATCTTCTTTCTATCTTGTTTCTGCACAACACTTCTCACTTTCACTGCTCATCTTACTTACATATCTAAATCTTGCCACTTTCAGCTTTTCAATATCTGTAAGGTCTGTTGCTTTACTTTTGAGGCTACTAAGCTCCTTGTTTCTTCTCATTTTTTCCTGACTTTTCGATTGCTCTACCCTACTTCTTGGTCTTCCAGCTTCCCATCTTGCTCCTCTTCTCTCCATCTATCATTCCTCCATTCATATAGTGTCTGTTATTTCTCCTCATGATTCTATTTCTGCTGCCTTTCAGCATCTCCACTGGCTTTCTTTTGAAGCTCATCTTCTCTTTAATTTTCTCTGCATTGTTGTTAAATCTCTGTAGTCTTGCTCCTCCTTCTCTTTCTTCACTTATTTTGTTCTATACTCCTTCCCGTTCTCTTCACTCTCAATCACTTTTTTTCTTTCTGTTCCTCACCTGTCCTGTGCTTCTTCATGTGTTCCTTTTCTTTGTTGGCATCTAAACATTGGAACGCTCTCCCTCTTTCACTTAGTTCTATTTTCTCTTTTCCTCTTTTAAAAACTCAGCTTAAGACCCATTTTCTTCTTCTTAAACTCTTTTTTGTACCTTTTTACCATTCATTTTATTGTGCTGATTATGTTCTCTGTATAGCACTTACTTGCAAGCGCTATATAAATAAAATACAAATTGCGACCATTGGCAACAGAAAAGCCACTGAAGGGATCTCAGTCATAGCCTCGCCTCCAAAACTGCTAGGATGCATGAGGTCTAGTAGGCGTTGAAAGGCTGAGACAGGGACTTGCCTTTGAGATTGGAAAGCATTGACCATCCGAGCGATGTTCTGCATTGGGTCCTCGGCTGGAATTCCCTGGCCAGCTGAGTGTCTAAGACCGCTCCAATAATAGTGGCTGGGACAGCAAAACCAGAGACTTTTTTATTTCAGGGGAAAAGCCCAAGCTTTTTCACAGACTGCATGTGTGGAGCATGTGGCCAGACGCTAGGTTGGGTGAGCGAGATCGGGAGAGCCAGTCATCCAGGTAGGGAAAGACATGAATACTATATACCTCCTGAGGCAAGCCACCACCACTGCTAGCAGCTTGGTGAAAACACTGGGAGTTGAAGACAGACCGATGGATAGGCACATGTAGGAGGGTATGCTGGAGGTCAAATGATGCCAACCAGTCCTGCAGGTCGAGGGCTTACTGGATCTGGGCTAGAATAACCATTTTGAATTTGTCGTTGCGTACAAACAAATTCAGCAGCCGCAGATCTAGTATGGGACGCAAACACCAGTCCTCCTTCGGTACCAGGAAATAGGCGGAATACCACCTCTTGCCTCGTTCTGTGTACAGTACCATTTCTAAAGGACTCCTTCCTACCAGAAATTCCTGATCTGCGATTTCTCCCAGTGCCAGCTTCTCCTCTGAAACCTTTTCCACCACCAGGGGGCGCAGCTTGGCCCCACGTCTGCTCTGCTCGATGCCTCTATGAATCCCCACGACGGACATGAAGTCTGGCCAGTGTGTATAGAAGCACTGCGTCCCATAACCAAAGTTATTTTTCTGTCCGTTCATGTCCGTTCTTTTTTTCTGTGCACACTGCTCGCTACTAGGGACACTGCTCTTAGTTAAATACTAATTTTAACAAATGCATTCTTGCTTCGCCTGTTGAATTGGTTACGATCCCGTATCCAACAATGTTCTTCGGGCTTCAAACCCTGCTCAGATTGCAGTCGCCAAATGTCTATGACCGACCCGCACTGCATATACCTTTTACGTTCTTGATGAAGGCTGCGACACGCAGGGTCACATCTTGTCAGTCGATGCACCCAAAGGCGTTCATAGAAGGCAAAGGAAAACTGTTTACCTGTCTCTACAAGGAGAGAAGGGGATAAGCGGACCTGCTCGAGGTCTCTCAGAGGAGTTTTATGGCGTGAACAGGACGATTTGCTGGACCTAGCAGCCGACTTGTTAGAGGCTGGACACCTCACTAGAAGTCGACATGATGCCTGCTGCCACCCCTAGCAAATCACAGGCGGCTTTTTCAGTTTAGTTTATTATTTGTAACGTGCATATAACCCTGAAGTAACTGGTTGCTTGAACTTGTGACATAGTTACAGATGCATAAATATAGAATACATTGGACACCAGTGCTTGTGGACTATAAGTTACAGGTTAGTCTGCTTGCATATTAATACAGGTAAGTGCATGGAAAACGTCGCTGGCGGTTACAGTTTGTATGACCATGCAGGAAAATACATTGATATAGTGTGAAATGTGTTAAGGTACATAGATTTCAGCAGAGGAGGAACGTGGGTGAACCTGGGGCCTGTTAGTGTTTCTTATCTGAGAGCCAGCTCTTCACATTGGATCTGAAGGACCAGAAGGAAGGTTCAGCGCTGATACTGAGAGGGACAGAGTGCGTAATGGCAACATCGTCAACACCTTTGGGCTGTTGGCCCCCTCACAGCCCGGTTCCTGGGGGTGGACCAATGCGGGTGGATCACCTGGATGAGGGGTCTTCGGTGAGTGGACGTGGAACACCAGAGGTCGAGAGGCGGTATCCCCTTCCCTGTAACACCTTTACCCATCCTACTAGGATACTTCAATCCCCCCTTCCTTTCTGACACAAACACTTTCCCGCAGCCAATTCACTGTGAACGAAAACGGACTAACACTCGAGCCATATACCTAATCTGTCCAAATACAATAGGCAGGGTCAGGCAATCACTGATCATTACACACACCTGACTTCCATCACACTTTCCCACACAGATAAAAGGGGGGGCACGAATGCACACTCTGAGCGAGGCAAAGCACTCGAGGAAGCAGCAGTTCCAGGATGGTAGTTTAATACAAGGCGGAAGACGGCAAGACCGAAGAGGGATTGCAAGGAGGGAAGTGCCCTTGACCTTTTCACCAAAAGACTGCATCTTTCATGAGCCTTTGAGAATAGGAAACGTAAGACCTGGAATTAAATCATACCCGGGGCTCTCTCACGTCGATAGTCAAGACAGGGAGAAGCATTTGCTGCTGTGGTACTTGTTAGGAAGAAACCTGTGCAGTTCCCTCTGGTACCACTGCAAAAGATTCAAGACTACAGGTGTTTGGCAGTAAACCCAGTTGGTAGCAGTCCGTACCACACGGATTCACTTGGTAGCTGTGGCTGAGCAGTCAGACTTCCCTCAAGAAGAGTTAGGCAGTATACAGAGTATTCACAATAGGTCAAAAGAACACAGTAGAACAAGTAAACACTGACCAGGGCTTGGTGTAAAAGAGATATAATTATTTATTTTAAACCACATCTAGAAAAACACACAGGCACTAATAGTAAGCAATTCAAAAACACGGTCACTAAAAGATATACACTCCCTTAGAAGAATTTTAGACAAATCCCCACTTATTTTCAGACAGCCGTGAGCGCTTAACGTAGATGGCACGCAAATAATTTGTTTTTAAAAGGGAGAGAAAAGCAGAGAATAAATTGAAACCGAGCCCAACACTTTTTCACGAACACAACAAGAGAAGAAGGCAAAGTAAAACCGTGAAGTTAGAGTTCACTAGGCTGGATCCACTTTAAGAGGATCAAACGAAATATGTCCAAGGTCACACGGTTGCAGTGCACAAAAGTCTTGAAAAGGTTCAAAAAGAGTTGGACCAACGAAAGGGACCAGTTAGAAAGTCCAGGCGGCCAGCCCAGTCCAGAAGGTTAAGGGGTTATTATTACCTTGTAGCAATCTTTAGAAAGGAAGGCCTGGCGGACACGGTACCTTAAAGTGGTGAGAATCCTCCAGCGGGGGCAGTTGTTCCTGGCAGCGGATGCAAGTCGGTGCTTCGTCCGGGGGAAGAGAGGAACTCGTCGGGGAGGAAGACAGGAGTCCGTTGCACTGCCAGGGAAGAAACCAGCCGCGGAGTTTCTCAGGTAAAAGAAGCGGTCCTTTGATTCGCGGTCCAGTGGTAAGTGGCTATCCGGTTGCTGGGGTGCTTGGCACAAGCAATTTCGACGACAAGCCGGTCTGGGGTGCGAAGAGAAGAAGGTAAACTAGTTGTGCCCACCAGTCAGGGGAAGAAGCCTCTCCAGCCGGGAGATCTTCTCTGTCGTCGGGAAGTGGTGAGTCGGTTCTGCAGGGCTCCACCAGTGGTGTCGTCGTGGTAGGTCAGCTCAGCTTCTCCCTTGTCGGATTCTCAGGTCCTGTGGCGACTTCTGAAGTTCCAGTCCCCAAAGCCCTGCTTTTATGCAGCACACCCCCATTCACTCAGCCTAGCTGTCAATCAAACATGCTAAGTGGTGAGCCGGCCGGCTCACCACTTGGGCCAATCACACAAGAGTGCGACTTGAGTTACCATGGTAACTCAGTCCAGGGTGCCAAAACCCCCTCCCACACCCCCTGTGGTACCCAGACAGAGTGGCACCACTTTTGGAGGCTTCTGTGGAGAAGCCCGCCAAAAAGTGGAACAAAGGGCTCGACTTGGGTTGGAGTCACAGAAGAGAACACAAACGCCATTTTAGAATCGAGTCCTGGCAAAGAATACCAACCGGCGAATTAATATTAAATAAATAAACCGGCGGTATGTTCAAGGCTATGAGAATTAAAGAATTAAAGTTGGTAGCCTCGAACAATGGGAAAATCCCATAGGAATATATTTGCGGTCGAATATAAAAAGTAGTTTCCACTGCCACCAGCCAAAACTCGATCAGGGGGGACGGAGACGTGCCCCCTCGACTAACAGACCCCGGGGCAATCAAATTGCCCTGACCAGTACGTCCACAATATGATGGTTTGTACTGGTTTCTGTTAATAATTTGGGACTAGTAAAGCAAATGGTGACTTTACATGCCCTGGGAGACAGCAGTCTATGGTGGGGTGTCACTATAACACCCCTGTGTCACTGCACAGAGGGTGCTGTGCAACACACATAGTAAAAACACATGAGACCCTATGGAGTAAAGGACCCCATAGCCCATAAAACACATTTAACAGTCAAAGGAACACCATAAATCATGTCCAAGAGTGGGAGAAAAAAAAAGTCTCACTCTTGGCAGGAGAAAAAAACAAACTCCAGAAATCCAGCAAAGCTGCTGGGGGACTCACTAGGTTAGGAAATTCAGCCTAAAGAGAGAATTCTCCCTAACAGTACTGTCCTTGGCTCCTACAACAAAGCAGCACCAGTGAAGTCGGCACAGCCGGTGAGTTGGCGAGATTGATACAAGACCAGTATATGTGGAAATCAAGGTTGCAATCGGCAACATTGTATAAAGAAGATTATTAAAACAGCAGATGAGTGAATACACTTTGAAGCTAAGATACAATACCATAGACAGAGTGGTCCGGCATCAAGTGAGTGCTCATTCAAAAATCTTTGTTAGGTATCCAACCGTAAGGGTGCAAACATTAAGAGTTTCCCTAGAGCCTGTTTACACTGTTTGGGTGAAGGAGTCTAGCACAAGCTGCGTGCAGTTGAACACTACAAGACCTGCTTCTACCTGCATTGGAAGCAGTCTGCAGTGAGAGCAGCCGAGGCGGGCGGGCAGAAGGTAAGCCAAACCGAGGTTTAGCATGCCCGGGAAAGCAGCAGTAAAAGGGATTCACTACAATTTACGTAAGCCCAAATCCCATGGGAAAATCATTGGGTATAAAAGGGCTGATCAAAATATCCCACAACCTCGAGGAAATGAACGCCCACTCAAGCAAGTTGAAAAAACGTGTGCAGCGACAACAAAGAATATGACCACTCACAAAACTATCGGCCAAATTACTACCTATTTTAAACCGGGCACTAAAACAAAAACTGGAAAAGCAATGTCTAAACCCTTGATTGATCCTCCAGCAGCTGCCACCAACATCAGCATTACACCTTGTGTGTCCTTCGATGAAATTTACGATAATCCCCTGCTAGATTTATGCTATCGGCTGTGTGGTACATCAAGGTCAACAGCAGAAAAAAGAGCAGAGCCCGAACCTTCTGTTCCAGCATTGGGGTTATTGCCTTTGTCACAGGGGAGGAAAGTACACAGTAAAGTCTATTGTTGACCCCAAACCTATTCCCATCTACCGCTAACTCACTGCCTGGTGTGTATCCAACAGCGTGTACTATAACGGGAAATGAGCTGATTGAAGTGGCAAAGGAGGAGCCGCCGCTGAACGAAAATCAATCTCAGAGACATTAATCATGACTGCCGCACAGTTGCCAAATAGCCTGCTCAATTTCACCGTTGCAACTCAAAAGCATAGTGAACTGTTAGAAATGCTGTGCAACACACTTAACACCAATTATTTGAGAGAAGAAAGAGCGGATATGCAAAAGAGCGTGAGTTAGCAGCTTTGTTCTCCTGCTATAATATCTGCCCAGGATGACCCCGATTTAACCATGGTTAACAACAATAAAATGTTGGACTCCCCCGAATCATATCCGTAACGTAAATAAAGACGCAAAATCTCAAAAAGATCAAGAAAATGACACAGCAAAACCTCCTTGTTAGGGAGAATTCTCGGAAATGTGATAATTCCCTTCTACCTTGGAGACCCCCAGCTCTTTTTCTGGACTTTAGGACTTTACGATTTTATCCTGAAAGAGTGAGACCTTTTTCCCTCTCTCTCATGCATTTTTAGTTGATTAGAACAGTGTTTCTTTTGGTTTTGGAGTCTGACAAACTCCATAGGCATCATCTTTTTACATTGTGACCATTGTGACACACAGCACCCTCAGTGCACTGTCACAGAGAAATCCTTTGATCCTTTGGATCTCTGCTAAGGTTTAAATACCTTCTCTTGGATAACTGTTTCCAAGAGTAGTAAATGGAAATTGACTTTACTTAATTTTCCTCTTTATAGACCCAGCACACACTATCTTAAAATAGGGTGCTTGAGGGGTTAATTAATAACCACTTTGGCTAACTTCTCGTGTAACATTTTAATGTTACCCTTCCTACAATTAATGACTGGTGACAATGGTTTACTTTTTCCTACCAATGTGTGTTTATACCGCGGGCTGCGTTCGCAGCTGTAGTATAGCACCCATGGGTGCCCATTTTGTCTTGGGATTTACTCTGCACGCCAAACTAGGTTTAGTCCATTTGTTCATTTTGTCTTTAGCGGAATTCACTGGTGAAGCCCACCTCTGGCTCCAGCGTGTCTGCCAGGGCAGGAAGCAAGGGAGGTGCCCGAAACTACCTGTGCTTAGTCGCCTTGGTTACAAGAATGCACCCAAAGGTGATTGGCCGGCTGGCTGTCTTTGGAGGACAGCCACCCTGCTGTGTGAGTGACAGCTAGGCTGCTAATGAATGGGAACGACTAAAGACGAGATCTTTTGCAAGGAACGCAGAGTCGACCACGAAGGAACCGAAGAAAGAAACCGGAAGAGATGCTTGCTGGAACTTGTGGACCGTTGGTTTTCCTGGTGAAGCCATGCTGCAGTGCTTAAGCTCGTATTTCGACATCGACTAGAGAAGCCCGGAAAGGACGACTTCTCCCCTTGGGTTGGTGGGACTAATAGACCCCAAGACGAACTCGACTGAAACCCGTCTCTCTGCTGGCTGTACTTCCATTTCTGCTGCAGGAACCGAGTGCCAGGCGACAGGAACACCAGAATCAAGTGCATCATTTTTAAGCCGGACTCTAGCTCCCGGAAGATCCTCTAGACTCCCTAGAAGCAGGGCTGACGAAGCCTGAGCCGCCTCAACAGTGTGTTGTACCCCAGAAGCAAGGAAAGTCCAGAAGGTGTCCAAGAACCGCGGTGGTGCTATTAGCAAGAAGCTGAAACCCCGAAGTGCAGCTGTTCTGCATTGCGCCCATTGCTGCCCCCGACCTTCAAACCGAGGAGTCCCCGGACGTCCTCCCTCTTGTCCCCACAACTGAGGCCCACGAACAACAGGATCTGCAGGAGCTACGACAGGAACAGAAGCCAGCTGGAACCATTTCTTCAGACCTAAGGTACTATGAACTCTTGTGTGTGTAGCTTGCTTGCGCTCAGTTGAGTCTTGCATTGGCTGCCCCTTTGCAGAGTTGCTTGCAGCTTTGCCCTTCACAAGCCCTCCCAGCTTGTGGCCCAACAGTGATTTCTATTACAACAAAACTCTCTTTAACATTGTGCAAGAGTGTTACCTACCTTCAAGAAATGCTAGTAGGGGCGAGTGCAAGGGTGGCCAGGGGGTTGAAGCTTACTAACCAACTTCCAGTTTGTGCCCTATGTAGTGGTAAGTGGTAGTTGGCCCCCGATCAAAGAACATGTTGCATGTGTAAAAATGTCAACAACATTGAAACAGTCAGGCATGTGCTTACAGAATGGCCTTGCTTAGGGTCTGTCTACATGATTTTATTTGCAAAATATGTACATTGTTATGATGCGATTAAATCAATGGAATTCCTGCAGTACTGTCTGAACACTGAGTCCAGAGATATGCACATCAGACTTTTAACAGTATGGGACAATGTTTTACTGTTACTGGGTAATGATGAATTTTAATGAAATAGTGGATGATTCTACTTTTATTTGATGTGTGTCATCGATTTTTGAGTATTATTTGAAATGATTGTAATGTAGAATGATTTAGTCCAACAGATATTTATTGAGATGCATTTTCATTGTTTTATGTCAATGGAAACATGTTTTGAAAGTTGTAAAAGTTTGATTTTTAAACTAAATAGAACTATAAATAAATAAAAGAAAGAGAATTGTGAAATCGAAGTGGTCCTGCAACGGGTCAATCCAAACCCTGTGCACGTTTGAAAGTCTTCGATATTTGATGTAAAGTTGACATTGGTCTGAGCCCGCCTGAGGGAGACTAATTGTGTTGAAGGGATCTGAGCCCGGCTGAGGGGGATCCGGGGTGAACTGTGAGTCACCAGAAAAAGAATAAGCTATGAACTTTGTGTGATAAAGTGAAAGGTGAAAGACAGACTTGAGGGAAGCCTGTGCAAAACTTTATGCTAAAAGGATCTGAGCCCGGCTGAAGGGGATCCGGGGTGGAGAGTGATTCACCAGACGTGAATATTTGTGAGAACCTAAAGAGGAAAAGAACTAGTTGTTTATTGCGTTGCATCAGGCCCTTTGAGTGAAGAGTCTTTTACAAGCAAGGAGACTTGCGCTCCGAAGGCGCTGATCCTGATGATTGAACTGTAACCTCGTGCTAAAGAAGCCAGAGACTGTGCTGTGCTAGAGTGAACCGCCTTATCCCATGCTGAAAAGGTGGGGAAGGGAGGCCACTGGCCTGAAAACCTGACATCATTTTGAACACTTCTTTATTTTCACATAACATTTCCCACACTATTTGTATTTAGAGATAAGGATTGGCAGTATTTTTTTTTCTTTTTTAGTATAGGCCCTTTGATTTTGACAAGACACCACTAGGACTGCGTTATTTTTATTTCATGGTCGTAGCTTGGTCCCATCTGCAGATTTAGGTTTAGGTAGGCGTTTATCATACCCTTTTTGAAGTTCAATAAACACCCTTGAATTGTGGTCACTTGTGTCTGTCTTACTATTGATGTCATGCCTTCCTTACAGCAGTATTACCTATGTGACATTCTGGACGAGGGTTCTAAGGAGATCCGGCTGCCTTTCCATCAGTCAGTAGAGGGCATGGTGGAATTGTGGGCCAAACCAGCATCAGTCCTCACAGTGGACCATGACCTGGTCAAGAAACACAGGCCAGCCCCTTCTGACCCTTTATTCTTCTGTGCTTACACTTCCCCAGAGTGTTTAGTCATGCAGGCCACTATGGTGAATCTCAAGACCACCTCATTTCCGTCATTGTCCCCGGACAGGGAGAGCCAATGGTTGGATGCTTGGTACATGAAGATTTTCAGCTCCTCAGGGCATCAACACCTCTTGTGCTCTAACCAAATTATCCTTTGGTCTCTAGTCAGTGAAAACAGAAGCAGCGGAGCACAGCCTTGAAGGGGAGATGTGGGACGACAGCGCCATTGCTACCGGGCTAGGGGACACAGTGTGCCTAGAGCATGTGCTTCATCCTCCTCCGTAATGTTGGCTCACCTCGGGAGAGAAGCATTCATGCCTTTCCCTACCTGGAAGACTGTCTTGTCTGAGCCTTTTTACCAAATCTAGCATTGGCACATCTGTACCAAAGGTGCAGCTTAGGCTTCTCCCGAAACTACAAAGTCACAAGTATCATCGACCTAGGCCTTCCAATTGCTCTGGGCGGTCTTGGACACTTGCCTGGGTTGGGGTTTCCCACCCGAGGACAGAGTGCTGAACATCTTCAAGATGGTCCAGGTTTTCCAACCACAGGTCAGTGACAGTTCCAGCCTCTGCTTTTCTGTTCTTGCTGGGTCTCATGGCATCATGCATCTTGGTGGTACCAGATGCACGTCTGCGCATGAGCTCGCTACTGTGGCTCCTGAGCTCAATGTTCTCAGTTTCAGGGTCAGACTTTAGACCTTCGTAATGTCTCGGAGAGTGTGTCCAGAGACCTGCAATGGTGGTCCGTGAAGGGCAACCTCCTGAGGGGGTCTCTTTTCCGTCAACCCTGATCATGGATGCCTGCCTGAACGGCTGATGTGCTTGCTTGCAGGTTCTGACAGCGAGCGGACTGTGCTTCCCATCAGAGTGTAGGGAGCACATCAATCTGTTGGAGCTTAGGGTGATCAGGCTGGCCCTGGTCACTTTCCTCTCTTCTCGGAAGTGTAAGACTATTTGTCCTGACGGACTATACTGTAGCCATGTTCTTTATGATGGACGTTCCTCCCACAAATTCCTAGTCATCCTCCCTGAATGCCCCTCTTGGGGTAGCTAATACATCCTAGTTCTGTGGTCCCTCAATGTTGGAGTGCTAGGGAGAAAAACGGTGGAACTGAGGACACTGGGCACAGCACCTCTATAATCTGTTCCTGACGTCATGCCTGGCGCTTAGGGGGGAGCCATCGCAGAGCCACGTTGTGCTCTGTGGTGGTGGGAAAGGTTTCTGAAGAGCAGCTGGTCACAGCGAGCTAGATGACCTAGATGAGGAGTGCGAGGGAGGAACATCCATCAGAAAGAACATTACCAAGAGGCAAGTAATTAGTTCTTCTATCACGCTCTTTGAGAAATGCTGATGAACGGGATCTGGAGGCAAGGTGTTGGTGTGAGGGTCATGGTCTGGAGGACGCTGCAAGAAAGGGAGACAGTAGCCCTGCTGAATGACCTGTAAGGATAAAGCATTGGCTGTGGTCTTGGAACATTCTGTGCTGAACAGGGAAAGTCCCCGTCCCCACTGGGGAATGATGGAAGAGGAAATGAGGTTTTGCCTCTTGTGGCGCAGTGGGGGCTGGGACTGCAGCAGCTGCTCCACCTCTATCCTTGGGAGGTATCTTATTTGCAGTCTTCCCGGGGGTGCCTGTCCTCTCCCTGTGGAACATAGGAGGCTGAGGAGTGTAAAACCCCACCCCTTTTTTGAAGGCGGAGAGTTGTTGCCCAGTTTGACCCAATGACTTTGGCGTAACCTTTGCGACTGAAATTTCTGGAGTGCGTCAATAGCTTTTGTCCTAAACAGGTTCTTTCAATCAAAAGGCATGTTCAGGTATTTGGCAGGGACATCATACATGAAGCCCGACATCCTCATCCAAGAGTAACGCCTGACCATTGTGCTTATAGCGATGAATCTGCTGACATTCAGCCATGTTTAGTCAGGACTGCAGCACCTGAATACAGGCTTCCCTGCCTTCTGTAACTGTAGATAGGAAGCGCTCCTGTATCTCCCCCTCAGGGAGGTGTTCAGCTGCATTGGCCACTGCCCACCACAGACCGAAGGGGAACTTTGCCAACGAACAAGAAACCTTCATTGCATGAAGGGCGAGACTGCCCGATGCAAAAACCTTCTGTCCCCAGGCATCAGGCCTTTTTCTCTCCCAGTCAGGTGGAAGAGAAGGAAATGTGGATGAATTCACGTTCGGAGTCGTGGCCTGTACGAACAAGCACCCGGTGTCAGTCTAGAAAAATGGATACCTCTAATTTGTGACCGCAAACGTATTTTGGTGGCTGTGGGCCAACCATCTCATGCACGATATGACAGAATATAAGTTTTCGAGTTTGCCAATGAACGGCCATTTTGATGTAACAAGAATCGCCATTTTGTTTTCTAACCATTGCTCATTGCTTTCTGTTCCTATTGCTGCGCAGTATATTTTCCGCTTACACTGCTCGACTGTAAAACATTGTTGTCTGTATGTGAAAAGGACAAGGCCGCTGGGCCAAGAGGATAACAAGAGTTTGCTGAAACACAAACGTAGGCAGCGCCAGGAAGAATGCCCGGCTCCCTCCCGAATGTAGCCTTGAAGCAGAGCTGCAGGGCATTTAATCATTTCGCAGCTGCCAGCCAGTCTGGTTATATGGTAGAATATGTTAGAATAATACCGCTAAAGGCTTGAATTATGCTTTTCTTACGGCCCCCCTTTGCTGAGCCCGCTAGAGCGAGTCGGCTCCCAGGACGCAAATAGCACCTAATAGATAGCAAGGTCCGGAATGCAACTCTTTCCCCCCCCGTATGTAGCTCGCTTCCATGAACAGAAGCGCTGTTTTCTATTCAACAACAAAGATGCCTTCGCACTCACAAATTGCAAATTGTTACTAGAATAGATGTTTGAAGGTGTCATAGTAGTCGGAGATGTCCATCATCACACCAAGTTCAAAGAAACCCAATAAAGGGGGGCGTTAAACATGTCATAGCTGATTGTTTTATATGCATTTTGTATATATGTAACTGATGTACGTAATTCACTCCCTTGCGTCCCTCGAGGTCTAGAGATACACGTCGCGGGGCATGAGACCGAGTTGGCCAACTGAGACTTTTGCTTTGCAATAAACCCTAGCTTTGGGAATACAACCTCGTGTCTGGCGTATCTATCGTGTGTGGTGACTCGCCTTGTTTCCATAGACGTCCGGGTCCCCTAGGGGCCCCTTTCACCGGCAGAGGCATGAGTGGACAAGAAGACTGCATCGAGAGGGCTGGATTATGCTTTTGAGCCAGCTCCTGTTAAGAGCAGGTGCATAGGCAGGCCTCTCCCACACCTCTAGTATGGGGGCTTCCACTACAACATTAAATAGGTATGCAGGAATGATCCCCAGCGCGTACCGTGCCGGTCCCAGATGTTGCAGTGGGTATTGTATGCGCCAGAGCCAATGGTGCTGAGGCCGAAGACGCTGGCGCCTTGACGAAGATGTCTAGCTTCAGAAGGTGGAATGGGTGGGAAAGGCACTTGATCCACCTTCTGTGAAGAGGTACCTCTTCTTTTAAGAGGAGGAAGAATGACGGTGCAAGGATCTGCTCGGATAGTGGTATCTCTTGACAATGCTGCTGCTTATCCTTTTTCTTGCACTGGCGTGACCCACGCCACACTCCTCGAATCAGCGTTCCACACCGCATGGCCTCTAACGAGACTGCATAACTTCACCCTTTGTCTTGTGGACGTAGTTGAAGATCTTTTCTGCCTGTTTGTGTGGGGACTTCGGGTGCATGTTGTCATGATCTCTGCTTCCAAAAGGTCAGGGTTTTCCCAACTCCCTTGGAAGCAGATCCATAACCCAGGTTCCGAGTGCCAACCAGTCCCAATTGGGACCTTTTGGACCCAGTCCTGGCGCCAGTGGCACCAGGCTCATAAATATGCCCAGTCCCAGCGCTGGAAGCGCCGGGCTCATAATGCTTGGGTGGACTTACCTTCAGCAGACCATGCTGCTTACTTGCCTGCCAGTTGAGCCTCTGATCCTCTTCTGTTTGGAACTACTTTTCCTGTTGGGTGGGGCTGGAGCCACTCCCTAGATTCAGAACACTGGAACTCTTCTGGAAGGCAGGAACTCTTTTCTTACCAGGAACTCTTTTCTTACTTGGGCGTGGCTGTGGAAGGAGACACCTAAGCACTACAGGAGGCTATTTAAACCACACCCGGTGGATGAATCTTGCTTTGCGTTATTCTGCAACCTCTGCAGCAGAACGCTCATCGTGTCTTCTGCATCCAGTCCTGGGCCTAAGGAAAAACGCTTACCATCCTGAATCCAGTCTTCAGCAACACCTATAAAGACAAGAAAGAACAGGTTAGCATTCCGGCATCTGAAAGGCAAAGGCTTACCATCCTGAATCCAGTCTTCAGCAACACCTATAAAGACAAGAAAGAACAGGTTAGCATTCCGGCATCTGAAAGGCAAAGGCTTACCTACTCTTCGTGCGCTCCGGAGGTCTTCACACTGCATTCCGGCATCTGAAAGACAAAAGTTTACCAACTCTTCGCACGCTCCGGAGGCCTTCGGCGCTGCATCCCGCATCTGAAAGACAAAACAAGGTGCGTTTAAAGACATTGGGGAACTTTAATACTCACGTGCCATTACTCCTTTCCACATCTAATCCTGTGGGTATTCCGGCACCCTGCAGCCGCTCCGAACTCGTACCTGCAAAATAAAAAGACAGTTAGAGCGCATAGTGAAGCAGGCAACAAGCGCTTACTTACGTGCTTCCGGGCGCTTCTATTCATCACACGGGCTCCATCTTCAACTCACTTCAGCCCGTCATCCGCCATCGCCGGAACCCTGCAAAACAAGAGACATCATTACTAAAGACTTTAAAGACATTTGAATGACTCGAAACTTACCAATCGTGCAGTAAACGACGGACAGCAGTCCTCTGAAGTCAAGAGGCCTGCGCTACCTATCCAGTGAAGAAACTGGTTACAGCACCCTGCCCTGAGGCAGATGGAGAGCTCGGCATTCACTTACCTAAGGTGAGAGCGTTAACCTTTGGGGGTCTACAGGAGAGGAGAAGAGGAAAGAGATAGGGACACCCCAATAACCCCAGTTCATTAACCCCATATTTTCTATCTGCAGACATCTTACTCTACACGTCAGGCATACAGTGCACAGAGGTCCAGCCCAAAGAGCCAACCGGGTGCTACACATCACCTTTGAAGATACGGTAGTCGCCCAGTCAAGACCGGCGCCTCTGCGAGAATCAGGTGAGCGTTACACATGTATGGACATGACTGCAACTCTGGGTGTAGTTTTCGTCACCCAACCCCTAGAAACAAATTCAATGTGGATCTGATATTGATATTTGCTGACTGCAATCCGCGCAAGGCTTGAAGCCTGAGGCCTTTGCCTGGTTAGGCATGACATCAGAGGCATAGACAGGGTAGGGCCTGAGCGGGCAAGGCCCACTCAAAATGTTTAAATACCCACTCACTAGCGCTGTGTGGGCATTTACAGATGTTAATGACATTGCAGTGGGCCCAACTACGTTGGCCTCAGGCCCCACTTCCACACTTCTGCCTACGCCTCTGCATGGCATGAAAGAAAATGCCATGCCATGTTTTCTTTTTTTAAATTTTTTTTATCACCTTTTTTTTAATCACCTGCTGCCGCTTCTAAGGCGCTGGTCTGCCTTTACCATTTTTACCCATCCCATGCACCTCAGTAGTTGTCCAGCCATCCCTTCTACGCTCTGTAGTTGTAGTTATACGTTTCAAGTGCTCACTCTCACTCTTAGTATTTTCCACTTTTTTGCTGCCTTTCTATCTTCCCACATACAAATCAGTGTATCAAGGGACAGACCTCAAACATATAGCTTGATTCTATTCAGTCTTATAACTGCTTTCTCACCAGCAAGACTGCATATGGGAAGGCCCTCGGGCCACACAAGCTACGCTTACCTGTGCATGGTTCTGCTGGAGAGGTCTCAGCCACAGCATTTTCCTCCTCGCACCATTGCTCCAAATCTCTCATCCACCATGCGCTGGCATGTTCATTACTCCTTATTCCGTCCTGTGCTTATGGAGTCCTTCTCCAGAGGCCAATATGCCTTCAGGTGCAATAGTGGAGATTTAGGCTCCTCCATCCATTGACAGTGGGGTCTTTGATTTTTCCGTCGGGTCTAGGACCTCCCTACACCCCGCTTCTCAACTCACTATTGTGTTTTGGTGCTCCGCCAGGCATGTTTAATCGCAGCATCGAAAACGACACCCCCCTCTCACTGGTCTGCTGCCTCACACCATTGCTGTATGATCTGTCTTCCAGCACATGCCTCAGCACCGCAGGACCTTTGAAGCTGCATTGCAAGTTCAATGCCAATATCTGGTGCTGAAAGGTTTACTGCCCCTTCCCCTCCCACCCTACAAATAAACAGACTCCAAATATTTCACAGCACCAAGGTCATTTAATAAGATTTTGCTGAAATGGTGAGGAGCTGCCATATTAGGCAGGCTGGCAAGCCTTTCAACCCCTGCTTCTGTATTCTTTAGGGTTCATTTGTGAAAAACCTTAATGGTCATCAGTAATCTTGTTTGTTGGCCCGCTAAGTATCAGTGTTGTTTTTCCGATGTGAGCTGTGGCCAGGAGCTCAAAAAATAATTTGTGGGTATACCTCTGGTTCCCTGAAGAGAGACACCTGCTTGGTATCTTTGTGATCCACAGAGTTGGCCTGCGAAGATGCCTGCAAAAGTTGGTGTATGTTGGCCAACATTAATTGACTGGCTGCCAAATGTTTCAATGGTGCATTAGTATGATAATGTGGTTAGGGTTGCTGTCATCTGCCGCAGCCGCGATTGGCAGATTCCTCCGCATTACAGGTGGCGGCACAGGGGCGGTGTGTTTTAGTCCTCTTTCTATGGTCATCATTCACGGCCATTATTGTGGGCGGTGTCGGACGGAGTTTAAAAACGTCCTCTTTCCCAGCAGACTCCGCGTTGCAACCCGCTTCGGAAGACTCTCTTCTGGGTTTATGCGCTCCTGAGGCTTGGCACTCCTTGCTTTGCTGCAGCCTTTCCTCGCTCCACTGTCCACCACTTCGCTCTTCCCGCAAAGTGTTTTTCTGACGCTTTCCTTTGAGCGTTCTTCAGTGTTTTTCGTTAGGTCCGGTTCTTTATTTTCTCCGGACCTACCTCCTGGCTGTACTCCCCGAACTTCTCTCTGCCCTCTCTTCCTTTCTTTACCAGATTCGGCTCCCTCTTTCGGAGCTACTGGGCGGACTCACCCGTCCTCGGCTTGCCTTCCGGAGGTCCCTTCTGCCAGTGTTGTTTCCTTTATTGCCTCTTTCAGAGGTGCTGCTGATCTTCAAGCCATCCGGCTCATTCACTTCCTGCTCAGCCTTCACCGACACCTACGGAAAGGAAAAAGAAGTGAACTCAAGTACTACGAAGGGTTTTTTCTTCCCGATTGGGTTTTTCCCTTCCTCCGGCTTGATTCCGGAAAAGGGGCCACGGAACTGCTGTTTCCTAGCGGTAACTGTGGCTTCCTTCCATGACAAGCACATTCATCCAAGAAGGGAGAAGGATTACCTGGCCAGGCGGAACCTACAGTCTACGAACAACAATTCCGGCAGCTCAGGTGAGGAGAGTGCAGAAGGAGGGAAGGAGGAGGGAATGAAGGGAACTAAGGGAATCAAACTAGCACAGTTGCCCTCCTTGTGCTAGTTTGGCATAAAACCTGGCACTCTCCACCAGGAACCCTGTGGACTACTGGAAAGTCATCCTGAAGCAACCAAAGACACTGACCTGAGGACGATGCTGGAAGATCAGCTCCAGTATCCTTTGATCACTTGAAAACCAAACAATGAAGCTCTTCCTGTAGCCTGACCAGAAGGAACTGTATCCAGCATGCTTTTG
Organism: Ambystoma mexicanum; assembly: GCF_040938575.1. NCBI lineage: Eukaryota > Metazoa > Chordata > Amphibia > Caudata > Ambystomatidae > Ambystoma > Ambystoma mexicanum. Next base: position 519,052,675 of record NC_090930.1, on the reverse strand, counting down.
CTTTGATCCCGTGAGGACAGTTGGAGACTTTCTTCAACAGGACTTTTTGTGACTCTATTCCATTCCATATCATGCACATACAGTGTAGGTGACCTTACAGTATCAATCTGCTTTCCTAAATGGAAAAGGAACCAACTACAAAAGAAAGAGGGGGAAGGGTGAAGGCTGCTGACGGGTAAGGATTTAGCCATTCCAGAGAGGAGAACATCAGAAGAGAAGATTTTAGATTTTTCTCCAGGAAAGCGAAAAGATCTTTCGTTTTGCTCCCTCCGGCTGGGGGAGCATTCCAGTGTTTGGATGTGAAGACCCTCAAGGGGTGGGGTGCTTGAGAGAGTACGGTGAGTTTTAGCATTTGAAGGGTGATTGGAATTGTGCCATGAGAGGCTTTTTTTAGATGGAGGTTTCTGTCTTTGTAGTGCTTTGTGTGAGAATAAGAATCTTGGAATCGATCCTAATTTTCACTGGTAGCCAATAGAGACACTTGAGAATGGAAGCAATACTTTAACATTTAAGGGTGCACGAAGTTCTGGTCACTGAGGTCATAATTGAAAGCACTGAAAAGCTTGCTGAGAAATGCCTAGGTAAATAGAATTACAAAAGTGTAGCTCGAACACTGCACTTTCATCGTATGGAACTAGCTATTATTTCCCAATCATGTGCATCCAGTAGAGGTCGAAGATGTTTTAATACCATGAGATAATCATTTGCACAGCTGACTTCACTAGGTTTGTGTTTATAGATACGAGTGAGTCAAGAACCATACTTAAAGAACTTACTCTTTTAAACCAGTATATGACGTCCCAAGAGGGAAACCTGTGGATAAGCCATGATTGTCTTGGGTAGGGCACCTGGAGAAGCAAAGATGGCATTTTAGTCTTAACTTGGTTCCAACCCAAGCAGTTTTCCCTCATCCATCTAACCCTGTGAATATAGAGTCAGGGTGCATAACAGATTATCATCCTGATCTACCTTGACACTCATGTTGTCTGTAGGTGTGTCAGCATAGTTTTGAAAGGTGGTTCCAAGACATATAAGGGGATCATGGAGCGGCTTCAACTGAACATTAAAGAGCAGAGAAAGGCAAGACTCCTGAGGGATCCCACAATCCATTAATTCAGCTTCAAAGGAGCCCACTTTCACACGGGGTGTCCTGTTTGTCTTAAAGCAGGTCATCTAATTGGCAACGTTTCCCGACTCTTGAGACTGGTCTGTGCTGCTTTACCAATGAAGTTTCTCACTGCATCCTCGTGATGTCCGGCAAGGCTTTTGCCTCTGCTGCACCCTTTGCTTGAAGGTTGATCAAATAAATGATGGGTGGAAGGTTTTAAATTAATCTGAACCACTGGCACTGCTCTGGGCAACCTTCCACACCACAATTTTCTAGCCCTTCTGTGCCATTGCAAAATAGTTCCAGACATATGCAAATCCATCAGGAGCTGCCACCAATGAGAGCAGCGCAGCCCAAACTGCTAGGCCAGGTCCCCTCTGCAAAGAAACACAAGGACCCCAGACATGTTTCAGCCTTATTGGACCTCTTAAGTGAGGTGCAGCATGGTTCCCTTTGGTGTAGCGAGCAAGGGTGCAAATTACCTTCAATGGTTATCCTGCTGCATTTTCATCAAACCACAAAACAGTGCGTTCCGTTTTCTTCAGCCTCCATTTCGTCACCGGCATTTCTTTAGTTGTTTTCCCCAACTTCAGCTGTGTGTGTTTGGCTGGGTCTTTGCGGACGTTGCCCATCCGTCAAAAACATAACCTTCTCTTCTGCTGCTGCAAAGGACTCTTTTTTTGTTTATTTAGCTTCTAAAGCGCTTCACTCAAAAAAGAACAATGGTACATAAATGATCTGATGACAAAAAGGAACAGACATGAAGAAAGACAGAAAACGAATGAGGGAAACATTGAAGAAAGAAATGCAATGATGAACCACAAAAACAGAGGAAAGTCCAGCAATAATGGATACGTGCTAAAATGTGTCCCTGATTGGACAACTACTGGCTGTTTGAATGGTGCAGATCCTTTTGATTGGTGGGTTTGGACTTGCTTTCAGCTCCAGTTTTGGATAAGAGGAGTACTCCTGCAGCCATTCTTTATATCTACGTTGTAGCCAAGAATCCTTTGAAGAAGTTCAGCCTGTTATTGACCAAAGGATGACTTCTACTCTGGACCTGCATCCTCTCCAGTGGTTGGCCTGGTTAAAGCCCTGCTTCGCTTCCTGATTTCAGAAGACCCTTGTTGGTGCTCCAAACTTTGGACTAGTGGGACCAACTAGTCCAAGTCAATGTATTTTCAAGATTACATGCCCCAAGAGCCTTCGGAATTGTCTCTGGACTGCCTGGTGGACTGACAAGCTCAGTCATGCGCTACCTTTCCAGAACAGTCACCGTTCTGTATTCAAGCCCGTTCCTTTGGTGGTCACCAACATGTGCCATCAGTTGACTTCTCCCGAATTGTGAGCTTCCTGTCATCAAGGAACCCTGTCCTGGAGCTGCTTCTTTGAACCCAAAAAGGACGGACGCCCGTCATCACCTGCAAACAGTGATCATCGCTGGAACTCTCCTTCATTCCATGAAGTGTCATGAAAAGAGCTGCATCACGAAAGTCTTCATCAACTGTGCTTACATCTTGCAGTTGCATCCGACCGGAAGACCACTCGAACCTGAGCTCCACTGGGTACCTCTCACCTGGAAAATAAAAGGACTGAAATATTTGCTCCCAGTGGCCCCCAGACAATCCTTTGTGACTCCTGGGGAAATCAGAGTCGGGGTTAAGTATACCTGTGCTTGTCCCCCACCTGTCCTCTATGGGGCAACATTGGGTATGAGGCCCTTTGTGTCCAATCTCCTTCTTAGTTACCTTTGGTTGTTGAACCTGGGTCAAGTATCCTGCCCCTGAGTTAACCTTGGGTCTGGAACAGAGAGCAAAACTTACCTGTGTTCTGACAAATTGTTGCTGAACTTTGAAATAGTTTGTAACTGTTTTGACTCACTACCCGAAACCAATGCATCCCTGTAGAAAATAATTTCCTGAGAGAAACCTTATATTGGAGCCTGTGAAGTTTGGGCACGAGACCCCATACATCTTAGGGCTGGGCTGGACTTCTGAAGTAAAGGGAATTGTACTTGTGACTGGTTCTGATCATTTTACCTACATCTGAGTACTTACCTGTTTCACATGGTTAGTTATTTAGTGGTGTATTGTAAGCAAACCTACTGCTGAATGTATAGATTTGTTTTATATGGTTTTGTGTGATATTACTCTCTGCTAGTTTTGTTCGTGAGTTCTAAAGGCCTAAATAAATAACTTTATTTTTATAATGGACTGAGCTGAATTATTGTGTTATTCTGTTATACTCATTATGGCCCCCTGACCACACTCACACACTCTCGAGACTAAGCCTTGACTGCTCTTCACACTACCTTGATTGGGTTTTGGCTAAACTGAGTCGCCCAGTTTACCATAACCCACCAGTGTTGATTTTAGAAATCCATCTTAACACCTATTTAAAAGTAAACGGGCAACAAGGAACAAATGTGCGTGTGCTTACAAGACTGTCTCCACTAAAGCACTGACTAGCTCCTACTTAGTCTAGCACCATAACCTGAATTTCTGTAACCAATCGTGGCTCAGTAAAAGCATCAACCATTTTATGTAACCCAACTGTCCCCTCAGAACTCTGATACCGACTGTACATAATGAACTACTTTGGCGTGTAATCCTATACTTAATATGTCTTGTATGTATGCCACTCCTTTATGTTGAACTGTGTCCTTGTTTGTCGCAGGAGCTTTAAAGCAGCACCCTTGAACGTTAGTACATTATACAACTCAACAATAAATACATTTTCTGTGTACTTTGGATGGCGGTACAAAGATGCAAGTCTTTAACCTTTTTTCGGGCACACCCTTAATTGGCAAGCATGTTTGCACAATGTAGTGGCCCTCCACAGCTAAGCTTTTATTTACCCTGTGTGCAAATACACAAGTGTGTGCCATACACGTTGTCATCGGCTGATCTATGAATGTTTGCTGACATTTTTTTGACCAACCTTCACGTTTGTTGAATTTCTACTGAATCTACCACTTTTTTTTACAGAAAAATGCATGACCTCCTAAAGAATCTAGGTTGGAAGCTCATGGCAGCCATGGCCAGATTTTGAGAACTGTATGGATAAGGGTGTATAAGATTCAAGGCTGTTTGAATGAAAAGAAGCCTTGGAAAGTTTTATTGTGGCAATTATCCCCGATTGGGTGGCCTATGAAAGTTTGAAATGTGAACCAAATATGATTTAGAATCTGAATGTGCATTGAGCCCCCAAGAGTGCTATGAAATAGATGTTTCTCCTCCACACCTTCTGTCATTCACTGGCACTCAACCTGAAGCAGCTGGAAGATGACACACCCACGAAAGATGGAGGGTCTTCTGCTGCATTTGTCCTGAAATTGTGCAATCAAACGTGAAGTTATTCTAGCTTCTAAACAATCTATACTTCCTCAGAAAACAGAATCAATCCAGTCGGTGCTCCCCTCACTTGAGCTGTTGGGGGTAGCTGGATTACTCTCCTCCAGGACTCATTTCACCCTTGAATATTATCTTGTTTCTGGACTGCACTGAAGGACTTGCAGTTGGTAGGGCCTACATTCTACAGCTGCGTAAAGAAGTAGACTGCACCTCCTGACAATGTGAAATATCTTAGTTCCCTTCTTCAGACTGCTGTCGCACTGCTTACCCCCCATGGCTACATTGACTACATCCTAGCTACACGGCGGGTGCACAGTATCGAGTTCATCCATGATTTTCTAACATGATACAGGGCCCTTGGTTCTCCCTGGTTTGTAAGGTTCTTTGTTAGCTTTCGCGGCACTTCCTTTGATGAATGGTGACTTGTGCTGTCCCAAGCAAGTTTCACCTTTCCCATTTTCTCCATAACCGCACGCTCCTAACGAGTGTGATTGTAAGTGCAGCTGCTGTTTGGCGTTACTCCTGCTGACCGCTTTGAAAAGACATTGAAAAGTACATGCTCCGCACCCCAGCATTTGGACTGCATAAAAACCGGTAGAGGCGTGCTTGCTAATATCAAGTGCGGTTGTGAGTGCAGCTGCGGTTTGGTGGCAGGCTGCTGGTCTGACTGGGCTTGATGGTAGAACTCCTATAAATTAAACAGAATTAAGCTATTGATTATATAACGCTCACTGAAAGCTGACGTACAACTATGCCATCTCGACATATAAACAAGAATAACTATGCGTCCTATCCCCTTCGCTCTAAGACCTGGGGAGCAAACCAAGCCACTAACAAAACCTTTGCAAGCGGGAGGGTTGCCACACTGAGGGAGAAGACGTCTATGGTGCCACCGGATATTACATCTACCGACTCTCGTAGAGAGAAAATAACAAATTACTCCAGAGCAGAGGTCCATCCCAAAACGACACATGTCATTTAGCACTAGACCCATAGAAGAAAATCATTTAAACACCTCAAAGCCCACTTCGATAGACAACAATAATTCACTGTTGGAATTGAGCTATACGTTCAAGCGTCTACACAGGGACCCTGCTCCGGACAAACCGTGAATTGGGACCCACTCTGGCCCTATCCGGCTCACGGAACCCTAAGAGATTTCGGCCTTCATGAGACAACAGCTCACTCCAAGTGCTCCACGTACCCGCAATCCAGCAATCATTTGAGGATTGCCTACAGCATCCCATTGCTATAGCAGCAGACGATACCACGGACTACACCACAACTGGTGTCCATCCTGACGAAGGCCAACACACAGACAGGCTCCAATCAAGCCCGATTTGGCCGAAACACACCTGTGTCGATCCCCCGTGACACAACTGTACCATCCCCCTCTTGTGTATGTTTTTGTAAAAACTGTTGTGTACACCTTGTGTAAATCACGCCTGGGACCACCTTCTGTCCCAGGTGCACCCTCTTCCAATTGTAGGTCCTTCCTACCTCATTTATGAATGTGCCTCTATGTGAAGTTTTGACCTCAATATCTGAGGTTGACACCTACCTGTGTTACCACAGAATACAATCACTCTTGTCCGTTTGCTCTAAACTTTCATGCTCATCGAAAGTACTGTAAAGTAATCATTGAGTCACTAAAAATGTTCTGTGTTGTTTTGAAATAAATATCAACATTCAGAACTACACAACCGCTTGTAGGATCTTCCATCCTGATTATTTTTGATATGTATACATGTACCCACCTGGGTAAATCAGGAGTCCGCCAGGTGTCCTTATTTTCTACTTGAGCGTTGATAATGTGTTGCTGGAGCAATGGGCCCTGAGTGAACATTTTTAAATCCTATTATTTAACGTATACGTACCACCAGGTGGATCTCACACGGTGGAGATCCTCAATATGGTTGGTACTACGATGACAGAATGGCGAATTACAGAAGAAAACCCCTTTGTGCTTATTAGAGGTGACATAAACGCTCACAGCTTGGAGAGTCTAAATGTCTTGCCTTGAGGCCGACTTGGACCTATTGACACTTCTGGTGAAAGGTGGCTTAATATTCTAACTCATTGGGGAACACGTATGCTAAATGGGTCTACTAAAGGGGACAACCCAGGGCAAAACACTTGGAGGGCAAATGGAGATACCGCAATCTTAGACTACTTTTTTTTTTATTAGTGCTGTGGAGGTGGATTATGTGCAAGAACTATGTTCTAGCTTCAATAGCTATAGTGACCATGCTATGATGATTTTTACTAGGACATTAGACAGTAGCCCTATGCCTGTTAAGAAAACTGGATACATAGAGATAAAGATGGGCAATAATCGGGTAGTCTGGTCAGACAAGAATATTAAGGTCGTGAATGTACACCTGGCCGGCAAACTTGAGCGAATTCAAATCTCGGATATAGGTAGTAAAGCAGAGGATATAATTGAGTGGTACAAAAAATTGAATGAGAGGTAGTTAAGGAGATACACCTATAGAGATGGAGGGAGTTAATAAAACGTATGACCGGGAGATTAGAAATGCTAAATGTAAATTAAGACAAATGATCAGGCACATTTTGAGGCATGAACAAGACAAGACACCACCCATGCATTTGTAAGCATAAAAAAGGAAAGGAACGCCAACATAAACCTGGTCAAAAGATGGCACATGAGCAACAAAAATGCTCAGTGGCAAAATGTTTAAGCTTATCACTAGAACAGAAACAAAAACTATATGGGAACTGTTCAATGGTTTACAGAGTACTAACTGGTAGAATAGTCAACCCAATTAATGAGCAAATGTGGGTGGCGTGTATATCTGAAGTGTACTGTAACAACTTCACATTTGGGACAGCAGTAGGGATCTAGAGCTGAAACTGCTTAACATCAATTTTGATAAGCTTCACATAACTTGACAAATGTCCTATTTACACTTTACAAGCAGATCTGCAAAGAATGCAAACACCCTTTCACCTGGAAAAAGGCCTTCATAATACCAGCCTATAAAGAATGAAGGAGAAGTGATCCATCAAACTATAGACTGTTATCTATGCTGGACTCCACCAGTAAACCGTTTGCCTCTGATACTGGACAAATTGAAAGCATGGGTGGATGGCCACGGCTTGTACCGTTTCAGATGGGTTTCAGGGCGGGATGAAGCACAACGCACATCCTCATATTGCTGAATACATTAATGCAAATAAACAAAAAGTGGTATCATCCCCTCACCACTTGTTTTATGTTGATTTTAAATCAGCGTTTAATACGGTCTGCCGACAAACTGTGGTGTCAGCCGATTGCTTGGTGCATCCCAGAGAACCTCCTGCATGTTCTGCGTGACTTCCACTCAGACACCTCAGTATCGGTCAGGCTGGACTTCATGGGTGCGTACACCAGGGATATTACTACAACAAAAGGCCTGAAGCAGGGCTGGGTGCTTGCGTTGTTGCTCTTCAACCTGTCCATGGCTGATATGCCCAGGCTTTTGACCTACGCGAATAACTTTCCCCCAAAGATCGGGAGAGGCCACGTGCATTAGATATCCTATGCCGACGACGTGATCCTAATTGACCATTCTATTGTGGGCCTGAATAAATCGGCACAGGTTTTGCATGAATTTGCAGTGAAGAATGAATTAATTTTGAACTGGGGAAAAACGAAACACATGACAAACGGTGGCAAGAAGGGGAAAAAATGGCTGCTTTATAAACCGTGTTTGCATTGACCGAGTCACAGAATATAGGTACCTGGGTGTGACAATCGCTGAAGACCAAAAATATATGGAAATGAAAAGAGACAAAAGAACTAGAGCCCATGTATTAACCTGCCTATCAAAAACATTTGCAGATAACACTGCAGAATATACCCTTAAAGGGATGACCACAGTCAATGGACAATGCATGATACCAACTATAATAAATTGATTGGAAGCATTATGCCAACTAAAATTAGACTGCACAAATACATTGGAAGGGGATTTGTGCAGGCGGATCTTGGGTTTATCCAAGGGCATTCTGGTGCAGGCAATTCGCCTGGAACTGTGTATCACATAGATTGTCGGCCAATTAGTTGTACAAGATGGCATACTATATATCCACGCTAGAACAAAGCCTAAATGTCCCATGTTGGCCTGTATAGGCACTATTCTGAACATTGAGGAATGTGGATTATGACGAGCCTTTGGAAATAAGGTGGAGGAATTGTTCATATGTATTGGGTGGACCCCAGACTGGGAAATGGATAACCAGAGGTTAATAAAGGACTACACTGAAAAGGTGAAGTTTTGGGACGGAGGTCTAAACCGCTCACACTTAGCTACATTGAAAGCGTATGCAGAGTTTGTATAGATACAGACCACCCATCTAACACCTCAGAAATATCTTACTAAGTGCCCCGACCCTGCATTGCAGAGATTGTTAACGCTCTTACGTTTGAATTAACTCCCGGTAATCGGGGTTCTGGGACCGAGAATGGGGCAACCGAGAGAAGAAGGGGGTTGCAGACTGTGTAAGCATAATCCTATATTCGAGTCTGCACGGCACCTACTGACAGGCTGTATTAATACGGGGAATATATATCTAATGTTCCTGCGTCCACATGTACATAGGCCGCAAGACATCCGAGTAATGGCTTTTGGAGATGCTGCCTGTTGCCCACTGATCATACATGTCATTTGTCATTATTTAAACTATGGCAACGTATTAAGACATTACTTGAAGCAGCATGATATAACCATAGAAAGTATTGAAAATGATCTAACCCGGTAGGTAATTAGGGAGTATAAACTGCCCAGGACTCGAGAACTGTGATATTGACCCTAAAGACTGCTTAGCCACTAACTTTAAGTTCAGCAGAATTCTAGTGATCGTGTTTGCTTGATTGAATGTTTTATATAACATCTTTTTTGTTTTTATATGAAGCAGTATTTGTGTTGTGCTTGGACTTTATATTTTATTACTTTACACATCTCTTTATAAGTATCACGACAGAATAATTTGTATTCATTCATTTGATGTATTTGTGAAACTTTCTTTAAAAAACGAAATCACAATAAAAATGTAAAACATTAAAATGACCACAAGGCCTTTGTGTTGTCTTTGGCCGATTGGAAGCTGGTTTCTTACCATGGCTTCTGCTGATTCCAAAAAGTGTGTTGGCTCTGCTTTGCTATAAGAACAGAGCCAAACGGTCATTGGATAAGATTGGATTTGCTTCCAGCTTAAAATTCGTAAATACGAACAGTTGTCTTTCGACTGAATAACTGAACATTGGGTATCTTCTGCGAATGGTCATGTGACTGCCTTAAACTCTGTGCCTAGAAGGTTATTGCCCATCATTACTGGTTGCAGCCTCGGGTTACACGTCTGCATAGTTGTTACAGTGGATCCTATGGTGTGTTACAGTATACCTTCTAGCTTGCTCCTCATTAGGGAAGCCGTGGCTCATCTGCCTCAGATTTATCCATGCGAGAGTGGGGCATTTATGGGAGGAGGCCTAGGGCTTAGTCTTTGTGCTACACATAAGGTTTAGTAAAGCCCGCTTTACAGAGATGAACTGGTTAGGGGAACCATTCTTAAACATTGTAATACCTGTTTTTATTTCAAAGACTAAATTCCTTTCATGAGGACACACGTTCTTAGTCTGTGCAAGTCATGTTGATCTATGACCTATTCTTGCTGCAAAACAAATATGCTACAACTATGCAAGTGTGCAGCCTTATATCTGTTATAGTTTCGGAGGCAGCCTTTTCTAACCTCCCATGTGCTCAAAGGTATCAAATGAAACATTACATTCACACACGTCACCACTTCTATGGATATTTATGAGACTAACAAGTAGAACTTTAAAACGGGGTCTCATGCTTGGGGCGTCATGTAAACTTAGTCAACATCACAGGGAGTCGATGGACACAGCCTTGGTTAGCCTAAAATAAACTTGAAATAAGAATAGTTTCAAAACCCAACCACTAGATGGCAGAATTATGCAACGCATGTGAATCTGTAACTTGTATCACTCCGCAGAACTGTTCTTACTTGTAACCTGTAATTTTGAGGTTTTCCATTCTTTTTGCTTCCTACTTGTATGCCAATTATTGTGACCTTGATTTTACAGTGTAATTGATGTGCAAGGATAATATGTAATTGTTTGTGTTATGGTTACAGATATAAATCTTTTACAACAATGAATCAATATATACATCTTACAGTTCATTATACAAAACATATTTTCTAAAACGACCACCACCACAATCCTTATTCATGTCATAAACAGGTGATGTAACACAAAAAAAGTTTTATAATAAGTTTATAAAAGCATTTTACGTCCTTATAAAACATCGACATAAATGTTAGCCATCCGTCTATCAACTCCAAGAATAAGAACTCTTACTAAATTCATCAAAGTAGCAATTACTAATTAAATTGGCTACGTTGTGTGATGCTGGAAATGCATCGGTGGGACAGGGCCTCCGTATCCTTGTCCTTTACTGTTTTTATCATGTGTTCTGTCGTGTTTTCCGCGCAGGAGTTCAAGTGGGACTCCTGGCGGTGCAGATCGCTTTCTTTTGGTTTGGTGAACGGACCCGTGGGATACCCTTATGGCACCCATGGGTGGGGGTACAACCCTGTGCCCCTAGTGTATGTTTTTAGGCACCTGTGGGTGGCCCACAGAGCAGGGTATGGGCTGGTGGCAGCTCCATGCTGAATTTGACAGGTGCGCGGAGTATCCTCCATTTTGGGATACCCCGGCCCTGCCATGGGGATCAGTTGATTCCTGATGGAAAACAAGATGGCCCTGGTGGCCTCTTGCTTTCTCTTACCCATTACCTTGTTTTCCCAAAGTCCTGGGAAGCCCTGACTCTGTCCCTTCCCCCTGACTGGCTGTTGGGTGGAAATGCCATATATGGTGTTGTTGTGAAGGCCCGGCCAGATTAGCTGGAGCCTTCCCAGTGATGTATGTTGTGGGTACCTCCTGTGGGTGGGACCTGGGTGAATAGAGTGTGTGACGAATATGCATTCGGTGTTGTGGATGTCTAGTATCTGGTGGTTGACACAATGACTGAGACAGCCCTGCCCGAAACCGGTATGAATGCAGCTGGAGTGTTGAATGGCTCGGTACTTGTCCCAATACACATAACTTGTTGTGAGTGTCTGGAGAGAAGTGAATGGCCTGAATACCTTGTGTGCCTGATTGGCTGCCTGCCTGCATGAATGCCCGTAGTCGTGATTGGATGCTTGAGTGTGACCCAGCGGAATGAATGGGAGATCAACAGTATATCTGGGGACCTCTCACTGCTAGGAATCTTGTTCAGAAGCTGAAGTCCACTACGACGAGTAACTGGAGTAACTGACGCTTGACCTTGAAGCCCTGCTGGACGAGAAGAATTGCTGTTGCTCTCCTTTGCAATCTGAAAGCTGCTGTGCTTCCAAGGACTGACCCAGAGAGGACCTGGTAAGGCGCCCTCTTCCTGAGCTACGAGGGACCATCCCGCACAGCTGATCTTTGCCAACGCTCCCTGGTAGACAGACCATCGACAGGCTGCCAACCCGATACGGAGACTGCTGCGGAACTCCAAGGAGAAGCACCCGGACTGTTGTCCGCCACTGTCGCCGACCGCCGTCGTTGACCGGAGCTGCCATGCTCCCGTTTGCCTAAGAACTTCCATTGATCATCGGACGCTCTCGTCTGCATCGTCACCCGCTTGTCTCCTGCTGGAGAAGGCCCGACCGTCGACGCGCCGAGGAGCATCCACCGGTGGGTTTCCCGCCACCTAAAGACCACAGAGACGCCGACGACTCAATGCCCTTGCTGGGCCACAGTTCCTCATCATCTCTTTGCGGTCCAGAACTATCGTCATCGAAGTGCCCCGCACGCCTCTTCCTTGCAGGACACCAACGCTCTGTCGTCGACGAGCACCGCTAGGGACGAAGCTGTCGCTTCCCTGCCGTAGTTCACCCTGTTCACCGTCGGACGTTCGACGACCCGTGACTCCTGCTTTAAAGGGAGGGCACTCAAGAAGGGCCGTCGATTCCCTGACACCGAACGCCGAGTTCCTCGACACCTCTCGACGATCTGTGGCTCCTGCCTTAAAGGGAGTCACTCAAGAAGGATCGGTCAATGCATCGTCGGAGAACTCTACTCCACCAGGTACATTGGAGGGGGGGGGTGTAACATTAATAGGAAGAAGTGAGACTATTGAACATATGGACTGGGCTTGTGCTATATATCTTTATTTACAGGTTGCCCAGGTGGGGGGGGGGGATCTCCACACAGAACTGTGCCTCGTGGTAGGGGTCAGCATTCTGCCTACTGTTTCAACCATCATGCGTTCCTTCCTATCTCTATTGCTGGTTTCCTCGTTATTGATCTGTGTGACATTTTAACCGTACAGTTGATGCACTTTAATGAGATTTGATAACATTGGTGGTACCACTTTAGAACTGTATATATTTATCATTAGTGACTTCCGAGTACAAAGTGCGTTATTGTGATCGTGTACATACCTTTGAATATTAATTATATAAAGACTGTGTTTTCAGTAATACAGTGTGTGGACATTCCTTTGTGGGGGTTTGGGGACTACACTGTACTTAAGAACCAGCCTGCATCACCTCCTGAGAAGCTAGGCCTTGATTGCTCGACCACGTACCAATAATAGAGAATCTTGGCTGGGGTCCTCTGTGCCTCTCCTCTACCATATAGAGAGCGGAAGTACAGACACCCCCTACCAGTCTTTACACGTTGACACAACCAGGCCTACATACATCCCATTTAATTCGTAACAGTTTACTGAGAGCCACTCACAACACAAGGAGTTCCTTTCTTCCCCAAGCTAAGTGTCGCACAATAAAGGGTTAATGTTAGTTCTTTTATTCACCCCTTTCCCAGCCGCATATCATGCCCCTTGGATCCCTACCCCTGAGCTACCAATGAGCCAAGAACTAGACTGGTGTACAGGAAAAATATTTGTATTTATTTAAATTAGAAGTCATATCACAATAACCTACACACACACCCCACCTTGTATGTGGCTCACAATTAACTTCTTGTAACACAAATGAATCACACAAATTACAATACTTTTCCTTTTTTTACAGATTACACTTCAAGAGATAATGAAACTGGTCAATGAACAAAAGTAATTTACATGTGTAATGCTGTGCAATTAAGATTTTCTTGCATGCTTAAAAGGCGAGCAGTTGGCTTTATAAATTGGTACAAAGGCATATGACAGTTATAATTTCACTCACATATTGGTTTAAAATAAACACAGGGTGATTTAGAGGTTTGTTTTCAGACATCCTCCCTCCACTTAAAGGCCTTTGTTGGGGATGCGAAGTAGCAAGAATTGGGATGATTTGGGAATTCTGGATTTCAGACCCCCCCTCCACTTTTAAAGGCCTGTGCTGGGGAAGCTGGTTAGTAATAATGGGGATGGTTTGAGAATTTCAGATTTCAGATCCCACTCAATTTAAAGACCTGCATTGGGGAAGCTAGCAGTTTAGTTTTTTTCTTTTTTTAGTTTAGGGACAAAGACATCTCTCTTCCTAAAGAAGTCGGGTTAACGGGGCAAATAGGATCACCCAATTAAATTACAGCCTGTAGTTTTTAGCGCACACTCGGAATGAGCTTTGTTAATTTCGAATTTTAATTAAAAATGACTCTGCGTGTTCTGCCAAGGGGAATTCATTACATTTATATTTTTAGTCAAATAGGCTAAGGATCTACACAGTTTTGCTGCTTCCCCCACCTGCTACAAAGGGAAAGGATTTAAAGCCAGCAGATCCCCATCCACCTTTCGGTTGCAAACGAGTACAATTCTGCTTACACAGAAAACCTCTGTTTACCAGCTACATGTGAGGATCCCCTGGAAGGACAGGACAGTGGACTGGTCACTCCACTCTGAAGGATGGTCCCCAGCTCTTCACCATAGTCCAGTCAGCTTTTTGTATGCCTCCATAGCAATAGACCGCTCCACTCAGAGGCAATCTCTACAAAATCTCCTTTTGGTGTTTCCTGGTAGATGTCAGTTGGTAATTTTTAGCAGCTCTCCCTGATAGTACATTTCAGCAGTTCTCTCCTTTTACTCATAGTACTTCCACTTTATATGGCAAGGATGACAAATATTTCTTACTCCAGATTCCAGCCTTAATTATAGCCCCTCTGTTCACACCTGGCCCCTACTTTGGTCATGCACCAGCCCGAACATTTGGCCAGCTCAGAACTGTTCTCAGAGACAGTAGGTCTAGTCAAAGTCTGTTTTCAACACCTATTAGCAGGACACATGTTATTGCAGTTATAAACAGTTGGGATGCCAGCCAGGCTTTCAGTTCTTTGTAAATTGTGCCCAGAGCCCCACCATGTTTCCTTAGCTGAAATGGACTTGCATATTGCAATTTCTAATTTCAGCCTTGATTCCTTGACACACGGTGTGTTTTCAGGGTACACTTTGTATTTTCGTGAAAGTACAGGACTGTTTCTTTCAATCATTAATAAAATACACTTTTAATTATCTGCGGTTTGTTTTTCTGCTGAAAAGTGAGTCTGAGTTGTCACAGTGCACCATGTTTCTGATGGGTGACAGTTTCAGTAAAAATGCATTTGTTTCTCAGCCAGTAATATGATGTGCTTTTCCAATCTACACTTGGATTACATTTTTGTTTTTAGCCTTCTCTGGATTTCCCTTGCAGAAAGACATCCGCATAATCTGCCTAATTAGGCCCACAGGAACTTTTCATGGCAACCAGCCAGGCTTTTGTTTTCAAATGTTTAACTGGTATTTTTCATGTGAAGTGAAGGCACGCCTGAAAAAATACTACCCACTAGGGAAAAAGGCCCAAAATGCACTTTAAAGGGTAACAAGGTTTTATTTCCACAAAACAGAATATCAGCAAAGGACTCTACTGCACGAGAATGTTCTGAGGTCCGGGAGCACGTGCAGTACCGTATAACCACACACAGCGTCACTCATGATGACATACTATACAGAACAATTCTCCAATCCCAATTGGAAGGGCACTACACATATAAGGCCTGTTTCATATGTGATGTCAGGCCATTGGTCCATCTTAATCTGTCTATCTCATCCACGTGGGTGCTGCTGGGTTCGACATCCGCGGTGAGGTTGGTCTAACAATTAATTGGCTACTCTGTTATGCAATGTCACCTTATTGTTGCAAACACCTGGCAGATACACCGATGGGCTGTAGACGGGACAAGGTCACATTAACTTGCATGCTTCACTTATTCCCAGACAGCTCAGCAACTCCAAGGGACCTCCACCTTCGTTTTGGGCCATAATTTAGTTGCTACCTTGCACCTCGCTGCACAAATCACGTGACCCATTTCTGAAGGCACAATAGCCTTGCCTTCTGATCTTAGTGATTGATCGAGGTGGGTAAATGTTTTATGGTCGGTGGTATGGGTTTGGATGATACTGTGGCATGCGGGGGTCTCAAGATAAAAGCTTTGCCGAACTGTATTTCTTGTGCAGGGATCATTGGGGTCAGGGGCCTTGCTATATGTCTCACGGGATGGTACTGCCAAGAGGCGCGCTGCTGTCCTTGCAGGGCACATTTTCTTTGGAACAATGTAGGATTTCATAGGCTATGGGGGACCTGGCCATGGTGTGGGGGGTGTACGCGCTCATGCGAGGCACCTAATATTAAAGCACCTAATACTGTTTGCTGTGCTTGGGCCTACGTTCCAGGGTGGCAGCTATTTGCCTAAGATGACGTTCACATTTGTGTCTCTTCTAGAGCTTCTAATATATGCATTAGAGCGAGCGTTCACCCCCCTTTGTGTGCCCTTCTCGCCCCTGCTCCCCCGAATTTGTCTTCTAACGTTTGTGTCTTATTCGGTATTGCCTAGAGGGGTGGGAAGACCCTGTCTCCTTCCCAGCATTCCCCCCTTTCATTACTTCTACAGTAACAAACTCCCCCAATAGGTTACCCCAGGCGCCCATGAGTTCATCTATATTCTTCAGTGTACCCCCTGGATTTCTCTTCCTGTAGTCTTTTAGCCTCTATGTATGGCGGGGAACCTTTAATTGGGACCCATGTTCTGCACACATCTTGCAAGCTTTCCCCAGACTGGGCGTATTCTTTTGGGATACATGTCATGTAAATGCAACCCCCAGCTAGGTCAACCCTGTTTCTTGGTTCTTCTTCAGGAGTTGGCAAGGGGGTAGGGGCAAACGTTTCTGTTGCCCCCCCCTTGCAAGTGTACTTTTGGTATTACAAGTAGGGCTGAGTGCAGTGTGGCCAGCGAACAATAGCCCCTCCATGATGGTGGGAGGTGCGCGTACACTTGTTGGCCACACACCCAGTAGTAATCCATCACTGCCGCCGTGCCTTTCGTGAGATCAAGAATGAGTAGAGATTTGTTGCAATGTCCATTGAATCCTATAGGTATCGTTCCAGCACTGTAAAAGAAAAGATCTGAAGTTTCCTGTTTGTACACTTTTACTGGTTTCTCCATTGCTTCAATCCATGTTAGTTTAGTGATATATTCAGTCCATAATTGTGTACATGCAGCTTCCACCCTTGCCAGAACCCCTTCTTCATATCCCACGAGGCCCTCTGCCATGCTGCTCACTGTTTCTTGCCATTTGTTATGCGAGTATTTCAGTCCTCCTTTTACCAAATAAGGTCTCCTTAGGCATTAGTTGCTTTTTGGATTGTTGCATTTCAGGCGATCTGCATCCACCACTTCGAGTCTTACATTGTGTACCTAGCAAGTGCCTCTGAGCCTACACAGCACAAGATGTACTAGGCGTTGTGTCTCTATAATTGCACTCCTGTGGCACTAAGACCTTGAGTGCCCCTAACGCATGCAGTATCAATGAACACATACAACAGCTTCCATTCACTCTATTTCTTCCCATCACACTCATATCAGTATACCAACTGTTACAGTCCAGAGTGGCATACATCTTCTATAGCATCTGAGAGCCATGCCCACGATATGCATCATATTCTAATTGTTTTTTTTTGTAAAATGTATTCAGAATTTTCTAAAACAAGTATACACATTAAGAAAAAATGTCCAGAAACCAGTAAATTTAATTCCCCCCCCCTAAAGGTATAAGAAGTCCAGAACCATCCTCCAACAAGTATCTACAACATGAACAACAGATCAACACTGAAGCAAGGCTAAATGAAGAGAAGGAAAGAAAAAAATACAAGAAAAAAAATGCAACCCATTTAACTAATCTCCCCTCCCCCCGGTCATTCAGGATAAAGCATCCATTGTAATGTCAAATCCTGCAAACACCTGTAGTTACTCAAACTTAAAACTGCATGACTGTAACAGCAAAAATGAAATAGAAAATTGTACTTATCTTCGCAGTCATCCACTCCCAGAAAAGAATATTCAATCCAGGTCCAAGTCCAAAACCTTTGAGCTTGTCTTTGTACGTATGGGTACTCCTCTATATCCATTTATGATTGTGGTTGCATTATTTACATGAGCGGGGTTGGTACATTTGGAAAACAAAAGGGATCTAGCAATATAGTCTAATAATCCAGATGAAGGGGATGGAGTGTTACAATTTTGGGGCACGGGTTTGGACTTTGGGAGTGATTCATTAGCTTGTGGGTTGGGCTCTGGGAACAAAACATACTACTTTACCTGTGTGGAATGTTCGATTCTGTCTGATTCTGCATGTGAAACACTATTTACAATAAAGTTATGGCCTCCTGTCACCCTCCCTTTTATATTACCCTCTAATATAGAAATACTCACTAAATAAATTCCCAGGCTAACCATTGAAATGGCAAATACAATAGCTAGAAAATGCATAGCATGGATATGAATACACAATTCTAGACCTAACATCATACTCTTAACGATAATACTTTTTAACATGTATTCAGTGATTTGAAGGCACTGGTGTCATTTGTTCATATATTGATTATTAAAAGGTGCTGGCTCCATGCTTTCGATGAATCTGAAAGGCAAAATATAGGCATACAAAAGAGAGAGAGAAAGAGAGAATAAGGCAAGCACAAGAGAGCACCTGGCTATATAACCGAAGTGTTGTAGCAGCTTTTTGCATGTGCACACATTGAAGGGATGAGGGGGTGTGTGAAACGGAACTTAAGCTATGGCAGTAGGAAATTAAATGAGGTAGATGCCCACTGCCAATTATGAAAGTGCTGGTGTAACGTCTGAAGAAGCCTTCCGAAAGTCGGACAAGTGAATCCAGTACCAGAGGCCTTTCACTTTGATGGCACGCAGAGTGAAATAGACCCTTCAAATGGTCAGTTGAACCTGGAGCTGTTCCACTTAAGGATTGAACATAGACAAGTTCTCATGGCAGCAGAGGTTGAGTGGGTGGGCGTTCAGTTGTGCAGTAAGCAGTGGCGCTTGGCGGGTCTTCTGTTTGGGGCGGTGCAATCTGCCATGAAATACATCTAATGTCACGTGTTAGGGTTGTTAAATAGTCTTTAAACTCGTCACATAAAACCGCTGCTGCCCTGATGGGAGATATTGGTGAGTGCATGCAACGACCAGTTACCACCTCATGCGATAAATGGTGGTCTTTGCTGGGCTGTGTGCGCAAACTGAACAGGGCCAAGGGTAGGCAATGCACCCAGTTTTTCTTTAACGTGTTGCAGAACTTCGATAGTTTACTTTTTAGCAGTCTGTAAATTCTCTCCACACCCCTGTTGGCCTGGGGTTGATAAATCATACACATCTGGTGTTTAATGGCAAGCAGTGTAGTAATCTCCTTAAACAATTCATTGAAAAAGTGTGTCACATTATCTGACCATAACACATCGCACACGCCCCATCGGTGAAACACTTTGCGGACCAGAAATGTGGCCGTGCAGTTGGCATCCGGATGTGCACATGGACCCACCTCCACCCAACGTGAGAAGAGGCAGACAACAACTTTCAAATATCTGGACCCACCACGCCTCTCCCCCATGTCTGTGTAGTTGATATGCAACTCGCGGAACCACCCAGTGGAGTGGGGCAGTGTGCCTCTCAAGGTTTGTAAGGTCATGCCTGTGCTGAAATGTTGACACGTGGTGCATCTAATGGCCATGTTTGTTAGGTGTTCCTGGATATTGTGAACAAATCAATCCTTCTGTATGTCAGGAGTAATATGGTGCTTGGAGCTGTGAGAGGGGTGATGAAGCGGATCAAAAGTTGTTACAGCTGCGTGGCATTACTATCTTTCTTGTGCATTGCAGCCTCCACAATAGCTCTATACAGGAGTGTGTGTAACCCCCTTTTACCCACAATTGTTTCCTCTAGTCTCGGCCGCTTCCCTGTTTCTCAGTAATTTGCGTGCTAGACAGGGTATTGTAGCCGTCGAGGGGCTAATCAGTGGTAGGCGTCATGAGGACATATTCAGTTACATTGGAAACTGGGAGGTATGCCACAAGTTTGGCCGCGGTATCTAGTGTTTCCGAGTGGCACTTCGTTAGTGTTAGTGTGGGCGTTGCATTTGATGACCGCCAGGACAGAAGGTTGTGACAGTGCGAAGATCAGTTTATCTAACAGCACGGCGTGCTGTACCCGGGACCCGTCTGCCCTCCTAAATGCCCTCCTAAAGCCCCTCCTCTTCCACCATGACTGACCGGCATGCACAGTGGTAGTGACATATGCTGAGTCTGAGTAAATGGTCACTTGACACCCCTGTGAGGCTTGTAGTGCTTCAATCAGTGCAATGAGTTCTGCTGCCTGGGCTGAGTAATGCATTGGTAGTCTTTCTGAATTCAATGTTTCATATTCACCGTCCACTATCTGTACTACCGCCGCCCCAGTGTGTCTGAAACCTGTGTTCTGGTCAATTGTCACTGAACCGTCAACGAAGAGGACCACCCCACCTCCACCCTGTGAGTGGCCTGTCCTTTGCCTTGGGGGATGTCATCCTCCTCCCCCTCATACATCACACAGTCATGTTGTGCTATGTCTTCATCAATGCATCTTTCTGTAATGAAGGTTGCAGTGTTAACTGTTTTACAACACACAATGTGAATATTTGGGCTAGAGAGAATTATCTTACATGCTGATGCTTTTTGTGTGACGTAACAGCCCATCACAATTGTGGAACTCTTCTCTATGATAAATGCCTCTGCCGCAAGAGCCTGTTTGTGTGCGAACTGGCTCTGCATCACTGAGTCTAGCATGCTACTATAATAGGCCAGTGGCCTGAGTTGCCCATTGGAGTGGGAGAATAGATACAATTCCTGTGTGTAATCTGGTGTTGCTAACACTGGGACGGTCGATTTTACTTCCTTTAGATCATTAAAGCCCTGTACCATCTCTTCAATCCACACCACCTTATCAGTCTAGTGTGGCTCCTTCAGACCCTGTAAGAGTGGCCTTGTGTAGGCTGCATAATCAAGTATCCATGCCCTGAAGCAGTTGCACAACCTTAGGAATGTTTGCATCTCTTTCACCATCATAGACCGTGGTGTGGCACGCACAGATGCTGCTCTGTCTGGTATTCTTTTCTCGTTTGCTGATATGAACTGCCCTAAGTATAAGACTTCTTGGAGGCAGTACTGCAATTTTTCTCTGTCAACCTTGTATCCCTTGCCTGCTAGGAGTTGTAAGAGTGTGAGGGAGACATGTCTGCATTGCTGCTCACAGCCACTGCACACGAGCAAGTAATCAATGTACTGGATGATTGTACTGGGCACTTGGATGTTGTTCTGTTAAAGATACTGGGGCTCTCACAGTACCCCTGTGGGGCAGTTTTTTTGTGTTCGAATCTCATTCCCCCATGGGTAAAGGTAATGAGGTACTGGGAGTCTGGGTGAAATGGTATGGAGAAAAATGCATTTTTTTTTTTGGTTGACCACAGTGAAGTTTGTTGCCTCCTTGGGGATGCTACATAAAATTGTGGCAGGGATGGGAACCACAGGAAATTCTTGCTGTACAATGTCATTGAGGTGGTGCAAGTCCTGGATCATCCTTTAACTCTCCCATTTTGCCTTTTTCACTGGGTATATAGCCGTGTTGCATGGGGGGGTGGATGACCTAATTATCCCCATGGCAAGCAGGGCACTGATTGTATCTTTTATTCCCTCTTCTGACTCCCTTGAAAGTGGGTATTGTTTCACTCGTGGTAGCACTGCTTCTGGTTAGATTTGTGTAATGCTCACTGGAGTTACTCCCTGCAGGATCCCTATGTCATGGGGGTAGTCGTCCAGTCTCTGGGGCACCTGCTCTAAGTCTGTGTGAAGAAACACGGGCGGGGCTGTGAGGGCCATTATGGGACACCTGACCTTCCTGTACCATTATCTCTCAAGGATACATATTTCAGAAACAATTTCTCCCCCCCCCCACCACCTGGTTTGTCTTCAAACAATTCTGCGTCTGTAACCTCCTTTAGAGGTATCGTGGGGTCAATGCAAAGTACTGTGTGCCACTCGCACACATGCTGGTCACCACAATCCTTTTTGCCGAGACCACCAATCCTTATAGATCTAGTTCAGGCGACACAACAGGTCACAAAATGAAATCTGAGGGAACTCGCCAACAATCTTTGCAAATTTGAGGCACTGCCTCTACGAGCACAGTTATTCCATACACAAACAAGTCTGGGTCGCTGGGGATTCCCCAAACCACCACCTTTAGCCTCATTGCATGTATTATCAACATTGTTCATATGGCACACATCCCTGGTATGGCGCAAACTATGCCGTTGTCAGTGAATTAAATCGTCATGTTAAGCAGGTCCCTGCCCAACAAGTTAACTGGCAAACTTTCGGAATATAGTAGGGGGCCCGTACCACCTTTCCCCCTATTTTGATGTCAAACTCTTCTGGGGCCGGTACAGGGGTTGTGTATCTCATAGGGGATAGAGGTCATCCTCTATGTTGACATCTATGGGGCACTCTGAGGTGGTGGGTGGTACGTATTGCACGTTATATCCGCTCCCTGGCCTACTTCTGCATTCCCTTGAAAAGTGTCCCACTTACCGCAATTCCAACACTGGGAGGGACCCATACCCGATCCTCTGGGCCCCATTCCTCCAAAACCCGCACAACCTCCCCTAAACCCGTTTCTCCCCTGCTGCTGACCTCCTTGTTGCCACTCTGGGGGTGGCGTACTGCTGTAGTCCTCCTCGCTGCCCTTGTACTCTTTCTAGACAAAACGCTGCAGTCCTAACCTCTGTGGATCCCTGCAAGCTCCCTGTTGCCTCTGTTTGTGTCAGTGGACACCGCCCCTTCTATAGCTGCGTTAGCCTGCTTCTTCTGCACTAGTTTTGCCTGATTTGCCTGCAGCTGCTGGGCCGCTTCCGTTTTGCGCTCCTTTATCAGTTTGCAGTGGTGTATTATTATAATCTGTATTTCTGCCCACCTTTTTGCCTCAATGCCTATAATTTTGTCTAGGGCTTTCTGTACTTCCTTCAGTAAGCCCCGTTTGATGAGGAAATGGAAAAGAGGAACTGATTGGTGCCAATGCTCCTGTCTCCGCCCCTCCACATCTCCTTAATCTTAATTATGTATTGCGCAGAATCTTCGCTGTCACCCATAGTGTTTTGCATGTTGGACTGCAAATCAGGCGTGTCTGGTTAGGTGTGCCAAAGCGCATCCCACACCTGTTACCTTATATTGTTGAATGGTGCGCCATCATGCGCATCATCGTCTAACCCCACTGTTGGGTATCCTGCTTTAATCCACATGTCTCCTACCTGCGCTCCCACTATCGATACGAACAGACTTTTCATGTCGCCAACTGCAAGGGGTACGCCCGCAGTCTGTTTTGCAAACGCGTATATCCACTTCACTCCGGCTGTCAACGGTGGGAGCACATTTATAACATTTTTATATGTCCTTCTATGCCCACGGCAAATACTGAGCTCTGCCCACGCATCTATGTTCCAAGGGCATCTGTAAATATTCTCCCTTCTTTTCACACTTCCCTTTTTCCTTGCTACTGCCATCAGACCATATCTCCTTACTCTTTCATCCTACAAGCTTTTCACACAAGTTGTTAGTTTTGGCGCCTGCTGTGCTTCTTCCTCTCTGTCATCCTCAAACTCATCCACGGTGCTCCACCCGCCTCGCTAGCCCTATCCCATACCTCACAGTTCAAAAATTACAAGTACTCAAGTTCTAGTGTAGGTGTATGTAGCAATTGTGCATTGAGAATCAGAAACAAAATGGCATCTTGACCCCATGGTTAACAAATCACATCCATTTTGTGTAGTTCTGCATTTGCAGAACAGATGCAGCCCACCTCATCCTGTACAGAGGGACCCCTGCATACTCCTATTCAGTCTAACTGCTGCTTGCAATATAATTCACCAGGAAGCCCTCGCCCACCCACATCTGCTTCAACAGAACAGCCCTGCAGTGGCTTTCTTTCTCCCTTTTAAACAAACACCAGCTCATCTAGATGGTCCCCAAAAGATCCCGTTGTTGCCCAGTAATCCGTGTGTACCAAAAGGCTCCATCCTCTCCACTGTCATTTTCAATCTCTTTATGAAAACTCTAGGCCATCTCATTGCCATCGTCAATGTCCAGATGTGCAATTGACGCACAGCTTTACCCAAAGTTTGATTGCATTAACCTCTATCAACTCAAGCACTGACTTTCATCATCCAATTCTTGATGTCCAGCATTTCCCTGAAGCTCAACCTAACAAAGACCAAATTGGAAAAAAGCTCAACCGCACCATTATCTCAGTGCCATATCCTTCAGGTTTGTCATCGACAGTGATCCCTCACCAGTAAAACCCAAACATGGTACCAGCTTGTGATACTCTGCAAAGTCAAGCACTTCATCCTGCCACACATTTTAAAGTGCTGGTTATCTCTAACCTGTTTGGTGGCAACACCCTACTTGTAGGTTTCCCAGATGCCACCTTGGTCTTTATGAAAGAATCTACCCAGTAGAACTGATCGCAGGACTATGAAAATATACCAGACCCTCCCACCCGCGCCCCCTTCTCAAGCAGCTGCTCTGGCTACCCCTTCAAGCTTGCATCATGTTTAAGAGAACCTGCATACTCTATAAAGCAGTCCCAACCAAAACATCACTCTCCCTGACTGAGAAACTCCATCTCTGAAAGCCAACGCACCACTAGAAGCCATGACATCACTAGACTGAAAAAAAAAAACTGTAAGATGGGGAACATTAGGAAACTAGCCTTTTCCTTCTACGCATTCTGTCCCTGGAACAAGTTACCAATGCAGACCAGACTTCATCCTAAAGAGGTTGCTCTTCTAAGAGCATCTTGCCAATCATTGATTGCTCCACTCAAACCTACTTCGCCCCTTCTTGTGCTCCCCAACCCCTGCATCCTTTGCTGCCCCTCTGCTTCTCACCTCGACCTGGGTGTGTCCCTTATGTGCAGCATGGTGTTGCTTCTCAGCTGGGCTTGTACTCTTATACATTTCATACATATGTTTGCTTGCTTGTATTTTAACACATCCAAAGATAATTGTGACATGAAGACATTTCTTGTTGTGTGCAAGGATATAGTTCTCAGCCTCAGTTTTAACATTTTCTTATGCTTTGCTTTTCATACAGGACTTGCTATCTCATATGCTTCATGTAGATCCTCATCAAAGGTATACAGCCGAGCAAGTACTGAAGCACACGTGGATTGCCTGTAGGGATCAGTTACCGCACTACCAGCTTACCAGGCAAGATGCACCACACCTAGTTAAGGTAAAGAAAACGTTGAGAATATTCCCTTTCTGGTTACAACTATAAAACGTAATTTACTACAATTAAAACTTTGCAATAGAACTTGCATAATGTGCTTTTTGCTGGTCATAAATAGCTGTGTTGTATCTGTGAAACTAATACTCGACTTCAAAGTAGTAACTGGTATATTGAAACGTATTTTATTCACACAAGTAATATTACTTTAGTGTAAGTAACCTTAAATATAGGAATACAACTATGTGATGAAATAGTTTTTTATGCAACATTATATTATGGCTTTTAGGTTGGTTAGAGTGGCAATTTCTGTTTCTATACGCTTTGTATTCCCTATAATCCAGATATTACAAATATGTTTTACCATTTGTATTGTCATAATATGGTATGATTGTTAAGTGGCGATTCCTTCTTCGCACATTTCTCTCAACTCCACCTTCCTCAGGCAGATTTCTTACATCTTCAAATTGCTGCTGGTGCAGGCAACGTATATAGTAAATCATTGTAGAGCCAACAGGGACTGTCATTGTGACTTCAGTTTGACTATCCTGCGTGAAATGGTGCAGAAGTTACCTCCTGAGTACATGTATTTAGCCACTGACGTGCTGTTCCTCTTTTGTCTTGCAAATCATACACCATTTCGGGAACTTGCCAACAACTGTTTGTTTTAGTTTGGGGATTTCTTCAGCGGTGCCACCACTGAAAATCTAATATTTTAGCTTCATTAGTCTGCTATATGCACTTTTCTGTCATCAATCTGAACCATTATGCATGTGGTGCTTGGACTGGCACAGTGACAGGAATACCTACACATCTGGTCTCTTTGGTAGAGCTGTTTCTAGGCCCCTCAGAAGCATTAAGGTTTGGACTACCCCCGACACCAGAATCCCAATCCAAAACGTACTGCAGAGGAAAAGTTCCCAATTCCATTCCACCAGCAAGTAATCCTGTCTGAAACACCAGTACTCACTCAATTGCAGAAAGGAACGAATCAAGCCCCCTATTCTGCAGTCTAACCCAAGCTCTCGCCAAACTGATGCAAACTGTTGGCCATCCGTATCCCTGTGCATTCCCTTAGTTATAGTGGAGTTTGGATAGAATTTGCTGGACATTGTTTTAGTAGAATGCCATGGTTCCTTCTGTGATCTTTTCCCCTGCTTCGTTGGAGAGTTCCATTTGATCACAACACCATCCACAAATTTCATTTTGGGTCAGTGGTGCCTTCACAATCTCAACTGGCAACATCAAATGACGGCTGGAGGCCATGTGAGCCACCTAAATCTCTCTCCACTGTTAAGCCAGGTAAAGCAGTCTTACACAAAGTGTTCTGAAAGCAGTGTTTGAGCACATTTAAGCTATTAAAGCCCTCTCAAAGGAGTGTCCCAATTCTCTGCTCTGAATGCTTGTGCTGATTTGGAGTATGAGGTAGTGTATCGAATGGAGAGTAGGATGCCCTTGTCCCATGTGGTGAGCGTTTGCCTTGAACTTTAGCATGCCACTGGGCTAGATGCATCCTCCAAATTGAAATTAAATGCTTCTTTATAGACCCTTCTAATGGCTTGAGTCACACAACTAAGGTTATTTGGTAGCCGTCTCGCCTTATGGGAGGAACCTACTTCAATCCCAGTAGTAATCCTGAAGGGCGTAACACAGATGGGCTCCAGGAAAAACCTCTGCATATCACCTCCCAACACACTATAGTATCTTTGGTGATACAGCCTCCAATTCCGGAACTCATATCAGACAGTTTACAAACTCACCATTTTGTTTTTGGAAATGGGGACGTGGAGAAGATACTTGGCCATTACCAGACCTAGAAGAGTTGAGGCCAGTCACTTTTAAAGTTTCTGAGTTTAACTTATCAATTTCTACAAGGTGTGCTGTTTCCTGCTCTTTATCAGCATGTACATCTGGAAATGTTTGTGTTCCAGTCCTAGTCCCTTTCCTTCAAGGCCACTGACCTCTGATTCAGCAGTCAGCTGGGCCTTTATGCTGTCATGTTGCTAGCGACTTTATTTTCCAAAAAAAGGCTTCAGACTTCACTCTTAGGAGGAGAGTGGGGTTGTTATGAAGTACAGCGTGTCAACCCCGAAGCACGCTCTAAAGGATTGTCTACACAGTGTATTGATACAAATATAGACTTAAGTTGAGGTAAAGCATTGAGAAATACACATTATTTCTGGGGCTTGTGAATCTTGTTAGATTCACATGGCATTTATTAGGCCCACATCCAGTGGTTGGAGAGGAGTATTAGATTTTGTGTTTTCGAAATCGAAAAGGGCATCGATAGGGGGAGTTCCTGTGACGCTCTCCCCAACCTGCGTGTACAGCTACCCAAGCTCCTTTATACATTGGACCTCATTCCGAGTTTGGAGGTAAGTACCGGTCATTACCGGCATGGTGCAAATAGCGTGTCCGAGCTGGAATAGACCGCTAAAAGAGTGGCCTATTACGACTTCGCGGGCACGAGCTTTGCGCCATGTCGGTAATGTACCTAGCGCCATGCCGCAAAAGGGCTCCAAAAAGCCCTTACCGGCATTAAGCGCACCGCACATAACACTACAGCCATAGAGTAAAGCAGCAATAGCGGTGACTGTAAATAGCGGTGACCGTAATCAACGGTCACCGCTATTTACGGTCACCGTTAAATAGCGGAACCGGAAACAGCGTCATCGCACAGGAACTGGAAGGAGCACGGCGGCCATCTTTAAAAGCACAATCCATTGCCATGCTCACCACACAGGACCCAGAGCCATTATCTGATTAGACATCAACCATCAACACCAGCATCATGCCAAAAGCACCAAAAAAGGGAACTGCCCGCCTCAGGAAGGAGCGCTTCTGCCCGGATGAGCTCCAGATGATGGTGGATACTCTCCACGAGCATTCCGACACCGTTTTCAGCGGTGACATGCAGAGGGTGGCGGTAATTAAAAAGAGAGATCTGGGCCATGGTAGCACAGAAGGTGAGCGCCGTGGGCAACACCCCCCGCACCACCAAGGACTGCCGAAAGCGGTGGGACGACCTGCGGCTGAGGGTACGGAGCATACTCTCGGCCAACAGAAGCCAGGCCCTGGAGACAGGAGGAGGGCCAGGTTCCCCCATGAAATTGATGCCGAGGGAGGAGACGTGTGCGGCCATCATAGGCCCAGAAGCCATTGAAGGGGTTGGCAACATGAAGTGCGGGGCAACGTCATCCGTCGATGGAGGTGAGTGTCCAAAGTCAATACTGCCAACGCATTTGTTATGAAAGTCACTGCTAATGGCTGGGCAAAGTGTCACGTCATGGTTGGCCAGACCCACCCCCTTTAAATCATGCCGAAGCAAGTGAGACCCAGGCTAATGCCAGGTGCAAGGCTGTAACCTATATGGCACATACCACACAAAGAGGCCCATTCCGTGAGGCACACAGGGCAGTTGATGTAAACAGTGTGAATGTGAGCCAGCACAGTACCTGGCCAACATGAGTGACCCAGACATATGCATGCATTTAACATCCAAGCATAGATCAATGTGCCGCTCACCACCCAAATGGCGACAACCCACTAGAATCCCATTGTGATATTGTAGGCATGTCCAAATGCTGACTCTCAAATCATCGCTCATGCCGTCTCTCTCTCTCTTCCACCCCCACAGGCAGCGAGCATGACAGCGAGGACCAGGCAAGCAACCGGCCCAGTACCTCCAGTGGCCAAGGCAGGGCCCGCTGTCTACCTACAAGCAGGAAGACACTGCAAGCCACACCACCGGCTCCAGCAAGGCCCATGGAGGGTGCACAACCCCCACCCCTATCCCACCCTGCACTGGCGCAGGACACATGCCCCACGCCGCACTCTGAGGAGTCCAGTGTGGCTGGGGAGATTGCAGCCACGGGCCCCCTCGATGTTCCCGACAGCCCCTCATCTATATGCAGAGCAACTGAGGAGGACACTGATGAGATTGTCCACACCCCTGACGCCCAAACCAACCCCCAGGTCTCATACAGTGTCTCTGGTGAGAGTGATACACCAGGGCTTACAGGGCAAGGAGCTACACTGGAACATGCCAGTCCTGTATCCACTTCCCTTAGCGAAGCACCGGAAAGACATGCAAGCCCAATTCCCAGCGGGCCAACCACATCTGCCACATCAGCCATTGATGCAGAGCGCTCTCAGCAGCTCACAGGCCTCATAAATGACTTCATCCGAGACAATCGGGAGGCCAGAGAGGAGTGGCGGAATGAATTTAGGGCACTAGGTGAGGTCACACAGTCGGCACAAACCGGCTCTGCGAGGTCCTTGGCCGGATTGCAGATGCCCTGGAGGTAGCACCTCCTGCACGACAGCCCCTGCAGGAGGACACACCGTCTCAATGCTCCTCAACCCAGACCAGCCCGCTCTGTCGCTCACAACGTACATTGCGCCGCCAGGACATGCCTCCCCCTGGCCCTCAGAGCGCACAGTGACAATGCTGACATACACATGTGGCCTATGTGGTCCTTATGGGACTGGTGTGGGGTTGTTGTGGGGGGAGGGGCAGGGGGGTGAGGGTGTGTTTGGGAGTTGTGGTGGCAGGGGTAGGGTGGTGGAGGGTATGTTTTTCACGTTTGAACCTTCTAATTCAATACACCGGTTGTTCATCAAAAAAACAAGAGAGTGGACATTCATCATTACACATGTGTCATTTAATGTTTCACAGTGCATAGTGTACATGTATCCCCACACCCAGTGCCCGATGGATTGACATCCTCACACCCTCTGCTGACTTGTATGTCAGAAATATTGTCCAATCAATGATTGCCGCACGGCACATCCCTCCTGTGCATCGGCACCGTGATGCTGTCCTGCCACTTCTTCTTCCTCCTCCTCCCACATCAGGTGGTAGATGCTCCATGTCAGGGGGCAGGGGTACGTTCCGACAGATGCACATATTGTGCAGCATTACACATGCGATGGTGATCTTGGCCACCTTCTCATGGCTGTAGATAAGTGCTCTACCCGACCGGCTGAGGCAACGAAATCGTGCCTTCAACAGGCCAAAGGTCTGCTCAATCAACACACGTGTACGGGTATGGGAACGATTGTAGTCCTCCTCGTGCCTGTTTTGTGGGTTTCAGATAGGGGTCATGAGCCACGGCTTCAAGGGATAGCCACCATCACCTGCATGAGAGGGGAATGAAGTTAAGTGTTTGTACATTCATGGCGGACAACTGTACTAGTCTTACATGGCAGCAGGTAATTTCTGCCCATACACACATGTCCCTGGATGCATTGGCCCCATTTCTGACCTCGCTATGTGTCCTGTGCAATGGGATGATGGAGTGGGTAGCATCCTCAGTATGGGTTAGGGTGTGCACTCATATCTTGTTGCACGTGCATCGTATATGCATGCAGCAGTGTTGGAGTGGAATCATTGATGTGTTGTGTTCTGTGAGATTTGGTAGTAGGGAGTGTTGGCTGTTGTCAGTAGCATATTCGTACCACGCTGTGGTATCCCTGTTAGGCTCAGTTCAATGCACTCCCAGGGATGACTCTCCGGTGTGGTGATATGCTGGAGGCAGCGACATAGTGCATATGCAGTGCATAGTGCTAGATGCCCTTACGGTGTGTGAGGGCCGCCGATGAGTGGTGCATGTGTTGTGGGATGTGGCCTGGTCACCTGTTAGTCATGTAGTGTTAGGTGTCGGCCTTACTTCATCAATGTGGGATTTGGTAGTCATGTGCCGTTTCACTGGCTCTGAGGCACAGTGTTCGGTGAGGTGCACATTGTGCACTGGCATCAACATTTCCACCCAGGTGGAGTATGCATCCCCCCCACTTCCCACCCAGGTGGAGTATGCATCTCCCCCCCCCACTTCCCACCCAGGTGGTGTATGCATCCCCCCCACTTCCCACCCAGGTGGAGTATGCATCTCCCCCCCCCCCACTTCCCACCCAGGTGGAGTATGCATCCCCCCCCCCACTTCCCACCCAGGTGGAATATGCATCTCCCCTCCTCACTTCCCACCCAGGTGGAGTATGCAGGCACCCACCATACAACCCCGATGCACTGCCATGGCCCAGTCAGGCAACTCACCAAACAGCCAGGCACGTCGTCCAGCATGTCGCTCCATGTAGCGTGGTACCATGGAGTTCCGCAGGACCAAAGAGTCATGAGTTGATCCTGGATATCGGGCACAGTGTTAGGGAGAATTCTCTTATAAGGCTAATTTCCCAAACCTAGTGAGTCCCCCAGCAGCTTTGCTGGTGGATTTTTTTTATTTTTTTTTCTCCTTCTAAGAGTGAGACTCTTTCCCTCCCACAATTGGGCATGATTTGAGGTATGTCTTTGACTTATTGTGTGCTTATGAGCTATGTTTTTTTTTGCTCCATATGGTATCTGTTTTTGGGTATGTGTTACACAGCACCCTCAGTGCAGTAACACAGGGGACTGACTACTGTCTCCCAGGGCATGTAAAGTCACCATTGACTTTACTAGTCCAAAATTGTGAACAGAACCAGTACAAAGCATCATATTGAGGAATAACTGGAAGGGGTTAATTAGATTGCCCCTGGGTCTGTTTCCAAGGGGGGCACTGTCCAGTCCCCCCTTGTCGAGTTTCTGGCTGGTGGCAGTGGTTACCACGCAAAATATTCCACCAGAATATTTCCTATGGGATTTTCCCTATTGATTTAAAACGCACTACTTTTTGGTGCAATGTTAAAAATACCGCTGGTTTATTTAATATAAAATCACTGGTTGGGTCTTTTTGCCAGAACTCTTTTTTCTAAAATGGTGTTTGTGTCCGTCTCTGTAACTCCAACCAAGGTCGGGCCCTTTGTGCCACTTTTTGGAGGGCTTCTCCACAGAAGCCCTCCAACTGGTGCCACTCTGTCTGGGTTCTACTGGATGTGTGGGTGGGGGAATGGGCACCCTAGACTGCGTTGCCTTAGCAACTCAAGTCGCACTCTGTTCTGATTGGCCGAGTGGTGAGCCGCCCGGCTCACCACTTAGCATGTATGAGTGACAGCTACGCTGTTGAATGGGGGTTTTTCTGCATAAAAGCAGGGCTTTTGGGACTGGAACTTCAGAAGTCGCCACATGACTTAAGAAATCGAAGAGGGGAGAAGCTGAGCCATCTGCAACGACACCACCGGTGGAGCCCTGCTGCAACGACCTTACCACTTTCCCGACGACAAGAGAAGATCTTTTGCTGAAAGAGTCTTCTTCCTCTGAGCTGGTGGGATCAGCCAGTTCGCCATTTCGCCTTCCAGGACGTCTCTTGGTCGAATCGCCCGTACCAAGCGGCCCAGCGGCCGGATAGTCAAGCTTCACCACTGTGACCGTGAATAAAAGGAACGCACCTTTTAACCGACGAACTCCGCGGCTGGTCTCTTCTCTGGGCAGTGCAACGACTCCAAGTTTCCTCCTCGACGAGAACCTCTCTTCCCCTGGTCGAAACCACAAACTGCACCCGCTGCCAGGAACAACTGCCACCGCTGGAGCTTCCTCAACTTTAAAGGTACTGTGTTCCACTTGGCCTCCCTTTCTACAGTTTGCTAAAGGTGACCTTTAAATCCTTGGCTTTCCAACTGGGTTGGCCCCCAGACCTTCTAACTTTAACTTGTCTAATAATTCTTAAGGGAGGTGTGTATACTTTTCTGACTGTGTTTGAACTTGCTTTGATTTATAGTGCTAGTGTATTTCTTTAAGTGTGTGTTAAATAAATAATTATATACTTTTGATACCAAGCTCTGGTCAGTGTTTGCTTGCTCTACTGTGTTTTTAGCCCTATTGTGTATCCTCTGTATACTGCCCTACTCTTCTTGTGAGAAGTCTGACTGCTCAGCCACAGCTACCAGGTAAATCTGGGTGGTATAGACTGCTACCAATTGGGTTTACTGCTTACTCCTGTAGTCTTTATCTTCTTGCAGTGTTCCCCAAGGGAACTGCACAGGATTCTGCCTAACACACAGCAATGTGTGGTGATCTTGCTCGCATTGCATACCATCTGCACGTTGATGGAGTGGTATTGCTTGCAGTTGCGATACGCCACCTCCATGGCATGCGGGACCACCAACTCCACGTGGGTGCAGTCAAGGGCACCTATACAATTTGGCATGCCTGCCAGTGCATGGAAGGCAACTTTTGTATCGAATATCTCCTGGGGAGTCCGTGGTAGGGATATATAGACCCTTGTGTGCTTGAGGAGGGCATCCAGCACTTGGTTCAGTATCCGGGAAAATAAGGGTTGTGATATGCCATGCATGTGCCCCACTGTGTGCTGGTAGGTGCCTGTGGCAAGGAAGTGGAGCATAAACACTACCTTCAGTAGAGGGGGGATGGCGGTGCGTATTTCTATGAGGCTCACTATGTCGTGTATCAGGCCCACTATGGTGGTGATGGTGTCACAGCCAAGCCGGTACCACGTGTGGATCTGCTCTGGTGTTAGGTTGAAGGGGGTGGCTCTGATGCGAGGGATTGGGGGCTGCCGGCGTGGTAGCGGTGGCTGCACTGGTGGGGCATCCTGGGCCTGTCTCACCCTCCTTCTCCTCCTGTGTATCCTCTGTGGTGGGGGCTGTGGTTGTTGTTGCTGTTGTTGTTGCTGCCTTGCAAGCAGGGCCTCCAGCTCCAGTAATGCTACTACTATTGGTATCATCTTGGTGTGGTGTGTGGGTGTGCTCCTTTTGTGCTGTGCCAGACTCCATTGCCTCCACCTGTGCTGATTGTGTGGACCTGTGGCTCTTGGAAACACTGCTCAGGGTTCTTAACACCTTCTCGGAGATGCCGGTAATTACTCCATGCCGGTATGGTACTTTTCGGGCTTCAGGAGGCCGTTATTTGCATGTCCGCATTACTTGGGATCAGCTCTGGTTTATGGCATGCCGCTAATATCGGCATGGTGTGTTGCGCGTGACCCAATACCGCTATTTACGGCATCGTACTTTACGGTGCCGTTTTCCCTTACCTCCAACCTTGGGATGACCCACATTGTCTTGAGATTTTTTTTTCTGCCAACAGGTTGTATGCAATCGTACATCTTAAAATATATAAATATTCAACACTCTACTTCAAGCGTTATTAAAGTTTACGGTTCGACGTTCATCCTTCACCCAGATATGTTTCAACAACACAACCGCTTCTCAATGCTATCTTCAGAACACCGATCGAACCAGAGAATCTCTACTTTGTTCTTTATGCCAACATGCAAACAGTTGGGAGAGAGGTGGTTGGGGGCGGGGTTCTAATACAAAGCAGGCAGATTTGAATGCCTTCACATACCCCATTCACTATAAATATTGTTCGTGGAGAGATCAGCAATCTGTGTACAATAGTTGTCTACTACAGGATAACTTTGAGAATAAGTGTCAGACTTGCAAATGATTCAAGCTGAAAACACTAAAGGAGTGCAGAACAGAGCGTAGGGCCACGTACATAATGCCGTCACAAAAAACACAGGGTGAGCCATCCACAGCAGTGGATGACCTCAAAGCGAAGGAGGGAAAGGTCAGCTTGAAAGCGACGTGGAAGACTATCACAGGGGAAATGGTGGTTTCCCTCCAGGCATTCCCACCTCCATATGTCGGATGTCGAGTCTCGCTGTGGAAGCCAAATCTAGCGACGCAAAGGCTGCAAATATAAAGCATAAAGATGGGCCGGGCGGATAGCCCAGGTGAAATGAGCTGGTTTTGGAAGCAAGACAACACAGAGCAACACAGGTTTGAATCCCGGCCCAGCGCTTAGAGACTCATTCCTGGTGTTAAGCATGTTATAAAAGATTAATTAAATGTGCAACTGAAGTAGAGCGCAGATACACTGACTCATCAAATCTGATATGGTCAAAACACAGTCGAAACATTTATCCCAGTCGGCACCAACAAAAAAAAGCAACATGACACTGTCAAATCAGTGTCACACTATAAAATACACACCTCAAAGGAAGAGACAAAGTCAAAGACTTCTACTTATTCGAAATCAACTAGAGAAAGAACACATAGGCATCACTAAACGGGACAGCTAATGTAAAGTAATGCATAATAAGGGCTTATTGGATTTTGACTTGGAAGAAGAACACCACAAATCCTCTACAAGTAAATGGACTAAAAGCTTCCAGTAAATAAAGGATACAATGTCATCCTTTATGGAATTTATTGAAAATTCTTCTATCAAATGAAAATGGGGCAGTTTCTATAAAGTTGCCATAGTAAAAAGTCGAAATTAAGCTAAACTTACTAGAACACGATTATGCAGGGGAAGAGGCTATTGATGAGTACCAGGATATAGAACCATAGTACTAGCAAGTTCCATCCCCTGATATTTTGTGGATCCGCCAGTAACCTCTTCGCTCACAGAGAAGTGTCTGTATAATGACCAGGTATGGAGGGCAACACAAACGTTTGACATCAAAATTACTGAGTCAAAAGAGTACACTGACTTCGTTGAAGATGTATGGCAAGCATATCCCCTTGTTATAAGCGCTAAAGAACAGAATTGGACTTTCATTGTTCTGTCCTTTGCTAACCAAAGTGATCAGCCCACAGGTTGAGCAAAATATAAATCTGCACTTAGTGACCCAGTGTACTGCAAGGAAAATGTATCCCCCTTACTCATTGGTGGGAACAGCAACCCACAAAAGGTGCAGCACGGCCTTCCCAACCACCAGATAAAGACAGCAAAACAAATTATATCTATGCTCTCAGGAGAAAGGGTCCCCCTCATTGGCATAACAGGCCATAATTGCAAATGCCACTGCACTTCTGGCTAGATAATACCAGGTGCAGTCGTACTATATGGACGACTACCATAAGGACGTACCAGAACATTGAGCCATCAGTAAGGTTGTACGCAAGGGCCAACCCATTCCGCCAACATGGTCAGGAAAAACTCTTTAGATTCAACCAACACAGCCTGCAGGCTTCTTGCAGAAGCCACAGTTATTAAAAGGCATGCATGGTTCTGAATTCAGGCCAGAAACTCAGGCAATACTCCTAGGCATTTCCATTCCATATAAGAAACCAAGCTTTTTGGCAATGCAGTAGATCATGAGGTTGGGAAGGCTGAAAAAGAGCACAGGACCATTACACGTCTTGGTCAACTGACAAGGAAGCCTTTCAAGCAAAGGGGTTCCTTGTCGGGCCTAAAGACTTTTCGTCCAAAACAGTCTAGCCAGGGGACATCAGAAGACTCATTTGAACCTAACAAAAGCTCCTGGCATGGCAGCCCAGTATTCCAACATACAACCACATCTGGAGGTCAACAGCCATTAAAATGTGGAAGAGGGTGTGGTAGAGGCGAAACTCTGAGCAGTGAATCATAAGTACAGGTTCACTCCTATGTCTCCCCAGTAGGGGTGGTAGCACTTCATTATTCAACCACTCTTGGTAGGGACAAGTGAGTGTTGTACAAAGTAGGACACAGTTAATGCATAGTGTTCCAGCAAAAAACATGTAATCATCCACCAAGACACAGAAACCTGTTCCCAGAACACTACCTACTTAAAGACGAACTTCAGACCTTAATGATAAAGGGAGCCATCCATCAAGAAAGTACATGAACACCAGGTAAACAAGGGAATTAACTCTTTGTTCTTCCTAGTTCCAACAAAAGACAAGACAAAAATACCTGTTTTAGTCTTAAGACCTGCAGAAAAGTACATCAAATCACACAAGTTCACAATTCCCAACCTACAGGAGGTTTTTCCCCTCCTCAAAAAAAGGGCCTTCTGACATTAGACCTGAAAGTTGCATACTTTCATATTTCTGTGTTAGCAAGTCATCGAAAGTACAAACAATTGAAAATCAATTGCAGGTAGTTCCATTTCAAGATAATTCCTTTTGCAATTGCCTTGGCACCCTGTGTATTCACAAAGGTACTCATGGTTGTGGCAGCTCACCTTCGATTAGAAGGAATTCCAGTTTACCCTTATTTAGACAACTGGCAAATAAGCGGGAGCAGTGCACAAGTCAGTTACACACTCAAGAGACAGTCAATCGCCTACACAAATTCCAAGAAGAAGAAATCAAGCCTCTCCCAGAGCAAAACAAAGTTTCTAGGGGCAATCCTGGACACAAAACTAGCCATTGCTTTCCTCTCTCCAGAAAGGATGCAAGCTTTTCAAATAACAGTCAGAAAGGTAATTAAACTATAAGGTATGATGGCATACATAGCCTTGCACCACAGCACATGACAACTACCGAAAAATCTAACATATGCTCAACAAACAATGTAAACTGACCTGAATCTGCCAACATCACATCACATCTGCCTTGCGCTTTTTCCCCGCTCAGTCCTACTAACTTACCCAACCACCTTGCTTTTCACATCCACCAGAGGTACTGGGGACCACTTGGGGAGTGATAGTGTGCAGTATAAATATCCTTTAACATGACAAACCCTCAAGCAAGATTCAATATGTGCCCATTAGAGCAATATTTAGCATACCAGTGACAAGCATACCTGCCGGTGTTTGCAGCCTCCTCTGTGTCTGGGAGAACAAGGACCGATCTTGTACCTGAGACTCTGAAATGGGACTTGCAGCAACTGAAGAAGCCAAGCATCTGGTCTGCTGCATTTCAACTGTGTTCAAATGCATTAAAAGCATTGGAACCTGTGATGCTGGCTTTGGAACCTTTTCAAACTCTTCAGACTGCTGATGTTACATCCTCGAACCAGTTCACTGCACTGCAACAGCTGAGCTGTGTTGGCTCTACCCCTACTCCCTGTCTGGATGACTGTGACTAGCTGCATCCAAACCTGATTTGAACTGCTCGGACAGCGCCAAGGAGCCTTGTTTGACACGGTAAAACCACCAAGAACAGCATGAAGGCATTATTGACTAATGCTCCCCACCTTCCGATCAATTATTGGGCCCTGGAGTCTGGTTAGGTCACTTGTAATGCCGTTTTTGCACAAGAGCATATCCTTTTATGAACAGTGTGCTTTGACCTTTCACCCCTGTTTAGTTACCCAGAGTGTGCATCATTCTATCTCTTGCATATTCTGTGTTCTTTACAGAGGGTGTGTTTTTCGTAGTGTATTCTATTTAGTTATTTTTGCATGTGTTGTTTTTAAAGTATGTATATGTTTAGAGAACATTGATTGGACATTCCTTTATTGTGGACTGTTGTACTTTGCTGCCTATGTTGCTTCTGTTTCAAATCACACATTCTTAAGATGTTAGGAATTACCTGCCATCAGCCCGGGTTGAACCACAAAAGGCGAAGGAGGTATATATTTTGCCTAAAGTTACCTTTATGATTGGGATCACTTGTGTTTTGTAAAAGTGTGAGGACTGAGTAGGCAGTTTAGCCCCTACTCATCCTTCTGCAGAAGTCATTTCATCACAAGGTTACACCACACACATGCAACAATGGCACTCGTTGCCCCACTGTGGGAAAGACAGCCATGGTTCTTCCATCTGCTGACCATGTCGCTTTGCAGCAGAAAACCTTAACCTAAAAGGATCAACAAATCCAACATCGCCCACCTCATTTGACCAACTTTGCAGCTTGACTCCTGAGGTCATAGAATTTGCTCCGCTAAATCTATCAACACATTGTATGGATATCTTAAAGGAGGCACGAAAACCCAACATAGACACTGATATTCGAACAAATGTCATATGGTGTTCCAAGAAATAACATCAGCCCTATTGTCTGTTCTCCGACTAACATGTGTTCTCTTTACTAGACGCAACCCTACCTTTTAATTCCTCCAGCTGCTTTATCAACATACACTATATCTCCACATAGTGTATTTGTGGAAAATACCAGTTAAGGGATTTGTGGACAGGGTTAAGTGTATTTATCCTCCAATAGAACATCCACTATCAGGCTGGGATTGAAACATTGTGGTAAACAACTTATGGGACCACCTTTTGAGCCTATACATAAGGATTCTATGAAAGACCTTGCATCAAAGGTGGCATTCCTAATTGCCATAATGTCCATAAGAGGGATAAGGGGTTTACCAGCATTATCTGTGTCAGAACCATTTGTTTCCATATACAAATGCAAGTAGTTTAAGGACACATCTTAGGTGTTCAACTAGCAATATTTCAAAATTCTCGAGCATGTGTTCTTGCATGGATTCATATGCTCATGAATATTACTATCCAAGAATGGTGTGCCGCCAATGACCTCTGCCTTAATGCCAGTAAGACTGAGATTCTACTCATCGGTACTCCCACTCCCTCCTTCCCTGTAGCTCTCTGGCCTGCCTCCCTTGGCCCCCTCCCTGCTCCTACCTGCAAGGCAAAAAACCTTGGGGTCATCTTCGACTCCACACTCTCCTTCTCTCCTCATATTTCTGACGTCGCCAAGAGGTCACACTACCAGCTGCACCTCCTCAGAGGTATTCTTCCCTTCCTCTCCTTCCCCCAGAAGCTCACTGTCTCCCGAGCCCTGGTTCTCTCGAAGCTGGACTACTGTAACAGCCTCTATCTTAATCTGCCTGCCTCCACTCTCCGCCCTCTGCAACTCATCCAGAACAGAACTGCGAGACTTGTCCTTGGCCTCAAGCCCGGGGACCGTATCTCTCCAGGACTGAAATCTCTACACTGGCTCCCAGTGGCTGCGAGGATAAAGTTCAAAACCCTCTGCATTGTCCACAAGGCCTTCTGGGGCCTGGGTCCTAAATACCTTCAACTCTCTCTTCCCAAATATCTTCCTTCCCGAGCCCTTCGCTCATCCGCCTCCAACTCCCTCAGGGTTAGCCGCTTCTCGAAGCAACGAGCTGGGGGTAGATCTCTCTCCGCGGCAGGGGCCTCCCTCTGGAACAGCCTTCCTGCCTCCCTGAAACTTGAGGAGAACCATCTCTGGTTCCGGAAGCACCTCAAAACCTTCCTCTTTGCTTCTGCTTTCCCTCTCCCTCTCCCCTGCTGAACTGCTAATTAATTTTCACTGAAACTGCACTGATCCTGCAACTGGACCACTCTAAACGGCCTCGGTCCTGGGCCCTGCCACTCTCCACTTGCACTGATGCCCTGGAACCCCTTTGCACTGCGGGACTGTCTCTGTATCCCTACAGCCCCCCCCTCCCCCAGCACTTGTTCTGCACTTACCTCACACTTGCCACCAGCTGGCCCTATTTATTTATTTATTACGTACGCCACTTACCTTGTACTGCACTTTTCCCCCTCCCCTTCCCCTTGCACTTTTTCCCCCTCCCCTACCCCTGCACTTGCGCGATCTGAATGACACCTGGCCTAGTAGGATCGTTGTCTGTCTCCCCTTGTCCCCCCCCTCCCTGCCTCGTCGCGCCTTGAAACACTTGTGTATAGGCGCGTTACAAATACCATATCATATCATATCATATCATATCATATTCCCCATCGTCAGGCTGGGAATCCTCAGTAAAAAGAAAGCAGTTTAGCTTTAAGCTTAAAACTGCTTGTCTCCTCTGAAGCCCATCAGCGTGTGTCATTTGGGTCATACTGCCCCCAACGAATGGCACTCATCCTCCTGAGCTACACTCCTGGGGGCCATCTTCAGATTTTACTGCATGTTTCTAGTGTTGGGAGCCCTTGTGCTTCGCTCCTCAATTCATGGATTTATTTGCTGTTTTTGACTGTTTTTCGATGATCTTCCATCTCCTCTTCATCAACCGTCACGGGGTGACTACTGGCAGTGTAGACCCGTTGTCGGCGAAGATAGTCTTTGTCACTGTTGGATCTTTTCTCCTTTACTTCAGCAGGCCCAGGCTTGGGCCGTCATATTCACCGTGACCCTATCCAATGTGTCCAAGGAAAGTCTCTTCAGGACATGTGATGCTGGGGGACTGAAGAATATTTTCGTTGAGGATCAGCACCTCAAGTGCCGTTTGTCTTCACCCAGACCACGACGTCGACGTATGCAACATCTTCTGTGGCTTCTTGTTGACGACAAAGAAGGATCTCCAATGGAGGTTAGTGGCTTGGATCGAGCATGGGAAGGCCTCTGACGCGGCCTCCGGGGCACAGTCATGCCTCATCCAGGATCGGCAGGTCCCAGGAGCGTACTCTCTCTGGAAAGAAGAGGTTTAGGTCTTTTCAGGATGCTCTTTCTGGGGAGAAGGCGAACATCCAAGTTTCATCTGCTCCCTCAACAGTCACCACGGCTGCGGGGCCCAGTTCTGGAAGGGGTCGGTCTCCGTTGCCATCTCCACCGACAAAAAGCCTGCCAGTTGGTGAGTTGCCTCCTTCTGCGAGGAAGTCCTTGACCCCATCCATGCACAAGCCGTCGAAGAGCAGACCTTCTGGAGGCCCGTCATTGGCTCCGCAGTCTTTGTCTGCAACTCGAGCCGCGTTGATGGGAACCCCGTCTACCAGGGCCACCAATTCGTCAATGTCCTCTTTGACAACGATAAAGACCACTGCACCATCACCAATAGCTTCATCAACAAGCTCCTTGTCGATAACCCCGTCGATGAAATCGGGGAAAAACTCTCTTCCATTGTCAAGGAAAAGTTTGGCAGCGAATGTTGTCTCGACCTACACGACAATGACACCTCCAAGGGTCTCTTTGCTTCCTTCTATAGTCCCGACTATGACTTGATCATCTGCGCCTGTTCTGCAGGTTTTCATTGTAGCCTCCCTCCCAAAGCATGCGGGTAGAGTGAGGGACTTGCTTCCACTTGGGGATTTACTGACAAGGCCTGCCAAGGTGTCTCCTCTGGCTCCCATGGCATCTCTAAGGAAATCTCCTAATAGCTACACCAGTTCTGAGGACGATCTTCCAGAAGACTTCTACTCAGTTCATGAAGGGGGCCAGTGACCTGTGTCTCAAGAGGGATCACTGTCCCATGAGCCCCACAAGTCGTTTGATCCTCCAAGGAATTTCGGCCCACTCCTGCTGCACCATTTGCACCCCCTCCTCCACAGAGATATGTCACTGGACATCCTGACCACCCTGCATAATTTGGTGGCAGAAATTCAACAGCGGCCGCCTGCTGACCCTGTACAGGGCAGCGTAGAGGTGTCAACCAAACCTGGCCCTGGAACAAGGTGTTTGTGTCAGGCAATCTTGTACTGTGGGCCGTGAAATGCCTCTTGTCCCATGGAGAAGTTATCCTTCAGCCTTTAGAGGGCAATGGCCGATGCAGCACAGTACGACCCCAAGGGAGAGATGAGGGATGGTTTCCTGTCATTGGTCTCTGATGGCAAGGAGGCGGCATGCCAAATGCTACAATCAGGCTTGGACACGGCAGACTCTGTGGGCAGGTCCATGGCCACAAGCACAGTGGCAGGGGCTGCTCGTGGCTAGGGACATCAGGGTTTGCAGCCGATGTACAGACATCGTTGTTGGGGGATGTGTTTTGATGGCAATCATCTCAGGTCAGGGGTTTTCACCCCTTTCCTGCCTTTGCTTTGAGGGGCTGTGGTCAGTGGGCCCCGGAAAGAAGGCAGATGAGGGGCTTCCGGAGAGGTAGAGGAATGGGAGGGTACCCAGTTGGGTGCCATTGCAGCTGCTGTCCCCACCGCACTCCAGTGCGCCAAACCTCAGTGACTGGATTTGCCACTCTTGACCAGTGGGGTTGGGGGTTTTTCTTTTTCAGCCCAGAATGGTCGAAGACTACGTCCATTGCTTGGGGTTTACAGGTCATCTGACAGGGTTATGGCTATTGCCTCCCATTCTTTCAGCATGCCCCGGACCACGGCACTTGAGCTCCAGTGGTAGGACAGAAGGAGGAGACAGGCTCGTTTTTGTCATATCCAACAGATTATTTATTGAAATAAGAAGAAATGGCCCATCTATCCCTATTCTGTGGGTTTCCCTACCCTAACCTTGTAGAGATTACCTTTTTCTCCTCAATATATTTGAGTGTTTCCCCAGCGTTGTTCTATGTCCTCTTGAAGTGTCTCTGTAAGGTACCCTTTCCCCAGCACTTTGGAGCTACCCAAATGTCCCTTCCCCTGATTGTGATTCTCTGTATTCCTTTGCTTTCTTATTTCTCCATGAACAGTGTGTTTTTCACAAATCTTCTCTTGCTCCATTAATCTGATTTTCGCTTTGGACTGAATCAGATATTTCCAACCACTGCAAGGATTTTGTTGTCCAGTTCCTGTCTTGTTGTGCTTAATGAGACAGGTTCTACTATGTCCCTCTTTAGGGTTATTTTGGATCTTATTAACACTTGCCTCCTCAATGGGATGAATAGGCTGAGTCTCATTATTCTCGCTCTTATTTATTTATTGCATTTATTTACGGCACCCAAACCCGTAAGAATCACGCCGCTGGTAAGCTTAAGAAAAGTATACATGAAGAATATGTACATAAGCATGTTAGTCATATTTGTTGACCAGCCAGGTTTTTAGCAGTTTTCGGAAGATGAGGTATGACGCCTGTTCTTGCATGTGGCGAGATGGGGCATTTCATAGGGTGGGGGGGGGGAATGACTGTGAAGCAAGTGCCGCAGCTCTTTTTCTCAAGAATCTTGGGATGACTGGTGAAAAGGTGGATGAGGAACGTAGACATGAGAGTTTGGTTCTTTTGGAGATGAGTTGGATAAGGAAGGAGGGTGCAGTATTGTGGATGCATCTGTGTATTAGGGAGAGAATCTTGAAATCAATGCATGCTTTGATAGGCAACCAGTGGGCGTCACGTCTGGCGTGAGAGATGTGGTCCGAGCGCTTGAGGCCCCATACAGCCCAGAGTACATTGTTTTTGGATCAGCTGAAGTTTAACAAGATTTTTTGAGGAGGTGCCTGCAGGGATGGCGTTGCAGTAGGCCAATTTACTGCCTATAACGGCTCTGGCGAGGCAGTTGTCAGTATATACGAATTTTCTGCTGAGGTTGATGAGTCTAGTGGT
The DNA here is from genome assembly GCF_040938575.1 of Ambystoma mexicanum. Lineage (NCBI taxonomy): Eukaryota > Metazoa > Chordata > Amphibia > Caudata > Ambystomatidae > Ambystoma > Ambystoma mexicanum. Next base: position 519,008,833 of record NC_090930.1, on the reverse strand, counting down.
GTAGGCCGCTGAGGAGGCGAGGGCATTGATGTGTTTGTGCATAGATAGTTCTGAATCTAAGTGTACACCCAGTGTTTTCACATGGCTTGCGATGCTGGTTGGATTTCCGTCAATGCAGAATGAAGCAAAGGCGGGATCTAGCCATTTAAGACAGTATGGGAAGCCTACTATGAGGCAGAGATGGTGTTCCGCCATCCAGGCTTGAATGATGGTGTAGACTTGATTGATGTTTACGGAATCGGGGGCAGCGTGGTTACCAGTTGGTCAAGATGTGGGTGTCATCTGCAATGGTTGTATAGAGGATCCCATGGTTGTCGAGGTGGTCAAACAGGGGTTTACTGTACATGTTGTACAGAGTGGGTGAAATGCAGGAAACTTAGAAACACTTGCCGTCACTGGGACGAGTAGGCTGAGCCGCTTAGTTATCCTTGCTCTTGATGAGTAGGCTGAGTGTGCCCTTCATCCACATACCTCTCCCGTTACCTTTGTGTTCACGGGCTATGGTCACCTAATCTCTTTTCGGGGTCAGAATAACTTTTGGCATCGGAACGGCTTCTGCCATCACGCCGACTCTTCATGTTCTTCGGTGTGGCCTTTTGTAGCCACGGCTGCAGCGGTCTTTCCCACGTCACGCCACCACTCACTCTGTTTTCCTTTACTCAGGATTCTCTTCCCCTGCGTGACAGGGGCCTCTGTTTTCCCTGTGCCTCTTTGGTACATCCACTGGCAAGGCCCTTGGTTCTCAGCAACTCCCAGCTCTGCCCAGGTTTGAATTCCCTGGCTTCACTCTCAATCTTAAATCCTTCTTCTGTTTTTATATCCAAGTTATGGGTCCTCCCCAGCATAACCTTTCTCTTTCATGAGTATTCTCTTTCCCGTCTCGGCTTCTTCGTCGCAGTTTGGTTAACTTTAGCCCATGAAGTGATCTATATTACTCTCTCATCTCGTCTTTGTCTCAGTGATTTTGGTAGCCATTTAATCAAGATGAATGTTGGGGCTAATATCACAGTAACAAACAGTGGCTTGTTCTGATGGAGTCTTTGAAGCATGGATGGTTCTCAAGAAATGGTTTTGGCGAGTTTTTTGATGGAATGGGGAGTCCTTATCCCCAAGAGGGGAGTTTCCATGTGAGGTCCTGCTTACCGCCATTCCTAGGGGGAATTTTTCATAGCAGGCTCACCTCCTTAGCCTCGCAAGCAAAGGCTCCCCAATGGGGAGAAGTGACAAAACCCTGCGATTCATCATAGACTCTTGTCAGGACCCCTTCCTCGTGGAGGAGGTTCATCAGCTTCTGGTGAAAAGTTCAATTGGTCTGGTTCCGTGCTCAGTACGAAGAAGCAGTGGTACTCCACCTATTTTCTGGTGCCGAAGGACAGAGGCTTGCACCCCATTCTGGATCTGCACCTGCTGAACTTGTTCCTACTCGAGGACAAATTCAAGATGGTTACTCTAGCCCAGATCCTGCAATCCTCGATCTGCAGGACTGGTGTGTTTTCGAAGACCTTCAGGATGCCTACTTCCATGTTCCGATTCATCAAAGTCACAGGAGGTACCGAAGGTTCATAGTGGGCCAACACCATTACCAGTTCCAGGTCCTGCCTTTGGGCTTTCCTCTGCTCCCAGGGTTTTCAACAAGCTACCTAGACGACTGGTTCGTCCAAGCTCATCCCCGGATCTGGTGTCAGAACACATGCACTGTACATGCACTCTTTTGCACAGCTTGGGCTTTTCCTTGAACTTCATATAATCTCACTTTTTTTTCACCCAGTCTCTCCGATTCATCGGACCAGTCTTAGACACTCGCCTGGGCAGAGCTATACCACCTGAGGATCAAGTGGTGAACATCTTTCGGATGGTCAATGTCCACAATCCCAGGAACAAGTCCCTGCCTCAGCTTTCCTGCACCTGCTGGACCTCATGGCCTCCTGCATCCTTGTGGTGCCAGAGGCGAGGCTGTGCATGAGATTGCTTCAGTTGTTTCTTTTTTGCCAATGTCGCACTTTTGGGGCCACATGTCAGAACTTGCTGTGAAACATGTTTTCAAGAGGTCCCTGGAACAGGGCTCATTCGTCACAATCCCCAGTGTTATATAGTTTATGCAGGGTTTGTGTAACCAGTTTCCTCCCCGCCAGATTGTGGTCCTGGTGTGGGATTTGAATTTCGTTTTAAGAGAGGCTAGGAACGATGACCAGCTTTTCATTGGTTACGCTGGTGTTTGTGCTGGCAGGGCTGTGACTAAACAAACCCTTTCCAGGTGGGTCATTCTCTGCATCTCAGAATGCTACCATCTGGCTGGCAAGGATGTGCCTGAGGGTCTCGGAGCTCATTTTACTACAGGCGTGGCTGCCACCTCTGCCCTGCTGAAAGAAGTCCCTGTCCTGGATATTTGCCAGGTGGCATCATGGGCTTCTTTGCACACGTTTGCTAACCATTACTGCTTGGATTCCCTTGTGGGCCAAGATGCCCGTTTTGGTAGGGCAGTCCTCCAAAGGTTTCTGGTTTAGGTGGTGTCCTTGCTTCTTCCCTCCTCCAGATTACATACTAATTTGGTAGTCTATTATGGATGATGAATCCATGAGAAGACAAAATCCATTAGAAGAACAAATGTACTTACCTCTCTGTAATGTTCTTTCTGACGGATGTTGCACCCACAGATTCCTCATCACCCTCCATACCTACCCACTTTGCGGGAAACTATTACACCATCAGTTCTACGGGTTCTCCACTTCAGATTGCTAAGGAAAAGTGGTGGAACTGAGGTCATGGGGCACAACGCTTCTGTATATACTGTTCTGACGTCCCATCCAGCGCGTACAGGCTTCAGCTGGAGTCACTGCGCTCGCTTGCAGCAGCAAAGGTTTCTAGAAAAAAGGTGTGCTGGGATAGGGATATCCTAGATGAGGAATCCGTGGGAGGCACATCCATCAGAAAGAGCATTACCCAGAGGTAAGTAATTTGTCAGTCTACGTCCTTTTCAATTTTGAAAACACAAAATGTAATACTCCATATACAAGCAACAGAAAGACTATTACCAGTTAAGTACTATTTGTCATGCTCATTTATAGACCAGAACCTAACAAATAGAAAACAGTATTCTTAAAAAGTAGATAGTTTTAAAAATGTTATAGGCCTTTTGAAGACAAACTTGAAAGGGCTGAAAAATATCTACTAAAATGTATCTAAAAAGACAGGTAAGTGGCAATAATCAACAACGTTTCCCAATGCCTCCTATACCTCAATCTGAAAAAGTAGGGTGGAGTTTTAATGCAAGTAAAAACGTTGTACGTATAAGGAGTTTAAGATGTTACAAAGTGTGATATTCTGCTCCCAGTTATAGGGAAAAGGCAATTGTGTATTACCAAAGTTTCAAGAAAACTGCAGAAGAGGAAATCGTCAAGCTAGTAAACCAGATAAGTTCCATCCCCATGTTCAATGGCCATAGCCCCAAAGGAGGAAAGTTTCAGAGATGACCCATAGGATCAGAAACAGAACATGTTGTGGTGGCAGCACTGGTGAAGACCGTTTACACACACAGCAGCCAAGTACTGAAGGAAGGCACCAAGGTGTGGATTTAAGGGCCAGACACCAGAAGGATGTGGCAAAGGTTGCTGGGTCCTGAAGACGATGGATGGAGAAGTGCAACAGGGTGCACACAGATGCGCATTGAAGGAAATACAGGTGCACTCATCAGATCAGAAGGAAGATGAGCCAGAGATCGGATTCCACTGGACAGGGAGGAGCAGAACTCCACATTAAGATAACATTGCCCAAATTCTTCAGCACTGCTTAATATTCCACAACTGCTCTGAGGCAATTCCTGGTAGGTTTTGAGGAATGACCTGGGTGCCCCACATATAGACACTCGCACAAATAAAAACTATAATGCTGCTGCCACCAGCCTCTGACAAAAACACACTTTCAGCAAAAGAGACTCTCCACACTTTGACATTAACTTTGCCCTGCTAGACTCACAGGCTACTTTGGACAGCACAGCAAAACTCAATTGCAGATTTCTGGGGTACCCCCATGGATTTCCTTGTAAGAAAACAGTTACGATTCCAAAAAACAGTCAAAAGTCAAAGGCACTCGCTTGGATTCGGTAAAGCAACCGCAGGCTTGCAAGCTCGGTCTGGTTTTGTTGTAGTGTGGTAATGTAGGAGGGTACGCAATAGAAAGACCACTGAAAAGGAGATGGTTATCCTTGTGAACTTTGTTGAAGTTCCGTAGGTACTGGGTTGGCGTTTAAATTCAGTCACGCGCTGCTTGCTCTGTTCGGATTGTCTGCTATGTGCACACTGTCGCTCTTCACCCACACACTTCTCCTGTTTCTGTCTTTAATCCCATGACCTGCTGTATCAACTCACTTTGTTGCTCCACTTGTCCCTAGAGGTCTTAGGACTGATTTGGATTAGATGCAGTTAACTGTATTGGTGAAAGCAAGATGGACAGGTTGTTTGGAAACATTTTTCTAAACCGCCAGCATTGGTATTTGTGAACACTTTGTGCATGGTCATGGGGAGGAGTGGTCGAAGTGTAAGAAAGGAAGTAGGGGTACTATGTCCCCTGCTGGCCTGCCCCCACAAACCCCATCGCTACGCCCCCTTCCACGCTCAATCCAGACCTCCAAACACACACCTGCTATTCAAGGAACTATTCAGTGCACTAGTTTCAACTTCTTCCTACACTTTCATTTTATAACTAAACCATTCTGGAGCAGTGTCTTTTTAAAATAAAAGTATAGGAGCAGTGAAACTGTTCTGATAGGAGCACCGTTCCCACCCACTGTGACCACTGTGGGGCAGTGGGGTTCATACAGTGGTGGAATATACCTGCTACGGGTCTGCTGCTTCGTGGGTCAGCCTGTAGGCCAGGCCTGGTTTGAGACCCTGTCCAAACCCAACTCAGGCCCCCAGTGTCCAAAAGCTAGCAGTGGACAGCTAATTCACCAGGGTAAATGCAATGGGGTATCTTGCCTCTTCAGGTGGGCAACTGGGGCTGCAGGCCTATTGGTAGCGTGCCAACATGTCATTGCTACCGAGGGTGCACAGGGCATAGCCAAAGTGGTCACTGGCCATAGCCATCATCCCACATTGGGGGCAAAGTGGCAACTGGGCCTGTCCTCTGGATTTAAAGGGACTGTATGGGTTAATTGAAATTCAATCGACATTTTTGTTAAAGGGACTTTTTGGTTGCAGCTCAAAACAAAACCACACAACTTCACCAATCTCCGAAAACCATTGTAAGACAACCTGCCGTGGGCATCACTTCACATATGCCAGCACAAGTGGACCCTCTGGACTTGAGAAACAAAAAGGAGCCAAAGATGAAAACCGGTTAGGATCCCTTTTACATTTTATGTGAGAGCCAACTGAAACGAATAAAACGTGTACACATGAATTGCAAGACCCCATTACCCTGGACAGCCAGCGCAACGAGAGAGGTCCTAAGCGGGGCGTGATGGTGGCAGAGAGATGGTGATTTTACTATGGCAGTGGCCAAGGTAATGTTCATCTAGGAGCCAAAGCTAGCGAATGTGTGGTGTTTTGCTTTGAGTTGCTACAATAACGCACCTTAACGTGTTTTTAACTGGCATATATAAATTCCACCTTATCAAAGATTGCCTAATTTCTCTTGTTATTTTTACCCCTAATTAAGACCAGTTATCTCGTTCTTAATGTATATGATTCGTAAACGTGCTTCTTTTGATATCAGGAGGTCCTTTGGGACAAATGAACAAGTTTAAAGTACGTTCTTTTGTACAGGCCTTACACAATAAAGTTTTCAAGAATTCATTGTTTTTCACCAACCGTTTTCCAAAAAGGCAAACTCTGAGATTTAATTGTGCTTTTTTTTTTTTATTCCAGGGGGCGATGGCTGCCACATATTCTGCACTGAACAACAAGACTTTTCAGCCAGTTTTAGAACCTGTTGCAGCGTCTGGTTTAGCTCAAAGACGTAGTATGAAAAAATTAACGTCAACAGACTTGTAGATCCACTATGGCATCCAAGGCAAGCAAAGGAAATCGAAAAGAGACTTTCTGCCCAACCTCTGGTGAAAAGGCATTAATTCGCATTTCCTCCAACATTACTTGAATATTCTGTATAGGTCCTTTACACAGGTTCATACTGTGTTCTATTTTGAGGACAGTGTTCATGTGTTCTAGTTTATTTAAGTTAAACATCAGGGTACGTCGCAAAGATAATTATACATTCTGTACACTGAAAACCCTTCAGGAGTTAGTTGAAGATATTAATATTTACAGATTGTATAGTTTTTATGGTTTTATTTAGAAACAAATGTTCTTGGGGACCATTGTGGATGACATAGCATATCAAAATATAATGCCATACAGTGCCAGTATTTGGACCTAAAAATCCTATTTTAAGCTTTAAGGGTTAAAATGTCATTTGTAAGAATTTGCTACCTTTGGGCCAAGTTGTTTGATTTGTGCCCAAATTTAAAAGCAAATCCATATTTGTTCCGTTTTGGTGTCTTGTTTAATGTACCCTACAGACGGAAGAGGTTTGTGTTCATGGTGGTGCGTTTCTATGGCCTGTGTATATGTTTATGGGTAAAAAATGATAGGTTTTGAGAGACTGCTGGTTTACTGTAAAGGACCTTTTGGCTGTGCTCGAGTGCACTATTAAGTGAATGTGCACCTTTAATATTGAAATGGGGTTGCTATGATTTGTAATTGTCACTTGAATTGACGCTGCTTTGGAATGCACATGCAGCAGCTTCTGAAATGCCCAAGAGAATAGACTTGCTGCTTAAATCATGATCCTTATCATTTGAACATGATCTCCACTGCATTTCTTCAGGGAGACTTCATATTATAGCAGAGCATTTACACATTAATTTTCCTGGGAATAATTAGGAATGTTGAAACGTTTGAGAGTAGTGAAAGTGATGTATGTCTTCTATAAAGTCTGTTCCTCTCTGAAACCATGCAGAATTTAAATCCAGTAATATAATTATCGTATAGTTAAATACTGGAAACCATAAGTTTGGACTGAAGTTGCAGATACGCAGTAGGTACGAGAGCAGAATCCTAATGCCTATTTAAACTCTTTTAGTTGCTCCAGTCTCTGCCCAAAATGTTGCTACATTGATCGGGAACTGGTCCAGAACCTAATATGGGAAGAACATTTATTATTTAATATTTGCTAAAAAAAAAAAAAGGGATGTTGCTGGTTAAGTTTTGTATTTTCTTTGTTTTAAGTGTGCCTTACTGGACACGTGTTTGCTGCAATTGTGTTTGGGAAAAGTATGAATTTAGGGCTATTGTGATCCTGGAAGGATGTTCTGTGTGTGGTCAGTCATGTCTCTGTTGCAGCTGTCCAACGCTGAATGGTTTGAGGCCAAATACATGATCAAAAAAGACTTGCACATTCAAATTGTTTGTATGCTTAAAGTTCCAAGTTTTGGTTAAAGGATTAGACCTTTATTCTAAACGTTTATTTTCATTTTAGAATGTGCCTTTCCCCTAGTTTAGTTTTGCTCTGTGAAGGTGTATTTTAGTTTTAAAATGTAAAATTTTTCTTTTAAGTAATATAACCTTAAGAGAGCTTTCGCTTCTCTGGGAGACCAGCTCCCATAACCCATGCTGATGTCATGGGATACTCTGACATCACTGTGAGAGACCGAAGCCCATGCTATATATTCCTGTGCGATATGTTTTGTAAAATATTAACCCAATACTTGCAGACAATAAAGTGAGAGGAAACAGTTAAATAAGTCAATAATAAAGAAAAGACAAAACAAGGAAATTACCACAACCAAAATGCAAATAGACATATATATATATATATATATATATATATATATATATATACACACACACACACATTGGTATCAAACATGTTACTTCTGCATAACTGCAATCAACCCATAGCAAGGTTGAATGTAAACATGTAAAACACACAGATTTATCTTTGCAAAATTGTATTTATTTATTTGTGTTGCTTTAAAATACAGTAATGTGCACTTAAAATGAATGTCTCTTTGTAATATCAGATAATTAAGTTGAACTAATATAGCAGCTTTGATTTGTGGAATTCTTGACTTCCAATCCTGATTCTAATTTGCAAGTGTGATCTTGTGCTTTGCTTCTGATAATCAATGTAATTTTTCTACATGATTCCATATTATTAGTCAGCTCTGATAGGTGACAGAGTTCCTTTAACTTGATCAAACGATTTAAGAAAATGATTTTGGCACAATGGTCAGAGATTGCCAAAGGGTGAAACTTGTTATTCGGTTTCTAATGAAAGCAACTTTTCAGTTGCTACATTAGTACATCTCTGGAATGATATACTTACCTTTGATTTTATTTTTTCCTTCTTTCCCTTTTGCAGGTTTTGCAGTGAATTTGTTTGTATATACAATTGCTTAGCATTATCTTGCAATAGATCTTAACACGTATATTAGCATTTTACAACTGGAAATACTTTCTGGCATCAATTTGTAAGCCTATTTCTTATGTGGCCACCTCCATGCTATCAACTGAAATCCATAAGGCCTGAGAATTTGGTGCCATCTTTAGATTGTTTTCACTTTTGCTGCGTTTGGCCCAAATTGATCAATATATTAGAAAAATATGAAAAATCAATACAGGCGTTAAGCCTAAGTGATATCAGATAAGGGCCTTGTTCCAAATAGGTAATTTTCATGCCTGGGGATGCAGAGGAAATTACACAGAAAATGTTTTGTTAAAGTTTTACCCTTTTTGTAATAAGAACATGTGCAGCTTGTACAGAATTCTCCCCGGAAACTATGAAAATCAGCAAAAGCCCACACTCCACCAAATACTGTGAATGCATGTAGCCAGATTTCCCATGTTGATGCCTTTTAGAAAGCTGCTGATTTGCGTGACAAAGTCCCTCTCGAGTTTACTGTCAAGAAAACAGAGTCTCGGGAGGAACGAAAGGAGAACAAAACATGGAGAGCATATATGGCTTCAACAGCTGTTAAGGCAGTAATTGTGCCTAAGAACACCCGAGTCACACACATTGACACCACACATTGTCCTCAACAAGCGACCTAAACTTGCCTCAATGGCTTTCTGCTTAAAAGTAGTGGAATATTCAGTACCTTCTAGGTGAACTGTAGATGATTGGTTGTCCCTAAAAACCATCAAACAATTACTTTGAAAAACCTGCTAGACTGGCATTAAATTGAGACAAACAAGAAAGGTCAGTGCTGAACACATTAAAGTGCCCAGGATGATTATATAATGTAGTCACTATGAAGAATATGGACATCAAAAGCACTGGTGGATTACATTACTTGCAATTAAGTTGCTCCGGTATGCTTAGAACATTGAAATTGAAGCTCTACCTACCAAGACAAATTTCCTGTTTGAAGCATTCGGCTAGTAAAACCTCATGGGTTTTGGTTTGCTTCTGAAGAAATGTTTGCTCTTAACATGAGCCCCTATTTAGACTGGTTATACCTAGAATTGAGAAAACATGTAATCCTTCTTTACGTAATCATCTCTATCAGGAATTTCTTTAGGCTACAGACTTGGTGACCACAGCTAGAATATTTGTCATATGATCTGAGGCCCACCCTTCGCTAAAGAGACCAGAAGTCAGATGTCTTAGAAAATGCATTAGGAGCTCGAGCATTGAGGATGACTAATTGTAATGTAGTGCGAACCTGATAAGTTGGAGGCATTTGAGATGAGATATAGGAATTGTTTTGCAATCAATTTGTTTTTTTTAATGGTACCAGTCACAAGCAAGCCATTTCATAGCACCTCCAAAACAAAAAGGGCATTGGGAAAGGCAGTCCAATCTTTCATGGGCTTTCATATGAGTAGAGGAGCCTTGCATACACACAGAAGCAGATAAAAGAAAGCACTTCACAGTACATACAGTCAACTGGCATTCAACAGCTAGCAGACAAATATGTTTAGGATGAAGGAGAAATGTATGGCTATGGATCTGTGGCTTTAGGCCAGAATTCTAAGAGGGGGGTAAGCTTGTCGTGTATTGTGAAGACTTAGTTCGAAAAGAGATGGGCAGTGCTATAAAGCAGACCCAACAAAAGCTATGTGGCCTCTAGAACCAAGAGTGGATTTTACAAAGACACCACAGTCTAGATATGGAACTTCCACACACTGACTGTGTTTTCAGAATGTTGGTCTAGAAAATACTTCTCATTTAAAACGCATACAAATGCAACATGGAAAACACTGAATCCAGTGTGTAAAATATTTGCTGAGTGTTGGCAGCATAGAGAGGTGCTGGCTGAATCAAACACTGATTGCAAAAGAGCTGCCCCTGACCACAGCAATGCAGTCATGTGATATAGCCATTCTCACCAAATGAATGAAAAGAACTATCACCTGACAAGTGGACACTTAATATAGAAATGTCAGACTATTGTAGCTCATTTAAAAAGACAATCGTAGAGGTTCCCTACAAGACTAGCAGCATATGCACCCTCTAGATGCATTCCTGCAAAAGGGGCAGAAGAATAACCCATTTTCGCTTATCCAAGAAAGATGGATCATTACCACAGCTTCACAACTGAGCACACCGATTCCAATGGCCAACTTGTAAAACACCATTCCTTCAATTGGTCGCCTTATATCGTTTTTTGGACTCAACGCCGTTTACTGTCACATCCTGATGCACCAGTGGCACAGGAAATACCTTATGTTTGCTATAGGCTAAGTGAAAATGCTGCTATTTGGCGCAAATTCTGCCTCAAGAGGGTTCATAAAAGGTTAGCTTGTAGAAGCTGAACATTTAACATGTGATGAAGTGTAGTATTTTGACATACTTAATTGATTGGCTGGTAAGAGGAAAGGGAATTCTCTAGTTCAATATCAAAAGCTGATGCACAAGAAGATACATGTAATGCATTCCCCCTGTTTCACAGTGAACATACTGTATACATCTGAAGAGGACATCACTTCTGGGGTCAAAGATGGATATCGCAAATTAAATTGCTTAATCTTTCGTAAGCTCGAATGCTAGAAATCAGTCTCTGGATGTGAAGGAGATCCCTGTTGATGATCTCATCATGCAAGGCGTTGGTACTCCATGCCTGGTCACAAATGCAGAAAGGCCTTTTAGATTTCAGAACAGCCAGCCTGTTACTGAAGTCCTTCCAGAAGACAATTATGTGTTTCATGGTTGGACATAGAAAACAGACACTGTGAAACAGGATAGCGAGTTTTCCCCATTTACCTGGGGAGGCTGATTAGCAATATCTATTGTCATATGACATGTGACTGGCATAGAGAATGAATCAATGTACAAACTAAGTTGGTGGTGAGCATGTTGTCAAGCATGAAGAGACCCGGAGAAAGATTTGCTATGCACTAACAAATGTGCAAGGCCCCATTGCATTCAGACGCGCATGGCAGTGGTCTCGATTGGACATTTACTATGATCTTCTGCAGAAATCACTGATTCCACAGGTGGTTCGGACAAACGAACAAAAATGATCTGTTAATATGATGCTGATGGCACCTGCTTGGGCCATACAGCCAGTTTTGCCACACCTCGTAGGGGCACAGTTTCTCTCTAAAGGAATCTGGACCTACTGTATAATCTGACATGGCAAAAAAGCATTATCTCTCATTCCAACACAAGAACTTTGCTTAAAGCAGCATCCTGGTGTCGTATAGCTGTTTCCAGAGATACATATGGCTCCAAATAACTGCACATTCTCACAGAGGCTTCAATGCCTGCAGCAAGAACATGTTATACAAGGATATGGAAACGTTTGTTGTATTATGCATGAAATGTATACAAATGATAAAACCTATTGCTAACCTAATACCTAACACAACTAGACGTCATTAGGTAGGCCTACCAAACGAGGAGCACTGCTTAGGTTACCAGTCACTTATTTATTCATAGAAAGACGGAAGAGAATTTTCACTCCAGATACATCACACGTGGTGATAAATATGATATTTGCATACTGACAGAACCACCAGTTGAGGAAGCACACAAGTGCAGCATTAAAGATATTTTTTGCACGGTTGCGCTCTTAATCGGCTGTATTTTCTGAAAGAAGAGGGAAGGAAGCCTGACTGGGAGAAGAACAGTTATGTTTTTCATTACAATACAATGATATTAAGAACGTATCAATCTTAAATTCTTACCAATAGTTTTCACCTATTTACAAGAATTGCACTTGGAATAAAATGCATTTTCAAAAATGCACTGCTTTGACCAAATAAGTCGCACCACCTATAAGATTCTAATAGAACATTAATGTGCTTTTGTTTAAGGCAACATCTTTAGAAGAATGAAACTGCTGTTGATAACCATATGTAAGCAGTGAAACTTTGAGAGTCGGCATGGCATAGAAAAATGTTAATAAGCAAACAAGTTCCAATTAGCGAACAGCGTCCTGGAAAAAAGGAACTGAGGCCACAGGGCGCATCGCCGCTATACATACTGGCCCTGATGTCAGACCCAGCACGGGGCGTAGAGGCGTCTGGTGGAGCAGACTCTGAGCAGTCCTGTGCTCCCTGGCAGCAGAAATGTTTCCAAAGAGCAGCTATGCTGTGAATAGGATTATCAGAGATGAGGAATCTGTGGGCGGAACAGTCATTGGAAAGAACATAACCGAGAAGTCATTTGATTTTTTTTTCACTTTCTACTGCTGGCGTTGGCATGGTGGTCTAGTCCATGTCTAATGCAGAGTTTGTGCATAAACCTGCACTGACACAAGTACAAAAATAAAATATGTGCCTGTTCTCTGAAAGGCATAAACGTTCACGTTTATTCTCTATACAAACATTTTTAATGAAAATAATTTGACATCTAGTATTCTAAATTATTTTTGCAACAAGGTTATGATGCTGCTATTAAATATTACTTTTTTCTGAAGAATGAAGAATGCTGAAGTTTCATCAATGCCGCTCTCTGAAGCAAATCTTTGTAGGCCCACGGTAGACTAACAGAAGGTGCTGGTTGGAAGCCCTTCTGGTGGCCATCTTTCTATGCACCCACTAGTGTGCACTGCAGCGCAGTGTAAAATCTAATAACATTGGAAATAGAAATGTGTGGAAGCTCCAACATGTTTAAAGCTTTTAATCATATGAAATGTTTATCGAGTCACATTGCATGGAAGATGAATGGAAAGGTCGTCTGTATCAACATGAAGGCATTAGAGTTTCCTGACAAGAAGAAAACAAAATGCTGCTGAGTGCGTCAATGCTGTTCAAAACGTTCTATATGTATGCAATTGTTGTCCTTTGGAATTACATGCGTATCTGAAGTACAATGATACTTCGCAGAAATAAACATGTTTGATACCATTCCCAGTAAACACTTGAACAGTAATTGTGAAAGTTGTTCTAAGGCAGGCAACTATTTCTAGGCAAACATTGTGTGCAATTGCTTTGCAAAGATTGGCACACTACAGCATATTTGCTTCTCTGATAATTAAATCTCCTGAGGCGATTTCACCAGCTACAGACCTTTAACTGAGAGGAGATTAAGTACGATAATTATGAACATTACGCAAAAATGGCATGCTACCAGAGCTACTCCAACGGATAAAACCAAAACAGTGCACTCCCTACCGTTCAGATAATGTTAATTCCCTTCCCTTGACATATTGTGGATTTTGTATTATATTGTATTTATTTCATTTTATTTTTTAAAAAGATTTTTCTTTAAAGCTCTGTATATATTGACATTAAAGTTTGCATTGTATTACATTTTTCTTTTAAGACTGATCTACTTTTCTATTGTACAGTATCTGCGCTCATGTCTTAAAGTGCTGCTCGAATGTGCATCAAAATGGCCTGACAAACTTACAAACTATTAAATAGTTTTTCTCAAACTTTTTTGAATAGATTTTGTGTACATGCTGTTTCATTTTGTCCGATGTTTTTTTAAATAAATAAAAATCCTTCATAATGTTTAGTAATTTATCAAATGTAATTGCTTACCATGCTACAACTCTCCCATGTCACAGCCCTCGTCGGTCTGTGGGTCAGTTGCATTCCAACCCCACACATTGTTTTATTCCCAAGGGTTAAATCTCAACATCAATCCTCTGACAGCGGTGAGGGGAAAGAATGCAACAACCTACATGTGGAATACTTTCAGTCTATGATTCAAAAATGGTGGTTTTTACAAATGTGTTTGTAATTCTTTTTGCGTGTGTGGGTGTTTGTGTTGTTAAAGACGACAGCAGCGGAGAATCAAGTCTTTGCTAATATCCATCTGGTCCCAAGAGAGAGACTGATTCTGACCTAAAAGAGAGGTCGATCTGATCTACCAAATACCGTGTGAGGATAGGTCATATATAAAGAATTACTCTTGCTGTACATTTAACAGTTTCCATGTAATAATGTCCCCTCAAAAATATCGCCATGCAAAAATAAATCGCTGAAAAATGGATGTTTTTTGTGGTGACATTATTACATGGGACATGGGTGGGACACACTCGCAACTCCCAAACTCTTTTTTATTTTTCATGGGGAGCGGGGACATCACTGCAACCCCAGCTGCCCCTGTCCCTATATATATATGGTCACCTATATAATGTCGCCACAACCTTTTCCCGGCAACATTCTATACCGCAACAATATTTATAGGGATATTATTACCTGATACCCATTTAACATTGTGGTCTTAAATGCCTGGCACCATCATCCCTAGTGGAGAAGACTGAGTTTAATTTATTGTCCTATATGAAATAAAAAATCGTTGTGGCGTGTCACCCATAAGTGTCTAATAACTGCTACACAGAGGGAGCATGTGCAACCTGTTGGGAATTAAAGCCAGAAATGCTAAAAAGCAGAAACCAACCGCTCTGGGCAGCCTAAAACCTTGAGGCCGCTAAAGCAGACGCTTCTGAAACAGTGCCAAGGAACATGCTACCCAAAGAGTGGTTGCTGGAAAAAACAGTGCTGAAACCACAATTTTCTAAAAACACATTTATACAAATGGCTCTAAACAATGGGTGCGAACCACGCGAAGTCCAGAAACCTATTGTTTCGATGTGGAGCGCCACAATGAAACATCATTTGTCTACTTTTGAGACTGGAACAAGACCCATTAGTTACATGCCAGTTCTGAAGACACTCTTCAGCTCTTCGCAAAGCAATGCCCCAGGGGACAGGGGCCTTTCATAAATTCGCTATGAGGGTGTTTGATACCACAACAAGGCCAATCTCAAGAACCTATGCCAATCGCCCAATCTGTCCCCTTTATAGAATCCATAGGATTGAAAAGAAGTGTAAAGCTTCACCCTTAGTGCCTTGAATAATATGTGGCAGTTACAGCTAAGCTCATGTGTTGGAACAGCAGACACTCCCACAGACAAAGTGAACAAATCTACTTTATGGTTGAGAAGATGGCAAATATTGCAGCCTATAATGTCTGTATTGAAAATGCAACAGCGCTAGTCAGCAGGTATGATCTTGTAGAAAGAAAACATGCAGGCACTACTGAAGGCGATTATATTACTCAGCTTGTTGAATACTTACTGCACAGATCTGTGTGGTCCGATGGTTGCAGGATCAGATCCAGGCCAAACCTGCATTGCTGCATTTAGAGGGCGATAAATGAGTACCAACCTCGGTTGGGTAACAAAATGTTCTTTGTGTCCGGGCTTTGGCAAAAGGGCTATACAAATAACATTATTGTTGTTATTATTATTCCTTAAAGATATGCGTGAGTGAGTAAGAACAGAGGGCCAGGTCATGATTCAGGAGGGTCAAGTGACAGAAAATGCAGTTCAAAATAATTCCTAAATGCATCAGAGACAGCAGGAATCCTACAAAACCTATGTTAGCAGGCTATACATGACAGTAAGAAGAACATTGTTATACACATGGTTATGCTAACATAGGGTAGGTCAGAAACCTGATTACTAATGGCACACAATACATCTTCAGGACTGCATAGAGCGGTTGTATGTTGAACTACCTCAAATGCTACCTTCTGCTCACTAAAAACTGCCTCTAGCAACTGCAGACTCTTCTGGATATCTGTGATTTCCTTGACTTCTGGTTCCAAGTTCTCTAGATTTTCAAAGCACCTAGGCACTACCTTGGGCCATCCCTTTAAACACTTGATATGGAAACTTACTGATTCGCTTTATACTGCTGGCCAATATGCATTCAACTGTCAATCTCCTGTCTGCAAAAGAAAATGCATATCTGATGTTGGAGCTGTGACCAACTCTACACAATTAGCCTCATTAAACAGTATACCAGTCAACGATACCCCCGTTGCCTTCCCATCCCTACACATTCTGTTACATACCAACAATACCTGACCTTTTCCTAGCCTATGAAGACATTGCAGCCGGGGTGGTTGATCCTATTCCTAACCATAAATCCGGGGCTATGACTGGGGTAGTAGTCGAATATCCGACGAGCTGCCAAGTGGTCGGACTTCCCACGCCTGTGTGTGTGTGTGACCCAGTCCCAGTTGCATCCAGCCAGATGCCAGGTACGATTCTGCTGGCAGGGGCCCAGTCTCCTTTCACTGGCACTTTGCTGTGAAGGTGAACTCGACGTTCACAAGTTTATCCACTGTTATGGCAGCAGAGCATCTGGGGCCGCAGGTTTTCCAAAGTTCCTGAATCATTTCCCAGGATTTTTGATCGGCTGTTATGTCTCGCATCTTCTCTGTGCTCAGGAGTTCAGAGTTAAGGTAGTTTTGCACTTCGCTTTATTGAATGTCCCATTGCAGCTTTCTTCCAGAGGGCATTACTCCATTTATTAGCTGTATTAGGGCAACTTTGGTGTGCTTATGGCACAACACAGTTTCCCCAATTGCTCTGAGGGGGTCGATATATGCCTACAGCAGAAATCTGAGGAATTGTCAGAGGAAGAAAGAAAAGCGAAGTAGCTGATTGACTTTGGAATGTGTCCAATACGGCTCTTGCAGTTTGGAGGACATATAAGGGACAAAGCTTAGTCAAAATTGAAACCTTAAATACGAAAATCCTTTCACCACAAGCAAAATTCAATAAAGTCCCCAGAGCCACTAGCAACAGCTGCAAACAACACCCCCATTCCCTCCACCACTCAGTCCTCCTTCAGAGACTTCTCCAAAACAGAAGCCACAAAATTGATTACAAATCTGAAAACCATCAAAATGCAAAGGCGATATATGCACTGCATCCCTCATCAAAGCTTGTGCTGACATACTAACCCCCACCTTCACAGCCATCATAAACGCCTCCTTCGCTGAAAGCACTGTTCCAGCCAGCCTCAAAGAATCATGTGTCCTCCCACTCCTGAAATAATCATCCCTAGACCCAGACATTCACTCAATCTATAGGCCAATCACCAGTGTCCCCTTCCTCCTAAACATTTTGTACCAAGATGCTTACTTGCAAGTCCAGCAGTTCTTGGAGGACAATCAAATCCTAGGAATGCGACAATCCGGCTTCCGCCTGGGGCATGGTACTGAATCGACCATTCTCGACCTACAAAATCAGCTAGACGAGATCAGGGATGAGGGTAAATCTGCCCTGCTCCTCTTCTTAGACCGATCTGCGGCATTTGACCTGGTGAACCACCCAAATCCTTTGCCTTTACCTCGCCACTCACGCTCATTTCTCACCCTCAGCCACAGTCTGGATCACTTCCTTCCTGTAAGGAAGTGTCATTAGGGTCTTCTCAAAAATCGCTAACGCCTCTCCCTCTCCTTTCACTTGTGGTGTGCCACAAGGGTCTTGCACCGCCCTAACACTTTACAATATCTTTACCAGGCCCCTATTCAACATCTTAAACTCCTTTGGCATAGTTTACACCAACTATGCTGACAACACCCAAATCCTAATCCCTCTCTCAGGCAACTACGCAGATGATTCTGACACCCTTAACAAGATCTACTCTACAAAACAGACCTGGGTGGCAGCCAATCATCTTTGTCTCAACAGCGACAAAATGGAAATCTTTAATGTTGGACCACCCAGTGCCCTAAAGACCCTCAACAATCAATACACTGCCTTCCCAATTGACAATTGTTTAATTCCCGTCTCAAACACTGTTAGGACTCTAAGGGTCTACTTGGACGCCTCACTCACTATGAGTAGACAAGTAAGCGCCATTGCCTCCTCAGCAGCCTACGCCACCAAGGTCCTCAAAGCGGCCAGACTGTTCCTCTCTAAAAACAATTGCCTAACCATTGCCTGTGCAATCATTGGCTCTTAGATCGATTACTGCAATATCCTATTCAACTGCACATTTTCCGCAAACATTTACAAACTCCAAGTCATCCAGGATAACGCCCTCAGAGCAGCCCTGAATATCCCAAAGAGAGAGCACATCTCAAGAGTTAGAAGAGAAGCACACTGGCTCCCCATCAGGGATAGTATCACCTTCAAAACACTATCCATTGCCCATAAGTGCCTCTTCAATGCAGCGCCACCCTGCCTCTCCAAAAGAATCACCAAAGCCCCTCACCTAGACCCACTAGGAGCGCCTACACTGATCGCTTAATTGTTCCTAAAGTAAAGAGATGCAAAGCAGGAGGCTCCAGCTTCCCATATCTTGCTGCTAAACATTTGAAAAAACTCCCACCCTCCCTGAGGGCAGACAGATCTTATTGGACCTTCTGCAAAGCGCTTAAAACTCAGCTTTTCACCTAAACCTTAACTCCCCCTGCCCCCCACTTGCCAGGATTTACCCCCCTGCCACACCTACTACTGTTTGTTTTTGCTAATTGCCACTTGGTTATTGTACCTGTGTTACCAATGATATTGTATGACAAAATTTGTCTGTTTGACACTAGCTTGATTAGTAGTCTTTTACCTTCAACAGCGCCTCAATGCCTCCAAGTTATATGCACACTATGCAAATGAAATTAATAAATATAATATTGCTGTAGTATCCGTTATTCATAGGCTCCACAATCCAGTTGTCGCACACAAGCGGCCTCCCTCAGCATGTTGAGCACTGTTCCGCCTAATAAAACAAAAGCATTGATGTGTTCTGCACCTAGGAGTATTCCGACTGCCCACAGTTTATAAAATACTCCAGAAGGGACCATGGTTACAGCTTCCACAAGATGCCTGCAGTCTTCAAGAGTAAAGTCTCCATGCGGTGGGTATAAGCCACCAGGTTTCACCATCTGGCCCTTGACGGAGACCCCTGGTCTTTCCAGTTTGATATATTCTTGAGGACTATCGCTATTAGGGCATCAAACAGGTGCTGCTGGGCTTCATTTCCCCAGAATTGGGGATGCAAGCTATCACATACCCTTGACGACAATGACAGTTTTACCTGCACTCCACATACATTCAGAATCATTGGCCATATTACTACCAATAAGAAGATGTGAACTTAGTCATACAACACATGTTGCATTGTATCCTCGTCCTCCCGCATGACCAACATAAGGTACCCTGCACATCCCGGTGTGACCCTCCTGGCTTAGATTGTGTGAAAAGTTCCCTGTTATATATCATAAATGATGTCTGGCTTAACGAGGCTGATAACCAGGTGTGTCTTATCTTCATTCAAATATAGGGCCAGCTGTCCACTGGGAAATCACCTCCACACGTTTCAGTCCACTTCCCCTCAGTCATAAGATTGGAGTGGAGACATATGAGGGAGGACACGGTTCTATAGATTAAAACTGCTGATGGAGGGGATTTAACACCGCCCGTCATATTATGTGTGCCTGTGTTCCCCCTGTCACCTACCACCAACACTTCAGAAAACTCACCTACGGATAGCCCACACCTGTCCCATAGCTCCTAGAAAGAAATGGTAGCCTCACCGGACCATGTTTGATTTACATATAGAATCCTTACCGAAAACCATGTGGGCCAAAATATTGATTTTCCTTCCACCTTGACCCTCTCATTATATTAAAGCGGCTGCTGGGTAATCATCCTCCAGGGGGAACCCTGTCGTTTTAAACAAGGTCTGCAAAGCCTTCCGAGTGAAGGTAATCACGGATATACCCCGGTGATCTGGCTTACCCGTTAGATGAGGGATATCTATGGAAGCCTGCCAGGTCTGGCTCCACCTCGAGCCACCTATGTGCATTACAATGCATGGGATCTGAGAACGGTGCCATCCCCTGCCTTATAGCAAAACTCCATCTGATACAGCTGAAATTGTGGGAAATGTACTCCAACCTGTGAGGGATGCAATTAAAGCCTAGCCAGCGAAATCCTAAGTTTCGCCTTATCCCATGGGAAGTGGGTAATATGTTAGTGATTTTAAAAATGGTGGTGGCCACGATAAGGGAAACATTGAAAGGGCATATAAGACCACTGGGGCTATAGATGTTTTGACTGTTTCCGTCCTACCCCACCACGACAAACGTGAGCAGAGTACACTTAGATAGCAAGGACTCCACCTTGTACAAGACCTCGTCATCATTCCCCTTTAACATACTACTGATATCCGCTAAGAACTTGATTCCCAGGTATTTTGTCCCATGAGGTTTTCACAAAAATCCAATTCCTTCAGTGTGTTTTAAGACAGTTAATTTAGCAGCATAATTTAGGTCTTCTCAGCTTTTAGTTTGTATCCTGAGACATCTGAATAAATCTTAACCTCCTGCCTGAAAGGGGGTAAGGAACTATGCAGATCTTCTAATGGGGCAAAAATGTCGATCGTATACGCTAGCTCTTTGATTTTGGTATTGCGAACCCTGACTTCCCGAATTGATTCCATGTCCCTAATGCGCTGAAGCAAGGGTTCCAATGCAAGAATGAATAGGAGGAGTGGGGGCTGATGGAGGACACTCCTGCTTCGTCCCACCATTGAGTAAGAAAAATAAGGAGAGAATGCTGTTAACATAAACAACTGATCTTGGACGTTGATGGAGAGTGAAAACCAAGGATTTTGTATCAAACCCATGCCATTGCAGGACTTCCGCCAAGAATGTCCACCCCACCCGATCAAAGGCATTTGCGGCGTCCAACATTATCCCCGCCCAGGGCCTAGTGGAATTCCCAGCCATGTCCATTATGTCACACAATAGGTGAGTGTTTGCCGCTGAAAATCTCCCCTTTATGAAGCCCGACTGATCTTTATGGATCAATTCTGGCAAGAGCAATTTGAGCCTTGTAGCTAAAATCTTTGCAGAAATGCTAGCTTCCGCACTAATCAAAGCTATTGGTCGGTAGTTTTTCCACAGCTTTTGTATGACATGTATCATGGCTTCATAAAACTTCCCCTAGGGGTGCTCAGCCCGGTGTATCCGCAGAATATTTCCACCAATCAAGGGGCTAACATATCGGCAAAGGTGCAGAAGGAATCCATAGGTAGGCCATCCGGCTAGGGGACTTTCCCAGGTTTTGATTTGAGTATGGCCAATTTAATCTAGTCTAGCGTAATCTCCCATCCCAGGACCTCAAATTTGGATCAGGGATGCTGCCCACCTTGGGATGAGGTGTATCTGTGAAATACTGTTCAATACAGTTGGGAGTAGGGGTTGCTTCCAGTGTGTAGAAAGTATTATAGAACTCAACGAAGGCCTGCAAAATTTTTTCATCTGAAGTAAGAACCCCCCCTGACCTTTAATACCGGCTACCCAGTTGTTTTGGTTTTTAGACTTTGTGCCCAGCCAGTAACTTCCCAGTCTTATCCTCCCATAAAACGTTGAATTCTTTTTTAGCAGAAGACCTGCCACCTGACTAGAGCTATTTTTATTATAATCAAGTTTTTTCTGTATTCAGTGCCATCCGCTTCCCTAGGGAAGGCAAGTTAATATTATATATTCCATCTCCATGCATTTGATAATTTGAAGTCTCTTGGCTGTCTCAGCTTTAGCCACTTTACACTGCCTCGCGACAAACCCGATGATGTGCCCCCAAAGTGAAGACTTTTATGTGTATCAAACCAACCCAGAGGAGAGACCCCAAATAAATTATGTTGAAAAGGATCTTCAGCAAAAGCAACAAATGGGGAAATCCGTATTAAGTCTCCAGCTATTGCTCCTTGACCGGTTTTCTAACCACACGCAGTCAACTATAACTGGTGCCTGATCCGAGATAAGTATTGGGGATATGTCAGCACCTTGCACCTGCGCCATCACGCTTTTGCTCATGAATATGTAGTAGATTCTAGAGTGCCTGGCATGCAGAGGAGAGACGAATGTAAACTTCTGTGCATCAGGTTTACATGTCCTCCACATGTCCACCAACTCATTGTCATGTACCAACTGTTCAAAGCTGCATGCATTTCAGATCTATGTAAAGGGGTGTGAGATCTCATACGTAGCAACAAGTCAAATGGCAAATTACAGTTCACCTCACTATTTTTTAAAGCCCCACCAATTGCTGTAGAACTCGACATCCTGCTTGTTAGGACCATATATATTTACAATGGCTAGGGGGGTACCACCGATTTTTCCCTTTAGCAATAAACCATCTTCCTCCACCTCATAGCGTGACTTGATTATTTCAAAGTGAAAGCTTGTATGTACCACTATCGCTACTCCCCCCTTTGTACCCCGCAGTTTCTGAGGGCAACACTTGCCTGATCCATTGTTTCTTGAGCATGTTACACTCCATACTTGATAAATGTGCTTCTTGTATAAAAGAGCCATGTGTGCGCCCACCCTCCTTGGGTGTGCCAGGACTTTTTACCTTTTAATTAGAGAGAGTAACCCTTTCACATTACATGAAGTAATATTAACCATGGATCAACCAAACGCATGAGTGGAAGAAAAAGGAAAAATTAAATCACTGTAGGAATCTTAATATTTTGTCGTCCTCCTGAGGAAGCAAAGCACCACATGCCGCCACCACCAGTCCCCCGTGCCCTCCGACTGTTCATCCGCCATACAGCAACAAAACTACAGAAAAAGAGCCAGATAGAAATAAAATGCAAAGGAGAAAAAAAGGAATAAGACGAGAACCAGAGTTGGCTCCACAACCCTAGAGTGATCCTCAAACACCTGCTAAACATCCTCTACAAGAACCTCCTATCAAGGAAGGTCTGAAGATAAGGTAAGCCAACCAAAGAAATCATCCCTGTCAAGGAAGGTCTGAGGATAAGGTAAACCAACCAAAGAAATCATCCCTGTCAGCAGGCAAATTAAGGAGGTTTCGGGTGGAAAGAGCTTCAGAAAAAGACTCCCTACACCACTGATAGTGAGAATAATGCAAAACTCAAAAACATGCTCCTACTGTTCAACAGCTAAACTGCTGGATATTCAGGTGGTTTCCTCTTCCAGGCCGTCTGCTTAGTTTTTAAGGGAGATCTAGATTCGTCCCTTTCTTGTCCTCCTTTATTCTCTGATAGGGAAATAGGCAGGGGTTGGGATCCAGATCTGAGCCTATGTGGTGGATCTTTTTGGATCTTGAAGCGATAAAGGCGAGATTCTGCCCCTGGTGGGTTTGCCATATAAGAACGTGGACACCGCCCTGCATGGGTTGGTAAAACAGGTTTGGGGGAGGAGGTTGCTTGCTTCACTTGACTAGTCTTGAGGTACACATCCAGAGCCATTGGATTGTCAACAAATTTGGTGATCCCTGCTGCATTGGAGATCCTTGTTCTCGCTGGAGCATAATGGCCATACCTTAAGTCTCTGTGAGGTAGCTCCGGATGAAACTCTAGAAACTGTGTCTCCTCTTTGCCATTGTTAGCCTGGAGAAGTCCTGAGTGCTATGGATATAGGCTGGTTCTGTAAAGTACATTTTCCTCCCACCTTTTTTACCTTGTCAAGAATTTGGACCATATGGTTGAAGCGAAGGAGGCAGGCTATAAGAGGCCTCAGGGAGGTTTTGTGAGTGGATTATAGGGGACACACTAGGTGAGCTCGCTGAATCTCCAGCACCGGATACCAGCTAATATTGAGGAAGGTAGACAACCAGCGCTCCAACCTTGCCACCACATCAGAGCCTTCCATGCCTAGAGGAATTCTGAAGATTCTTCTATTATTCCTATAATTCCTTTTCTCCAATTCATTGACATTCGCCTCAAGCTCACATACTCTCCCTTGTAAATGTTCGAGGTGTTCCATTCGGTCTTCCAGCGAGGACATTCGGTTCTCTGCCTCCTGCAAGCAAACTGTAAAGTGGGCCATTTCTCACCTGAATGATTTCATTTCACCCTGCATGTCCAGCGTACATTTATCTGTTGATGCCATAATCAGCTGGATGTTAGACTGCGCTCCCAAAATTAACCCTAAGTCACTCTGTTGGGAGTTAAGCCCCTGACCCTGTGTCAACTTCTGTTGCATAGCTGACAAAGTGGGATACTTCTCCCTGTAAAAATGCAGACTTTTTGTTGTTGACATATTCTACGGTTCAGCACCCACCACTTGCACAGAAGAGGTGATTCTCCTATGGGGGAGCGCTGTTCATTTAGAATAGTATCCTGCAATTGGAATGCAACCGCCACAAATCCATTTGAGACACCTAATGGCCTATAATCCCTATGCAGAGTTCTCATAACCAGCTCCCTTCCAAGATGGCCACCAGGGAACATTCGGCAACCAGGGCAATGAAACAGAAGCTGTCTAACATGCAGTTCCTCACCAGGCCTCTTGGTAGACATGGAGAAACACTGCTAACTGCCTCACCAGCCTATGCGGCCTCCTCTCCTGTCGTCTGCCCCAGCCATGTTGCCTGCTGTGCCTTGCTCACTCAGGGCTGCTGACCCTCCAACTGCATCCCTGTTCGCCACAACCGCCTCAGGCGAGGACAGTCCAGCAGCCCCTGATCGCCTGTATGGGACGGCCCAATCGTCTGCCATGGCGGCCCATCTGCACCTCTGTCACCAAGCATGGATGCCGCCAATCTGATTGCGGAGACTCAATGTCCCTGGCTCCAGTGTCTCCACCTGTGATTCCTCCGGGCTGCCAAGCCACATGCCCTACTGTTAGGCATTCTTTGCATACTGAATAATATGAGGGAGGGAGGGAGGGCCGGCGATCTTTGGGCCACTTCAGTCCTGTTTCTTGGCGTATTTTTATTAAGTTATTCTTAAAACCATAGCACCCCTCCTCTGCACCAGCTGACTATGGATGGTATGGGCAGTTCAAGCTGTGTTGCACATTTATGGAGGTCAGGAGTATTCCACTACATTATTCAATACATTTGAAGCTTGGTTGCTGTTAATACTGGTAGGTGCACCACATTTCTGACAAGTACTTTAACGACTGTTACAGCATCTGCCCTGTGACAGTGGTAGCTGCTGCCCATACACCCACCCACAGAACACATCCAAAACAACAAGGAATACTGCCAACTATTGCAACAGGGATGCTGGAGAAAATCAATCTAAAGGAGGAGGGTGTGCTCCCTGGGTGGCAGGTACAGGTCTTTCCACATTGTTCTGAGGGCAGATAATGCATCATCTACAATACTCTTGAGTCATTTTGGGGTACTTGTGGGCAAACCAGGACTTGTTCAACAACCTAATCGACCCTTCCTTTCCTACATGAGCCTGCCCATGGTACATCCTAACAAGAGTTGTCATGTAATCAACAGCACTCTTATCCAATTATCCTTTTGACCAGAGGTTGCATTTTCTTGTATCTGTATTAAATCTTCCAGGGTCTTGTATTGGGAGGGATCAGAACTAAATTCAACAGGGAGAATGTATTCATCATCTGAATTAGATACGGCAGACCATTTTTCTGTCCTGTCTGCGAAATCATTGCCACAACTAATGTAGTAATCTAGAGGCAGATGATCATCACATTTGATGATTGCTAACATTTCAGGTGACATAATGGCGTCAAGGCGTTCCTTCATGTATAGGCTGTTTTTAACACAGGTCCCTGTGGATGTCTATAACCCTCCCTGTTTCCAGAGTTTACCAAAGTCATACCTTGACTCAGTGTAAAATTGAGCAGCTAGCTCGCAGGTCTTTGTCAGTACCACCAATTCGGCTATTTCCACTACCTCCCCAGGTTCACACACCACCACATCCAATTTCCCATTTTGATCTCTGTAACATGACTCATCCTCAAAATATTGAGGGTGGGGCACAACCTAATGTATTTCTACAGCGCGTTCAGTCTTCTACTTTAATAAATGCATGTTTAACTTCTGATGTCTGGTAGTTAACAATTCTGGTGCATATGGGTATAGCCCCGAGTCCTATGGAGGCTCAAAGCAACTATTTTACAGAACAGCCTGTTGTCACCAACAGGTAACCCATTCACACTCTTTTTAGACCTAGTCCCTTTATATTTTTGCTACAGATTTGTTTAAATATGAATATAAATTTTACAGGACACAAATATCCATCAAGAAACCTCAAACAATCTTCAAAAAAGCTTAAAAAGAAGCCAATTTTACTTTTATTTCATTAGCGCCATTACAACCCATTACTGGGTGTTAAACTAATGTTGCATCATAGACTTAATGAGAAACCTTTTCAAATAAAAAGGAAAGCATCACATCACTTCTCCATCACATAAAACAATAATTCCTTATTAAAAGTCAACTCAAACTCTGATTACAATTGCCCCTGCATTTTGGATATATAATATCCATCCTCAGGGGTTTGAGTTGTCTTTCATCCTAGTAATATTCATATACATGTTCATCTGTTGACTGTGAGAAACCGGAAAGTGTGTCCCTGACTAGTCCCCCGGGATCTGTAATCCAGGTGGCTAGGAAAGGACCATCTCTATTGGATCCAGTTCTTGGGGGTGGACCAGTGAGGGAGGATCACCAGGATGGGAGGTCCTGGGGGAGTGGAAGTGGGACACCGACAGGTGAGACGCAGTATCCCCTTCTTATAATGCCTTTTCCCCATCCTACGACGTAGAATACTCAAACACTCTACGCCCTCCCCTTTTCCGACACAAATACTTTCGCACACCATGAAAGACGACAAACACTAGAGCCGTTTACCAGACATGTCCCAACACAAGGGTCAGGCAAAGTCAGGCAATTGACCAGAATCACACACACCCGATAGCCCTTTTCCTTCCCCACAGGGATGAAAGTTGGAGCATGAGAGCACAATACGAGCAAGGCAGACCGCACAACGCAAGAGCTTACTCAGCACAGCAGTTGAAGAGGAGGAGAAAGACTGTGGAAGGAGAGGGTGTCGAGGAGAGAAGTGGCCTTTGCCTTTCCGACCCAGGCCCGTGAAACCTACATGGAAGGAATCATAAGACTGCAAACAATAGCCAGCGTGTGTTGCTGCAGATGTCAATGGTACACAGGCGCTCCTCTGCTGATAACCAAGCCGGGGAGAGATGCGTGCCACCGTTGTCCCGACCTCAATTTAAGAAACAAGTAATGCCAAGCATTTCATCACAGCCGGTGAGCCGAAGGGAGTGCCGATAAGAAACCGAACTTTGTTGAACAAAAGTAGCATGCGGCTAATTAAAGAAAGTACAAAGAACTGTTAATATGAGAGGGGAAAACCAGCTACAGAGAAGTCAGGCACAAAGTAGGTGTACACTCTGGAAACTCAGGGCGATTACCCTATTGTTGAAACTAGCGTTAACCGTAGGTCTTGGGAAAGGTGAGAAAGGGGTCAAAGTGATAATGCAGGGGTCTAGTAAAATCATCTGTACAATCGAAAGATTTTGGCCAGCTGATGATTGTAAAGAAAAGGGAAGTGAATCCTGCATCATAAAGGAAGTAGAAGAAATTGTATGATTGGCAAAAGTTGGCAAGAGTGAACCCGACGGAGGGATGCCGATGAAAAGCGGGCAGAGCCTAAAAGTCCTGATGAACAGTGTGTTGACAAGAGTGAACTCGGCAGACGGATGTCCACAGTGAACTCTTTAAAAAGACATTAAAATGTGTGAATGCCAGAACCGATACTGATTTCAAAGGTTAACATCAGAGAAGGGTGTGAGCCCAGAAGAGTGGGTTCCAGGGGTGGAAAAACATAACCCCATCGACAGTTAAATGCAATGGAAGAAGTTTTTTGACTACAAGCCAGTGTGAACACTGATAATAGGAGGCTGATATTTGAGAGACGTCTGAGCCCAGAAGAGGGGAATCCTGGGGTGAATAATCATCATCCAAGTGCAAACAGAACCAGGACTTTTGTTTATGATTTAGCAGAAAAGAACGGTTTGTGAATCTGAGCCTGGAAGAGGGAGATCCAGGGGTGAAAAGGCATTTCCCAACATGCAAGCAGAAACACCTTTTGTTTATTCTTTTTGGAACACATCAGGTCCTCAGAGTCCAGAACATTTTGTAGAAAAGTGACTCAACCACTGAAGGTCCTGATACTTGAGAGGAGAACTGCGGGCTCGTGTTGGGAGGGCTTGAGCGTGTGCAGTGCTCCGGAGTCCAGCCTTGTCCCATGCTCAAAACATGGGGAAGGGAGAATGCCAGCTACCAGATCCTGACTTATTATTTATGAACACTTCTTTCTTATGAACATTATCCCACACTCTTTTTGTATTTAGCGTAAAGACTGGCAATAGGTTTTCCTTAGTATAGGCCCTTTTATTTGACAAGAAGGCACTAGGACTGCTTTATTATTATTTGATGGTCGTAGCTTGCTCCCATCTTAGATTTAGGTTAAGATTAGGAGTTTTTCCAACCTGCATATACAGTTTAATAAAACCCTTGAACTGTGATCACTTGTGACTGTATTTACTGTTGCCACCATGAGTTCCTTAAATTTCCTACAATGAGCAATAAATCATAATGTTACTTATCTATTCTTGTATAGGCATCAAATTTCAACTTTAGATAAAAAAACAGCAAAGACTGACCTCAGATGTTCTGAGTACTCTCAATTTTGATTCAACCTATGGAAAAATATTTTGAAAGGCCTATTAGTTGTGTGTTCACCTAAGACTGAATTATAGTCTAATGTTAGGACACTTCAGACAAAGCAATATACATTTGTGTGGAAATCACCCAGCCTCGACTAGTGAGGATTCCGCCGGGTGATCCTTTGTGTTCAGACCTCTGGGGCTAAAGCCTCCTACCTCTCTGTAAAATATCAAGAGAAACCGGCTTTGTACTGAATAATCCATAGGGACCGTTCAAATTATATAACTGCACATGCATCGTAAGCGAATGCACACGCGCTGTTCCCAGCCCTCTGTGAACAGAAACTGCAGCAATTACAGTGCTCAACATCATAACGACTGTGGCGAGTACGAATTTGTTAGCGTATCAGTCATCAAATCCACTTGCTAGTTCATCGTTCACATGGACCATGAGGCGGCTACCGGGATACCGGTCGGGTGCCCCGCTTTTGTGTAAATAGTAGTGGTAACCAAGGCAACACCCCGCATGCACACACCATGCAGCATTGGAGAAGAGGCCATCTTACTATGGGAGTCCTTACATGGACAAGAGGGGAAGTCTAGCCTTGCCTGTGTTGTGATCCACAATGGAGCTGTTGCTGTGTACCTAGAAGTCAAGTCAGTACCCATGCCGGGTCAGGGTTGGTATAACTTATATGTATCTTACATAGGCTGCAGCATTCTGTCAATGGGCACAGATGCCCACATTAAGATCACATCATGGAAAGTAACCATCAAAGCATTGTAAAATGAACTTCTAAAATGATCAAATGAAACCCACATCAACCAGAATAGCTCTCTAGTCGTTTTCCACACATTTTTCATATACGGGGTATAATTATTTACTGTAATAAGCCTCTGGATTTGATGGATGCCAAGTTTTTGGGTGCGTACAACCAGAGCAAATCCATTTCTCTTGTGGCAGTATGGGGTAAATCCTTTCTTATAACCTGGGAGTCCCACGACAGGTGCACTAGCTAAATTATTCTTTATTTTTCTGAATTTCTCTTCTGTTCTACCATGTTAGCTCATTTATATTGTTTTAGGGGCTTAACAATTTCTGCATATTCTAGGATTCATTGCTGGCAGTACCCCACTATGACTAAAAATGCTCTAATTTGTGTGACGGTTTTGGTCTTCGGAATATTATGTAGTGTTTGGGTTGGCGCTATCAATGGTAGTGTATTCTTTTGTTCCGAAAATGAAATGTGTGTTTGGATGACTTATGACCCTTGTTCCCTACAGCATTTAGAAGCACTTGTGTGTTGTGCTTGCACACCTCATATGATGGTGAAGCGATCAGTAACTCGTCCATATACTGGACCAACACATACTTCTCAGGATATTTTGTCATCTGGATCCTTCAGTTGTTGGGAGAAGAGGGTAGGGGACTCTGTATATCTTTGGGGTAACCTTGTCCAGGTTTACTGAATTTATCTGTGTGAAAATGCACACAAAGACAGTCTATCCTTATGGTTCATTACAGTGAAGTGAGCAGCATCGGAAGTGATGCTTAACAATATCGTTACCATGTTTCACCTGACCAGGAACAAAGCAAGCACTACATGAATGCGAGAACATTGTGCTGGGGTCTCTTAGAGGTTGCAGTCCCACACTCAGCTGTCCTCCTCCCCCTAGAAAAACAAAACCCATCACATATCTGTTTTGCAGGCAAACAACTATGAGTAGGAACCTTATACTAGAAACCAGAGTCAGAAATCTTAGGACGGCTTCTCCTGAAGCCTTTGCAGATCTCACCCTTCCTATGATTTCTAATATGGTGCAATCTAGAGAGACGAACATCTTAGTTTTCCAATTTTGGATATTACTACCTCTGTCATTGACACAATGGCCCTTTATCACCGTTCTCACCATTAAGAAGGTTAAGACTGAGATCTCAGCAAAAACCTGGTTCTCCCTTGAATTCATAAGGTGTAGGAAAACTAAGAGGCTTTCTGAAAGACACTGGAAAAAAAATCCTTGTCCAGAAACTCTTGCTATACATAGTGTGGCAGCAGCTGATTATAAAAAATCAATTCTCTCTGCCAGGAGAAAGACATTTGATGGGAGAATATTCACTGAACAAATCTGATAAGAGAGAGCTGTTCGATATACTTGGAGACTTAGAGGGTAAAAAAGGCACTGGTCCTGCAGGACATAAAGGCAACAGTTGGTGTTGGTGTACCAATTTCCAAAATGGATTATCTATAAAAATTAAGTTACATCATGCTGTTATCAAGACTCACTGACAAAACCTGTTTGATTTTGCTAACCATCCTCTATGTAATGATAAGGCATTGACTGATTATTCCTGTGCATTCCTTGAATTTTGCTTAAATCTACTCATGGAAGACCGTCTTACTAACATTGTGAGCAAGCATAGGCCTACTGTCTGTATTGGAAATGCCTGTCCAGCCACCATCATTAAAGGCTCTATTTATTGTCTTGCGCCTTTAATTACTAACATAGTTAACTCTTCGTTCCTCACTTTGGACGTTCCACACGTCTAAAAGAAGTTGGATACCACCTATATCAAAGAAGGAAACTCTTGATCTGGAAGTTGCGTGTAACTACCACCCTATCACTAGTGTACCTTTTTTTAAATAAAAATTCTAGATAGGGCGGCCTTCTTGTAACTCCAGGATCACATTGATGGGCTGTCATGATCACTGCTTCCAAGGAGCCAGGACCAGCCCAACGTCCTTGGAAGCAGGCCCCTAACCC
Source organism: Ambystoma mexicanum (assembly GCF_040938575.1). Classification (NCBI taxonomy): domain Eukaryota; kingdom Metazoa; phylum Chordata; class Amphibia; order Caudata; family Ambystomatidae; genus Ambystoma; species Ambystoma mexicanum. The sequence continues at coordinate 518,977,447 of NC_090930.1, read as the reverse complement.
TAATCCTAAGCACCAGCCGGTCCCCACTGGGACCTTTTGGACCTTGTCCTGGCGCCGGTGGCACCAGGCTCATCAAAACCATTGGTCCCGGCACTGGAAGCGCCGGGCTCATAATAGGTGTGAAGATGCTTGGGTGGACTTACCTGCAGCAGACCATGCTGCTTAATTACCAGCCACTTAGAAGCCATCTGAGAACAGGAACTACTTTCTTACCTGGGTGGGGCAGCTCCACTCCCTGGATACAGCACTGGAACTCTTCTGGAAACTGGAACTCTTTTCTTACCTAGGCGGGGCCGTGGAAGAAGACGCCTCATCACTCCAAGGCTATTTAAACCACACCCGATAGATGAAGCGTGCTCCGCGTTATTCTGCATCTGCAGCAGAACGCTCACCGAGTCTGCTCCGGCCTTTCTTCTTCCGATCCTGGACCTGCAAGAATCCTACTTACCATTTCGGTATCCAGACATCATCAGCACCTGCAAAGAACAGAAACAGGTTAGCAAGGCGAACTTTACACGCAGTGCTTACTTACCTGATCCATCGGCTGCGGCCGTTTCTTCACGCCGCATCTCCACCTGCAAGAACAAAAGCATTGCCATACTTACCGGCACGCTGTGAATTCCGGATTTCTTCGTTCTGCATCGCCGCCTGCGAAAGGCAAAGTATCGTTAACAACTTACTGGCATTCCGCGGACTCCGGCCCTGAAACCCAACATCTGAAAGGCAAAAGAAAAGACATTAAGCAGGTATTTACTTACATCCATCATGCTTGTCGCAATAAAACGCCTGCGAATACTCCGGCGTCTCTTTAACACGAACTAAGCTGCAAGGAAAGAGACAGTTAGAGCGCTTGCCATACTTACGAACTTCCAGGCGCTTCACTTCATCTTTCATCTCAAGAGCCCTGCAATACATAAGGGAAAGGCATTATCAGAGTCTGCATATAAACGTGCCACGCATGTAAAGACTATAAAGACAAAAGGTGTCCAGAAACTCACCGCTCGTGCAGATAACGACGGTAACCATCCTCTGAATTCAAGAGGCCTGTGTTTCACCAGTGAAGGAACTGGCAACGGCACCCTGCACCAGACGCAGATGGAGAGCCCAGCATTCACCTATATAAGGTGAGCACGTTGACCTGGGGGCTCTACGAAAAAGCTGGGAAGAGAGAGAGAGAGAGAGGGACATTCAACAACCCAGACCATTAACCCCCATATTCTTTCACCTGCAGAAACCTCACTCTTCGAGTCCGACACACAGTGCGAAGAGGTTCGACCCCAGAAGCCAATCGAGTCCTGCACATCACTTTTCGAGTCACAGACAGTTTCCTGCCAAGACCCGCGCCTCCGTGGGAATCAGGTGAGTGTTACAGAACGCGAAGCCCACCACAAAACTCCTACCCAGGCGCAATGGAAACCTCAGACACTGATCAACTAGCCAAGTTGCTCGGGGAATTAAGAGCAGAAGTACATGCAGCTCGTCAGGAAACAAACTCTCTAAGAAGAGAACTGATACTTTCCAAGGAGCGAACAGAGGACCTTGCTAGGCAGTTGTTACAAACGCAGGCAGGACAGACACCTTTGCCTGTTCCAGGAGGAAGTTATCCTTCTCCATCATCTTCAAATCCAGTGCAAATCAATCTGCCCGGTAATGTTCCCTTGGCTCCGCCCGAACGCTTTTCTGGTGATCTAAAGAAATTCGCAGTGTTCATCAATCAGTGCCGCCTACACTTCTTATGTCGACCAGCTGCATTCCCAACAGACCAGACCAAGGTGGCTTTCGTGCTTTCTTATCTCAGTGGCAGCGCTGCAGATTGGTCGATCCCTTTAGTCACCCAGGATGATCCGGTTTTACATGATTTTCAGGCCTTCCAGTCCAGCATGGAGAAACTGTTCGCAAGACATGCAAAAGGGCAGGCCTTGGACAATGAACTTCTCTCATTACGACAGGGTAATCAACACCTCTTGACTTATATAGCCTCCTTCAATAGACTCATAGTGGAAACACAATGGCCCGAGGCCAAGAGAATAACGCTTTTCTACAGAGGCCTGCGTGGAGAGCTCAAAGATGTGTTAGCGCAAGTTGTGAATCCTCCACAAGAATGTTTTGACTATATTGACTTAGTTGTCCAATTGGACCATAGACTACAGAACAGGAAGGCAGATCGTTCCAGATTTGATACCCCAGTGTTTTCTAAACCACAGACCTCGAATAAGGGAGCTGACACTGTGGAACCCATGCAAATAGGGGGCATGAAAGGACCTTTAACCCAGAAAGAGCGGGAAAGAAGAAGGCAGCTGCAATTATGCCTCTATTGCGGAAACTCAGGACACTTTCTTCGGGACTGTCCAGTGAAACCAGCTAAGAAGACTGTAGGAGCCACGGATACCTGTACCACAAATTCTGAGCAGGGAAACGACCTCGCCCGACAAGAGTAGAGGTCCTCTTGCCGAGCGTTAAGATCTGTCCCGTGACCTCGCATTTCGTGATACCCATGGTCCTCATTAGTCCTGAACGTCCGGATCGTTTGCATGCAATTGAAGCTTACATTGACAGCGGAGCAATCGGTAACTATGTGGACCGTGAAATGGTATCAAGGATGAATCTACCCCTTGTCCCTAAGGCAGTGAAAGACGTCATCACTACTGTGGATGGCACGGAGATAGCCTCCGGACCAGTAATGCATGCCACCCAAGAAGTGACGCTAGTGAGTCAAGATGGACACCGGGAGAGAATCGTGTTCGATGTAATCAAGGCCCCTCAGTTCCAGATCATTCTGGGAATCCCTTGGTTAGAGAAGCACAATCCTCAGATCGATTGGCGAGCAAAGACGGTTCAGTTTCCAGAGTGTTTTACCACTTGTTATCCTCGGCCTGATGTTTCACTGGCGGCAATCTCTTCTGAGGAGGTGCCCAAATTACCTCCCGAATACCAGGAATTCCAAGACGTCTTCCGGAAGGATCAAGCCAACACCCTGCCTCCTCATAGGTCTTACGACTGTCAAATAGATCTGTTACCTGGAACAACTCCTCCTTGCAGCAGGATTTATGCCCTCACCGAGCCAGAGAACCTTCACCTCAGACAATACCTAGACCAATACCTAGCTAACGGGTTTTTCCGTCCTTCAAAATCTCCAGCTTCATCGACTTTGTTCTTTGTTCCGAAAAAGGAAGGAGACCTTGGGACTTGCATAGATTACCGCGCCCTGAATCAGATCACCGTTAAAAACAGATACCAGTTACCTTTGATCCCTGAACTCCTGGATCAAGTCAGAGGCATGTATATACACAAAGTTGGATCTCAGAGGAGCCTACCACTTGGTACGGATAAAAGAGGGCGATGAATGGAAAACGGCCTTCCGCACCAAGTACGGGCTATTCCAATATCAAGTGATGCCCTTTGGACTGTGTAATGCTCCTGCTGCTTTCCAGTATTTTATGAACGATGTCCTTAGAGAACTCATAGACGTGTGTGTTGTTGTCTACATTGATGACATCCTCGTCTATTCATCATCTGAAGAGGAACATCAGAGACACGTTAAAAAGGTTCTCGAGAGATTGCGTCAACATAATCTTTTTGCTAAGCTTGAGAAATGCGTTTTCAACGTAACGGAAGTCGAGTTCCTGGGATTCATATTGTCACCTAACGGAGTCCATATGGATTCAAAGAAAGTTGATGCAATCATCAAGTGGCCATCACCAACCTCTGTAAAAGGAGTTCAAAGCATGTTAGGGTTCGCTAACTTTTACCGCAGATTCATTCCTGAATTTTCTCGGATAGTCCGCCCATCACCGCTCTGTTCAAAAAGAACAAACGTTTTGAGTGGTCTTCTGAAGCAGAATAAGCTTTTCAGGACTTAAAAGCTAAATTCATTTCTGCACCTGTTTTAAAACATCCTCGCCCGGAACTCCCCTACATCGTGGAAACGGATGCTTCTAGTCTTGCTATGGGGGCAGTTTTATCACAAAGAGATCCGGTCACACACCAACTACATCCTGTTGCCTTTTGGTCCCGCAAGTTTTTGCCTCCTGAGATCAACTATTCAATTACAGACAAGGAACTTTTGGCCATCAGATCGGCCTTGAAAGCCTGGCGGCATTATCTTCTAGGAGCCAGACACACAGTCACCGTAATGACTGATCACCGCAATTTACAATATCTAAAGACAGCCAAAGCTCAGTCTTCCAGACAGCTTCGCTGGGCTCTGTTTCTAGCAGAATTTGACTATATAATTACTTATCGACCAGGCAGTAAGAATGGAAAAGCAGATGCTCTCTCCCGGATGGGAGTAGGTGAACATTTGACCAATCCAGAACCAATACCCATAATCCCAGAACAAAGAATTTTGGGTTTGGTCAGCGCTCAATCTTTTGAAGACATCAAGACCATGGTTAAATCACTCCTAACTCCGGGCGATTTGCAAGATTGGCAATTAAAGGGGAAAGAATTCTCAGTGGATCAAGACCTACCATATTTCCGAGGACGATTGCATTTACCCTGTGAGAAAATACAAAAACAAGTAATCTCCTGTTATCACGACTCTCTAATGGAGGGTCACCCTGGCATTACCAAAACCATGGAAAAGATTAAAAGACATTTCTGGTGGCCGTCATGGAAAAAGGATATTAGAGACTTTGTTATCTCCTGTGGTGTGTGTGCCCAGAACAAAAGTCAGAAGGAGAAACCAGCCGGCCTATTACAGCCACTGGACATCCCTCCCTGTCCATGGCATACCCTGTCCATGGATTTCATCACGGACTTACCTCCATGCTCTGGGTATACTACCATTTTAGTAGTCGTGGATCTATTCTACAAGATGGCTCACTTCATTCCCCTGAAGGGTCTACCATCAGCCTCAGTATTGGCCCGAGAATTCTTAAAAAACATTGTTCGGCTACACGGTTTTCCCTCGGTTTTAGTCTCCGATAGGGGAAGTGAATTCATCTCTCACTTCTGGCGCAGTTGCTGTCGTCTAGCCCAAATTGATGTAAGACTTTCAACTAGTCACCATCCCCAAACTGACGGATAAACCGGAAGGACAAATCAAACTCTAGAGCAATATCTACGTTGCATGCTCCAACAAACTGAAAACCCCTGGAAGGATATTCTTTGGATCGCTGAATACGCTTACAATAATTCGATTCATTCTGGAACAGGGAAGACTCCCTTCTTCCTACTATATGGACACCATCCTAGAACCTCTAACCTGGATCCTCCCCAAGAATTCGAAGCACCTGCTGTGGATCACTTGCACTCGGAGATCACCCGTGCTTTTAAGGAAGCCTCGGCCCATCTGCAAAGAGCTAAAGCTCAATTCAAAAGAGGAGCAGATCGACACCGTAAAGAGGCTCCTCACTACGCTGTAGGAGATCAGGTCTGGCTATCCACTAAGCACCTGCCTTTAAAGGGACCCTGCACCTTCATCCCGAGATACCTTGGACCCGATCTCATATCTGCCATAATTAATCCGGTGACTGTCAAATTGGAGTTACCTACGCATATGAAAATACACCCAGTATTCCATGTCTCCTTATTAAAACCAGTACAACCAGAAACCCGATTGACTGAATTCCCAGAACCGGTTTTAGTAGATGGAGAACTTGAATTTGAAGTTAAGAACATCCTAGACTCCAAGATCTCCAAATCTAAGTTATATTATCTGGTTGATTGGAAAGGTTACGGCCCCCAGGAAAGGTCTTGGGAACCTTCAGAATATGTCCACGCACCTCGTCTGGTCAAGAAATTCCATCTGAATCACCCCGATAAGCCAAAACCCCCGGAGAAGACCCGCTTAGGAGGGGCCTTGAGGGGGGTACTGTCATGATCACTGCTTCCAAGGAGCCAGGACCAGCCCAACGTCCTTGGAAGCAGGCCCCTAACCCTAATCCTAAGCACCAGCCGTACCCCACTGGGACCTTTTGGACCTTGTCCTGGCGCCGTTGGCACCAGGCTCATCAAAACCATTGGTCCCGGCACTGGAAGCGCCGGGCTCATAATAGGTGTGAAGAGGCTTGGGTGGACTCACCTGCAGCAGACCATGCTGCTTACTTACCAGCCACTTAGAAGCCATCTCAGAACAGGAACTACTTTCTTACCTGGGTGGGGCAGCTCCACTCCCTGGATACAGCACTGGAACTCTTCTGGAAACTGGAACTCTTTTCTTACCTAGGCGGGGCCGTGGAAGAAGACGCCTCATCACTCCAAGGCTATTTAAACCACACCCGATAGATGAAGCGTGCTTCGCGTTATTCTGCATCTGCAGCAGAACGCTCACCGAGTCTGCTCCGGCATTTCTTCTTCCGATCCTGGACCTGCAAGAATCCTACTTACCATTTCGGTATCCAGACATCATCAGCACCTGCAAAGAACAGAAACAACAGGTTAGCAAGGCGAACTTTACACGCAGTGCTTGCTTACCTGATCCATCGGCTGCGGCAGTTTCTTCACGCCGCATCTCCACCTGCAAGAACAAAAGCATTGCCATACTTACCGGCACGCTGTGAATTCCGGATTTCTTCGTTCTGCATCGCCGCCTGCAAAGGCAAAGTATCGTTAACAACTTACTGGCATTCCGCGGACTCCGGCCCTGCAACCCAACATCTGAAAGGCAAAAGAAAATACATTAAGCAGGTATTTACTTACGTCCATCACGCTCGTCGCAATAAAACGGCTGCGAATACTCCGGCGTCTCTTTAACACGAACTAAGCTGCAAGGAAAGAGACGGTTAGAGCGCTTGCCATACTTACGAACTTCCAGGCGCTTCACTTCATCTTTCATCTCAAGAGCCCTGCAATACATAAGGGAAAGGCATTATACAGAGTCTGCATATAAACGTGCCACGCATGTAAAGACTATAAAGACAAAAGGTGTCCAGAAACTCACCGCTCGTGCAGATAACGACGGTAACCATCCTCTGAATTCAAGAGGCCTGTGTTTCACCAGTGAAGAAACTGGCAACGGCACCCTGCACCAGACGCAGATGGAGAGCCCAGCATTCACCTATATAAGGTGAGCACGTTGACCCGGGGGCTCTACGAAAAAGCTGGGAAGAGAGAGAGAGAGAGAGAGAGAGAGAGAGAGACATTCAACAACCCAGATCATTAACCCCCATATTCTTTCACCTGCAGAAACCTCACTCTTCGAGTCTGACACACAGTGCGAAGAGGTTCGACCCTAGAAGCCAATCGAGTCCTGCACATCACTTTTCGAGTCACAGACAGCTTCCTGCCAAGACCCGCGCCTCCGTGGGAATCAGGTGAGCGTTACATGGGCACCGTTTGGCCATCATTCAGGTTTCTGCACAAGGCATGGTTCTGAGACTTCAATTCTTGACTCATGGGAGCACCAAGCTGAGATGGTGGATGCTGTTAAGTTTGCTGTGCTCTTGCTCCTTGACCTCTCGGTGGCATTTGATGTGGTGGATCATTCATTACAGCTCAAGAGGTTAGGGAAGATCATGAACTGTTCTAAGTACCCATTTCTTGGATGGCCTCTTTCTGAGGAACCCGAACAGCCAGGGTAGCTACCAGAGGATTTCAGGCTCCTCATGAGCTCTTGTCCTGTGGTGCCCCACAGGGCGCATGTCTTCCACCAAACCTGTTCAACATATATACCCGACCACTCTTTGATCTGTTGAATGGCATCAGTATTAAATATACCAATTATGCCAACACCCAGTTGGTCTTTCAGTTAACAGGGGATTATGACTTGGACACGGCTACCATCAACAAGACATACGGATTGATCATCAATTCATTAGCTCTCAATAATGATAAAACCGATTTGATGATTGTGGGTTCTGACCAATGGATAAATGGATAAAAAACATGAGGCCAAGTATAGTCACTTCAGAATTTCGGACAGTGCCATTCAGGTTAGTCCCTCTATGAAGACTTTGGGAGCCTACTTGACTCAGGTCTCACCATGATGACGCATGTCATGCACGTGAACGTTTCCTGTGCTATACCAATAAATTGATCAGGCAATTCAAGACTTACTTGTCAACTGCTAACATATCATCAGTAGCCTCTGTGCTGGTCAATACTAGAATTCACTAGTGTAATCGGTTATTGGCTGGTACTTGTAAAAGCAATTTGAAAACTCTTCAGGTACCACAAAATGGGGCAGTGAGAGCAGTATGTGGGCTGAGCATAAGTGATCACATCACCAAGGCAAGGAGATCTGTGCATTGGCTGCCAGTTCACCATCATGTATCTTACTAAATCCTTGCTCTCACCCACAAGCGTCTGTCTGACAATGCGCCAGGATACCTGTTGAAAGGGTTGCGTAAGGCCCCAGTCGCACGAACCCTACGTTATAATGGATCTAAAAAGTTATCTACCCAAGGACATACATTGAAAACCTTTAAAGCCACCAGTTTTGATGTATGTGCACCAGCCCTATGGAATTCTCTTCTGTCCAGCATACACTATCTTGTGTCTCACCAGGTTTAAAAGGGCCATAAAGGCTAATTTTTTCAATTCAAAGGATGAGGCCGTCTTCTCATTTGACTTCTGTTTGGTTTCCAACCCGGTATCCTTTATTTATCTGTCTGTGATGTGTTTGTCCTCCTGTGCACACTGAGGCCTTTGGGAATGTTGCACAGCATAAGGAATCAATGATAATAATAATTAACGGCTCTCAGATATTGGGCAAAAAAGTAGAGGGCTTTTCCTGGCTTTTTTACAGGCAATATCAGGTGTTTTCATTTCTTAGAGATCTACCCTTATCTGAACAGATTCAGCAGTGTCGAGGTATCCTACCTCATTATCATGGGGTGACCACACGGAGGGGGTGGTATGGAGTTAATTGGTGCTTTCAAATCATCTGATCACTCTCCCTCACTTGGTGATTTTTCTTCCGACTCCACCAGAAGTTGCAAGCACCGCTTCTGCATTATTGTGAGGGAACATTTAAGAATACCCCTTCTCAGGTTCAATATGTGGTTCACTTAAACCTACACCAGAGATCCTGACCTAACAAATGAATTGGAGCTGAGGGACTCAGAAGGAAAGGGTGTGTTTCTGTGACAGGTCATAATATGTTCGGCAGGGGCTCAGTAATTGAGTTTACCACTGGGGTGTGAATTTCCCCTCTGTCTTTACAGTGTCGACCAAAACTCGCACATCTGTGATGCTTTCCATGTGCAGGGCTGGTTTACAAGCCCTTGTACATACCAGGCAGGTTACAGATATACCATATACACTGCATTGCACATAAAGGCAGTGTAAGGAAGGCATGGTATGAAACACTAACACAGACAAAAGTGATCACAGTTCAAGGGTGTTTATTGAACTTCAACTGGGTTTGAAAAATGCCTAGCTAATCCTAAATCTAAAGACGGCAGCAAGCTACGACCATCACATAATAACACAGTCCTAGTGGTGTCTTGTCAAAATAAAAGGGCCTATACTAATAGACCTTTTCCGAATCCTTACTACTAAATACAAATAGTGTTGGAAACAATGTTATGCAAATGAAAAGTGTTCAAGAAATGATATGTCAAGATAATCAAGCCGCTGGCTTCCCTTTCCCACGTTTTCAGCACGGAACAAGGCGGCACAGTCAAGCTTAGCACACTCTCTGACTTCTCTAGCATGACGGTGCAGTTTAGAATCTTAATATCAGGTCCTTCGTTGCTAAAGTCTCTTTGTCATTCAAAGTTTCTTACTTCAGAGGGCCTGATGTGACAAGCAAACATTAAAGTTCCTTTTCTTCTCAGGATTTTCTTCACCGATACTTCTCAGGTGTTTTGCTATTCACCCTGGATCCCCCTCCACTGGGCTCAGACCCAAACCAACACAAAACTTTCAATTGATCTCCCTTTGCTGGGCTCGGACCAAATTCACATACTTTTCTAAACTTTCTCGAATTTATCGAAATCGAACACTTTTGACTGTGTGCATGATTTTGCTTGACCTGTCGCATGACCACTTCGATTTACATTTATTTGTTCACTTTCAAATGATGTCCTTCTGCCCGGCTTGGATCAAATGTATCTTCTTTCATCACTCCTCAACAGGATACCTTACAGAGACCTTTGAGCACCCATGCGGTGCCGGACCTCTCTGTCAAAGGTATTGTAGTTTGTTTTAAAGTTTGATCACTCATCAGCAGTTCACTTCACTTGTGTCTCTTATCATACACATTTTAACAATGTTCGTTCCAGCGCTCACCATACAATGTTGCTGCTTGCAACCTTAGATTCAACACCTTGGAGCCAAGGTCGGAACCACTGCAGCTGGTGATTCTTCCCGTCTTGAGTATTGACGCGGGAGGGCCCCAGGTATCTCTGACACACAATGCAGGATTCTTCAGCCTGGTTTCCTGCTCTTAAGCTTTCTATTCTTGAGGTCTCTCGAAAGTAACAATTCCTTGTCGAAAAGGTCAAGGGAATTTCCCTCCTTGTGATTCCCTTCAGTTTTTTCCGCCTTTCCCCACTTGCTCAGCTGTTGTCTCGAAACTGCTGCTTCCTCGTGTTCTTTGCCTCGCTCAGAGCGTGTTCTTGTGCTCTTCCTTTTATTTGAGTGGGGAAGTGTAATGGAAGTCGGGTGTGAGTGATTGTCGATAATTGCCTCACCATAGTATTGGGACATGTCAGGTACACGGCTCAGGTGTTAGTCTGTTTTCCTTTAGAGCGGGCTGTCAGTGAGAAAGTGTTTGTGTTGTAAAGGGGGGATATAGTTCCTAAATATCCAGGTAGGATGGGGTAACAGTGTTACAGGGTGTTACAGGGAAGGGGATACCGTGTCTCACCATCCGGTGTCCCACTCCCCGAAGACATCCCACCCAGGTGATCCTCCCGCACTGGTCCACCCCCAGGCACTGGATCCAAAAGACATGGCCGTGCCTTGGCCACCTGGATGACAGATTCCTGGGTACTAGTGAGTGTGACACCTTCTGGCTTCTCACAGCAGTCTTGGTATGTGTTTATTAAGGGATCCATAGGGACCTCCCTCTTTTTCTGTAGTCAGAATTGATCTTTATCAATCTGGGCAATGAGGGATGGCCCTAGGACAAAGGCTTGGGCATTGAGGTTCAAAGATAATTGTTTGGGGCTCTCCAATTCATTTAGGGAAAAGGTCTTGGGTATTATTCTGCATTTATTACCTTGAAAGCATGGTCTGTTGGGTCTGTGGGGGGCACTCGTTCTTCCAATGCGCCACCTATTCGCAGTAATTGCACAATAGCGGGTTTGCATGTTCTCCCTGTGGTCCCCAATATCTTTTTTGGTCCTGTTGAGTCCTGTCTCTGCAAGTCTGGTTGACCCTACTGTCTGGGTCGGGTTGGTCTGGATAGCCCCCCACTGGACTGGCCCTATCTGTCTCATTTGTGCAGTGGGCAGACCCCCTCTTAATCTGTCTACCTGCCCTTAGAGCAGCATTCTGTGCAATTTGCACCTGTTCCTGCAAATCATGCATCTTGTGGGTCAGAAGCTTATTCTCAAATGTCTGTCTTCAATTCCTGACACTACACCATGATTTACAACTGCCACTAGCTCAAATAAGGATTTGGTCTTCCACCTGTGGGATTATAACATTGGTCAATGGTAAGCCAAGTCGCAAATGCCTCCCACTGTCAGGGACTTATTCTGCTGTTCTATTCCTCTAAAGCTCACCTTAGTGCTCCTAATGTGTCCATATTGAATGTCCCCTACATAGGGAACTGAGTGCTTGTTAATTTGCACCAGATAATGCCAGGAGGCTAAGAAGTCACAAGTAGTACTGTTAAAACTAGCAAACATTACATGTTCAGATGATACTGTTACGCTCACCTGGTATCCACAGGGACGCCACCCTGCCGGGTTACTCGCTGGTATGCTTCTCAGCTTTGCCCTGATGTGGTCTGCGGGGAAGGTTCTGCCTGAAAATACAGGAGGACTGTGTTCAAGACTGGCCGACTGGGGTAAGTATCCTCCCTCCACCGCTGTATGATTTCAGTCCCTCTTTTGCCCTCTCCTCACCTTGTGGTAGAATTAGGCGTGCTCTCCGTCCTGCCTTCTTTGCAGGGGAGAGTCCGGTCCAGTTACTTCACTGACGCCGGCCCGTTTGATATTCCTGTTCTTTAGTTTTGTTGCTCTCCTGCATGCGTTTCTTTGTTTAAAATGTCTCTTTTTTCTCCCTTAGGTATTCGGAGCTTCAGCGCGGCGAACTGGCTTGGTTGAGCCCCGCTGGTAAATGATGGTGCATTAGGAGTGTTATGATGCGGTAAGTAAGCGCTATGCGCAGCGCTGCAAAGTCTTGCCTTTGCTAAACTATGTTTTCCTTCCTTGTTGGTCGTAGTGTTCTTCAGCACGAGTGGAATGTCCATAGTGGTGCCAGCTGAGAGGCGACCAGCCTGGCAAGCCTTTTGAGCAGTTCGTAATTTGTAAATGTCTCTACTGCTTTCTTTAATGTTGCCTCTATCTTCCGCTTTCAGGTCGTTCTGTCCGGGAGGCGTGCAGATTCGAGGAAGCTGTTCTCAGTAGCTGCAAGTGTTTAAAGATGAAGACTGCAGGTAAGATGATGCTGCTGCTAATGATGATCCTTTTGTCTCCTTGCAGGTTCTGCTTCTCCGAGGTTCGAGGGAATAGCTGGACACGGTGAGCGTCAGGTTGCAAGCTGCAAAGTAACGCGAAGCGTGTTGTCTTGCTCGGGTGTGGTTTAAATAGCCCCAACAAAATAGTCCAGGTAAAGTAGTCCCTAGGCTACCACACCCAAAACACTAGACCGCATAGCTTGGTTCTATGGAACCAAGCTATGTGGATGCCTCCATGTTGGCTGACAATACAATAAAGTAGTTCCCAAGCACATTGTTTTCCATGGTGTATGAGCCTGGCGCCACAGGCGCCAGGACTGGCCCCATGAGGGCTTTTGAAGAGGATGCCAGGCTCTAGAGGCCCGAGTCCTGACTCCACCTGGCCAATGGGCTTGCCAGAGGGGGTTTTGGGTGAGGGTCGTGACAGATACCTTAGAGAAGGGTATTCCTCTTGTCTCTAGTTTTATCTTCAGGTGCCCTGCACTCACTCACCACTGTACCACTCACTCTAAATTCTCTCGTTTGAACTCCTGAGAAGGGAGTGTTGTTTACCAGAGACTCTGTGGAGTGGCCATGAAAGGGCTATGGGGATCTCGGCCTGCAAGCATTAGTCTCAGGTGTCACCATCCCACCAGATCCAGTTTTTCTCTCTATGCCCAGTTTTATTTTTTTCTGTCTAGAACAGCAAGACAGATAACGGGCAAGCATTTTCTGAGTGTGCACGGTACGCAGAATCTGAATGCATTTGCACTCCCTACATATACATGTATCTGAAGACTGCAGGGTTTTGTTACTAGGCCAGCCTAACTAAATGACCATTTCCAGTATTTTGACGTATCTGTTTCAGGGTAGAAGAAAAACACATTTGCAAGACCACTGTAATAAAACCGGCAAAAGCAATTGGAATACCATATCCAACCCATATTTTCATATCTCCTAAACAAATCCTCCTTTTCCTTGTCCATTAAAAAAATAAATAAAACTCTGCTCCCCACAGCAGCTACGTTTGCACTTGGCCTATTAACCTAAACATCCTCCCAAAAAAACCCTGGGGTTTCTTAATAACTCCTACCTTTTTGAGAGGAGGCTGCCTGCTGGTCTGGTACCATTACTTTGAATAATCAACTTCTGCCCTGCAGGAGTACAAGAGTGAGCAATGGCTTAAGAGCCTACTCAGCTCTCAAACTGTTGCAAAACAGTGATCCCAATCATAAAGGTGAAATCGGCACAGTTAAGATGGCTTGACTTCGTCCTTGGGGATGTGGTGCCCAGGCTACCTTTGGGTGCCACCACATGAGAGATTTCCTTAAGCACTAGAAGTTTTGAGAGTTTCCAACTCGAAATTCGCCCAGCACCTAGTAAAACTCATAGGTTTCTCAACAGTTAATTTCTTTTTCTAACTTTGCTGCCATATGGGAGACGCAGCATTTCACAAAGCCTGTACAGATAATCTATTCCCCGGCACTGAACTGGGTCATTTGTGAGCCAAATCATGGCAATAAGAAAATGCCTTGGCGGTGAATCTAATATTAATTGTAGGGTTTTATTTCGGCTAACTAAACCATAGCCGCAGTTTGTCTCCAATCCCAACGCTGCCACCAATGTGACACATTCTGGCCAACGCGCCTACTCAGCCCTCACACTGCTACAGAACAAGAGTGATCCCAATCATCGCCTCCGTGCCCTTGAGCTGTAGCACGCTTTACAAATAAAATAAAAAAAGGTGAAGAGATCTACTGCCTTTGCCTTTTGTGTTAACATGGGCAGAGGGAAGACTATAGAACAAGCACAAATCTTATCCATGGGAAGCAATTAACACTGGCCAATCGGTACTGTGTAGCGTTCCTAAAACCGCCATACGATATCCCTCTGCGGAAGTCCAGCACAAAGTCAAAACACTCCAGCTACTCTGTGCAGATGTTACAGCTTACCTAAAAATAAAAAAAGGTGGGAGACATGAGAAAGAGAATTTACTCCACTTGTATCCTCGTCCCAAAAAGGAAATAAACTGTGGCTTTTGCTTGACTTAAAGTCGCTGAACACATTATTACAAGAAGTGATCCCACTACTGAACCACAGAGACTTCAATGCTGGACATGACAGATGCCTATTTTCATATTTCTGTGTTCCATGTGCACAGTGGAGAACTCCAGTTCAAGGTAGATGCCTTGCACTACCATGTCTTTTTACGATAACGTTCGCCTCACCTATCTTCACCAAGCTGCTGTCCATGGTCACAACGCATCTCGATGGTGCTTGTGGTGGTGGCCCTTTAAGGGTCCATGCACGCGGCGGAGTGACGTTGCACTCCGCCGCGTGCCTTATAAATAAAAGGTGCATTTCCGGCCGCCGCAGAACGACCTGGGAGCCCAGACTGACTATATCATTGTCCGTGTGGATATGTAGCCAGGAGGGGGCTCACGGGCACTCCGGGTGGAACCGGAGAGACACAACAGTGGTGACGAAGATCCGTTTGTTCACCCGGGCACAGCGGTGAAGGCAGTGAATTTCTTTTTCTATTTTGGTCTGATTTTCAACGTCCTGAGTGCCATGGAGAGGGGACGGACCACATGGTTTGGTGGCCATTTTGTGAAACTGGCCCGGGATGGTCGTGGCTGTATTTTAGAGCACCTGTGCGCAATCCTGGCTCCATTTTTGGAAAACTCATCAGCAGAATGGCTGATATTGCACGTGAAGTGCTTGTGCAGTTCATTTCTTCAGAATTTCATTGAGTTTGAGGTGAGGAGCTGGGGGAGGCCTGCTGTTTCCTTTGTTTGATCCCCTGGGCCCATCCAACTCAATTTTTGGAGCCACCGACTGGCCTGATGTTTACTTGGCAGTAACATCTGCCCTTCCTGGGCATTGTGGACTGTAGTGCTTGCTGAAGGCCCCAGATTCTTATGTTTTTGGACATTTTTTGAGGTGTACATGACTTTGCTACAGCAGACTGGTGGAGTGGTGATTGCTGGGGCCTGGTGCCATCTGGTGAGTGGAGCTCAACATCGTAACACAAAAGGGGGTGTGGTGAGTTGCGGCCCCTTCTGAGTTGGGTGTGGTGCCTGTGTGTTCGCCACCATGTGTGAAGCCGTCCAAGCAGGACCTTCTGTGCTCCCTGCACAGATGCCCCAGCGCCTCAACACCTGCCTGGGATGAGACCACCTGCCACTTTACAACCAATACCCGAGTTTGATATCTCGGGTTCCCCATCCAGCCTGGGCCCCAGATGGAAGATGTGGATTGATAGGCTGGAAATGTACTTTTGGGCCACCATGGAGACCAATGATGACAACAAATTGGCAATGCTGCTGTACTCTGCTGAGGTTTTTCTGTCTCTCCAACCCCGTGACAACTCCTATGATGCAGCGAAGGCCGCTCTACATGACTACTTCCTGCCACTTGCCAGCGTAGACTACGAAGGCTTCATCATGAGTTCATCTCACTAGAAAGATGACGAGCCTCTCAACACGTTCTACGGAAGGTTGCGTCGGCTAGCTGTGCCTTGTGCATGGGACAATCCGGACACTATGATATGGAACCAATTTATCCAGGGATGTGCGTCAGGCAAACTGTGCATGCAGGTGCTGCGGGAACCTGGCATCACTCTGCCTCGCATCCTGGAGTTCGGTCGGTGTCAGGAGGTATCGGAGATGAGGGCATCACGAATGGAGATGGCGGTGGGCACCAGAACAGGACATCTGTGCAGTGGGCTATGATCTGGGTGGCAGAGGGGCCAGACGCCCAGGTGGGAACCAGCGGGACAGAGGCACCAGGTCAGTGGACTCTTGAACAGAGAGTGGTTATGACCTTCCACACCCTGCAGAATGCCTGGCGGTGGGGAAGGCATGTGGCCGTTGTGGCATGGTGGATCAC
The DNA here is from genome assembly GCF_040938575.1 of Ambystoma mexicanum. NCBI lineage: Eukaryota > Metazoa > Chordata > Amphibia > Caudata > Ambystomatidae > Ambystoma > Ambystoma mexicanum. The sequence continues at coordinate 518,961,060 of NC_090930.1, read as the reverse complement.
TATGCTCGCATGTGCAGAGCTCTGTTCCCACTTGCAGTCCCGAGGGGTCCAGTCAAAGTGGTATTCTTTTCCCAACAACGCCCACCCAATGTCACCCAGGTGGATCAAGGGGTGAAAGGTGCTGCGCTGGACGATGAAAAGGAGGTAGAAGAGGAGGAGAATGTCTCTTTTGTATCCATTGTGGGTGTCCTGCGGCCCAAGAATAGGCAGAAACTAAGGTGCCTGGTGAAGGAAAATGAATCATTGGTTCCGGTGCTGGTGGACACAGGAGGTTCAGTGAATGTCATGGCACGGGAGCACTATGACGCGATGGAGTGACGCCGGAGCTAGCAACACCGAAGGCACTCATATTTACATTTGGGGGGGGCACAGCCAATCCCGCTGGACAGAGCCTTAGTGGCTGCTGTGAGGCATGATGGTTCAGTGAATAGAGCAAGCTTCTATGTCACCACGGTTAGCAGTAACACCCTCCTGAGCTGTGCGGCGGCAGAAGCCCTTGGGATCGTCAGTTTTCCTTACTCAGTGTATGTGGAGGACATTCAGATGCTGCTGGAGAAGTACTCACGCCTGTTTGAAGGGATTGGGCGCATGGCTGGCGATCCAGTGAGACTGCATATAGACGATCCAATCCAACCAATTGCCCTGAAACATCGGCAGGTACCCTTCCATCTGCGAGACCTGTTTGACCAGGAGCTGGACCATCTTGTCAAACTAGACATTATTGAAAAGTCGGAGGGCCCAACTCCGTGGGTCTCTCTGATTGTCATTGCAAGAAAGCCGAAGCAGCCGGCACTCAGTCAGAATATGTGTGGACATGTGGCTCCCTAACAAAACAATCAAGAGGGAACGACAACTGATGCCCACCATTGATGACATAATCATGGAGTTGCAAGTAGCCAGGTTCTTTTCGAAACAGGACTTGCAGGCTGGATACCACCAGGTGGTGCTGCACCCTGAGTCGAGGTATATTACCACGTTCACTACCCATTAGGGTCTGTACTGCTACAAAAAGGCTCAGTTTCGGGGTGTTGTCCGCAGCCGAGGTTTTCCAGAACATAATCCGTGGGGCCCTCGCTGACCTGGAAGGTGTGCTCAATATTAGCAATGACATTTTGGTGTTTGCCAAGTCCGAGGCTGAGCATTTGAACAAACTGGCGAAGACTTTTGAGCAGCTCCAGTCTCTGGGCTTAACACTAAACAGGGACAATTGAGAATTCCTAAAGACTATGATTGAATTCTTTGGCTTCGTATTTAAAGAAGGCGGTGTGTCGCCTGACCCAAGGAAGGTGAAGGACATAATGGAAGCCCAACCGCCGGAAAACATCTCAGAAGTGCATAGTTTCCTAGGAATGGTCACGTATTGTGGCCGATTCATCAAGAACCTCGCGTCCCGGTCTGAGCCGCTGCAGGCCCTCACCAAGAAGGACGTCACCTGGCAGTGGGGCAGCTGCAGCAGGCAGCGTTTGAGGACATTAAGGGGGCTCTAACTGCAAAGGACACCATGCCCTTTTTTGACCGGGCCCTTCAATCAGAGATCGTGGTGGACACTGGCCCGTTTGGTCTGGGGGCTGTGCTCACTCAACTTGATGCAAACTTGGAAGTCCGTCCGGTCGCATATGCCAGCAAAGCCTTGTCGGAAACGAAACAAAGGTATTCTCAAATTGATCGAGAGGCCTGGGTGGTCCTGTGGGGCTGTCTACACTCCAGGTTGTATGTGTTGGGGAGGCCTGTGACGGACCATAAGCCCCTGTTGCCCATCCTGGCAGGGTCTTCCTCCAAGCCACCAGTGAGGATTGATCAATGGATGTTGGCTTTGCTGGAGTATGGTCTCCCTGGTGGACCGGCCTGGCATCAACAATGCAGCCGATTACCTCTCCAGACACCCGAGAGGTGAGCCTGACTGGCTGCGTGACATCTGTGCAGAAGAAGCTGATGAGCATGTTTGGCTCGTGGTGGAAGCGGCCACTCCTAACTCGGTGCCGGTGGGCGAATTGGAGCAAGCTACGGCGGAGCATGAATCTTTCCTTATTCTCAAGACGGCCATTCAGCAGGGTTCGTGGAGGGCAGTACTGGACACTCTGCCTCTAAGAACTCTGGAAGCCAAAGCCACATTGGAACAACTTTGAAGGGTGAGGAACGAACTGACATTCTCTGAGACTAGCTTACTGTTCAGAGGGGACCGAATAGTGATCCTGCAAGGGAAGATACAGCTGATCATCGAACTGGCCCACTGGGCACAGCGAAAACAAAGGCCTGTCTGCACCAGAAGGTATAGTTTCCGGATCTGGAGAGGTGGGTGGAGGAATTTGTTGCGGCATGTGTGTGGTGCCAGGCGGCGTCAGCAGTGCAGAATGAGCCCGCCATAGAGAGACCATGCCGTGGGGCACCAGACCTTGGGAAGTGGTCCACGCTGACTTTGGCTCTCTGACCCGGGATATGCATTTTCTGGTTATCGTTGACGAGTGGTCCAGGTACACGGAGGTGGAGTTTGTTGAATCGGTTGCATTTGAGAATGTGGTGGTGGCTGTCGAGAAGATCTTTGCCACTCATGGACTGGCCAAGGTGCTGTGCTCAGACAATGGAGCACATTTTCAAGGCGAGAGTTTTGCCAATCTGATGGAAGCATATGGGGTACATCACCGAAAGGTCACGCCACTGTGGCCCAGGGTAAACGGCGAGGCAGAGCGGTTGATGGGGACTCTAAATAAAGTCTTCCGCATTGCCCAGGTACAGGGTCAGTGTCTGCAAAGGGCCCTGTACAAATTTCTGCGGGAATACTGGGCCACCCCCCAGACATCTACTGGGGTAGCGCCAGCAGAGACAATGTTAAAGAGGTGTCCCAAGGGTCTTTTGCCAGAAACTGATGAGCGTGAACTCGCCATCATAGGCAATAAGCAGGTGGAAAGGGAGAGGATGGAAAGAACTGAGCAGGAGAACATTCAGAGGGGACTCAGCATTTTGTCCCTGACGATGAGGTGTTGGTAAGAAACTGGCACCCACACGGAAAGCTGTCCCTATCTTACGAGCTGGGGCCTATGGACGTGGTGGCAGTGAAGGGATTGATGGTGACTGCATCTGATGGGACTGCGTCAGTCACTCGAAACGCCAGTTTCAAGAGGCTGGGTGAATCCTGGACAGAGACGGTGCAGAACAAGGACATGACGGAGGTACCCGATGAGGACGGTGGCCTGGCTCTTCTGCCAAGCTCAGCTGAGGGAGTCCCAATCCGGGAGGTCGGCAGGAGGTACCCCCAGAGGACTGGATGAGCGAAACCTGCCCACTTCAATGACATTGTGCTGGAACCCTGAACTGGTAGGAACCTCGGGGGGACCGACGGTTTGTGCGGCGAACAAGGGTGGCTGTAATTAAAGGGGTTTTGTAAGTTTGGTGTGCAGCGTGTTCACATGTTTGGTAGGTAGCCATACTTTGTTAATTGTTTGTTATGAAAAAGGAGTAGTGTGGTGCTGCCCCTTTAAGGGCACACGCACGCGGCATGGTGACGTTGCACTCCGCCGTGTGCCCTATAAATAAAAGGGACATTCCCAGCTGCTGCAGAGCGACCGGGGAGCCCGAACTGACTACATCAGTGTCTGTGTGGATTTGTAGGCGGGAGGGGGCTCACGGGCACTCCAGGTGGAACCAGAGAGACACAACAGTGCTGTGCTCCATTGAGACATTCAATCAGTGCCACAAACGCATCCAAACAACAAAAACACTATTGTACCAACTGGGCTTCTCAGTCAGTGTATTTAAATGAAGCCTACACCCTGCAATAATCAACCAGTTTCTTGAAGCAGTTTCTTGAATGCATGCTCTAGCCTTTCTGGCGTAATAAGTTTTTCTGGAAACAGTTTCCCTTTATGATTCCACCAACACTGTCATGGTGGGGAAAGATCTTGTAGATCCTCAGACGTATCTTATCATGTGTCTATATAATCCTGTATGCCAGAATGCGCAGGAAAACATTTCGAATATGGCTCTTCAAGCAGAGATCACAAGCAAGAGGGGACTGGAAGGAGCTAGTGTTGGTTACGGAAAAAACCTCACATCTCTGTAGTGGTGTACCACAAAAAGCATGTTAGTAGGATGCCCATTTGCCAATCCATCTATACAAGTGACCATCACACGAGACTCTAACAGAGTACGAGCAGACCAAGCCCTTCCAGAAACAAGATAATTGGACTCGTCAAGAGTATCTTGCAGCTGAAATCAATTCCTCTGGTGTCAGTTTTCAAACAGAGGTACAATGGAAGAGAGTTTTCATAAAGACCAACAAAACTACAGAAATGTTTTACATAAAGAAACGGGGGATACTTACTCCTGGGCACTGTCCCAAACAGCACAACTGATTTGGCACTGGTGCATAAAGGAGAAAATATATCTGCAATCTCAGCATGGTCTAGGAGTGGACGCTTACCTGGCAGTCAGCGTCAACTAACCCGTTCTTTAGGAAACTGAATATCGAAGGAGAAGTTCATTCACATTTTCAGGAGTTGGGGTATTTCTGAAATATACATTTTTACCATCGGTTGGAACACATGTGACAAGTGCGAATTCAGTTACCCATAAAGTTGCTCAATAGGCAATGCACTTTGGGTGACATGGTTAGTGACGTTTAATCATGCTTCCCACGCCCTCCAGTACCCAGAGTAGTATAAAAGCTGCTACACAAGAGCATGACTCTAATTTTAATCACACTTACATGGGCAAAAATGGTGCTGTATATGAATTGGTTCACATGGCAGTGCAACTGCCTGTAACAATGAACCCAGTTCACAATCTTCTAGCACAGTAAAGCCAGCAGACCGCTCACCCTAATTCACAGCCTAGCTTCTGGGGATGGTTTTCGGCCATATGTAGGTGCCACCAAGATGCATGGACATCATTAAGGAGGCTTGCAAACCTAAATCACACATGCCACTTTAACAAGGTGAAGAGGTTTGTCATCTGGTGTGATAAACACAGAAAGCAATTTGGGACAATGCATCTGACATGGTTAGTTATCTGTTGAATCGACAACACTCTAGCCCCATGTTCAGCTCACTGGAGGTGTATTTAGCAGCACTAGCTGAATACGCCACTGCACACATCTTTTGACGAAGCAGTCAAAAGAATTTCTCCAGCTTGATCTTTCATGAATACACATGCTGTTAAATATTCTCTGTCGTCAGTCTGGAAAACGTCTGTAGTAATAGAACAGTTTCAATGAAACAAGTAATTGCAGTCACTTTTGTGTTCTATTAGACTCATTTCGGGTCATTTACCCTTTAGCCTTTAGATCCACCCAGGGAGGCCATCTTCAGAATCTTTACTGCATGTTCAGAATTTGGTGTCCTCGCTACAGTTATCACTTTACTCGACGATTTTCCACAAACACCTATACACAGCTGCAAAATGTATATCCTTTTGCAGCCACAGGGAAGTACTTTCTTCCACCAGTCAGATAGCACAGCGAGTAGAGCGCTCGCTTTGACATCCGTCCACACACCGTGGGTAATAATAAGCAGTGCTTAGATGCCTGAGGGTTTGTAGCACGGTGGTCGGTCATTTTTTCAAAAAAATAATGTCGAATGACAATTTTTTCAAAACAAAATGTCGAAAAAAAAAGTCGAATTCCGTTTTTTTAAATTATATATTTTGGGGTTCGGGATAAAAAAAAAATGGGTAAAACAAAAAACAAATTAAAAAAGGGGTGAGGGGGGAACCCCCCCATTTCGAAAAAAAATGCATTAAAAAAATGCGACATTTTTTTTTTGACATTTTTTTTTCGAAAAAATGACTCGACATTATTGGTTTCGAAATTTTCACTATAAACCTTGTAGCACTATTTCACATTATTATTATTCTTGTGGGGTCTGGGAGCGTTTACACTCTTTTGGTACTCCCCTGGAGGGCTGCACAATTAAGCCTTATATTCCGTCATGGAAGAGTCCATTGAGGTGTTCGCCTTTTGCCCCCACTAGGACTGAAATCAAGTTGAAAAGCCTTTTTAAAGGCTGCTCTACATGCAGGCAGACAAGATGAATGCTTCTTCTTCCTGTAGACAGACTACAATCTGCACTCTTGCTCTATTTGGCAATCCTTTTCAAGTAATGCTCTAAAGGACATGCACTGAAGACTAGTAGCCTGGCTTGATGAAAACACTATAGCCTAAGACACTGCTTAAGTAAGGAACTCGGGTTCACTGTTTTTAGGCATGCAAACAGACAAACTAACTTTTAAGAGGTCCAGATCCCATGAAGAGGGTGCAAACGGCAGAATGGTGAAGAGGAATGATTCAACCCAAGTTCAAAAGGCTTGATAAGCCTTCTTTAAATCCCAAATCTGCCTCCTCAGCAACACTGTCAACGTGTTGCTGACTGTGGGCTCATCCTAGGGTACAGCCCCATCGATGAATAAGTCTCCATCCGCGCTTACGTCAATTAAACACTCCTATGAGCCGTCCTCGACACCGTCAACATTGCCCAAGGCCACTTCGATGAAGCCCCCTCCCCCGGGCTGCCCCGTGATTCACCAATTCCAGTAATGATCCTGCCGACGCTCTCATGAACAGTTCTGGCTAGTCATCCGTCGTCGACACGTCAGTCTCTGGAGACCCCACCGTGGCATCTTCCATTTCTGAGGAGACAAAACCAACTTAAAAAAAAGGATCATTATTTTACAGTCCCTTAGACATATCAAAGAGGTCAAACATACAGTGGCAGGTAGGGTGTGCTCTCCAGCTTACAATAAACTACAGAAGTAGAAAGGTCCCAAAAGGCCAAGTAATGCTGTCTCCCCCTGTCACATCTGAACAGGAAAGCAAAAGAAATCAAAGCCACATAAAATGTTTCAGTAACAGGGGCTTTATTGTCCAGCCTGGAAATCGTTTGCAAAGTCATGGAACGAAAACAGCTCCCGTATGTATCAGGAGAGTCAACCCTGTTTCAAGGCCAGTATCTTTTTTTTTTTGTAGAAGCTATGTCCCACAACTTGTACCAGCACATAATATTCTGCGGACCAACCTTCACCTCCAACATCTAGGCAGGGAACCCTGGCAGAAGTCAGAAGGTGAGTGATCAAGGTTGAGTTGGGAACCAGACTGGGGGTATATACTTTCCAGCACATCCCCCAAAAGCACAATCAGTGGCCCCATCAGCAGTTGTGCTCCTGTCATGTTCTTAATGGGAGCCAAGCCTCCTTGCAAAACATTTGGGATTTCACAAAGGTCCACTAGAGGTGCAACAAATTCTCCCAGCCCCCACAATTGCAACCTCATAGGGGTGGGATCATAAGGTCGATTTTATGCAGCCGAATCAGAGTCATGTAACATCTATACACAATTTCATAAGTGTATTCCTTATTTGTGACGCCCTTGCAGGAAGTGCCATCTGAATGCCAAGTCCTCACTCAGTTGTCCTCTGAGATATCACCTTTTAAATTCCTCTTCTATTGATCCATGTATGAGAGTCGCTCTGGCTTATAACCCACAAGTAGCGATATAGAATAGAGATCTTCACTTTAAACCCTTCCCACAACATAGTTTCCAACATATAGGGCTGGTGGGTGCATGCCCTATGAGTAGAGGGGTGAGAGGCCCAATGTCGCAACTGCAAATTACGTGCACCCTCCATGAGAAAGATCCATACACTGGTTACCCCCTCCTGGTACAACTGAGAGAGATGTGGGTGGCCACTACAATGCCAGCTTGCAAACCTTCTCGTTCTCGGCCTGTGGGTGAATTTCAGAATACCCAGTATTGGAAAAAAAGGACCCAGCTCACGCAGTATCTTATCCTGCCTCAATGCCCTATCCCAGTAGTTTAAGAAAGTGCGCATGGAGGAAAGGAGTGAAAATTTTGTCAATTTCTGGGAGAGTGGTCAAGAAAGGGAAGGATATGCAGGGCCAGACCCGTCACTGACTGTTTTATCACCCTCCAATGAGCAGGGTGGAACTCCAGGGGCCGATCCGAAATGTCCACCAGATTCTCTGCCTTGATGTAATTCCAGAGAATCTGTGAATTGAAGCCTCCCCTTAATCTTCTTATCTGTAGAACCTGACATCCCACTCTAGGTCCCAGCCCAAAATAAAATTGGATATCGGAGGAGGGAATCTTAGCCAGGAGAGCTGATGCTCCATAAAGTAGACATGCAGATAATATTAAATTTAATAGTCGTAATGCGGGCCAGCCCAGCTACAATATTTCCAGATTCTCCCAGCACTTTATGTCCTCTCCCAGAGCATGAACAGGATCTATGTGATCACTGTGCCACCCATAAAGTCGACTTTCAAAACGCTGGCTACCATTACGTCATGGCGCAGTGATCACATAGATCACTGTGCCTCGCATCCCCCTACCCACCTCCCCCTACCCACTTACCTTGATGACGGCACAGACAGAAGTGTGCCCCCGTCTCTCCTCTAACCCTGCAGCGTGGATCCAAACAGGTGCTGCAGGGTCCTTTTTTCTTTACTTTCGTTTTCTTAATTTTCCCCTGGTTCCATCTAAGTGAAGCGGGGGACACCCTTGTAACCCCTGACTCCCATTAGGCCAAATAAAGGGAGCAGTGGACAACCCTGCAACCCCCGCTCCCACAAGGCCAGAGGCGGGTTTACATACAATAGATGTTCTACATGGACAGACATTTTCTGTCAGCCATTCTGTCACATATTTTGTCCCAGAATAAAAAGGATTCCCCATAAATAAGTCAAGCATAGCAAGGCGGATTGCAGGATGCATTCAAGAATGCTTCAACCTTGCACAAACGATGTTGCTATACACACAAAGATGTACACGCCACATATGGAACTAGGGCTACAATAATGTTCTTAGTTAACATTCCCCTAGACACAGTATATAGGCAGCAACTTGGAGATCAATACACCCCACATAAGGCATTACTCCAAAGACGCACACATCAGAGCGGATTAATGAGGCAGTCAAGTAGTTTCGACCACATGCATTTTCAACTTCAACATCTGCACACCAACCTTGATGTTCACAAACTGCTTGCTAAACTGTGCATACCTTGTGAACTTATACCGGTTCAGTGAAGACTAATATTACTTGCCCAGTAATTGTCTTTCCAGAGCTTGTTTCTGTTTAGAATCACATGTGATCACCCAGACTCCCCGTTGATAGGTACACAAAGTGAAAGATGTGGATCAGAAAATGTGTTATTCATAAACAAGTGCATAGGTACAAAGTTTATAGTACTCCCTATGACATAGTTATCACATAACACCTTACAGAAAACCATCTGTGGGACTCTCCTCAAATAGCATTGTGGTACATAAACATGTAGTATAGGGATAATATGATAGGAACATCCCTTCAATGCCTATGTTTTACTTTGAAGGTAAACAACTTGCAATACTCTGGGACAACCCTAGTGGTGGTGGATTATACATGTTGTGTGATTCTAAATGGATTCCAGCGCCTCAAAGACTGTTAGTGGGTAAAGTTTGTCATATGAGAACAAATACATACACACTACAAAAATGTAATGCTGGTGAGAAGCCATTTCTTTTTTGCAGCAGGGCAAGAAGGCAAGCTGGAAACGATAACCCTGTTCCGAGCCCCCCTCTCAGCTTGTAAATATATTGACAATTGCCCAGATCATGTTAAAAGGGTAAGACACGCGTACCACCTTTATACCTGCCTTTGGCTTCTTTTTCTATGCCCCACGAGAGACACAAATGAGCCGCATTGTGCTTTCCCCATTTTCAAATGAATTTATTTTTGATCTGGGTGTTCAGCCTAAGGAATGCACCTGACCTAATGGACTTTGGAGGCCAGCCAACTTGATAGAAAACTGCAAAAAATGTAAATCCTGCTTCCAAGAGCAAACTGTTACTCTTTCCTGCTTTTGCAGAGTCTGCAAACTGACTTTGGCTTTGCAGAACAATGAGGCTTTAAATGTCGGTCACTACAACAGATTAGCTGGGTTGAAATTGTGGCTATTTTAGGTTGTAAAATAATTGAGTAGATCAAATGAAGTGGATGAGAATGTGAATGTTTTTACTTCTGGGAACATGGTAAGTAATTGTTTGAAGCCTCTCAATATCATTATTAATGCACTTCAGGTGAAAATAACATCATACATAGTGGACAAGCCCATCCCCACAAGAACTAATGTACTAATGTATGTGATGTGTATGACAGGATGGCCTGGTATAAGGTAGCTTTGAACTCTATTTTTTCAGGTAGTAGATTAATCTCCAATGGTGAGTATAATGGAGTGTCGTAAAAGTCCCTTATGTGACATTGAGGGGCATTTTTCCCCCACTTAGCAAGCCCTGCCCACTGGTGCCTTCCTGGTTGCCGCTCTTTTCCCTACTTAAGGAGCCCTCCAGCCTCTTTTCCTTTGCAGATGGGGCGCAGGTGCAAGTGGATCTAGGTCACCTGGCCTAATCTCCGCCCACCTGGTGCCTTCCCGGTTGCCGCTCTTTTTCCCCACTTAGCAAGCCCCGCCCACCTGGTGCTTCCCTGGTTGCCGCCCTTTTCCCTACTTAAGGAGCCCTCCAGCCACTTTCCCTTTGCAGATGGGGAGCAGGTGCAAGTGGATGTAGGTCACCGGCCTAAACCCGCCCACCTTCTTAGCCCTGCCTCTCCCTTCCTGCTCTTCACTCTTAGATCAAGGCCTTCTCACGCTCTGGTGTCTGAAGTGACGGGCAGACAAAGAAAAGGGCAATTCATTTTTGGACCTGTTTGGACCAGGAGGACCCAGGGCCCGAACCCCTTCTCAGACAGCAAGTAAGCATGCACCAACATGTGTTTACTCCCTCTGTCCCCCAGGCCTTCCCCACCCCCTCTGGTCACCCCGTTATGTTCCGTGTGACCCCCCTAGGTGTTGCCTGTTTTGCTTGATTCTTCTACCCTGCTCCCCCAACTCCCCCTCCAGCCTACTTCTGCAGGAGTCTGTCCTGATACATTCTGGTTTCACCATAACCGTCTTGTGGCCAATGCTGGATTTGACTTTTATGGACTTCATTGATTTACTGTGAGTCACCCTTTCTCGACTCTCATGCTGAAATTCCTTTGCATCTTGTACTCATGGTGGCCCTGGGTCATGCTGTTCCCATCTTCATCTTGTATCCCGGCTTGCAACATTATGTGTCACTACCGACTTCTGAAATTGTATTTGCTTTCCCCTCTTACTTCTCCACTATCTTTGACTGCTTACTCTCTGTTCTCTCCTCCTCTTCCTTTCTCCCTTTTCCTATCTCTTCCCTTCCTCCCCTTACTTTCTTCTATGCACTTACTCTATCAGAATTGTCCCTGGACCTAGTATGATGGCAACCTTTTCTGTCTAGTCCACCTGCCCCTTAATTGTCCACCCCCTCCAGCACTATCTGAAATCTCGTCAGGCCTACTACGACAGACACTTGTTTTGTTCCTCCCCTCCCTTTCTGCACCCCTCTCCCTCACCTTTTGTTTTACTCCAGCTCTACCAGAAATGTCGTCAGGCCTAGTACGGTAGTCGCCTGTCTGTTTCCATTTCCTTCCCACTCTCCCCCTTCCTTCCATTTCTATGTTTTAGCTCTTGCACTATCTGAAATATCACCAGGCCGAGTACGATAATTAATTTCACATCCTTACTGTTCATGGCCTGTAAGAATGTCATTGTATTTTCCCTTGGTCCCTCCCTTGCCTTGAAGCGCTTTGAAACACATTGTGTATAGGTGCTATATAAATAAACTATAATATCATATCATGGGTGAATTGAATATAATGGTAGTATTCAGAAATATGCAGATCATATTTTGCTTTTAACTCATGGAACAAGAGAAGGTTCCCATCCTCTACAACAACCCCCAAGACGAAGATGTTATACTGGATCCACAAGAGTATACCCATTATTGTTATTTCCGAGAGTTCAGTGTTGTGCCACCATGGTTGCGACAGTGTGAATCTACCTGCCCACCCCAATACAACTTGCAAATTTCTGATCTTAACGACTTGTTGTGTGATCTTAGCAAGTGTGTATATCCCCCTTAAAGGATTTTTTGTTGGCGTGGCGCTGCTCATTCAGGTGCATTACACCCATGTGTGGCATGGCTGTTGGTTGCCGGGCAACCACTCATTCACTGTCGCCAGTTACCCCACCCAGTAATACTTCCTAATATTTGGTAACCCCATTCCACACTGTCAGACAGAGTTTTGTAATTTTAGGAGGGCAATTCGGGTTTGGGAGCCTTACCAAAGCAGGTCTCTTAGAATAGCGTCCACTTGATCAACCTCATTTTTAGGAATAGAGATGGCGTATTTTGCAAGACGTACACGTATCTGGGAAGCATCAGCATCTTGTAAAGAGTAGAAGAAAAGAAGTTGGTTGGAGCCCTACAACCACAGGACTCTCGTTCTTGATTCGGTGGATGTGGTATACCCTGCTGCTGTGGTGGGGTTTAAATAGGACAGTGCTCCACTGTCCTCGGATAGATAGTTGAAAATGGGGTTTGAACCCTTCACACTCGCGCCAGGTATTGCAATTAGGATGAGAGCATGCTCCCGTTAGTAATGAATAGCAAGTTGTTGGGTTTAAGGGTGCAACACATGTTTAATTGTGTAGCTGATGCGTGTTTCAACCCTCAGGGGTAATTTTCAAGGCTAAACATTGACAATTGGATGTACATTTCACCATGTCGTTATACCACTCCGATGTTCAACGCCTCCTAGAAAGGTACGAGAACCCCTTCCGAGGGGTGGGCAAGCTGAAGGCAGAACCAATACGTCTACACATCGATGAGACGGTGGGGCCCATCACTTTGAAACACAGAAGAATACCATTTAATCTAAGAGCCCAAGTTGAGAAGGAACTCCAGACGTTGATAGACATGAACATCATAGAGAGGGTGGAGGGCCCTATCCCGTGGGTATCCCCGATTGTGGTAGCACCAAAACCTAAGCAGCCCGGAGCAGTACGCATTTGCGTTGACATGCGCCTACCTAACGCCGCCATAAAAAGAGAACAACACCTCACAACGACGTTAGACGACATCATAGGTGAACTGCAGGGGGCGAAAATATTCTCCAAATTGGACTTGCATTCAGGTTACCACCAACTAGAACTGCATCCAGAGCCACGCTACATTACAACCTTCACCACACATGAAGGGTTGTACCAGTTCAAGTGGTTGAGCTTTGGAGTGTCATCAGCGGCGGAGGTGTTCCAAAACATCATCAGGGGGAGCCCTTGCCGGACTGAAAGGAATCCTCAACATGAGCGACGACATCCTTGTCTTCGCGGCTTCTGAGGCTGATCACATGAAGCGGCTGGAACAGGCACTGGACAGGCGAAGCACCCTAGGTCTCACACTCCACAAAACAAAGTGTGGATTTTCACAAGGACCGCATCAAATTCTTTAGCTTTGTATTCCACGCTGGGGCATTTCTCCAGATCCTGAAAAGGTGCGTGATATTCGCAAAGCGGCTGCCCCGGAATCACCTGCAGAGGTTCAAAGTTTCTTGGGCATGGTTAATTATTGCGGCAGATTCATTAGAGGTTTGGCATCGTTATCTGAGCCCTTAAGGGCGCTAACGAAAAACGATGTGGCGTGGACATGGACTGCGAGGGAGCAAAAAGCGTTTACAGACATTAAGGCAGCGCTGTCAGACCAGGAAACAATGGTGCACTTCAACCCAGAAAAGGAGTCTGAAATTGTGGTGGCTTGGGTGCAGTACTGTTGCAAGCCAATGCACAAGGACACATGCATCCCATTGCTTATGCCAGCAAAGCCCTCTCCGAAACCGAAAGGAAGTACTCTCGAATTGAGAGGGAAGCCCTGGTGATATTGTGGGGGTGCCGCCATTTCCGACAGTACATTCCAGGAAAACCAGTGGTAGTTATCACTGACCATAAACCACTAATACCAATCATGGGGGGGCCTCATCGAAACCGCCCCCGCATATTGAACGATGGATGCTGTCGCTGATAGAGTATGGTGTGAAGTTGCAGTACAGGCTTGGCACACATAATCCCCCAGACGACCTATCCTGCCACCCCAGCACATGTCGCGATCTGGACCAGGTGGAGGTCGTGGAGAGCCTGGAAATGGTACGCAGCCACGTAGAGGCTGCCATGCCGGTAGCGTTGGCTCATCAAGACATCATATTGGCGTCAGACAACGATGAGGTATTCCGGGTCATACGATCTGCCATTGGAAGTGGAGAGTGGAAAGAAGTGCTCGTAAACAATTCCAGATGGGAGACAGGAGCTCAGAGAGACATGCAAGCCCTGTGGAAAGCCCAAAATGAGCTCTCGTGTCAGAGGATGGACTCATTTTACGGGGCCGACAAATAGTCATCCCAAGATCTCTCGTAATCAGGGTGCTGGAACTGGCACGCACAGGGCATTAAGTGGCAGCAAAAACAAAAGCCCGCTTGAGGCCCAAAGTATGGTTCCCTGATCTGGAGAGCAGAGTGGACGAGTTTGTACAAGGTTGTGTCCCATGTCAATCGGCGAGCCATGCAGAGAGAGCGCCCCTGATCAGATCAATGGAGAGGAGTGAACAGCCATTGGGTACCGTTCACGCGGACTTCGGGTCCACAGGAAGAGGCATGTACTTCCTAGCCATAGTCGACCAATGGTCCAGATATCCAGAAGTGGAACTGGTGGAATCGACAGCCTGCGACCACACCATTTTGGCCTTGGAAAAGATTTTTGCCACACATGGGTTCCCGCTAGAACTGTGTTCGGAAAATGGCCCGCCGTTTCAAGGTAACCAATTTGCGAAGTACCTGGAAGAAAGAGGGATTAGGCACCGGAAAGTAACACCGCTCTGGCCAACGGCCAACGGAGAAGCAGAAAGGTTCAGGCGAACCCTGAACAAGATCTTCTGCATCTCCCTAAATGGGGGAGGGGAGTCACGGCGGAACCTATTTGAGTTTCTGCGCGAATACAGGACAACTCCACACCAGTCCACAGGTGTCCCACCAGCTGAGGCCTTATTCAAATGCTGCCAGAGAGGGCTTATTCCAGAGGTGGTAGGAAGAACACAGGGGGTGATTGACGACGAACGCGTCCGGCAGGAGCGGAATGCTAGAAATGGGAGAGAGAGCGAGCGCAGGAACCTCCAGGAGAAGGACATCGTTGTGGGAGACACCACACTAGTAAGGAACAGACATCCCGTAGGGAAGATGTCCCTCACCTATGAGCCACAACCCCTCGAGGTAACCCATGTGAGAGGGTCTCTGGTGACAGCCGCCAACGGACGAGGGACGGTGACAAGAAACATGTCATATTTCAAGAAGCTCGAGGTGAGCGTGTCAGCTGGCCCGTCATAAACTCCTGAGCAGTCCGGTCCGGAGGGACCCCCGCTGATGGGAAACCCAAACGGGGAAGAGTGCCTGCCAGCAGGAGAAGTACCACTGCTGACCTCAGGGAGTAGCAGGAGGTGTCCGAGCAGAGAGGGACGACAACCCCCTGCTCGATTTCAAGACTATGTCATGGACCCCGACGGTTAGAGCGGGATGAAGCAATGCTGGTTAACTCATGTTGAGTTGTTGTCATGTTATATTGTTCAGCGTTTTCTTGTTTAAAGAAAAGGAGGGATGTTACGTAGCAAAGATGTTTGCACGCTTGCGCGAGACTCGTTCCAGCTCACGCATGCGCGATACTAATAAATGAGGACTGAGACGGCAGTTGCTGCCGGGACCTCATAACGATCAGGCGTGTCAGTGAGTCTCTCTCTAGTGTGTGCGTGTGTGCTATGTGGGGCGGCCTGGGGTACATCAATGATCACAACAATTAAGTAATTACACCCGATAGTGAGTTTTTGCCCAATGGTAGTTAGATTTGGATGCATATACCAATTCGGTGTGATCACGATTTATAACTGGAACATAGCACATACATTTCAAATGAGCAAACATCAGTGAAGTGATAGGTCAATTGTGTAATGACGGTACATGTGGTCAACAACATACAGTTGCATGGAACATGACATTCAGGGAGAGAGAAAGGAGGGAAGAGAAGAGAGGAAGAGCGTGAGTTTGGGTAAATTGATGTCACGAAGACCCCGAGCATGGAGGGATGGGTTTACCAGGGTGAGTTGATTGCAGCTGGACTGGTGGCCCTTATTCTGGAACGGGGAGGTGCCCAAATAATCGACACAGGGGTATTCCACAGAATGTGTTGTGATGGGCTCATTGGGGCCTTGAGCTTGTATAATACCTGTGAGAGCAGCAGTGCGTGTGCATGGAGGCTCTGGCAAATATGCCTGGTGTGTAAACATTAGGTACATCCCGGGGACTGGGAAGGGCTGGTTAGTGGGGTGCAGTGATTGGGATGAGCAACTGGGCCGCTAGTGTAATGTGGCTGACCCCGGTGCAGAGAAAACGTGGTTTCTCTGGCAATAAGTATGCAGAATGGCGTTGGTACACCAAGAGTGATGTGTTGAATAGGATAAAGCTACATGCATGAACTGTGGGGGTGCTGTGCCAATACCAATTGGCTAAATGTCACATATATGTGCGCGGCAGGGGCTAATGACCCCTCCCCCCCACGATACTCTGTGTGGCAAAAGGCGGCACCCACCAAGATCATGCTAAGCAGCTGGGTAGCATACCATGGAGAGGGGGGCTGTATGCGTGAGTTTACACAGTGTGCATAATTCATAAAGACACACAGAATGTGTGCACAGCGGCAGCGATGTACATATGACTATTAACTAATTTGAGCAATATTGTGTGCGGCAGGGGCTAACGTGCCACTGAGGACAATCCTCAAAACAAGGCGAGATCCGAGGAGAACCAATAATTCAACGGATCAATGTGAACCACTGGGTTTACAGGCTTGTTGTATCTACGGAAAGTATGGCAGTGAAATTACAAGAGACTGGCAACCAGTGGGGCATGACTGGCACGCAGAGTGAGGGTCAGTGCAGGCACAAAAACTATGTGAATGAGTAACCCTCCTTAACAAAGATATTAGCATTGATTTCCAATGTCTAGCATCTTGAAAGAAGTGGGAAGTTATAGTTTGCAGGTTGTGTTTGAGAGATGCCTGTTGTTCTCTGCATACATGTATGCCCAGGTATTTAAATGGTTCGCAGGCTATTTGGTAGATACTTATTGGAGGGGTTGTTAGGTCATCTCCTTGCAGGGTAAGCAGTATTGACTTATGCCAGTTCACAGTGAGTCCGCTGATCGCCCCCACACTCTTGAAGAATTTTTGTCACCCTGGGACAGGATTGATTGGGGTCTACTAAAAGAATTAGATGATGATCTGCGTGCTGTGACACTGTCTTCATGTCATATGGGCCAAATGAAGCCCTGCCTTGCCGGGGCAGATCTCAACAAGAGTGGGCATTGAATGAGAGAGACATGATCCAGTGCCACATGGAGTCTCCTAAAATTCATTTGGGTAGACCTGCTGAGTAAAAACCTACATTGATCAAGGTGAATTTTCAAGGGCATGACCTGTAATAATCGATTGGGAAGGATATTGGCCAGGATCTTCGCTTCACTGTTAATGAGTGATATGGGTCTGTACAAAGAACATTCAGTAGGGGTTTTTTTCTTTTTGGGGATACCACTGTTGTGGCTTGACTAAGATCTAGAGGCAGTTCACCCATTTCCCTGCTTTTTCAGAAGTGTCAAGCATGAGTTTCGAGATTTTATTTCTGAGCTTCTTCCAGAACTCCACTGAAAATGCGTTCAATTCTGGTGCTTTCCCTGGTTGGAGATCGAGATCGCTTGAGCAATCTCTTCTTCTGTAATGTTTCCGTCCAAATCGGATTTTAGTTTTTCCGTGATTCGAAGCAATGTGAACTTGTGCATAATGATAGATTCACCAGGAGCAACTGGCATTTGGTGTATCGAGTAGTGTACCTCATAATATTCATCGAAATCCCTGGCTATCTCCCAACGTACTTAACTGTTGACTTTCCTCTTTTGTTGTCCTGGAAGTCATTTATTGCTAAAATGTATAAACATAGAAGACTTTTAGCTTCCTGCAAAAGGAACCGATTTCCAAAATATAAGCCATGAAATTGTAAAGATAACTAAAGCTCTGGATACGTTCATAGTTCCCTCTCTAACTCCACTACGCTCTTTGGCAGTGCAGTCAGATTTCAAATACGTGCAGATCAATTTGTTGTTTCTTTTCACTACATGTGTTGCAGTCTTGTTTAAGCTCAGCCTTCATTTGTTAGGATCTCTCAGACGTTGAGTACCTTGATTACAACAGAGATCTGTCTCTCTCTGACTCAGAGCTGTGAGGCTTATGTTTTTCTTGCTAAGGGAGACTCAGCCATATTGGGTCAGTATATGTAGAGCCATGAATCTCCAATTGTCAATAATGGCTACACACAAGATAGCTCTACTTTGCTTCAGAACAAGAGAATTCAGATTAACGATACATAGCAACAGCATTGCCAAGGTCCTCACGGGAACACTTAAAAAGGGTAAGGGCAAAGTATCATCCCAGACCCAACCCCTTCTCACTTAAATAACGGAGAAGAATACAGTAACTTTCAGACATGCATGATTTCTTGGCCACTTCTGTGTGAGTCGCCAGGCATGTGATACTGGATGCCTGTTGAAGGGCAGGAGTCCCCAACATTTTGACTTCTCCAGTATAGGAGAGCGTTTGTGATGAGATGACCTTAACACACCACAGACACTCTTGTATTTAAAGGTGGCTAAAATACCAAATACTCAATTCTACACGGAGTAGTAATGGCAAAGACGATAATAGCTGGTGGATCCCACTGGGGACCTCGAGTACATTTTTTGAATTTGTATGTAGCTGGTGTTAGGCAGAATTATATGCAGTACCCTTTGGGAACACTACACACAATTAAGACTACAAGTGACAGTACAATTTCACCTTTGGTACAAGCCTGTACTACACAGTTATTGTGGTAGCAGTAGCGGAGCAGCCAGACTTATCTCAAGATTAAGTGAGCAGTATGAATAGTTACACAAAGAACAGCAATTACTATGATTCAGGCAAACACTGACTCAAGGTTTCTAAGTAAAAGAATATATATTTATTTATTCAACAGTTGTATAACATTTCACTATTCTAAGCAAGTCAAAATCACAATCATAAATACACCACACCACTTCCCTTAAATTCCAGACAAGTTAAGCTCACAAAATGAAGTGGGAGCAAAATGGCACTCCAGCAATTTAAAAGAGAGGGTAAGACAAAGTTATTAGAAATTAGGCAAAACCAACAGGTAAGTATTCTGAGCATTTCAACAAGAGAGAGTACACTGAGGAGATCAGCTAGAAAAGGCTTAGGGCCAAAGTCACTAGGTCAAAAAGTCTTTTGCTCAAGATCACACAGTTCAGGGTAGTTCGCAGTAAAGTTTGTGGCACAGATTCCGGACAAGGTTGGTTGGTAGAAAAGTTAGTTCAAAGAGAAGAGAAGGACAAGCCCTCGGATTGGAGAAAGATTTCAAACACTTTCACCGTGGCTGAGCGAAACGCACAACCGGATTTGCACAGTACCTTGAAACGGAGAGGGGTCTGTAGCTGAGGCAGACGTTCCTGGTAGTTCCTGCAGGCTCACGGTTCCTGAAGTGACTGTTGGACTGATCAGAAGTAGGAAGACTGGAGGGTCCGGCACTACCCAGGGAAGAAACCAGCAGCAGCGGCAAATAATGAATAAAAGGTGCGCGCCTTAAAACCCAAGCAGGGTCCGACCTTCCTGGCTATCTGGCCCACTGTAGCTCTGTACAGCGAATTCAACCAGAGGAGGGGTCCTGGCTAGTAGTTTGGGCGAACTGGTTGGTCCCACCAGCTCAAGGGAAGAAGTTTCCTGGAGGATCTTCTCTGTCGTTGGATTCAGAGATTCGGACCTGCAGCAGGGATTCACCGGGCGGTTCAGTCATGGTAGGGGTCCTCTTCTTCCAGTTCCTCGTTGGTTCTTTCGTTCCAGTGGCGAATCTGCTCTTACAGTCCCAGAGACCTGCTTTTTATGCAGTTTTCCCCCATTCATACAGCCTGGCTGTCAATCACACAGCAGGGTGGCTGGCCTGGCAAGGCCAGTCCCCTTAGCCAATCAGACAAGAGTGCGACTTGGGTTACCAAGGGAACCCATGGCAGGGGTCCGAAGATCCCTCCCTCACATCCTACCTACCCAGACTATTAGGTGCCTTAAGGAGGGCTTCTGAGCAGAAGCCCGCGAAAAGACAGCGAACAAAGGAGTCATCCCCTGTTTGGTGCACAGAGAAAAACACGAGAAAGACTTTAACAAAAGGAAATGGCGACTAAACCCAGCTGGAATCAAAATAAAAGGTATTTGGTCAAGCGGGTTTATGTTCGAGGCTAATATAATAGCCTAAAACATTACCACGTTTAATAAGATAATCGTGGTAGAAAAGATAGGGTAGATACCACTGCCACCAGCCAAGTCTTAATGTTAAGGGAGCAAAACAATGCCCCAAGAGGTATAGACAAAAAGGGACAGGAGTTAATCCTTTCCAATACTCCACGTAAAATGGTGGGAACTGGGTCTGTGGTTTAAAGTGACTATATAAAGTTAATGGCAACTTTACCTGTTTCTGGGGACAGTAGTCAGCCCCAGAAAAATGGAGTCAGTGGGAAGTCTCAAAGACAACCCTGTGTCACTGAACTGAAGGTGCTGTGTAACACTCACAAAAAGTGGTGCACATAGAGTAGGTGAGGCTCCAGTGCCCAAGATCACACAGAAAGTAGAAATACACATAGCAAAACACATGTAAGAGCGGGAAAAAGGCTCCAACTCTTGCCAGGTGAAAAAAAAGAAATCTTAGAAATCCAGCAATGCTGCTGGGGGCTCTTTAGGTAAGGGAAATCAACCATTTATGAGAATTCTCCCTAACAGATGGTAATGAGCGCCACAAAATGAGTTTCTGGGCCAGCCGGAAATACTATGGTTGTTCAAAAAGGGATGCTCCCAATGTATACAAGCCATGTCTTTGCTACCACTAGTCCATTATTTGCAGGGTTGCAGAGCTGCCCATGGGACTTCAGCCCCCCAGGATTCAATGTCTACTGATGTTTCACTGGGTAACCTTCAGGGCTTTCAGGATCTAGGGGATGGTGACAGAGACGTGAAGTTCCTGTGCAAATACCATGTTTCACCGGCCCTATTGACACAGTGGTACAATGAATGTGCCCCCTAAGCGAGTGAATCGCGTGCACCTGTGCTTTTAAGGGAATGGCTGATAGTTGGTAGGCGGGCTCAGAGGAGGAACTGCAAGAGTAGGAAAAAGAGAGTGTTTTAGCATGAGTTAGTAATACGCATTTGCACACAAGACCCGCAACAATGCCCACGGTCTTGTCACAAATTAATGTCCAAAGTTACTCTGAATGATGCAGGCACGCTAATCAGCATTTCGACTTGACAGAGGTTTCCTCTTGCAGACGGCACCTTCTCATACCTGCCTACATTTGAAAATCAAAATTCCTGAGATGTATGCCCCACCCACAGTCACACAAAACTCTGCCCATTTTCACATGGCTCCGCCCACATGTCAAAAAGGTTAACTCTGTTGTAATGTGATGTGACATCAGAAATTCAAGTTCAATGTGAAATATGCATATTTCATTAAATTGCCTTTTCACAACCACCAAATTGCACAGGACAAAAGGCGTTCGCATTCCACAAAATCAACACGTTAAAATGTGCACATGTAAACTCCAAGAACCAATACAAAGGTTTTCCCTGAATTTTGCAGTACCGAAATTGGACATTTCCCCAATGGACAGTTGTTTTTCATCAGGTTATTTAGTGCAGTGGTGAGTTGTACAGACTGCAAACATGATGGCTGTGGTTCAATGGGGCTGAGTCCACCCTCTAAAAAAAGTGGGTGGACTCTGTCCACCCACCCACGTACACTCGACTTCAGCCCTGGTAATCTGGGCAAAAAGAATGAAAGCAAAATAAACGCGCGTTGAAAGTCGGCAAAAAAGAATGAAAGGTGAAGCGAAATAAACGCATTCTTTTTGCCAATGTGCTGGAAGCGTTACAGTCATTGCAGCAGAGATAAAGCCACACTCATGTAAGGAGTCCGTGGCTGCAAAGTCCTGCAAGCATTAACAAAAAATAAACAATCAGTGAAAGTTTTCCCCCATAAAAATTCCTGAGATTCCAAGGTCTTTCCCGGAGAAATGGCTAAAATTCCTGAGTCTCCGGGAAAAATGCAGAGGTTAGGCAGGCATGCACTTTCTTAACAACAATCAGACAGCGTTCTCAGCCCAACAGCCACACTTCCCATGCCCTTCGGATTCGCGCGCACCTGTGCTTTTAAGGGAATGGCTGATAGTTGGTAGGCGGTCTCAAAGGAGGAGCTGCAAGAGTAGGTAAAAGAGTTTTTTAGCACGAGTTGGAAATGCGCGTTTGCAAACAAGACATACACGAGACCCGCAGCAGTGCCCGTGGTCTTGTCACAAACTAATGTCCAAAGTTACTCTGAATGATGCAGGCACGCTAATCAGCGTTTCGACTTGACTGAGGTTTCCTCTTGGGGACGCACCTTCTTAATAACAATCAGGCAGCGCTCTCTGCCCAACAGCCACAATTCCCATGCACTTCGGATGCACGCCTAACTGGCACTCAAGAGATCTACCTCCTTCACCTTTTGTGACACATCAGCAGATGGAAGGCTATACTCTCAAAAGGGGCGTGCATGTGATTCAGTAATGACCCAAACAGCAACGAATCACAGCTCAAAACAAAGGCAATGTCCAATCAAGATTCTATAAATGAATGCTTTATTTAAACACGCCATCAGAAAGAAAACTAACCAGAAAACTGTACAAAAACCCACCACTGTGGAAGGAACAGAATATTCAGAAAAGACTGAATGCAGCACTCTGCGTGAGAATACAGGCATGAAAAGGCAATTTCAACAACCACAATGGTCTTTGTTAAAGGATATGTATTTGGAAATAGGGGACTAGGTTACCTAACCAGTCTCTAGGGCCCAAAATGGGCCAAGGGGGCCGTTATGGATGAATAGTGCCTTCTTTGAGGTTGGACCAAGGTGAACCTGGCTGTTTGATGCTGTTTGTGCGGTTCAAGGCAGTTCAGGTGTGGCAGGGAGCGGTGTGGAGCGATTTTAAAAGGGGGATCTTTGCGGTTCAAAGTCGATGCTCAGAGATGAGCGGACCGAGATGGCCACCAGAGTTGGTTCGACGGTCAGATGCACTGGTCGGCTGGATGAGTTTGATGAAGCACTAAAGGTGATTTTGGATGTTGAAAGCCACCAGTGTCAGTTTGATGATATGATATGATATGATATTTGTAACGCGCCTATACACAAGTGTTTGGTCGAGTAGACGGTGAAGATTCTAGTCATTGGCTTCATAGGATCAGTTTGAGTGGTTCGATGAGACATCTGATGGTCGGAGCTTGATGATTCACTAGTGTCTGTTTGACTGGTGATGACAATCAGCAGCAAAGATGATGGCAGTATGAGTGGCAGTTCATGGCAGATGCAACAAAGGAGCTTGTAGTTCGAGCCATGTCAATGACATGCTCAGCCAGCGGTGTGTGGAGGTTAACAGATTTGAACGTGCAGTTCAAAAAGCTTGGTGAGTGCCAAAGGCAGCTCCGTAGGGTCCTGCTGGTTTGCGATGCATCAAACCCAGTTTGATGATCATTCGATGCAAGGAAACACAAGGTTATTGGATGTCTTGGTTCTCTGGATACAGGGAGTCCCATTCGGCGGCCCTCCGAGACAAGATGTGTCTTTGTTCACTGGCTCCCATCAAGGGAGGCTGGTGCTCACCTTCAAGGGTCCGTCAACAAATTGAGGTCCTGGCAGCAGTGCGCAGACAGTGATGCACGCCTTGTTCCAGCAGCAGGCTCACCCCCAATATGCCCCGGGGATGGGTAGGGAATGAACATGCCTCTGCCTTGGACACTCAGTCTTCTCCTCACTGGGAATGGGCTCTGGAAAGTCAACTCTCCCAACAGAGATCCAAATGAAGGTCTTCTCAGGTGGTTTTCCCAAAGTGAATCTAAGAAGTGGTGTGAGACCCCTTCTTCTAAAGGTAAAAGTCCACATGTTGTGCTAGCCTGCTTTATGGGCCCGGTCCCTGCTCTTTAAATGAGTGGACTTTGTCCTTATGACATCACACCCAAAGTGATGTGTGCTACAGGAAGTGGGACAGGAAGGAGAGATAGAGGTAGAGAGAAACAAGATGGTGGAAACTTCCCCCAACGGTACAATGTTCTCCCGGTCTACACAAACTCCACCCCCTTCCCTTCTTAATAGGATCAAAGGCCACTTTGGTATGTAGCACTCTGGTGTGAGACTACCCATTTTGAATGGGTGTGCTCCTTTGGTTGCTGGGCCCAGAAGGGCTTCATGTTGAGTGGCTGTCTCTGGAGGAGGGTGTTACCCACCCTCACAAAGAGATCAAAAAAGAGGCCTGGCCATTCACGTTCCTGTCCTGACATATAGCAGCACCAGCCTGTCTGGGCAGAATACACATCACCATCCACAGCTGAGCAGGTACATGTGATATCAAATTGGATGTGGATGCAATGATTATGAGAAGTGCCATGCATCGTGCCCTAACTCGGGCCCCTAACTCAGGCATGGCTTATATTTAGAGTTTACTCTATGATCAACATGTGCTACTCATAATCATGATATTTTGCAACAGGAGTGCATATACTAAATGCCACCCCTTTCCTGCAGTGACTTTGACTTCACTTAAGGCGTCAAGAAGGACCTGTGACCTGACCCTGTTCTGTGCCACAGGCTACTGATGAAGCAGTGCACAGGTGTACACTATGCTTTTTGGCATGGAGCCTAGGAAAGGGGAATCTGATCAGCAGATACCCTTTCAGAGATGAAATGACCTACATCTTTTTATTAAATAATACAAAATCAAATAATCCAGTGCTTCTATCCTTGCCAGATCAAAATTTCTCACACTATTCCATCATATTCATTGCACTTATAGAAGAAGAGTCACAATAATACTTTACTAACCAGGCATTATTAATGGACCACAGTGGAAAGTCATTACAAACGCATATAAAATATGGGATGAATGGTAAAAATCCATTGGTTGGCCTAGAACCTGCTGGACCAGTGGGGGGGAGGGCACAGGAGAAAGGTCCAGATGCAAGTATGTATCAGTTTAGTACCTTATGCAGAATTTAAGACAGGTTTAAAAGTTCCTAAAATGATTAAACGGAACAAGGCACTACGATGGTTATGTGGAAGAGGATGGTAAGTAGCGGGTCCTCCTGGAGAAGAACAGAGAATAGAGCAATCATCCCATCCCCAAGAAACACCAGATGAGACCCTCTCAAAGAACTACAGTACCAGGTTCAAGACCCAACAACCCCATGTAGAGAGGCAGACAAGCAGGATTCAGGCTAATGCAAATGAATGGCAGTAGAAGGGTTCTTCAGAGACCTTCGACCCTGGGGAACTCTCATGATAAGTATCTTAAATAGCCCACCAAGCCAGGGCCTTGAGGCAACAACTCATGTTGGTAGTCTCCAAAAAGACAGATCAAGAAATCCACAGCAACTTGATGAGTACAGCAATACTTTCCCAGGTGTTGTGTGCAGAATCTGGTCACTTGAACCCTGAACTGATGACCCAGACAACAGAAAGGAAGAATAATCCGGCTACCCAGGAGTGGGAGCCACCAGATAGAAGTGGAAACAGTGGCTACTAGAAGACAGATGGTCCTGGCCACACGGATTTGATGGTATGGGGGACAAAGGAAGATGGAGGGGGGTTAACCAGCAATCCATGGTCCCAAAACAGATTAGTGGTGGCGTCACTTCAGGACACCACAAACAAAATCGGAAAGGCAGGGCATTGGGGCCCCAATATCCTTTTCGGTGATGGCAGCTTTCAGCACAAAGGTGTAAATATGAGAAAGTAGCAGTATAGCTGTTGGTCAGTTCAGCCATTCAACCACACACCAGGGCACTTAACAAACGTTTTGGTGGCTAGAAAATCAGGTTGACCCCAAAATCTGCCAAACTCTCATCCACCCACAGGAGGGTGTGTAACGCCGTGTCTAGAGCTAGGGATGGGTCCAAACCAGAATAAAGCATGCAGGGTTGGGCTTAAAGTCTGCCCATGCACAACAGCCATTTTAGGCCTTCACCATGGACTCCAAAGACAAAGGCATGGCCCAAAAATAAAATGGCTAGGAGCGGGACCTAGAAAAATACATTAGCACCCCAACAGCTACCAAAAGGTATGTTGGGCAAGTAATGTGGTGAATCAGCTTGCATCCACAGTGAAGCCCAAACTACATTAAAGGTACCACCAGCCTTCTCGCTGAAACCAAATTAGTGTGATGTGAGCACCTTCGCGCCAAAATGAGGTGCTAAAAACGCACTCCTGTCCTACTAGACATATTTCCACCATAGGCCCCTACACAGAGAAAGGGTTGCAATCACAGGGGGACTTCCCTCTTACCAGATAAACAGGTTTGAGAACCTAAAAACCAAGGGGACAAAGTAAAAAGTTTAGGAGTCACCTAAAATGGACAGCTGAACCACGTTCAGTTGCTTCATTCACCCTCTCTGTTTGATTGAAGATCATCGAGGACATTCTTTTCAGAATACCAATGGTCTTTAATCAGGAATTCTACTAATTGGAAGGGAATTGAGAGCCTATGCCCGATACATCTGGCAGTTCATGAAAATGAACTATTTCTCTCAAGTAAAATATCTTACGATTTGGAAGGCAGGCAGCAGTTTTGGAAGCTATATAAAATGCCCCAATTTTGTAAGAAAACCAGTAACTTATGTAATGAAGCCTTCTGCTTGTGCCTGAAAGGTGGGGTTGTATGGATCGCTGGGCAGGATGTGGCCACTCGTTGTGAAATGCTGGACCCAAAGGGGAACATGGGGCCTGGGGTAACCTTGACTATCCCAGCTCTCCTGATGGCTGTGTCGTAGGATCTTAATGATTGCTGCATATCCGTTATCTCTGCCCTCTTAAGAGGTCTTCCATTGCCTAGTATTAGTCACAAGCGCAGTGGTCTACCTAGATGTGGTTCTCCTCAGATTAGAAAGCCTTACTAGGAGGGGTAACAATCCTGGCAACATGCCGTACATGTCCAAAGCAGCGGTTTTGCAACTGTTGTCACAATGCGGGAAAGGTTGCAGGGGTTGTCTGCCTTGTGTGGAAAATCAAAATCATGATGAGCTTTGTCTGGAGCACACCACTGCAAAACACATTCTCATTCAGGTAAAGTTACAAGCCGTGCTCCAATCACATCTCAGCCGCAATGAGTACCACATTTATTCCCACTGTCAAAGGGGATGGCCCAGATGGAGGTCCTAGGTCCACTTAAGTTGTGGAAGTTATGGAGTACCGTAGGTGTCCAGAGTTGTTGACCAAGTACTGGTGGTTATTGTGGTCTGTGGGAGATAGTTGGTGGAGGAGAGGAGTTGAGGAGAGGGAAGATGATGAATGGAAGAAAGGCGATAAAGGGAGTAGAGGAGGTGAAGGGAGGCTAAGTAGTGAAGGGAGGAAAAGTTGTTGGCGGAAACAGTCATGAAGAGCGGCCGCACAACATCAAGGTGGAGGATAAAGAGAGAGTGAAAAAGAGAGAGAAAAACACAAACATGTCAGAAGGGGCCAGGAGAGGTTGTATAGGATGTGAAACTGTGATTACCAGGGGAGAACCCAGGAAGGGTAGGGTTATGAACATGTGGCAGAGCACTTAGGAGTAGCGAGAAAAGGGAGCCTACAGTGGAGAGACCATGAGGTGCAGAGGAGAAGCCCTTAAACCTGGGAGCATGGTGGTCTGTCAAGGAGGCGAGTAAAGAGTGGGAAATGCAGCGGATTTCAATCAACATTCTACAGTCCAGGAGATGAGAAAAAAGTGTGAGGGACACACCCCAGGACTGTGAGTGACTAGAAATTGATCATCTGCCCACTGAGACGTGAACTGAGACTTGAACTGGTCCACTTAAGGTGAAGCTATCTTGCTATTGTTGATTTTCCTATTAAACCTTTGTTTAACATTACATTTGGGTCTCTGCTTTGTGCTTATTTTTTTATTTATTTAGAATTCTTGTAGAGCGCCTTATGCCCACAGGCCTCAAAGCGCTTACAGAAAATAGACAGAAACATACAACATGCAACAATAAAAACACAAGACTCCTCAGGTGACTACTACAGAAGGTAAAAAAACAAGGTCAGACAATGAGACCAAGATTGGTAGAGCACATAGGCAGTCATTTACAGAGTCTCAGATACAGAGGCGAGGTGCAAGCTCCACATCCCACCAGGATACAGTCACTGTTCCCTAGAGTACACCAATTGGTCAGATCAATCCTGCACAAGAATTTCAGGTCGGAAGAGCGCACTACACCTGGCCCCCGTTCTTGCGCGTAGCAAGGCAAATACTTTGTTACAGAGTGCATCTCTGGGTTCATTCTAAGCTGGTCTGGGGACATTAGAGGTGATACAGGTTTGTTTGTCCAACACCAGAGCATTAATATCTTTACCCTCCGGGGAAGGCATATCGGATTTCCTGAGGTGCAGGGTCCTAAGGTCTGTCATTCTAGGCTTCTGGACTGCCGATGACTGGCCGCGCGTGCTGACACAGAAGCAGTAAGGTGTTCAGGCAAAGCCAAGCTGAGATTCTTTGGTGATTTATTTGCTAAAAAAGAGGAGGAGCATGCTACGTTTTTTCGAGGGGGCCCAAATCGGCCCTGACCCCAGTGCAACGGGCCCCCATTGAATGAACACGATTTACAACTTCTTTCTGAGGAGGATCTGTCTGTGATGGAAAGGTCAATTTAACCATGGGCAGCACACTCACAGATGGTGCGTTGTCTGCTTCTGGCCAATCAATCTGGGAAGAGCAAGACACTTTAGTGATAGGCGGCACAGTCATGGGTGAGGCATTAGCTGCTTGTGCAATATTATAGAAGAAAAACGCATGATATTTTTCTGCAGGAATGTCTAAAGACACAAGCCATGCGTCAAAGTCTTCGGATGTGATACAATTATTCAGTTCTGTTATGAGAGTCTCTTTCCAAAGGCTCCAGAGTTCAAAGATGGAGTTAATTTCAATGTTCTCCCGCGAAGTGGGAGGAGAAGCGTGAATGAGAACATCAGTACTCCCCGCCGGGGAGGAGGATGCCAGCATGATGGAAGATAGGAAATCCCCATTGATTTCAGAGGTTAGGGGAAACACTTGGGGGATCTTGTTGATATTATCCTCCCCATTGAACATTATGGGTATAGTAAGAATGAGTGGGCCCAAGTTGTTTGCCTGAGAGTTGAAATTAACTGCCCTGTGGACTGAGTAACTTTTGTTAGTTATGCCCTTAAATACTGGACTCCTTGAGAGTCGAGCCAGACCTGTATCAAGGGTTGTGCAGGGCTCATCAAAAGAGCTGAGGGACACAGACAATAACTCAGTGTGCCTGGTACGAATACACTCTCTCCTGTGAGAGCTGTAAGCCAGGACTTCAGGCCGACATGGAAATCGGAGAGTCACCCACAGAGTTAGTTATCTGAGGCATCATGTGGCAACTACTGACCAAGCACAGATGGCTTATAAACAAGAATTGGCCGTTGGGGGCAGCAATTACATGTGTGCTAGTACCACTCACGTGGGTATGCAGGGGGACTATTAATCCGGACCTCGTATGGCAGATAAGGAGCAAAAAAGCAAAAGTGAAAAATGTACCTGCAGCCCAGCATTTGCTGAAACAATGCTGTGTCGGAGCCGGAGACTGCAGCGCGTGGCGAGACCGCCAGATCAAAGCAGCCATGAGGCAGAGTAGCGTAACTGCAAGCTCAGGACACCTAGCCAGGCTATCCAGGGGCGCGGCAGAGCACGGCAGAGCACGGTGAAACACAGTAACATCTATCCCCTCCAGGAGGGAAGAGGCCGAACAACGCACTCCGGCACAGCCACAAAGCACGAGGAAAGCCGTTAAGCCACACTGCCATGAAGACGGACAGCCGCTTCTGACAGCCTCATGTCAGCACTCTGGATGAGTGAATAGACTGCAGGCATGCGTACAACAACAGACTCAGTAGAGGCCGAGTTTCCTCTACTTCTCCTGCATGGCTATGTGGTACCACCAACAGTATAGTGAAACCGCCCCCCCCCCATGAACCGTTCTACCAAAATATCCATTGATATCATGTGCCAAGAAGCTGTCTGTAATGGGAATGGTATTAAAAAGCCAACCTGGATTGCATGTGCAGGTTTAGCAGTAGCAAAACCAGGACATGTGGAAACATATTCTGTAACCATAGTTGTCACGCCCGGCAATCAGAAGGAATGCAAAAGCAAGGCCAACGTGTATTGCCCTCTGAGATCAGCAGGGTATATTGAAACATATGTAATAATGCTGTTTGTACTTCTTTGGGTGGAATGAACATCTTTCCATAGACACACAAGAATCCCTCTATCTGTTGCTTCAACAATGATTTTTCAAATAGCCCATTACTTCTGTTCAATATATTATAGCATGTTTCACTAACTGAAATATTGTGTTCAATTTGTATGCAGCAACACTATGTCCCATCCAGAATTATGTAGGGCGGGAGGTAATTAAATTGATGTGTCATCTTCAACTTACTGTGGCAGTAGAGGCCGTGCAATTTCTGTGTTCCCCCTGGTGGTAGCCATCGCAGGCAGCGGTCTGGGCCACGTCACGTGCATGCTCCCCCAGGCAGGAGTGAAGACATGCTCCTGGGATGGCGGTAGCGCATTCCTGTGAAGCACAGGACCTCGTCAGGGAAGGCTGATGAGGGTGAGGGCTCTGGGGCCCTGGCTACCGATGCAGGTTCAAGTCGTATGACTCCAGGAGCAAGCTTTGCTGCATGTTGGAGAGGCTGGAAGTGCAGCAGGGGCAAGGCAGTGTCTCCTGAGTTTGGGATTGGCAGGGGGCCATATCCCATCTTCGTCACAAAGGTTAGGGGGCCAGGAAGGCCAGCCCACCTGTGGCCTGTCCTGCAATGTCACACGCGCTGCCTACACAGGTGTGGTGTCACGTGACCCTGCGCGCGCAGGCACGTGACGCCGGTTTAATAAAGGAATCACCGGAACTGACGGAGCCTCGTCAGTCCGGGTTTAGGCACCGAGCCAACGAGTCAGTGTTTTATTACGCGCAGCTGTTCCCGCGCTGCGAATCCAATCAGCCCGCCCCCGCGCATCGGCGGAGGCCTCAGCAGACACGCCGAGGCCCTGGCAATCCTTCAACATCACACTGGCGACAAAGTGATCGACACCCACACCAGCTACAATATCCTGCAGCTGAGCATAACGCTGCACACACGGTGGTTGAAGCCCCACTCTATGATCAGGACAGGGGCTCCCACGCACGGCTGCAGCTGAACCATCCTACACTCCTGGGAGAATCCAGCAATTTTCAACAGGTACTGCGCAGCGGTAGACAGACCAACCGCGACGACCCCTCTAACGTCGAGCTGCCACACGCCACACGGCCACACTAGGCCCACGTTCCAACGCTTAAGAGACCGCACATACATCTAGAATGTCGAGTCCAAGCACCAGCCCTGGGAGAGCCAGCATGAGCCCGTCTTCCAGGAGGAGCATCTCCTATGAACATCCCGACCCAACGCAGACATCATTTATGCCGCCATTTGACCCGTTCACCTCAGGCGCCGCCATCAGATGGGAAATCTGGCTCCAACAATTTGAGATGCACCTCGAAGCCAGAGATATCACCGTGCCAAAGAAAATGCGCACGTTCCTCCTACTTAACATTGGAGCAGCGGCCCTGCGACTCTTCAACGCAACACCCAACCACGGCAACGCAGACAATTACGACGCAGCGAGATCGGCACTCACGAACATTTTCAAGCCTGACCTCAACCCAGACTACGAACGGTTCCATTTTTGCATGACGAGACAGAGAGAGAGAGAGACAGTGGACAAATTTCACGCCCGCCTTTGCGAAATGGCGGTAGGCTGTGAATTCCCGGACGAAGAATTCGCCATCCGTCTCCAGATCATCAACGGGATATCCTCCGAAAAAGTGAGACCGGCCATATTATCGGAACGCAACATACGCCTCTCACGCATCCTCGAAATGGCGCGTCTCAGTGAGCAAACGGAAGACCAGGTAGCAGTCATGGAAGCAGCAATCCAGAAACTACCTTTAGACAGCCCCGGACCTGCGGAAGACGTGGCAGCCATTTCCAGACGCCAGAACGCCCGCACGAGGCAAGATTGGAAGCCCCACCCACCACAAGGGCGAGACAAAAGCTGCAAATGGTGCGGAGGCCCGTGGCACAAAGGCGACTCCTGCCCCGCATGGGGATCCACGTGCAGGAAATGCAACCGCCTCAACCATTTTGCCGCAGTCTGTTTAAACCCACCAGACAAAGACCCTGCCCCACGCCAGACACAAGAACGCCGGAAAAAGTTTGCACCCAGAGAATCCTCACAACTCCAAACACGAAAAGGCAAGGCAAGAGCCGTTGATGAATCCCAAAAGTCCCCAGACTCGAGCGACAGCGTCGACAGCGATAGCAGCACGTCCCCCGAAAGAGGTGATAAAGGTAGACGGAAGAAGGGAAACAAACGGATACACCAAATACATCTCATATCCGCAGTTGAACCACATCGATCACGACAGAGGAAAAGACCGTCGTGCACCATCCTCTCCAATGGAGAACCACTAAAAGTGGTCATCGACACTGGCGCAACAGTGAACGTCATGCCGGTGGCAGCATTCAACAGACTTCGCCCAAAACCCGACCTCCAACAAAAAAGAGTCAGGCTATATGCCTACGGTTGCAAGAAACCCCTCCCTGTGCGAGGGTCATTCAAGTCAAACTTCGCCCACGAGAACACCAATTGCCGTGCACGCATATACGTAGTAGACGCCGGCTGTGAGACGCTACTGAGCTGCAGGACAGCAGAGAAGCTGAAGCTAATACACTTTGCGTTCAGCCTCCAACAAGATGAACTCAGCAGCCTACTGAAACGACACAAGAAACTATTCCAGGGCATCGGGTGCCTCAAGGAGAGAACCATCAAACTTCACATAGACCCCACCATTGAACCGAAAGCAGTTCGACACAGACGGATCCCGTTCCACCTAAGGAACGCGGTAGAAAAAGAACTGGCCAAGCTTGAAGAAGAAGGGATCATCGAGAAAACATCTGGACCAACCCCGTGGGTCTCACCCATGGTGGTAGCACAAAAACCCAAACAGCCGAATGCAGTAAGAATATGCATAGACATGAGGCTTCCCAACGTCGCAATCGGAAGAGAACGCCATGTAACCCCCACGATCGACGAACTCATCGTTGACCTCACCGGAGCAACTGTCTTCAGCAAGCTCGACCCCAGATCAGGCTATCACCAGCTACGCCTATCCAAAGAATCGAGGTACATTACCACCTTCTCATCTCACCTCGGCCTGATGAGATACAAAAGGCTCAACTTTGGAATATCCTCTGCAGCAGAAGTGTTCCAACATGAAATCTGCAAGGTCATCACGGGTTTAGAAGGGACCACCAACATTAGCGATGACATCCTAGTATACGCCCCAAACAAAGATGTACACCATCAACGCCTAGCGGCGGTCCTGAAAAGGCTCGAAGATGCAGGCCTAACACTCAATGCAGAGAAATGTGAATTTAACAAGAGTGAACTGTGTTTCTTTGGCTACATATTCAGCGCAGAAGGAGTATCCCCCGACCCGTCGAAAGTGCAAGACATCAAAGACTCCAAAGCACCACAATCAGCCTCCGAAGTGAGGAGCTTCATGGGGATGGCCACCTACTGCGCACGCTTTATCCCCGACCTCGCAAGCGTCGCAAGTCCGCTCAGAGAGTTAACAAAGAAAGACCAGAAGTGGGAGTGGACCGCAGTTCACCAACAAGCGTTCCAACAAATCAAGGACACTCTATCTACCTCCACCACCATGGCATTCTTCGACATAGGAAAACAGACCAAACTCCTCGTGGATGCCAGCCCTTGTGGCCTAGGAGCAGTGTTGACCCAAACAGACAATGAAGGCAGAGTGTTCCCCATCGCATTTGTCAGCAGAGCCCTCACAAAACCCGAACAAAACTATGCGCACATAGAAAAGGAAACTCTAGCCATCTTGTGGGGATGCCGACACTTCAAGGTTTACCTGCTAGGCAAGCAAGCAAAAATATTCACGGACCACAAACCATTAATCCCGATCTTCCGAGGCTCAGCCCCCCACCCACCGGCACGCATAGAGAAATGGATGCTGCAGTTACAACCGTATAACATTGAGGTGGAGTATCGCCCAGGATCGGACAACCCAGCAGACTACCTGTCCCGTCACCCAAGGCCAGCTACTGACAGTGAACAACACCACGCGGAAGAGACCGACGAGCATGTATGTCAGGTAGTCGCTTGCGCGAGACCAAGAGCCCTGACTCTACAAGAAGTTGTGCGTGAAACAGAAGAAGATACCGTCCTACAGCACACGGCGACAGCCATCCAGTCCGGCAACTGGAAAAACTATCTCATGTCCATTGCCCAACGCACAACACCGGCTCAGACCAAGCTCAGAGCGCTATTTGGGATCAGGCACGAACTCTCAATAGCTCCGGAAGGAGTACTACTGAAGGGGCACCGCATCATAGTACCAGAATCCCTAGAGGAAAGGGCTCTCAAGTTAGCCCACAGCGGGCACCAAGGAATCGTAAAGTCAACAGCCTACCTCAAGTCCAGGATGTGGATGCCAAACATGCAGCAAAGAGTGGTAGAACTAGTTGAATCATGCGCGGCCTGCCAAGCATCCAGGAGGCCCGAACACCCTGAACCAATCAGCAGTACCACAAGGAGCTGCACACGCTAGGACGCGGTCAGCATGGACCACTGCACCATTGCTGGAGAAGGGTACCTGCTCATAGTGATCGACGAGTTTAGCAGATATCCAGAAGTCGAACACGTAACCTCGACTAACGCAGCAACCACCATCCTCGCGCTGGAGAAGATATTCGCCACCCACGGAATCCCGAGGAAAGTGAAAAGCGACAACGGGCCCTCCTTCACCTGTCAAGAACTACGGGACTACTTTAAAGAGGTGAACGTCAAGCACCAGCGGATCACCCCGAGATGGCCCCAAGCAAATGGAGACGCGGAAAGATTCATGGGGTCACTTAACAAGGTCATCAGAATTGCCAAAGAACAAAAGCACCCGTGGCTGAAAGCCGTATACCGGTTTCTGCGGACACACAGACAGACCCCGCACTCAGCCACCGGGATCAGTCCCACCGCCCTCATGTTCGGGGTACCGATACAGGCAGAACTACCCGTACACCCCCACTGGACAGCCCCAGAACCTGACATCCCAGCGATAGACGCCAGGCGGCTAAGGAGAAACGAACAGGAGAGCATCGCCAGGCGAGCCAGTCACCGAGAACTGACCCCAGGAGATACCGTTATCATCAAGAACCGCGCACCGCCCAAGAAAATGTCCCTCAACTTCGAAGTACGACCATGGACAGTCAGCGCAACCAACCACAGCATGGTCACCGCCACCCGAGAGGGAGAGACCGTGACACGCAACGTGTCACACTTCAGGAAGGTACCGCCGGAAATGTGGGAAGAGCCATCAACACCCCCAAGGGAAGGCGAAAGAGAAACACCGCAAATTCCTCGAGGGCGGCACCAATGGAGAGTCGTGCTACACCAGGAGACGTAGACAGATCGCGCTCACCCGATGGGAGAACCGAAGCGGAGACCACGGAAAAGGACGTGCACAGAGAAAGAAACACCCGCTACCGTCTGAGAGAAAAACCCAAGCCGTCATGCCGTCTCC
Organism: Ambystoma mexicanum; assembly: GCF_040938575.1. Lineage (NCBI taxonomy): Eukaryota > Metazoa > Chordata > Amphibia > Caudata > Ambystomatidae > Ambystoma > Ambystoma mexicanum. The sequence continues at coordinate 518,925,337 of NC_090930.1, read as the reverse complement.
GAGGGTACATAGTAGACGGAATCTACAAGCGATCGCCAACGCCATGATGAACCCCGAAGAATGAAAACAAGAACTTTAAGTCGCATGTTATTGTGCAAGTCAGAACAGTTTATAAGACCCTGTGTTGATTACCATGTTGTTAAATATAATGCACAAATATCTCCAGGTTGGGGAGGAATGTGGTGTCATGTGACCCTGCGCGCGCAGGCACGTGACGCCGGTTTAATAAAGGAATCACCGGAACTGACAGAGCCACGTCAGTCCGGGTTTAGGCACCGAGCCAACGAGTCGGTGTTTTATTACGCGCAGCTGTTCCCGTGCTGCGAATCCAATCAGCCCGCCCCCGCGCATCGGCGGAGGCCTCAGCAGACACGCCGAGGCCCTGGCAATCCTTCAACATCACAACAGGGGCGCAATTATGTACTTAGTGAGTGTAGCGTCCTGCGCGCTACGTGGCCACTAGGTCATGTGACTGGAGTTAACGTGGCCATGGTGAGAGCAGCAATAAAGTAGTTTCACTTTTACCCTGCTGCTGTGCGGCTGTGTTTCTTCATCATGCGCAGCGTTGTGTGGACACCCGGCCGTGAGACGTGACAATGGCGACAAGGTTTTAACCCCAACAGTCGCTGCACTGTGCTCCTCACTAGCACCTGTTAAGGAAGAAATCATTCCCTGGAGCATTCCAATCCATGGGTGAGGATCGGGAGGTGGAGTCTATGTCAGTCAGCCAGCTCACGCACTCTGGGAGAAGAAAAGGCCCTAGCAAAGCCAGCCCTGGGCCCACACACACACACACTGCTGTCTGCCTCAGGACCCAGAACTAGAGGTAGGAACCCTAGTTTCTGCAACACCCCCATAACAAGGCGGAATGGTACCCCACTGAGCCTGCCCCTGGCCAGCACATCTACTGCCTGCTCCAGACCGAATTAGCGGTAGGAACTCTAGTACTGCAGCGCCACCCCAGCATTGGAATAGAATGAAAAAGGGCAAGCTTCATCCCCAAAACCCGGGTGCATAAGTTCACAGCTACACACAACCCTGTGTGAGGTGCGCTACAGACCCCCAAGGAAAGCCCAGAGGGACAGATCTGTTAAGATATGACTCATACTTCTTAAGTGTAAGATTAAGTGTGGTTTATTAGGAGGAAGTCCCCTCAAGGCCAACCTTCAACATCCAGGCATCTTCTTGCATCGTTCCAGAATCAGATCCTACAACCATACAAGAAGCACAGCTCTGGTACAGAACTATATACACGTAACATTCTACATTATAACAAGATCTTCATCCACTACTAGCAGCATCAGTGCCCCCATGCAGGCCCAAGACAGCACCACAGGAGATGGGTGCAAACCCGCTGCCATTGTTACTCCCTTTTGACACGACTGACACCACCAGCCTAGGACCACGATGGGTCAGATTGATGAAAGAGTTGGAAGCATACCTCTGTGCCCTCGGCCCCCAGGAGGATAAGCGTATTATCGGACTGCCCAACGTCCCAGCTGGCCCGGAAGTGAGGGACATCATCTTTGAACTGCCAGAAGATGTTGAATACTCGTACCCGGACCTTAAATGCATACTGAACTAACACTTCGCTGTCTACAAGAATGTAGACTATGAAAGGCATGTGTTCCACACTACAATGCAACTCCCAGGAGAGAGCATGGACAAGTTTGTGATGTGCCTCCGATCCAGAGTGAAACACTACGTATTTTACCTCCACACGAATGACAAAGCCATCAAGTCGCAAGCCATCGTAGGATGCAAATCAATGACCTTGAAGAAGAGGTTGCTGCAGACACTACACACGCTGCCAGAAATATTCATTCTGGCAATAACAACGTCAGCGCGCGACCTCCAGATCTCCACCCTGAGCAAAATCCACATTTCCCCAGCGGGTTGCAATAAAAGGGGAGGCAGTTATCTATATTGCAACCCTGTCGCAGGACATCAAGATGGAGAAATGAGAATGCGTCCAACGTGTCCATGACCTCCCACAATACGGATCCCGCCCAGCCATTGGCCAAATATGCTTTGAGTGTGGAGGTGAAGATAATTTCAGAATGATGTGCCGCAACCCCAAAGCATCCAGACCTAGGCTAGTAGAAGAAAGAACCCACTGGCACAGGAAACTTCCCCCCACCCCGACTGCCCCACTAGGAAAGGACCAGATACACTGAGAGGAGACACAACAAGGAAAGACAACACACCAGATTGGCGAGGTCCTCTTTGCCGAAGGCACGCTGAAAGGGGAGAAGACAGACTCATAATGTGCGCACCAGCATGCCATCCACGAACGGGTCGGAATCCCAGTTGAGCACTGAGCAATGGAAAAGAGGGTATCTACATGCCCTGGGAAACCCAACAACCTCAGAACATAGCCCCACACTAGCCATCACCATACAAGGGACAGAATTTGAATTCCTGGTGGACGCAGGTGCCACGAACGTGATGCCAGAATGGGAATACTGCAAGTTCACATGTGTGCGAAACTCAAAGGGGCCCAGGTGGACACCTACGCTTATGGAGCAAAACGGCCACAGCCTGGGAGCCTCCATGACCACGTGTGCGGATGCATACGAAGTTTTAAATCAGCAATACACATGGGACTCATCCACCTACCAAGTGATGGCAGACAAATGCTTCACTCCCACCACCAAAGTGGAGGCAAGTTTCCGAACCTCCTCAAAGCCATAGGAAAACGGAAAGGGTGCAAAATTCAGCTGCACATTGACAAATTGGTAAAACCTCTCACACAATACCAGTTGGGAATCCCTTTTAACATCCAACATCAGGTAGAGAAAGAACTGCTCACTCTCATCGATGACGACATCATAGAACCGGCATGGGGCCCAACCCCTGGTACTGGTACCAAAATGTGTCCCAAAAGAATACATTAGACCATGTGTAGACATGCAAGTGCCGAACAGACCGATACTACTTGAACACCACCAGTCGCCACATGTTACTGATATGATGCACTCACTCAATGGAGCGAAATTCTTCTCTCGCATAGACTTAAACAAGGGATACCATCATATATAATTGGGGGAAGAGTCATGCTACATCACAACCTTCGAATCCCTACACACATGGGACTTTTTCTACTATCAACGTTTGAACTTCGGCATATCCTCAGCTGCCGAGATATTCCAGTAAAAAAAATACGCAAAGTGATCTGCCGTATCCCACACTGTCTCAACTATAGCGACAACATCCTTGACTTCGGTCAGTCTCAAGAATCCCATGACGCGACGGTCATGAGAGTATGCTCAGCCCTCAGCAACACAAACTTGACTCTGAACAAAGAAAAATGCGTCTTTAACAAGACAACACTTTAATTCTTTGGCCATATTTTTTCTGAGAAGGGCATGCAATCTGACCTTGACAAAATCCAGGAATTGACAGAAGCTTCCCACCCGCCAAACATGGCACACGTGAGATCCTTCCTGGGACTGGCGAGCCGCTGCGTGTGACACTTACCAGCCTACGCCTCTACCAGCGCCCCCCTGTGCACCTTGACTAAGAAGGACCACATGTTCGTCTGGGAAGAAGCTCAACAAAAGGCATTTCATAAAATCGGCTAGGACATTGCCACAGCTGTCTACAAGTAGTACTTCGATCCCAATGTGCACACGGAAGTCACAGTCGATGCCAGTCCAGCGGGTTTGGGAGCCATCATAGCCCAGCACTCTGGCAGTGAACACGCAAGCAGGAAAATTGTGTTGTATGCTAGCAAAAGCCTCACTGAGGTAGAACAGTGATAATCACAAGCGGGAAAAGAAGCACTTGCGGTAGACTGGGCATATGAACACTTCCACCTGTTCCTGTATGGTAAAACGTTCACCATCATCACGGACCACCAGGCCTTGGTCACCATATATGGGAAACCTACTGCCCAGATGCCACCTCGGATCGCACGATGGGGACTCTGCATACAGCAATTCTATTTTGATATCGTACACAAACCCGGCAAGGAGGAAAACCTGGCATACTTCCTATCCCACCACCCACTGCCCAGACCCAAAACCACAAAGAACCGCGCTGATGGATATGTCTATTACATCATCCACAATGCTATACCACGAGCTATCCATTTGGCTGAACTAGTGAAGTGCACCGAGGATGATGCAATGCTGGCCCTCGTGACTACCTGCGTTCGGAATGGCCAGTGGAAATCAGTGGGAGCCTCATTAAGAGACAATCAGACAATGGACGCACAACTCTTCAAAACACTAGCCCGATCAAAGGAGGAACTCTCCCTATCGCCCTTGTCCCTGATACTCAAAGGGGACTGCATAGTACTACCTTCCTCCCTGCACTAGCGGGCAATAGACATTGTGCATGAAAGCCACAGGGGCATAGTGTCAATAAAGCAAATGTTTCAGAGAAAAGTGTGGTTCCTGAGCATGGACAAAAACATTGAGAGCACACTAAAAGCCTGCCACATCTGCCTTAGCTTACAGCCACCATCATTCCCAGAACCGCTTCACATGACGCTGCTCCCTGAAGGAATCTGGGTGGAGGTCACAATCGACTTCTTCGACCTGCTAAGGTCAGGTGAATACATACTAGTGGCACTCTACGAACATTCTAGGTACCCAGAAATTGAGGTATTACCTTCTACAGCCACCACATTCGTGATCCCCGTTTTGGACCCGATATTCTCCTGTGGTGTTCCGAAGGTGGTGAAATCTGACAATGGTCCATAATATGCCAGCCACGACTTCCGGAACTTTGCCACCTACATGGGATTCCACCACAGGAAGGTAACATCACTGTGGCCCCAGGAAAACGGAGCGGTGGAGCGGTTTATGGCAAGAGTGCCATAAGGATTTCCAACATCACCCACATGCCTCGTAAACAGTCCCTATGCCACCTCCTTCTGGACTACCGGAACACACCCCCAAGACTACACTGAGATGTGTCTGGCAGAACTCATGTGTGGTCGCCCCATATGCTCCAGAGTGCCCCATGAAGGACAACCCATAAGGTACAGACCCGCAGGAGATGTGAGAAAGGGACGATAGGGCAAAAGAAATGATGAAAGACTACGCTGATCTCACACGCCGCACACAAGAAGGAAATCTGAAAGTGGGAGACCAAGATCTCATACGGCAGACACTATACCCCAGAGACACCCCACCGTTTGATCCTCGACCCCTCACCATCGTCCAACTCAATGGATCCAGGATCACTGTAGAAAGAGCAGACAGGTGACAAGAAACAGCTTGTTCTTTAAGAAAACTCATAGAGAACCTCCCGAGACAGATGAGGAACAGAGTAAAGAGGAAGTAAGTATCAGAGAGGAGTCTGGGTATACAGGAGACGAAGAGGAGTTGGAGGCAGAGGAGCTAGTCAATGTTGAGGAGACACCAGCTGACCTAACGGAAGGCGTTGCCGCACCACCTGGCGACCCAGATGATGGATCGAAGAGATGGGTGGGACAAGGTTATTTTGGGGGGGAGATGTAACGTCCTGTGTGCTACTCGGCCACTAGGTCATGTGACCAGTGGTAACGTGGCCGCGGTGAGCGTGGCAATAAAGTAGTTTCAGTTTCACCCTCATACTTGTTGGCTGTGTTTCTTCAGCATGCGCACACCAGGCCTTGAGACCTGACAGGGAGTTGAGAGGCAACTGCTGGGCGGGAAGTTATCCGCTGGCATCTATTAATGATATACACGTGACCCAGTACGCACCCTTGTGCTGAAGTCACAACAAAATGTGTTCACTAATTATGTCCATGATTTGAACATTTAATTGCTTTTAGGAAGTCAACTTGTTTATAATCTCCACAAACGAATATTGCGTTTTTTTGTGCTTTCTATGTAATGTCCAAACAGGGTGAAAGAATCTTTAGTAGCAAGCAGTCCTCTTGATGTTATTCCGTCCAGACAATGGGCCTCATTACGAGTTTGGAGGTAGCCATGCCATTTTTAGCAGCATGGCTACCCCCAAACTCGGGTCTGGGTCCAGCAAAAGGGGACATTCCGACCTTGGTGGGACCTGTAATTCCCTTTCGCAGGACCCGGACCCGGTACGTCCCCATTCCCATTGAGCCCTCGTAGGGCTCAATGGGAATGGGGAGGATGCTAACAACGGGCCCGTTAATGATGGGCCCGATGTTAGCATCCTGGACTGCTAGCGGGTCCAGCTATGCACGACTGGTCTGGCCAGGCGTACAGAGCGGGACCCGCAGCAGAACTCAGAATGTGGTGGCCGGAATGAACGGTTTTGGTCCCTTACCGGCACCGTTCTTTACTGGCCGCCACAGTTGTAATGAGGCCCAATGTTTGCGAAAAAATTCCCCTGGATATGCTGCAATGGATTTTGTTCTCTTTGGAGCACAATGGTTCCAGTGTCCTTGGTTAAAGTGCCTGACCCACTCGTTACCTTGCCTCACAAGATACAAAATGTAAGTTTCATCTTTCAAAATACGTTGCCATTTTCACCACAAATCACCAATGTCAAGTGTTCCTTCCACCATTATCGGAGGATTCGAGGCACCATCCCACAGAATACCCAATGAATTGCCTTCGTGCTAGCTGTAGTCCTCTCATGCAGAGACTAAAGCAACGTGATCTACAGAGGGCTTCCTGCAAATCCTATTTTCAAACTCCCGAGATCACATCACGCCAGCTCTTAGGATGCTATATTGGTGTCACTCATGCATAGTGTACCCTTCCTTCAAAATCAATTGCTTAGTCCACAAAGCCCTCCATTGTCGAGCAGCACTGTAGTTGTAAAGTCTGGTGGAGACCTTAGACCAGTTGTCTCTCTGGCCAGAAGAAAAACACTAAGGGCCCATTTCTCAAAACCTTCCATGATGCACGTGAATGTGATCCCCTTGTGCTAAAACAAGTGCCAACCTATTCCCAAAAGAGCCTCCCAATGTGCATTTCAGTGAGGCGGCACCGGCCGAGAAAGGCGCCCGTCGATTTTGTAAATAAGGTGACCTGTGCATTTCTTAGAGTTAAGCATCTAAGCATGTCAATCGGTTCCATGTGTTAATATCCCCGCAAAAATATCACCATATTTTTGCGGCGATATTAAGGCATGGAACCTGCAGGGGACACCCCCGCCACCCTGTATTATTTTAAAGGGAGCGGGGGAACCCCCCGCAACCCCAGCTCCCAAAAACCCCAAATATTAGCCCCAATAAAAATATCGCCTATGGCCGTTCCTGGCGACCATATATACAGCGATATTTTTGTTGGGGCTAATATTACGTGCTACCTGTCAAGGTTCCATGTGTTAATAAGCTGATGGGCCTACACACTTTGCCTTCTGGCGAGCGTTTGATTGGCTCCCATACTATAATCTATTGATTCTTGTGGCTCTATATCTATTTGCCATTGGACCCTACACACTGAACCCCGTACACATAGTTCCTTGAATCCGCCCCCTGGTATTGTTTGAGCTTTTCAATAATTATAAGGAAAATGGATAAGTACACGTTTCATTAGCTCAGTTAAGTGCTTTTCACAGTCATTAATAACAGTGGGTTATTTGTTGGGTAATCTGTTTGATTCTGTGTTAATGATATATTCAGACTGCCTGCTAAATCAAGCCTTTTTGAAATGCTATGAAGTCCCCTGTCTCCAAGCTCCATGAAACTACCCCCATGAGCTTTTTCAATTGTTATACACATTTGTTGCAAACCTGTCACCTGTTCCAGTTTTGAACTTTGGATTGTAAACGCACTTTGAGGAAACCTACATTTCCCCCAGGGTATGACACCAATACCCTGTTGCTACCCTGTTGCTAGAAGACTACATGCACTTGGTAAATTAGCTCACATTCCCGAAACCGTGCAACACATGCAACAAGTCTGTATTATGACAAATGTTTCCCTCTACAGCATTCAAAATAACCATTGCTGTGCAATTCTGGTTTCAGAAAATATTCCACCAATGCGACAGATTTTCATGGGTCTAGAACTGTGATCGACAGCACCGTATAAAGCTTCTGTATTTCTGATATGGCCACATCACACACCTTTATTCACTCTCTCTTTTAATATGAGGCAAGACCGGCTCATCTCTTGCCTGTCTACACTCTGCTTTAGTGGCAAGAATCCAGTCTTTCTTGTCTACCTCCTCCTCCTCTGAGTTAGCCTCTTAACCTACATCTCTTCTGCCCACCACCTAAAAAGAATTCTTCACCTCTACCTTGCCTTGATCTCATCCTGAGCACAGCTGACCGTACCGCCTTCCTGCACTTTCTGATCTATGTATGTCCACTTATGTACTGTCCCCAGTGACTGTTCCATTTACTCCCCTCCACAACTGGGTCAGAATGTCACTCGAACTCGCCACATTGTAAGAAGCTCAATGCTTAGTCAAATCTGATTTCTTATCTATTGTGCGTTCATTTGTCATCAAAAGAGCATTGTTCCTCCTGTATATACATGAACACAATAAATAAACACACCTCATGAACACAATAAATAAACACACCTAATCACGTGCAGGGTCTGGCTGGCCCATCTAGCAAAATGGCCCTTTTTTTGGACCATGTGGGTTTGATGAGTTAAGACACTGCAGCTGTTAGAATTGACCACTGTTAGTGGCCTAATGCACATTGCATTGTACTGCCAGGTACAACTCAACAGTTTGTGGCCAAGAATATGAAAACTTTTTTTTGCACTTGTAGGACACTTTTTATTTTATTGGTGCCCGTGCCTATTTTGTGTCACAGACTGACAATGGTTGTGTGCCAGGTGAGTGGTATGATTGCAGCGGAAATATGGAACCATTGTGTGGCTCTTTGCGGATCATGCATCTAGACCTGTGCCAATCAGTAGTCTAATATTAGAATGCGTGAAGCCATACAGAGGTGAATAAGGGGTCCCAGGGGTCATGCGGGTCTAATCCTTGGAGAGATGTCTTAGTCCTTGTGGCATCGTCCGTTTACCACTGTGTAATGTATTACTATTTGCTTAAAGCAAAATACTACTTTCAGTTATTATTGATCATATGTAAAAGGTTAATGTATTCCTTGCCTCCCCATAGAGGATTCCTAACAGGCGGAAGAATTAATTGAACTGACTTCACCGCAAATGGCTTCATTATCTTGTCTCCTAGATTGACACTTTCTTTTTTCTAGATGAATGCCGGTATTGAGAGAAGATAATTTGCGATCTTCTGTAGAAGAAATGATTAAAACCTGACATTATGAAGCCAGATGCCAGGAGTTGCTATTTCTAACCAGAACATATTACTAGATTGTCTGCTAAAGGGCATTATGCCACTGAGCAGGGATGTGTGCCCCAGAAAACAGCCCAGAGCACAATCATTCAAAGAAAAAGTGGATAGTGGTCCGTGCCCAGCCCATGCCAAGCATCACTGCGCTGTGCATATCAACTTCAAAACAGCATTTCGATCCAGACCGAGAGCTATAGTACAAACAATATTTTATTGGGATCAAGGATCAGACGAAAGGACACCTTTGCAAAAATAAATATAGTCAAATCACTGTACACATTTTCCAGGAAGAAGGACACAGGGGGGATAGAATGTGATGTCGGAAAGGACTGATGAGCCACTCCTGTAAACTGTGGTAGTGATGTAACCTGCCTTATACTTGAAGTGAATATTAAGGTTTGTTTGTAGTGGCATCGAGTGAGTGTTTATACTTCGAGTTTCATGGTTGAATTTTTAGTGGTAAACTGTGAGTGTTTTTATTGGGTTTATAGTGATAGTTTCGACTACAAAAGTTTAGAATGCAAATGTTTCAACAAAAAATGGGTCGAAAAATGCATTTGTTTATTTTTATTTTTTAATGGAGGGGTCCCCCCCATCAATCCCTGTTTTTTTACCCCTTAACACCCATTTTAGTCAAAAAAAACCTTTACTTGTAAAACTTTTGCATTGTAAACTATTTTTTGAAACAATGCCTGGATACCTTTTTATTGTTATTCAATGTAATCATGGTTATAGAAAAAAGTTATTTTAATAAATTACTATATTTCTACAGTTACCGTGACATCGGGGGTGAAAACTCACTGGCCATGGCAATGTCTGAAGGCCTGGTAGTGTTGTAAAATATAAAGTGGGCGTGGCTGAAGGCCACGGCCAGTGGCCTGTTACTGGTAAAAGAAAATAGAGAGTGGGCATGTCAAAGGCCGTGGCCAGTGGTGCTGAAAAATGTACAGTGGGCACGGCCGAAGGCCAGAGACAGTGGTGCTGAAAAATATACTGTAGGCAACTTTGTTAAAGGGACGTTATGGTTAAGTTGCACTTATAAAAACCTATGAAATTCAGTGAAAAAGCTTTGTAATGTTTACAAGTAAAACTGAAAACCTGCAGAAATTCGCCAGTTATGGTAAGCTAAGCAACCATAACTCCCACCACCACCACCGTGCACTACTAAGACTAACATCCAAGAAATCAAAGATGACATCACAAATGCAAACTGAAACTGCATTTTCAGCCAATCTAGGACGTTTCAAGCAGAAAATCTACCCTTGCACAGCTCCTAGACCTATTCTTATTGGTTTTCCATCTGCAATCCAGGATAGAGCACATGCTTGGAAGAATATTGGCACAACTGCTTGTTAACTTAAAAAATGGCATCAGACATAGCCATCCCTCCTCCCAGGAGCCACCACCACTAACCCCAGCCCTTCCCCTTTCAATAGAATCAAAGATCCTGTTGGTATGCAGCACCCTGATGTGAGGCTGCTACTTATGTGAATTGGTGTGCCCTTCAATTTCTGTTCCCAAGATAGCTTCTGTGGAGTGACTGTCTCTTTGGGTTGGTGCTACTTGTGTTTACAAAGAGAACCAAAACCCAGGGCTAAGAAAGTCTGGCTATCGGGAATACACATAACTCTTGCACAGCTGAACTGGGGTCACAGGGCTTACACATGTGATATCAATTTAATGAGTCTGGACAACTATTCGAGATGACAGTTACCATACTTCAAACTCAAGTATGGCTCACATTCAGAGTTGAATGAGCCACCACTGCATGTTAAACTGTTAATATAGGCCATGGCATACTCACAGCAATGTAGTTTTTGGACTAGGGGTTCATATTAAATGCAGCCACTGTGATGTAGTGACTTTGGCTGTTACTGCAGCTGTCAAGAGGGTACCTGTGATCTGAACCTGCTCTCTGTCACTGGGGGAGTAGGAGCAGCAGATCAGGATACTGATCCAGCAGATGTACACTATGCTTTTGGAATGTATTTTAGGGATGGGAGATCATATTATCCAATTAACCTCTCTGGGATAGAATTACCTGCCTCCTTTTATTAATTAATAAGACATTTTAAAAAGCCAGGGCTTCTACATCCTTGTCAGATGGCAATCCCTCCAAGTTGCTACATATGAAATGATCTTTTAAATGTCCTTGCTCTGGCAATGCTTTGGGCTGCTATCGACAACCGTTCTCAATGAGTGTCAAAAATCCACTTGTTGACCACTCTCTGCTACAGCCTCATTGTCACCTTTTATTAATTGTGTTTCTTTCATCTTTCTTCACAACTTGTGAAATGTCGATTCAGTAATAGGAATCATCAGTGTGCAGCAAACAGTATAGTCTGCAGTGTAAGAAGGAAATGTGTTGAGAGAATTAAATTTGATATGTTCTCTTGCTATTTCAGATCTTGTATAATCGTTTTCCTTCATATTGGGCGTTCATATAATTCGGATTGTGAAACCTGCCTTTCCTAAGCAATATGCCATCATTGCTTTTGAATCCTATGGAACAGCTGCTTTTGTGCACTTTCATTAAGTTAGTCTATGTCAGATACCTGTCCCTGAAGTAATAGGCAATCTTGCCTGTCACTGCTTTGGTAGTGTAGATTTTTTAAGAACTGCACCACTCTGTGCCTTAAACCTAATTCAAACTATTTATTTTCTAAGCATTGATTAGATGAATCTTAAAGATGTTAATTAGAAATGGATGAAATGTATTTTTCTGAACTCTGTTGTGGGACAGCTGCTAGTGCTGAACATTGTGTTTATGCATGGGCATGCAATGGGCTGTGAGTGTGTACTTTTACCTGTCATGTAGCACAAAAGCTGGAAGAAGTAATTTCGCAACCCCCTTGCTTGAGTGGCAGGCACCCCCTCCCACGAGTGCCAGGTTGCACAGTTCCCTGTCTGCTTTATTTGCATGCGGGACTGTGCTGCCTACCTCTGAGCAGGTGTGTGCCCTCCTCTACAGATTCCTTTTGTATGTATACAAACATAGCACATAATAATGGGAGGCAACGAGGTGTTAGAAGATTGGCCCGCTGTCTCTCATTATTGCACTAGCAGCATAGATATGATGACTGGCAGGAAAGTACTGTCAGTGTGTTTACATCACAGAGAGGAGGGGGCAGCCTGTCCTCCCCATGGTGACGTGGATGCAGCTTGATGTGGCAGGATTTATAATGCTATGTTATGGAATGCTATGCTATGTTATGCAATGTTATGCTATGCTACATTAGGTTCTCCCATAGAGTTAGGCCTCAGACCCTCCATCTCACCTCCCTCTGCTTCCTCTGCATGCAGCACCCCGGCGATGTCCAAAACCCCTCCTCTTCCGGGTATTGTGTACAAGTATAGCATTATCACCAAATATGGGAGATAACGTAGGGTTTCTGTGAATGCCGCTCATCCATAATACAACACGATGTCCCGGCAGGCCTGTGTCACATGGTCACAAGTGAGATGTCGACAGTTCTTGCCAAATGTCTGCAATATCGTGCCAAGTAACACCCCCCATTGTGAAAGGGCTATAATATATTAGTGTTTGCCTATGATATGCTATATAACCTGCACTCTAGGGGTGGGCCCTAAAGAGCTCTGTGTGCTGACTGCCGGGACATGTGTCCTTCTGTATTTTGCTGCTTCTCCACTGATGTCTCTGTATACTGTGTATTTGAGTATTTCTAATACAAGCAGCTTGGTTTACCATCAGTCAGTGTCTCATCCCATTATTTGCTGCAAACTGAGGCTGCTGGTGGGGCGCGGGGGGCTTGAGAAGGGGCCCGATCTTGCCCACCACAATGTGGAGGGTGCATACAGGTACGGTAAGTGTTTTTTTAATGTAATGTGTATGTATTCATGTGTGGATTGTATTCATGTATGTAGTTGATATTTGTTTTTATTATAATAATTCAAAGGGCCTCATTACGACCCTGGCGCTAATGGGTTAACAGCGGTAAAAGGCTGCGGCCCCGTTAACCCATTAGTGCCTGATTACGAGGTCCCTTTGTGGGACCCAACCTTAACAGCTGGTCTACACCAGCCATTAAAGTAGGAACCCACAAAGGGACCTTGGTGCTAAGTACGGGACCGCAATTTGCGGTACCGTACTTAGCGCCTTCCCCATTCCCATAGAGCCCTTTGGGGCAAAAATGGGACTGGGGAAGGGCCATGGTTCAATGGGGAATTACCGCCCCACCAACCTTGGAACGGGGTGGTAATTCCCTATTGAACCATGGCGGACCCGTTACAACACCGGCACCAACCATGGTGCTAATAGCGCCATGGTTTAGCGCCGGTGTTGTAATGAGGGCCAAAGATACAAATCAATCAGAATAATTACATGTCATACATGTTTACAGCAACAACCACAAATATTTAAGAGTTAGAATGGCAGTAATTCTCATTCTAGTTCATATCCATTTTGCTTTGTTGCTAATAAATAGTCATTATGAGATAAAGTAAAACTTATCACGTTTGCATTACCCTTGATGCAGTTATTATGCATCAAAAGTAAGGCAAATATGATAAGTGTTAATATGTGGCTAGACTGTCTAACATTGGTTGCACCACTCTTCATATATCATATACTTTCTTATTATGGCCAGGCATTTTTTTCTTGGCATCAAGGGTAATGCAAACGTGATAGGTATTATTACCTGACTAGACTGGCCTACATAGAATGTAGGTCAATCTAGCCACATTGGGTCCGGGTTCCCTGAATGGGGAATTACCGGGCCATTCCGACCTAGGAGGGCTCAGTATTTCCCCATTCAGGGAACCCGGACCATCCCCATTCCCATTCGAGCCCCCATAGGGCTCAATGGGAATGGGGATGATGCTAACAATGGGCCAGTTAGTAATGGGCCCGTTGTTAGCATGCTGGTCCCCTCGCGGGACCCGCAAAGGACGTCTGGTCTGACCAGAAGTCCAGAGCGTGTCCCGCAAGGGAACCTCGTAATGAGGCGGAATGGGTTTAACAGCGCCAGCACCTTTACCAGCGCTGTTAAACCCATTCCGCCAGGGTCGTAATGAGGCCCATGGTATTTTTGTACTTTGCATCAAGGGTAAATGTATTGGATATAATGACCCACTCAACGGCAATGCCTCACATCACTGAGCTGCCTGTGCACAAGAAACAGTAACCAGGCTGTGCTGGCTCCTGTGTGCACCAGGACCTCAAAACTGCGTTTGGCACCAACAACAGAAAAATGGCTGCACCCTTTTGCATCACACACTTCGGGCAAAATGGACCAAGGGGACACACTGAAAAATATGCCAGTGCGTTCTGAAACATATATGGGATCAAGTGAAAAGGAAAGCCTGCCACTCCTTCAAAAGCCAAAATCCCCTTCAAAATGAAACCGTTTTCACCCTTTCAAAATGCTGCTTTGATGCCAATTTCATCTGTCATTCTGAAACCGCTGTGAATAAAAAGGCCAAGTTAAAACCAACTCTCAGAAAAATCAAAAGCAACTTCATTTTCACTCGCACAGGAAACACGCGTTTATTTCTTGACAAAATGTATCCAGGTGCAGCAGTTCAAAGAGGCTTTTTACCCTCTGAGCCAGATCAAGGAGAATTGTATCTATACATTAGATAAGCATCCTGCTGCAAGGAAAATGATTACAGCTGCCAAGACAGTGGCAATCTGTGGAGCTGCAAACCGAATTAAAGTAAGAAATTAAACCGTTTAAAACACATAGGGCCTCATCACGACTTCAGCGGTAATGCGGCGGATTATCCGCCGGACGTAAATAGTGCTAACGCCAAGGCCCCCGGTGGATAATCCGCCAGATCACGAGTTATCCTGCACGCGCCCCGGTCCATGGCGGTATCGCGAATAGCGCAAGCCTTTAAATCTGGCGCACCGTGCGCTACCGCCATATCGCGCGCAAAACGCGTCACTGCCGGAACGGGAAATAAAGCGGCAGCCATCTTGGAAATCACAATCCGTCGCATATCACAGCCCCTGGAAGCCATCCACGCCATCCAACCCCAAAACATGTCTCAGGAGCGCACTAGGCGCAAGACCGCCCTGGATAGGGTGCGAAAGCCCAAATTCAGTGGCCAGGAGCTAACTGTACTGGTCGAGGAGGCCGAGATACACCACGAGGAGCTGCAGCAGTGCAAAACAAGGGGCCAGCGCAGAGCACAAATTTGGCGATCAATCAGCCAAAGGGTCAGTGCTGTGGGGCGTGTGCCCCGGGATGGGGAGGATTGCCGCAAGTGCCTGAATGACCTGCACGTGCGAGTCTGTGGCATCCTGTCACAGCACCGGAGTGCAAGTAGGGCCACTGGAGGAGGCCCACTACCACCCCCACCCGAACTCACACCTTGGGAGGAGAAAATGACAGCCTTGATAGATGTTGGCACCATCAAGGGCATTGGTGGAGCGGAGGCAGGCACTGGCATCGACACAACTGCAGGTGAGTCCCACCCCCGAATGCATGCAGCTGAAAGTACCACACATGCAGACCCTGTGTGAATGAATGCGAAGAAATGTGTGTGAGGTACTGCATACACCCATAAGTGAGGCCTACATTCATTGAACTGTCCTCAATCACACCTGTGGCATGAACTGCATCACACAAATATATGTAGCATTGAACTCAAACCACACCCAATGTACCCCACAGGCACACGTTGATCCCAACAGGATGAAGATGATGGGGAGGAGGCCACACCAACACAGCGCCCATGGCAGCGCCCCTCCACCAGCACCACCACTCCACAAAGAGGCCGTACGGAAGGGAGACGACCCAGGCCAACACCCACTTCACCCCAACGCAGCCCCACCAGACAGCAGCAGCAGCCACATGGCCGCAGGGAGGCCACCGCCAGCTCGCCCCAAGCCACCAGTAACAGCCCCGATGCTGGATCTGAGCCCGACATGGGAGCAACACCTCCACGTGGCCATCATGCCGGAGGACAGCACTCTCCTGGAAGCAGTGATGCCGAACGGATGGTCACACCCCAGGGAAGCCCAAGCCCAGGCCCACACCATGCACTAAGTCGACATGTGCCTGTGCGTCATCTCTGCACACCACAGCCGGACGTGGATACGCCATCATATGGCAGCCCAGAAGACCAGCACTCTGAGCCAGGCAGCCCAGTCCAAGCTCGCGCCATGTTGCCATGCAGCCCCCCCCGACAGCACACGAGTTGCAGGCCAACACAAGACAAACCAGGGGTGCCCTTCGTCACTGGGGCAGCAGTGATGGGCCGACTCGACATTATTGAGGCAAATAAGGACAGGGTGGAATCAATGGCCAACGTTCAGTGCCGGCACATCAAGGCTGTTCGTGCATCTATACGGCATGGGTGCAAATACATAGCGCGGGACAATGCGTGCACACGCAGAGTCATGGAGAAACTGTCCATGATCTTTCTCCGTGTCCACTCACTTCAGGGGCCAAACAAGAGCATTAAAAGTTGCACAAAGTTAAGAGAACAACATAACATTTTAGTAGCCATTTTGGAAGTGTAACGTTTGAACTTGAGAGTTGGTAGAGTGGGAGAAAAATGTATTTCAAAATGTCTGTGAGGCATGGCTATCGACCATGGACACATCATGCCGCCTGGGCATGGTCATGTCACAACACTCACGAACATTACCGCCCCCATGTGATGTCACTCCACTGCACTGTGACGACTGTGCCCGAACGTTCACAAACTGATAACAGTGCATCATGACATAGTGGACACAGTGGTGAGTTAGAGCACGTTAGTGCACCCAGGTGACCTCACTCCGGTGTGCTGTGGTAACCCCTGCCTCGCCTGAACATTCCCAACCAAATTAAAGCACATCATGGTGCCACAGACACAGTGGTCTGTTCACAAACATCTGCACACCAATGTCACATCACTCCAGTGTTGTGGACAGGAACATGCAATAGTCAAGTCATATTGAGTTTTTGTTTTAAAAAGTACACATATTTATATCAGAATATATTATGATAAATAGGGAGACTCACTGTGTGAAACATAGGGGAATTTGCAGATGGTGTATATGCAGAATCAAGAGAAGGAGGGATAGAAACCTCATGAAATCGTTGATCTGCAATGTCCTCTTGGAATGATTGGGGCGACTGATGGGGGAAAGTGTCACAGGCTCCCTATATATACTAACAGAACTGTATTATTTTCTATAAAATACAAAATAATTTACCATTAGTAGGTTCTTCTTTTCATTCTTCATTCATATTTTCTTTGGGGAAGTATATTCCAGAGTGCTTGCCATTTCTTTTAATGTTATATTTAGTTATATATAACATTTTCACAGACTTATTACAATGACACACTGCATGTTTATACATAAAATCAAAAGGTACACTTAATGAAGTTTTCAAATAATTTTTTTCACTGCAATAATTGTGCTACAGTGCCTGTCAGGTGTTGACGTTGATTGTTTACACAGGAGTACCGTTTCCTTCAATATATGGTACAATCCATAATATTGTGTTATAAAAAACAGCATATCAATTTCCAAACTTACAAAGGATTTAAAACCTGTTGTGTTCAAGAATGTGTATATTGTTTTTGTTCTGATTTTCTAAAATAGTATCTTATGTAAAACAAATAATGAATATTGTGTCCCCTGGTGACTTTGGGTAATATTGATGTCACCTGACCCCAGGTACATTGACATTGATATTGATATTGATATTTTATTTCTATCGCACTCGTACAGAAGTGTTTCTGTGGACTTGCGAAATTCTCCGTGGACATAACACCTAATATATGGGGAAGAGAATGACTAAGTACATAGTTTATAAAGGGAACTTATTTAGTTGCTGGTAAATTAAGTTGCAATGGTAAAAACCTATAAAATTCGGTGAAAAAAACGTTGTTAAACAGATGTTATGGAGTTAAGGCTAAATCTAAAAAGCGAACAAATTTGCCAGGTCTGGTAAGCTGTGCAATGATTACTCATGCTAAGGACATCAAAGATGACATCACAAATGGAATCATTACTGATGTCATTTTTGATGTTCTGGGTGTTAGTCTTACATATATCAAGGAGCCGCATACATCTGCCCATATGTGTCTCATGACGCGTGGAAGGGTGCTGTTGCTTAAAACAATACCACATCATGACATGGGAACGGGGTGTAGCAGTAGTGTGCGATGATCAGGTTAGTGTTACATGCCAGTTGAATGTCGGTGTATACTGTTGCTTCCAGGTGCCTAGTTCCTGTAGATCTTATCCTCTGCGTGGCAGGGGGACAATGCCAGAGTGCATGTCCACCAAATTACTTCAAACAGCTTCTTGAGTTTCTAGAACATGTTGATTAAGCGTCCTGTAGTCCAGCATGGTGCCCTGTGATTTGCTTCTCCAACCTGAAGGATGTTAATATTCATGTACATGGTATAGACTGTACCTTTGGCTGCTTTGGGTGCATGCTATTCCTGTGATGATGATTATCATCCTGCTGGATCAACATCTGCAGCAGTTCATTTAATTTGTTGTTCCTCTCCATATTAATGAAATATTTGCAACAACATGAGGGTGGTATGGGGGTGTTGCACATGATGAATGCGGACATTGCACCCTAATATGTGACACGTATTCTCCCAGGATGCTCTGCCAATTTACAGGCAGTATATTTGTTCTGGCCACCTCTGCCTGTCATTACTGCCACCTTTAAGCTGGAGGTATTTTTGAAGGTCTCCTTGGTTCTTTCTTGGTGATTTTCCAAGCTGTAATCAGGCTGTATTTACTGCTGGTGGTGGGGGTGTTTAGACAGCAACATGGCAGCTGATTCTTTAAGTGGTATCCTGAGCAGTAATCGGGCATCTGTTGAAAAGGAGTGGAATTCCCAAACACATCCCATTTTACTGTTACCCCAGAACTTGTAATGATACCTCCAGTGCCAAAGTAAAATAGAAAAATAAATACAAATTAAAATGTAGCTATAAACAATGAAAAGGTACAACAGGTCCATGGTTATCGGAGAGCTCTGATGACGATTCGTGAGTGTGATCATTGCAGATGGGAGAGTTCAAAAGCAGAGTGTGAGCCACAATGACTTCATTACTTATTGGTAATTTCATTAAACTGAACTGAGGTTTTACTCATCCAACCTAGGTTTTGTGGAGAGTTGGCACTTGGTGACAGGCAAGCAAGCATTAACCATACATCTCATATATGCATACAACTTGCTCTTGCCTTCTCTTGCTGTACTGACTCTCCAACCAGTGCCTTCAGATAAAAGGCTCAGAGCACGTAAGAGGTTTGGGGAAGATTTGGCTCCATGTAAACAAAATTAACTGCATTAGAAATGCAATGGATAATCGCAACCCAGACTTTGTTGGGCGAATTGAGTTTGTCTTAATTTTAGAGTACAGTCATGTAAAAATTATCCAAGCATGGGCAGTCTCAATGTGTTCATCTGTCTGCAGTCACTTTGGTCTCTTGCTTTTGGGAATCTGTTTTCCCCACCTATGAAAAGAACTAAGAATTATCAACCTCTTGGGGACCAACACCATAACGCCCTCTGGGCAGCATTTTGAAGGTTTTGTATGATCAATGGGTTCCGACTGTAGACAGTTAAATACCAAATAGGGTTGTGCAAAGTTTTATTCCACCGGCACCATTGTGCGGGGAGACTGACTAGGCAACTATGTTAAGTTTCTTATTTTCTTTTATTGTATTATTTCAGTGGATGACATTTCCTGTCAATTGTTGTTGTGGCGAAAAACATGAAGTTCACAAAAATGCAACTATATTCAGAATAAAAATATGCATCGTCCATTTACTAACATGTATGAAATGTGAAAGAACAAAACACGCATAACATGTGCAGAAGTTATCTTGATAAGCATGATGTAGGCAGAAGCAGTAGTCCACGTCCACACAACAGCCCAGCTACTCCTAATCTCTTTTGGTAACTGGCGCTGTCCTTGCGAATAGATTTAGTGAGGTGAGGTGGTGTGGCTCATATGTGGGTGGTAACATACATGCAAACAATTCTGAATGGGGTGGGGTGGCATACTCCTTCCAGGTTAGGAAAAAATAGAGAGGAAGACTGGCATTAGAAAAAACCACAACAGGCCTGTCATCAAAATGGAATGATGTACTGGGTCATGAGCTGGACCTCCTGGGGTTGCAGGTATGCTAGACCTTTAACACTCACCCCAAAGAGGCGTGCAACAGCAGCACAAGGTGAGATTTTTCATTTAACTCTGGACTTTGTGAAACATTTTGGCTCTTTTAACTTTTAACTTGTTACGGGGTCTAGACAATTTCTAACTAGGTTGAATAACGTCAGCCAGAGTGATGATATTTGTTTGCAAAATATTGTATGCATAGTGCTTTCATGAAAGCACTAAATAAATAACATATTATTATAAGTGATAATTTGAACTTTAAATGAATTAAAACCCATTCTATTTTTGCTTTAACTAAGTTGCTGGGGTATTCTTAAAGATAGAGAAGCAGAAGTGAGAGGGAAAGAGATAGAGAAATGGAGGATGCAGAAGCCATACAAACATACAGAGACAGCCATTGGGAGGCATCACTGGTAGTGGTGGTGAAGAGATGTAGCTCTGGGAGAGTTATACTCTGGCATTGTGTTGAACTTCTTTGTGCCTCCTAGACCTTCTTCAGCAAACCATTCTGAAACAGTGCTTGGTGGGTGACATCATGTACGTTGTATATTAATACTGCATATTACACACTCTAAGCTACAATATAAACTGTGCTATGTACTATAAACTATACTACACACTATGTACATATAAAACTATGACATGTGATGAGTGTAATGTTATGAATTAATCTTAGCCACTGGCATTTCTCTGGCCAACCTTTGACATGTGGGGACATTTAAAGGCAAGGGAAGACTGCCTAAGTCTACAATTAGAGCAGCTGAAAAGTTGTACTGTCCCCCTCCGCCCCATGTGTGTCATATATGATTTAACTGTTTGAAGAAATATTGCACCAGCAAATCCAGTAAATAGGTCCCTCCTTTTGAAACAGACATTTAATACAAGACACCGAGACTGCCACAGTGCAAAGCTAGAGGTGTGAAAAGGATACAGTATTTGTATTAATACTTCATCAGTCACTTGTTTCCTTGCCAGACAGCACTGAAAGCTCTAGAACTGTCGCTGCTGCAATGGAACATTGTCACATTCTAAAATACCAAGACCTTCATGTCTCAAATGTAATTACCAGCAACAGATACTAGCCTGCTACTAAAGTATTCCCTTTGAAGATATGAGAGTTAAATGACTAATTCTGTGATTTCCCAGAATGTTGCTCTGTTTTCAAATGTTATACCAAGAACAAAATGCAACTGTGTATTTATAAAAATTCAAAAACCTTATCTAATGTAATCTTTTATTTCTACAACAATTGCCAGATAATTGTGCAAAGCCGTACTGATTCAAGCTAATTTATTATCGATGCACACAATTTGAAAAGCCATATGTTGTGTGATCTGAAAAACCTGTCTATTAATTTCTGTATTCTATTGTGCTGACTTCAAGTTGACTTGGTTTTGAATTCTGAGCAAGATAGTCCACCCTGAAAAATTGCTGAGACATTACTGTGACCAAATAGGCTTACACATTTGGAAGTTCAGATTTCTGCTGTATATTTTTCTCATACAAACCCAGGCCTGCATTAATTGTGAGCTTCTGTCAGACGGGCTCTCCTCCTCCCCAGACTCCTCCTCACCTGTATGCTCAGGTACTTCCTCTACCCTGACTGAGCTCTTCTTCTTGGTCTTTATCTTCGTCCCTTGTCCAGGCTTCTTCTCCTTTTTTTGACGTAAGTAGGGTCGCGCTCCCACGGCCGCCTCCGTAGTCTCAATATAGTACAGATCCGGAGGTAACCCGAGGAGCACGCCCTAAAAATGGGGAAGAAGCTGGTTGGCAGAAAAAACCCCGATGGATTCCAAGACTGCTGTAATGGGAAGGTCCGATAATAAACCAGAAGACTTGCAGAAGTGGGGAATCTGGTCTGCTGACACCACAGACGCGAAGCTCTGATGTAAATAATGTAAAGAAATACAGTTGAGGTCCCTTTGTTTCGAGGCTGGTGAAGATTTAGATAATTTAGCAGGTATGCACAATTATGCACTGTTTTCATACAAGTGTTTTCAATAGCGAGGCCTAAAATGTATTAATTAAAATTATGACTTTCAGCTCTAGAAACTACAGGGGCCTGGGTGGGTATCCCATATGATCAAAGACTACGTATACTTTGCACCAAAAGTGTAGCATGAGCTTGGCACATACTCACGCAGTGTGAGGTATTGGGTGAGGTCTATGGTAAAGCCTACAGTAAATTTGTATTGGTCTCCTCTGATCAATGTTGGAGCATCATATTTGGGGCTGAGTTATTGGTGATCACAGCAGCAGGTTTCCATGTTTGGCAATCAGTTGTTAATATACTTCTACTTCTTTATCAAACCTGCATCTATGATGGACAATCCTTTTATTGCTTACAGTTTACCTTGCTGATAATATCGAGTATAAAATGTCACAATGTAACCAATAAAGCACTTTAAAAAAGAAACAATGGTTTTCAGAATTTTGGGGTTACAGTTCTTGGCTTCTTCCCTGTGTAGGCTCTGTTCACTGACCACCTACCAAAGAACCCCTTGCACCTAGTGCCCCAATACCTAACATTGTTATTTTACTGTACCCCTGATGGGAAGATGTTATGGGAACTTGCAGAGGTTTGGTAGAGACTTGTCTTCCCTATGTTGAGACTAAGGACTAAGTGAGAGTATCCTGGAGTATCATCAAAACCATGGGGTGCAAAAGAGTGTAGATGGCATTTCCTGGCACCCGATTTTCTCCCATATAGTCTGGTCCATGTGCTTTGTCACAAACCCCTTCTTTACATTTAGACCCCCCCACAGTTTCTTTCCTACTCAGCCTTTCGTCTTCTCTCTCCACTCTATCATTCTTCTGCATTTAACCCATGGCTACCCCTTTGCCACTGGGTTAGAACATTGGAACATATGAGTCTGTCCAGCCAATGCCCTTGTTGATTGATCTTTAGGACCTCTGTCTTTTTCCAAGGGAAGCCACTCTTACAAAAAACTTTCTTTTACATTCGAGCCAGGAAAGGCTAGATTTTTCATACTCCCCGGATTCCCTTGTTGGAACGCTCCAAACCACCTTGCGGTTTAGGCTACACCTCTACCTTAATTCTCCGCCTCTCATCCCAAATGGGTTATACAATTATAGGATTATCTCTCCATTGATAAAAAGGGAACCCCTCAGAGATGATTAATCCCTGAGCCTTCCTGGGCAGTTGGAAAAACCACAGAATGTTCATGCTCATTGTGGCTGGCAATCCTCTGACAGCCCCTTCTGATTATAGGGTGGTGACTGATCAGCCCCGTCTTCACTGGACTTGCAAGGAGGTTCATTGGGTATTCTTTCAGGGCCTCCACCTGATTCAGAGTTGGGAATCACTACATGCTGTCCTTTCCAGGTGCTTTCCAGGTGCTATTTTATCACCAGATTTAATCTATATGGGATTGTAGAGAAATTCAGAGCTAGGATTCCAAACTCTTTGCAGTTTGACATGCCCTAGGACATGATGTTCTATATATATTGGTCTGCATCCATTAGATAGACAGATCTAAAAGACAAACAGGGTAATTCATAGAATTTCGCAGAAAAGTGTCGCAAGCGGCTGGCGCAGAGTGTCCGCGTGCGATTGACTGCGCCAGGCACGTGCGCTAAAACCGATTTCCGCGCACAGCGTATTCATGGATTTTAGGCTCCCAAACCAGCCGTGGCGCAGAGTATCGCAGCGACCCTGCAGCAGCGCCAGTAACGCCCCCAAGAACGCCCTCGCGCAAGGAAAAGCCATCAAAATCGCTAAATCATCGCAAAGGGCTGCGCTAACCCTGGACCAGTTTACAGGGCTGCCAAACAAGGAACGCAAAGCGGGTAACGTTCATATCAGGGGTACACGGGAAGTTTTACACGCGATTAGCCAGGGTACGTGTATTACAGGGGTACGCGGGAAGTTTAACACGCGATTGGCCAGGGTACGTGTATTAGAGGGGTACGCGTGAAGTTTTACACGCGATTAGCCAGGGCACGTGTATTACAGGGGTACGCGGGAATTATCACATGCGATTTGGCTGGGTAGGTGTATTACAGGGGTACACGGGAAGTTTTACACGCGATTTGGCTGGGTACGTGTATTACAGGGGTGCGCTGGAATTATCACACGCGATTTGGCCAGGTACGTGTATTACAGGGGTGCGCGGGAATTATCACACGCGATTTGGCTGGGTACGTGTATTACAGGGGTGCGCGGGAATTATCACACGCGATTTGGCTGGGTACGTGTATTACAGGGGTGCGTGGGAAGTTACACACGCGATTAGGCTGGGTGGGTCCTCACAGGTGTTCCCTGTACACCCTCCACGGCCCCTGCAGGCAGCCCACAAAACAGGGGACTACCCTGCACACCTGCTCATGTCCCCCTGCACCCCCACCCCCCAGCCACCAGGGGCAGCCTCCACCAGGCCCCCACTCACGTCTCCCACCACCCCCACCCCCCAGCCACCAGGGGCAGCCTCCACCAGGCCCCCACTCATGTCTCCCACCACCCCCACCCCCCAGCAGTGCAGGGGCAGCCTCCACCAGGCCCCCACCCATGTCTCCCACCACCCCCACCCCGCAGCAGTGCAGGGTCACCCTCCACCAGGCCCCCACTCATGTCACCCACCACCCCCACACCCCAGCAGTGCAGGGTCACCCTCCACCAGGCCCCCACTCATGTCACCCACCACCCCCACCCCCCAGCCACCAGGGGCACCCTCCACCAGGCCCCCACTCATGTCTCCCACCACCCCACCCCCCAGCCACCAGGGGCAGCCTCCACCAGGCCCCCACTCATGTCTCCCTGCACCCCCATACCCCAGCCACCAGGGGCAGCCTCCACCAGGCCCCCACTCATGTCTCCCACCACCCCCACCCCCCAGCCACCAGGGGCAGCCTCTGCCAGGCCCCCACTCATGTCTCCCACCACCCCACCCCCCAGCCACCAGGGGCAGCCTCCACCAGGCCCCCACTCATGTCCCCCTGCACCCCCACCCCCCAGCCACCAGGGGCAGCCTCCACCAGGCCCCCACTCACGTCTCCCACCACCCCCACCCCCCAGCCACCAGGGGCAGCCTCCACCAGGCCCCCACTCATGTCTCCCACCACCCCCACCCCCCAGCAGTGCAGGGGCAGCCTCCACCAGGCCCCCACCCATGTCTCCCACCACCCCCACCCCGCAGCAGTGCAGGGTCACCCTCCACCAGGCCCCCACTCATGTCACCCACCACCCCCACACCCCAGCAGTGCAGGGTCACCCTCCACCAGGCCCCCACTCATGTCACCCACCACCCCCACCCCCCAGCCACCAGGGGCACCCTCCACCAGGCCCCCACTCATGTCTCCCACCACCCCACCCCCCAGCCACCAGGGGCAGCCTCCACCAGGCCCCCACTCATGTCTCCCTGCACCCCCATACCCCAGCCACAAGGGGCAGCCTCCACCAGGCCCCCACTCATGTCGTTCACCACCCCCACCCCCCAGCCACCAGGGGCAGCCTCCACCAGGCCCCCACTCATGTCTCCCACCACCCCCACCCCCCAGCCACCAGGGGCAGCCTCCGCCAGGCCTCCACTCATGTCTCCCACCACCCCCACCCCCCAGCAGTGCAGGGGCAGCCTCCACCAGGCCCCCACCCATGTCTCCCACCACCCCCACCCCCCAGCCACCAGGGGCAGCCTCCACCAGGCCCCCACTCATGTCTCCCACCACCCCCACCCACCAGCCACCAGGGGCAGCCTCCACCAGGCCCCCACTCATGTCTCCCACCACCCCCAAACCCCAGCAGTGCAGGGTCACCCTCCACCAGGCCCCCACTCATGTCACCCACCACCCCCACCCCCCAGCCACCAGGGGCACCCTCCATCAGGCCCCCACTCATGTCTCCCACCACCCCACCCCCCAGCCACCAGGGGCAGCCTCCACCAGGCCCCCACTCATGTCTCCCTGCACCCCCATACCCCAGCCACCAGGGGCAGCCTCCACCAGGCCCCCACTCATGTCTCCCACCACCCCCACCCCCCAGCCACCAGGGGCAGCCTCCACCAGGCCCCCACTAATGTCTCCCACCACCCCCACCCCCCAGCCACCAGGGGCAGCCTCCACCAGGCCCCCACTCATGTCTCCCACCACCCCCACCCCACAGCAGTGCAGGGGCAGCCTCCACCAGGCCCCCACCCATGTCTCCCACCACCCCCACCCCCCAGCCACCAGGGGCAGCCTCCACCAGGCCCCCACTCATGTCTCCCACCACCCCCACCCCCCAGCAGTGCAGGGTCACCCTCCACCAGGCCCCCACTCATGTCACCCACCACACCCACACCCCAGCAGTGCAGGGTCACCCTCCACCAGGCCCCCACTCATGTCACCCACCACCCCCACACCCCAGCAGTGCAGGGTCACCCTCCACCAGGCCCCCACTCATGTCACCCACCACCCCCACCCCCCAGCCACCAGGGGCAGCCTCCACCAGGCCCCCACCCATGTCTCCGACCACCCCCACCCCGCAGCAGTGCAGGGGCAGCCCCCACCAGGCCCCCACTCATGTCCCCTATCACCCCCACCCCCCCAGTCACCAGGGGCAGCCCCCACCAGGCCCCCACTCATGTCTCTCACCACCCCCAAACCCCAGCAGTGCAGGGCCACCCTCCACCAGGCCCCCACTCATGTCACCCACCACCCCCACCCCCCAGCCACCAGGGGCACCCTCCACCAGGCCCCCACTCATGTCTCCCACCACCCCCACCCCCCAGCCACCAGGGTCACCCTCCACCAGGCCCCCACTCATGTCTCCCACCACCCCACCCCCCAGCAGTGCAGGGGCAGCCTCCACCAGGCCCCCACCCATGTCTCCCACCACCCCCACCCCCCAGCCACCAGGGGCAGCCTCCACCAGGCCCCCACTCATGTCTCCCACCACCCCCACCCCCCAGCCACCAGGGGCAGCCTCCACCAGGCCCCCACCCATGTCTCCCACCACCCCCACCCCGCAGCAGTGCAGGGGCAGCCCCCACCAGGCCCCCACTCATGTCCCCTATCACCCCCACCCCCCCAGTCACCAGGGGCAGCCCCCACCAGGCCCCCACTCATGTCTCCCACCACCCCCAAACCCCAGCAGTGCAGGGCCACCCTCCACCAGGCCCCCACTCATGTCACCCACCACCCCCCAGCCACCAGGGGCACCCTCCACCAGGCCCCCACTCATGTCACCCACCACCCCCACCCCCCAGCCACCAGGGGCACCCTCCACCAGGCCCCCACTCATGTCTCCCACCACCCCCACCCCCCAGCCACCAGGGGCAGCCTCTACCAGGCCCCCACCCATGTCTCCCACCACCCCCACCCCGCAGCAGTGCAGGGGCAGCCCCCACCAGGCTCCCACTCATGTCACCCACCACCCCCACCCCCCAGCCACCAGGGGCACCCTCCACCAGGCCCCCACTCATGTCTCCCACCACCCCCACCCCCCAGCCACCAGGGTCACCCTCCACCAGGCCCCCACTCATGTCTCCCACCACCCCCACACCCCAGCAGTGCAGGGTCACCCTCCACCAGGCCCCCACTCATGTCTCCCACCACCCCCACCCCCCAGCCACCAGGGTCACCCTCCACCAGGCCCCCACTCATGTCTCCCACCACCCCCACACCCCAGCAGTGCAGGGTCACCCTCCACCAGGCCCCCACTCATGTCACCCACCACCCCCACCCCCCAGCCACCAGGGGCACCCTCCACCAGGCCCCCACTCATGTCTCCCACCACCCCACCCCCCAGCCACCAGGGGCAGCCTCCACCAGGCCCGCACTCATGTCTCCCTGCACCCCCATACCCCAGCCACCAGGGGCAGCCTCCACCAGGCCCCCACTCATGTCTCCCACCACCCCCACACCCCAGCAGTGCAGGGTCACCCTCCACCAGGCCCCCACTCATGTCACCCACCACCCCCACCCCCCAGCCACCAGGGGCACCCTCCACCAGGCCCCCACTCATGTCTCCCACCACCCCCACCCCCCAGCCACCAGGGTCACCCTCCACCAGGCCCCCACTCATGTCACCCACCACCCCCACACCCCAGCAGTGCAGGGTCACCCTCCACCAGGCCCCGACTCATGTCACCCACCACCCCCACCCCCCAGCCACCAGGGTCAGCCTCCACCAGGCCCCCACTCATGTCTCCCACCACCCCCACCCCCCAGCCACCAGGGGCACCCTCCACCAGGCCCCCACTCATGTCTCCCACCACCCCCACCCCCCAGCCACCAGGGTCACCCTCCACCAGGCCCCCACTCATGTCTCCCACCACCCCCACACCCCAGCAGTGCAGGGTCACCCTCCACCAGGCCCCCACTCATGTCACCCACCACCCCCACACCCCAGCAGTGCAGGGTCACCCTCCACCAGGCCCCCACTCATGTCACCCACCACCCCCACCCCCCAGCAGTGCAGGGGCAGCAGGCAGTCAGGCAGCAGCAGGTGGGAGTGCTCGGGCTCTGGGGGGCAGTAGTTCGGCCTTCCGGGCAGGAGCGTGGTATTCCGTGTGCGTACGTGTGGCCAGCTTGGTAGGGAGTGATTTTGCACGTGAAAATCCTGCACGTCAGCGTGAAAACTGAGGAAAGGCCCTCAGCGCGTAAGCGCGTCTGTGACGTGACCCGCACAGGTGTTTCCCACACAGCACGTGATGACAGAGCACACGTGGAAAGACTGCACGTCAGAGTGTAATTGCGTGTGATTGGTGGAAATGGCCCTACACGCAGAAGTGACAAAGCGTGTGATTGGTGGAAATGGCCCTACACGCAGAAGTGACAAAGCGTGTAATTGGTGGAAATGGCCCTACACGCAGAAGTGACAAAGCATGGAATAGGTGGAAATGGCCCTAGCACGTACACGCCGCGTAAGTGACGCTGGACGTGTGGGCCTGTATAAAAGGTACGTGTAGAACACGTTTTCCTTGTACGTGCTTTTCGTGGAGAGCGAGTGGGTGAATTCTGTACTTCTTGTCGTTTCACACGCGATTTACTTCACGGCGTTTCAAGTTCGTATTCCCTGTTACCTCTGACAGCTTTTTCTCTTTTTTCTCTTTTACTGGTTTACCTGGGCCTGTTCCCTCAAACAGTGTTCCCTTCTACTGTTGTCCTGTCTCCTCAGAGAGGACCCGTCATCTTTCCCCAGGGGTTACATTCAGCCTTGCTAGAGCACTAGGGTACAATTACCATCTGGTACCCAACCCCTTTGACCCCCAATTGCCCAGGACAATAGTCTACATCCACTCCCATACGCACATTAACATCAGTGCCATGGCTGGGAGGCGAGGATTCCGTAAGGGTGGCAAAGGTGGAAGAGCCACAAGTGGTGGCCGTGGTGGATCCGGTAGGGGACGTGGTCGTAACTTGCAGGGTGAGCCTGTCCCCCCATGTGTGGAGGACCAGTCACGGGCACCCACAATCCCCCCCCTTCTCCCCCTCCCATTGAGGCTGATGTGGCTGACACCATCCATGCTCAGCCCTTGTTGGACCAGCCCATTGTGGCACCAGACCTGGCTGACTCCATGGCTGACTTCCAGGTCAGCAGGGCTACGACACGTGCACTGGTGCACGTTGATGCCATCATGCCACGTGGATCTGGGGCAGCAAGGTCATCTGCTGCACCAAGGAGGCAGGGCGGAGAGGCTGCAGGGGCAGCTGCGGCTCCATCCACCCCAGCCCTCACACACCCAGCCAGGACAGTGTCGGTCCTAGTCCATGCTGCTGACATTCCCCCTGACACCATCACACTAGAGCCAATGCCTGCACCAACTCCCATGCTGAGTGTGCAATCCCACACTCCTGATACAGAGTCCACCAGGGCTCCTGCCCCTAGTGTCCAGAGCGGCGCAGGACACTCAGGATCACCACCACCTTCCAAGCGGAAGAGGAAGAGTGCTCGTCCGGCACAGGCTGATGCCCCAGACACGGCTACACAGTCCGGCCCGTCCAGGAAGCCCAGCCTCACGGATGACGAACTGAATGCACTTGTCGAGTATGTGTCCGGACATGACAACGAGATGGTCATTGTTGCAGGATCCAAGACCACACCTGCACAACGCCAGGCACACTGGCAGACCGTTGCGGACATCGTAAGTGCCCTTGGAATCGTGAGGCGCACAGCCAATGATTGCTATAAGCGCTGGAATGACCTAAAGCGCAGGGCAAAGAGTAAGCTGGCCTCAAGTCATGCCGCAACTTTAGTGACTGGAGGTGGGTCTCCAGTAGTAGACATGGAACTCACTCCACATGAGTCAGTCGCTGGGACCTACGTCACGGAGGAACAGATCCAAGGCGTGGGAGATCTGGCTGATTACGAGGCATTGTCCGGTGAGTGCACATGCATGTGTGTGTCATCCATGTGCATGGTGTGTGTGTGAGGGCTTCTGTTCGGGTGCCAGGTGAGAGTGTGTGCGCCTGAGTCGTATGGGTCAGCCATGTGCTTCATGCAATCCTTCCTGCGCAGCTGCATTTGGTCATAGCAGTATCCCTTCTGCCAACAGTAGACATCTAGCACAACTGCACGCCAGTTGCCCTTGAAGTGTCACCTTGACACAACATATTTGCTTCTTTTTCACTGTTCATTCAGTCAGTTTGTTTGCATTCCACCACTTTCACTAGGCATGTCGCTGTCCACTAGTCACATGTCTGACATGGGTATGGTAAAGTGGAGTGACTTTGTTACCTGGATATCATTTGTACACACATGTCCCTGTGCAATTTGACCATTTCAGACTGGCAGCTCCAGGTGAAAAATCTGACCTGTTAGAATTAGAAAAGCAATTACATGCGGGAACTGGACTGAATGAATAGGTGCTGCCCTCCTCTCCATCTTCACTCAATAGCAATGGTACATGCCATCTGTGTGATGGCATGTGTGTTTCACCTGCCAATCACAGGCCAATGTGTGATGCCACTGCCAGGCAGCATGCAGAAAATGTGTTCATCTTCCATCTTGGTGTCATCAGTGTGTGCCATTTGCCTCCACTTCATACGCAGTGAGGGTGCATGCATGGGAGGGTTTTAGTCATGTGGGACATGTGTCAATCAAGTACTGGTTCTCTTGCTTCTCAGCCCTCAATGTGTGCCATGGTGCTAATGCCTGTTTCGATTTCTTTGTTTTCATGTCTTTGCAGGGGAAGACGCATCTGATACTGCTGGGGTTGTGGAGATGGTGCAGACCCAGGAGGTGTCCCAGGGCCGACCAACCACCAGTGAGGGACGTGGTGTGGTGGTGGGGGAGAACCCACAAGTGCTGCAGGTCGTGCTCTCAAGGGGTGTCTCTGGCTGCACCTCCCCCGAGCTGTACTCAGGTGTTGATTCGGATGAGACCTACGTGCCGTCGCAGGTGAGTGTTCCAGGGAGGGATTCTGTTCTGTCTCACCCACCTGCACCAGGGTCAGTACCCTCCATGGGGATGTCAGTGTTGGCAGCTACGCCTTCGGTGGTTACGGATGCAGGGTCACACTCCGCGACATATGATCCTGTTCCTGGGCCAGCAGATCAGAGGGGGAATGCAGTCCTGCAGCCTCAGGCAGTGCCGGCACAGCAAGGCGCAGTTCGCCTTGCCCCAGACAGGTGTGGTGCCCGCCGACGTGGTGGCCGTACGCCACCCGGCAATACCGCATGGGAGCAATCCATTTACGGTATGGCTACCCAACAGGCTGCATCATCCGAGATGATGGCTCAGGCCATGGATAGGGTGGCCACTTCCATTGTCCCCCCAGAAAGGCTGATGGAGCGACTAGAGCAGGCAACCGACTCCATCTGCCAGTCACACAGGGAGGACATGTTGGGGTCCAACAGGGACAGGCGGGCGGCACTGGCGACTCTGCAGGAGGCCATCTCCATTGAGTCCCAGGGCCACAGGGAAGCCCTGAGGCAGGAGCTCCTTCACCTCAGGACAACTCTTGTTGAGCTTGAGGCTTCAACACACCAAAGGACAGAACAGCAGCTGGAGCGTCTCACCCGTACGCTCTCAGCTGAGATGCAGGCAACGAGGGCGGAGGTCCGGGCATCCCGTGAGTTGTTGCATGGGGACCTCCGCACACTCATCCTCCAGAACCAGACCTACCACACCCGCATGCTTGCAGCCATGGAGGAGCAGACTAGGGCCTTGCGTGGGCTGCCTCCCATAGTGCAACCACCTCCGGATGCAGCTGCACAGGGTGATAATAGCGACAGCAGTGATACTCCCACAATAGGGTAGCCGTGTGGGCCATGAGCCCATGGAGGTGTTTTATCTTCCCAGGATCCACGCAGGTGGGTTCTGGTGTGCATCCTGTCCTCAGACCTCCTGGGTGGCCTCCCCAACCCCCCCGGGCCCATCAATGGCCATTTTTGATTGTTTCTTATTTTTATTTTTATTTCTTTTATTCCCAATTTTTTTGGGACGATCTGTTGGCTTCCGTGGTTCCTGTGGGCATACGCTGCATTGTGGCTGGGCACATGCAGGCTTGTAATGTATTTGGTTCAGATGCTTGGGTTTGAGTCACACACACCCCTCCTGCTTCCCGTTTCCATGGGCTTGCAAAGGGTGTGCCCAAGTGACAGTGAATTACACAGTGACGTTGGACTCCCATGAGCTGTGTGGCCAGTCTGTAGTCAATACTGTGTATACATTCATAGTGCATATTGCTGTTGTGTTGTACACTGCATGTTGCATTGATGTGTAACTCTTCTTCTGTGTCTACCTCCCAATTTGCAGGTCCCTTCCTCATGTCCACACAAGGACCTCTAGTCTGGAGATGGGGACCATGTTGGCAGCAGTGCACCTACAACTCTACATGGCGACAACACTGCACAGTTGGTAGTGGTGGGAGTGCAGGCATTTCCAGGTGGTGAGACTACTAATATGTAACATTTGTGATGTCATGTTAATGGTATTACGTGCTCAAGTATGTTGTTGGTCCGGCATTGCTGTGAGCATTTCAGGTGTTGCAGGTTTCTAATAGTGCCACTGTACATAGTGAGACTGATGTCATGTTGTGGGGATTACTTTGTTTACCTGCAATTAGCATGACATGGCATGGTGTGTCGTGTGGCAGTGCTGGGGTTGGGTTGTCTGACATGGCACTGTCCTCTTGTTGCATTTTGCAAGTGGGTATTCATTTTAGCTGCTTCAATGTGTAACTTCACAAAACTGCATTGGTGGTGTCTGTGTGGGTAGGGATGCACACATTGTGACACTTCCAGGCGAACAATCTCAGGCTGACATGGTATTCCCGGTTCATTCTCCAGACATTCAGGATCAGTGTCAGGTTGAGTCATCATTGATTGTCAGATGGAATGTGCCAGGGCAGTGTGCACTCCACAGGGGTGTGATTTCTATGTGAAGTAATTAGCCACTAGCTGTGTATGGGCTGCCTCCCCCCGTGCCCTTTCCCCTCCCATGCGCAGCGGCTGTGCATGTGGTTGGGGATGTGGGGCCACCACCATGTCCACGGCCAGGCCCCGGCGTGTTGCAACGTTGTGCAGGACACATGCTGCCACTATGATCCTGCACACTACTGGGGGAGCGTATAACAGCTGCCCGCCAGAACGGTCAAGGGAGCGAAAGCGTGACTTTAGCACTCCGAATGTGCGCTCCACTATGCCCCTGGTTGTAATGTGGGCTGTGTTATATCTTACCTGGGGTGGCGTGGTGGGGTTCCGAATTGGCGTCATCATGTGGGGGCTGAGAGGGTAGGCACTGTCCCCTGTGGAGGTGGTGATTGGTATCATTGGTGGGGTTGTGACCTTGCTCAGTATCCAACATGCATGCATGTGCAGTGGCATACATACTCACCAAGCAGCCATGTATCGCCATGCCGCCCAGCTTCTAGGTCCCGGCTTAGGGTGGACATTCGGTAAATGAAGCTGTCGTGGGTGGAGCCGGGATAGTTGGCATATACTGAGGTGATGATTCCCTTGGCATTACATGCTACCTGCACGTTGATGGAATGCCAGTGCTTGCGGTTCCTATAGATGTGCTCAGATGCCCTGGGGGGACGTAGAGCCACATGGGTGCAGTCGATGGCACCTAGCACTTTGGGGAATCGTGCCACAGCGTAAAAATCCAGGGCGGCAGCATGCCTTTCTGCAGGTGTTCTGGGCAGGTATATGTGCCTGCGGACTGATGGGCGTGCAGTCATGATGTTCAAGACCTGGTGTAGGCAGCGTGACTGGGTGGCCTGTGACACCCCACCCACTATGGCACTTGTCCGCTGAAATGATCCAGTGGCTAAGAAGTGCAGTACATTGAGGACCTTCTCCAGGGGGCTGAGTGCTTGGGAGCACAGGGTGGGTGATGTGAGGTCATCCTCCCACTCACTCACCAGGCCCAGTATGATGTGTGGTGGAAACCTGTACCTCCCATACACCTGGTCATCAGGCATCCCGAAAAGGCTGGTTCTGGGTGTGAATATTCTGGCCCTGACTATCCTCCTCCTCCTCCTTTGGTAGCCCACTGCCACTGCTGCTAGGAACGGTATGTTCATCCTGGCGTCTGAGCTTGTTATTGTTAAAGTCCGCAATTTTATGCTTTGCGCGTGTTCTAGGCGAGCGTGTGACCCGCGCACCCCTGGAATCCAGTTCCCAGTCCAATAGCGTGTGGAAATTCACACGCACCACGGGATACAGCGTGTGACCCGCGCACCCCTGGAATCCAGTTCCCAGTCCAATAGCGTGTGGAAATTCACACGCACCACGGGATACAGGTTCGCTGACGTACTTGCGTGTGTAAGTGGCCGCGCACCCATTAAATACACGTACATAGGCCAATCGCGTGTACGCGCACTTTTGTCCAATTACACGCGATGACACTCTGACGTGCAGTATCTCCACGTGTGCCCCGTCATCACGTGCTGAGTGGGGAACACCCGTGCGGGTCACGTCACAGACGCGCTTACGAACTGAGGGACTCTGGTCCAATAGAATCGCGTATGCGTGCTGACGCGCTTACTCGCTAAGGGCCTTTCCTCGGATTTCACGCTGACGTGCAGGATTTTCACGTGCCAAATCACTCCGTATCAAGCTGGCCACGCGAAAACACACGGAAGACCACGCTCCTGCCCAGAAGGCCGAGTTACTGCCCCCCAGTGCCCCGAGCAGCCTCCCACGTGCCATCTGCTGCTGCCTGCCTGCCTGGCTGCCTGCTGCCACCGTGCCCTGCCATTTGGTGCCTGCACATCAGCCATCTGCAGGGGTCCAGTTGCTGTGTCCACCCCTGCTGGAACTGAAGACTCCCGACTGGGATTACATCGCTCCACAGCCCAGCCCCAGGACCCAGTTGCCCACCCACACCTGCCTCTGGGGTTGCCATGTCGGGCACTTCCACATCTGGCACCAGTGGCAACCCCAGGCCAGAGGGGCAGAGGGGCACCAGCTTCACTGTCACCGAAGTTGGTGTCCTGGTGGAGCATGTCCTGGGGCAGTATGATGCCCTCTTTGGATCGTCCCGCGCCAGCAAGGAAGGACGGCAGAGGATCTGGGCCGACTGTGTGGTTACCATCAACGCGGAGGGGGTGGCAACCCGCGACGTCCTGAAGATCAAGAAGCGCTGGGAGGACTTGAGGTCCAGGACCCTTGTGAAGGCCCGGCGCCTCGTGGAGGGGGGCCGGGGCCGCATGAGTTCCATCCAGATGAGGGTCCTGGAACGCGTACGCCCAGCGCTCCACGCCCAGATCCTTGAGAGGGAGGCCCGTCTGGAGTTGAGCGGTAAGTGTCCATGCATTACTGTGTGAGACAGGGCATGTTGCGGTGTGCTGGTTCTATGATACTTGCCTGTATGTGTGCCATAGGCCATGAATGCATGTATGTGTGCAGGGACATCATGGTAATGCATGTGCGACCAGTGATGTGTGATGCACATGGTTGTTGCATGTGTTGAAATGCCGCATGGGGAGCCCTATTCAGATTTTGAACATGAGAGCATGCCAGTCTCTGTTCCTGGACATGGGTGGGGGTGAGGGATGGGTGCTGATGCCAGGTACATATATGGTAGCCATGTCTGTGTGCCTGACCTGCGTGTCTGTGACTTGTGCATGCCATGGATGCATGACACATGTGTGTGACAATGCAGAGATTCAGTAAAGCAGCCAAATTACCCTTGTATCCGCTGTGTTTGGTGTGTTTGGGGCCAGATGGATGTGACTGAGGTGAAGTGTGTGCATGTGATGGGCATGAGCCATGATGCATGTGAGTTACATATCATTGAATGTTTCAAGAGTCCATTGGACATGCATGGAAATGTCCATGGCATGCACCATGCCTGTTACTGTGTGTGTTTTGCCTGGACTGACCCATGTGTTGCGGAGGGACATGATGGAAGTGTACTTTGACAGTGGTGCTCATCTGCTATTGCTTCCTGTCTAGGGGACCATTGTACAGTGCCCTGATGCTTGTGTTCTTTGTCTCCCTCTACGCAGCGGCTAGTGAAGAAGAGGGCGGAGACGGCGCTGTGGAGCAAGGCGGCGGGGATGCCCCCACGGCTGCAGCGGAAGGGGTGGGTGAGCCCCCACAGGGGCCTGCTACGGTGGGAGACGGTGAGGTTGGTGGTTTGCACAGAGGAGGAGGAGGCCGCCACTGGGACACACATGGGGCCTGGTGGGGGCGTCCCTGCTGGTGCAAGTGGTGCAGTCCAGGGCCAGGGGCAGGAGGCAGCACAGGTCACCGTGGAGGGGCCTGTGCATGTCGCTGTCCCTGACCCTGTGAGTGCACCACCATGCACCAGCAGGGATGCCCCGTCCCAGGCCTGTCCGCAGGTAGAGGGGATGTCCATGTCACCTGACTCCCCTCCACCTGCGGACGTGGGAACCCCTGGCCGTGCGGAGAAGGTACTGATTGGGGTCGCGATGCGCACGGCTGTGATTCGTGATGCCGTGCGTGCTTCCCGGGAGGAGCACGCACGTCATCACGAAGTGCACCGTGCCGACGTGGCCCAATTGGGATCGGCCATGTTCGGGGGTTTCCTGCATGTGTTGGCCAATGTGGCGGCCCTCTCCTCCTCTGTGCAGGCTATCCACCAGTCGTTCTCCTTGCCGTCTTCCAGCCCAGATGCCACCAGGGCCCCCTGTGGACCTGCCCCGACCAATGCAGCCAGCTCGGTGGGGATCCCATCCCTGCCACAGTCGGGAGTCAGAGATCCAGCAGGGGTGGACACCAGAGCAACTGGACCCCAGCAGATGGAGGATGTGACGGCATCATCGGGCAGGGCACGTGCACGACGGCGTCGGTGGTTTCCATCAGCCTGGATGCCGTCGTGCTGGCACAGGCAGTTGCGTCGGAGGCAGCAGCAGGCTCAACGTGGGAGGCATCATGGCTCGGGGCCATCAACATCAGGGGTGCAGGCATCGGCCGGAGGGCAGGAGAACCCTGGAATGGGAGTGGCTTCCGTGTGGGAGCGGTTGTGCCAGCGGATAGGTGCGGAGCGGCAGCGGGCAGAGGAGGAACGGCTCACGATGGTCAGGGCGGAGGACTCCATGCGGAGGGCGCTGAGGCAGGCTGAGTGCCTCGAGGGTCTTCGCAGGGAGTTTTAGCTTGACACTGCGTTATCCCTGCGGGACCTCGGGGCCAGGGAACATGCCCGCCTCCAAGCCATTGACCAGGAGTTCGATGATGCCCTGGCCCATGACAACAACCAGTGAGCCGTCCGAATAGCCCGCTGCCTTTGTATATAGTTGTATAGTTAGGGTTAGGTTTCCTTTGTTTTTTTGATTTTTTTTTGGTTGCGATTGGACAATGCACCACTTTTTTGTATATAGTTCACTTTTTAGTTAGTAGTCATAGTTAGGTTTAATTTGGTAGGGCTCATGGACCCAGGATGATCTTCTTCATTGGCTTATTTTAATTTTTCAGATTATTTTCTTGGACATTCATCTTGTTTTGTTTGATTTGCTTTGTGTTTTTTCTTATTTCATTTCCATTCTACTTGCTGTTAAATACATATTATTTTTTTAATCTTCAATGTGTCGTATCATCTCATTGCTTTCAGGCATGTCATGTTGGGTGTTTTGTCATTCACTTGCAGCCATTGTGTGTGACAGACATGTGTTCAATTGCATTATTTAAATTGGGGGTGTAACATGTAATTGCCTTTGATATGTGGGTGGGTGTGATAGTTGGTTGGGCCTTTTGGCAGGGGAGGATGGGCATTACGGACATGATTGGGGAATGTTGGGACCCAGGTGCAGGGGGGCATGGATTGGACATGGGTGGGGGCCTGCTGGCAGGTGCCCCACAGTGCTGGGGGGGTGGGGGTGGTGGGAGACATGAGTGGGGGCCTGGTGGAGGGTGACCCTGGTGGCTGGGGGTGGTGGGAGACATGAGTGGGGGCCTGGTGGAGGGTGCCCCTGGTGGCTGGGGGGTGGGGGTGGTGGGTGACATGAGTGGGGGCCTGGTGGAGGGTGACCCTGCACTGCTGGGGTTTGGGGGTGGTGGGAGACATGAGTGGGGGCCTGGTGGAGGGTGCCCCTGGTGGCTGGGGGGTGGGGGTGGTGGGTGACATGAGTGGGGGCCTGGTGGAGGGTGCCCCTGGTGGCTTGGGGGTGGTGGGAGACATGAGTGGGGGCCTGGTGGAGGGTGCCCCTGGTGGCTGGGGGGTGGGGGTGGTGGGAGACATGAGTGGGGGCCTGGTGGAGGGTGCCCCTGGTGGCTGGGGGGTGGGGGTGGTGGGTGACATGAGTGGGGGCCTGGTGGAGGGTGACCCTGCACTGCTGGGGTTTGGGGGTGGTGGGAGACATGAGTTGGACATGGGTGGGGGCCTGCTGGCAGGTGCCCCACAGTGCTGGGGGGTGGGGGTGGTGGGGGACATGAGTTGGACATGGGTGGGGGCCTGCTGGCAGGTGCCCCACAGTGCTGGGGGGTGGGGGTGCAAGGGGACATGAGTTGGTGTTCATTAGTTGAAGGAGACATGTGCCTTTGCTGGGGGGCATGCCCATGGTGGGTGGGCTGCCTGCGGGACATGACCAGGGATGCAGGGTAGTCCCCTGTGGTGTGGGCTGCCTGCAGGGGCCATGGAGGGTGTACAGGGACCCACACTGTCAAATCACATGTGGAACTTCCCGCGCACCCCTGATATACACGCGCCCAGGCTATTCGCGTGTGGAACTTCCCGCGCACCCCTGAAATACACGCGCCCAGGCTATTCGCGTGTGGAACTACCCGCGCACCCCTGAAATACACGCGCCCAGGCTATTCGCGTGTGGAACTTCCCGCGCACCCCTGAAATACACGCGCCCAGGCTATTCGCGTGTGGAACTTCCCGCGCACCCCTGAAATACACGCGCCCAGGCTATTCGCGTGTGGAACTTCCCGCGCACCCCTGTAATACACGCGCCCCCAGGCTATTCGCGTGTGGAACTTCCCGCGCACCCCTGTAATACACGCGCCCCCAGGCTATTCGCGTGTGGAACTTCCCGCGCACCCCTGTAATACACGCGCCCCCAGGCTATTCGCGTGTGGAACTTCCCGCGCACCCCTGAAATACACGCGCCCAGGCTATTCGCGTGTGGAACTTCCCGCGCACCCCTGAAATACACGCGCCCAGGCTATTCGCGTGTGGAACTTCCCGCGCACCCCTGAAATACACGCGCCCAGGCTATTCGCGTGTGGAACTTCCCGCGCACCCCTGAAATACACGCGCCCAGGCTATTCGCGTGTGGAACTTCCCGCGCACCCCTGAAATACACGCGCCCCCAGGCTATTCGCGTGTGGAACTTCCCGCGCACCCCTGAAATACACGCGCCCAGGCTATTCGCGTGTGGAACTTCCCGCGCACCCCTGAAATACACGCGCCCAGGCTATTCGCGTGTGCAATTTCACGCGCACCCCTGGAATACACGCGCCCCCAGGCTATTCGCGTGTGGAACTTCCCGCGCACCCCTGGATCTTCCCGCGCACCCCTGGAATACACGTAGCCCGCTCCCCCAGGCCCGATCGCGTGAGGAACTTCACGCGAACCCCTGTAATACACGTAGCCCGCTCCCCCAGGCCCGATCGCGTGAGGAACTTCACGCGAACCCCTGTAATACACGTAGCCCGCTCCCCCAGGCCCGATCGCGTGAGGAACTTCACGCGAACCCCTGTAATACACATTGTGATGCTGGAAATGTATCAGAGGGACAGGGCCTCTGAATCCTTGTCCTCTTCTGCCTTTTATCGTGTGTTCTGTTATGTTTTCTGCCCAGGAATCCATTTGGGACTCCTGGCAGTGCAGCTCTCTCTTTTGGTTTGGTGAACAGACCCCTGGGATACCCTTATGGCACCCATGGGTGGGGGGGTACAACCCTGTGCCCCTAGTGTATGTTTTTGGGCACCTGTGGGTGGCCCACAGAGCAGGGTATGGGCTGGTGGCAGCTCCATGCTGAATTGGACAGGTGCTCTGGGTGTCCTCCATTTTGGGATACCCAGGCCCTGCCATTGGGATCAGTTGATTCCTGATAGAAACAAGATGGCCCCTGTGGCCTCTTGCTTTCTATTGCCTGTTGTCTTGTTTTCCCAAAGTCCTGGGATGCCCTGACTCTGTCCCTTCCCCCTGACTGGCTGTTGGGTGGAAGTTCCATATATGGTGTTGTTGTGAAGGCCCAGCTAGACTGACTGGAGCCTTCCCAGTGACTGTATGTTGTGGGTACCTCCTGTGGGTGGGACCTGGGTGAATGGAGTGTGTGACCAATATACACTCCTTGTTGTGGTTGTCTGGTTTCTGGCATGAGAGACAAAGACTGAGACAGCCCTGCCCGAAACTGGCCTGAATGCAGTGTGTAGTGTTGAATGGCTGGGTACTTGTCCCAATCCACATTCCTTGTTGTGAGTGTCTGAAAGGGAGGAGTGTGGCCTGAATGCACTGTGTGCCTGATTGGCTGACTGACTGCATGAATGCCCTTCTGTGTGATTGGCTGCTGTGTGTGTGCCAGCAGTGTGGATGAGAGACAGAATAGTATATCTGGGGACCTCTCACCACTGGAAATTGT
The DNA here is from genome assembly GCF_040938575.1 of Ambystoma mexicanum. Lineage (NCBI taxonomy): Eukaryota > Metazoa > Chordata > Amphibia > Caudata > Ambystomatidae > Ambystoma > Ambystoma mexicanum. Next base: position 518,884,083 of record NC_090930.1, on the reverse strand, counting down.
TCAGAAGCATTCAGAAGCTGAGTCTCCACTCAAGAGTAACTGGATTTGCTGATCCTCGACGTCCAGCTGGAAGAAGAAGACTTGCTGTGGCATTTGCTTCGACGGAACTGAAGGTTGTCGAAATCGTCGAGGACTGACCCGAGAGAGGACCTGGTAAGGCGCCCTCTTCCCGTGCTCCGAGGGACCATCGAGCACCGCTGAATCTTCGCCGAAGCGCCCTGGAAGTCAGACCCTCGAAAGGCTGCCGACCCGAGACGGGACCGCCGAGGAGATCGAAGTGAAGCACCCGGACATCGACGCTGTCGAAGTCCATTGCCGTCGACCAGGGTTCGCAGGTCTGTGTAACCGCTGGAGGCCCGTCGAAGTTGTGTTGCCCAGCCGTGGGAACCACTTGACGCCGTGCCGCCGACGATCGGAGCCGTCCGCTCCATTGCCTAAGAACATTCAATCGAAGGACTCTCTCGACCGCATCGTCGACCGCTTATCCTGCCGGAGAAAGTCGAGGACGACCAACGCGCCGAGGAGAAACCTGCCGGTGGGTTTCCCGCCACCCGACGACCCCAAAGACTCGGACGACTCGACGCCCTTGCTGGGCTCCCGTCTCTACAATCTTTGCGGTCCAGAACTATTGTCATCGAGGTGCCCCGCACACCTCCGCCTTGCAGGACGCCGACGCCCCGACGCCGACGAGCACCGCTCGGACGGAGCTGCCGCCTCTTCGACAACGTTCGGCCTCGTTCGTCGACGGACGTTCGACGCCCCGTGCCTCCCGCCTGAAAAGGAAGGCATTCAAGAAGGGCCGTCGATTCCCCGTCGCCGAACAGCGAGTCCCTCGACGCTTGTCGACGCCTTTTCGAGGAACTCGACTCCACCAGGTACATTGGGGGGGTAAAAACATTATAGGAGAAAAATAGACTATTGAACAATATCTGGACTGGGCTGGGGTTATATCTCTTTATTTTGCAGGTTGCCCAGGTGGGGGGATCTCCACACAGAACTGTGTCCAGTAGCAAGGGCCAGTATTCTGCCTATTGTTTCAACCCTCTGTTATCTCTCCTCTCTCTATTGCTGGTTTCCTTCTTATTGATCTGTGTGCCATTTCTACAGTATTGTGAATGCACTTTAATGAGGTCTAATATTAGTGGTACCACTTTAGAATTGTAGATATTTACCATTGCTGATTTTCCTGAGCACAAAGTGCGTTATTGTGATAAGTGTACATAACCCTTGAATATTAATTATATAAAGACTGTGTTTTCAGTAATACAGTGTGTGGACATTCCTTTGTGGGGGCTTGGGGATACACTGTACTTAAGAACCAGCCTGCATCACCTCCTGAGAAGCTAGGCCTTGATTGCTCGTCCATCGCTACCGTATTAGAGAATCTTGGCTGGGGTCCTCTGTGCCTCCCCTCTACCATATAGAGAGCAGAAGTACAGACCCCCCCACCGGTCTTCTTTACAAAGCTGGTGGCAGCGGTGGGATGCTTATGGTTTTAAGACTCAGTGTATAACCGTGCCACTTACAAAATATCCGCACTTTTATTAGATTAAGGTTTGGGTGTGTACCAAATAACTGCATTACAAGCAATGGAGGCCATTGCAAATGGTAAATTGACTCGGATGAGCTTAGAGGCTCTCCAGAGTGCTTGTGAAGCCAGGGAGTTAGACTTTGTGGATAAGTCTAGGGCTGAGCTGATAGCTGCCCTGGTGGATTACCAGACTGATGGTGAAACTCTTGAGGAAGGGGGGGATGCAACCAGTGAGGACTCTGCCCCTGGGGTTGTCGCTGAATCTGTTTCTGGGAATGCCACCATTCCTGCTGCCTCTGTTCCAAACCCCAGCAATTCCATGGAACTTGAGTTATTGAGGATGAAGTTAGCCTTTGAATATCGCAAGTTGGAAATAGAAGCTGAGCTTAAGAAAGAGGAGCTGGCACAGCAAGTGGAACTCAAGAATAGGGATCTTGAACTCAGAAATAAGGACCTTGAACTCAAAAGCCAGGACACTGAATGTCAGAGAATCCAGCTAGAGAAAGCCAGAGTGGAGACTTCAGCTAGATCCAGTGAGAGTGTCAGGTCCCCAGCCACCAAGTTTATGAAAGATTTGGTTGGTGTGTTTGTGGAGGGTTCAGATATCCTCCAATGGATTGAAGCGTTTGAAATGGCTTGTGCAATTCATGATGTAGATAAAAGAGATTGGGCTAAGTGTTTGTTAAGCAGAGTGCCTCAAACTGGATATGACTGTATTCTGAAGCTGAGTGTGGAAGAAAGGGGTCAGTATGAGTGTATGAAGTCTGCTTTGATTGCCAAGTTTGGCAAGACACCTGCCCAATACCTTAAAAGGTTCAGGGAATTTAAGAAAAGAGAGAATGTGTCTTGGGTTGACTGGGTGAGTACTGCGCACATGAACATGATGGGGTGGATTGATGGATACAAGGTGAAAACTTTTGTTGAGTTGTCCCACCTCTTGTTTTTTGAGCATTTTTCTGAAGCCTGTTCACCAGAGCTGCGTCAGTATGTGGCTGACCAGAACATTTTGGACCCCTTTAAGCTGGCTAGGTTGGCTGACAAGTGGGTCTCCCACCGGGTGTCCCCTAAGGACTCCAGTGGGAAGGACAAGGACAAAGAAAAGGGGGCCTCTCAGAAAGCTGAGGAGTCCCAAAAGCAGTCACAGTCGGGTAAACCAAAACCTTCCTCTCCTAAGACCCAAAAATCTAGTGGGGATAAGTCCTCTGTGGGTGGGAATAAGAGTAGTGGTCCACCTGCTGCAAAGCAGGCTCCCAGTGGTTCCAGTACCGTACCCCGCACTCCTGGCACTTGTTGGGATTGTGGGGCTCTGGATCACAAAAGGGGTGACCCCAAGTGTAAAGGTAAGGCACTTGGAGTACAGGCTGTCAGCCTGACCTACCCTTACCCCGTGTCTGAGGTGGAGGCCACTGTCCTCCCCTCCTCTACAGGAATCACATTTGGTGCTCCAGTAGAGATTTCCTTAGTGTCCCTTGGGGCCTGGGACCAGTACGCAGAAGTACTGGCGACTATCCCGCAGAACACCCGTAGGTTTTTGAGAAGTGTCCTCTTGAATGGCCAGCCTTCTACTGGTTTGAGAGACACTGGGGCAAGCATGACAGTGGTGGACAGGACCCTGCTCAAGCCAGAGGACTATGTAGGTGCTCCTCTGAGAACCACCAGGTTAGCTGGTGGGCCTCCCAAATTATCGCCTGTAACCCTAGTCACACTCATGATTGGAGACAAGACAGCAAAGCTTCCTGTCCTGGTTCAGGACAATGTCCCTGCTAACATTCTGTTAGGAAACGATCTAGTAGAGTTGGGGTTGATCTCGGATGGTCTTCCCATGACTGCTGCTGCAGTCACTAGGTCACAGGTGACACCGGGTCTGGCTGTGAGTCAGGTATCCGAGCCAAAGGCGAGGCCTAAGGCAAGAAGAAGGAAGACCAAGAAGGCCACCTCTGTGGAGGGAACACCTTCTCTTCCTGCTGTTCCGACAGCACCCAATGGGATCCATGCTCCGGACGGGCTGGGTCCAGCGGAAAACCCAAACTCAACTCCTGTGGGAGAAGAGACAGAAGACTCTCCTGTGGGAGAGGTTCTCAACCCGGAGGATCATCCCGACCTTCAATGCTTGTTAGCTGAAGGGGGACCCTCCCGGGCAGACTTCTGTAAGGGACAGAGAGAGTGCCACTCTCTCGAGGGCCTGAGGAAACAGGCCCTGTCCCAGGCACAAGGTGAAGTGCCTAGGACATTCAAGATTTATTGGGAGGGTGAGCTCCTTGTTAGTGAGCCCACTAAGCCCGAACCTGGTGCCCGCAAGAGGTTGGTGGTACCCCAGGTTTACAGGCCCTTCCTACTGCAGTTGGCGCATGAGGTGCCCTTGGCTGGTCATCTTGGGACCAAGAAGACTAAGCAGAGGCTCTCTGCCCATTTCTACTGGCCACGGATGGGAGTAGAGGTGGAGTCCCACTGCAGGACCTGCCCAACTTGTCAGTTGTCTGGCAAGACTGGAGGCAGGGTCATTGCCCCACTGCAGCCATTACCAGTGGTTGGCACCCCATTTGAGAGGGTGGGCATCGACATCGTCGGTCCCCTTGACCCTCCCACTTCAGGTGGACATCGGTTCATCCTGGTCTTGGTAGATCATGCCACCAGGTACCCTGAGGCAATACCCCTTCGGACTGTTACTGCCAAGGTGGTTGCCAGGGCTCTCCTGGGCATTTTCACCCGTGTTGGATTCCCCAAGGAGGTTGTCTCTGACCGAGGATCCAACTTCATGTCTAGTTACATGAAAACCATGTGGAAAGAGTGCGGGGTAACCTACAAGTTCTCCACCTCTTACCACCCCCAGACCAATGGTCTGGTTGAGAGATTTAACAAAACTCTCAAGGGCATGCTAGGTGCTTTGGAAGAGCCCCTAAGGAGGAAATGGGATCTCCTCCTGCCATGCCTGCTGTTTGCTTACAGAGAGGTACCTCAAGAGGGTGTTGGTTTCAGCCCCTTTGAGTTACTCTTTGGACATCCCGTGAGGGGGCCCCTCGCCTTGATCCGAGAAGGCTTGGAAGCCACCCCTCCAGGTCCCGCCAAGCAAGTGGGGGACTATGTGTTAGGCCTCAGGCGGAGGATGACACAAATGATGGGTCAGGCAACAGCAAATCTCAAGGCCAGCCAGGAATTGAATAAGTACTGGCATGACCTGAAAGCTTCGCAAGTGGATTGGACTCCGGGACAGGAAATCCTTGTGATGGAGCCTACCAAGCCTAGAGCTTTGGCAGACAAGTGGACTGGACCCTTCAGGATCATCTCCAAGATGGGCGAAGTCAATTATCTGGTGGACATGGGAGCCTCTGGGGTAGCCCCCCAGGTATTCCATGTCAACAGGCTCAAGCCTTTCCACAGGCGAGCAGAAGTCTCATGTCTCTTGCTAGCTTCAGGGCAAGAAGAGGATGAGAGTGAGCCCCCTCCTGATTTGCTGCATAGCAACCCTCAGGATGGCTCAGTGGAGGGAGTACAACTCTCTCCCGATTTGACAACAGAGCAGCAGAGGGCCTGCCGGGCTTTGCTCCAGCAGTATGCCCCTCTGTTTTCACTGACACCGGGCCTTACACCGTGGTGTAAGCACGAAATTGACACTGGTGACAGTGTGCCTGTCAAAAGCAGGAGCTATCGTATGTCAGATACCGTCAAAAACCACATCCAGGCTGAGGTCGCCAAGATGTTGGATCTGGGTGTTATTGAACCCTCCACCAGTCCCTGGTCCAGTCCAGTGGTCCTTGTCCCCAAGGCAAGTTCCCCGGCGGGTACCAAGGATTGGAGGTTCTGTGTGGACTACCGAGGAGTCAATGCCGTCACCAAAACTGACGCGCACCCATTGCCCAGGGCTGATGAGCTCGTGGACACTATAGGTGCTGCCAAATTTGTGAGCACCTTTGACCTTACCTCAGGCTATTGGCAAATAGCTCTGACGGACCATGCCAAGGAAAAGACGGCATTCTCCACACCTGAGGGACTCTACCAGTTTAGGGTCATGCCCTTTGGGTTGAAGAATGCCCCTGCCACCTTCCAGAGATTGGTCAACCATGCGCTCAGTGGGCTGGAAGCCTTTTGTGTGGCTTACTTAGACGACATTGCCGTCTACAGTTCCACCTGGGAAGAGCATTTGACACCTCTGGATAAGGTGTTGCAGGCCTTGAAAAGGGCTAACCTCACTATCAAGGCCACCAAGTGCCAGATAGCTCAGGGGAAAGTTACCTATCTTGGTCATGAGGTAGGAGGGGGTCAAATCCAACCTCTCTCCAGTAAAGTACAGGACGTACAGAACTGGGAGACTCCCACTACTCAAACCCAGGTGAGAGCCTTTTTGGGCCTCACTGGGTACTATCGCAATTTCATGGCAGACTATGGAACCATAGCTGCACCCCTGACAGCTCTAACTTCACCCAAACAGCCTAGGAAGGTTAATTGGACTGAAGACTGTCAGAGGGCCTTTGATGGCTTGAAAGAAAGTCTGTGTAGGGCACCTGTGTTGAGTGCGCCTGACTACAGCCGACCCTTTATCGTCCAGACGGATGCCTGCGACACCGGAATTGGAGCTGTCTTGTCCCAGTTAGATGACAAAGGGAGAGAACATCCTATCATATTCATCAGTAGACAACTCAAGGGTAGAGAACTTAGGTGGGCTACTGTTGAAAAGGAATGTTTTAGTATAGTTTGGAGCCTTAGGCGTTTTAGGCCCTACCTTACGGGGTCCACCTTCAAGGTCCAAACAGATCATAAGCCCCTGAAGTGGCTTATGCAGATGAAGGGTGAGAATCCGAAATTGCTCAGGTGGTCGATTAGCCTACAAGGGCTAGACTTCACCATAGAGCACAGACCAGGGAAGAGTCACGATAATGCAGATGGCCTTTCCAGAAGGTATGTTGACCGTCTGGATGAGGGTGTCTATCCCGTGGGAGATTAGGCACCCTCCACCTCAGTCTGGGGGGGGCGACTGTGATGCTGGAAATGTATCAGAGGGACAGGGCCTCTGAATCCTTGTCCTCTTCTGCCTTTTATCGTGTGTTCTGTTATGTTTTCTGCCCAGGAATCCATTTGGGACTCCTGGCAGTGCAGCTCTCTCTTTTGGTTTGGTGAACAGACCCCTGGGATACCCTTATGGCACCCATGGGTGGGGGGGTACAACCCTGTGCCCCTAGTGTATGTTTTTGGGCACCTGTGGGTGGCCCACAGAGCAGGGTATGGGCTGGTGGCAGCTCCATGCTGAATTGGACAGGTGCTCTGGGTGTCCTCCATTTTGGGATACCCAGGCCCTGCCATTGGGATCAGTTGATTCCTGATAGAAACAAGATGGCCCCTGTGGCCTCTTGCTTTCTATTGCCTGTTGTCTTGTTTTCCCAAAGTCCTGGGATGCCCTGACTCTGTCCCTTCCCCCTGACTGGCTGTTGGGTGGAAGTTCCATATATGGTGTTGTTGTGAAGGCCCAGCTAGACTGACTGGAGCCTTCCCAGTGACTGTATGTTGTGGGTACCTCCTGTGGGTGGGACCTGGGTGAATGGAGTGTGTGACCAATATACACTCCTTGTTGTGGTTGTCTGGTTTCTGGCATGAGAGACAAAGACTGAGACAGCCCTGCCCGAAACTGGCCTGAATGCAGTGTGTAGTGTTGAATGGCTGGGTACTTGTCCCAATCCACATTCCTTGTTGTGAGTGTCTGAAAGGGAGGAGTGTGGCCTGAATGCACTGTGTGCCTGATTGGCTGACTGACTGCATGAATGCCCTTCTGTGTGATTGGCTGCTGTGTGTGTGCCAGCAGTGTGGATGAGAGACAGAATAGTATATCTGGGGACCTCTCACCACTGGAAATTGTTCAGAAGCATTCAGAAGCTGAGTCTCCACTCAAGAGTAACTGGATTTGCTGATCCTCGACGTCCAGCTGGAAGAAGAAGACTTGCTGTGGCATTTGCTTCGACGGAACTGAAGGTTGTCGAAATCGTCGAGGACTGACCCGAGAGAGGACCTGGTAAGGCGCCCTCTTCCCGTGCTCCGAGGGACCATCGAGCACCGCTGAATCTTCGCCGAAGCGCCCTGGAAGTCAGACCCTCGAAAGGCTGCCGACCCGAGACGGGACCGCCGAGGAGATCGAAGTGAAGCACCCGGACATCGACGCTGTCGAAGTCCATTGCCGTCGACCAGGGTTCGCAGGTCTGTGTAACCGCTGGAGGCCCGTCGAAGTTGTGTTGCCCAGCCGTGGGAACCACTTGACGCCGTGCCGCCGACGATCGGAGCCGTCCGCTCCATTGCCTAAGAACATTCAATCGAAGGACTCTCTCGACCGCATCGTCGACCGCTTATCCTGCCGGAGAAAGTCGAGGACGACCAACGCGCCGAGGAGAAACCTGCCGGTGGGTTTCCCGCCACCCGACGACCCCAAAGACTCGGACGACTCGACGCCCTTGCTGGGCTCCCGTCTCTACAATCTTTGCGGTCCAGAACTATTGTCATCGAGGTGCCCCGCACACCTCCGCCTTGCAGGACGCCGACGCCCCGACGCCGACGAGCACCGCTCGGACGGAGCTGCCGCCTCTTCGACAACGTTCGGCCTCGTTCGTCGACGGACGTTCGACGCCCCGTGCCTCCCGCCTGAAAAGGAAGGCATTCAAGAAGGGCCGTCGATTCCCCGTCGCCGAACAGCGAGTCCCTCGACGCTTGTCGACGCCTTTTCGAGGAACTCGACTCCACCAGGTACATTGGGGGGGTAAAAACATTATAGGAGAAAAATAGACTATTGAACAATATCTGGACTGGGCTGGGGTTATATCTCTTTATTTTGCAGGTTGCCCAGGTGGGGGGATCTCCACACAGAACTGTGTCCAGTAGCAAGGGCCAGTATTCTGCCTATTGTTTCAACCCTCTGTTATCTCTCCTCTCTCTATTGCTGGTTTCCTTCTTATTGATCTGTGTGCCATTTCTACAGTATTGTGAATGCACTTTAATGAGGTCTAATATTAGTGGTACCACTTTAGAATTGTAGATATTTACCATTGCTGATTTTCCTGAGCACAAAGTGCGTTATTGTGATAAGTGTACATAACCCTTGAATATTAATTATATAAAGACTGTGTTTTCAGTAATACAGTGTGTGGACATTCCTTTGTGGGGGCTTGGGGATACACTGTACTTAAGAACCAGCCTGCATCACCTCCTGAGAAGCTAGGCCTTGATTGCTCGTCCATCGCTACCGTATTAGAGAATCTTGGCTGGGGTCCTCTGTGCCTCCCCTCTACCATATAGAGAGCAGAAGTACAGACCCCCCCACCGGTCTTCTTTACACACATAGCCCGCTCCCCCAGGCCCGATCGCGTGAGGAACTTCACGCAAACCCCTGTAATACACGTAGCCCGCTCCCCCAGGCCCGATCGCGTGTGAAACTTCACGCGAACCCCTGATATACACGTAGCCCGCTCCCCCAGGCCCGATCGCGTGTGAAACTTCACGCGAACCCCTGTGATGCACGTACCCTGCTGAAATCGCGTGTTAGACTTCCCGCGCACCCCGGTATACACGCACACGTATTTTTTGTCAGCGGGTGTCCGTGTTTGTGGGTACCCCTTTGCACGTCATTTTTCCTGGAGGGCCACAGTATGGGACATTCATCATGGCAGTATATAGGTGCTATTTGTTGGCGCACCTTTTGGCGCACATTTCTTACAGCGCAGAGACGCTACCGCCTGCTTTCTTGTGGCGGTCGTGTTTGTGCCTGTGCGCTGGTTTGAGCGTGCGCTTTTTTCCCCTATTCTATTCCATGAATACGTGTTGTAGGCGAGCGTGTGGGCGTTCCGCGCACTTGTGCCCTGTACTTCCCCCGTGACGCCCACGTTTTGGCAAGTTGTTCCCCATTCCGAGTGTTACGCCCGTGTTCCGCCTACTTTTGTTGCGTGCGCCGCGCTATGTGCGAATTTCGCTGTGGCCTGTGCGATTTTCGCTGTGACCTGGCACACGCCGTTAGATGGCCTGTGCGCCAACGTGCGCCGCGCACTTTTTTATCGCACATCCGCTGGTTTTCTCACGCACGGCCTTCCATGAATCGACGTGCGCTGCTTTTCGTGCGATTTTCGCAATTGCACTGCGATTTTCGCTATTCCACTGCGAATCGCACGTTTTTGCCCACTTGCGCCGCGCTAATTATTCCATGAATCGGCCTCAAATGCTTTTGGTTGACATTCATTATGTTCGACCTTACTTACTTTTGGATAGACAGGGAACATCTAAAGTAAAAAAGTATGAAAGGAGCTGAAGGGTCATTGAATGGAGGCATGGAAATACGAATTCCCATAAAACAGAAGGATTTCAAGAAATAAATTGGCATTTCAACCTAAATGTATGTTGAACAAAAGATTCCTGTGTTTTGCCGGTGTAGCTATTGGATGTCTGCCAAAAGACCTGTTATCTCACTCTCTGTAACAAAGACCGGTAATTTCACTCTCTGTAACCAATTGTGACATAGGGAGGGAATAACAGAACGTTTGCTGCTCGAATAAAAGTGCATAGGACGAACCTTTCTTTCATTTGGAGTTATTGTATTAAAATTTTAACAGTAAAATACATGTTTTCAAGGCAACAAATAGCAATAGTAACGTACAAAATAAGATCTGGAAACTTGTTAAATAAATTGGTTACAATATGATAGGTGCCTTCAGAAAACCATTAGTCAAAATTAGTATACATTCTGTAACAATATGATAAAAGTAGAGTATAATTTGTGTAATAATATTCAAATTCTATTTCATAAGAAGGTTACAAAAAGGAATACAACCCTTTTGAAACAAGTGCATTGAACACATGACAAGACAAACAGAAACAAGAAGGGTCACGTTAAGATATGGCAAAATCATGAATTCAAGGCGGTTTAAGAACATTAGTATTGCTGTCAAATTGGTACAGTAGAAATACATGATTGGCATCGTTGAGGAAAGAAGTAAATACAAACAATTACATGCATTTATTTCTTTACCAAACACATGAACACTGAACAGAGATAATTATCTTTAAATGTATGCGAGGCCAAGGAGAACTGAAATGTGATGGGAAAAGGTTCACAAGGCACAGGGCCAGTCTCTGGTAGAATCATCTCCCTGGTTTACAGTTCCGCAAGTGTTTGTTAAAGTTCAAGCAAGAGTTCATAGAGTAAGTCACAGTCCTAAATACAGTCGCTCACAATTCATGCGTTGGCTCCTGGGGGCTTTTGACTTTGAGGTAGGTCACATTTGTTTGTCAGTTGATAATTAATTCCTTTCCAGTTGGTCACAAGTACGTTTTAGGCTTTCATCCTAGCGCCTCAGCAAGAGCGCAGTCTTGCTGGTCTTCTCCTGCAGTCGTCTCCTGGGTTCACATTTAGGGCACTACTCCTGGTCCTGGACACCCTAGGTGCATCATCAGTCGTTGGCTTCAGACTTCTTGGCAAGTATGTTTAGTGTGATTGGAAGACCTTCCTTCCTTCCTTCCTTCCTTCCTTCCTTCCTTCCTTCCTTCCTTCCTTCCTTCCTTCCTTCCTTCCTTCCTTCCTTCCTTCCTTCCTTCCTTCCTTCCTTCCTTCCTTCCTTCCTTCCTTCCTTCCTTCCTTCCTTCCTTCCTTCCTTCCTTCCTTCCTTCCTTCCTTCCTTCCTTCCTTCCTTCCTTCCTTCCTTCCTTCCTTCCTTCCTTCCTTCCTTGTCATGTCAGTATCCTGCCCTAGGGTCACAAAGCCATCTACATGTTTAACTCTGGTACCTTGGCTTCTCGCCAACTTGGACCCCACTGACTCTTTCACCCCATAGCAACAACTCTGCTTTTCGGTTGACTTACTTTGGACCCTGCTGTCTCTTTCCCTCTTCCTAATTATCCATCAACTTCCCCTGCCTGTTTCCACCCAGTGGTTGTGATTGTTTAGCCCTTTCTCTGACACTTTGTTCCTCTCTTAATCACTTTTCTTTGATATCTCCCTTCTCCAACCTCCTCTGATGTAAGCTTTCTTGATCCATAATCCTTCACTGTCCATCCTACAACACCAGCCTCTCCCTGCCACGAATGTTATCTTCCTTCTACCCTCCACCTTTCTTTTCTAATCAGCAACATCACTCCTGGTTTCGTTTTGCTCTTCCACATGACATGCCTTCCCCTCCCTGTGCTCTCCTTCCTGCTTCAATATCCTGCTCTTCACCTGCCTTCTCCAAACCCTCAGGGGCTGATTCATGGAATTATTTGCGACGAGAAATGGGGATTTGTGCGCCATTCTGCCCGCAAATCCCTGTTTAACAAATGGGGATTTGTGGGCAGAATGACGCACAAATCCCTTTTTTTCGGCGCAAATAATTCCATGAATCAGCCCCTCTGTCTCCAAACTTAATTCACCCAAATTAAGGAAAGGTGGTCATTTTTATCCTTCCCAGACCAAGTGCCTGCTCCCTAATTGGCTGTGGTGGTCAGGTGGCCTCCTAACCAGAGGCTTTGTAATCCAGCAATTACGAGGGAAGGTCTTTCAAAAGCCAGGATTCCTAAAATGTATTGGGGATTCCTAAAGGTCTTCTGTAGATGATCACCAAGTTACACACGAACACAAGAGTAAGAGTCAGACTAGATGGTGTGGGTCATGTAACAAAATGGTACTCGACCAGCTGAGGTGTCAAACAGGGTTGCATATTAGCATGCACTCTTTTTAACTTGTATTTAACGGAACTACAACATGCTTTGGATGCTCTGTGTGTACATGATATTAAGTATGGTGGGATCAGCATATCCTGGCTTGGATACGATGATGATATTGTTATCCTGGATTATACCCTGCAGGGGTTACAAAATAAGTTGAATGTTTTAGATAAATATGCCAGTGTAAATGGCTTAAAAAACAATGTTGGTAAGTGTCACGCAATCTTCTGTCACACGCAATGCACACCCTGCACTCACCACCACTAACACCATTAGGGTTCCCTTAGCCCAACCATGTCCCTCGATCTCTCCTCATTCCCCTCATCAGGTTCGGGACTCACGTTTACAGCTGGTTGTCCCTCAAGGCCGTCCGCAGAATGCCACCGGCATTGCACGGTCCTGATTGCGCCCGTTTTCCCGTTGGCAGTTGCCTTGGCGCTTGAGAGATGGAAGAATCAGACGAATGTTTCCGTGTCACGGGACCGCTGGCTCCCACTCACTTGATCCGGGATCCCGTTCACGTGATGCGGTTCCGCGTCACGTGTCCAGGAAGTGGCGAGTACTAAAGCACTGACTTCCCGTACAGTCACCGCTTCACAGCTGTTATTTGAATCTCTGTTTGGCGCCACGTACCTGTTTATGCTCTTCTGGAAAACTCGACCCTGGAACTGTTTTCACAGACTTCTTTGGATTGCCCTTATTGGTTGTTGATACTTTGAGGTTTCCACTGGTAACTGACCTTGGATTGCTTACGGACTTCTTTGGATACTCCTCTTGTTTTGGCATATAGTTATCCTGACTTTCTAGGAAATATTCCACAGATACCTGGCTCTTGGATTCTCTTCAGGTGGGCCTTTTCACCACAACACCACAGTGGGCTTTTCCATTGTCAAACATCATCATCTGGAGCTGCTGCCCACGTGAGTCCCGGAACCTCCCGATCCCAACCCTAAAGGGTTAGCAGTGTCCTTTCTGCCCTTCCCTGGTAAGCCATTGTTTGCTTCTTCCATAATAGTGGTAACTGTTATTGCCTCGTACTTATTGCTGTTTCCTTTGCAGCGGTTTCAGGGTCTCCAGGAGTTCCGTGGTTCCGGAGTTCAACATCTCCCACCTGTGGCCTCAAGGGCTGCGCAGAGAGTGGCTTTGGTTTCTTTCTGTGCGGCACTTGGGGACGGAGGACTCTCATATCTTCACAACACTCAAGTCACGACAGTAAGACCAAAATTACGGAATGTAAGCATTGTAAAAATAAAAGAAGCAAATATCACTGGACTGTAAATGAGGATTCTGTTGAGGTTGTTACTCGGTACAAATACTTGGGGGTCATTATTGATGATCGGCTAAGCTGGCGGGCCCAGTGGGAGCACATAGGGGATAAGGTTGTCCAACAAATGGGTACTCTAAGTAAGTTTATAGGGAAAAATTGTGGTTGCTCGATTGAAACCATCTTAACCATTTATCAGACACAAGTTATTTCCCTTATGCAATATGGGGTCGAGGTATGGGAAAATAAATGTTTACAAGATCTGAAGAGACTCGAAGAACAAGTCTTGAAAAAAGTGCTGAAGCTCCCGAAGTCAATGGCTACAGAATATATATGACTATCGTGTGGACATCATGATCAGCATAGAATTGACATTATGATCAGCATAGAATTAATGCTACTCTATAGGAAAATACAAGAGATGGGTAAAAATGCATTTCTTCACCTGATAGACATGCATTTCCTGAACTTCCGAATAATTTATAGGACTTTGTACTTTGAAGCGCCTGGACGCCTAGGGGCTTTGGTGCGATATAAATATTTTAACATAACATAACTTGAAGAGAGCAATGACAATGCGTAATAGCTGTGTGAAATGGCCATTCAGAGTTTCTGTGTTCTGGACTTATATCTTGGGATCAGCTATAATGCAATTTGTTTTTAGTAGATTTAAAATCTTGATTAAGAAATGTTTAAAACAAGCTGACATGGGGGGTGCTGTTGTGCTTGAAGAAGTTGGCCGCCTGAGCATGGGCTCCGAGCTGGGAGGCGTTATCCTTGAGAAATTCAGCGTTGAAGATCTGTAAACAGCCGAGGAGTCATCAGCAGATTATTGCCTTTTACCTGATCCACCTATCACCCGAATCTGGAAACGTGAGCCGGCTCTGTTCCGGAGCTTTGGGCGGCTGTTGTTGGTCTGGGGATTAACATCGACCTGAGCCGACTGATACTTCTGAGAGGGAGACCCCCGAGACCGGAGATTTGCAGCCGCTGAGGAAGAGGGGCTCTGAGCCCGCTCAATGGATTCCCCGACACTGCTCTCGCTGGGGCCCCCGCGCCCCGGGGGGGAGTGCCTCCCTGGCGAGGCAGCACGTTTGCTGCAACATCGACTACAACCCATTCAATTGAGCATCCCTGGGGTGCGGCGTGGACGGCCGCCGTACCCGACCCTTCCGGCATCAAGCAAGTCTGATCTGCCACTTCTCTGGGTCGCCGTGTGCTGACGTGCGGTGTCCGCCGCAGCCTGCTTCACATCCTCACACCCGGCGGGGTGCCCCTCCTGCGGCCCATACGTGTGGAATCCAGAGCTTGCGGGGCAGATAGTGAGTCCCAGGGGCTGAGGGGGCCTTCACGCGACCACCACGACTGAGGCACCCTCTGTCCTGGGCCGCCCCGCCCCCCCTTGGGCACTGCGGACTTTGCTGCGGCCTGTCCTGCCTCGGCTGGAGGTACCACTGCACGGCAGGGGCAGTGAGGCGGACCCTCAGCTTGAACTATAGAGGGCACAACTGAACAGCCACTAGTGTCTGGCTGCGCTGGTGGGGGGCACCCTAACACCTATTCTACGTGGGAGAGCACAAACCGTTCAGGTGCTTAAAGAGCATATACAAACCCCATTCCAGTCCAGCTTACTACATCACTGAAAGGACTCCATCCCCCCATACTAGCTCAGATATGGGTGATTTTGATAGGGCCTACTGACAGAGGGCTCTGGACCCCCGGGCCTCCTCCACCCGCACCCAACTGTAGATCTCCTTCCCTTCAAACCTCAACAGTGTGGCCGCTGGGGTGCGTTGTGGGGGGTGCCTTGGCCGGGTTGTGCAAACTTAGACTACCTGCATTACCTACTCCCCCTGCAACCTAGGGTACGGTCGCCGGCGTGGCCTTCCTGCGCTGACTGTGAGCTCCCGCTGATTAGCTGCCACAGATGCTCTAGCTAACTTCAGCCGGCCTTTTCAACTTGACCACCCGGGTGCCCCCCCTTCCCGCCAGGATTGCCTGATGCCTCACAGTAACTCACGGGGCGCCCTCTCGGGTATGCCCGAGACCACACAGCCCCTGGACTGGAGCGCTCTCTTGTCTAAAACGGTTCCCTGGGTCCTGCGCTCTGATTTGGAACATCACTGGGCTGGTTCCCTCTAGGCATCCCCGTAACCAGTCTCCCTGCGCACCTGCACACTTGCCACCTGGCTTGGCGACTCGGGTGGCCTATCAGGCCCATCACTGTACTCTCTGGTCCCCCACGATCTGCCAAAGTGTCATGCTCCTACGGGCCAACTGTGACCAGCAGGTCCCCCTCCATTCATCCTCACTCGCCCTCTTGGTCATTACTTGTGGTCTTCCCGTTTTCCAGCACTGGTTCCCCGGGTCTGCTGGTTCGCCCCCAGTTTCCATCATGACTAAAGGCACTGGGAAAAAACAGAGCTCCATCAACATGTTTACTAAAACACCGTCCAGACAGGTAGAGGAGGCGCCGGAGCCCGAACCCACCACCTCCACTCCTCCTGACTCTATAGACTCACAGAAGATGCTGGAATTTATCAACGAAGGGTTCACCATGTTTTATTCCAAACGATATGACATGAATGGCACCATATCCTCGATTAAAGCACATATAGAAAAAAACGACAGCCAAGTGGCCGAAATTGAGACGAGGGTGGGCGCAACTGAGGAAAACTTGGGTGCACTCCGAGCGGAAGTCTCCTCATTGTCTAAACGTGTACTGGAGGTAGCCAAAATAAGTGAGGACCTCGAATCGCGTTCCAGATGCAACAACCTCTGCATAATTGGGGTCCATGAGGACGGCATCAAGGAACCTATGGAGGACTATCTAGAGCGCACTCTACTTACACTTCTCGACTCCCCCAGGCTCTCGCCACAGTTCACAATTGAAAGAGCCCATCGAGCCTTATGAGCAAAACCCAGACCCAGCGCGCCCCTGTGCCCTATCATAGCCAGGGTTCTGAACTTTCGGGATCAAGACACCCTCCTCAGGGCAGCGAGGGCCAAACAGGAACTTTTTCTGGAGTCTTCTATGATCCACTTATACCCTGACTTCTCAGTAGCTGTTCAACAGGAACGCAAAACCTTCCTGGCAGTTAAGAAGAGGCTGCGGGACCTGGGGGTCAAATATTCTATGCTGTACTCCGCCAAGCTAAGAATTGAACACTCTAACCAGGTTTTATTTTTCACAATCCCGGAAGAAGCCTCCAAATTCATAGACGATCACTTCTCAGGTTGACTGTCCATGGCAACATCACTTTGTTGGCGATTATTACACATTTGAATGCCTATCGGGTAGGGATGTAACGGTATAACGGTATACCGTTAAAGATACCGTGAACCACTTAATTGAATAATAATAACCGTCACATTGTTTATACCGGTATACCGTTTATACCGTTAAGTGTGCTTTTCAATCTGATTTGGAAAGGCTGCAGTAAGCAAGTGCTGCACAGTCTTGGTCTTGCACTGTTGGATGTGCCATCTGCCAAGTAGTTACAGTTGGAGCAGTTTTTAATGCCATTCCATAAATCACACGTGGATGACATAAAATCAATATGTTAGCAATAGGAAGAATAAATACAGTGCTAAGAAGGAAAAGGGTTTACTTTGGGATGGCGGCTTTGGGGTTTATATATTTATAATGGATAATGTTTGCTAAACATATGACAATGGGGGATTTCCCTGGTTCTATCATTGAATTTACATATAATAGGTTACACTGTAAAATGTACTCATCTCTGTGGGTATTCCCTGCTGCCATACCAAAGGGTAACATGTCCGTGATTACTGAACACCTTTTGGCCCGCAAGTAAACTAAAGGCTGTAACGTAAAGAGAGAGTGTGTGTGTGTGTGTGTGTGCGTGTGGGTGTGTATGCGCACAAGCGTATACTACCATCAGCCTCCATTGAGCTGTGGCATGCAGGTTATCAAGATGGCAACATGTTCATCTTCACCAGTAGCCAGTGGGGGAGCTAAAAGCCTAACTGACCACTTAAGAAAAGCTATTCAGTTTGCTTTGCTAGTGGCAGCACGGCTCCCCCCCCCTCCTCCTCTCCACACGTGTGTTTGGTGGAAGCAAGGGGTGGCATTTCAGTGGAAAGTATGTTGAAAAGCCCAATTCTGGCCCTGGGTGCCTGATTTTGTTTGTGATGGTAAATCTGACAATTTATGACCTTTTAGAAAAATATTTGTTAAGATTAGTTAACATCACCTGCTATACCGCGATAACCATGATATACCGTCATTTGGCAAGAAGGTTATCATACCGTCATAAAACTAATACCGTGACACCCCTACTATCGGGAGGGGTTCCTCCCGACCCATGGGCACAGGAGATCCATTCATCAGTCATGTACTAACTGTTCAATCTGGCTTTATGACGCTTTGATCTTCGTGCCATAAGATCCTTCCTATACTACAAGTTAACGGTTCTCGATGCATCTTGGCTATCCT
Source organism: Ambystoma mexicanum (assembly GCF_040938575.1). Lineage (NCBI taxonomy): Eukaryota > Metazoa > Chordata > Amphibia > Caudata > Ambystomatidae > Ambystoma > Ambystoma mexicanum. The sequence continues at coordinate 518,866,170 of NC_090930.1, read as the reverse complement.
TCATGAGCCCCCGGCCCGAAGCATCACCGCTAGGCCAGACAGCAGGCCCCCAGTTGTTGATGCCATTGGTTTGGATTTGGTTGTTTGGTTATGGGGTTATCATTCCTCTGACTGAGGGAGGGATGTGGGTGGGTGTGGGTTGGGATGGGTGTTATTGATGTTCACGAAGAAGACCGAGTGCAAGACAATGCCTGGTCAGTCACATAATGTGAGGGGGCTCACTTACCTATCCTGGGCTTCAGACCCCAGGTTATCACCCCATTGAAGTTCATGGACTATGCATTGTTCCTACTCTAATCGGCGACAATAATGTAATACTCATGAGCTGGAATGGGCGGGGGCTGGGTAACTATAAGAAAATGTGACATTTACAATTGCCCGCTGAACGCCATGGAGTGAAAATCCTTCTTCTGCATGAAATTCACGTGGGTGCTGAACACTGTGGAAATTTTGCCAAAGGGTGGGGTCCCCAAAGGTACTACACCAACTATTCTACCCAGAGTCGTGGGGTTATGACCCTGATCCATAGAAGCCTCAAATTTACTTCTAAGTCCACACAGGTCGACCCACTGGGTAGATATGTATTGCTTCATGGTGTCCTACACAATAAAGAGCTAGTGTTATTGAACATCTATGGTCCTAATGTGGATGACCCCGAATTTTACCTCCATTTAGCCTCTCTCCTAGACAGCTTCCCTATGGTCTCGATACTGTGGGGGGGAGACTTTAATATATTACTAGACGTGGACCTCGACAGATCGTGTTCCAGACCCCACCAACTCTCTAAAGCAGCCTACACCATTCTGTCAGCACTTCCCCGATTGGCTATCGTAGACGTATGGAGACTGATATACCCTGACTCCCAAACATCCTCCTTCTATTCCTCAGTACATGACTCACATTCTAGGATCGACAGATGGCTGATATCTGACATACTGATAAGAAACGTTTTGCAGCAATCGATTCTCCCCAGGACCCTCTCCGACCATTCCCAGATAACTATCTCTCTCTGCTGGGGCCCAGACTACGTAGGTGCTCGGCAGTGGAAAATGAAGCCACACTCCTAGCTTGACACAGCCTTTTTATCTCAGAGATAGAGACAGCCATTGAAGACTGTTTTGAAAACAACACTAATACGGTCTCCAGACAGTCCACCCTTTGGGAGACATTTAAAACTTACATCAGGGGTATAGCCATGTCCAAGGAAAGTGGTATTCTGAGAGTGATTTGAGGAGATATCCAGAAAAGTGAGTTGGCCCTCGCTTCCCTTGAGTCCCAATACACTCTCCTTCAATCCCCCGAGAGCCTGGTGTCCTTAGGTACAAAACTTGATACGTTTCGCGCTAATGCGGAACGCGAGCCGAAATTCCTCGACAATCCCCAGCTCGCGAGAAAATATGTGAAGGTCGAACGGCCAGGACGAATCTTGCCAGACTCAACCGCCGAGAGTTTGGATCCCCTAACATCCCTGGCCTCGAGAGAGGCAACGGTCCTCTAGCCACACTCCTGCAGGAAATCAACATTGAGTTTCTGGCTTTCTATGAAGCCTCTACACAAGAGGGTGAGACCATCCCAACAGCGGAGATCGATGCCTACCTAGACAGTCTTCCCCTTTCGGTCCTCTCCTGTGAAACTAATAGCTCTCTTGAGAGGCCATTCACTGCCGAGGAGCTTTCAGAGGCCATCGATTCACTGTCATCTGGTAAATCCCAGGGCTCGGACGGCCTCCCAGTAGAATTCTATAAACGCTTCAAATCTTTCCTAATCCCTCACTTGATGGCCCTGTGGGATGAAGCCTGTGGGGTGGGTAGGCTCCCTCCTTCTCTCCGGGAAGCAATAATAATGGTTTTACTTAAGCCTGGCAAGCCCCCTACCCAATGTGGCTCATACTGTCCCCTCTCACTGATCAACTGCGACGTAAAAATATTTTGCCAAATTGCTAGCTTTACGCTTAGTCCCTTTATGCCACACATCATCCACCCTGATCAAGAAGAATTCATTCCAGGTCGCTGTACCTCCCTGAACATGAGACGCCTATTTAATATTATTACTAGAATTAACCCAAACTTGCAAGCTGTGGCCGCTACACTGGACATGCAAAAAGCATTCGACTACGTGTCCTGGAAGTATCTTTGGCAGGTCCTCGAAAAATGTAAATTTGGACCTAGTTTCCGTTCTTGGGTTAGGCTACTCTACTCCGATCCGGTGGCCAGAGTCCGTACCCAGGACAGATCTTCATCCCTATTTCAAATTGCCAGAGGTACGAGGCAGGGCTGCCCCTTCTCTCCCTTAATCTTTGCTATAGCCATGGAACCATTCGTGGATAGGATATACCAGTGCCACGCTCGCAGAGGGTTACGAACAGCAGGCCAAGCGGACATCATCTTCTTATATGCCGATGATGCCCTGCTCTATATCCGGTCTCCCTCTAGCAACCTTTCCCCGACACTGGAAGATGTTTTCCACTTCGGGCGTGTCTCTGGACTCAAAGTAAGCTGCTCCAAATCTTCCCGTTTCCCACTTACTGAATGCACACGTTCCTCTCCCGATCTTATGGGATCCCCTATAGATTTAACAAGGAAGATGTTCCTCAAAGGGTTTGTAGGTCATGTAGCCTACAAAGGAAAACCTTTGATGTTTCCATCGAACACAGGTCAAGGTTTCACCACCAAAATGCTGATAGTCTCTCTAGAGTGTGTGTAACCGACTAGAGGTATGAGATTCATCCAGGAGTGGATTCAATCCTCCTGTCCCTTAGTCTGGGAGGGAGGCGAATGTTAGGGAGAATTCTCTTATAAGGCTAATTTCCCAAACCTAGTGAGTCCCCCAGCAGCTTTGCTGGATTTTTGGGGTTTGTTTTTTTCTCCTGCTAAGAGTAAGACTCTTTTCCTCCCACTCTTAGGCATGATTTGAGGTATGTCTTTGACTTTTTGAGTGCTTATGGGCTATGGGGTCTTTTACTCCATAGGGTATCATCTGTTTTTGTGTATGTGTTACACAACACCCTCAGTGCAGTAACACAGGGGTGTCATAGTGACTCCCAAACATAGACTCCATACCCTGGGACTGACTACTGTCTCCCAGGGCATGTAAAGTCACCATTGACTTTACTAGTCCAAAATTGTGAACTTAACCAGTACAAACCATCATATTGTGGAAGTACTGGAAGGGGTACCTTTGATTACCCCTGGGTCTATTTCCAAGGGGGTATTGTCCAGTCCCCCCTTGTCGAGTTTCTGGCTCGTGGCAGTGGTTACCACGCAAAATATTCCACCGGAATATTTCCTATGGGATTTTCCCATTGATTGTAAACGCACCACTTTTTGGTGCAATGTTAAAGATACCGCCGGTTTATTTATTTAATATTAAATCCCCGGTTGGGTCTTTTTGCCAGATCTCTTTTCTAAAATGGCGTCCGTGTCCATCTCTGTAACTCCAACCAAGGTCGGGCCCTTTGTTCCACTTTTTGTTTGGCGGGCTTCTCCACAGAAGCCCTCCAACTGGTTCCACTCTGTCTGGGTTCCACTGGATGTGTGGGTGGGGGAATTGGCACCCTGGACTGCATTGCCTTAGCAACCCAAGTCACACTCTGTTCTGATTGGGCCAGTGGTGATCCGCCCGGCTCACCACTTAGCATGTTTGAGTGACAGCTAGGTTGTTGAATGGGGTTTCTTCTGCATAAAAGCAGGGCTTTTGGGAATGGAACTTCAGAAGTCGCCACAGGACCTAAGAAATCCTAAGAGGGGAGAAGCTGAGCCATCTGCAATGACGACCCAACCCGTGGAGTACTGCTGCAACGACCTCACCACTTTCCCGACGACAAGAGAAGATCTTCTGCTGAAAGAGTCTTCTTCATCTGAGCTGGTGGGATCAACCAGTTCGCCATTTCGCCTTACAGGATGTCTCTTGGTCGAATCGCCGTGCCAAGCACCTGGGCAGCCGGATAGCCAAGCTGCACCACTGTGACCACGAATACCAGGAATACACCTTTTCACCGACGAACTCTGCGGCTGGTTTCTTCCCTGGGCAGTGCAACGACTCCAAGTTTCCTCCTCGACGAGATCCTCTCTTCCCCCGGTTGAAACCATGAACTGCACCCACTGCCAGGAACAACTGCCACCGCTGGAGCTTCCTCACTCTTTAAAGTACTGTGTTCTACCTAGCCTCCCTTTCTTCAGTTTGCCCAAGGTGACCCTTAAATCCTTGGCTTTCCAACTGGGTTGGGCCCCACACCTTCTAACTTATCTTTTGAACCACCCCAACCTCTTTTGAACATTTCTACAAAGACTTGAATGCATTGCTAAACCGTGTGATCTTGGGCACATTTCGCCTTACTCCATTCAAAGTGGGCCTGGCCTATGAACTTTGGCTCTACAGTACACCCTGTCTTCAGTAACTTGATTTTGTCTCTTAAAAGTGTTGGGAACTGTTTTATTTTTATGATCTGCCTTTTTCTCTCCCTTTAACCTAATTATTGGAGTGCCATCTAAGTTACGCGCTCGCCTCTGTTTTGACAAAAAGTGGTGTTTTAACTTAGACTTGTCTAGTAATTGCTAAGGGAGGTGTAAATACTTTTCTGATTGTGTTGGAACTTGCTTTTGATTAATAGTGCTAGTGTATTTCCTAAAGTGTTTGTTAAATACATAATTATATACTTTTGATACAAAGCTCTGGTCAGTGTTTGCTTGTTCTACTGTATTTTTAGCCCTATTGTGTATCCTCTGTATACTACCTAACTCTTCTTGAGAGAAGTCTGACTGCTCAGACACAGCTACCAGGTAAATCTGGGTGGTACAGACTGCTACCAATTGGGTTTACTGCTTACTCCTGTAATCTTAATCTTTTTGCAGTGGTCCCCAAGGTAACTGCACAGGATTCTGCCTAACACGTGTTTTGTTCATAACACCGGTTCATTCAAACACAGGGTACTTACCTTAAGACATACTGTACAAAGTGAATTGGTTAGTTGTAGTATATTTAACGTGTGGTTTTTATTTGAGTTTAATAGAAGTGTTGTGTTTATAACGAATGGTTAAAAAATAAATGTACTTATATTTTTCACCTGAAACCTTGAGTCAGTGTTTGCTTGAGTCACAGTGATTGTGGTCCCTTTGTGTAATCTCTGCTACTGCTCATATATTCTTGAGATAAGCCTGGCTGCTCCGCCACTGCTAACGCTCTGACATAGTAGAACAGGCTTGTACCAACGGTAAAACTTGTATTGCCACCTGTAGTCTTAATTGTGTGTAATGGTCCCTAAGGGAACTGCACGGGATTCTGCCTAACACTGGTGTACAGCGGTGAGGATTTGGAAGTAGAGTGATTACACTTAGAGTGCTGCTATTGCTTGGGTTCAACTAACCACAAGGCTAACACCACTAATTCTATTTAAGTAAGAAATCATGTCATATATGGAAAACTACACTGAACAGAGTCTTTTACTCTATACTGCTGAGGTTCTGAGAACCATGTGTAGGGATAAGAATATCTCTGGTAAAGGAAAGAAATCTGAACTGGTTGCAAAGTTAATGGGAAAAAGTCTGGAGAGTGGGTCAGAAGGACCTGCCACTCCAGCAAATGTGGATTTTGATGTTTCTGATTCGGAGAGTGTTAATTGTGAAGAAGTAGATGAGTCCTTGCTAGGAAACCCTGCAACTCCCGTGCCTGCTCAGAATGCACAACCTCTGTCCACAGGGACCCCCACAGGTCATACACTTACTCCTGAATTTATTGCACTCGAGAAAATGAGACTTGAATTGGAAGTGAAGCGTATTGATGCACAAACTGCCATGAAACATCAAGAGTCAAGGCTCAGAGAAACGGAGCTGAACCATGAACTAGAAATGAAGAAACTGTCTCTAGAAAATGCTTCTCTCCCAGAGTCTTCTAGGTCTTCCAGCCCTAAGAAACCCCGTATGCCAAAGGAAATCATTGGTATGTATGAGACTAAACTTGATATTCTGGATTGGTTAGCACTGTTTGAGTACAATCATGGGATTAAAGGTATCTCAGGGAATCAGTTGATTCCTTGGCTTTTCTCTAGGCTCCCCCCTGTTGAAGGTGATGCTGTAATGGAGTTGGGGGAGGCGGATAAACAGGATTATGAGCGTGTGAAACTAGCATTAATAGCTAGGTTTGGGAAGATCCCTTCCCAGTATCTTAAGAGGTTTAGAACCCTCAAAAAGCATGATGGTACCCCTTGGGCTACCTGGGTGTGTGAATGTTTGAAAAGCTTAAATGGTTGGGTTAAGGGTTACAAAGTGAACACTTATGAAGGTTTGAGGAATCTTGTAATGTTGGAGTCTATTTTTGATGTCTACTCTCCTGAGCTTAGACAGCACTTGGCTGATTCAAAGGAGGTAGATCCTAAGAAGCTAGCTAAGGCTGCTGACTTGTGGGTTGCCAACAGGGCCACCCACAAGGATTCTGGGTCCACTGAGAAGAAGTATCAGGGGAAGCAGCCAAAGAAAGACAACAAAGAGAATTCCAATAATTCCAATCCAAAAGAGGGCCCCAAACATAACCAGGGTAAGCCACAAGGTAAACCGAATCAGGCTAGTGTACCACTTGGTTCCACACCAGATGGAGGCCAGGGCAAACCCCCATTCCAGAGAGCATTTGGAAAATGCTTTGTTTGTGGGTTGCCTGGCCGTGTGAAAGGACATCTCAAGTGTAAGGGTGCACCTTCAGGGATTAACACTGTCTACTAGCCTTCTCCCAGGGGGATGAAGTACGTATGACCAGTGGAAACTTTCAGCTACTAGCTGATGAGCCCATGGGAGTCTCAGCTAGTGTTTCTTTAGTGTCCTTGTGTCTTTGGGAACAACAGAACTTAGATGTCTATAACTCAATCCCAGATAATACTAAAGAGTATTATAAAGATAGTGTTCTTGTGAATGGTCAGGAAACCCCTGCCATCAGAGACACTGGAGCCAGCATAACTGTGGTTGATGAATGTTTTTTCAAAGTGGAGGCTGTTGCTAAGGCACCCAAACACTTAACCAAGTTAGCTGGAGGCCCTGTGCAAATGGTTCCCCAGTTACCAGCTCTCATCCAGTGTATTGACTTGACTGTAAGAATACCTGTAAGTGAGCAGAATAACGTACCTGGGAGGGTCCTGTTGGGTAATGACCGTAAAACTCTTGGAGTTGTGTCCAGTACCCCCAGACCCTCCAGCAGAAGGAAGCAGGAGCTCACAAGGTCTGCAAGGGAGAGAACCTTAAGAGGGTCTCCTGGGGACATGATCGAGTAAGCTATCACCCCAAGTCCACAGGACTTACTTACTGCCATTGCAGGGCAAGTAAAGACAAAGGGGAAACCTAGGTCTGCCAGCAAGAAAACAGCAAGCACTCCTGTGCCCAGAAGGACACCACTGAGACTGTCGAAAGTCACACCTGTGAATCCCACACCAGCTGAGGCTGAGTGTGAGGTTCAACCCTGTATGGTCAAACTAGATACTGGAGAATCAGATCTAGAAGAGGATTTTAACTTGGTAGGAGATCTTGACCCTGTTCACCATCCTGAGCTGCAGTCTTTACTGGCAGAAGGTGGACCCAACAGAGAAGATTTCAGTAAGGGACAAAGAGAGTGTCCTACCTTGGAAGGTCTTCACCAACAGGCAGCTTCTCAGCTCAGTGGGGCTGAGCCTGGGAAGTATAGGTTGCACTGGGAAGATGGCCTCTTCTACAGTGAACCAACTGAGTCAACCCCTGGAGACTACAAAAGACTTGTAGTACCTCTAGTGAACCGACTCCAGTTTCTGCAGTTACCCCATGAGGTACCTTTGGCTGGTCACTTAAGTTTTAAGAAGACCAAAGAAAGGCTATCTCTGCACTTCTACTGGCCTAAGATGGGTACAAAAGTAGACACATTATGCAGAAGCTGCCACACTTGCCAAACCTCTGGCAAGAGTGGGTCCAAGAATGTGGCACCCTTAGTGCCTCTCCCAGTGGTGGGAATTCCTTTTGAGGGGGTTGGGATTGACATTGTTGGTCCTGTTGACCCTCCCATAACTTCCGGCAACAGGTTTATCCTGGTTGTAGTGGACCATGCCACTAGATTTCCTGAAGCCATACCTATGAGGACTGTTACGGCTCTGGCTGTGGTTAAGGCCCTACTTGGTATTTTTACCAGAGTAGGTTTTCCTAAGGAGGTGATATCTGACAGGGGATCAAATGTTATGTCCCACTACATGCAAACCATGTGGAAACCCTGTGTAGTCACCTTCAAGTTCTCAACTGCCTACCACCCCCAAACCAATGAGTTGGTAGAGAGATTTAACAGAACTATGAAGAGCATGATAGGTGCTTTAGAAGAACCCCTTAGAAGAAAGTGCGACCTTCTACTGCCATGCCTTCTCTTTGCATATAGAGAAGTCCCTCAGGAGGGAGTAGGATTCAGTCCCTTCGAACTTCTCTATGGCCATCCAGTCAGAGATCCATTGGCCCTGATTAAGGAGGGGCTGGAGAGTGCTCCTTCCCCCAAGCCAGTCAGAGTGACTGAATATGTGATAGGTCTCCGGAGGAGAATGTCATGATGGCAGACGCAAGTGATAACTTGAAGGCTGGTCAAGCTCTGGTCAAACATTGGCATGACCAGAAGGCTAACATGGTTGAGTTTACTCAAGACCAGCTTGTTCTTGTTATGGTCCCCACAAGGCAGAGGGCCTTGCAGGACAAATGGATAGGACCCTTCAAGGTTGTGGGTAAACTTGTAGAGGTGAACTATCTGGTGGACTTAGGCAATCCTAAGGAGGCTCCCAGAGTCTTTCACACCAACCGTTTAAAGGCTTATTTCTCCAGACCTGACATAGGAGCTTTGCTTCTAGCTTCAGCTCAGGAGGAGGAGGAGAGTGAACCTCTGCCTGACCTCCTCAGGGGCTTACCTTTAGATGAGCAGGTGGGAGGAGTTAATCTCTCTTCCAGTCTCACGTCTGACCAGCAGGATGAGTGCAAGTTACTGCTAAATCAGTTTGCCTCCCTGTTCTCACTTTCACCAGGCTTGACCCCTTGGGGCCAGCATGACATACACACTGGTGACTGTTTGCCTGTCAAAAGCAGGGGGTACAGAATGTCAGACAATGTCAGATCCCACATAAGGAATGAGGTCAACAAGATGCTTGAACTCGGGATAATAGAACCCTCTACTAGCCCATGGTCTAGCCCTGTGTGCTTGTGCCAAAGGCTGGATCCAAGGAGTTGAGATTCTGCGTGGACTATAGAGCTCTAAATGCCTTCACCATGACTGATGCCCATCCTTTGCCTAGGACATGAGCTGGTGGACAAACTTGGTGCAGCCAAGTACCTCAGCACATTTGACCTAACCTCAGGCTATTGGCAAATAGCCCTGACAGACCATGCCAAGGAGAAAACTGCATTCTCCACCCCAGCTGGCCTCTACCAATTCAAGGTAATGCCTTTTGGATTAAAGAATACACCTTCTACCTTTCAGAGGGTGGTAAATCAAGTTCTGAATGGGGTGGAGGACTTCTGCATGGCATACTTGGATGACATTGCAGTGTTCAGCCCTAAATGGAAAGAACATGTTGAACACCTACGTTATGACTTGCAGGCTCTTGAACAGGCCCATCTGACCATAAAGGCAAGCAAATGTCAAATCGGTCAGAGTTCAGTGGTCTACCTTGGACGTGAGGTCGGAGGAGGTGAAATAAGGCCATTGCCTAGCAAAGTACAAGCTGTACAAAACTGGGCCACCCCTACTACTCAAACCCAAGTGAGAGCCTTCCTAGGTCTCCCTAGGTATTACAGGAACTTCATACAGAATTATGGGACCATAGCTTCTCCCTTAAATGCCATGTCCTCTCCGAAATTTCCTAAAAAGGTCAGGTGGAATAAGGAGTGCAATCAAGCCTTTGAAGGTCTAAAGAAAGACCTTTGTCAAGCTCCAGTCCTAAGAGCCCCTGACTATCACCAACCCTTCATTGTACAAACGGATGCTTCTAATGTAGGTATAGGTGCAGTCCTTGGTCAACTGGATGAGAAAGGTAGGGAACACCCCATTTGTTTCATCAGCAGGAAGTTAAAGGATCCTGAGACAAGGTGGGAAACAATAGAAAGAGAATGCTTTGCCATTGTGTGGGCACTGAAGAGGTTTAAACCATACTTGTATGGATCTACCTTCACTATTCAGACTGACCACCAACCCTTGAGATGGCTGATGCAAATGAAAGGGGAAAACCCAAAATTACTCCGATGGTCAATCTGCCTACAAGGATTTGATTTCTCCAATGAGCACAGAGCAGGAAGTCGCTACCAAAATGCTGATGGTCTCTCTAGGATGTTTGTAACCGACTAGAGGTATGAGGTCCATCCAGGAGTGGATTAAATCCTCCTGTCCCTTAGTCTGGGGGGGGGGGGGCGAGTCTTAGGGAGAATTCTCATCTATGGCTAATTTCCCTCACCTAGTGAGTCCCCCAGCAGCTTTGCTGGACTTCTGGAGTTTATTTTTTTCCACTTAGTAAGAATGAGAGCTTTTCCCCCACTCTTACCTGTGTTTTGCTATGTATTTCCACCTGTTTTTGTGATTGGTAGCCCCCTTCTTTTTGTGTGTCACACAGTACCTTCAGTGCCGTGGCACCGGGTTGTCTTTGAGACTTCCCTCGACTCCATTTCTGAGGCGACTACCGTCCCCCAGAAAAGGGTAAAGTTACCATTAACTTTACTTAGTCAATCTAACACAGATCCAGTACACCCCATCTTCCATGGAGTACTGGAAAGGGTTAACTCGTACCCCTTTTTATCTGTACCTCCTAGAGCATTGTTTCGCTCTTTTAACATTTAGACTTGGCTGGTGGCAGTGGTATCTACCCTAACTTTTCTACCGCGATTATATTAGATAAACGTGGTACTGTTCTTAGCTATTATATTAGCCTCGAACATAAACCCGCTTGACCAAATCATTTTTCTTTTGGCTCCGGTTGGGTTTATTCGCCATTTCTTTTTGTTAAAGTCCTTCTTGTGTCTTACTTTGCGCTGCAAACTAGGTTCGCCTTCTTTGTTCACTGTCTTTTGGCGGGCTTCTGCCCAGAAGCCCTCCTCAAGGCGCCTGGGTGTCTAGGTGGGCTGAATGTGAAGGAGGGGTGTAGTCACCCCCTGTATCACCCCCTGTACAGGGTATCCTAGGAAACCCAAGTCGCACTTTGTCATGATTGGCCAGGGTAGTTGTCTGGGCTGGACAACCCCCCCTGCTGGGTGATTGACAGCTCCCAATAAAGGAAAGGATCGTATTCAAAGCCCTGACACTGACCCACAAGTGCATTCACCTCACTGCTCCTGCCTACCTCTCATAAAGGATACACCCCGTCTCCACTACCAGGCCAACCAGATCACCATACACCAACATGCTCTCTGTGCCACTAGTAAAAAGAGTCACAGCGGGCGGATCCAGCTTCCCTTATCTCGCACCCACTAACTGGATCGCCCTACCTCCCACTATCCGAGGTGAGGCCTCCCTCACCACCTTCCGCAAAACTCTGAAAACTACCCTCTTCACATAAGGCCCGACACACCAGCACGAATACCTATCATATAAATTGTAATACATGACCAAATGCAATATCTGGAACAACATTATGAAGTTTTGTAGTGTTCATAATGTGTCAACAACCGCTATCATGCCTGTACCCTGTAACCAAGTTATTGCAAGTAACAGCGCCTCAATGTCCCTGGGCTGCTTGTGCGCTATATAAATATAAATAAAATAAAAATTCATCCCTGTGTGGTGCAGACCCCCTTCAGACGTCCTCCTTCACAACAAAGCTCCAGGAATCGTGGGTCTGCGGGAAACCAACAGGAACAACGGCCAGGGCACCAGCTGCACCATTGGAACAAGGTACTGTGTTCTACTTGAGGAAACTGGGTGAATCCCTTTTCTTCATTTCCAAGGCTTGCCCTTGTCTTCCCTCCTTCTTATAACTTTTGCTTCCGAACATTGTCAATATCGAAGTACATTTGGCTACGTTGAATCGTGAAATGTCTGACTGTGTGATCTTTGGCAACAGGCCCCAGTGTCTTTCAACCCTGGCTCTGGCCCTTTGACTTTTGAACTCCTGTGTTTGAGCGTTTCTTGATTCTGCCTGCCTAACCAAAATATTGCCTGTGATTTTTGCCTCCAACTCCCTCTGGGTATCTCAGCTGCTAAGTGTGTTTTTGCCCAGTAGCATTTCATGTCACGGATACACGTTTATTTAGTAGACTGAACTGTCAAAAAGTGATCGCAATCGTATTCACGGTAATGTGTTTTGTTCATAACACCGGTTCATTCAAACACAGGGTACTTACCTTGAGACTTACTGTACAAAGTGAATTGGTTAGTTGTAGTATATTTAACGTGTGGTTTTTATTTGAGTTTAATAGAAGCGTTGTGTTTATAACTAATGGTTAAAAAATAAATGTACTTATATTTTTTACCTGAAACCTTGAGTCAGTGTTTGCTTGAGTCACAGTGATTGTAGTCCCTTTGTGTAATCTCTGCTACTGCTCATATACTCTTGAGATAAGCCTGGCTGCTCCGCCACTGCTAACACTCTGACATAGTAGTACAGGCTTGTACCAACGGTAAAACTTGTATTGCCACCTGTAGTCTTAATTGTGTGTAGTGGTCCCTAAGGGCACTGCACAGGATTCTGCCTAACAAAGAGTTCCACAATTACTTGTATGTATCCAACTTTTTCACACGAAGCAACTTAAATCAAACTCTTTGTTCATTCCTTCTGGTGCTAGGGCACCTAGTCTTTTGATCCAGTGTGCGTTTTTCTGTGCTCTTAATCTCTTCATGTCAATACTCTGTCCTCTTGTTGGTATAACTTCCAATACTGCAACCCTTAGTTGCGCAACTGTATGACCATTCTCTTGGAAATGTCTAGCCACTGTCGATGTTTGGTTGTTCAGTCGGATGCATGATTTGGACTCAAAGTTTGAGTGCAGTTTCTCCTACGTAGTACTTTGCACATAGACATTTAGGCGGTAATTCATGGAATCGAGCACAGAAGTGGCGCACGTGGCTGGCGCACAGAGGGAGCGTGCACCAGCCGCGTGCACCCAAACCCATTTTGACACACAGCGTATTCATGGATTCAAACATCCATAACCAGCAGTGGCGCAGCGTGGCGCAGTGACCCTGCAGCAGTGCCAGTTACGCCCCCATACCCGCCCCTTGCACCAAAAACATCTGCACAAATCCCCTACATGGCGCAAAGGCCAGTGGACCAGCATACAACCCCCCAACAACGAAATTGCGCTAAAAACGCCACTCACCCCTCATGTGACAACCCAATAAGTGTACCCCGCTTGCGCCAGCCCAATCGTGTGTACAACTCCCTGCGCACCCCTCGGAATACGCGTACCCTGCTCGCGCCAGCCCAATTTCGTGTAAAACTCCCTGTGCACCCCTCAGAATACACGTACCCCACTAGTGCCAGCCCAATTGATTGTAAAACTCCCCACGCACCCCTCGGAATACGCGTACCCCACTCGCGCCAGCCCAATAGCATGTAAAACTCCCTGCACACCCCTCGGAATACGCGTACCCCGCTCGCGCAAGCCCAATAGCATGTAAAACTCCCTGCACACCCCTCGGAATACACGTACCCCGCTCGTGCCAGGCAAATTGCGTGGAAAAAGTCCCCCCTGGAAAACTGTGTGGAAAAACTCCCCCCTGTGGTGTAGGCTGGCTGCGGGGCATGGCCAGGGGTTGTAGGGGTGTCCCCTGTGGTGTGAGCTGCCCACGGAGCATGGTCAGGGTGGATAGCTTCCTGCAGGGCATGGTCAGGGTGGATGGGCTGCCTGCGGGCATGGCCAGCGGATGTAGGGGTGTTTCCTGTGGTGTGGGCTGCCTGCAGGGCATGGTCAGGGTGGATGGGCTACCTGCGGGTCATGGCCAGGAGTTGTAGCGGTGTCCCCTGTGGTGTGGGCTGCCTGAGGGGCATGGTCAGGGTGGATGGGCTGCCTGTGGGGCATGGCCAGGGGTTGTAGGGGTGTCCCCTCTGGTGTAGGCTGCATGTGGGTCATGGGCAGGGTGGATGGGCTGCCTGCGGGGCATGGGCAGGGTGGATGGGCTGCCTGCAGGGCATGGCCAGGGGCTGTAGGGGTGTCTCCTGTGTTGTGGGATGCCTGCGGGGGCATGGGGAGGGTACACCCAGGAGGGCCCACACTTCCAAATCACGTGGAATGCTCACTCACACACCCCGGAATACATGTACCCCGCTCGCACCAGCGAAATCGCATGTAATGCTCACTTATGTACCCCACTCGCACCAGCGAAATCGAGTGTAATGCTCACTCGCGTACCCCGGAATACACGTACCCCGCTCACACGAGCGAAATCACGTGTAATGCTCACTCACATGATACGGCCTCCTCCTCAACCACATCCCCCACCAACCTGGATGACTTGGTGCTGTCTTCCTCAGTACGCCCCTGTGGGGGCTCAGCTGCCCCTTCTGCTGCCGAGGAGTCCAACTCCAACCTTAGCCTCTTGGACCTCCCCTCAGCAGCTGCGACCATGGACGCGGCACCAGACTCCTCACTCCCGGAAGATATCCGAACTTGGGGGGGGGACCTGGGCCTTGCCTCTCCGTCTGGCGGTGGCATCCCTGCCGCTGGGCTCCACAGCACCGTCTCCGCCTTCTTCATCAGTCAATGCTGCAGACAGGGAGAGACAGAACACAGGCATCAGGTCACAGTAAAATGGTCTGCTACACACATGACAGTTGCACATGAGTGTCAGTGTCAGACATCACAGGTGGCATCACACTCCCCGAAACTCATGTCATTTGAACCCGCACACATGCACAAATAAACTGGGATTGTGCAGCAGGCATCAGCATCCATACACACCTAACTTCATGAACATCCAGTGGTTGGCATGATGTCACAAGCAACATGGGGAGTGCCGATCACATGCACACACGCCACCAGACAGACATGCATCTGTACACAGTGCAATCATCGGCAACTATGTCACATCTGCCAATCAGGTACCCAGATGTCAGGGTCCCATGCATCCATGGCATCTCACTGTCACACACATGCTAAACAGACACACTCACATATACACCATGCACGTACATGAAGGTGGGACTAGCATCCATGTGTCACACCCCAACCATGGCATAGTACATACACAGAAATGCAAACATATGTGCATCTCCACATGCAGTTGGGCATCATGCATTGGAACACATACACCATTGATGTGCATCACACATAACTGGATTCGCATGCAGCACAGGCGTGTCCCTGCACACACACATCCATACATGGGCCATGTCAGACATATGTCCAAGCTGCACACTCCTTCCACACCTCAACATGCACTGTGTGGAATGGCATAGCCCAGACACTCACCGCTCAACTCCAGACGGGTCTGCCGCTCTAGGAACTGGTGGTTAAGCACTGGGTTGATGCGTTCCAGGACCCTCATCTTGTCGATGGTAAATTGGACCTGGCGCCCCCTGCATCCGCTGCACGCAAGAGGCGGCCGGCCTTCATGAGGGTCCTGGACCTGTAGTCCTCCCAGCGCTTCCGGATGTGTTTCAAGTCACGGGTTGCCACCCCCTCTGAGTTGATGGCAACCACGATGTACGACCAGGTCCTCTTCCGTCTTTCCTTGTTGGCGCACGGTTGTCTGAAGAGGGCATCATAATGCCCCAGGACTTGCTTCACCAGGATGCCAACTTCTGTGGCTGAGAAGCTGACAGCCCTCTGCCTCTCTGGCTGGGGGTTGCCAGTGGTCTCAGATGGTATTTGCCCCGACATGGCAACCCCCGAGGCAGGTGTAGGTGGGAAACTGGGTCCTGGGGCTGGGCTGTGGAGCGATGGAACACCAGTCAGGTGTCTTCTGTTCCAGCAGGGGTGGTCACAGCAACTGGACCCCTGGCAATGGCTGATGTGCAGGCACCACATAGCAGGGCACAATGGCAGCAGGCAGGCAGCAGTAGATGGCTCATATGAGGCTGCTCGGGGCTCTGTGGGGGCAGGCAAATGGCCTTCTGGGCAGGATCGTGGTCTTCCGTGTGTTGGTGCATGGCCAGCTCAATGCAAAGTGATTTAGCATGTGAACAAAACAGCATGTCAGCGTGTAATTCGAGGAAAGGGCCTTAGCGCGTAAGTGACGTGGCAGACGCTGGCTTTTCCCTTGGCATGGGTTAAAGGTGATCATGGGCCAGCAGCTCACTGTACGTGCTTTTTGTGGAGACAGACAAGTGTGTTGCTACTTCGTGGTGTTTCACGCGCCATCACTTGTGTATCGAGTACCCGTTTTTGAGGTCATAGTAGCCTGTGTGTCCTAAGCGTATGCATTTCTAGTGTCCCTGGGTGCCACTTCGTACTGCGGTAGGTTAATTCCACACACGTGGGCTACTGGGGAATGCGTGCGTGATTTTATTGCAGATTTGGGGTGCCTGAGCATTGTGTGACCCATCATTTTCTCCCAGGGGTCACATACAGCGTTGCAGGAGCACGGGGTGCTGTTTACATCACATACCCTGCCCCCTTCACCCCAATTGCCAGGGAAAATTGTCGTGTACACCTCCCATTGGCACTAGTACATCCGTGCCATGGATGGGAGGCCATGAAAGGTGAGGGGCACCTCAGTTGGGTGTCCTCCACATGTTGGGCGTGGTAAGGGACATGGCTGGGGTGACCAGGGAGTAGGGGGAGTCCAGGGTTTCCAGGGTGGCTGCAGAGGGGGAAGAGGCAGGCGTGCGCAACTTGGCCAGGAGGACCTGCCACGGGTTGGTGCAGTCATTCGAGTGCCGATCACATGCACACACGCCACCAGACAGACATGCATCTGTACACAGTGCAATCATCGGCAACTATGTCACATCTGCCAATCAAGTACCCAGATGTCCGGGTCCCATGCATCCATGGCATCTCACTGTCACACACATGCTAAACAGACACACTCACATGTACACCATGCACGTACATGAAGGTGGGACTAGCATCCATGTGTCACACCCCGACCATGGCATCGTACATACACAGAAATGCAAACATGTGTGCATCTCCACATGCAGTTGGGCATCATGCATTGGAACACATACACCATTGATGTGCATCACACATGACTGGACTCGCAATCAGCACGGGCATGTCCCTGCACACACACATCCATACATGGGCCATGTCAGACATATGTCCAAGCTGCACACTCCTGCCACACCTCAACATGCACTGTGTGGAATGGCATAGCCCAGACACTCACCGCTCAACTCCAGACGGGTCTGCCGCTCTAGGAACTGGTGGTGAAGCACTGGGTTGATGCGTTCTAGGACCCTCATCTTGTCGATGGTAAATTGGACCGGGTGCCCCCTGCATCCGCTGCACGCAAGAGGCGGCCGGCCTTCATGTGCGTCCTGGACCTGTAGTCCTCCCAGCGCTTCTGGATGTGTTTCAAGTCACGGGTTGCCACCCCCTCTGCGGGGATGGCAACCACAATGTCCGACCAGGTCCTCTTCCGTCTTTCCTTGTCGGCGCACGGTTGTCTGAAGAGGGCATCATAATGCCCCAGGACTTGCTCCACCAGGATGCCAACTTCTGTGGCTGAGAAGCTGACAGCCCTCTGCCTCTCTGGCTGGGGGTTGCCAGTGGTCTCAGATGGTGTTTGCCCCGACATGGCAACCCCTGAGGCAGGTGTAGGTGGGCAACTGGGTCCTGGGGCTGGGCTGTGGAGCGATGGAACACCAGTCAGGTGTCTTCTGTTCCACCAGGGGTGGTCACAGCAACTGGACCCCTGGCAATGGCTGATGTGCAGGCACCACATAGCAGGGCACAATGGCAGCAGGCAGCAGTAGATGGCTCATATGAGGCTGCTCGGGGCTCTGGGGGGCAGGCAAATGACCTTCTGGGCAGGAGCGTGGTCTTCCGTGTGTTGTTGCATGGCCAGCTCAATGCAAAGTGATTTAGCATGTGAAAAACACAGCATGTCAGCGTGTAATTCGAGGAAAGGGCCTTAGCGCATAAGTGACGTGGCAGACGCTGGCTTTTCCCTTGGCATGGGTTAAAGGTGATCGTGGGCCAGCAGTTCACTGTACGTGCTTTTTGTGGAGACAGACAAATGTGTTGCTACTTCGTGGTGTTTCACGCGCCATCACTTGTGTATCGCGTACCCGTTTTCGAGGTCATAGTAGCCTGTGTGTCCTAGGCGTATGCGTTTCTAGTGTCCCTGGGTGCCACTGCCTACTGCGGTTGGTTAATTCCACACACGTGGGCTACCGGGGAATGTGTGCGTGGTTTTATTGCAGATTTGGGGTGCCTGAGTATTGTGTGACCCATCATTTTCTCCCAGGGGTCACATACAGCCTTGCAGGAGCACGGGGGTGCTGTTTACATCACGTACCCCGCCACCTTCACCCCAATTGCCAGGGAAAATTGTTGTGTACACCTCCCATTGGCACTAGTACATCCGTGCCATGGTTGGGAGGCCATGAAAGGTGAGGGGCACCTCAGTTGGGTGTCCTCCACATGTTGGGCGTGGTCAGGGACATGGCTGGGGTGACCAGGGAGTAGGGGGAGTGCAGGATTTGCAGGGTGGCTGCAGAGGGGGAAGAGGCAGGCGTGCACAACTTGGCCAGGAGGACCTGCCACGGGTTGGTGCAGTAATTCGAGTGCCGATCACATGCACACACGCCAACAGACAGTCATGCATCTGTACACAGTGCAATCATCGGCAACTATGTCACATCTGCCAATCAGGTACCTAGATGTCCGGGTCCCATGCACCCATGGCATCTCACTGTCACACACATGCTAAACAGACACACTCACATGTACACCATGCACGTACATGAAGGTGGGACTAGCATCCATGTGTCACACCCCAAACATGGCATAGTACATACACAGAAATGCAAACATGTGTGCATCTCCACATGCAGTTGGGCATCATGCATTGGAACACATACACCATTGATGTGCATCACACATGACTGGACTTGCATGCAGCACGGGCATGTCCTTGCACACACACATCCATACATGGGCCATGTCAGACATATGTCCAACCTGCACACTCTTGCCACACCTCAACATGCACTGTGTGGAATGGCATAGCCCAGACACTCACCGCTCAACTCCAGACGGGTCTGCCGCTCTAGGAACTGGTGGTGAAGCACTGGGTTGATGCGTTCCAGGACCCTCATCTTGTCGATGGTAAATTGGACCTGGCGCCCCCTGCATCCGCTGCACGCAAGAGGCGGCCGGCCTTCATGTGGGTCCTGGACCTGTAGTCCTCCCAGCACTTCTGGATGTGTTTCAAGTCACGGGTTGCCACCCCCTCTGCGGTGATGGCAACCACGATGTCCGACCAGGTCCTCTTCCATCTTTCCTTGTCGCCGCACGGTTGTCTGAAGAGGGCATCATAATGCCCCAGGACTTCCTCCACCAGGATGCCAACTTCTGTGGCTGAGGAGATGACAGCCCTCTGCCTCTCTGGCTGGGGGTTGCCAGTGGTCTCAGATGGTGTTTGCCCCGACATGGCAACCCCCGAGGCAGGTGTAGGTGGGCAACTGGGTCCTGGGGCTGGGCTGTGGAGCGATGGAACACCAGTCAGGTGTCTTCTGTTCCAGCAGGGGTGGTCACAGCAACTGGACCCCTGGCAATGGCTGATGTGCAGGCACCACATAGCAGGGCACAATGGCAGCAGGCAGGCAGCAGTAGATGGCTCATATGAGGCTGCTCGGGGCTCTGGGGGGCAGGCAAATGACCTTCTGGGCAGGAGCGTGGTCTTCCGTGTGTTGTTGCATGGCCAGCTCAATGCAAAGTGATTTAGCATGTGAAAAACACAGCATGTCAGCGTGTAATTCGAGGAAAGGGCCTTAGCGCATAAGTGACATGGCAGACGCTGGCTTTTCCCTTGGCATGGGTTAAAGGTGATCGTGGGCCAGCAGTTCACTGTACGTGCTTTTTGTGGAGACAGACAAATGTGTTGCTACTTCGTGGTGTTTCACGCGCCATCACTTGTGTATCGCGTACCCGTTTTCGAGGTCATAGTAGCCTGTGTGTCCTAGGCGTATGCGTTTCTAGTGTCCCTGGGTGCCACTGCCTACTGCGGTTGGTTAATTCCACACACGTGGGCTACCGGGGAATGTGTGCGTGGTTTTATTGCAGATTTGGGGTGCCTGAGTATTGTGTGACCCATCATTTTCTCCCAGGGGTCACATACAGCCTTGCAGGAGCACGGGGGTGCTGTTTACATCACGTACCCCGCCACCTTCACCCCAATTGCCAGGGAAAATTGTTGTGTACACCTCCCATTGGCACTAGTACATCCGTGCCATGGTTGGGAGGCCATGAAAGGTGAGGGGCACCTCAGTTGGGTGTCCTCCACATGTTGGGCGTGGTCAGGGACATGGCTGGGGTGACCAGGGAGTAGGGGGAGTGCAGGATTTGCAGGGTGGCTGCAGAGGGGGAAGAGGCAGGCGTGCACAACTTGGCCAGGAGGACCTGCCACGGGTTGGTGCAGTAATTCGAGTGCCGATCACATGCACACACGCCAACAGACAGTCATGCATCTGTACACAGTGCAATCATCGGCAACTATGTCACATCTGCCAATCAGGTACCTAGATGTCCGGGTCCCATGCACCCATGGCATCTCACTGTCACACACATGCTAAACAGACACACTCACATGTACACCATGCACGTACATGAAGGTGGGACTAGCATCCATGTGTCACACCCCAAACATGGCATAGTACATACACAGAAATGCAAACATGTGTGCATCTCCACATGCAGTTGGGCATCATGCATTGGAACACATACACCATTGATGTGCATCACACATGACTGGACTTGCATGCAGCACGGGCATGTCCTTGCACACACACATCCATACATGGGCCATGTCAGACATATGTCCAAGCTGCACACTCTTGCCACACCTCAACATGCACTGTGTGGAATGGCATAGCCCAGACACTCACCGCTCAACTCCAGACGGGTCTGCCGCTCTAGGAACTGGTGGTGAAGCACTGGGTTGATGCGTTCCAGGACCCTCATCTTGTCGATGGTAAATTGGACCTGGTGCCCCCTGCATCCGCTGCACGCAAGAGGCGGCCGGCCTTCATGTGGGTCCTGGACCTGTAGTCCTCCCAGCACTTCTGGATGTGTTTCAAGTCACGGGTTGCCACCCCCTCTGCGGTGATGGCAACCACGATGTCCGACCAGGTCCTCTTCCATCTTTCCTTGTCGGCGCACGGTTGTCTGAAGAGGGCATCATAATGCCCCAGGACTTCCTCCACCAGGATGCCAACTTCTGTGGCTGAGAAGCTGACAGCCCTCTGCCTCTCTGGCTGGGGGTTGCCAGTGGTCTCAGATGGTGTTTGCCCCGACATGGCAACCCCCGAGGCAGGTGTAGGTGGGCAACTGGGTCCTGGGGCTGGGCTGTGGAGCGATGGAACACCAGTCAGGTGTCTTCTGTTCCAGCAGGGGTGGTCACAGCAACTGGACCCCTGGCAATGGCTGATGTGCAGGCACCACATAGCAGGGCACAATGGCAGCAGGCAGGCAGCAGTAGATGGCTCATATGAGGCTGCTCGGGGCTCTGGGGGGCAGGCAAATGGCCTTCTGGGCAGGAGCGTGGTCTTCCATGTGTTGGTGCATGGCCAGCTCAATGCAAAGTGATTTAGCATGTGAAAAAAACAGCATGTCAGCGTGTAATTCGAGGAAAGGGCCTTAGTGTGTAAGTGACGTGGCAGACGCTGGCTTTTCCCTTGGCATGGGTTAAAGGTGATCATGGGCCAGCAGTTCAATGTACGTGCTTTTTGTGGAGACAGACAAGTGTGTTGCTACTTTGTGGTGTTTCACGCGCCATCACTTGTGTATCCCGTACCCGTTTGAGGTCATAGTAGCCTGTGTGTCCTAAGCGTATGCGTTTCTAGTGTCCCTGGGTGCCACTGCGTACTGCGCTTGGTTAATTCCACACATGTGGGCTACCGGGGAATGTGTGCGTGGTTTTATTGCAGATTTGGGGTGCCTGAGCATTGTGTGACCCATCATTTTCTCCCAGGGGTCACATACAGCCTTGCAGGAGCACAGGGGTGCTGTTTACATCACGTACCCCGCCCCCTTCACCCCAATTGCCAGGGAAAATTGTCGTGTACACCTCCCATTGACACTAGTACATCCGTGCCATGGTTGGGAGGCCATGAAAGGTGAGGGGCACCTCAGTTGGGTGTCCTCCACATGTTGGGCGTGGTCAGGGACATGGCTGGGGTGACCAGGGAGTAGGGGGGAGTCCAGGGTTTCCAGGGTGGCTGCAGAGGGGGAAGAGGCAGGCGTGCGCAACTTGGCCAGGAGGACCTGCCACGGGTTGGTGCAGTCATTCGAGTGCTGATCACATGCACACACGCCACCAGACAGACATGCATCTGTACACAGTGCAATCATCGGCAACTATGTCACATCTGCCAATCAGGTACCCAGATGTCAGGGTCCCATGCATCCATGGCATCTCACTGTCACACACATGCTAAACAGACACACTCACATATACACCATGCACGTACATGAAGGTGGGACTAGCATCCATGTGTCACACCCCAACCATGGCATAGTACATACACAGAAATGCAAACATATGTGCATCTCCACATGCAGTTGGGCATCATGCATTGGAACACATACACCATTGATGTGCATCACACATGACTGGATTCGCATGCAGCACAGGCGTGTCCCTGCACACACACATCCATACATGGGCCATGTCAGACATATGTCCAAGCTGCACACTCCTTCCACACCTCAACATGCACTGTGTGGAATGGCATAGCCCAGACACTCACCGCTCAACTCCAGACGGGTCTGCCGCTCTAGGAACTGGTGGTTAAGCACTGGGTTGATGCGTTCCAGGACCCTCATCTTGTCGATGGTAAATTGGACCTGGCGCCCCCTGCATCCGCTGCACGCAAGAGGCGGCCGGCCTTCATGAGGGTCCTGGACCTGTAGTCCTCCCAGCGCTTCCGGATGTGTTTCAAGTCACGGGTTGCCACCCCCTCTGAGTTGATGGCAACCACGATGTACGACCAGGTCCTCTTCCGTCTTTCCTTGTTGGCGCACGGTTGTCTGAAGAGGGCATCATAATGCCCCAGGACTTGCTTCACCAGGATGCCAACTTCTGTGGCTGAGAAGCTGACAGCCCTCTGCCTCTCTGGCTGGGGGTTGCCAGTGGTCTCAGATGGTATTTGCCCCGACATGGCAACCCCCGAGGCAGGTGTAGGTGGGCAACTGGGTCCTGGGGCTGGGCTGTGGAGCGATGGAACACCAGTCAGGTGTCTTCTGTTCCAGCAGGGGTGGTCACAGCAACTGGACCCCTGGCAATGGCTGATGTGCAGGCACCACATAGCAGGGCACAATGGCAGCAGGCAGGCAGCAGTAGATGGCTCATATGAGGCTGCTCGGGGCTCTGTGGGGGCAGGCAAATGGCCTTCTGGGCAGGATCGTGGTCTTCCGTGTGTTGGTGCATGGCCAGCTCAATGCAAAGTGATTTAGCATGTGAACAAAACAGCATGTCAGCGTGTAATTCGAGGAAAGGGCCTTAGCGCGTAAGTGACGTGGCAGACGCTGGCTTTTCCCTTGGCATGGGTTAAAGGTGATCATGGGCCAGCAGCTCACTGTACGTGCTTTTTGTGGAGACAGACAAGTGTGTTGCTACTTCGTGGTGTTTCACGCGCCATCACTTGTGTATCGAGTACCCGTTTTTGAGGTCATAGTAGCCTGTGTGTCCTAAGCGTATGCGTTTCTAGTGTCCCTGGGTGCCACTTCGTACTGCGGTAGGTTAATTCCACACACGTGGCCTACCGGGGAATGCGTGCGTGATTTTATTGCAGATTTGGGGTGCCTGAGCATTGTGTGACCCATCATTTTCTCCCAGGGGTCACATACAGCGTTGCAGGAGCACGGGGTGCTGTTTACATCACATACCCTGCCCCCTTCACCCCAATTGCCAGGGAAAATTGTCGTGTACACCTCCCATTGGCACTAGTACATCCGTGCCATGGATGGGAGGCCATGAAAGGTGAGGGGCACCTCAGTTGGGTGTCCTCCACATGTTGGGCGTGGTAAGGGACATAGCTGGGGTGACCAGGGAGTAGGGGGAGTCCAGGGTTTCCAGGGTGGCTGCAGAGGGGGAAGAGGCAGGCGTGCGCAACTTGGCCAGGAGGACCTGCCACGGGTTGGTGCAGTCATTCGAGTGCCGATCACATGCACACACGCCACCAGACAGACATGCATCTGTACACAGTGCAATCATCGGCAACTATGTCACATCTGCCAATCAAGTACCCAGATGTCCGGGTCCCATGCATCCATGGTATCTCACTGTCACACACATGCTAAACAGACACACTCACATGTACACCATGCACGTACATGAAGGTGGGACTAGCATCCATGTGTCACACCCCAACCATGGCATCGTACATACACAGAAATGCAAACATGTGTGCATCTCCACATGCAGTTGGGCATCATGCATTGGAACACATACACCATTGATGTGCATCACACATGACTGGACTCGCAATCAGCACGGGCATGTCCCTGCACACACACATCCATACATGGGCCATGTCAGACATATGTCCAAGCTGCACACTCCTGCCACACCTCAACACGCACTGTGTGGAATGGCATAGCCCAGACACTCACCGCTCAACTCCAGACGGGTCTGCCGCTCTAGGAACTGGTGGTGAAGCACTGGGTTGATGCGTTCTAGGACCCTCATCTTGTCGATGGTAAATTGGACCGGGCGCCCCCTGCATCCGCTGCACGCAAGAGGCGGCCGGCCTTCATGTGCGTCCTGGACCTGTAGTCCTCCCAGCGCTTCTGGATGTGTTTCAAGTCACGGGTTGCCACCCCCTCTGCGGTGATGGCAACCACAATGTCCGACCAGGTCCTCTTCCGTCTTTCCTTGTCGGCGCACGGTTGTCTGAAGAGGGCATCATAATGCCCCAGGACTTGCTCCACCAGGATGCCAACTTCTGTGGCTGAGAAGCTGACAGCCCTCTGCCTCTCTGGCTGGGGGTTGCCAGTGGTCTCAGATGGTGTTTGCCCCGACATGGCAACCCCTGAGGCAGGTGTAGGTGGGCAACTGGGTCCTGGGGCTGGGCTGTGGAGCGATGGAACACCAGTCAGGTGTCTTCTGTTCCACCAGGGGTGGTCACAGCAACTGGACCCCTGGCAATGGCTGATGTGCAGGCACCACATAGCAGGGCACAATGGAAGCAGGCAGCAGTAGATGGCTCATATGAGGCTGCTCGGGGCTCTGGGGGGCAGGCAAATGACCTTCTGGGCAGGAGCGTGGTCTTCCGTGTGTTGTTGCATGGCCAGCTCAATGCAAAGTGATTTAGCATGTGAAAAACACAGCATGTCAGCGTGTAATTCGAGGAAAGGGCCTTAGCGCATAAGTGACATGGCAGACGCTGGCTTTTCCCTTGGCATGGGTTAAAGGTGATCGTGGGCCAGCAGTTCACTGTACGTGCTTTTTGTGGAGACAGACAAATGTGTTGCTACTTCGTGGTGTTTCACGCGCCATCACTTGTGTATCGCGTACCCGTTTTCGAGGTCATAGTAGCCTGTGTGTCCTAGGCGTATGCGTTTCTAGTGTCCCTGGGTGCCACTGCCTACTGCGGTTGGTTAATTCCACACACGTGGGCTACCGGGGAATGTGTGCGTGGTTTTATTGCAGATTTGGGGTGCCTGAGTATTGTGTGACCCATCATTTTCTCCCAGGGGTCACATACAGCCTTGCAGGAGCACGGGGGTGCTGTTTACATCACGTACCCTGCCACCTTCACCCCAATTGCCAGGGAAAATTGTTGTGTACACCTCCCATTGGCACTAGTACATCCGTGCCATGGTTGGGAGGCCATGAAAGGTGAGGGGCACCTCAGTTGGGTGTCCTCCACATGTTGGGCGTGGTCAGGGACATGGCTGGGGTGACCAGGGAGTAGGGGGAGTGCAGGATTTGCAGGGTGGCTGCAGAGGGGGAAGAGGCAGGCGTGCACAACTTGGCCAGGAGGACCTGCCACGGGTTGGTGCAGTAATTCGAGTGCCGATCACATGCACACACGCCAACAGACAGTCATGCATCTGTACACAGTGCAATCATCGGCAACTATGTCACATCTGCCAATCAGGTACCTAGATGTCCGGGTCCCATGCACCCATGGCATCTCACTGTCACACACATGCTAAACAGACACACTCACATGTACACCATGCACGTACATGAAGGTGGGACTAGCATCCATGTGTCACACCCCAAACATGGCATAGTACATACACAGAAATGCAAACATGTGTGCATCTCCACATGCAGTTGGGCATCATGCATTGGAACACATACACCATTGATGTGCATCACACATGACTGGACTTGCATGCAGCACGGGCATGTCCATGCACACACACATCCATACATGGGCCATGTCAGACATATGTCCAAGCTCCACACTCTTGCCACACCTCAACATGCACTGTGTGGAATGGCATAGCCCAGACACTCACCGCTCAACTCCAGACGGGTCTGCCGCTCTAGGAACTGGTGGTGAAGCACTGGGTTGATGCGTTCCAGGACCCTCATCTTGTCGATGGTAAATTGGACCTGGCGCCCCCTGCATCCGCTGCACGCAAGAGGCGGCCGGCCTTCATGTGGGTCCTGGACCTGTAGTCCTCCCAGCACTTCTGGATGTGTTTCAAGTCACGGGTTGCCACCCCCTCTGCGGTGATGGCAACCACGATGTCCGACCAGGTCCTCTTCCATCTTTCCTTGTCGGCGCACGGTTGTCTGAAGAGGGCATCATAATGCCCCAGGACTTCCTCCACCAGGGTGCCAACTTCTGTGGCTGAGAAGCTGACAGCCCTCTGCCTCTCTGGCTGGGGGTTGCCAGTGGTCTCAGATGGTGTTTGCCCCGACATGGCAACCCCCGAGGCAGGTGTAGGTGGGCAACTGGGTCCTGGGGCTGGGCTGTGGAGCGATGGAACACCAGTCAGGTGTCTTCTGTTCCAGCAGGGGTGGTCACAGCAACTGGACCCCTGGCAATGGCTGATGTGCAGGCACCACATAGCGGGGCACAATGGCAGCAGGCAGGCAGCAGTAGATGGCTCATATGAGGCTGCTCGGGGCTCTGGGGGGCAGGCAAATGGCCTTCTGGGCAGGAGCGTGGTCTTCCGTGTGTTGGTGCATGGCCAGCTCAATGCAAAGTGATTTAGCATGTGAAAAAAACAGCATGTCAGCGTGTAATTCGAGGAAAGGGCCTTAGTGTGTAAGTGACGTGGCAGACGCTGGCTTTTCCCTTGGCATGGGTTAAAGGTGATCATGGGCCAGCAGTTCAATGTACGTGCTTTTTGTGGAGACAGACAAGTGTGTTGCTACTTCGTGGTGTTTCACGCGCCATCACTTGTGTATCCCGTACCCGTTTGAGGTCATAGTAGCCTGTGTGTCCTAAGCGTATGCGTTTCTAGTGTCCCTGGGTGCCACTGCGTACTGCGCTTGGTTAATTCCACACACGTGGGCTACCGGGGAATGTGTGCGTGGTTTTATTGCAGATTTGGGGTGCCTGAGCATTGTGTGACCCATCATTTTCTCCCAGGGGTCACATACAGCCTTGCAGGAGCACAGGGGTGCTGTTTACATCACGTACCCCGCCCCCTTCACCCCAATTGCCAGGGAAAATTGTCGTGTACACCTCCCATTGACACTAGTACATCCGTGCCATGGTTGGGAGGCCATGAAAGGTGAGGGGCACCTCAGTTGGGTGTCCTCCACATGTTGGGCGTGGTCAGGGACATGGCTGGGGTGACCAGGGAGTAGGGGGAGTCCAGGGTTTCCAGGGTGGCTGCAGAGGGGGAAGAGGCAGGCGTGCGCAACTTGGCCAGGAGGACCTGCCACGGGTTGGTGCAGTCATTCGAGTGCTGATCACATGCACACACGCCACCAGACAGACATGCATCTGTACACAGTGCAATCATCGGCAACTATGTCACATCTGCCAATCAGGTACCCAGATGTCAGGGTCCCATGCATCCATGGCATCTCACTGTCACACACATGCTAAACAGACACACTCACATATACACCATGCACGTACATGAAGGTGGGACTAGCATCCATGTGTCACACCCCAACCATGGCATAGTACATACACAGAAATGCAAACATATGTGCATCTCCACATGCAGTTGGGCATCATGCATTGGAACACATACACCATTGATGTGCATCACACATGACTGGATTCGCATGCAGCACGGGCATGTCCCTGCACACACACATCCATACATGGGCCATGTCAGACATATGTCCAAGCTGCACACTCCTTCCACACCTCAACATGCACTGTGTGGAATGGCATAGCCCAGACACTCACCGCTCAACTCCAGACGGGTCTGCCGCTCTAGGAACTGGTGGTTAAGCACTGGGTTGATGCGTTCCAGGACCCTCATCTTGTCGATGGTAAATTGGACCTGGCGCCCCCTGCATCCGCTGCACGCAAGAGGCGGCCGGCCTTCATGAGGGTCCTGGACCTGTAGTCCTCCCAGCGCTTCCGGATGTGTTTCAAGTCACGGGTTGCCACCCCCTCTGAGTTGATGGCAACCACGATGTACGACCAGGTCCTCTTCCGTCTTTCCTTGTTGGCGCACGGTTGTCTGAAGAGGGCATCATAATGCCCCAGGACTTGCTTCACCAGGATGCCAACTTCTGTGGCTGAGAAGCTGACAGCCCTCTGCCTCTCTGGCTGGGGGTTGCCAGTGGTCTCAGATGGTATTTGCCCCGACATGGCAACCCCCGAGGCAGGTGTAGGTGGGCAACTGGGTCCTGGGGCTGGGCTGTGGAGCGATGGAACACCAGTCAGGTGTCTTCTGTTCCAGCAGGGGTGGTCACAGCAACTGGACCCCTGGCAATGGCTGATGTGCAGGCACCACATAGCAGGGCACAATGGCAGCAGGCAGGCAGCAGTAGATGGCTCATATGAGGCTGCTCGGGGCTCTGTGGGGGCAGGCAAATGGCCTTCTGGGCAGGATCGTGGTCTTCCGTGTGTTGGTGCATGGCCAGCTCAATGCAAAGTGATTTAGCATGTGAACAAAACAGCATGTCAGCGTGTAATTCGAGGAAAGGGCCTTAGCGCGTAAGTGACGTGGCAGACGCTGGCTTTTCCCTTGGCATGGGTTAAAGGTGATCATGGGCCAGCAGCTCACTGTACGTGCTTTTTGTGGAGACAGACAAGTGTGTTGCTACTTCGTGGTGTTTCACGCGCCATCACTTGTGTATCGAGTACCGTTTTTGAGGTCATAGTAGCCTGTGTGTCCTAAGCGTATGCGTTTCTAGTGTCCCTGGGTGCCACTTCGTACTGCGGTAGGTTAATTCCACACACGTGGGCTACCGGGGAATGCGTGCGTGATTTTATTGCAGATTTGGGGTGCCTGAGCATTGTGTGACCCATCATTTTCTCCCAGGGGTCACATACAGCGTTGCAGGAGCACGGGGTGCTGTTTACATCACATACCCTGCCCCCTTCACCCCAATTGCCAGGGAAAATTGTTGTGTACACCTCCCATTGGCACTAGTACATCCGTGCCATGGATGGGAGGCCATGAAAGGTGAGGGGCACCTCAGTTGGGTGTCCTCTACATGTTGGGCGTGGTAAGGGACATGGCTGGGGTGACCAGGGAGTAGGGGGAGTCCAGGGTTTCCAGGGTGGCTGCAGAGGGGGAAGAGGCAGGCGTGCGCAACTTGGCCAGGAGGACCTGCCACGGGTTGGTGCAGTCATTCGAGTGCCGATCACATGCACACACGCCACCAGACAGACATGCATCTGTACACAGTGCAATCATCGGCAACTATGTCACATCTGCCAATCAAGTACCCAGATGTCCGGGTCCCATGCATCCATGGCATCTCACTGTCACACACATGCTAAACAGACACACTCACATGTACACCATGCACGTACATGAAGGTGGGACTAGCATCCATGTGTCACACCCCAACCATGGCATCGTACATACACAGAAATGCAAACATGTGTGCATCTCCACATGCAGTTGGGCATCATGCATTGGAACACATACACCATTGATGTGCATCACACATGACTGGACTCGCAATCAGCACGGGCATGTCCCTGCACACACACATCCATACATGGGCCATGTCAGACATATGTCCAAGCTGCACACTCCTGCCACACCTCAACATGCACTGTGTGGAATGGCATAGCCCAGACACTCACCGCTCAACTCC
The DNA here is from genome assembly GCF_040938575.1 of Ambystoma mexicanum. Lineage (NCBI taxonomy): Eukaryota > Metazoa > Chordata > Amphibia > Caudata > Ambystomatidae > Ambystoma > Ambystoma mexicanum. The sequence continues at coordinate 518,835,894 of NC_090930.1, read as the reverse complement.
AGACGGGTCTGCCGCTCTCGGAACTGGTGGTGAAGCACTGGGTTGATGCGTTCTAGGACCCTCATCTTGTCGATGGTAAATTGGACCGGGCGCCCCCTGCATCCGCTGCACGCAAGAGGCGGCCGGCCTTCATGTGCGTCCTGGACCTGTAGTCCTCCCAGCGCTTCTGGATGTGTTTCAAGTCACGGGTTGCCACCCCCTCTGCGGTGATGGCAACCACAATGTCCGACCAGGTCCTCTTCCGTCTTTCCTTGTCGGCGCACGGTTGTCTGAAGAGGGCATCATAATGCCCCAGGACTTGCTCCACCAGGATGCCAACTTCTGTGGCTGAGAAGCTGACAGCCCTCTGCCTCTCTGGCTGGGGGTTGCCAGTGGTCTCAGATGGTGTTTTGCCCCGACATGGCAACCCCTGAGGCAGGTGTAGGTGGGCAACTGGGTCCTGGGGCTGGGCTGTGGAGCGATGGAACACCAGTCAGGTGTCTTCTGTTCCACCAGGGGTGGTCACAGCAACTGGACCCCTGGCAATGGCTGATGTGCAGGCACCACATAGCAGGGCACAATGGCAGCAGGCAGCAGTAGATGGCTCATATGAGGCTGCTCGGGGCTCTGGGGGGCAGGCAAATGACCTTCTGGGCAGGAGCGTGGTCTTCCGTGTGTTGTTGCATGGCCAGCTCAATGCAAAGTGATTTAGCATGTGAAAAACACAGCATGTCAGCGTGTAATTCGAGGAAAGGGCCTTAGCGCATAAGTGACGTGGCAGACGCTGGCTTTTCCCTTGGCATGGGTTAAAGGTGATCGTGGGCCAGCAGTTCACTGTACGTGCTTTTTGTGGAGACAGACAAATGTGTTGCTACTTCGTGGTGTTTCACGCGCCATCACTTGTGTATCGCGTACCCGTTTTCGAGGTCATAGTAGCCTGTGTGTCCTAGGCGTATGCGTTTCTAGTGTCCCTGGGTGCCACTGCCTACTGCGGTTGGTTAATTCCACACACGTGGGCTACCGGGGAATGTGTGCGTGGTTTTATTGCAGATTTGGGGTGCCTGAGTATTGTGTGACCCATCATTTTCTCCCAGGGGTCACATACAGCCTTGCAGGAGCACGGGGGTGCTGTTTACATCACGTACCCCGCCACCTTCACCCCAATTGCCAGGGAAAATTGTTGTGTACACCTCCCATTGGCACTAGTACATCCGTGCCATGGTTGGGAGGCCATGAAAGGTGAGGGGCACCTCAGTTGGGTGTCCTCCACATGTTGGGCGTGGTCAGGGACATGGCTGGGGTGACCAGGGAGTAGGGGGAGTGCAGGATTTGCAGGGTGGCTGCAGAGGGGGAAGAGGCAGGCGTGCACAACTTGGCCAGGAGGACCTGCCACGGGTTGGTGCAGTAATTCGAGTGCCGATCACATGCACACATGCCAACAGACAGTCATGCATCTGTACACCGTGCAATCATCGGCAACTATGTCACATCTGCCAATCAGGTACCTAGATGTCCGGGTCCCATGCACCCATGGCATCTCACTGTCACACACATGCTAAACAGACACACTCACATGTACACCATGCACGTACATGAAGGTGGGACTAGCATCCATGTGTCACACCCCAAACATGGCATAGTACATACATAGAAATGCAAACATGTGTGCATCTCCACATGCAGTTGGGCATCATGCATTGGAACACATACACCATTGATGTGCATCACACATGACTGGACTTGCATGCAGCACGGGCATGTCCATGCACACACACATCCATACATGGGCCATGTCAGACATATGTCCAAGCTGCACACTCTTGCCACACCTCAACATGCACTGTGTGGAATGGCATAGCCCAGACACTCACCGCTCAACTCCAGACGGGTCTGCCGCTCTAGGAACTGGTGGTGAAGCACTGGGTTGATGCGTTCCAGGACCCTCATCTTGTCGATGGTAAATTGGACCTGGCGCCCCCTGCATCCGCTGCACGCAAGAGGCGGCCGGCCTTCATGTGGGTCCTGGACCTGTAGTCCTCCCAGCGCTTCTGGATGTGTTTCAAGTCACGGGTTGCCACCCCCTCTGCGGTGATGGCAACCACGATGTCCGACCAGGTCCTCTTCCATCTTTCCTTGTCGGCGCACGGTTGTCTGAAGAGGGCATCATAATGCCCCAGGACTTCCTCCACCAGGATGCCAACTTCTGTGGCTGAGAAGCTGACAGCCCTCTGCCTCTCTGGCTGGGGGTTGCCAGTGGTCACAGATGGTGTTTGCCCCGACATGGCAACCCCCGAGGCAGGTGTAGGTGGGCAACTGGGTCCTGGGGCTGGGCTGTGGAGCGATGGAACACCAGTCAGGTGTCTTCTGTTCCAGCAGGGGTGGTCACAGCAACTGGACCCCTGGCAATGGCTGATGTGCAGGCACCACATAGCAGGGCACAATGGCAGCAGGCAGGCAGCAGTAGATGGCTCATATGAGGCTGCTCGGGGCTCTGGGGGGCAGGCAAATGGCCTTCTGGGCAGGAGCGTGGTCTTCCGTGTGTTGGTGCATGGCCAGCTCAATGCAAAGTGATTTAGCATGTGAAAAAAACAGCATGTCAGCGTGTAATTCGAGGAAAGGGCCTTAGTGTGTAAGTGACGTGGCAGACGCTGGCTTTTCCCTTGGCATGGGTTAAAGGTGATCATGGGCCAGCAGTTCAATGTACGTGCTTTTTGTGGAGACAGACAAGTGTGTTGCTACTTCGTGGTGTTTCACGCGCCATCACTTGTGTATCCCGTACCCGTTTGAGGTCATAGTAGCCTGTGTGTCCTAAGCGTATGCGTTTCTAGTGTCCCTGGGTGCCACTGCGTACTGCGCTTGGTTAATTCCACACACGTGGGCTACCGGGGAATGTGTGCGTGGTTTTATTGCAGATTTGGGGTGCCTGAGCATTGTGTGACCCATCATTTTCTCCCAGGGGTCACATACAGCCTTGCAGGAGCACAGGGGTGCTGTTTACATCACGTACCCCGCCCCCTTCACCCCAATTGCCAGGGAAAATTGTTGTGTACACCTCCCATTGACACTAGTACATCCGTGCCATGGTTGGGAGGCCATGAAAGGTGAGGGGCACCTCAGTTGGGTGTCCTCCACATGTTGGGCGTGGTCAGGGACATGGCTGGGGTGACCAGGGAGTAGGGGGAGTCCAGGGTTTCCAGGGTGGCTGCAGAGGGGGAAGAGGCAGGCGTGCGCAACTTGGCCAGGAGGACCTGCCACGGGTTGGTGCAGTCATTCGAGTGCTGATCACATGCACACACGCCACCAGACAGACATGCATCTGTACACAGTGCAATCATCGGCAACTATGTCACATCTGCCAATCAGGTACCCAGATGTCCGGGTCCCATGCATCCATGGCATCTCACTGTCACACACATGCTAAACAGACACACTCACATGTACACCATGCACGTACATGAAGGTGGGACTAGCATCCATGTGTCACACCCCAACCATGGCATAGTACATACACAGAAATGCAAACATGTGTGCATCTCCACATGCAGTTGGGCATCATGCATTGGAACACATACACCATTGATGTGCATCACACATGACTGGACTCGCATGCAGCACGGGCATGTCCCTGCACACACACATCCAAACATGGGCCATGTCAGACATATGTCCAAGCTGCACACTCTTGCCACACCTCAACATGCACTGTGTGGAATGGCATAGCCCAGACACTCACCGTTCAACTCCAGACGGGTCTGCCGCTCTAGGAACTGGTGGTGAAGCACTGGGTTGATGCGTTCCAGGACCCTCATCTTGTCGATGGTAAATTGGACCTGGCGCCCCCTGCATCCGCTGCACGCAAGAGGCGGCCGGCCTTCATGTGGGTCCTGGACCTTTAGTCCTCCCAGCACTTCTGGATGTGTTTCAAGTCACGGGTTGCCACCCCCTCTGCGGTGATGGCAACCACGATGTCCGACCAGGTCCTCTTCCGTCTTTCCTTGTCGGCGCACGGTTGTCTGAAGAGGGCATCATAATGCCCCAGGACTTGCTCCACCAGGATGCCAACTTCTGTGGCTGAGAAGATGACAGCCCTCTGCCTCTCTGGCTGGGGGTTGCCAGTGGTCTCAGATGGTGTTTGCCCCGACATGGCAACCCCCGAGGCAGGTGTAGGTGGGCAACTGGGTCCTGGGGCTGGGCTGTGGAGCGATGGAACACCAGTCAGGTGTCTTCTGTTCCAGCAGGGGTGGTCACAGCAACTGGACCCCTGGCAATGGCTGATGTGCAGGCACCACATAGCAGGGCACAATGGCAGCAGGCAGGCAGCAGTAGATGGCTCATATGAGGCTGCTCGGGGCTCTGGGGGGCAGGCAAATGGCCTTCTGGGCAGGAGCGTGGTCTTCCGTGTGTTGGTGCATGGCCAGCTCAATGCAAAGTGATTTAACATGTGAAAAAAACAGCATGTCAGCGTGTAATTCGAGGAAAGGGCCTTAGTGTGTAAGTGACGTGGCAGACGCTGGCTTTTCCCTTGGCATGGGTTAAAGGTGATCATGGGCCAGCAGTTCAATGTACGTGCTTTTTGTGGAGACAGACAAGTGTGTTGCTACTTCGTGGTGTTTCACGCGCCATCACTTGTGTATCCCGTACCCATTTGAGGTCATAGTAGCCTGTGTGTCCAAAGCGTATGCGTTTCTAGTGTCCCTGGGTGCCACTGCGTACTGCGCTTGGTTAATTCCACACACGTGGGCTACCGGGGAATGTGTGTGTGGTTTTATTGCAGATTTGGGGTGCCTGTGCATTGTGTGACCCATCATTTTCTCCCAGGGGTCACATACAGCCTTGCAGGAGCACAGGGGTGCTGTTTACATCACGTACCCCGCCCCCTTCACCCCAATTGCCAGGGAAAAGTGTTGTGTACAGCTCCCATTGACACTAGTACATCTGTGCCATGGTTGGGAGGCCATGAAAGGTGAGGGGACCTCAGTTGGGTGTCCTCCACATGTTGGGCGTGGTCAGGGACATGGCTGGTGTGACCAGGGAGTAGGGGGAGTCCAGAGTTTCCAGGGTGGCTGCAGAGGGGGAAGAGGCAGGCGTGCGCAACTTGGCCAGGAGGACCTGCCACGGGTTGGTGCAGTCATTCGAGTGCCGATCACATGCACACACGCCACCAGACAGACATGCATCTGTACACAGTGCAATCATCGGCAACTATGTCACATCTGCCAATCAGGTACCAGATGTCCGGGTCCCATGCATCCATGGCATCTCACTGTCACACACATGCTAAACAGACACACTCACATGTACACCATGCACGTACATGAAGGTGGGACTAGCATCCATGTGTCACACCCCAACCATGGCATAGTACATACTCAGAAATGCAAACATGTGTGCATCTCCACATGCAGTTGGGCATCATGCATTGGAACACATACACCATTGATGTGCATCACACATGACTGGACTCGCATGCAGCACGGGCATGTCCCTGCACACACACATCCAAACATGGGCCATGTCAGACATATGTCCAAGCTGCACACTCTTGCCACACCTCAACATGCACTGTGTGGAATGGCATAGCCCAGACACTCACCGTTCAACTCCAGACGGGTCTGCCGCTCTAGGAACTGGTGGTGAAGCACTGGGTTGATGCGTTCCAGGACCCTCATCTTGTCGATGGTAAATTGGACCTGGCGCCCCCTGCATCCGCTGCACGCAAGAGGCGGCCGGCCTTCATGTGGGTCCTGGACCTTTAGTCCTCCCAGCACTTCTGGATGTGTTTCAAGTCACGGGTTGCCACCCCCTCTGCGGTGATGGCAACCACGATGTCCGACCAGGTCCTCTTCCGTCTTTCCTTGTCGGCGCACGGTTGTCTGAAGAGGGCATCATAATGCCCCAGGACTTGCTCCACCAGGATGCCAACTTCTGTGGCTGAGAAGCTGACAGCCCTCTGCCTCTCTGGCTGGGGGTTGCCAGTGGTCTCAGATGGTGTTTGCCCCGACATGGCAAACCCCGAGGCAGGTGTAGGTGGGCAACTGGGTCCTGGGGCTGGGCTGTGGAACGATGGAACACCAGTCAGGTGTCTTCTGTTCCAGCAGGGGTGGTCACAGCAACTGGACCCATGGCAATGGCTGATGTGCAGGCACCACATAGCAGGGCACAATGGCAGCAGGCAGGCAGCAGTAGATGGCTCATATGAGGCTGCTCGGGGCTCTGGGGGGCAGGCAAATGACCTTCTGGGCAGGAGCGTGGTCTTCCGTGTGTTGTTGCATGGCCAGCTCAATGCAAAGTGATTTAGCATGTGAAAAAAACAGCATGTCAGCGTGTAATTCGAGGAAAGGGCCTTAGTGCTTAAGTGACGTGGCAGACGCTGGCTTTTCCCTTGGCATGGGTTAAAGGTGATCGTGGGCCAGCAGTTCACTGTACGTGCTTTTTGTGGAGACAGACAAGTGTGTTGCTATTTCGTGGTGTTTCACGCGCCATCACTTGTGTATCGCGTACCCGATTTCACACCGAACAAGGGATAAGGAGCCAAGTATCCTGCAACAAGAAGCTGAGTCGAGGAACCGCTGGTGACCAGCTGAAGGTTTGGCACCCTGAGCCGCTGTCGTCCTGCAAGGCCCCTCTGCATCTGATCGTCCTAGAAGGTCTGCGAAGGCGCTTCGACCCATTGGAATAATGGGATCAACTATTCCCAGCACCTTCATCAAACCCTGCAAGTAAGCCTCTTCGGAAATATCCCTGGGCCATCCAGTGGGCTGACCAGCTTACGCAGGACGATTTGCTCTGTCACCGCCGCCATTTCGGGGAAGCCTTCGAAACTTGGTCTACTGCTTGCTCTGCGTCCACGGCACCTTCACACCGACTTTTGTACACTTGGCATTCCCAGGTCTGAAGTGGGACGAGTGCGTCCGGACCAGAGTAAACGCGGTTGCCTTGTTGCCCTGCTGTGGTAACAACCTGTGCACGTCCGCTGCATTTGGGACACCCTCGACCCTGCATCCTGCTACGCAGAATCTACATGGTGTCGAGACGTCCTGATCATCGCAGCTGAACCTGCTAGCAACGTGAACTGAACCGGAGAAGTCTGGGTCTGCCTGCGTCGGGGACCGGTGAGTAATCCATACCCCAACCGAGGCACCTCTCGCAGGAGCCCGTTTCTTTTCTACCGCTGTTGCGAAATAGCGACTCTATCCCGCACTCTCACCCTGCCTCTACCCACAAGTGGAGGCCTTGCTTGAGTAGTGGGGACTTGTTCCGCTTCGCTTCATTCACCTTCCTGAACTGCCTGATATCCTTGAAGAGGCCTCATTTGTCCATTGGCACCAGCGCGTGCGGGTACTTTTGAGCATAAGGCTCCTCTCTTCGTAGGGCTCAGACTTCCTCCTAGTAAGGTGTATTTCAGATGTTGAACTGGGCCTAATGATTACTTGCACTGCCTGTTTTCCTCCCCATCTAGGTGGTCTACATATTACATGCTCCTAACTCTTTAGACCCCTCGGTCTTGTATTTATATTGTATTGATTGTGATGTGTTGGTTTACTTTAGTATTATTGTGATTCTTTGCTATGGTCGATGTTACAAAGGCCTTGTAATAAATGTGTCTATATTTTTAATATAACACCTGTCTGGAGTAATTTGTAAGTGTCCTTGCTTTGTGTGCTCATTGAGGTCTTTCAGTCACCCTCACCCCTCTTGAGACTTAGTCTTGACCGCTGCCATCGCTACCCTGATTGGTCTGGCTTGTCCAGAGGTTACCCTGTTCCAAGAAATTAGGCTGGCCTTCTGAACCTCTGCCCTTTCAGGTCTGAGTTCAGAAATACATCTTAACAAATTGGTGTACAGCGGTGGGATACGACTGAAGGTATCTAGTGTTGTGCACCAGCGAAGGCTGTCATGATGCCTGCTCCCGAGGAGCCAGGTCAGGCCCAGCGTCCCCGGAAGCAGACTTCATACTCACCAAGCAGGACCCAGCAAACCCCTATAGGGGCTCTTTGGACCTTGTCCTGGCGCCTTTGGCGCCAGGCTCATAAAAGGCATCTGTCCTGGCGCCATAGGCGCCAGGCTCATCATGGCAGAACATATGGTAATGCTTGGGTGAACTCACCTGAGGCAGACCATGCTGCATACTCACCTGAGGCAGACCATGCTGTCTGAAGCTCCAAGTCAACTAAGGCTGGGGAGGAACTATTTTCTTTCAGGAACTCTTTTCTTACTCGGGTGGGGCCAGTGGAAGAACACTCACCTGAAGCTCTTCCAAGGCTATTTAAACCACGCCCGGATGGCCACACGTGCTTCGGGTTATTCTGCATCTGCAGCAGGACGCTCACCGAGTCGGCTCCTGCATCCTGGCTCCTGCCACGCCCGCCAGCACCTGGAACACCTGCAAGGAGAGAAAGGCAAGCATTAGGACATTACCTACCTTCATCCAGCATCCGGATTCTTCACTCCATCGATCCTGCAAAAGAAAGTCAAGGGTTAGAAACGCATCTCATCGCTCGCTGTAGCACCGCTTCCACTTACCTTCATGTGGCGCTGTCTAGCTCTTCAGCGGTCATAGGCGACATTGGCCGCATCCCAGCACCTACGGAAAAGAAAGACAATAGTTAGAAGCGCTCCGCTTCTCACGCTGCCGCGCCACTTCCACTTACCTTCACATCGCACCGGCAACCTTTTCAGCGCCCATAGGCGACATCGGTCGCATTCAAGACCTACGGAGAAAAAGGACAAAACAAGGTGAGCAACAAACTAATTGCAAAAGGACAGATTACTCACCTTAAGTCTTACCTGAATTTTGTTTGGACCTCAGTTCCCTTTTCGGGTCGGAGCGGATTTTCTGGCTTTTCCGTACCCCGGCCCCTATGGGGAAATAAGACACACTCATTAAGGTGTCGGAGCAAACCACTACGGCACACCTTCATTAAAAGTACTCACCTGAGCTTACCTCGGCGAATCCATTCCTCCACACGGATTCCTCACCTAGTCCCTGAAAATAAAACAAAGGCCAAGGGACAAATAAGACTTGATCTTTTGAACTATATACTTACGGCAGCATTTTGGTAAAGGCAAGCAGACATCGAACCCTCGCCAATTCCGAGATCCAGTGAAGTAACTGGAAATCAACGCGCCCCTGCGTCAGAAGCAGGATGGAGAGCTCGTCCATACAGAAATTAAGGTGAGAGTCTGCGGAAGGCACAGCTAGGGTTCGAGGAGGGTGAGAAGGGGAAAAAGGGGGGAATCACACACACAATCTAGCAGACAGTTAACTCCCTTTTCCCATCTACAGAAGGATTATTCTACGGGCCAGACAGACAAGGTTTGGGGGTCCAGTCCAGTCCATCTTCCAAGCACTATGCTTTACCGTGGAAGAAGTTGTAGCAGTCCAGAACGGGTCGGCGCCTCCGTGGGAATCAGGTGAGCGTTACAGAACGCGAAGCCTACCAATAACTTCCTACCCAGGCGCCATGGAAACTTCTGAGACAGACCAGCTGGCCCAGCTATTAGGGGAATTACGGGCCGAAGTTCATTCCGCTCGCCAGGAGACGAATGCCCTCAGGAGGCAGTTAATTGTTTCAAAGGAACGAACTGATGATCTTGCCCGCCAACTGTTGCAGAGGCAAGCTGGTCAAACTCCTCTACCAAGTTCAGGGGGTAGTTTCACCCCCGTGGCGTCAACTAATCCAGTGCAAATTAATCTACCTGGAAACGTGCCACTGGCCTCGCCTGAACGTTTTGCTGGAGATCCCAAAAGATTCGCAGTATTTATGAATCAATGCCGATTGCATTTCCTCTGCAGACCTGGGGCCTTCCCGAATGACCAAACCAAGGTAGCCTTTGTACTTTCTTATCTCAGCGGCAGCGCAGCTGATTGGTCAATCCCATTGGTTACTCAAGACGACCCGATCCTTCAGAACTTTCAAGCCTTCCAGACAAGTATGGAAAGACTTTTTGCGAGGCATTCTCAGGGACAGGCCCTGGACAACGAACTCCTATCTCTACGACAGGGTAATCTGGACCTCTTAGCTTATATTGCGACCTTCAATAGGTTAGTTGTGGAAACAAGATGGCCCGAGGATAAGAGAATTACGCTATTCCATCGAGGTCTGCGTGGAGAACTTAAAGATGTCTTGGCCCAGGTCGTAAATCCACCCCAGGACTGCTCAGACTATATTGACTTAGTGGTCCAACTGGATCACAGGCTTCAAAACAGAAAAGCAGATCTGTCCAGGTTTGAAACCCGGGTTTTTACCAAAGCCCAGGTTCACCCCAAGGGTGTCGATGCTACTGAACCTATGCAGATTGGAGTAGTCAAGGGACCTTTGACCCAAAGGGAGCGTGAAAAAAGACAGCAAATGCAATTGTGTCCCCACTCTGGAACTTCAGGACACTTCTTACGAGACTGCCCTGTAAAACCGCCCAAAAAGGCGGTAGGAGCCACGGATAAAGATCTTGTAGAATCTGAGCCGGGAAACGACCACGCCCGACAAGCGTAGAGGTCCGCTTGCCGAGCTTAAAAAACAACTCTTTGACCTCGCACTTCACCATGCCAATGGTCCTCGTAAATCCAAAGCAGCCTGAACGGTTGCATGCAATTAAGGCATACATCGATAGTGGGGCTATAGGAAACTACGTGGATCGTGAATTGGCTTCTAGGATGAACCTTCCTCTTTGCCCTAAAACCAATAAAGATGTCATCACCACTGTGGATGGAACCGAAATCGCCTCTGGGCCGGTAACTCACTCCACCACGGAAGTGACATTGCTGGGTCAAGACGGGCATCGGGAGGCAATGGTGTTTGACGTAATCAAGGCTCCGCAATTTCAAGTAATTCTAGGAATCCCTTGGTTGGAAACACACAATCCTCAAATTGATTGGCGAGCAAAGAGGATAACCTTTCCAGAGTGTGTACAAACCTGCTATCCACGAAATACAAGCATTGGCCTAGCTACCGTAACTCATGTCAGTTTGCAAATACCGCCAGAGTACCAAGAGTTTCAAGACGTCTTCCAAAAGGAACAGGCCAATACTCTACCGCCCCACAGGTCATACGATTGCCAGATAGATCTACTACCCGGTGCAACACCCCCTTGCAGCAGGATCTATGCCCTTACCGAGCCCGAGAATCTTCATTTACGACAATATCTGGACCAGTACTTAGCCAATGGTTTTATTCGCCCGTCTAAGTCTCCTGCATCCTCGGCTTTATTCTTCGTACCAAAAAAAGAAGGTGATCTCAGAACTTGTATAGACTACCGCGCACTGAACCAGATAACTGTAAAAAACAGATACCCTTTGCCTTTGATCACTGAACTCCTTGACCAAGTGAAAGATGCCTGCATATACACCAAGCTAGATCTCCGGGGGGCTTACCATCTAGTACGAATCAAAGAAGGCGATGAATGGAAAACTGCCTTCCGCACTAAATATGGGTTGTTCGAGTACCAAGTTATGCCTTTTGGACTGTGCAATGCCCCGGCTGCCTTCCAATATTTCATGAACGGTGTCCTCAGGGAACTCATCGATGTTTGTGTTATCGTATACATCGATGACATTCTTGTATACTCCTCTTCAGAATCTGATCATCGAAACCATGTCAGGGCAGTCCTCGAGAAATTGCGCCAACACAAACTATTTGCTAAACTTGAAAAATGTGTTTTCCATGTCACGGAAGTTGAATTTCTAGGTTTTATCCTGACACCTAAAGGAGTCCACATGGACTCACGAAAAGTGGATGCTATCCTCAAATGGCCATCACCCAGCTCTGTAAAAAGTGTTCAAAGCATGCTTGGCTTTGCCAATGTTTATCGCAGGTTCATTCCGGAGTTTTCACGGGTGGTTCAACCCATAACTGCACTCTTAAGAAAAAATAAATGTTTTGAATGGTCTAAAGAAGCTGAGCAAGCCTTTCAAGAACTAAAAGCTAAATTTACTTCTGCACCCGTATTGAAACACCCGCGCCCGGATCTCCCTTATATCGTCGAAACCAACGCATCCAGTCTAGCTATGGGAGCTGTCCTTTCTCAAAGGGACCCAGAGACTAACCAACTGCATCCCGTTGCGTTCTGGTCCAGAAAATTCTCGGCTCCCGAGATTAACTACGCCATCACGGACAAAGAACTGTTAGCGATTAAATCTGCTTTTAAGGCCTGGCAACATTATCTCCTTGGCGCAAGACATACCATCACGGTGATCACCGACCATCGGAATTTACAGTACTTGAAAACCGCCAAGGCTCATTCATCTCGACAGCTCCGCTGGGCTCTGTTTTTTGCTGAATTTGATTTCATAATCACCTACCGTCCTGGCTGTAAGAATGGCAAAGCGGATGCTCTATCCCGAATTGAACTGGGGGACACAGTCACTAACTCAGAGCCTGTGCCGATAATTCCCGAACAGAGGATCTTAGGTATGACTTCTTCACAATCGCTAGAAAATATCCAAACTAGAGTTAAACAACTCCTGGACCCAACAGACTTGCAGGACTGGGTTCAAAAGGGATCTGATTTTACTATAGATAACGATTTACCTTATTTCCGAGGATGATTATTTCTTCCACACACGGATTTACAAAAGCAAGTTGTTTCTTGTTATCACGATACACTAATAGAGGGACACCCCGGCATTGCCAAAACTGAGGAAAAGGTGAAAAGACAATTCTGGTGGCCTTCTTGGCGAAAATATGTAAAATCATTTGTGATGTCCTGTGGTGTGTGCGCCCAAAATAAAGGCCAAAAGAAAAGACCAGCGGGTCTTCTTCAACCATTAGACATTCCACCATCGCCCTGGCACACCCTGTCATTGGATTTTATTACGGACTTACCCCCCTGTTCAGGATATAACACTATTCTTGTTATTGTGGATTTATTCTCTAAGATGGCACACTTCATTCCATTAAAAGGTTTACCTTCAGCTTCGGTTCTAGCTAAAGAATTCCTTGAAAATGTTGTCCGGTTACACGGATTTCCATCTGTGCTGATTTCAGATCGAGGAAGCCAATTTATTTCCCACTTTTGGCGTAGATGTTGTCAATTGGCACAAATCGATGTAAGACTTTCAACCAGTCATCACCCCCAGACCGATGGTCAAACATAAAGAACGAACCAGACTCTCGAACAATATTTACGTTGTATGCTGCAACAATCTGAAAGTAACTGGAAAGACATTCTTTGGATAGCTGAATATGCATATAATAATTCTGTGCACTCTGGAACTGGGCAAAGTCCTTTTTACACTTTATATGGGCTTCACCCTCGAACCTCTGACCTGGATCCACCTCATGATCTCGGAACACCCGCAGTGGACCAGCTGCATACCGCAATTACCAAAGCCTTCAAAGAAGCAACTGAACATTTATAACAAGCCAAGAAAAGATACAAGAAAAGTGCTGATCGGCATCGAAGTGAGGCACCTCAGTACCAGATTGGGGATCGAGTCTGGCTGGCTACCAGACACTTATCACTCAAAGGACCTCGAACTTTTAATCCCAAATACCTGGGACCATATTCCATTATGGCCATAATCAATCCTGTGGCCGTTAAACTGGATTTACCAGCTCATATGCGAATACATCCTGTTTTTCATGTGTCACTTTTGAAACCTGTGCAACCTGGAACCAGACTAATCAAGCCTCCAGAACCCATTCAAGTGGAGGGAGAACCTGAGTTCGAGGTGAAGAACATTTTAGATTCTAAAATGATAAGATCAAGGCTTTTCTATCTAATCGATTGGAAGGGTTATGGGCCTCAAGAGAGGTCATGGGAACCCCATGACCATGTACATGCTCCTCGGTTAATTAAAAAATTTCACCGGACCTTCCCAGACAAACCAAAACCCCTGGGGAAAACAACCTTGGGAGGGGCCTTGGGGGGAGTGCTGTCATGATGCCTGCTCCTGAGGAGCCAGGTCAGGCCCAGCGTCCCCGGAAGCAGACTTCATACTCACCAAGCAGGACCCAGCAAACCCCTATAGGGGCTCTTTGGACCTTGTCCTGGCGCCTTTGGCGCCAGGCTCATAAAAGGCATCTGTCTGGCGCCATAGGCGCCAGGCTCATCATGGCAGAACATATGGTAATGCTTGGGTGAACTCACCTGAGGCAGATCATGCTGCATACTCACCCGAGGCAGACCATGCTGTCTGAAGCTCCAAGCCAACTAAGGCTGGTGAGGAACTATTTTCTTTCAGGAACTCTTTTCTTACTCGGGTGGGGCCAGTGGAAGAACACTCACCTGAAGCTCTTCCAAGGCTATTGAAACCACGCCCGGATGGCCACACGTGCTTCGCGTTATTCTGCATCTGCAGCAGGACGCTCACCGAGTCGGCTCCTGCATCCTGGCTCCTGGCTCCTGCCACGCCCGCCAGCACCTGGAATACCTGCAAGGAGAGAAAGGCAAGCATTAGGACATTACCTACCTTCATCCAGCATCCGGATTCTTCACTCCGTCGATCCTGCAAACGAAAGTCAAGGGATAGAAACGCATCTCATCGCTCGCTGCAGCGCCGCTTCCACTTACCTTCACGTGGCGCTGTCTAGCTCTTCAGCGGTCATAGGCGACATCGGCCGCATCCCAGCACCTACGGAAAAGAAAGACAATAGTTAGAAGCGCTCCGCTTCTCACGCTGCCGCGCCGCTTTCACTTACCTTCACGTGGCGCCAGCAACCTTTTCAGCGCCCATAGGTGACATCGGTCGCATTCAAGACCTACGGAGAAAAAGGACAAAACAAGGTGAGCAACGAATTAATTGCAAAAGGACAGATTACTCACCTTAAGTCTTACCTGAATTTTGTTGGGACCTCAGTTCCCTTTTCGGGTCGGAGCGGCTTTTCTGGCTTTTCCGTACACCAGCCCCTATGGGGAAATAAGACACACTCATTAAGGTGTCGGAGCAAACCACTACGGCACACCTTCATTAAAAGTACTTACCTGAGCTTACCTCGGCAAATCCATTCCTCCACACGGATTCCTCACCTAGTCCCTGAAAATTAAACAAAGGCCAAGGGACAAATAAGACTTGATCTTTTGAACTATATACTTACGGCAGCATTTTGGTAAAGGCAAGCAGACATCGAACTCTCACCAAATCCGAGATCCAGTGAAGTAACTGGAAATCAACGCGCCCCAGCGTCAGAAGCAGGATGGAGAGCTCGTCCATACAGAAATTAAGGTGGGAGACTGCGGAAGGCACATCTAGGGTTCGAGGAGGGTGAGAAGGGGAAAAAGGGGGGAATCTCGCACACAATCTAGCAGACAGTTAACTCCCTTTTCCCATCTACAGAAGGATTATTCTACGGGCCAGACAGACGAGGTTTGGGGGTCCAGTCCAGTCCATCTTCCAAGCACTACGCTTTACCAGGGAAGAAGTTGTAGCAGTCCAGAACGGGTCGGCGCCTCCGTGGGAATCAGGTGAGCGTTACAAAGGCATTTCGAGTTATTCCTACCAGGACACATAGTGAATTGTCATAGTATAACTTTTTAAAGGCCATAGTCCTATCTAACACTATGGAAACAAGTACCTTGTTAACTTTAAATGCTTCTAAATCTGAAACATTGAGAAAGATGTGTGCTGAGAGAGGTGTCTCCTCTCAAGGCACCAAAATGGAAATGATCCAAAGAATCATGGCGCGGCAAGAAGTTCAGCTTAGCGCTATAGCTTCAGAGGACAGTGCAGAAGGAGGTGGGGCTGCTCTCACTGGTAGAACTGACAGTTCTGCCACTGCACTGGTCCACAGCGACCATGAGGACAGGGAGGATGAAATGTCCAATGTTTCCTCTGCCAGTGCTGATGGGGACGCCATACTTGAATTCAAGAAGCAAGAGCTGCTGTTTAGGCAGAAGGAGCTTGATTTCAATATGGCCAAACTAAAAATCGAACAGGCAGAAAAACAGAAAGACAGGGATCACCAGTTGGAACTGGCTAAGCTTCAAGTTGCCAATGGATCCAAGGGCCTCCTCTCATCCAAGGTTTCCAAAAGATCTGCTCAGTGTGTATGAGGAAAAGAATGACATTATGGAATGGCTGAATACATTTGAGTATGCATGTGAAGTTCAACAAGTTGACAATGCTGATAAAATTGCCTGGTTACTTAGCCGACTGCCCCATTCTGGCTGCAGTGCCATTATGGAAATGTCGAAAGCTGAGAGAGCAGATTTTGCAATGTTGAAGCAGACTCTCATTTTAAAGTTTGGAAAGACTCCTGCCCAATACTTTAAAAAATTCAGAGAGTATAAGAAAAAAGAAGGTGGTACTTGGGTATTTTATGTAACTGAATCCTTAAAAAACTTCACTGGCTGGGTCGACGGTTATAAGGTTTATACCTTTGAAGGTATAATAAGTCTTGTCATGCTGGAACATATTTTTGCTTCTTCTTCCCCTGAGCTTAAGCAGCATTTGGCAGATTCAAAGGAGATAGATCCTAAGAAGCTTGCCATTGCAGCAGATTTATGGGTGTCACATCGAGTGTGCCATAAGGACAAGACTCATCCTGGTAAGCAGGAGGAAGGGAAAAAGTCCAAAGATAAGGAGGGTGGAGAAATTGATAAATCTTCTTCCCAAAAGGGGCACAAAAAGAAAAATAAGGGTAAGACACAAGAGACCCCATAGGGCAGTGGAGGGCAGCCTCCAAAACAGAACTCTGGTTATAATAAGCCTCCCTATGTAAACAGACCCAATGGATCTTGTTTTGCTTGTGGAGCAACTGACCACGTGAAGGGGTATCTCAGAGGTAAGGTCAAAACCTTGGGGGTCCACTCTGCTAATCTAGCCTTCTCCTCCTACGAGGAAGAAGAGATTACCGGAGCATACTTCTCCTCCGACTGCTTCCCAGTGGGATAGAAGCTGAGGTAGTTTTAGTTTCCCTGGGTTCCTGGGAGCCTAAAGTCGCAGAGGCTTATGCTAGGATTCCAGATAACACCAAGCACTACTTTAAAGACAGTGTGCTGATCAATGGAGTAGATACTCCAGCTCTTAGGGATAGTGGGTTCAGTCGAACTGTAGTGGATTCTACCTTGGTAGACTCAGAGGAAGTTTCCAGAGCTACTCTGATGCCCACTAAGTTGGCTGACGGCCCACCTTCATGTTCCCAGTAATACCTGTAAATCTTACTATCAATGGTACAGCAGTCAGGATTCCAGTGAGCATTCAGAGGAGTGTCCCAGGAAAGGTCTTGTTGGGCAATGATCTCAGAGCTTTAGGGCTTGTGGGAGATACTGCTGACAGACCCTGCACAAGGTCTCAAACGAGGGCAGCATTGGCCAAGACCAATGCCCTGCCCCTGCAAAAGGGGAAACCCAAGGCTAAAGAAACCAAAAAGAGGGAAAGAAAATATTCCCCCTAACTCGCCTACCACTGTGGTAGAGGTAGTTGGTCAATCACCTGGACCTGACGAGGAGGTGGTGATGCCTGAAGTATTTGACCCCAATGACCATCCTGAACTAAACGATTTGTTAGTAGAAGGTGATCCTGACAGGGAAGAATTCAGTAAAGGCCAACGTGAGTGCCCATCTCTGGAAGGCCTAAGAAGACAGGCCTCCTCTATAGTGAGCCCACAGAGTCTACAGAAGGAGACCATAGGAGCTTGGTGGTTCCCCTTGCTGTAAGACCCTTCCTCCTGCAGCTGGCGCGTGAAGTGCCCCTTGCTGGTCACCTTGGTATTAAGAGGACCAAGCAAAGATTATCCATGCACTTCTACTGGCCCAAGATGGGGGTGCAAGTAGAAAGTCACTGCAGGAGTTGTGCCTCCTGCCAATTATCTGGTAAGAGTGGTTCAACAATCCAAGCTCCATTGGTACCACTCCCAGTTGTGGGAGTACCATTCGAGAGGGTGGGGATCGACATTGTTGGTCCCCTTGACCCCCAAACATCCTCAGGCAATAGGTTTATCCTGGTATTGGTCGACCATGCCACCAGATATCCTGAGGCCATCCCATTTAAGACTGTGACTGCAGAGTCAGTCGCAAAATCTTTACTCGGCATCTTTACTAGGGTTGGCTTCCCTAAAGAAGTTGTGTCTGACAGAGGCAGCAACTTTATGTCAAAGTATATGCAGGCTATGTGGAAAGAATGTGGGGTCACCTACAAGTTCTCCTCCGCATACCACCCCCAGACCATGGTCTGGTGGAACGGTTTAACAGGACCTTAAAAAGTATGATTGGGGCTCTGGAAGGTCATCAAAGAAGAAAATGGGAACTTCTTTTACCATGCTTACTGTTTGCCTACCGAGAGATACCACAGGAGGGCGTTGGTTTCAGCCCCTTCGAACTTCTGTCTAGTCACCCTGTGCGGGGACCCTTAGCCATAGTCAAGGAGGGATGGGAGATGCCCACTCCCCCTATTACTACCAACGTAGTAGACTATGTGTTAGGGCTCAGAAAAAGGATGGTACTCCTGGGTCTGGCTAGTGACAAGTTGAAGGTAGGACAAGCCCTGGTGAAACATTGGTATGACCAGAAAGCTTCCCTCATCAACATCACACCTACAGCAAGTCCTGATCATGAATCCCATAAGGCGTAGAGCTTTACAGGATAAGTGGTCAGGCCCATAGACAGTGGTGGAGCACCTGGGTGAGGTCAACTATTTAGTGGACCTTGGAAGGCCTGGACAGGCTCCAAAAGTGTTCCACGTAAATAGGCTGAAGGCTTTCATCCTAAGAGTTGAAATCGCAGCACTGCTATTGGCTTCCGAGTCTGAACCTCTCCCTGACCTGTTTCAAAGCAGTCCTTCAGATAGCTCCTTTGAGGGTGTCCGAGTGGCCCCTCGCCTGACTTCTGATCTGCAGGCTGAGGTGAAAAGTTTGCTTAGGCAATTTTCCCCCCTGTTTTCACAGTCCCCTGGTTTGACACCTTGGTGCAAACATAACATAGACACAGGAGACAGTGTACCTACCAAAAGTAGGGGATACAGGATGTCAGACAAAGTACAGTCTTACATTAAGACGGAGGTCAACAAAATGTTAGATCTTGGGGTGATTGAACCCTCTAGTAGTCCTTGGTCCAGCCCTGTGGTTTTGGTTCCAAAAGCAGGTACTGCATGGATTTGCATGGATTACAGGGCTCTAAATGCTGTCACCAAGACAGACGCCCACCCCTTGCCTCGAACAGATGAGCTGGTGGATAACTTGGGTGCCTCCAAGTACCTCAGCACGTTTGACCTCATTGCAGGCTATTGGCAAATAGCCCTCGCAGAACATGCCAAGGAGAAGACAGCGTTCTCAACTCCAGAAGGTCTTTACCAGTTCTGGGTAATGCCTTTTGGGTTGAAGAATGCACCTGCCACTTTCCAGAGGCTTGTGAATCATGTGTTGAATGGGTTGGATGAATTCTGTCTTGCATATCTGGATGATATAGCAGTTCTCAGCGCCACCTGGGAAGACCATGTGAAACACCTTGGGATTGTGTTACAGGCTCTTGAGAAAGCCCACTGGACCATAAAGGCCAGTAAATGCCAGATTAGACAAGGCTCAGTGGTTTACCTTGGACATGAAGTAGGTGGAGGGAGGATACAGCCTCTACCCAGTAAAGTACAAGCAGTACAAGACTGGCCTACCCCCACTACACAGACCCAAGTGAGAGCCTTCTTAGGACTCACAGGGTATTACAGAAATTTCATGGCAGACTATGGCACCATAGCTGCCCCTCTGACTGCTCTCACCACTCCGAAGAAACCCAAGAAGGTAACTTGGACTGAAGAGTGTGAGAAGGCCTTCAAAAGCTTAAAAGACTCCTTGTGCCAGGCCCCTGTCCTCCTGGCCCCTGATTACCAAAGACCTTTTATTGTGCAGACAGATGCCTCTGAGACTGGGATAGGAGCTGTACTATCACAAGTAGATGAGAAGAGTAAGGAACACCCGATTGGCTTCATTAGTCGCCAGTTTAAGGACAGAGCGCTCAGATGGTCCACAGTAGAGAAAGAATGTTTCTCTGTTGTGTGGGCCCTACGGAAGCTGAGGCCCTACCTCTATGGGACGCACTTCACTGTGCAAACCGACTATAAACCCTTAAAGTGGCTGATGAACATGAAGGGAGAGAATCCAAAGTTGCTTAGGTGGTCCATAAGTCTACAAGGCTTTGACTTCACTATTGAGCATAGGCAAGGTGTCCAACATAGCAATGCTGATGGGTTGTCCAGAATGTTTAACCGACCTGAACAAGAAACTCATCCAGGGGTGGATTATTTCCCCCTGTCCTTAGTCTGGGAGGGGCGAGTGTTAGGAAAGATTTCATAATTGTATGTATGCTGCTGTTTTACACCCTGATCTAGACTTTGTCAGAGAAGCGCAGCCTTCCGCCGCACTCCTCTGGGCTTTCGCTCAATTCTTATGGGGAAACTGACATGCCCTTAAGACAGTCAGTACGGGGAGACTTCGTTTCCCTTAGTCCTTTTCTCATGTTGCAGCTTTTGTGCAACATAACACAAGAGTGCACTGTAACCTAAGTTACCGCACTCTTGGGTCTCTAGTCATTCCAAAGGCCCTAGAAACCTCTCGCTGGACTTATTATGAACTGTGCAAGTGTGTAACGGACAGGACTGCTATCGTTTCTTTTGTGTTTTTAACCCTTTTTTGCCATGTTATCCGCACTTACCTCGTTTGGCACAAGTGGCCTGGCTCCAAAATGGCCATGCCACGAGGTTCTTTGTCCTGTCCACTGACTGTCTTGCCCCTTCACCTTCCCCCAGGTGGAGCCGACCCGGGGCAGTCCTAATTTGGTCATGCACTTTCCCGCGAAACACAACACTTTCGCAGGCTTCTGCATGCCTTGTGTGTTTCTCCAGGATGTGGGCTGGGATGTCTGGTCCCATACACATCCTGGGTGCCAGAGAGTCTCGAGTGTCCTGAATGCCTGAGACCACCGTGGTCCGTGATAGGTCCACGTATGGTGTGAGTGTTTGTGAGCAGATCTCCCATTGGGTCCTCTCCGTTTTGGCACAAAGGGAACTTTGGATAAGAGGAGGCTGGAAACACCACTACCATGTCGATCTCCTGAGTTCACACCGAACAAGGGATAAGGAGCCAAGTATCCTGCAACAGAAAGCTGAGTCGAGGAACAGCTGGTGACCCGCTGAAGGTTTGGCACCGTGAGCCTCTGTTGTCCTACGAGGCCCCTCTGCATCTGATCGTCCCAGAAGGTCTGCGAAGGCGCTTCGACCCATTGGAATAGTGGGATCAACTATTCCCGGGACCTTCATCAAACCCTGCAAGTAAGCCTCTTCGGAAGTGTCCCTGGGCCATCCAGTGGGCTGACCAGCTTGCGCAGGACGCTTTGCTCTGTCACCGCCGCCGTTTCGGGGAACCCCTCGAAACTTGGTCTACTGCTTGCTCTGCGTCCACGGCACCTTCATACCGACTTTCGTATACTTGGCATTCCCAGGTCTGAAGTGAGACGAGTGCGCCCGGACCAGAGTAAACGTGGTTGCCGTGTTGCCCTGCTGTGTTAACAACCTGCGCACGTCCGCTGCATTTGGGACACCCTCGACCCTGCATCTTGCTATGCAGAATCTACACAGTGTCGAGACGTCCTGATCATCGCAGCTGAACCTGCCAGCAACCTGAAGTGAACTGGAGAAGTCTGGATCTGCCTGCGTCGGGGACTGGTGAGTAGTCCATACCCCAACCGGTGGCTCCTCGCGCAGGAGCCCGTTTCTTTTCTTCCGCTGTTGCGAAATAGCGACTCTATCCCGCACTCTCACCCTGCCTCTGCCCACAAGTGGAGGCCTTGCTTGAGTAGTGGGGACTTGTTCCGCATCGCTTTATTCACCTTCCTGAACTGCCTGATATCCTTGAAGAGGCCCTCTTTTGTCCATTGGCACCAGCGCGTGTGGGTACTTTTGAGCATAAGGCCCCTCTCTTCGTAGGGCTCAGACTTCCTCCTAGTTAGGTGTATTTCGGATGTCGAACTGGGCATAATGATTACTTGCACTGCCTGTTTTCCTCCCCATCTAGGTGGTCTACATATTACCTGCTCCTAACTCTTTAGACCCCTTGGTCTTGTATATATATTGTATTGATTGTGATGTGTTGGTTTACTTTAGTATTATTGTGATTCTTTGGTATGGCCGATGTTACAAAGGCCTTGTAATAAATGTGTCTATATTTTTAATATAACACCTGTCTGGAGTAATTTGTAAGTGTCTTTGCTTTGTGTGCTCATTGAGGTCTTTCAGTCACCCTCACCCCTCTTGAGACTTAGTCTTGACTGCCGCCATCGCTACCCTGATTGGTCTGGCTTGTCCAGAGGTTACCCTGTTGCAAGAAAGCTGGCCTTCTGAGCCTCTTCCCCTCCAGGTCCGAGTTCAGAAATCCATCTTAACACTCAGGCACGTCGAAGAAGAAGACTTTCAACAAGCAGGAACTGGACTTCCTTGTGGGCTACGTGTCAGAACACAAACGCAATATAATAGTGGGCCCAAATTGCAATACTACGCCTGCCCAGCGTAAGGCACACTGGCAGCATGTTGCGGATGGTGTTAATGCATTCAGATATCAGGTGCGCACAGCTCAGGACTGTAAAAAGAGTTGGGATGACCTCCGAAGCTGTGCTAAGCAAAAGCGTGCCTCCAATTATGCCATGACTCAGGTGACTGGCAGTGGGCCACCACCTGAGGAGGAAGAACTCACTTCGCACGAGGAGATTGCTACAGAGTTCATCCCAGCACAATTGGTCGAAGGAGTAGGAGAGATGCAGGATTATGATGCTCCGTCCAGTGAGTGTTGTTGCGTGTTTGTCTAGCCCATGTGTTGTTTGCTTGTGTGATGTGTTGTGCTTGACCTCCACTACATGCTATGTGTACATGGTTCTCATGTGTGAGTCATGCAATGCTTCACTAATGCGTGCCTGTTGTGAAGCATGCTGGCCATGTGAAGCAGACAGGGACTGTCCTCATCACCACACATGCACCCTACTCACATGCTAGTCAACTGGCTGCCCCTCTGCTCCATGTTCCAGCTCACTGACCTGTCTGCATGTAGCCTGTGGTGTCTTTCCACTCAGCACTCGGACTATGTCATCGCATGACTGATGTGCATGTGTGTTCAGCCTGCATGCAGGTACTCCACGCGGGCATGCTTCCTTGCCCCTGGACTACTGCAAAGGCCTGTTCCATGCTCCTGTGTACATGCACACTTCCCCCTGCGGACCTGCCAGACACATACTGTGGGGTACATCCTTTGTCCTTGATGCAGGGTGTCTCACTCGGACTGTGCAGATGGCAGATGCTCCCCAGGGACATGAGTGCCCATTCATGCACCATGTGCATTCCATGCACGCCCCTATGTGTCCTTGGCAGGATGATCATTGTAGTACGTGTCCGGGATTACATACGTATCATGGCATTTGGTCATCCATTCCATGCTCACCCTGGCTCAGTCCTGCATCACGTACATGTTTAGGGTGTCATTGTCTGTGTGGGGCCCAGGCCTCCCCCTATTGCAGGCCCCCTGACTCTGTTCAACTGGTGTAGTGCCTTCTGCATGAATGGGTGTACTACTGGCGGTTCATAATGTGTCCTGCTTACTGCCCCATTCTCATCTGCTGTGGTGTCAGTTGACTGAGATGATGCAATTGAGGCTAGCCAACACTGTGTGCCAATACACAGTTCTCTGGTCAACATTTCATTGCCATGCAATGCCTCTCTGTATTTTCACTAAGGGGAGGGGGGTTAACTGTAGTCATGCAACCCAGTGCATGCACATTGCACATGATGGCTGAACTTGGCCTTACACTGCCGTCATGTTAAGTGATTTACATCAAAACATAGTTGTTGATGTAGATTGTTGGTAACGTACACATGTACTGCACTGCACCCACCCACTTCTGAGCCATGTTACACCATTCTACATGCCTACTCACTGCTGCAATGTCAAAGTGACCTGGCATGTATGTTCAGCTTTTCATCCCTTCACTGTTATGAAACGCACTAGCACAGGTGCATCCTGTGACACATGTACTCTGTATCGGAACACCCTAGCGGTTGTTTAGCAAAGTTGATTGGTCAATCTGCAGGCTATACTAACTGGTATAGTCTGCAGATTGATTATAGCCCACAAATCAGGTTTTAATTACCGTGGAGCTGCCTGCACGTGTGTATGTGTACACTTTCACATACATCAAGGCAAGCAGAGTTGAAGCTGCTTACTTTGCTGTATAGGATGCTGTTCATATATACCGTACGGGTGTATATGAACACGTGTGTATTTGAACACTTTCACATACACATATGCAAGCAGCTTCAACGTTGTGTAGTGCAACATTGCAGCTATTTACTTAGTTGTTTGTGTTTATCTACAAATGTGTTCTCAGCAGCATTTTTGTTAAATAACTAATATGTTGCTATTTTACGAAAATGCTGCTGAGATTTCAGCATTGCGCCCGTTATGTTAAACCGGTACAATCCTCAAGGTGCACTGTCGTGCACTACGGGTACACCCAGGCCCACTTAGCAATACTGGTGGAGCCTGAGCGTGGTGATTTGACACACTGAAACATGTTTTTTGGCACATTCAATGCACAAAGTGCTGAATCGGGCCCTGAAGGGTGTTCTAGAAGCTTCATGGACCAGCAGCCCATACCGTACTCGGCGTTATGGTCCCTCAGACCTTGTTGAAGGCCCTCCCTTTGCTCGGGACATTCACTATGTTTCCAGGGCCCATGACGCCCGGTATGGGCCGAGCTGCACATCTATGAAGCTATATTGGTGATGATGATTTAGTGATACATGTCTACATGCATATTACATGTGTCATGGTGTGTTTTGATTCACTTGCAGCTGTGGCCATTTGGCTGTTCAAACATGCTTGTGCTACGTGCCATCCCTTTGTTGCCATCTGTCATTTCTGCCTGTGATATGTGCCTGCCAGAGGTGCTGTGTGATGGAGGTGATATACCACATTCAGTACATGTGTAGGGTTCGCAATTTACACGCATCCATTTCTGCTCTCAGGATGCCATTGAATATCAATGCCACTGGATGCATGCCGGAATTTGAGTTGTGTGTGACATGTCTGCTTCATGTGTTGGCTGTCGATATAGTGATGTCTATGTGGGTTATGTGCTGCTGACATGTGTACTCATGTTTGTTTTGTTCACGTTACAGGTGATGATGCAATGGAGCCAGAGGATGGTGATGTAATTCCAGACACAGGGTTGCTTTTACATCAGCAACCCAGCACAAGTGGGGGTCGTGGGGTGGTAGACCACGAGAACCCATTTGTGCTCCAGTCCGTCGTGTCCAGGGCTGGCAATCAGTCAAGCTCTGATGAACACTCTGAGCACAATGTTGAGTTGGATGCGCATCATGGCGATTTGTCGCTGGTGAGTGATCCTAATGTGGATGATCTTCTGTCCGTGACACCTGCAATGAGGGGCCAGGCAGTGTTGGAACATCCGCCGGTGGTGGTTCTGGACGCACGGTCACACTCCACACCAGTTGCTGACGTGCCTGGGGCATTATGTCGATGGAGGGATGCAGTCCTACAGCCGCGAGCGGTGCCAATCCAGCAAGGACCACGGCTCCTTGGGTCCCACAGGTGTAAGGTCCAGCAACACGGTGGCCGTGCGCCACCGGGGAATAATGAGTGGGAGCATGCCATGTATGCCAGTTCACAGCAACAGGGGGCAACTATTGATAAGATTGCTGAAGGCATGGAAAGTGTGTCCCAATCCATGCTCCCCCCTGATAGGCAGGTGGAGCTCCCGCAGCAGGCAGCGCAGTCCACGTGCCACTCACTCAGGTTGGGCATGGCAGCCTCAAACAGGGCACGCCGGGCTGAAATGGTGTCTCTGCGCAAAGCACTTGCTGCTCTCGCAGAGGCACACAGGGAGGCCTTGAGGGATGAACACCAATCCCTCAGATCTACTCTGGGTGTGCTCAACATGTCCCAGAGGCAGCGGTCAGAAGTGAGGTTGGGGCAGCTTGCGAACACCATCTCGGCTGAGCTATGTGCATGCCGGGAGGTGCTCCAGATGTCATGTGAGGCCATGCAGGCAGAACTCTGTGCTACACGTGCTACCTTGCAAGAGGAAGCACACGTATCAAGTGAGGTGGTGCATGCTGACCTACATGCCATTGCCACACAGGACCAGGCTTACCAGACCCGCATGCTTGCTGCCGTGGAGGGGCAAGCTGCGGATAGGCATGGTCAGGCAACTGCCACATCCACCTTCTTATTTCCATCCAGAGGGTGAGTAGGACGATGACTTATCTTCCACACAGGTCAGACCGTGCAGGCTTTGAGCCCATGGAGGTTTTTCTTTAAATCTCTACATCATCGCATGTGGGTGTTGAGGTGCACCCTGTACCTCCCGCTCCTGGGTGCCAGCCCCCCCGGGTCATATGTGGCCATTTTTATTTATTTTTATTATATTGTTTGTCTATTGTGCATTCATGTGACAGTGTGGTGCTTTGTGGCTTTTGAAAGCATCCACTGTGTGTTCCAGCTGGGCCCATACAAGCTTGTCTCATGTATGTGTTTGTGGCTTGGGGTCCTGACACATATGCCACTCCTGCTTCCCCTTTCCAAGGGTGCTTGCAAGGATGGTTCGGTGTGACAGAAAATTACACAGGGGCATTGGACTTTCGTCATATCTGTGGCCAGTCTGCAGTCCTACTTGTGTATACACCCCTAGTGGGGACTATGGATGTTTTCTCCACGGCATGTCTGCAATCAATTTTGGTGAGTACATTTTTGAACTGTGTTTTTATTGAGGTTGATTGTGATGTGTTTTCATTAGTTGCCTGTATACATGCTTTATGCACTTCATGCTGTAGATGGTAGCCTGTACCCTTTAGCTGTCAAAGCCACACTGGTCATGGGAGGGGGCCGTGTGGTGACAATATCAAGTTGGTACACTTGGGCTACAGTGATTGGTCACTGTCTGACATTGTCAATGTGGGGTACTATGTACATGATGTGTTTTGTTGGCCAATGTATTTTCCTGTGTTCGGTTTACTTTTCAGGTGTCAGGGGATTGGTGTGGTCTTTCACACTATGGGGTCCACAAGGGCAATGTTCACATGTGATGTGGACAGGACACTGAGGGTCACTTCATTTCACATGCATGTATTGAGTGCATGTCCCTACTGACACACACACTTACACAACACACCACCACACATACAACCACCCATCTGTGCCTACACGTGCACACAGATTGCCTTCTCTGCCATGCTGTGTGCCTGCAGCGCATGATCACTTATAATTTTCGGATCGTGTACATGCCTCACAGGGTAATTTTTGTTGCTTGGCCATTTTTATATGATGCTCAAGGTCTATCCCCAACGCATTGGATTCTCACTGTGCTGTGTGCTGAGCGGTGTGTTACAGGGGACACACACACAGCACACAGTTTTGGTATTTGCGGATTTGGATTGCCCAATGTGCATGCCAACAGGCATTCTGTCTTTTTTTGATGGTACCGCTGGTGGCATGCATTTGTGTATGACTTTTGTCTGAGAGGTTGTGGGTCACTCATTTCATCTGATTCCATGTCAGGTGTAATTGTCTCAGGCCTGTTTCCATTTATCACATAGCATTTTCTGACTATTTTGTCATGTGTTGTGCATTTGGTTTGCTCTTTTGCTATTGCATGCCATGTCATGGTGTGGCTGACGAGGGTCATTGGGGTTGGGAGGGTTTGGGTGACATACCAGTGATTTTCATGGACTGTTTTGCAGGGGGGTGGTGGGATATGCACCTTGCATGTGTTCCTTTTGGTCACACTGGATTGGTTATGTTTAAGTAGCTAGGGATCCACACAATGTAGCACTTCCGTGGAAACATTCTCAGGGTGGTAAGGTTGTGACAGTTGACTGTCTCTTTTCATTCATCAATTGTCACCTGGTATGTGCCAGGCCTGCGTGCACTCCGCAGGGGTGGGAGTTTAGATGAAAAATGTGCCCACAAGCTGGGTCCGGGCTGCCTCGCTGCATGCCCTTTCCTCTCTCATGCGCAGCGCCTGTGTGTGTGGTTGGGGCTGTGGGGGCACCACCATGTCCACCGGTACGCCCCGCCATGTTGTAACATGGTGCAGGACACATGCTGCCACAATGATCCTGCACACTACTGGGGGTGCATATAGCAGCTGCCTGCCAGAGCGGTCAAGGGAGCGGAAGCGTGACTTGAACACTCTGAATGTGCGCTCCACTATGGCCCTGGTTGCAATATGGGATGCGTTGTATCTTACCTGGGGTGGTGTGGTGGGGATCCGTATTGGTGCCATCATGTGGGTGCTCAGAGGGTGGGCACTGTCCCCTGGGGCGGTGATGATAGTTGTCATTAGTTGGGCTTGGTATTTGCATGCATGTGCACAGACATTTCTACTCACCAATGAGCCATGTGTTGCCATGCTTCCCAGCTTCCAGGTCCCAGGTCAGGGTGGACATTCTGTATATGAAAAGTCATGAGTAGACCCAGGATAGTTTGCATAGACAGAGATGATGATTCCATGGGCATCGCATGCAACTTGTATGTTAATGGAATGCCAGTGCTTGTGGTTGCGGTAGATGTTCTCAGAGGCCCTAGGTGGACGTAGGGCCACATGTGTGCAATCTATGGCACCAAGCACTTTGGGGAAGTATGCCACCTTGTAAAAGTCCTGGACCACGGCCTGCCTTTCTGCTGGTGTTCTGGGCATGCATATGTGCCTGCGGACTGAGGGGCACACAGTCATGATTGCCAACACCTGGTGTAGGCAGCGTGACTGAGTGGCCTGTGAGACACCCGCAACTATGTCAGTTGTCTCCTGAAACGACCCAGTGGCCAAAAAATGCAGGACATTGAGCACCTTTTCTAAGGGGCTCAGTGCTTGTGAGCACAAGGTGGGTGATGTGAGGTCATCCTCCCACTCAGTGACCAGGTCTAGGATGATATGAGGTGGAAACCTATACCTGCCATAGACCTGTTCATCATGCATCCCAAAAAGGCTGGTCCTGGGCAAAAAAATGCCGGGCCTGGCTATTCTTCTCCTCCTGCGGTGTCCCACGATCACTGCTGCGAGAAATGGGACATTCATCGTAGCTGTATATGCATGTTTGTTGTTTGCGTGCACTTTTATACTGTGCGGGGGCGCTTCCGCCTGCTTTCCTGTGGTGGACGTGTTTACGCCTGTGCGTGTCTTTTGGTGTGCGCGGGTTTTTCCTATTCGATTCCATGAATACGTGTTGTTCGTGAGCGTGTGGCGTTCCATGTATTTCCCAGCAGTGCTTCCCCAGTTACGCCCTCATTTCACGCGTTGTTCCCCATTCCGTGGGTTCTTCCCCCTTTTTGGTGTGTGCGCTACACGTTGTGCACTTTCACTGTGCGCGTCGTTCACGATGTCGTACTGACGTGTAAGGTAGGTGCGGATTTGGCACAGCTCCCAGGAATTACACGCACACAGACTTCCATGTATCGCTTGTGTGCGATTCGCATGCGTGCACTGGATTTTTGACAATTGCGCCACCGATTTTGGTGCACAATTGTTCCATGAATCGGCCCCTTAATCGTGTAAATCACATTTTCTGATAAGTAAGTCGCATGTTGCTTGAGTTTTATCTTCTCTCCATTCCTGGGGTATGATATTATGGATCCTTTCATCACGTTGTTGCAATTTCAACAACTCATACATGGGTACATGCCTGAATGTTTATCCGGTAATTTCTCTTTACTTTGACTGTGTGTGTTTACCAATAAGTTCCGCAAATTGTTACTTTTTTGATAGGCAAACACAGGTGGATTAGCAAAGATATCTTTGGTTCTGTTGTCATTCTTCAAGATATTCCATCTTTTGAGGATACTATCCTTTATTTGATGACTTTGTATTGAATATTTAGTTACTAAAACTAGATCAGGACTATTTCGTTTGGGTCTTTCATGCAGTAGTTGTACACAATCTTGTGCATGGTCTTGGCTTGTGCTGCAGATAGATCTTCTTCCAGATAGATTCTGTCCTGTAATTTTTTGTGTAGTTTGTTCAGTTCTATTTCACCCTCTGTAGGATCACTCACAATTCTCTTTATCCTTAACATCTGATCATAAGGTAGATTCAGCAGAATGCGTGGGGGATGGAAACTCATCCTGTGTAAAGGATTCTTTCAGTCAGTTTGTTTTGTGTATAGAGTTGTGATCTTATGTCCTTCAGTAACTGTCTGCACAT
This sequence comes from Ambystoma mexicanum, assembly GCF_040938575.1. Taxonomy (NCBI): domain Eukaryota; kingdom Metazoa; phylum Chordata; class Amphibia; order Caudata; family Ambystomatidae; genus Ambystoma; species Ambystoma mexicanum. The sequence continues at coordinate 518,805,792 of NC_090930.1, read as the reverse complement.
CTAAGTAGTGTACATTAGGATTTCCTATCTCCATAGTAAATTGGATATGTCTGTCGATGTTATTTAGGCATACCAGAAATTACTCCAATTCTTCTTTGTTACCTGACCAGCCACCAAAGATGTCATCTATGTATCGTACCCATTTCTTCAAGTTACCTTTCCATCGTAAAACAAGCTGACATAGAACAACTATTGGTCAACTTGGCAACAAACATGTATTCTAAAGAGTTTCTGGATTATGTGGTACAGCGGATCAAGAAACCTAAATATGTATGTGCCTATCCTGATGCTAGCACTGTGAGGCAATATATGCTCATTACATTTAATTGCATTTATTTCTATGAAATTACAGGCACCCTGTTAGGGATCCCATGTAATGAATGGACATGTAGGCTCTACTGTGACACTGTACTAGAAAATATACAGCATCTTTTTACAGATTGTGAGAGTCTAAAGTCTATCAGATGGCAATTTTCAACCAGATACAGGAATTATGTTATTAGACTCTAACCAGGCATTCACCGCCACTTTCTCTCCACCTCCTATGCCTGTGGCTGACTCACACTCTGATACAGCCCTCTCTAACCTGCATCTCTCTATCACTAACACCCTCGATGTCCTCGCCCCTTTCATGAGGATCAATTTGAAGCCCACCTCCAAGTGCAACTCTTGGTATGACTCCGACCTCCCCACCGAAAACAGAAGTGTAGGGTGGCTGAGAGGATGTGGAGGGCATCAGGTGCATCCTCTGACAAACTGGCCTACAGACTCTCAGTCCTGTCCAAGAAGAGAGCTTGCATCCAAACCTGCATCTCTGCGGCCTCTAAAAAACGCAGCTGAACTCTTCAAAATCTGCAAGGAGCTGGCCAATCCTGCTGCAGTCCACCTTTCCTGTTCCCTCCCAGACCCTTTGCAAGGCACTGGCTTCTCACTTCACCACTAAATCTCAGGATATCCTGTCCTCTCTTTCCTCATCCTCTACTGCTCTCGGCCCGCTCCGGCCGCCTCTCCCTCTCATCCTCCTTTCTCCTTTTTCCTCTTGTTCACTCCTGTCAATGTTTCTAGACAGTCTGATCTATGAAAGTGTCATCCAAGCAGGTGTTCCCCTGCTCCTCCCGAACTATCAAGGACCACATTGACACCGTCTCTCCAACTTTGACTGATTCCTGCAATCACTCTTTTGCCACTGGCACTTTCCCCTCTGCCCCAAAGCACTCCTTTGTGCACCCCCTCCTTAAGAAGCCTTCTGCGGACCATTCCTCTCTGGCAAACTACGGCCCGATCTCCATCACTCCTTTCCTTGGCAAACTACCAGAAAAGCGGTTCATCGCCCAGATTGCTCTCCATACTGAATCTGTTGATTTGTCTCCATGACCACTAGTCTGACTTTAGAGCAGCCAGAAGCATGGAAACTGCTCTCCTGAGCACCCATGAAGACCTTGTGATGAATCAACTTCCAGGCACCAGTGGTCCAGTGAGGAATATCGGTTTCTAAACTATCAATCAGCCCCACACCTGTAGTACACCAAAAGGGATCCGGCCAGATTGGAAACACATGTCAATTATAAACCTATTTGTCCAATTTTAGTAACGTGGACGGAAGGGCAGGTTTATCTCCGCAAGGCAGTGGATCGTTGGTTAGTTGCAACACAGCGAAAATACATTTATTACCCAATGATAAAAGGGACTGTCTAGTCAAGGTTGTATAAAATATCTACTTTATTAATATTACAAGAGACAGTTCTAGCACACTACAAAATACAACCCACCCTGTAAAGGACCATAGTGGACAGACAGTGTCATGAAGGAAAGGGATGCACTCTGGATACCGACAGAAGGGTAGCCGGTAAAGCAATCAGTCTTAACTGTTCAAGGTTATTTGGTTTCAACACCAAAGGAGCAAGGGGGTTGTAAATGTCACTAGGGGCCTTCAGAGAAGGACCAGGGGGACAGAACCACAATGTACCTGGTGCTTGAGATGATCTTGATGTTCGATAGGGTTGAATCGGTTCCATGACGCTTTGCAACTCCTGCAACAGAGTACAAGACGGGAGACAGCTGTGGGTATCAGGCAGCAGGCAGTTTGGCAAGCGAGTCTGGATGGACGGCTGAAGGCTGGTCTATTTGGTGGCTCGGAGTTAAGAATCATTGTCTCTGTGCTGGTTGGCGGATCTGGAAAGCTGGTCGAGGCATCTCGGACGGCTTTAGTGACTGCGGTGTGAAAACAGTCAGTGGTGCAGCCGGTTGCAGCACGGGGGGTTCGGCTGCCTCAAAAATGTCCTTAAAACATGGACGATGGTTGATGCTTGTCATGGCACTCCTCCTAGATTCTTTGCAGGGCTTGTGTTGTCCTTTAAGTCGGATGGCCCAAAGCTGAGGAGAGTGTTTGCAGGCAATAGCATTATCCCATTTTCAGAGACTCTCTGGCACTTCCCACCTAGGAAGCTTGCAAGCAGAACGTAGCAGGGCATGCTGTGTGCTGGCTGGGTACCGGTTCTGGAGATGCTGTACGGGTCCTCCGAGTTTGGGATCTCCGTCTGTTCCCTGGGAGATGTCTGGGAGAGGGATCACTGACGGAAGCTGGAAGGCAGAATGTACCTTGAGCCAGGGTCCAAATGAGTCCTTCTTACTCCTTTCAAAGTCATCGGATGATCTGCTAAGATAGGGGCTCAGCCCTCTTTTAAAGCCAAATGAGCTCCAGTGAGTGGTGCAGGCTAAGCCACTCTTAATTAACCAATCCTGGATCCCCAGCAACAATCTTCTGTTATGCGTGAGGTCATAACCAGAGTGCTTTGCTACAGGAAAGGTAAGGGGTGACAACATGTACTACTAAGTCCCACCCATCTTCCTGTCTGTTGTGGATCAAAGTGTCTGTGATTAACTGAGGTCTCTGTGGCTCCTGATAAAAGCGCAGGTCTCCCTTGATGTTTGTGGCGAGAACAGACTTTCTGTCTCCATCAAATCACATACTTCTTCCCTCTGAAAAGGGGTCACCCTGCATGGGTTGCCTACTGTAAACAGTTGTCCCAGACATGCCATTGCATTTCAAAGTGGTATTGATTTCCTGTCCCCTTTTTTCAGGTCTGCTGTTAGGCCATTCGGAGGCCTGTTTCAATTAACTCTCATTAGTATGCGCTGCCACCAGAAGAACATTGCCAATGAGCAGAGCGGATGCATGGAGCCTTTGATATTTAATTATACTGGCCATAGCAGGAGGAAGGTACTGCCTTCCCCCTTCCTGAGATGATTTGATGTACCCGTGGCTGTCACATTACAGCTGAACAAGACAGGAATCTGCACCTGTAGGCTGCGCCCCCCCAACCCCCCTGAGTTCACTTGACTATGTGTTTTTTTGGGCAGTGAGCATAGGAAAATTTGTGTGGGTTAGCCCCACCCATTTTACGGATGTTGATCTCCTAACATTCCATTTCATTAAAAAGTTTTAAAAAATCCCAGGTGAGCGCACACTCCCCGTGCAGATGGATGAATTCCTCACAGACCTGGTCCCTAGTTTTGAGTCTAGCCTTCCTTCTGTCCTCATCCTCCTTGACCTTTCCTCTGCTTTCCACACGGTCAACAACACCATCCTGATCAATTGTCTCTGTAACAGCCTGGGCATCACTGATCAGGATCTTATCCTGGTTGACCTCCTTCCTCCCCGATCAATCTTCCCAGGTCATACTGGGGTCCTTTATCTCCACCACCGCTCTCCTCTTGTGGTGTTCCCCAGGGCTCTTACTTCTCACCCTGGCTCTTCAACCTTTACTTGGCACCTCTGGCTCACCTCATCTCTTCATTCTCTCCTAACTTTCAGTGTTATGCGGATGACTATCGGCTCTCCATTATGCTCCCCCCTGCCTCCTATCCTCTCTCGCTCATTCCTGTATATCCGTGATTCCGGAATGTTGTGCCTCCAACGATCTGTGCCTTCATGCCAGTAAGGCTTAGATCCTTCTCATTGGGACCCCTGCTCCTGCTTTCCCCCTTTCAGCCTGGTTGCCCTCCTTGGGCCCTCTACCTGGCCTTCCTGCAAGGCAAAACACCTTGAGGTCATCTTCGACTCCACACTCTCCTTCTCCCCTCAAATCATGGACATCTCTAAGAAGTCCCACTACAAGCTGCACCTCCTTAGAGGTATTCTTTCTTTTGTCACTTCCCCCAGAAGCTCACTGTCTCCAGAGCCCTGTTTCTCTCTGGGCAGGACTAATGCAACAGCCTCTTCCTAAATCTTCTTGCCTCTAGCCTTCACCCTCTGCAACTAATCCAGAACAGGACTGCAAGACTTGCCCTCGGCCTCAGGCCCAAGGATTGTATTTCTCCAGCCCTGAACTCTCACTGGCTCCAAGTGGCTGCAAGAATAAAGTTCAAGACCCTCTGCATTGTCCACAAGGCTTTCTGGGGCTGAGGACAATACTCCATCCAACTCACTCTTCCTAAGCACTTTCCTTCTTGAGCCCTCTACTTATCCACCTCCAACTCTCTGAGAGTCGGAAACTTCTCCAGGCAGAGAGTGGGGGGTGGATCACTCTCCTTTGCTGGTGAATACCTCCGGCATAGCCTCCCTCCTCTCTCAAACTTGAGCAGGACCACCTCAGGTTCCGAAAGCAATTCAAGACCTTCCTTTTTGCCTCTGCCGTTTCTCACTATCTCCATGGCTGATGTTCCTTTTCTACTGCGCTAACTGGTTACCTGGCCACCCTCTGAACCTTATGGGGATCAGGCTCCTTCATGTCCAGTAGTCCTATGTACTGCCTCTGGGCCTACCCTGCACTAGGGACTGTGTCTGCAACCCTACAGTCCCAGTCTCCTCACCCGTACTTAGGGCCGGCCACCCCAGCAGCACTTACTTGAGCTTGCTTATTGAACTCTCCCCTCCCCCTGGCATTTCTCCCCTCCCTTCCCCCTGCCCTTGCACAATCTGAATGACCCAAGGCTTAGTAAGATCGTCTGTTTTGTCCACCTCTGTCTTCCCTTTCATTGTCTTGTCACGCTTTGAAACACTTGTCTACAGGCGCGTAATAAATGACTTATTATATCATATTATGGGTTTGTTTTATGAGTGGAGATGATTTTCACATTACGTATTATGGTGTAAAATATTGTGATTATTTAGTGACGATTCTTAATTAACTTGTAAGTTTAGAATGTTTATTTTATGTAGATTTATTTGTATTGCGTTTTGTATATAAGGTTTATTTATGTGGATTTTCTGCAGTCATTATTTGGCTATATGTATACATTTTAAAAAGAGAAATTTAAAAGCCAGGTGGTCATCTTGGCTTTCTATCATGTGGCTGGACAGTGGGTTTTGAGAGAGGGAGGGTGCCATTCTTTTTCAATTTGCCACCTTTTTTCCACATAAAGGCTTGCAAATCTTGCAAACCTGAAATGGGTTAGTCTGCTGTTTTCCATCTCCCTTGAGAGGCACAATTGTTTTGAAGGGGAACATAGATTGTGTTCAGATCAATGTCGTGCTGCTAGATGGTGTTGGGGAATTTTCCTCCAACTCTGTCCTGGATTTTCCAATGGGGATGCAGGCACACCTCACTGTGGGTACTGTTCTAGCATGACTGAGAGTTGTAGGGATTTTTGTGTTAAACACTACATTCCCCCTCAGGATATTCTGGGCTATCTTTCTCCTTTTCTCCTCTCAGGATCTGGTTTCAGAGTGTCTGGATCCTTTCTGGGTTTTTACCTCTCGCCTCTGTAGCCAAACACTTCAAATGGGTTTTTTATTGAACCCATGGTAGAAGTTGGAACCTTGGCATGGTTTAGGAGTGACTACTCTCCTCTATGTTGGTACTAAATGATTAGAACCCAGGGGAATCCTCTCTATACCAATTCCAGATGTGCATTGCTTAGTGGGAGGCTTCCTGCAACCTCGAGAGTTCCCCCAGACATCTTGGTCAATGTGATCCCATCATAAGAATCTAAAAAAACTGTGTTGCATTCTGGCACTTTAATCCTTGGAATTACTATCTAAGCTTCTCCAGCGCCATTGTGCAGGCTGTGACTTATGCCCTTGGTCACTCAGCCATTAGGCTAGTTTCCACCCCAAGTGTACATGAAGTAAGCTTCAACCTAAAATACATACAGGAAACAGGAAACAAATCAAAACCAAAAAAGAGAATGTCAAAAGCAAGCCAGAGGAGGGAAGATTCAATCCCATTTTCCATGGCTGCTCCATAGCATCTGACCAAATCACTTCACAACAGATGCTATAATTCTAAAGCCTATAGAAGTTCAAAGAAGTATCAATAACTCCCCTTTGACGAAGTCCTATCCTTGGACAAACTTTGGACATGTGTTAAATGTTTTCTCTCTAGCACCTCAACAAGGAGAGAATATAGAAATGCCATTCGTTTTTCTTTAGGCATATCAGTGATAGGAAGATGAAATAAACCAACCAGAGATCACAAGCTGCGAGAAAGCCATCATTACAAGTTTGCCATAAAAGGGTAAAAGTGCGGGTAAAACCATTTACCGGCACTTGTACCGGTCCAGTAAAGCATACATTTGCCAGAACACATGTTCCGGAGGTACCAGCGCCTATAGCACTTCAACCTGAATCAGCGGCACTGGTAATTCTGTTTAAGTAAATAATGGTAATGCAGGAATACTGTGCTGGTAATAACAGCAAATGGTATTACAAGAATGGATTTGCTGGTGATACTGGCAGATAATTGCTGGAAATTCCGGCAAAACCAAGGAGGAGATAACATCACCTCAGAGCTGACGGTAAATAGACACAGGTGAGTGAAATAAGGCCACAGGTACCCCCAAAACACCAAGGTGCACCCAATACACACAGGAACTGTACTTAAGGGCCATACCTTCCCCAAGAACACTTTCCAACACAAACATGCTGCCACTCATTGCTGCTGCCATGGACCTGGAGCTGCTCCATGCTGATGTCAAGTTGATGGAGCAGCAGCAGTGGTGACAGAAGGCCAGGGAAAGAAGGAGGAAGAGGATGAGAATGGGTATACAGGTGATGCAGGTGGTGAGGCAGAGGCTTGCTGTGCTCCCTCGTACAAGGGCAGCACCCTGGGTCCACACAGACAGCCAGATACACATCATGTACCGCCTAAACATGGAGACAATTCATGACCTCATGATCCTCATCCAGGATGACATTGGGCGCAGGATCGGCATTAGGGCAGCCATACCACCGCTGTTGAAGCTGGTGTTGATCCTGCACTTCCTGGCCACTAGCACATTCCAGCACTCTGTGAGCCAGTTGCATGGCATTTCGCAGCCTGCCTTCTCCAGAGTGCTCCCCACCACCCAGGTACAGGTCAACACCACCAAGGCCCACTTGTATGCCATTACAGGCATGCCCAATGATCCCAATGTGTTGGTAGCATTGGACTGCATTCACATAGAGCTGGTGCGTCCCACGCTCAGAAGAGGTCTGCAGCACGCAGAAGCAGTTCCATTCCCTCAATGTCCAGGTACTCACCCAACATCCAGGTTATTTTTCCTCGTGACATGCCATATAGGCCAACAGGGTGCTGTATATTGCAGCATGGGTCACAGGCAAAAAGGGGGGTATGTCACAAATTAATGTCCGGCAAGCACCCTGTACATGCAGGACCACCAGTGCACACCTCAATTGACATGCCAGAACACACATGAGTAGCACATGAATGGAGATGTGGCAGTCACTGACCAGGAAATTTCAAACCCAAAAGAACATCCACATGTAATGCACTACAGTTACCAGAATGCAACCCCCACCCCAGTACAATGCCAGTGAATCTGTAGAGCAGGCCACCTAGGCCCATGCGATGTATGTCCAGGTGAGACATGGGGCATGCAGGCACAGACTGACCATTGAGATTCTGCTGCCACAAGCAACATCACTGCCAAGCATCATTAGTCACACATGTTAATGTCAATGTTTATTGGGCTTGTACCGCGCACTGCTGCCACTTGCATAGTGTGAAGGCATCATGAAGTAAGACACAGACAACAGATTCAACTTTCTAATGAAAGCTTTATTTTTCTTAAATGTCAGGATGGAGTAAGGCCTAACTTTCCCTATACCAAGGTTTGATTTCCCTACCTAAACAAAACTAAGGATAGTCTCTATCAGTAAGTCTAAATCCAAAGTCTGTGTGTCCTAGGCCTATACTTGCCCTGAAAACTAACTGCATACAATGTGTAGGGATGTCAGCAGCAAATGGAATAGTATTCAAAATTAAAGTTGTGAGCTTTTTCCGTCTCTTGGCTTGTACTCAGCTTCCCCTTCCCCAAGTTCAAAACAGTTCCAAAAAGGCCTCAGTGTTCCCTTACCCAAGAGTTCAACACCATTCACAAAGTCTCAGGGTTCCCTTCCCTATCCCTAGAGTTCAACATTGGTCACAAAGCCTCAGGGTTCTCTTCCCCAAGAGTTCAACTTGTTCAGTTTACAAAACCAATATCAGTTAAAATCTTCCAGCTTTCAAAACAATACCCGTTCAAATATTTGGTCATCCAGACTTTTCAATAGTTCACATTGATTGCTCTGTTTCTTCATTTACCACTCAATTGAACAACTGTTGCAAAACACAAATTTATTTACATTTTCTTTCCTTGACTCTTTCCAAGTGGGGTCATTCGGGCTAGGCGCAGTTGTCGGGCCACATTGTCCATCCATTACAGGTCACACAACCGATACCCCTGTGCACTTGATTGATACATAATACAAAATTCTTTACCTTTGCTTTCCTTGGCTTTTTCCAAGTCGGGGTCACTCAGTCCAGGCGCAGTTGTCGTACCACCCGGTCCACCTATCACAGGTCATGTAACTGATACCCCTATGCACTCCATTAGGCTCTCTGTATTCCTCTGGCTTTTGGCACCACAGTTTTTCTTTCTCTTAACCTCAAGTTCCCTGGATTCTTATATATTTGGCCAATGCTCAGATTCACATCTTATATCTCTCTTGGCAATCTTTTCACTTGGCCACCACTTGTGGCTTCAACTCTTATTTCATATCCTTCATGACAGCTTTGTAGCTTTGTCACCACTTGTGTCTCACACATCTCATTCCATGTTAATTTCCCTTAATACCACTTTGCTTTTATTTCCTTCAAAGTGCTCATCACTTGCTTTTGTTTTATACGTTATCGAAGTAACTCTTAATGTCTTTCAGTCACTTCGTTATTCAATGTTGCGTGTTTCAACTTTCAAAAGCACTTGTAATAGCCTGCAGCTTGTTTAGTATTCAAATACACTGGCTTTGGCCTTCCATAACAGTTCTCAGATTGATCAGCATTCATACACATTTGTTTCCATTCCCTGGAGCGGCCCAGTATGAATGTTCCCTTCTTTTCACTCACTGATGGTATGCGGCAGCTGCTTCAGGGTTCTTGGCTTCACTTCCCGACTTCGATTTTCTCTGCCTTCCTTTTCCGGGAGACACAACAAGCAGCGCTCGCCATCCTGGAATGCCATGGTGCGTAGCTCTGCTCTTCTCCAGCAGAAGCTACTGAAAGCACCATTCCCTCTGTCAGAGACTTGCAGTGATCGGGAGGCTTCGGTGATCCGCAGCGCCTGCTGTGAGCACCGGGCAGGGAGGACAGCAGGATCTAAGAACCCTCTCATGGCCAGCCTTGGGCCTGGTGTCTCTCTTGAACTTCAGCTTCTCTCAAGCCTCTTCCTCTCCAGCTCACTTTTCCAGGCCATGTCCTTTTCTCCAGGCCGTCTCTCCCTTTGTGCTGGGCAGTCACCATTTCTATACACCTGGTACTTGGCAAATGACTGCAAGTGTGAGTCCTTAATTTTAATTGCCTGACCATGGTGAAACTCATTTTATGGACATGCCTGGCTCTTATAACTGAATTCCTCCAAGGCCCTCTTCCTCGTCTCATTACCAAATTGGTGTTTAGGAAAGGTTTAAGAAATGGAAGTGTGCCTAACTCCCAGTTGTTTCCTTCTCCTTTGGGTATTGAGCTGATGTTTGTCTGTATTAACAAGAGGGGGCTGATATGTGTTGATCCCGCCCAAATGAGGATGTGTCCTCTGTGTTGGTCTCTTCTTCGTCCCAGTATAAAAATGACATTTCTGAGGGCCATTTAGAAAGGAAGAAAAGGTAAAAGGTTGACAGTAAACTACAAAGGCTGTTTGGAGAGAAGGTTCATGATGAAATGGGACTGGGGATACCATGTCGCACCCAAGTACGTCCTCTCCCCATTCGCAGAGTTCTCTCCACTGAGGTGATCCTTCCTCGCATGTCCACCCCTAGGGTCAGGATCCAAAAGCAATGGCCTTTTCCTGGCCAGCTGAGCAGAGGATGCCGGGAAAAAAGAAGTGAGAATGCCCTCAGATTCCTCACAGTAGTCTTGTGGTGCTTTATTGGGTCTTGTGAGAAACCTGAGGGTACTCTTCCAGAAAGATCTCAGGAAAACCTTATTCAGGTGGCCAGGGGAGGGCTGGTGCTCTCGAATCCTGAACCTGAGGGTGGACGACTTGGGGAGGATCACCTGGGTAAGGGGCATGAGGTTATGCTCAGGGGAATGCCCCAGGTGAGATGCGGTGTAGGGCCAGAGAAGGAGAGGAGGGTGAGATATCTGAGGCTTTCATGGGCTGTACTGCATCTGCCTCCCTTCCTCACATTAGATCTATCCTGCCCAGATCCAACAACCACTCCATACGTATTCAATCCTCTAAGGTCCCAAAACTGGTTGCACCCCAAAAACATAACTCCCAGAATCCTTGTTTCACCGGTCTCCATTCGAAAACTCCCCATGCTTCTTCTCATCCCTCTGATTATTATTTTTCGCACTCCCAACCTAATCAGATAAAATACTATAATTCCCACAGTATCTCTTGTTTATTTCATGTTTTCAGCTATTCCGGTTTGTCTCACACACCTTACCAATCCCGTCCCTCTGATTGTCATTTTCCGAACACCCAATCCACTATGACAGAATACTACCATGCCCACAATCCTCTCTGTTCTGTTCTCCATCCCGGCCATTCTTGTTTGTTTCGTAAACCTTCCCCATCATATCCCGTAGGACAATCCGACAATACCTTTTCTCCATTTTACGCCGTAGAACACTAAAGAACATTGCCATCCTCCTTTTCCACCCTGAATACTTCCTCACCTTGTGACAGACAACAGACATGTAATGCACCTGTTTACCCGACATGTCGCGACACAAGGGTCAGGCAAAGTCAGGCAATTAATTTAAATCACACACACTTGACGGCCCTTCCTTTTCCCCACAGGGATAAAAGGTGGAGTAAGAGAGCACAGTACGAGCAAGGGGAGCACGGCAGACAGCACAACAAGACGGCTAAGCAGGAGCAGCAGTACAAGAGAAGGAGAAAGGTGGCAGGAATCGAGAGGGTGGTGAGGAGAGAAGTGACCTGGCTGGTTTCGTCCCAGAACCGCAGAACTTCATGGAAGAGAGTCTAGGACTGCAAACAATAGCACATATTTCTTGCAACAGATGTCAACAGTACGCAGTGCAAGCCTATGCCGATAAGCAGGACCAAGGGACGCTCCTGCGTCTGTGGTACCAGTCTTGACTCCAATGAAGAGGATAGCCAAGCGGTTCATAACAACCAGTGAGTCGAGAGGAAAGACGATAATAACCGGGCTGTGTTGAGTGAGACCCGCAAAGTGGCAAGTAACGCGTGTTGAAGGGGAGACCAGCTGCAGAGGGAAACCAGCACCATGTGGGTGCTAACTCGAGAGACTCTGGTCGAGCCCCATATGAGAGAAACTACAGATACATGAAGGGTACAGGAGAGCCAGCGGAGTAGGTCAAAGTGGTCATACTGAGGGTCAAGCAAAATCCCTGTACAATCGAACGACTTTGATCTATAATCTATGTGAAAGCAAGGGAAGTGAATCCTGCCTTGAGAGAAAGCAAGGGAAGTGAATACCACATTGAGAGGAAGCAATGGATGTGAATCACGTAACACTTGAAACTAAAGTAAATGGGAAGAAGAATGGTCTGAGCCCAGAAGAGGGTTACCCAGGGGTGAAGCCATCACCCTACATGAACAGTGGCTGAAAATTAAGAAGGGTCAGTGCCCAGAAGAGGAGTACCCATGCGTGAGGCCATCACCCTATGTGAAACATTAGTAATCAATTGAGAAGAGTCCGCGCCCAGAAGAGGGGAACCCAGCACCCAACGAACATTGGAAACAAACTTTAATTCGTTAAAGGAACTTTTGTTATTTGAACACGACAGGTCCTGAAAGGCATGAGTCTTTCCAAGTGAAACGAGACTTGGCCATCGATGGTCCTGAAAACTGCCATTAGAACTGTCATCTCGTGCTGGAGAAGCCCAAGACTGTACTATGCTCCAAGCTCTCCTCTTACCCTGTGTCCAAAACGTGGGGAAGGGAGACCCAGGCAACTGCATCCATATTATTTGAGAACACTTCTTTCTTTATTTGAGAACTTTCCCACGCCCCTCTTGGTATTCGTTGTGAGGTTTGGCAATATGTTTCTTAGTATAGGCCTTTTATTTTGACACAACACCACTACGACTGCCTTATTTTTCATTTGATGGTTGACACTTGCTCCCATCTTAGATTTAGGTTTGGTGTTTTTCCAACCTGCATACAACATTATTTGTTCAATAAACACCCTTGAACTGTGATCACTTGTGTCCGTCTTGTTGCCACCATGAGTTTCTCACAGTCTGCAATAGAAGGAGTGTTGGGGCAGTTTGTTAGTGGGATTGAGAAGCAGAAGAGCAAGAGAGCTTTGATATGCTTTTGGCAGCTTTAGTTCGGAGAAACTGGTCACTGAGCATTGGGGCGTTGTCTTTTGGTAGCCGTCATGTGGTTTTGAGGCATGATAGTGTATGGTTTAGTTTCATGTCGGGTGTTGTGAAGTGCATGCAGGCAGTGGTGCGGTAGAGGTATGGTTGTGTTAAGTTCACAGTTTGAGGGTGTGTATGCAGAATGATGATTTTTTAGTACAGTCAGTTAGTGGTAATACATTTCCTGCCCCCAGCAATCCGTCTCAGGGAGCAGAACCCAACGGGCTACAGATGTCACACAGTGCCTGTCTCAGGGTGCAGCAGGGAGCATAAGGCTTAGCTATACTATTAGACCAGATGCAGAATGTGGCTAACCTATGCATACAGTCTAATTGTAAAATAGGCTAATTAACATAGTTTGGCTACATGCAAGATAAGGCTAACCGTGTGTGCTTACCCACCCCTTGCAGGTGACTCAGGATACCCGCTGCTTCCGTGGCTGATAACCCCTCTGAGGGATCCCCAGATGCAGGAGGAAATGGCATATAAGAGGGCGCATGTGAGGGCCACACTGACCATCGATCCGACCTTTGGCTCTTTAAGGCACATTTCAGATGCCTACATAGGTCAGGGGGATACACTCATGTGCAGGCCAGAGAAGGCGGGGCAGATAGTCGTGGTCTGTGCAATGTTTCATAATATCTGCATCAGATGCAACATACCCCTGATGATGATGATGATGCAGCACCAGCTGGGCACATGCAGGTGTGCGTGGAGACCAGGAATGGCCGCAAACTCATAGATAACTTATTCTGAGTACCACTTTCACTCAGCACTTCCCTTGCACCTTACTGCATATGATGTGCACACACAATAAATACTTGCACCAAAATAAGGAATGTCCATTCATTGATTCAAGTGTAAACTATTATGTATTGAAATGATATTCCAAATACAACACCCTGTGCTCCCGTCCCCCTCCCGACACACCCCATCTCCCACACACATTTATGTCAACAAAGTTCACACAGTTCATAATGCACTCTCATCAGCAATGTTAATTTGTCATAGTAATTCCACAACAGTTACTCATAAGCTTTGGTGTTCTTGCTACTTCTTCTTCAACAATTTTAACAACACCACAATACTTCAACAATGTGTGCCTGGGACGCTCACCTGCCAGGCCTATACTACAAAGCCCCTAGCCCTGGTATACTCTCCTGCCAGGACAGCTTGGAACTAGTAACACTACTGCGAGTACTTCTGTGGCAGAGTTCAACTTCATACAACTTATAAAGTATTTGACTTTCCAAAACCTCTGTTTTGTCTACTTCTGGGAAAACATGAGACACATTGGTGCTGTTTGTTCCATACTTTTGATTGCCACATGCAACACAGGTTATGCTTCGCTCCTTCTGAACACCTTCTGTCAGAAGGGCAGCCTTCATGCCACTCTTGCTCTCCCACTCTGGTTTTAACCAAATGCTGATAATGGGTTCTCTCACCCCTGCTCTTGTTTGGCTTAGGTAATGCTTATTCAGGCCAATTTTCCCTATTGCTTCTTTTCCCCTTTTACCATAGTGTCTATACACAACTTGCTGCTTAGGTGCCTTTTTTGACTTTGGCAATGTTGGTTCTTTTAAACTAAATTTGTTGTTATTCTTTTGGTTTTGGCAATAGTAGTTTGCACTGGTTTTAGAAATAGCCCCCTAGGGTGGTGTTGACAGTTATTCTGACCTTTAGACATACAATGGCTCTGCCACTCTCTCTCCTTTGAATCAGCTTCACATTCAGTATTAATATCTTTCAGCTTTACACCAGTTCGATACATATAATGTGTATGTTTATGCCGCTTTCTTTCTTTCGCATTTGTTCGGTATTGAAATTCCCACTTTCGGTAAGCGGGTGGTAACGGAGCACTCTGTGGTGACAGTACTCAAGTGAACTCTCCGGGTTTGATTTGCGAGTCCGTTTGCTCTGCTGCCATTGGGTTCTCTGCTTCTCCTGCTTCAGCGGGCTGGAAAACTGCTTTGCTTGGTTTTTTTCTGTCGCGCTTATCCAAATTGAAGCGTCTCTTGCTCCACAGGCTGTTAGGTGCTTGCCTGCCACCAGAGACTGTCTTGTCTTGGGGAAAGCATTCCAACTTCACCTTTCCCGCTGCCCGACTGCCGCAAACAGGATCCTCAACGGGAAAGCTTTTATACCAAAAACTTCCCGCTGTGCGATCTCTACAAACAGTGTCCCTGAAGGAATAGATCCTTCCAGAACCGGCATGAGTATGGAAAATGGCAGCTCTGTTGTCTCTGCTTCCCTTCAGCCGCAATGTTTATGTAGAGTCACAGCAAGCACTCCACCTTCTACTACTGCTGCTGTGCTCTACTTCATCTTCTTCTTCATCATCATCTATGGCCTGCATCTGAGGGGGCATTTTATGCCACCCAGTCTCCATCAGGCCTGGGTCATTAACCTTAATTGTCTGCAATCTGCAGTTCAGTGCTTCTGCATCCCTCTTCTTCAGCCCAGTACTTTTGGCATTGTCAGATCCCAGTTCAGTACGCAGAGGCAGCATGACCCCTTCCTCCCATTGTGGGTCTTGGCACCTGCACTAGTGTTAACACAGGCAGTCTGTGACCCCAAGGTTGCAAGAGGGTTAGAGTCCACGAATTGGAGATAGGGTAACTGGGTAGAGGGTTAGGGAGAGGATAGGTAGGGAAAAATATGCTCCTTGACTCTTGCTGCTGGTGGCTGATTCTGGTGAGCAGTGACATATACTAGTAATCTAGCATGCATACACACAAACATACATAGTGTTATCTTGCTCTGTTTAGATGATTGCACAGGTGCCCAAATGGGCTAATGACGCAAATGAAATGAGCACAATCCGCCTCAGTTACCTCACTGAGTTTTCAAGCCCCAAACGCGTGAACACGTGTGTGCCTGGCACACTATTGAACACAATGTTTGCTTTGGCCCAATGAACTGTGAGCCCTGAGTTGCTTTATGGCACAGTTTACAGTTGGCTTGTTAAGACACACAAAACATGAACACTTAGCTTCAGTGTTTTGTGACCTCCGATGTGTGATAAGTGGTCTGTGTGTCCAGGTCTCAGCTGTTCCTCCCAGCCGTGCCTGTGAGCTGAGATAGCAGTGTCTGCAGTCTGTCAAAGATACATACTTTAGGTATTGCCTGAAACACTGCGATCCTAGTAATCGTATCACATTGCACAAATCAATGTGTTCGGTTTTGCTACGGCAGCCTAGACGCTTCTGTTCATGCGGGTTAGTGCGCTGCTGAGTCTGGGTGCTGCCAGAACCTGTTCTCTCGGGTTAACATGTTAATGGCATGGCGCTAGCGAAAAGCAGGCGTCCCGTGGCACTTATCTGTAGAGCAGCAGGGACCGATTAGGTTGCAGGCTGGGCGTACGTATTTCCTTGGTGAGCAGGAAGCCTCTGATGTGTTCTTTCGGGTCGAAGCCTTAGAACACACGTGCAATGCGACACATGTGCGGTAGCCCAGGCATGATCCTTGGGGCTGAGCGCTGGGGCTGCTGGGGAACATAGTTCTTTCCCTGGGTTTCAGCTTTTGGGCTTCTATGCAGCCTACTGTGCTGGTAAAATAAAGGGTATTCTTGCCAGAATTGCTTACAATGTTGCTTGCTGTCATTGAGCAGTGAATATCTGCAAGAAGGAAACACATGGCACCGCCCATGATGCCGGGTCTTATAACCAGGTAAGCACCTAACCACCCCTGCTCCCTGCTGGCCAGTACCTTCTGATTCCTGCCTTGCCTCCTGATAGGCATTGTGGAACTTGAAGTCCCCAATGTTCAATTCACTCTTTTTAAGGGAATAATTGTTACAAACTTTGTTTTGATTCTTAATCCCCTCTTTAAAAGGAATATTATAAGGTTCTACTTAATGGTTTTGCTCCCTAGGGATGTCATGACTTTCAGAATCTAATATGGTAATCTTCAAAGATTAATCTTTCATATTCCCCCGTTGAACATGGGAGTTTTCACCTCTACCATTACACGTAACCTTGGGAAAATGATTCCTACTTCTAATACAGGATTGATTAGAACAGTTTTTACCACCATCAGGATAATTAGCTTTAGGAAGGGAAGGCTTCTTTTGACAAAAGGCCATTACAGACTCCGGCATTACTGACTCTTCCTCTGTAGAGGAAGAAAAATACTTCCTCTCTCCCCATGGAGCCCTCCCGTTTCCTTGGGGACATTCTCCTCCCAGGTGATCCTGCCGGCTAACACCACCCCAGGGTTGGGATCAGGTAACCGCTGCCTTCCCCTGCCCACCTGGGAGGAGACTTTAGTTAGGGTTTTTATGAGGACTCTGCAGGATTAATCACAGCATGCAGTTAGTGTAAGCATTTGCAACCTCGCTTGCACTCCTTCGCGGCGTCTTCCATGGAGATTGAGAGATTCGTGCCGACAGGGACTACCATCCACAGCAACACACGGGGCACGCTGCGCTCACACAGTGAGAGCTCTCTGTGATCATGTGACACCTTTAGAACGTCACAGACTCTGAAGTGGCCAGGGACCAGAAAAGTCACTGTACAACACAGTTTCGGGCTTCTCAGCTGTTCTCCTCTGCCACAGCGAGCTGCCTCCTGTGATTCTGTTTTCTGGCATTGGACCTTGTTTCCCATTGGTGTCTCCAGACTGGTATGTGAACTTGGACTACCTTCGTATATCGATTCTGCTTGTTTGTTATTTCCCTGAATCTCGACCCTGCTTTTTACCTGCACTGATTTTGGATTAACCCCTTTTTTCGATCTGGTGCTTGCCTTTATACTTGGATTTTCTGGTAATTTGAACTTTAGATTGTTTTTCAACTTGTGTTCTTTTTGGCCCTGTTTTTGGAGCTGTACATTTTCCTGTGATTGTTGACTTTTTATGGTTTTTCTTCCTTTTCTTCATCTTGGTTTGAGACTTTGCTAGTTGACATCAAGATGTTTGTACTCTGGCTTATTTTACCCCTATTTGTATTTCTCTGGATTACTCTGTTTCTATTTTTGTGCCCTGCAATATTTTTGATGTAAACAAGACTATTGCTCCAGGCAACTCATACTTGTCGGAGGCGGCCGTGTTAGGCGGTGGGGCTTGACGCTGCATCTGGTGTAGGGTGCTTTCCTCAAACTTCTCAGTGACGGAGTAGCTGGTGCTGGCGAGCCCTGCGAGGTTACCTGCATGGCATATCGACCGTGCTGACCGTGATGCCGGGAATGAGGAGTGCGGCGCCTCACACTCCCTTACGTCTCTTGGAGCCTTTAGCCCCTGGCTTTCCACCACACAGCCTTCCTACTCACTTGTTTGTAGAAAGTAGCTTGAGGTCCAGCATGGAGGGAGTTCTCTAGAGTACCTACTGTGCGTTCGCTCAGTGCCATGCAGGCTCCATGATCAATACGTGGATAAGCACTGTCATTCTTCACTTTCGTGTAAGTTTATTGATGTCCGTGTTTTGGACTTGTGTGTTGTCTTGTGTCTACAGTGCCTAAAACAATCATGCCCATTACAAGGCTACAATCCCTGCTCAGCCTGGATATGGATATTGTCCGGTGCTTAGAAGCAGATATGACTTCTACCCAGGTGCCGCCTAGTGCCCAGAAGGATGGAGAGGGTAGGGTGGATTCTCTGGCTCATTCGCCGTACTCGCCTCAACCAGATTACCATGGGAAAGGCAGTCGCCTTTCTGAGGTTCTAGCCCTAAGTGTAAAAAGGAGACAGACATTACAGACAGAGCAGCGTCTACTTTCTGAACTCCTGCTTAAAAACAAAAAGATTAATCGTGACACCGAAAAGGGTGCTAGGGTTGTAAGCTCTCCCTCCTCCTCCTTTATGAACGAACAACATCAAGTACCATAGATGATGGGAGAACTCGGTGTGGAAAAACCTGATCTAATGTGGGCTCAGATAGCTGCAACTCAGCAAACAACAAAGGGGGAGCATTTTGGATTTAAGACTCACAAACATCTTATTGGGGAGCTGGGTACCCTTAAGGCGCCCAACAATTGGGTGGCCTACAAGGACCAGTTGTTGCAGGAGTTAGCGGCCTACCTAGATTTCGAGGACTTGCGATCCTGGATGAGGTCTGTCGGTCACAGACTTCTTGAGCCACCTTTCCTAACTCCGCAAAAGTTTTTTAAACCTGAACTTAATAGAACTGATAAGTTCTCTTAAGCTTCATTTTGCCTCCATGGGTCTGATGAGGAATGTCAAACAGATTCTACCGACTTTGTCCAGCTGGATATGGCCTCGCAGGTGAAAGCAGCTGTTCGTGTCCATCGTGCTGTGGTCGAAGGTCCTACAGAGGATATTACACGCTCCCTTAAGCCCGTTACCTCACCGGCTTCCACACTCTATAAGAATCCACGTCTCAAGAAATCAGCTATGCCGAATATTACCAACCCAAAACTTAGTAGTTTTGCTCAAGACCCCCGTAATATTATTGTTACTAATGTAGAGAAACCAGGCAAGTTCGAGTCAAGGGAGGCCCTAAAAAATAAAACCTTAGCCTGGTTTAACTTCAAGTTGGCACCCAATTGAATCAGATCAAAGGAATTGAGGGTACTCCGGAGAACTCAGATCGAGAACTGGTGCAGCTCAGACAATAATTGTCGTGGGCTGTGGCTCCAGCAGTCTTCCCTTGTTCCTGCACAGAATAGCTGACCTGAGACATTTACCTCCGTCGTCTAGGTTGAACATTGTTATGAACTGATCTGTTCCAAGTATATGTTTTGCCTGTCTCTGCTGTCATTTGGTTTGCCTTTTATTATTCTTTTGCTTGTATCATTATGGGACATGGGTCTAGCAGCTCTATGTATTTGAACAGTATCCGAATTGTTAAAGTACATGTCTTTCACCTCTATTCTAGAAATGTTTGTTTGGAATTAATTAGCCAATTCTTGTAGTATTCTCTATTACACCATAGCCTCGTATTTGTAGGCCTTGTTGCTCTGTGTTATGTTTTGCACCTTTTGTCATTGATTATGATTGTTAAGTATTTGTTGTGGTCCTGGTCAGTTTTCCATGTTTGTGCTCTGTTTGGTACATTACATGTATGATTGTTATGCGCCCTGATGCCTGCGGTCTTTCGGCGCTCTGTAAACATACAAATAAATAAATAAATAAATAAATGGTAAATACCCATGGGGAATTAAGGGTGTGGGTATAGATATATCCATATCCTAATCGTGTGCTCTTTCATGTCAGCCTGGTGCTCCTGACGGTAGTCCTTGATGCTTCAGCTCAATCATTTGGCTAATGAGTGTGCCATTTTTCTTATTGGCTGGGATATTGGGAGGAAGGTACTATTGCTCCACCTGCGATCCGGTACAAGTCATTACAGTTAGTCTTCTGGGAGTCACATCTGCAGGCTTGCATTACACTCATGCTACATTGTGTGCATCCTGCTCTTTTCATGCTGTTGATTTGGTCTGTTTCTTCCAATGTGTGCTTCTACATGTGGGTGGTGGGAGTGCAAATTGACTGTTGGTCTGCCAAAGTGGCTTGTTGTGTGTGATATGGGCCTATGATTCCTGCCCTGTTTTCCCTTGGCACACATGGGCTCACGTCATGTGTCCATGTGTGGGGCAATGTATTTTGGCTATGGTGCTTGAGCATGGCTGCATCTGCCTGCAACCCCTGGCGTGTGTGTGATTGGACCATATTTGTTGGATCTGTTCCCTTGCCCATTTAGTGATCAGGGTCAGAGGTGCCATTGTCCCTCCCCCTGTGGCAGCAGTTTCCCTCCGATTGGGGGTCAGGATGTTCTGAATCCTCAGCCACAAGTCATCCCAGCGCTTGTGGCAGTAACGTGATGTGCGCTGGATGTTCCCCACAGCTGTCACCTTTTCGGCCACCTCCTGCAAGATGGCCGTCTTCCTTTTCTGGCTGGTCCTGCGATTACCAGCCCTGAAAATGGCATCTGCATTCACTAACACAATCTCTGTAAGTCAGCTTCGGCTCAGTGAACCGCAGCTTGCAAAGGTGGACCTCAGGGACTATTTCCCACTTCCTGGCATGTCTTCAGTCACAGATGGGGTAGATGTCTGCAGTCTCAGATGGGGTAGATGGCAGTAGAAATTGAGGGATTGAAAGTGGAATGAGTTTTTCAAAATGACCACTGAATAGATTCCCCTTTATGCGATGACGTTATTTTCGGTACTGGAAATTCCGGCACTAGTGATTCTGGTAGTTTGGGTACCGGTATCAGTGTTTCCTGCACATTTCTGCCAGACACACCAGCATTTTTGTGTCAGTGCTGCTAATTCCGGCACATCGCTACAACCGTTTATGGCAAGGGGGTATGTTTGCGTGCCCTGCCCTATAATATGCCAGTAATTCTGGTGATCAGCCTGCCAGAAACGGTACTACCTTACTGCAGAATTACCAGAATTATTCTGATAAACATGTAATGAGGGCCAAAGAGTCTTGTATGGACATGGGTACATAACATATTGGTCAGTATTAACTGATGTATTGAAGTGAGCATTGATTGACCAACTGATTTATATGAAAGGGAGTTGCTTGCCAACACGGGCCAGTAAAAAACAAAATATGGAACAAAATTGAAGCATGCAGTGATAATATAGAAGTACATCAAGGATCAAATAGGGCTTGGTCTTCTTACTTCCATAAACATTGTTAATTTAACCAATATACACACATTTTGCGCTAAATGGAAGCAAGCATTATTTGACATTTCCGGGCTACTGAAAGAGGTTTGAATTTTGACCACGAATTGACCGCTTTTCTTTGAATGAATGTCAAGATCAAGCAATGAGAGGACATAAGCAAGACTAGAACCTACCATCTCAATGTGATACAGTGATAGGGAGCAATTTGAGATGCAAATGAAGCAATATGTAAGGAGGGGCACAGAGGAAACTCATAAGAAGAAACCAGCTTTGAGACAGTGGGCCTCATTAAAAGTTTGCTGGTCCGGTAGTAACGGCGCCGGTACCGGCGCCGTTACTATCGAACCGGCAAACTACGAGTGGTGCTCGCGGGTGCATTTCTGCCCACCAGGTCCGACCTGGCGGGCAGAGCGGCACTCGCGATCACTACTCGTCGGAAGCACCGGTACCATTCGTGAATGGTGCTGGTGCATCCAACCTCCCCATTCCCATTGAGCCCTATCGGCCTATCGGGCTCAATGGGAATGGGGAAGAATATTTTCTGGCACCCGCGAATGGGAAAATACTGGGTCCAGCAAGGCCGTAATGACCCAGTAATTGTCCATTCGTAGGTGCCGGAAACAAAATTATACCGGCAGCAGCCGTGCCGGTTCTACCGGCATGGCTACCGCCAGTATCATAACGAGGCCCAATGTGGACTTGTGTTAAATGTTTGCTCAAGGAGTGCGACATATAGGCACTGAGAATATGATATCAATATTAGGATTTGTCAACATGAATCTATGTCAATCACAACATGTCATAGATATTGGGGAGCGATGTGAGATCAATGCAATGACACTAGTAGCTCTTAGTTAGAGTGGAAATGTATGAGTAGGTTTATAGAAATGCATTAATGGCATGATAAGTGGTCTGTTCCAAAGAACACGGGTTGTTATCAACATTAGGATTTGTCAATATGAATTTCTGGGGAGCATTGTGAGATGAATGTAATGACAATAGTAGCACTAAGATAGGAGTGAAAAGGTGAAAGTAGGTTTATAAAAATTGCAACAAGGGAATGAATAAGTGGTATGTTCCAAAGAATAATGATGTGGTTGATTGTAATGAAATGAAAAGACTGACTGACTTGCAGAGGATATGAGGAAAGAGGAGAAATGGAGCGAATTACAGAACGGGATGGTATTGCACATTGAGAGGAAGCTTGGCACAAGAGTCGCGCTTAAACTCAGAATTGACATGCAATAGAAAAGGTTTGGACACCCACTCATAATGGTATGAGCGAGCGAGGGACAGGACTTAGGATCGGAACCCTAGATATATAAAGAAAAGAAAATGGTGGCCGTGGTTTCTGGTGAAATTGGGACCGCGGGAGGGGATCTCAAACCCGGTGATGCTGGTAAGTGTTTTAAGGGAACTGGGGATCTAGGAATCATGCCTAGGGGTTTAGAACTTGCAAAACATTAAGGGAAGAATTACGGAATTTTGAATTTATTTAACGTGTGCATTGGGAAAGGTCTGGGAACACTGAGCTATTTGAGCAAGAGAAGGGTATGGACATATTGGATACATTTTTGGGAGATATTGTAAAATTGTATTATACTATGACTAGAGGGAATAGGTGAGGGCGAGCTGCTGCTGAATTTCACATAATAATTTGTCAATCAAGACCAAATGGAAATAATGAGATAAACCTTCACAATTAACACTTTAAAGTTAACAAACACAGTATGCGCAGTAGCGTTACCTGAAAGAAAAAAGTGTCTTTATAACAGGATTCGAGGGAATTATCCCGGAATAATCTAAAACGTGAGGAGCAACTTTCTGTATTCAAAAGGCTGTATCATAATGCTTTGGGTGAGTGAAATAACGTGAGGAAATGATAAACCACAGATGTGGACTGGAATGGTTTTTAATTACAAGTTAGATAACATAAAGGCATTAATAGAGACCCATTGTACAATGTATAAATTACCAATGGACGATAGGCTAATGTACCTTGAGAATGGATTTGACTGTCTATGGCTTGTTTCAATATTGGGTATTGAGGTTAATGGGCCTTACAACACAACCCAGAGCTATGACCATCTTGGATCCAGAGGACAATATTGTGTTGTGAGAGGCAATGATAAATCATAGATGTGGACTGGAATAGTTTCTAATGATAAACTAGGCAACATAAAGGCATCAATAGAGACCCATTTCACAATGTACTCATTACCTATAGATGATAGGCTAATGTACTATGAGAATAGATTAGATTGTCTATGTTATTTTCAATAATGGGGAGAGATGTTAATGTACCTTATAATACAATCTAGAGTTATGACTAGCATGGTTACAGAGGACAACAGTGTGTTAACTAATGGATGCGATACATGGAATTATATGAGTATCTAAACTATACTTCTGTTTTCTCTTTTTTGTTATGTTATGCTATGTTATAACACATGTATAGCGCCAAAGCCGTAAGGCATCCAGGCGCTAACTTACAAACAGGAAAATGACAGACTGGTGGGCAGATGCTTCCATGAACAGCATCGTTTTAAAGGACATTCTGAAAACCAAGTGGTTCTTTTCTTCTCCGAGTGGTTGGGCAATTCGTTCCATGCATATGCCACCAAGACTGGAAACGAATTTCCATTTCCACGCACTCTCTTGACCCGATCAACTTTCAAGCGGTGGTGGATCGAAGGTCTCCCATAGGCTTGTATGTTGAGACCCTTTCCTTAAGAAAGCTGGGTGCAGCTCCGTAGATGCACTTGTGACATAAACTCAATAGCTTGAAAGAAATTCTAGCTGATATAGGCAGCCAATGCAATTCCTTCCTGGCAAGGGTGGTAGATTAATTTTGTTTCATGCCGTAAACAATACGGACGGCCGTGTTCTGGATTTTTTGCAATTTAAAGATGTCTTCTTTGCTGGCACTTCCCAATGGGGCATTGCAATAATCCATGCATGGAAAAATAACGGCCATGACCAACTTGGCTCGATTGTTTTTTTAAATTAAAGGAGCCACCTGTCTTAGCACTCTGAAGTAGTATTGGGTACTTTTTACAATAGCATCTACTTCGGCCCCTGCATTCAAGGTGGCTTCCAAATATGTGCCGAAGGTGTTTACCTTACTAACTACCGCTATCTGGCTACCCTCAACCAGGAAACTGGAAAAGACTAGAGCTAAATTCTCCCTTGACTTCTTTGACCTGTATATCATAGTTCCATCTTTCCGGCATTAAGACACAACCAATTTGTGGTCATCCAATTTTGTATAACTTGATAGACCTCACTAACCTGGTCTTGATCCGCCTGGTAGTTTCCAGACAGCTACAGGGACAACTGAAAGTTGGCTGCATAATTTGTGAAAACAAATCTGAGTCTTTCCTGATCTCTAAATAGGGGCTTTAAATACATGTTTAAAAGTCGAGGGGATAAGTACACCCCCTGGGGGACACCACAAATAATGGTCTCCACTTCAGAGAAAAAGTCCCCCCAGTACACCCTCGATCTTCTGTCTTCCAGAAAAAGACTTGACTCAGTTTATCACCTCATCAGCAAGCCCACCCGTGTCTCGCAGCCATTTCAGTATGATCCCATGGTCTAGCAGATCAAAGGCTGCTGACATATCCAGTAATATCAGCAGCCCTGATCTACTTTTCTCCACTATAATCAACATATGTGTCTGGAGATCAACCAGGGCACTCTCTGTGCCGTGAAAGCAACGAAAACTCCATTGCCTTCCATGCAGCCGACCAGAGTTTTCCATGTAGAGTTGCAAGTGAGTCGTGGCCGCTTTATCAATCAATTTTAAGAAGAACAAGATATTCGTAATAGGTCGGAAGTTTGCTGCATCTTTGGGGTCGAGACCTGCTTTCTTTAATAGTGGTGTCACCGCCACAGCTTTGATACCTTGCGGGACAGTGCAATGACTAAACAAGCATTAACAAATCTACATAGGAAATGTGCAAAGATGTCCTGGTGACCCAGAATTATCTTAGAGGGGATACGATTCCCCGGGCAGGTTGTAGGGTTCATCGCTTTCATGATGTTGATGGTTTCTGCGACTGATATCTCAAGGAAATAAAAGCCTGTGGAGGGTGTCTTCTGATTGAGGTATTTTTCCCTGAGTAACGGATAGTTAGTCAAATTGCTAATGCCTACACTCCCTATAATGGGGGAGACTATGTCTGATTTCCAACTCTCCAGCTCATTCCTAATTTTATTTTGGGCACGTAGCAATTTGGCAGAGAAAGCCTTCTGAGTTCTCAGGCAATCATCCTGAGTAGGGGTAATGGTGTGGTTTAGTACACTGGGTTTCTCCCATGAGCTAAAAAGACAAAAGAGTTCCTTAGTTTTGTTTCCTGCTCTTCCTATCTGGTCATTATAATAGGTCAGTTTGCTTTCCGTAATTTTATCTTTGTAGACATTTTCCAGGAGCTTCCAAGCAACTTTTCTTTTGTGTTTTTAACTTTAAGCCAGAGACGCTCTGCATGTCTCTTGCTGGCTTTTAATTTGGCAGGCTCTGACGCAAACCATTTTTGGTGTTGAGTGGCTTTCCTGGTTGTTCTGGGTTTCATGGTTGCAACTTTACCCAACAGGATTGTCATGCCCCTGTTATATTGTTCTACAAGTATGTCTGGATTATCTCAAGCATTGGTTTTCATCATGAGAGCATCCATACACTCAGACAGTTTGTCCGCGGTGATGGCCTGATAGTTCCTCTTTGTAGATTTGCATAGTGGTTCATGTTGTGGCTTGGGTACCTGAGATGATCGAATGGTCCGGCCATATACAAGGTGTGGTCATAATCCCAGTTAATGCAAAATTGCAGCTGGCCATCCAATGAAGGATGTTCCCTTTGATGTGAGTCGGGTCATTATTATGCACAAAGATATTACTATTATTAAGCAATTTCTCCAATTCCCTGGCTTTTTTATCTTTGGCATAATCTTTCCAAAAATTCAGGTCTCTTACTAATATTATAGCAGAGTTAGTCTTCTGCATCGAATTTGAGGACATTAATAAGATCTTCATTAAAATTATCAGGATCTCCTGGCGGCCTATAGATGAGTACCAGGTTTACACTTCAATTATGGTTAGGGATGATTTTAGTATGTAGGATATCACATCCCTCACATTCAGTTTTGATCTCATACATTTTCAAATCTTTCTTACAAATAATAGCAACACCACCACCTGGACCGTCTTTTCTGTGTTTTCCAAAGAACGTATAGCCTGGCGGGGTTACTTACTCAATAGTCGACCCATTTGCCTCCGATAACCAGGTCTCTGTAACGCACATGATGTCAATGTTGTGCTCCAGGATGTAATCCTGAACATCCAATGTGTGCTGTTGGGGAGAAGCTGGACCCCCACCAGGGCTGTGGGGGGCCAGCAGCTATGGGAGACCCCAACACCTCCCATTTGGCCCACAGGAATGCAACAGAGACCCCAACAGGCAGCCACATGTTCCAAACTGCGTTTATTTCTGGGCAGCAAAAAAGAAAAAATCAAACACGCAGAGCTTCGTGCACATCGAAAGTCCAGGCGCCGTCTCCCCCGGGGCTGGCTTGCAAGCCAGCTTTGTAATACACTGCAGGCTGACCTCACAGAATTGGACCAGCTCCCAGAAACCTATCTCATCCTGCTATTGGCTGCTAAGTAATAGGTTACCTATGTAGCCCTTGTAGAGAGCCTGATAATTGGACATTGGACTTTTGCGTCAGTGGGTTGGTTTAGCTGCGCCACCCCCTATTACCTAACTCTTCGTCCCTGGGCTCTCAGTGTTCATTGGCCAGAGCTGAGCCATTCTTGTTACAATTATGTTTCAAATGGTGTGCGAGTCTTGCGAAAATGTCTTTCGTTCCCATAGAAAAAACACTGGGCTCTGGATGTTCTACCGTGGATTTACTCGTATTTGTGGAGAATTAAAAAATGTTTGACTGCCATGGTTCACTGTCGTTCAAAGAAAGCAATCTTATCTCACTCTGTGACCTTGGCTGGTCCTGGGTTTGCGAGGAGTATTGATGAAGTCAGCAGGGCTGGTGTTCAGTGAGGCAAAATGCACTTGGCTGCGAATTTCCAGAAACATGGCTTTACACTGTTCAATTAGTTCATGTTAATTACTATAGGCATCTGCAGCCTTTAAACAGGGGTCTTGTGTTTTGTAGATTATGGTATTGCTGCATTGATTCTAATGTAGCATGGAAGTTGCAATGTTGGTGGAGTGGGTGTCTTTCAGCATTTTTGTCACCCATGGGTGCGCTGGGGCCTGGTTCAAATGAAAAGTGCGCCTCTTGTTCTTCCTGCTGTTCTTCTGTATATGCGCCTGGGGTGAGGGGGTAAGGGTTTGATCTCGATTTTCCCTCTTCAGTCCCCCGTCTGGTCGACTTTGTCGACCACACCACCAAGCAACATTCACCTCTTTCCGGTCTTCATATCTTTGTCAATTCTTTGAGGTGTCCATAATTGTCCACATTGTTGTCGATGAACAGCACATGTAGGAATTTTCTCCTTCTGCGTCCCACCACACTCACTTCCCTTTATACTTCCTCGGATCACAGGGAGTGTCCACTTTTATTACTGCTGGAACCATGTTGCACACCGCTATCTTCTCCCTTAGTCCGGCTCTTCCTTTCACCATGTCTCTTATTTGAATTCCTATTTCTTCTTCTGCTGTTCTCTCGCATCTTGCAATGTATCTTGATCTTGCACAATGATGCTGCGCTCAGTACTAGTGCTTCTGTTATCACCTTCAATCGACCAGCCAGTCATGATGTCATCCGTTACCATGCAAGCACTAGCCACTTCTTGGCTTTCTCTGTTCAGATGCATTTTTTGCTGAGCATTCTTTTGTGTGCTGGTACTTTATCCAATGTTGCTTCTGTCTCGCTCGAGAAGTAATTCCCCCCTCTTTTCACTCCTCTGTCTGTTTCTCCTCTTCCGTTGTTTTCCATCTTGGGGAATGTGTCATTCTTCACAACTTCCTTGGGCATCACCAACAAGGGCATGCTGATGCGCACCAACGAACAGTCACCTCCCCAATTCGGTGGTATTTTCTCTTGAGCTTTAGATGCATATGCTCAATAGTAGCCCATACGCACTGATGTTCCTGCTCTCATTGTCACTGGTGCATTTGCTCATTTTTTTTTCTCTTCTCTCTCTGGCCACTTGCTACATACAGTTGTTCTTCAATAAGCTGCCAATAGTTGTTCATCATGGGTAGTGTCTTTATGTAATCATCTTCCATAGGGGATTGGCCCTTTTTTAAAATCAATCTCAATTCTGCTCTCTTCTCTTGCAATCTTCTTCACATCTTGAGATACATGGGTGTCGTGCTCTGCTGTAGTAATTTCTGTTGTAATCAATTCTCTCAAGACATGTGTTATTAAATAGTAGTCAGGACAGCTCTCCCAGTGGTGTCCCTACCAATTTAGTACATGTGTTCATGTTGCTGGTTACTACTGCTATGTGTGCTATGTGTATGTTTTACTCCCTTTGTGTGTGCCCTTACCTCTCCTTACTTTTACAGCAGCTTTTCCTCACCCACTGACGCCGTAAGTCTTCCTGCTTAGGTTAGGGAATGTTAGCAGGGGATACAGAGGTAATGCTCACTATTACATATAATTTTCAAATGACCACCCCCCATTATTTCATTCATCATTAATAGTCCCATCATAATAATAAAAGTCTGTATTTGCTTGCCCATAAACACTTATGCTGCTGAATCCTTGCAGCTGATGAGATGATAAAGTTGCCCGCCTGAAAATCGCAAGAGGGGCATTAATACATTAGTACTTGTTAGTAACCTCAAGCTCTGCAAACTAAACAATCACTAAGGGTAAAAATGAAACCTCCCCTGGACATTTTGTGTTTTGAAAATTTCTTAACATGGGTAGGGAAAATCTTGGGCTGTTTATTCAATGGAAGCAAGAAAATATACTTCAGGGAAACGTGCTCTAAAGGGTCTGAGGTTCCTGATAGGGTGGGCAATTGAGTGGGTAATGCTTCACGATGGTTTAATGAGTAGGCCTCTGGGTGACTAATGGAAGATAACATTAAGGAAATTTCCTACACAATTCTAACAGCATACATACGCAACAACCTGCATGTGCGGGGAAAAGAGAAGGAACAAAACAGTGTTACAGTTGTAGGTGCACAAAATGTAATATGAAACTCAATTAAACTTTAGACATGGGTGTGTCAGTTCCTATTCTAGTTGCTAGTGTGCGTTGGACCTTAGGATGGCCATGTTTCCCTAACTCGGGAGTGTTCGTGCTGTTTTGCAGTTCATGAAAATCTTTTGCGTTGGCCCTGTTGATCGTTGCTCCCTCGTTGCCAGGGTGGCCACCGCTTTGTAGGGCTTGACTCCTCACATATCTAACAAAGTCTGTCATGAGGGGCAAATGTCCCACTGTAGTCCGAAGCCATTGGGTGTTAGTTGTCCGTTGTCTTCAGGCCTGCCCTGGGTCCTTTATATCTGGCGAGAAATGAAATTGAAGCGCTTGAGACCTGAGGATTTACATATTCTTCAATTTCTTGACCTAACCTCTCTGCACTATTCTTGCACTATTCAGTGTCCTAGTGGGAGGAGCCAATGGTACATTTATGCACCATCCTGTCACCACCTGGTGGCGTTCAATGACGGTCTGACCGTAACTTGTTGCACTATTCGAAATGTACCCAGAAAATGGGTAGGCACTTAATTTAAGTGAAGATACTCATTACACACTTGGATCATATATACGCAATTTAGGTGCTAGTGTACAAATGGGCCTTTGGATCTTTATATTTACTGTACTTTTGTTGTAAGCTATTTATAGTGCGTGCCTTTGTCCCGTGGGGCATTAGGCACTGACAAGCTAAACAGGGAAACATCAAGGTGGTAAATTTGTCATATAGGGTGGCTGTGTTTCTAAATTAAGAGGACCATGTTACTTAGTTAAGATAATCGCAGGGTTTTTAAATCTTTTTTTCTATGGCTCCTCTCACAACTTCTCAGGGCATGTCTCGCAGTGAACTGCAGGCACTTTAAGCTGGTACTAATTAAATTCGCTACCAATTATTCGCTACCTGTCCCTCCCCCTCTTTGGATTTATTTATTTATTTACTTCCTCTTTTCTTTCAAACCCAAACGTCACAATTTACTCCCATGCTCTCTATATCACCCCATGTCCACTTGTTAAACCCTACCTACTCTGTTAATTACTCATTTAGTCTAGTATTTTATTACTTCACTACTTCCATTACTGTTACATTTAAACAATATATTTCTTCCCACATTATTCACTCTCAAATTTTAATACAACCATTATTCTCCAGTTCGTGCAGCAATGACCTCTTTCCCTATATGTGTTGGCTAATGCATTTGTGCCAGTGCTGTTTTCAAAAGCGCTAGTGGCATTACCACTTGCACTGTGTTATTTCGTCGCCAAATTGGGTCTGTTGGGAACATGGATCATCCACCCTTTACCCCTATTTCTCCCCTCCCGTGGTGAACCGTCAATTAAATGTATGCCTCCCCCCTCAAATGCACCTTCCTCCACCTTGTGTGTCTCATTTAATTGCTGTGTGTTATTCGTGTATGCATGAGCCCAGTCTCCTCGCTGAAAGATGTGTGCTCAGAACGTAGCAAAATGTACTCTCTTGTTATGCGCTATCTCTGTGCACCCCCCTCTGTACCGTGCACCCCCACTATGCTTAAACAATCTTCCTTACTTTCAACATGTGTATGCCTGGTGTTTAACAAGTTATGGCTTTCTCTGTTAATAAGGTGGTCATATCCACATCGCTCATGATGTCACAATTGTCTCTTCCCTAATGCATGGCCTAGTCGCCCCATTGTCACCCAGAAAAGAAAATATTTTGATACCTATCACCACCCCTATGCAATTGTTGAGTGTGTGTGAGTGTGTGTGTCGGAGTGCGTCTAGCCCGCTCTGTCGGGGAGGTGGAGCATGAGCGTGTGTGGCAGAGTGAGACAAATCAAGTTTGTCTTGGGCTGTCCTATTAAGGGTATAATGTCAATCTATGTCCTTTGAAAGGTTTGTTCCCCATCAAGAAGACCCCTCCCAGTCATGTAACCGGTACCGTTGCTATTGTGTCAGTGTTCTGTATGGGTGCTGGCTGCTGTGCAGTGCCCCTGGGTTGTGATGCTTGTGCGTCCTGTGGTAGTGGTGCTGTCATTTGTTGTGTTTGTGTCTGTACATGTAGTGGTGACAGTGCCTGCGTTGGTGCTTGTGGTGTCTGCTGAAATGATCCTGTCCTGCCCCATGTATCCTCCCCACATGGGCGGTACATATTGTGGTGGTTGTTGATACCGCTATTGTAATGCTTGTGCGTGTGTGTTGAGGCTGTTTTTAACTGCCCCTCCCATTGCATACTTTAATAATTTATTTTGTGCCGACTTGTCCTCATCTGCCTTTCTCTGCCATTTCTTTAACCGTCTTCTCTTGCCACAATCTACAATGCACACAGTCAATGTCTAGCGCGCTATACTTCCTGCCTCCCTTCCATAACCCCATACATGCTGCATCACCCCCTACTGAGCCTCTATCATGTTTGGCTGTGCTGTCTCGTTCAGTCCTTCTCTCCTCTTCCCATCACTTCCTTTCTTATTCCAGTGCAACCCATTCACTGGCCACTTTTATCGCCCATTCATCCTCCTGCTTTTGTACACATTCCCTTGGAATCTATCCCTTTTCCACGCTCTTTTCCCATAATCTCCCTCTCATCCTTCCTCCTCCATTCCCTTTCTTCCCTTCCCATTTCCTCTGCTCTCTTTCTGTCTCTCTCCTCGCGCTGCACTTTCTTTTCGTGGTCCCTCTCCCGTCTCTCTTCTCCCTCCAGTTGCACTATCCAGTCGAGCTTTTTGTGCTCCTTCTCCCCACTCTCTGTTGCTATTGTTACTCCTTGTACCTCCCCGTTATCTTCCCTTTCCCCCGTTATCTTCCCTTTAAATTTAATTCCTCTGTACCTGTGCCTTCAAATCTGCTTTCATGCACTGCAGCCCTCCCTCGCTTTCTCCGCTGCTGCTAGTGGGTTTTTCCGCACCTTCCTGTTTGTTCTCTTTAGTGTATTGTGATTGTGTGTGTGTGGTGTTTAAATGTCCTTCTGCTTTTTTGAGTTCTCTCATGCAATTCATTCCTTGCTTACCATCTGTGTCATCAAATATTACACTCCCGGAGGTGCAGAAGGGTGAGTCCCCTCTGCTCGTGCTGGTTCAGCGTCTGCTGACGCCTCACCACTTCCCTTCCCTTCGTGCACACAATTCAACTGTAGCCAGGTGCTTTTTCCCAGCTTCTTTCCTGTGTAAGTGCTATGCATGTGTGCCATTAGCGAGTGCTGCACGCTTCTGGAGAAGCTGCTTATGGGCAGCCATGGTCTTATTTATTTACCTTCAGTACTTTTGAATTTTTGCACACTATGTTTTACTAACTTATTTTGGCATGGAAGCTGTGTGCTACACAACAGGTGAAGGGGAGTAATTTCTCTATTGTGTGATACCTTTTACCTCACTTCAGTTTGAAACCTTCGATAGTCTGCTGTTCAGGGAGCAAAAGTTAGAAGATAATTGAAAATATTTTCAATTTCTGTGAGCCTTCTTGGCTTCGCACCTTAGCCAGTGCACTCCACGTGCAGCCCATCTTCACCAAACCATTGCCTTCTCCGGTACACCCCCACAATCTTGCGCATGTGTCTTCCACATACCGCCTCTGGGTCACCTCTTCTTCTTTTCCAAAACCACAACACCATCTCCTCACCATCAAGACTCTGTGTCCTATTCATCAATCTAAAGGTGACGTCACCAAACTAAAACACAGTACAAATGAACAGACAAATGTGCATACACAGAACAATAACCCATTGCTTCCAACCCCACAAAGATCCCAAAATAAAACCCCACAATCCCCACAGCTCTCTTCCTGTTTCAACTGGAACAAGGTAAACCACAATAAAACTCTTATAATTGGACTGCACAGGCTGCGTCACCTCGCGTGTGACACGCCCCTCACCAGGGGATCTTAACCAGTCAATTATCTTCCACACTCGGGAACAATCTAGCTACCTCCTGCGGGGAAACATCATCCACTCACTGAACTACAACGCTCAATCAGCGGGGAACCTCATCTACTCATTGATCTACAACGTCAATTCATCGGAAATCCATACCCCCGTACATGTAATCACAATCCAGACCAACCAGCGCGGCACTCCGTCTTATACGTGGGGAGTCACTACCCCACCCAATATGCTCATAAACACAAGAAGGGACCACTGCAACCGCTCCAGTCCCAACTACAATTCACATGCCGATCACCACCAATACGCCAAATTGTTTGCGACAATGTACAATCTCCCACCACCCAATTTACAATACCTCCCCCAGTTTCTACCCAAACAAAACAACTTAACATTTCTGCAACATACTGATCAACAATACATCATAATACTTGAAACATTTGCCCATTGTTACCCCACACAATCACACCCTCCCCTCAAAGCCCATGTTGCTGGTGGCTTGAACTTACATTTCCTATGCTGCACTGGCACTTGCTCTGCTACTGGACACCCCCTCAAGGCGCTTCACCGGACCCCTTCTCCTGCAGGGCTCTCACCTGCCCTCAAGCGGGGTATTTCCAAGTGGCCCCCGATGCCTTTAGCCGGTTATGCATTTTCCGGTGGTCTTCAGGTGCAGGCGAGGGTCCCACAGCTTCCTTGAGTCGGCGGCAGGGAGTGTAGTTCAATGCAGGGCAGGCAGGCAGTGCCCATTCCCCCATGTCTTACAATGAGCAATGAGCCTCACAGAGGGCACCAAATTGTTGGGGAGAAGCTGGACCCTACCAGGGCTGTGGGGGGCCAGCAGCTATGGGAGACCCCAACACTTCCCATTTGGCCCACAGGAATGCAACAGAGACGCCAACAGGCAGCCACGTGTTCCAAACTGCGTTTATTTCTGGGCAGCAAAAAAAGAAAAAAAAACACAGAGCTTTGTGCACATCGAAAGTCCAGGCGCCGTCTCCCCCAGGGCTGGCTTGCTTTGTAATACACTGCAGGCTGACCTCACAGAATTGGAACAGCTCCCAGAAACCTATCTCATGCTGCTATTGGCTGCTAATTAATAGGTTACCTATGTAGCCCATGTAGAGAGCCTGATAATTGGACATTGGACTTTTGCGTCAGTGGGTTGGTTTAGCTGCGCCACCCCCCCATTACCTAACTCTGAAATTGTTGCAGTATGAATCTGTTCCCATCAGTTTTTAGCTGAAACAGGCTTTTCGTCCCTGGGCTCTCAGTGTTCATTGGCCAGAGCTGAGCCATTCTTGTTACAATTATGTTTCAAATGGTGTGCGAGTCTTGCGAAAATGTCTTTTGTTCCCATAGAAAAAACACTGGGCTCTGGATGTTCTACCGTGGTTTTACTCATATTTGTGGAGAATTAAAAATTGTTTGCCTGCCAGGGTTCACTGTCGTTCAAAGAAAGCAATCTTATCTCACGCTGCGACCTTGGCTGCTCCTGGGTTTGCGAATAGTATTGATGAAGTCAGCACGGCTGTTGTTCAGTGAGGCAAAATGCACTTGGCTGTGATTTTCCTGAAACATGGCTTTACACTGTGCAATGAGTTCATGTTAATTACTATAGGCATCTGCAGCCTTTAAACAGGGGTCTTGTGTTTTGTAGATTATGGTATTGCTGCATTGATTCTAATGTAGCATGGAAGTTGCACTGTTGGTGGAGTGGGTGTCTTTCAGCATATTTGTCACCCATGGGTGCGCTGGGGCCTGGTTCAAATGATAAGTGCGCTCCTTGTTCTTCCTGCTGTTCTTCTGTATATGCGCCTGGGGTGAGGGGGCATGGGTTTGATCTCAATTTTCCCTCTTCAGTGCTTTACCAGGGATCTGGTGTTAAAAAGTGCTAAATTCAGTAATTGTGTAACTGGGGAAAGTAAATGGGGTTTAGTTTGCAGTAAAGGTTGGCAGGCCGCAATATTGTGTTTACATTCTTTCAATCCAGCTTGCATTTTGTTTGTCTACGTGTTGTGTTACACAATTTCTCACACCTTTTGAATCCTACCCCAATCCAACCCCTTGATCTCTGTTTGGGATATGGTTTTGTTAAAATGTTGCTTTATGTTTCGAATCTAACAGTGTATGTCCAGATTTGAGAAAAGCCGTTAGGGAGAATTTTCGGAAATGTGCTAATTCCCTCCACCATAGAAACCCCCAGCAACTTTGCTGGATTTTGAGGACTTGTATTTTTTAACCTGGAGAGAGTGTGACACTATTTTCGAACTAACCATGTATTTTAAGTGATTTGGTAGACTGTGTTTCTTTTGGTTGTGGAGTCTGACAAACTCCATACGCATCATCTTTTACATTGTGTCACACAGCACCTTCAGTGCTGTGACACAGGGAAGTCTTCCAGAGTTCCCAAAGGTCTAACTACCTTCTCGGGATAAACTACTGTTTCCCAGAGCATTAAAGTGAAATTGACTTTACTTACCATTGTAACTTTCTAGACCCAGCACACACTATCTTACAATAGAGTGCTGGAGGGGTTATCTAGTATCCCCTTTGTCTAGCTTCTCATGTAACAATTTTTATGATACCCTTTTCTCACTGAATCGCTGGTGGCAGTGGGTTCGTTTGAACTACCATGGTGTGTATTTACTGCAGGCTGCGTTCGCAGCTACAGTAAAGCACCAATGGGAGCCATCTTTGTCAAAATGGCCCTGTATTTCTTTTTTAACCATTTCTTTGTGAAAAGGTCCTTTTTGAGATTTATTCTGTGTGCCAAACCAGGTTTGGTCTCTTTGCTCATTTTGCCTTTGGTGGGATTCACGAGTTAAGCCCGCCTCTGGCTCCTGAGTGTCTGGGGTAGGCAGGAAGTGAGGGGGGTGCCCAAAACTCCCTGTGCTTAATCTCCAAGGAGACCCAAATGCACTCTTTGGTGATTGGCCGGCTGGCTGTCCGGCAAGGACAGCCACCCTTCTGGGTGACTGACAGCTAGGCTGGAATGAATGGGAGAGAAACTGAATAAAAGGCAAGTCTTTTGGCTTGGTAGGCAGAGTCGACCACTGGACGAAGGAACCAAAGAAGAACTTGAAGGGGACACCTGCTGCAACCTGCTGGACCGTTGGTTTGCCTGGTGAAGCCCTGCTGCAGTGCCGAAAGGCCAGGTTTGCATCGACATAGAAGCCCCTGCACGGACGACTTCTCCCCTTGAGTTGATGGGACCAATCAATTCCAAAGTAAGCCACCTGGCCATCCATCTCAGAGCTGGTTGCATTTCTATAGAGTTGCTTCTGGAAACCGTATAGCCAGGGAGAGGAACACCAGATTGTGTGTGTTGCTTTTCAGCTGGCCTAGAGCTTTTGGAAGATCCTCTGGACTCCCAAGAAGCAGGAATGACCTAGCATGAGCCCCCTCAACAGAGTGCAGGATTCCAGAAGCAAGGAAAGTCCATCTCGACAGCCAGGAACCGCAGTGTTGCTATTTGCGGTAGACGCAGAGAGTTGAAACACTGAACAGCCACTGAAAGTGAAGTTTGCCGGATGCGAGATTTGACTGTCCCAGTGCATTGCAGGAGTCCCCCAACGTCCTCCCTCTTGTCCCCACGACTGAGGCTCTGGAACAGCGAGATCTGCAGATATGCACAGAAACAGAAGTCATCAGCTGCATCTTTTTCTTCATTTCTAAGGTACTGTAAAAAGTCTGAGAGAAGTTACTGTAGTGTGCTTACAACCTCTACAACTCACAAGTCTGATCAGCTTGTGGCCCTACATTTGATTCTTCTTTTCATCAAATACTCCTAAAGAATTGCGCAAAGACTTTGCCATTTACTTACCAGAAGTGCTTCATCCTATACAAGACTTTTGCCCATTGACTTTGGCTTAGCCTATTGAATTGTATGACTCTTCTTGGAGGATCTAAACGTATGTGCTTGCTTAGGAATATTTGTGATCTCTTGTTGTTCTCATAACCTTTTCCTTTTGCCAACTTCTAAGAGCAACAGTAAGATATTAATGTCCCTAGCACCCTAGTTATTGAAGTCACCTGTGGGTGTAGGTTGTGTCTGTGGGCCATCCCAAAAGGGTCTTTACTGATTTAGAAACTAAGAGTGTACAGTATTGAAGTGTATTTGAGTGTTACTATTATATTGCTCCCTTCTGAAGAAGGCTTATTCTAACTGACCGATAAATAAATTAATAATTGTTTATGCAAAAAACCTTGAGTGTAAGAGTTTATTTGAATACCTGTAACTGTGAATCTCTGTGTAACTCCACTACAGCTCACATTGACCCCTCTTGAGATAAGCCTTGCTGCTCAACATGCTACCATAACTGTAGTACAAGCTTGTACCAAAGGTTCAGTTTCCTATACCTGTAGTCAGAGTTGTGTGTAGAGGTCCCAGAGGGTACTGCATACAAACTTTGCCTAACACTGGTGGCAGGCGGTGAGGATACACTGTAGAGTTGTTACATTGAGAGTTTGCTTTACTTTTGTTCAACTAAAAACCTTCACGAGGCTAAGCTCCACTAGAAAAGCAATTGTAACATGCCAGATATGGATAACTTCTGGCAGGAAGCCCTGATCATTTTAACAGTAGAGCAACTGAAAGAAATGTGCAAAGTCAGGAATCTCCCTGTTAAAGAAAGGAAAATGAACTAATTGCAAGATTGTTGAATAATCAAAGTCTGGCTACTAGGCCTGCCACAGCTACTATCCCAGGAAATGTGGAAAATGATAATGAGGATGATAATTCAGAGTCTAACTCTTATATTGTTGAAGACTCAGAAGAGTCTGATGAGTCTCAGGAAGAGAGCCCCTCTTTACCTCAACAGGCCCTTATGCCTCAACGTTTAGCCACAGGGACCCTACCAGGTCCAGTACTGAGTCCAGAATTTGTCTCTCTTGAAAAAAATCAGACTTGAGTTAGAGTTCAAAAGGTTACAACTCCGAGCTGAAAACAAACATCAGGACATCCAACAAAGGGAAATTGAAATGCAACATGCCCTTGAAGAAATTGTCTCTTGAAAATTATTCTATCCCAGAGTCTTCTAGGTCTTCCAATCCATAGAGACCTTGCATGCCTAAAGAAGCAGTGAGTATGTATGATGTGAAATTTGATTTTTTTGATTGGTTGGGTGCTTTTGAATAGAACTGTGGGATTCAGGGTTTCACAGGGAATCAGTTGATTCCTTGGCTTCAGTTGATTCCTTGGTGAATGAAACCTTTTTCAAACCTGAGGATCGCAAGTGTAAACTTTCAACTATTGGCTGAAGACCCCATTGGAGTCTCTGCCAGTGTTTTTATTAGTCTCCCTGAGTCTGTGGGAACAGCAGAATGTAGATGTGTATAACACTATACCATATAACACAAAATAATAATACAAGGACAGTGTACTTGTAAAGGGCCAGGAGACCCCTGCCATTAGAGACACTAGGGCCAGCATCACAGTGGTGGATGAAACCTTTTTCAAACCTGAGGATGTTGCTAAGGCACCCAAGGGTCCCACTAAGCTTGCTGAAGGCCCTCTCTAGATGTTTACAATACTACCAGCTTTCATCCAGTGCAACAATATGACTGTAAGAATATCTGTCAGTGTACAAAGTGAGGTGCCTGGGAGAGTTCTGTTGGGGAATGACTTAAAAACTCTTGGAGTTTGTCTAGGCTCCCCCAGGTTGCAACTGATGCTGTAATGGAGGTGGGGGAACTTGAAAGATTTGAGTATGAAAATGTGAAGCTAGCTTTGATAGCTAGATTTGGAAAAACTCCTTCCCAGTACTTTAAGAGGTTTAGGACCCTCAAAGAGACTGATGGTACCCCTTGGGATAACTCTGTGTCTGAATGTTTGAAAAACTTAGATGGTTGGGTTAAGGGTTAAAGAGTGAACTCTTTTGAAGAAATGAGAAATCTGTTTTTGTTGGAATCTATTTTTGATGACTGCTCTCCAGAGCAGAGGCAGCACTTGGCTGACTCCAAAGAGATTGATCCCAAAAAGCTAGCAAAAGCTGCTGCCTTGTGGGTTGCCAACAGGGCTACTCACAAGGATTCTGGGGCCACTCATAAAAAGGATGAGGGAAAGCAGCACAAGAAAGATGACAAAGAGAATTCTAAAACCTCCCATCCAAAAGAGGGCCACAAACATAAGGAGGGTAAGCCACATGGGAAACCAGGTCAGTCTAGTGAAACCTCTGGTGCCAAACCAGAGAGGTCAGCAGAAGCCCCCATTTTTTTAAAATTGATTTAGCTGACGTTATATCAACTTTTCAATATCAATACAAAACACGAAACATACACCTATATAAAAGTAAACACTGTACTTCATAATTAAAAAGCTTGCATAAACTTCAGAATGGAGCCACGCTTCTGCACAAAATTATGAGTCCAACTTGAGAGCTTTTAGAAAATTCACAGAAGCTAACTGAATAGACATTTTACCAGCACATAAAATATAAAGCCATCGTAGCTCCCTTTGCAAGGAGCCCAAGTAAGAACAATGGTCTCTAAAATGAATATGTCACAACTCTGTTAATGCGGGACAAAGTGAAATAAGATGCTCAAGTGACTCAGGTGTGTCTCTGTTGCACAAAACTGTCAAAAATTAATTTGTGTGTCAATAATTTAGCATTTTGCTTGAATATCCCTCGTGTGCCACAGGTGGAAGCGTAGCCTTAGGATGGCACTTCGCATTGCCGGAGAGGGACATTTTACCAGCTACGGTTTCATAATTTTCATGTTTGGGATAGAAAATTTGGTCACAATGATTCTTGTATTTTAGACAACTGGTCTGTGTCATAATACAGTCATGGCGCTATAAAATAGGTTTTGCCTTATCTGGGTTTCTGACCAAACTTTCTATAGTAATTTCAGCTCTGGCTAAAGTGAGGTGAACTTCTCTCATCCATTTCTGTACAAAACCATGAGAGGTAGAAAACAAGTATGACGATCAGTCGAAATCAAGAAGTTCCGAAAAGAGCACAAAGTTGCCACAAATAGACAGCATGGAGCGAAACTAAGCCAAGTCATGGCAGAGCCATGAGGCTGGAATACATTATGGCAGGGAGAGAATACTTCTCCAAAATGTTGCTTCCAATTTGTTAAATGAGGAATGAGACCAGATCGGCTGTGTTTCGAGATCGTATGATATGATATGATATGATATGATATGGTATTTGTAACGCGCCTATACACAAGTGTTTCAAGGCGCGAAAACAGAATACATGCACTGGCTTTCTGATTCCAGTAAGATAAAGCAGGGTTCATTGTGAATTTACCATAACGATGTAAAAATTATCTTGGTTTGTGATATGGCAGTGACTAGTTTTTGCTCCACCCTATCTACTTGGCCTACAGCATGTGGTCTACCCTCAAAAGACATACCCAAGTACGTGTAACTGGGAACAATCGACAGTTTGGTTTCTTTGACTGACCAAGTGAATTTGTTATGAGTAGTTCTGGTGGGAGAATAAACTACGATTTGTGTTTTGCTGGTATTGATTATGAGTTGGTTTAACTCAATGTAAGTACTGAATGCGACTAATAATTTTTGCAGACCTGTTGGTGTTTTTGCAATAAGAACTAGGTCGTCAGCATAGATTAGGGTTTTGATGGCAGTTCCATTTAACATTGGGGAATCTGAATCTACAACAGCGAAAGTCTGGCTAACATCATAAATGAAATAATTAAAGATTGCAGAGGCGAGTAGACAGGCTTGTTTGAGGCCCCGGGCAGTGGGAATGGGAGAAGATAGTAGACCATCTAGGTTCAAACGGATGTGTATAGAAGTTTGGGAACATAAAGCATAGATGATTTCCCGTTTGGTAGCCAGACAGCGGTCTCTCTCCAACTTCGACATCAGCATTACCTGGGATATTGAGTCAAAGGCGGCATGTAAGTATATGAATGCAAAGTATACCGTTTGTTTGTATATATGACAATGAGCTTTTATGGCATTTAGACATTACAGATTTATGTGAGTACCCAAGCCGGCAACAAACCCCGATTGATGAGGATCTCTAAACTGACCGGCTTTCGTCCAAGCATTGAAATCACAGAGTAAGTTTGGCAAACAGCTTGCCCGGGGCATCCAGCAAGGCGATCAGCTTGTAATTCTGTGGCAGGGTTCAGTCACCTTTTTTGTAGATTGGAACAATAATCAATGTTTTCCAAGATCAGGATATCTCTTTGGATTGTACGACTTGTTTGAATATTTTGTCCGATATCACAGCCCATGATCTTGGGTTGGCTTTGAACATTAAATTGTGAAGTCCATCAGGGCCAGCTGCCCTGGATGAGCTTATCTCCCGAATAAATTGTTCCAAGATGGAAGGAGAACAGTCTATGGACCATGCTACTGCTATGTTGGTAACCGGAATAAAAAGATCGAACTCAGCATCAGTGTATAGAGCAATAAAGTGAGCTAACCATTGATGTTCTTTAACAGAGTTTACTTGTTAAACTGATTGAGCTTGGTTAGTACAACGATTAAGAAGGACCCACGTTGCTGCTGAGTGTTTAGTGGCTATAACTTGAAGCATTTGCTCACTGTCCCATTGCTATTGTTGGGCCTTATTGTCACGCTTCGTCCCTGGAAGCGTTGGCATCAGTGGAGACTGGGACGAATTGTGCACACTAACCGGCTACAGCAGTCTAATGTACACCTAAGATGGCCGCCGCATGTTCATAGGCGGCTACTTCCGGATACACTTCACGTTGTATCCGTCTAAGGACCCTCGCTGCTTGTGCGCCTCGCTCATACAAGCGTTTTTGTGCTTTCCCATTTATTCCTCTTTCTCCCAGTTTGCCTTAATTCTTCATCCCTTTTCAGCGTTACTTTCTGTACTTCTAGCTATTCTTACCTTGATTTCCGTTTGCTTTTCTGCCTTCGGTTCCCCGTGAAGTAGCGACTCTTCGTTACTTCCGGGCTTTATCGCTAACCGTTTCTGTCCGCGCTCTGGACATTCTCTGGACATTCTTATTCTGGTAACAGTTCTTTTCTTTATTCTTCAACCATCACATTTAACTAGGTGTTTTCACCATTTACTTCTTCTTTGTTTATTATTCTTACCTGGGTATTTTCTCTCTCCGGTCTCTTCAGTTTCGGCATCCTCTTCCGGAAACCGCACTGCTCGCACCTTTCGTTTGTTGGTTCTGAATTGCTGTTCTTCCTTTATTTTTTTTCCCTCTTATAGCATCTTTTCTTACTTACCTTCTTTTCGTAGTCTTGTAGATCCTTTCTGTTTTCCTTTTCGGTGTTAATTTTGGACGCCGTCCAGTTGCTGCAAGATCTTTTGGAAGTTGCCTGGATGTCTGTGTTAAATCCTGACTAAATACAGTAGGCTTTGTTTCTGCCACTGGGTGTCAAGGGCGATTCCTTAAATATCTACACAGCAGGGAAAGAGAGACTTTCCTTTTCTCCTGGTTCCTGTATATTTCAACTACCAAGGACATCATCTCGACGGTCCACACTGAACTGTCATCTCGTCAGGGTTTTTTCCGCCACATCGGCTTTTTCCCTGGACATTTTTGGGGGCTTGCTCCTTGGGATTCCCCCCGATTCTGTATGTTTACAGGTCAGGGTGGTCTCTGAGGGAGCTCACCCTTATCTGCACGAGAAAAAGAAGAAGGAAACTAAAGGAACCCGAAGGAAAAAGGTACTGGACGTCATAACGGAAGAGTCAGGTGAGGA
The DNA here is from genome assembly GCF_040938575.1 of Ambystoma mexicanum. Taxonomy (NCBI): domain Eukaryota; kingdom Metazoa; phylum Chordata; class Amphibia; order Caudata; family Ambystomatidae; genus Ambystoma; species Ambystoma mexicanum. Next base: position 518,762,731 of record NC_090930.1, on the reverse strand, counting down.
GGTGGAATGGGATGGTAATGCGGAATCTGACAGTATACAATGCCCATTTACAACCATGGCTTCCCTGGAACAATACCAGGAATTAGCTAATGCCATTCAGGTGCTTCCTTTGGAGGTACAGACTCTCAAGGATCAAAACACCGTTCTGAGCCAACAAGTTGCTCTTCGAGAAGACACCCGAGGCGATCTTCCTGCTCTTCCATTCCCCTTTGGAATGTATGACGGCAACCCCAAGCACCTTAAGGAATTTCTGGATGCCTGTCAAGTATATTTTTCCTTCCGCCCTAAAACCTACGAAACAGATAGATCCAAGGTGGGCTTTGTGATTGCCAATCTAATAGGGAATGCACTTTCTTGGGCAACTCCTTTGGTCACTAATGCTGATCCATCAATTTCTAATTATATACAGTTTGTTCAAAACTTCAAGAGTCGTTTTGACCGCCCTGAGGTGCAATTCTCTTCCTATGAGGCAATGGTAGACATCAGACAAGGATCACAGGATGTAGAGACCTATGTCTCACAATTTCAACATTACTCTGCACAATCAGGATGGCCCGATTCAGCACAACAGACGCTGTTTCGCAGAGGATTGCATGATGAAATTAAAGATGAGTTGGCAAGAATGCCCAGACCCAACACGTTTCAGGAACTCGCTACAGCGGCACTACAGATCGAATTTCGCGGCAGTGAAAGAAAGAACGAAGAAGAGGAAGAAATGACTCCCCGTTACCAACATTCTTACCCAACCCAAGAGATCATGGATCCGCTGAAGAACCTATGCAGATAGGAGCTACAAGAGGACCGTTGTCCTATGAGGAAAGAAGAAGACAAAGAGCAAAAGGTCTCTGTGCCTACTGTGGTTCAGCTAACACCAATTAAGTACCTGTCCAGAAATACTTCTTAAACGTCAGGGAAACGAGCAACCCTGAACCTATGCAGGGGAGGTATTGGGAAGTTGTGCATCAAACCCTGTGACCACACCAAACCAGTAGAAGAGGAAGACAATCGTTTTATGGTGTTCGCTATACAGTTACAGATTACCCCTCATCAGAGTCTCAAGACACATGCCATGTTGGACTGTGAAGCCGCAGGAAACTTTATGGATATTACCTGGGTAAAGAACAACTTGATAGCACTCAGAGAGAAAAAGAAGCCTATTCCTGTGGAAGGGGTGGATGGTACTCCCTTATCATCCGGACCCATAATTATGGAGACTAATCCCATTCAGGTGATGTTGGGCAGTCATACAGAACAATTAACGTTTGACATAATTAGAGCTGCTCACTTCCCAGTCATACTTGGAATACCATGGCTGAGACGTCATAATCCTAAAATAGATTGGAAATCCAACACTCTTTGTTTTGCATCCACCTACTGTACACAGTTCTGCCTCACCTACTCGGAGAAGGTCCCACAGACAAGTGAACACATCACACCCATCAAGGTATCTGTGTATTTAGTACCCAAGAAATATCAGGAATACCAGGAGGTGTTTGAGGATAGGCTCGCTCGGTTGTTAGCTCCTCACAGTCCTGAAGACTGTGGTATCGAACTCCAGGAAGGTGCTCAAATTCCATTTGGACGGATGTTTCCTCTCTCTGTTCCAGAGAAGCTGGCCCTCAAGGAGTATCTGGATGCCAATCTGCATAACGGACGTATTCAAGTGTCTAAATCTTCAGGAGATGCATACGTGTTCTTCGTCTCCAAAAAAGGGTCTTCTGAACTAAGACCTTGTATAGATTACAGTGGCCTCAATTCCTTGACCATCAGAGATCGATACCCTATGCCACTCATAAGAGACATTCTTGAAGCAGTTCATGGTTCTCGATACTTTACTAAGTTAGATCTACGTGGAGCCTACCACTTACTGCGGATCAAGAAGGGCGATGAGTGGAAGACCGCATTTCGAACGCCTTTAGGTCTCTACGAATACAGGGTTATGCCTTTTGGGCTTGTCAACGCCCATGCTATCTTTCAAAGGTTTGTGGATAAGATATTCGCTGACCTCTTTTGTTGTTGTCCATGGTTGTGTACTTGGATGATATCTTGATATTCTCCACTACCCTTGAAGAACATCGCAAACGGGTTAAAGAGGTGTTGGGCAGATTGTAAGCCAACCAATTGTATGTCAAACCGGAGAAATGTATTTTGAGGCTACTCAGGTCTCCTATTTAGGATTCATATTAATATCCGAAGGTGTTCAAATGGATCCGGACAAGGTCAAGACTATCTTAGAGTGTTAGAGTGGAAGGAACCTACTACAGTGAAGGAGGTTCAGAGGTTTTTGGGACTGGCAAATTTCTATAGACGGTTAATCGCTAATTTCTCTGAAGTTATCCTGCCCATAACCTCTTTATTTAAGAAGGGTGTTCCATTCTTGTTCTCCACATCCGCACAAGAAGCCTTCCAAAGATTGAAATAGTTGTTTACTACAGCTCCTATACTTATACAGCCTTATCAGACACAGCCCTTCATTCTAGAGGCAGATGCTTCAGGAGGCGCTGTTAGGGAGAATTCTCATTTCATGGCTAATTCCCTTACCAAGTGAGTCCCTCAGCAGCTTTTCTGGATCCCTGGAGTTGTTTCTTTCCACTTGGTAAGAGTGTAAGCTTTTCCCCCACTCTTACCTGTGTTTTGCTGTGTGTTTTGACCTGTTCTTGTGATTGTGGGCTCTGGAGTACACCACTTCAATAGCCCCCTTCTTTGTGTGTGTCACACAGCACCTTCTGCGCAGTGACACAGGGTTTTTGTTCAGACTCCCCCGACTCCATTTCTGAGGCGACTACCGTCCCCCAGAAAAGGGTAAAGTTACCATTAACTTTACTTAGTCAAATTTAACCACAGATCCAGTACACACCATCTTACATGGAGTGCTGGAAGGGTTAACACTTAACTCTTTTTATCTGTACCTCGCATAGCATTGTTTCGCTCTTTTTAACATTTAGACATGGCTGGTGGCAGTGGTATCTACCCTAACTTTCTACTGCGGTTATCTTATATAACCGTGGTAATATTGTAGGCTATTGTGTTAGCCTCGAACTTAAACCCGCATGACCAAATGCTTTTTCTTTTGGCTCCGGTGCGGTTTATTCACCATTTCTTTTTGTTAAAACCCTTCTTGTGTTTTACTGTGCACGGCAAACCAGGTTTGCCTTCTTTGTTCACTGTCTTTTGGTGGGCTTCTGCTAAGAAGCCCTCCTCCAGGTGCCTGGGTGTCTAGGTGGGCTGAATGTGAGGGGGGATGTAGTCACCCCCTGTACAGGGTATCCTAGGAAACCCAAGTCACACTTTGAGATGATTGGGCAAGGTGGTTGTCCGGGCTGTAGAACCCCCCTGCTGGGTGATTGACAGCCAAGATGTGTTAATGGGGGTTTTGCGCATAAAAGGCAGGTCTCTTGGGCTGGAAGTGAGAGAGTCACCACTGGAACTACAAGGGATTGACGAGAAGTGGAGGAGAGGTCAACTGCAGCAACTACCCCGTACCGGTGGAGCCCTGCTTCAGTCCTGAGCTATCTACCCTTCAATGACTAAGAGGAGACCCAGTCCAGAGTCTTCTTCCCTTGAGCCTGGTGGGGATAACCAGCTCATCTACTTCAGCCAGAGGTCGCCTTTGTGGTCGGAATTGCTGCAAACTGCTGTAGTGGTCCGGATAGCCACCTGTAAACCCTCTCCTGTTTTTAAGGAGCGCACCTTTTATTCATTGTCGCTACTGCCGGCATCATCCATGTGTGGTGCGGACCCCCTCATCGTCCTTCGTGCTGAGGCTGCAGAAAAGCGTGGGTCTACTGGAAACCAACAGGAACAACTGCTGTGGCACCAGCTTCGTTCTTTGAGAAAGGTACTGTGTCCTGTTTGAGGAATTTTGGGTCAAATCGCTATTTCTCTATTTTAAGACTTGTCCTTAGTTTTCCCTCCTTCTTATAACTTTTGCTTCTGAACATTGACAATATCAAAGTATTCTTGGCAACGTTGAATCTCGAACTGTCCGACTGTGTGATCCTCGACAACAGGCACCTGGTGTCATTTGACTTTGACTCTGGCCCATTGACTCTTGAATTCCTGTCTATGTGTGTTCTTTGATTCTGTCTGCCTAACCAACATATTGCCTGTGATTTTTGCCCCCAACTCTCTCTGGGTATTTCGGGTGCTAAGTGTGTTTTTACCCCGGTAGCATTTCTTGCCACGGATACGCGTTTATCTAGTAGACCGAACTGTCAAAAAGTGATTGCAATTGTTTTCACGGTAACGTGTTGTGTTTCATAACACCGGTCCATTCAAACACAGGGTACTTACCTTGAATAATACTGTACAAAGTGAATTGGTCAGTTGTTGTATATTTTTCTCGTGGTTTTTGAATTAATAGAAGTGTCGTGTTGATAACAATGGGTTTAAAAATAAATGTACTTATATTTTTTTACCTGAAACCTTGAGTCAGTGTTTGCTTGAGCCACAGTAATTGTGGTCCCTTTGTGCAATCTCTGCTACTGCTCATATACTCTTGAGATAAGCCTGGCTTCTCCGCTACTGCTACCACTATAATCTAGTAGTACAGGCTTGTAACAAAGGTAAAACTTATACTGCCACCTGTAGTCTTAATTGTGTGTAGTGGTCCCTAAGGGCACTGCACAGGATTCTGCCTAACACTGGTGTACAGCGGTGAGGATTTGAAAGTAGAGTGATTACACTTAGAGTGCTGCTATTGCTTGGGTTCAACTAACCACAAGGTTAACACCACTAATTCTATCTAACTAAAAAAATCATGTCAAATATGGGAAACTACACTGAAGAGGCTCTCTTAAACTACACTGCTGAGGTTTTGAGAACCATGTGTAGGGAGAGGAGTCTCTCTGGTAAAGGAAAGAAATCTGAATTGATTGCAAAGTTAATAGGAGAGCAAAATCTGGAGAATGGGTCAGAAGGGCCCACCCCTCCAGCAAATGTGGATACTGATGTTTCTGATTCTGAGAGTGTTGATTTGGAAGAAGTAGATGAGTCCTTGTTAGGTAACCCTGAAAGTCCTTTGCCTGCTCAGAAAGCACAACCTCTGTCCACTGGGACCCCCACAGGTCCTACACTTACTCCTGAATTTATTGCACTTGAGAAAATGAGACTTTAATAAGAAGTGAAACGTATTGATGCACAAACTGCCATGAAACATCAAGATTTAAGGCTCAGAGAAATGGAGCTGAGTCATGAACTAGAGATGAAAAGATTGTCTGTGGAAAATGCTTCTCTCCCTAGGTCTTCTAGGTCTGCCAGCCCTAAGAGACCCCGTAAGGGATGCCAAAGGAAATTAATGGTTTGTATGAGACTAAACTTGATGTTTTGGATTGGTTAGCAATGTTTGAGTACGATCATGGGATTCAAGGTATCTCAGGGAATCAGTTGATTCCCTGACTTTTCTCTAGGCTTCCCCCTGTTGCAAGTGATGCTGTAATGGAGTTGGGGGAGGAGGATAAACAGGATTATGAGTGTGTGAAGCTAGCATTAATAGCTAGATTTGGGAAGACCCCTTCCCAGTATTTTAAGAGCTTTAGAACCCTCAAAAAGCATGGCTTGGGCTACCTGGGCGTGTGAATGTTTGAAAAACTTAGATGGTTGGGTTAAGGGTTACAAAGTGAAAATTTATGAAGGTTTGAGGAATCTTGTAATGTTGGAGTCTATTTTTGATGTCTGTTCCCCTGAGCATAGACAGCACTTGGCTGATTCAAAGGAGATAGATCCTAAGAAACTAGCTAAGGCTGTTGACTTGTGGGTTGCCAACAGGGCCACTCACAAGGATTCTGGGGCAACTCAAAAGAAGGATGAGGGAAAGCAGCCATAGAAAGACAACACAGAGAATTTCAATAATTCCAATCCAAAAGAGGGCCACACACATAACCAGGGTAAGCCACAAGGAAAACCGAATCAGGCTAGTTTACCATCTGGCCTCAAACCAGATGGAGGTCAGAGTAAACCCCCATTGCAGAGAGCATTTGGAAAATGCTTTGTTTGTTGGCTACCTAACCATGTGAAAGGAGATCCCAGATGTAAGGGTAAACCTTCAGGGGTCAACACTGTCTCCTTAGCCTTCACCCAGATGGATGAAGTACCTATGACCAGTGGAAACTTTCTGTTACTAGCTGATGAGCCCATGAGAGTCTCAGCTAGTGTTTCTTTAGTGTCCTTGGGAACAGCAGAACTTAGATGTCTATAACTCAATCCCAGATAATACTAAAGAGTATTACAAAGATAGTGTTCTTGTGAATGGTCAGGAGACCCCTGCCATCAGAGACACTGGAGCCAGCATAACTGTGGTTGATGAATGTTTTTTCAAAGTGGAGGATGTTGCTAAGGCACCCAAACACTTAACCAAGTTAGCTGGAGGCCCTGTGCAAATGGTTCCCCAGTTACCAGCTCTCATCCAGTGTAATGACATGACTGTCAGGATACCTGTACGTGTGCAAAATAACATACCTGGGAGGGTCCTACTGGTAATGACCATAAAACTCTTGGAGTTGTGTCTAGTACCCAGGCCCCCCAGTTGAAGGAAGCAGGAGCTCACAAGGTCTGCAAAGGAGAGGCTCTCCTGAGGACATGATAGAGGAAACTATCACCCCAAGTCCACAGGACTTACTTACTGCCATTGCAGTGCAAGGAAAGACCAGGGGGAAACCCAAGTCTGCCAGCAAGAAACCAGAAAGCACTCCTGTGCCCAGAAGGACATCTCTGAGACTGTCCAAAGTCACACCTGTGACTCCCACACCAGCTGAGGCTGAGTGTGAGCTTCAACGGTGTATGGTCAAACTAGATACAGAGGAATCATATCTAGAAAAGGATCTTACCTTGGTAGGAGATCTGGACCCTGTTGACCATCCGGAGCTGCAGTCTTTACTGGCAGAAGGTGGAGCCAACACGGAAGATTTCAGTAAGGGACAAACAGAATGTCCTACCTTGGAAGGTCTTCGCCAACAGGCCACTTCCCAGCTCAATAGGACTGAGCCTGGGAAGTATAGGTTGCACTGGGAAGATGACCCCTTCTACAGTGAACCAACTGAGCCAACCCCTGGAGACTGCAAAAGACTTGTAGTGAACCGACTCCAGTTTCTGCAGTTAGCCGATGAGATACCTTTGGCTGGTCACTTAAGTTTTAAGAAGACCAAGGAAAGGCTCTCCCTTTACTTCTATTGGCCTAAGATGGGTTCAGAAGTAGACAAATTCTGCAGAAGCTGTCACACTTGCCAAACCTCTGGCAAGAGTGGATCCAAGAATGTGGCACCCTTAGTGCCTCTCCCAGTGATGGGAGTTCCTTTTGAGAGGGTTGGGATTGGCATTGTTGGTCCTCTTGATCCTCCCACATCTTCAGGCAACAGGTTTATCCTGGTTGTAGTGGATCACACCACTCGATTTCCTGAAGCCATACCTATGAGGACTATTACGGCTCCGGCTGTGGTTAAGCTTTTTCTTTTGGCTCGGTTTATTTACCATTTCTTTTTGTTAAAACCCTTCTTGTGTTTTACTTTGCGCGACAAACCAGGTTTCCCTTCTTTGTTCACTGTCTTTTGGCGGGCTTCTGCTAAGAAGCCCCCCTCCAGGCACCTGGGTGTCTAGGTGGGCTGAATGTGAGAGAGGGGTGTAGTCACCCCCTGCACAGGGTATCCTAGGAAACCCTGGTTGCACTTTGAGATGATTGGGCAGGGTGGTTGTCCGGACTGGACAACCCCCCTGCTGGGTGATTGACAGCCAGGCTGTGTGAATGGTGGTTTTGCGCATAAAAGGCAGGTCTCTTGGGCTGGAAGTCAGAGAGTTGCCACTGGAACTACAAGGAATCGATGAGAAGTGGAGGAGAGGTTGACTGCTGCAACTACCCCGTACCGGTGGAGCCCTGCTGCAGTCCTGAGCTTAGTCAACGACTAAGAGGCGATCCAGTCTGGAGTCTTCTTCCCTTGAGCCTGGTGGGATAACCAGCTCATCTTCTTCAGCCAGAGGTCGCCTTTGTGGTTGAAATCGCTGCACACTGCTGTAGTGGTCCGGATAGCCACCTGAAGAACCTCTCCTGTTTTTAAGGAGCGCACCTTTTATTCATTGTCGCTGCTGCCGGCCTCATCCCTGTGTGGTGCGGACCCCCTCATCATCCTTCGTGCTGAAGCTGCAGGAAAGCGTGGATCTGCGGGAAACCAACAGGAACAACTGCCGTGGTACCAGCTCTGTTCTTTGAGAAAGGTACTGTGTCGTGTTTGAGGAATTTTGGGTGAAATCCCTATTTCTCTATTTTAAGGCTTGTCCTTACTTTTCCCTCCTTCTTATAACTTTTGCTTCCGAACATTGACAATATCAAAGTATTCTTGGCAACGTTGAATCTCGAACTGTCCGACTGTGTGATCCTCGACAACAGGCACCCGGTGTCATTTGACTTTGGGTCCGGCCCCTTGACTCTTGAATTCCTGTCTATGTGTGTTCTTCGATTCTGTCTGCCTAACCAACATATTGCCTGTGATTTTTGCCCCCAACTCTCTCTGGGTATTTCAGGTGCTAAGTGTGTTTTTACCCCGGTAGGATTTCTTGCCACGGATACACGTTATCTAGTAGACCGAACTGTCAAAAAGTGATCACAATTGTATTCACGGTAGCGTGTTCTGTTTCATAACACCGGTCCATTCAAACACAGGGTACTTACCTCTAATAATACTGTACAAAGTGAATTGGTTAGTTGTAGTATATTTTTCTCGTGGTTTTTGAATTAATAGAAGTGTTGTGTTAATAACAGTAATTGTGGTCCCTTTGTTTAATCTCTGCTACTGCTCATATACTCTTGAGATAAGCCTGGCTGCTCCGCTACTGCTACCACTATAAGCTAGTAGTACAGGCTTGTACCAAAGGTAAAACTTGTACTGCCACCTGTAGTCTTAATTGTGTGTAGTGGTCCCTAAGGGCACTTCACAAGATTCTGCCTAACAGGCGCCATTGGTGCAGTGCTAATTCAGGAAAAGGAAGGAATTGAACATTCTATTTCTTATTACTCACGCACCCTGATCACCAGTGAAAGGAATTATTGTGTTCTTGAAAGAGAACTTTTAGCCATTCGCCAAGCTTGCAAGAAATGGCAACATCTTCTCCAAGGTGCTACTCACCCTTTTCTGGTCAGAACTGACCACAACAATCTCTGGGTTCTCCAACAGATGGAGTGCAAGAACTCTCGCCATGCCAGATGGGCATACTATTTCTCGCATTTTGATTTCAATATCACTTTCGTTCCCGGTTCAAAAAATGTTGTCGCAGACCCTTTATCCAGGAGCCTAGGTGATTGGTCTGGCAAGTATACCGAAAACAAACCTCTCTTGCCTAATCCCAGGTTTCTGGATGCTGTAATTCCATTTCTTAAGGATGTACTCGAAGCCACCGAGATAATGAAGAAGGAAGGATTTCCTGAGAATTTGACCTCTCTTGGAAATGGTTTAATGGTCCATGAGGGCGCTCTTTTTTGCCATCTCCTGCATTACAAGCTCAGGCACTACAATGGTGCCACGACAACCCTATGTCCGGCCACAGAGGACAAAATACTACTGTGGAATTACTCTCCAGACAGTTCTGGTGGCCTCATATGAATAAGGATGCCAAGTTGTATGTCAAGTCTTGTCCCATTTGTGCCTCGAGCAAAGTATCCAGGCAAAGACCACTAGGACTACTTCAACAGAAAGAATGATCATCTAGGCCTTGAGAACAGATATCGATGGAATTCATTGTGGACTTACCTGTTTCCAATCACCATACTACCATAATGGTGACAGTAGATACGTACAGTAAATTAGCACATTTCTCTGCTTTAACTGGAGTTCCCTCAGGACCAGAGACGGCCAGGATTTTTCTCAGGGGTGTGGTTAGATTACATGGGTTACCTCAGACCATTACATCTGATCGAGGGGTACAGTTCACCTCCAAGTCCTGGGCTTCTCTTTGCGAGCAGATGGGCATACATCGGGCTCTTTCCTCAGACGAATGGCCAAACTGAGCAATTGAATGCCAGGCTGGAGCAGTACCTTTACTGTTTTTGTAATATCAAACAAGATGACTGGGCTGCCTACCTTCCCATGGCAGAATTCTCATATAACAATGCCAAACATACCGCCATTAACATGAGTCCGTTTTTCTGCACTTATGGGTTCAATCCTCAACACTTACCATGGGGTGGATTCTCCACAACCAACTCTCCTTCAGTGGATAACCTATTAACCTCCCTCGGACAGGTTCACAAGAATGCCCTGAAATCCCTCGAGGATAGTCGCCGATCCTACAAGGGTCAGGCTGATCAGTTTCGTAGACCCAATCCGGTCTGGACGCCTGGTACCTTGGTGTTGTTGTCTACCAGATTTCTGCCCCGTTGAGTTCATAGGGGAAAGTTCTCTCCCAGATACATTGGGCCATTCTCAGTGGTCTCCAGAGTTAACCCAGTGGCATTCAAATTGAAACTACCTCTGTCTCTTAAAAGGGTTCACCCTGTCTTCCATACGTCTCTTCTCAAGATCTATGTCAAGGATCCTTTTAGAAGAACACTACCTTTAGTAAGACAACCAGGTGTTCAAGAACCTGATGAATATGAGGTGGACAGATTGGTAGATTCAAGATATAGAAGAGGCGGCATCCAATACCTTGTACATTGGAAAGGATATACTTCTTCCGAGAGGACATGGGAACCAACCCGCAACATTCACTCTCCCCGCCTTCTCTGGTGGTTCCATGCTTTGTACCCTGCTAAACCGGGTGGTGCTGGCTTAAGAAGGGGGCATATTGTCACGCTTCATCCCTGGAAATGTTGGCATCAGTGGAGACTGGGAGGAATTGTGCGCACTAACCGGCTGCAGCGGGCTAGTGTACACCTAAAATAGCCACCGCATGTTCATAGGCGGTTACTTCCGGATACGCTTTGCGTTGTATCCATCTAAGGACCCTCGCTGATTGTGCGCCTCCCTCGTACTAGCGTTTTTGTGCTTTCCCATTTATTCCTCTTTCTCCCAGTTTACCTCAATTCTTCATCCCTTTTCAGAGTTACTTTCTGTATTTCTAGCTATTCTTACCTTGATTTCTGTTTGCTTTTCTGCCTTCGGTTCCCCGTGAAGTAACGACTCTTCGTTACTTCCAGGCTTTATCGCTAACCGTTTCTGTCCGCCCTCTGGACATTCTCTGGACATTCTTGTTCTGGTAACAGTTCTTTTCTTTATCCTTCAACCATCACATTTAACTAGGTGTTTTCACCATTTACTTCTTCTTTGTTTATTATTCTTACCTGGGTATTTTCTCGCTCCGGTCTCTTCAGTTTCAGCATCCTCTTCTGGAAACCGCACTGCTCGCACCTTTTGCTTATTGGTTCTGAATTGCTGTTCTTCGTTTATTTTTTTTTTCCTCTTATAGCATCTTTTCTTACTTACCTTCTTTTCCTAGTCTTGTAGATCCTTTATGTTTTCCTTTTCGGTGTTAATTTTGGATGACGTCCAGTTGCTGCAAGATCTATTGGAAGTTGCCTGGACGTCTATGTTCAATCCTGACTAAATACCGGAGGTCTTGTTTCTGCCACTGGGTGTCAAGGGTGATTCCTTAAATATCTACACAGCAGGGAAAGAGAGACTTTCCTTTTCTCCTGGTTCCTGTATATTTCAACTACCAAGGACATCATATCGATGGTCCACACTGAACTGTCACCTCGTCAGGGATTTTTCTGCCACATCGGCTTTTTCCCTGGACATTTTTTGGGGCTTGCTCCTTCGGGTTCCCCCTGATTCTGTCTGTTTACAGGTCAGGGTGGCCTCCGAGGGAGCTCACCCTTATCTGCACGAGAAAAAGGAGAAAAAGAAGAAGGAAACTAAAGGAACCCGAAAGAAAAAGGTACTGGGCATCATAACGGAAGATTCAGGTGAGGAGGTGGAACAGGGTGGTAATGCGGAATCTGCACTTATGCGTTCTAGTCCACTGCCGATATTTATATCGGAGAGAATTGAGAGCTGATTTCGTACACTCTTTGCTAGAATTAATAATTAGTCTGCGCTGATAACAATAGTCAGCCTTCCTAGCTTGAACTACAGGGTCAAAAGTGTGCAAGTGCTTGGGTCTATGACCATCAGTGATAAAAATGGGTCGAAGAAAGGAATTCAAAAGATTTGTGTATAGCATTGGGTATGGGCAGACACTGTTCCGGTCAACTGCTTTATCGAAGACTCCTATAGTATGTTTTGACCAGTGAAGACGAGATCTAGCATTGTTAACCGATAGGGATTGTGTAATACACAGTTTCTCAGTGGGCGAACTGCTCCAATTGATGCATGCCGACAAAAGGTTATGATCACTGTTAGGTTGATTTATTACATTGAAAGTCCTCACGTGTTTGAAAAGGGTGTGACCGACAAAAATGTAGTCATTGATGCTCGTCGAGGAGGCTTGCCACCAAGTTGGTTTGACGGGGATGTCTCCCTTGACCGCGCCATTAAGAATTTGAAAGTTTCTGTCTGTCATTAAGGAGGCCCATTGATTAGCTTGATTACAATGTCCAACATTCCTGGCAGACAGACAATCCAAGTTTATGTCGCCAACAACTACTGTATCAGTGATCTCAGGGCAGAGCATGATTAACTCAAGAAGTTCACCCAGACCTGAATAAAAGGCGTCATTTGTAAGGCCAGCAGGATTGCGGTATATGTTTATCAAAGCAATAATATGTTGCGGACACTCAATGCGAACCAGTTGAAGGAATAAGCCTACTGTGTCCCAGGCTGAGATAGAAAAGCCTCGATTTTTATTTACTGCAACAAGCAAACCCAACAAAGGACAGCCTTTCTCGTGTTTGATTGCCGGTAAAAGAATTGTGTCATAATTTTCCCAAACCGGTGGAACAGAGAGCCACGTTTCTTGGAACGCCAAAATGTCATAGGTAGCCAAAAGATCATGAAGGGAGACCTGTAGATGGGAATTGCCTTGCATGTTCCAACTGGCAAGGCTAAGGGAGAAATGGCAGTGGGGGGGGGGAGCTGATGGTTAATGTGACTGATGTGTGTCTGAGAAATACTCAGGCTTGCTTCGCGTCTGAATATAAGTGTTTACTGTCGGCACCTTTTGAATTGATCTAGAGGTGTATCTTTCTGGGTCTTGTGCAACTAAAAACACCATCTTAAAAAGTCTCATTTTGGCTTGTCAAATTGTATTGAGCACAACATCTGACAGGATCCAGAGTCTAATGACCGAGGAGATCTTATCGGAGATGAATTCAATCTGCTCAATGTCCCGTGAACTGATGTCCTCTAGTTCAGGCACATCTCCAAAAATGTTGATCACACTTTGGGCCTCATTACGACCCTGGCGCTAAGTGACAAACGATGGCGGTAAATGCTTACCGCCATCGTTTTCCGCCAGGTCCGATCATGACATGTGACCGTAAACTACGATGCCAATAGCGGCATCGTAGTTAACGCTGCCGCTAACTGCGCTAAGGGTGCGCGCCCGCCCACACCGTACTTAGCGCCATGGCGGAAAGTTACGCAAATCCCGACCCAAGCGGACATGCACCTAACGCCATCACCCAGCCCGTTAAGTACCTTACCACCATGGTGCTAACAACGCCATCGCGAACCAACCGTAAAGGGCCATGTTAAGTGAATGCAGCTGCCGCAGGTGCACTGAAACAGCACAGGTGAAGGCAATACAGACTCAGGAAGTACAAAAAGAGCCCACCCCACCCCTTCCCACACCCAGACACACTCCACAATGATACCAATTCGAATGGCAATGTTGGGGCTGGAGGACCTGATAGCAATGCATGTGCTACAACAGCAACAACAACAACAACAACTACTACAACAGCAACAACACCAGGCAGCACAGAGGAGACGCAGGAGGAGAAGGAGGGCAAGGCAGGCCCAGCAAGCCCCACCTGCACAGCCAGTGCCACCACGCAGGCAGCCCCCAATCCCACGCATCAGAGCCAATCCATTCAACCTCACTGCTGAGCAGATCCACACCCTGTACCGTTTGGACCGGGTCACCATCACCGCCATCGTAGACATGACACACAACGACATCGTCAGCATGATAGAAAGTCCAACCGCCATCCCCCCCCTACTGAAGGTAGTGGCTGTACTCCACTTCCTGGCCACAGGCAGCTACCAGCACACAGTGGGGCACCTGCATGGCATTTCACAACCATTATTCTCGCAAACACTCATCCAAGTGCTCGATGCCCTCCTCAAGCACACAGACAACCACATCTCATTACCACGGACTGCACAGGAGATAGCTAACACCAAAGTGGGTTTCCATGCACTAGCCGGCATACCCGGTTGCATTGGTGCCATCGACTGCACCCATGTGGAATTGGTGGTTCCACGTGCCGTGGAGGTACCGTACCGCAACCGGAAACAGTTCCACTCAATCAACGTGCAAATGGTCTGTGACTCCAACAAGATCATCACACATTGTTGTGCCCGATTCCCCGGATCAACCCATGATTCCATGGTCCTGAGGAACTCCACAATACCACGCTACATGGAGCAACATGCAGGCCCAAGATCCTGGCTACTCGGTGAGTCCAATGTAATGGAAGTGGGCAGGTGATTGACGTACCGATGCATACTCCACCTGGCAGAAAGGGGGGGGGAATGCATACTCCACCTGGCTGAAAGGTGGGAGGGGGATGCATACTCCACCTGGATGAAAGGGGGGGGGAATGCATACTCCACCTGGCTGAAAGGTGGGGGGGGATGCATACTCCACCTGGATGAAAGGGGGGGGATGCATACTCCACCTGGATGAAAGGGGGGGGGATGCATACTCCACCTGGATGAAAGGGGGGGATGCATACTCCACCTGGATGAAAGGGGGGGGATGCATACTCCACCTGGATGAAAGGGGGGGGGATGCATACTCCACCTGGCTGTGAGTAACACGGAGATCGGAGACAGAGGATGGGCACTTACAATGCACACAACCCCTCTGCATACATTGGGTGATGGCATGCAAAACAGGCCATGGAAGCCATGAGCATATACAGGTAGCATTGTGTGAATAAATTAGGTCATGTAGATGTGAGCCAAATTAACAGTTGGAAGCAAGCCATGATGGAACATCATGTTCCTGATCAGACAACATGACTGACACATACATTCTCGCCTACATACAGGTGATGCTGGCTATCCCCTGAAGAGTTGGCTCCTTACACCAGTCCGGAACCCGCAGAACCAGCACGAGGAGGACTTCAACCGTGCACATACACGTACTCGTGTGGTCATAGAGCAGACATTCGGCCTATTGAAGGCACGGTTCCGAAGCCTCAGTAGGTCTGGTGGGGCACTCCTGTATGGCCATGAGAAGGTGGCAAAGATCGTCATGGCATGTGTAATGCTACACAATATGTGCGTCAGGCAGAATGTGCCCCTGCCCGCTGACGCAGAACTACAACCACCTGACGATGAGGATGAGGAGGGAGCAGATGGGGCGGCACCCCATGGAGGAGGCGATGCACAGGAGGGGCGTGCAATGCGCCAAACTATCATCGACCACTGCTTCTAGCACACATGGCTGGTGTGTGTCATATGGTGACTGCACTTGGGGCACTGTGTGGCACCGGGACATGCACACTGTGGACTGTACACCAATAAAGCACACATGCGCAAAGAAAAAATCAACACACTCTGGGTTTTTTTTCAAGGTAAAAGTGTATTCAAGACATGGAACGTCGTGACCCACCACCTCCCACCTCCCCCCTGCACACACCCCCCCCCCCAAACTCCCCCCTTAACTCCCCAACACACCTCCCCGCCACCCCCCTGCACACCCCAACACACCCACTCCCCCCTCCACCCTCCCCCCCCCTGGAATCCCAACCAAGGTGTGAGTTAGTCTGTGCAGCAGTGTCAGAAGTAGGATTCCTACACTGTCCGGAAACTATTGGCAGCCCCCTCCACTGGCCCCCGGGGCACCCCTGCCTGTGCTGCGGAGGTTCCTCCCCGATCGGCGGATGAGGCTGCTCGGTGTCGAGCTGGCAACCGAGGAGGATCCTGCCTGCTCATTTGGACGCATGGCCCGTATTGTCTGCACAAGGTCAGTGATGGCGTGCCGCACAGCAGCTAGTTCCGCGCAGATGTCCTTTGTGGACGACTCTATAGCTGCCTTCACTGTCTCTGCACATTTCTCCATTGCTGCACTTGACCCCCCACATTCAGCAACATGTTCTTCGAGCAGCGAGGAAAGTTGCTGCTGCCGGGTGGCAATCGCCTCCAGAGAATGGTTGGTATTCTGGCCCATGGCTAATGGCAGTGGTATTCCCATTGGGCTGATCAGCCCCTGCAGCGGGGATGGAGTGGCTGGCCAATCGTCATCCTCTGGCTGACCCTGTGTGGCATCCGCATGCGGGCTGCTTAGGGACAGGTAGGGGGAATGAGGGTGGCCTGTGGGGCTTCTGACATCACTCTCCTCAAAGATCCCTGCTTCGCTATCGGAGGAGGCAGCAATGGCAGCAGTTTCCCCAATTGTGCTGCTTGCAGCAGAGGCTGTGGCTTCTGTGGGCATGATTTGTGTGATGTCTGCTGCTGCTGCTGCTGCTGTACTGCCTGCTGGGGTGGCTGTCTGTGCCCTGTCCTGTTTCCCTTGCATGGATTTTGGCTGCTGTGGGGTTTTCCTCGGGACGGCAGAGGTGGAGGGTTGTGGTGTTAGCACAGTTGGCCTGGCCCTCTTGGTGGGTGTGGAGGCAGTGGTGTCCTCTTCCTCAAGGTCGGAATTTGAGCCTGTGGTGGGACAGAGGAGGGAGAGTGTTATTGATGGGTCTGCGGACATTGGCCGGGCATTGTGGCGACTGGCATCTTCTCAGTTAGTACATGTGGCACATTTCATGCAGGGGAAAAAAGTTGTCTCCCTTTTGTGTGGAAGTAGCATGGAGGTATGTGGGTGCCTGCAGTTAGGGTGTGCATGCTGCATGTGTACAGGGTGCAGATCGGATGTATCTGTGGCCAGTCTCCTGCTGATGTGTTGCATTTACACTATGGGCCAACATTGTACTTCACATGAATGGACTTAGGTGAGATTTGCATGCCTTGATTTGAGCCACCTACCTGCATCGCCCGATGTCGGGGCTCCTCTCTCCATTCCTCCTACTCCTTCAATGCTCTGCATTCCGATTGTGGAGGCACAGATTTCCTCCCATGGCTGCAATTTTATAGGGGACTCCGATCCTCCCCCAGTTGCCATTGCCAGGTTCATGTTAGCTGA
The DNA here is from genome assembly GCF_040938575.1 of Ambystoma mexicanum. Classification (NCBI taxonomy): domain Eukaryota; kingdom Metazoa; phylum Chordata; class Amphibia; order Caudata; family Ambystomatidae; genus Ambystoma; species Ambystoma mexicanum. The sequence continues at coordinate 518,745,511 of NC_090930.1, read as the reverse complement.
TAGTATGCTCCTGACTCTGAGCCGGAGATCGTCCCACCGCTTGCGGCACTGTTTGACATTGCGGGGTGTTGTTCCCACGGCACTGACCCGCTGATCTACCAGTGCCCATATGGCCTTCTTCTTGGATATGGCCGGTCTTGTCAGTTGGTTGGAGAATACCACTGCAGCGTTCTCCTGGAGGGTCTCCGCTAGCACGGTAAGCTCCTCTCTGGAGAAGCGGTCTTGCCGCTGGCGGTCACAGGCTTTTTTCACCACTTTAGGCATCTTCCTGCAGGTAGAAGGTTGAAGCCGGTATTTGCGGGGTCTCAGGCTCGGATGTCCAGTGGTTTCGGAGGATGGCAATGGATTGTGTTTTTAAAGATGGCCGACGGGCTGCTTCCCGTTCCGGCGCGATGACGCTATTTCCGGTTTGGCATTTTACGGCCGCCGCTAATTACGGTGGCCGTAAATTACGGTGGCCGTAAATTACGGTGGCCGCTATTTACGCTGGCGGATGGGCACCTTGCTCGCTTAGCGATGCCGGTAGGGGCCTTTTCCGCCATGGCGTTATTTGCATTACCGCCATGGCGTAATTCTCGTGCGCGATGGGTCGTGATGTGGCGCTCTTTACGCCATCGTCCCACGGCGTAAACGCTCATTACGCCATGGCGGTAATGACGGGCGCTTACCGCCAGGGTCGTAATGAGGCCCTTTGTCTGTTTAGGCTGTAAATTGGAAAGGATCCTTCCCAACATTTCATTATCAATGAATGGCAGTCTGAGTTGAAAGACTCAGTGTGTCGCGAAGACCTGTGAGAATAATCTGTGATCCTAGGTGTAAAGGAGTGATGAGGCACAAACTCAGAGGATCGATACAAATTGAGATTGGTAGATGAGGAGAGCTTGTCAGAGGCACCCTGGGATGGTGGAGCCACAGAAGGAGCTGATTGGGTTGAAAGTTTAGGTGTCTCAAGACCGAAAGTCTGGGTCATGGGTTTGGAAGTGGGTGCAAATTGTGGGTGAAAAACGGAGATAGATATACTTTGGGCCAAGTAGCTATCCACGGTGCTCTTCAGTTGCTCAATTGACAGGAGAGTGGATTGATCAATGGCGAGTGGAGGACTCATTAAGGCCTTGGGATTGTCTGATGGGGCAGGGGCCTGGATGGAATTCTGTATCGATGTTGGTAGACTTTGTTTGTGGATTGCATTGATCAACTCATTTAGGGGGGGGATTTGACAAGGGAGAGTCTGAGGGGCCTTGAACCTCTGCTTGAGAGGTAGAAGCTTTCTCATTCATCTTGTTTGGATTATCTGTCAATTGTTTGCCAGGTTGTGACAAATGTGTTTTCACTGCTCCTATGGCTTGAAAGTTAGAGTGTTTCTTTTATGGCGAACTGACGGTAGATTTTTTGACTTCTTAATGATTATGCTAGGACCCTTTTTTTTTTATAGAGTGGCAACAGGCGGGTCCCTGGAGGCCAACTTGCATTGGTCTTCCGTATCTGACACCATTGGAAGACTATGCGAGTTACTGGGAGGAGAGTGTGGAATGCTGATCCACGTGTCATTTTCTTTGCATTTTGAAGGAGCATCTATGGGAACTGTAATTGGGCGAATTACCGCTGGAAAACTGGGAAGGGCGGACTGACATGGCATTCTAGGATCACCTATATCAATTTTTTCAATAATTACAACATCTTCAATTGGTTGAGAAGATCCTTCAGCGCCCTCCATGCAACGTGCATTGGAAGCTGCCGCCAAAGATTTCATCCAAAGCATCACTTGGTCAAGCTGCAGAGTTTGTTTAGAGATTTTGGTGTCCAAAGATTCAAAGAGTTTGAACAAAGTTAGCATTGTGGGGTTGATGGCAGACAGCGCTATTACAATCATTGGGTTGCATGGAGTATCAGATGTAATCGGGGGGGGGGGTGGTTAGGTCACCTTGGCATGGGGTATACATAAGATAGAGACCGCAAGTGATGTACAGATGGGCCAGAGCAAACATCTTGTTGTGTGGAGTTAGCGCTACGGATGGAAATAGGCGACTCACATTGACTGGCATAAATAGAAATGTCTAAGTCATCAGGCGATGGAGACGAGTAAGCTTCTGACAGAATTGGACTAACCATTGGGACAAAACACGGTCTGTTTTCTGGCATTTGCAGCAAGGTAGAGTCATACACCATCAGAGGCGTCAAATGCACGGCTGCAAAGGGTTTCTGAATACAGGAAGCAGTGGTATGATTTGTAATATGTGGATTTGCAGTGCACTCTCTGTAATGTACGATGGGCTTGAACATGCTCGGAACTGGTAGTCTATTGATGTTGGTAGGTGCTGGCTTACCATATGAGGAATGCAAAGCAGGAGACGGAGCCAGTAGAATTGTTTTGTGACTGATGAGAGTTCCTGTATTTGTTGGAGTGCAACTGTCCATACCGGGAATGCCAGTGGAAAAAGGCATATTAGTTTTCTGTGACTAGGGCTTTCCACACTGAAGCATGAATACACAGAACCTCTCTCTGCAAGAGGCAGACAGAATAGAAGGCTGGGAAGAGCGAAAATCCGGCGTCCAAAACAGTTTACCCCGAGGTCAAAGGGAAAGGCCAAAGAGGACAGACCCTTCAGTCCCTCAGAGCAGCATATCAGAAGATTGCAGCAGTTAAGCCAAAAACAACATTAAAACACATTGAGTGAAAGTGACTGCACAGCAGATTGGCTCATACCTTAGTATGTGCGATGGGGTGCTGTGTTGAAAGTATTTGGGACTACCTCCTGGTGTCCTGCGTCCAGCGGTAAACAGCGAAAAATAGTAGCACACAAACTCCCTTGACACCGCACACTGGCTTCACGCCGCAAGTGTGGGGGCTGCCAATTTTATGTGCAGCTTCCTGGATGTGTGTCCCCCAGCCTCAGCAGAGGCTTAAAGGTACAGGGTTCGCTCTGTTCGCTCCGACCAGTTCCAACCATGAAGGAGGCTCATCAGTCACTGCTATTCTTCCAGGCACAGTGACAGGACAGAGCGCGGAAAAAGCAGCAAAAAACAGTAATACAGAAACGCTCTTGACACCGCACACGGGCTTCATGCCGCAAGGGTGGGGCTGCCAATTTTATGTGCAGCTTCCTGGAGGTGTGTCCTGTAAGAGGATTCAATTCAGCACTACAGCTAAGTTAACGCCTAGTCTAGAATACTGAATGAAAACCCTTATTGATATATCTTTATGTCCAGTTCATGTGTTCTGGATGACTACCCCTATATAACACCCCTCTCTTGGAATCCCCCTGACCCCACTGAGCCAAGAAGTAGTTCTGTTTTGCAAGTTTAAAAGGTTTATTTGACAATTTAAAATATATATATATCACACTTTATAATAAATTAATAATTGAATAGCACACTTAATCTGATATGATAAAGATCAACAACGGAGAATCTGGCACTAGCACACTTCTTATAATCACTAATGAGTTGACATGAAATGGATAAGGTAGCACACTGGTAAATAGGAACAAAAGTATAATGTGGTAGAGGATGCTTTATGTAAGCTCAGGTGGATGCAATATTCAATGAATGCAGTACGGAAAATACTCGATATGATTTCAACCAAACAATGTAATCACTTTTCTCTGGCAATCCCCTCCCCCCCTTGATGCAAGGCAAGGAAATGGAAGGAAAACACACAGTTCTCAGAAATGCAATCAATGTAAATCAGTTCACCCCAGCAGGCTTACACTACAGAAAACAGATAGGAGTTTTGAAAACACAGGCAAAATGCTTTGATATGTGCTAGCAATGGATGAGAAATATGCTGGAAATGCTTTTAATTCCCTTTCAGAGGTTCAGGGTGAGTGGTATCTAGTCAATATTAGTCCCGGCTCACACTAGCAATGATGCACGGATAGTTAGCAGGTTAAACGAATTTCTGGCAAATGGAAGGCAAGCAGCAGCCGATTTTACATGTGGAGAAATGTGCAAATCGCGGTAAAATTCGCGGATGCGTGTTCCGCGATTGCGGTAAAACTATAGGGGGTAGGAATGCGGTTCTAGGTTCATAGGAAAGCCACGATTCTAAGCTTCCAAATGAAAGTTACTGCACGTCTCTAGCACAGACGGTCGCGGAGATATGAGCGATTAAATAAAGGTCGTTTTTCAGATTTGAAATTTTAAAGTTCAAAAAGACAAGTGCAGCTTGCAACTAGAAAATGACAAGTGACAGCTTTACAAATGACAGGTGACAGTTAGGAGACAGTTCTACTTAGATTAAAATAGGATTGAATTATATTATTTTAACTAAGAGATTGGTTCTGCACACTTTTGCTATGTACTCACACTATATTCTTGAGTAGAATGGGCCTCGCCATGGATCTGGTCAGGTTTTAAACTCGCCTCTGGTCTCTGCACTTCACAGTGATCTGGGTCAGCTCTCTCTGGTTCTCTGGTCTGGGTCTCTAGTTCTGGATAGATTGAAGTCTCTAGTTTGGCTCTCTGGAGGTTTGATGGAGGTAAAGTATGGATTTTTCCGGCAGAGCTTCCAGCGGCAGATGGATTTGAAAGTCTGGATCTCTGGATGTTGTATGGTCCGGCAGAGTGCGTTGCAGCAAATGGAATTGAAGGTCCCTATCTGTCCTGTCTGTCTGCTTTTATGTGTTTAGAATGTGGGTGTGTTCTAGCATCACTGACCCTACCTCTCTCTCAGCTTCTAATTGGTCAAACTTCCATTTATCATTTGATTGGGGAATGAACTGTGAGTCAGAGGGATGTCATTTTATGGCTTGCAGATAGGACACTCCTCTGTCAGATTGCACACATTCTATATTTGATAATAAAAGACATATTTCAGAGTTACACAGTTGTTTGAAATTACATATACATGGTGTGGCTGAATTTAGCCATGTCTCTGTCCAAATCTGCTGTTTCTAAGAGCTTGCATTCAGAAATGGCAGATAATTGACTTTTTAACTGATTTTTCAATTTCTGACATTGACCCAACTTTACATACATGTGCGTAGGGAGTATGGACATTAACTGATGAAGTTTCAGATTTTTAACATGCATACATTTAGAGTAATATCCACTTTTCCGCTGACACCCCCCTGAACATCCCACCGGTTCTAAAAACCTCTTAAACTGTGGGCAGAAAAATCACAAGAATTATGGTATCATTTATAAATTTTTCACATGTCCGCTCTATGAATGATCCATCTTTTTAAAGTTATGTTCTGGCTCCAAAGGGGTGTGGTTTCCTCTCAGCACAAGGTAGAAATACTGGTTTATCCAGTTCTGCCAAGCCAGCTTGCTCTCACAGGCAGTGCCCCTCCCCTTTCCTCAGGAGGAAGCCACTTTTTACGACCATTTACGACTCCTGCCAATAAAACCTTTGCCTGAGCCAGGACAGGGCTTTGTTCACTTTCCTGCAGAGCACAGGTAATTCAATTATCAGATAGATGGCATATCCTTAGTGTGAGCAGCAAAAGGGCAGCTAGGCCTGGGAACACAGCTGTGACTCAAGTTTCACTCCTGATGGGGGTAGTTGCCAGGCAGAATTCAGTTCCTTAAGCCAGGTTTCAGATAAAATGTCACTTTTTGTTCCCCAGTTCCTGCATTCAAATAAAACTAAACATTTTTACATATGCAGCTAGAATGCTGATTCTAAGTGCAAAACTATGACATTTCAACAGTTACAAAGGCATGTGACACCAAACATAGGTCACTCATTTAATCTAAACATTTTCGATTTTAGTGTCTTTAAATCCAGTGCAACTTAAACTGCTGACTCCATAGCTCAGCCAGTTTTGTTATAAGCATTGTTCTGGGCTCTTCATTTCCCAGATTTTGTAGGCACACAAAACTCCATTCTACCAAATGTCTGCTGGTGTTCAGTGAATATTTTGCACATATTGCAATGTTTGAAATAGGCACTTTGGCTTGCCTTCAGAGAAACACAGGGTGGTTTTAAACTGCCGGCTTTTGGATAGTGGTGAGTACTGGTACTGCACCCATTTTTGAGATTTAAGAAATGAATTCCCCACAATTCTAGGTTGCATTTGGCAATCAGCATTGCCATTCCCAATGGTTTCAGACTACTGTGCGGGTAGTCCAATGGTGATTTTAAAGCGATTTGAGGCTAACCGGCGCTACTGTTTTTCCTTTGGCAACCCATTTCCCTCATGGCAACCCGGCCTTCCATTCTCACACTGGTGGGTGGCAAGTGAGGCAACCATTTTGGTGTGCGCACAAACTGCGCAGCTTTCCTGGATTTCGGCGCACATGTGGGTTTTCCGCCATCTTGAATTTTCTAAGCCCACAGCACCAAGTGTTGCGGCATGATAGCTTAAACGTGGGTCAGGACACCCAGCAAGCCCCCCCACGCGACTGCACTTTGAATTTGAGTCGATGGGGAGTCGCGTGCCCAAGGGTTTTGACCCACGCACCGGTCTGTCCGCATAATCTTCTTCCTACTCTGTAGATGGCACAGTTCAGCATCTTCTTCTCCATCCGGTACTGATCGATCGGTCCTCCTCGCCGGTCCTGATGGGAATATTGGGCGGTCCACTGGGCCCATTGGATCTTCGTTCCCGGTCTCCGGATCGTCCTCCTTGGCCCGTCTTCAGGTTTTCTTTCTCCTAGGACGACAAAGGAAGAGCGGCAATACCTACTCATAGACGTTTTTCCACCACTGTTGAGATAGTGGGGCAGCATATGCATTTCATCATGACGAAACATTACATTCTTATTTTGATAAAAAAAACAGTATAACTAAGAGACAGTTTCATGCAAATCACAATATCTAGAGACTAGATGTGGTATGTTTTATGATTGGAACAGAATTAGTCTGAGATAGTACCCGCTAGGATTCCAGAGGATTCCTCCAGTTGTTGCAGAGCGTGCCTGGGATGGCAACACTTCAACTGGTTTATGTGTACCCACTTGTCTTCCCCCGCTGCCAAAGGACCTTTGGGGATGTGGATTTTGTAGGCCACAGGGGAGATCTTGTCGATGATCTCAAAGGGTCCCTTCCATGTAGGCAAAAATTTGCGCTGCTTGGCCTGGTTCCTTTGGAAGTTGTATAGATAGACCCGGTCTCCCACCTGATATTCCTTCCTGGAAGTTTTCAGGTCATAATGGGTCTTCATGCTATCAGCTGATCTTTCTAGATTCCGCTGAGCATAAGCAAAAGCATGTTGGAGGTGTTTCCTTAAATTCTCTACATACTCATGAGTAGTGGAGGCATTTATTAGTGTCTGCTCTTGGGTCCTGTAGAGCAAATGCTGCGGAAGCACCATCTTGCGCCCAGTCATCAACTCAAATGGTGACATTTTGGTTGCAGATGAAGGGGTAGATCTGATGGCCATTAGGACCAGAGGTAATCGGATATCCCAACTTGGCCCAGAATCTGCCACAAACTTCTTTAATATGCTCACAATTGTCCGGTTATATCTCTCTACTGCCCCAGAAGAAGCTGGCCGATAAGCAATATGCAACTTCCTTTTGACCCCCAGTATCTCCCACATCTTTGTCATTACTTCACTGGTGAAGTGGCTACCTCTGTCTGACTCAATCCTTTGAGGTAGACCAAAACGGGAAAAGATGTGGTTAATCATCAAGGCAGCTGCAGTTTCTGCCTTGCAATTTGGGGCTGGGAGACATTCCACCCACTTGGTAAACAAGCATGTCACAGTCAACATGTACTTATTCCCCCTAGCCGAGCGAATCACAGGGCCTACAAAGTCGATTTGTAAATCTGACCATGGCAGTGTCATCCCCCTCTTTTGGAGAGGCGCACGGTGCGTGAGGGATGATGGCTGAAATTGTACACACACAAGACACCCCTTCAAGTATTGGTCGAGGTCCTGCCCCATGTGTGGCCAGTATGCAACCTCTCTTAAGATTTCCAATGTTGTGTGAAACCCCCTATGACCGGCGGGGGCCGCATCATGGGCGTGACTTAACATCAGGCTTCGGAATGAGGTAGGAACCACCCACTGATCGTGGCCAGCTTTGGATTTCCTTACCAGCAAACCGTCTTGGATCCGGAACATTTTTGGACATTTCATCAACACTCTTAGGTCCTCTTTCCCAATGTAATCGGTATCCGTCAGGGGAAAGTTCTCAGGGTCCTCAAGGTGCTGGTAAAATTTACCAATAATTGGATCCCCCTTCTGAGCAGTAATCAAATCATCATCAGGGGTCTCCTTACTCCATTGTGCAATTGAAAGGTCGTTGTGAGCATTTGTCTGGGACCTAGTGATAGCAGTGACCTGGATTCCCCCCAACAGGGACTCAATCTCAATTAGATCCCCTTGGATGGCCCCGGTTTTGGCCAGCTGATCAGCTAAGTCATTTCCAGTTTTGTCTGGTCCCTCTACTTTGGAATGACCCTTGATCTTTTTCCAGTAGATGGTCATCCCATTCGATGTGAACAGATCATCAATGTTTTGGATCAACTTCCCATGTTTCAAGGGTTTGTTGTTAGCACATAACATGCCTCTGGTTTTCCAATTAACCAGGTGCTCCACGAACCCGTTCCGTACATAATCCAAATCTGTGATTATGACCAGTTCGTGGAGTTGATGCTGGACAGCAGTGAGGATGGCCTGATGCACAGCCATCAATTCTGCCACCTGACTACTTCGGGGACCAATTTTGTATCCAGCGGAGGGTTCTGGGGACTCATTCACCCATGCATTCCCTACGCCGGCCACCAGTTCTTTCTCCCCATTGTTGTCAACATGGTAAGAGCATCCATCCACATACACAGTGGGCATTCCCTCACACTTGTCTTCTTCAAAGACTTTGTGTGGGGAATTAAGGTATGCCTCCATGTTGTCCTTGATTTTCAGACTTTCGTCCTCGAGACAGTTTTCTCTGGCACAATCATGCAAGTCAGCCAGACCTTGCGCGAGGGGACTCTTCTTGTTTTGGCCATATCTGACCTCCACAGGAAAGCCTTGCATTGACAGAATCCAGGAAGTAATTCGGGAATTACTCACATTTCTGGCCCGGATTCTGTCACTTTGGAGATATTGCAGAGGCTGGTGTGGAGTCTCCACTATGATGTGTTCCCCCTGGATAAACGGGCGGTAATTCTTCAATGCCCACACCGTTGCCAGGAGTGCCTTCTCACAATCGTTGAATTTTTCCTCCACAGAGGATAAAGTTTTGCTCGCATAGGAGATTACTTTATTGACCTTGTCATGCTTTTGGTATAATACTGCCGTCAAGCACGTATCAGAGAACCCCGTCTCCAGGAAGAACTCCTTGTTTCTGACAGGGTAAGCTAGGCAAGGCGCTTGTGAGAGGCTTCTTTTGAGTTGTTTTACCGCCTCGGCTTGTTCGGGACCCCATTCCCACTTGACCCCCCCCTTCAGGAGATGAATCAGGGGTCTGGTGATCTCTGCGTAGCCCTCAATGAACTTTCTGCTGTAATTAGTCAGTCCAAGGAGGCTCCTTAGTTCCCGCAGAGTTGTGGGGTCTTTCAGTTGCTGAAGTGCTTCCACTTTCTTTTCCTGGGGACAGAGACCCTGAGGAGTAATCACATGCCCCAAGAAATTAACACGGGTTCTACACCACTGTGCTTTCTGAAAGGAAAGTTTTGCTCCGGCAGCCCTCAACTGTGTCAGAACATAACGGATCTCCGCTATGTGTTCCTCCACAGATGAACTTTTGATGAGGACATCATCTACATAAGCCAGGTTACCCCTTGCACCCAAGTCAGGCATGGCCTTGTGTAGAAAAATGTTGAATTCATTGCCGGAGTTGAGGTATCCGAAGGGAGTCCGGGTCCAGGTGTACTGCTGGCCCCCAAAGGTAAAAGCCAGCTTGTATTGGTCCTCCCTACTGACAGGCACAGTCCAGTATCCATTGGTCAGGTCTATTGCAGTGAATACCTGTGACCCCTGGATTTGGGCCAGCCCTTGGTCAATGTAGGGCAGAGGCCATCGGGAAGTATGGACCCGTTTGTTGAGCTCCCTGAGGTCGGCACAGAGTCTCCACTGGCCGTTTGGCTTCAATATTCCCAGCACCGGATTATTGAAGGTGCTGTGGACTGGACGGATTATTCCCCGGGACTCAAGGTTCTTAATTATTTCAGTAAGGGACTCCATTGATGCGAGAGGCAAGCGATATAGCTTCACAAACACAGGAGTCATGCCAGGGTCCGTGGGGATTGTTGTTGTGTGGATGTCAGTGCGACCACAGTCATATGAGTCTACCGCAAAGAGATCTTGGAAATCCAAGAAAACTTGTTTCAACTTTTGCTTTTGTTCCAGAGTCACACAGGCATCAGCTAGGTTGACTCTCTCTTCCACCATCTGCCTGAAGCCTGGAAAGACTTCTGGTTTGGCTATTTCCGCGGCCTCCTCCAGCTGGGTGGAGAAGTCCCTGGTCAGAGTGCTGATTTGGACCGGAGGCTTCAGGTGGGAAAGGCAGCCCTCATGTACCTGGAAAATCACCTCATCCCTCCTGAAGTCACACGTCACATCTTCCTTACCATAGGGGCAGGAAGTGTACACCAGGAAGTTCCCCCCATGCCGGGTGAAAATCCTGTCTGGTGTTGTATTGTCCTCACTGTCACTGTCAACACAGTCCTTGGGGATTGGTCCTAACAGTTCATTTACAAGATCAATGGAGAAATGTCGGTCATCAACCGCCATTCCAATAGAGTAATACTCTTTATATCGCTGTTATCCACCTCTATTAGAATGGTGTCATGTTCTATGTTGACTAATGGAGTTGGGTTTACCCCCAACCCTTGCTGTTGGAAAAAAGCATTTAGATGTATGTAAGCATCAGGGTTTTTCAACTCTTGTCCCCTTTTAACTTTCACTTCCAGGGAGAATTGTCGGGTCCTTTCTGGGATGGTGACTTCCTCTTTAACCTGAATTTCAACTGCATAAGGTAGCAATTGAGCTGACCTAAATGCTTTTTCTGGATCATCAAAGCCCATGGGATTATCCGCTAATCGGGACCAAGCTTTGAAGTTTATTAGGTCCAAACTAATGGCAAAGCGATTGAGAATGTCACTGCCTAAGTAAAAGGCGGCAGTGACGTCTCGCACGACCCAACAATTATGGACTATGCTCTTGTTGCCAATGGAGATTTTGAGCATACACCTGCTTGGCAGGAGATGTTTTGAATTGGGTGCTTCCAGGTCCATTTCCCATTTGTCTATCAGTTTGAAGGTGGGAATGGCTGGATCTTTTGGAAGTTGGCGAAACATGGCTTCGCTGATGAAGCTCTTACCGTTGTTCACACACACTCGAGCGAGAACAGAGTCCTTCCCATCATTTAACTGAACAGGGATGAACAGCTGCTCTCCAATTTGCTGAATATCAGCCAGGCTTTGAGCTGATTTCACATCTTTCTGGACTATAGGAGTGGGAGTTTCAGATTGTGGATTGGTATAGAATTTCAAAGTGTTTCCTTCCAGCGTGGAATACCACTTTAGACTGGAAGGAAGGTTGATTTTCAGAAATAGAGAGGACCCCCCATCACCAGTTTGTTGTCCTACTGCTATGACTGTCACGTCTGGAATTTGGTTGTTCTGGAAGTGAAATTCTACTTGGTCAGGTTTTTGTTCAACCATGTGGCAGGTGCCGTTTAAACTAACATGGTTGACACTCTGTTTTAATTTTATTGGTCGGCTAGTCTGGGTCCAGAGGACCTTGTTTACGCAATCTATTAGGGGTGACAACCTTCTCAGGAGGTCATTCCCTAGTAAACAAGGGGTGCCCTCTGGGGTCACAACTATGACCGGGTGTTTCAACTTATGTCGCCCAATTTTAATGTCCAAATCTGCCGTCCCCTCGACGGGAATTTCCTTCCCGTCAAAGTTCTGTAGTTGTCCAGGAAGAGAGGTGAGAGGAATTTGGTAATTCTCTCCCCTTCCTGCATTCAGTTCGTCAAAGGCCCTTCTGGACAGAAGGGTAGCTTGAGATCCAGTGTCCACCAGTGCCGAGATTGTACCCTGCCCCTGTACTTGTACCGGGGCATAATATCTTCCCTCCTTCTCCTCAAGGGGGCACAGGTAATGTACATTTTTGGACAACTGGTGGGCTAACTTTCTGGTTTTGGACATTGCTAGCGAAGAGATTTGGGCAGAATTCTGTGGAGAGTCTTGGGAATCTGAAAGAAAAATTTGGCAACTGGAGATCAGAGCCATTGTGGGTTCCCCTGGTTCCAGTTCTGGGCCGCCCCCCCCTTTTTGGAGGCAGTCCCCAGTATGGGTTTGAACCCGGGGATTTTCTTGCTGTTGGTTCTGGGATGAGATGGTGGGCGGCGGTAGCTCAGTCTCCACATCTCCCCAGTCTGGATTTGCATTCCTAGGGACCCATTTTTCTTTGGGAGGAGTTCCCCCCTCTCTGAAGGAGAAGATCCTTTTGTCAGGATCCTCTGAGGATCCCTCTCCCTCAAATTGGAAGATCTGTACCTCCTCCTCAAACTGAGTCTGTTTGGGTCTTTTGTTTCTCCTACCCCCCCTCTGCTCCTTAGGAGGCAGACTTTCAGGGGCAAGAGATTTTGTTTCCGGTTCCTGGGTTTCCAGGGGCTGTTTACAAGTGAGGAAGGAAGCTTCCTCCAAGGCTTTACACCCCCCTTCCCTTTGTGCCTCCTCCCTGGGAACCGGTGAGTTATCGGGGTGCTGCCCCCGTCATTGTTCTGGAGCACCAGGTCCAGAGTTGGGTGCGTTCTGCGCCGGCACGCCCATCTGAGGGTTCTGCTGAGCCCTCAGTATGTGACCCAGGTCCCGCGCCATGTTTTGAACCTGGCGCTCTAACTGGGAAACCCGCTCAGCCTGATACGGGGCCCTGTTTTCTCCCCTGGGCTGATCCCGGGAAGGGTAGCTGTCCCTCCTCTGGTAATACCCCGGGTTGGGAAGATTTGGGTACCCCTCCACCCTTGGCCTCCCCTCTCCCGGATTCAGTGGTCTGGGCTCAGGGAATTGGGGAAAGAAGGATGGATGGTTTTGGGGCTGAAAGTCGGGTGGATATCTGGGGAAAAAGTTCTGCCCAGGGTTTGGTAAATTTCTGCCCTCCTGTGGGAAGTTTGGAGGGAAGTTCCCTGGGTTAGGTGCTTGGCTGGATCCCCCCCCCCCTTGGGCTGGAGGAGTCCACACATAACCCAGGATGGGTCGATTTCCCTTGTAACGGGGACTTACATAATCAGGAGAGCGAGGGACCCCATTTGTGGGGCTGCCTCCTTGGCTCCCTGTCTGTGACTGGCCCGAGGACCTTCTGGGCCTAGCATTATTAGGTGCAGGTAGGTTTTTAGGCCCCCCATCTCCAAATCTAAAACGGGGGTGACCTTTACCTCTGCTACCTTGGCAGCAGCAGGGGTGGTGTTGACTTTGGGGTTTTTCTGGGCATTACTTTTGCTATCTACCGGTTTCTGCACCTCATAGATCCGGGTAGCCTGTTCAATGACCCAGTCTAAAGATCTTTTCTCGTGAAAATCCCTCACGAGCTGGGTCATGATATATTTGGGCAAGGCATGGAAAAACTTATTAATAAATTCTCTACTATCTGTGCGCACCCTTCTGGTGGTTTGTGCAAAAGCACGCTTTAACTCCTGCACAAATTCTTGTGGGGCCTGATCCTCCCCAAATTGCAAATTGTAGGCTGCCTTGCGAGCCTCTTGAGGATTTCTGTGAACAGAAAAATGTTTCAAGATGGCCGCCTTATAGGTGGACCATCTTAAATGATTTTGGTCCTCCAGACCCGCAAAGAAACTGGAGTATTCCGGGGAGAAGGTCCACTTTACATATTGAATACAGCTTTGGCTGTCCTTCAAATGGAAAGTCTCCATCATTTGTTCAAACAACTCTAAGTGCTCCCAAACAGAATACTTAGCGTTCTTATGGTAAGGCGTGATGACGCTCCTGATCGCCTTAATCTGCTTTAAGGGGTCCTTAAGCAAGGCCCTTTTTGCCTTATTGGCCTTTTTGGTTCGGGTAACCCTTGTCCATTCTTCCTCGGACTCAGAGGCACTGCTCCCAGAGGTTCCCGTCTGTTCTTCCAGGTTTTCCCGGATTCTGCGAGCCTGGGAATGGCTGGCAGAATGTGGGGACCTGGTCTCCTGTGTCCTGCGCAGTTCAGAGGAGTCTTCAGATTCCTCCTTGCTGCCAGGATTTGATGGGTACCCCCTCCACTGACCTAACTGGGCAGAGGTTTTCAGGATGCCCTTAATGGGCCTACTCTCCTGGGGTTCCCCATTGAACTGTACTGTACTTGGGTGCCCATACCCGGATGCCCACCCCTCCATTCCTGAGTGGTACTGGCCTATGAGCCCCATACTCTTAGCTGGATAGTAATCTGCCATCCCTGCGGCCCTGTGCTCATGTGCGCCAGGGGACATGGGGGTGGTAGAGTCCAGGGACTGGGGGAGATGAAGGCCCCTGGTGTTAGGGCTCCTGCGGTTATGGTCAGGAGTCTCTCTTTCCCAGCGGACCTCATCTCTATCCGCCCCTGCTCCCTGTTGCAATGCAAGAGCCTGCATTTGTGCTTTCAGTTCCTCTGTTAAGGCCTTACTCGACTCTATCAGTCTCTCCTGCATCGCTACCTGTTGTTGGAGCCTATCATTGTGTTGACAGAGGGCCTCATTTTCCCTCTGTGCTTCCTGGTTGGTCCTGGAGAACTGGGCCAGTCTTTGCTGCAGGAGGGTTACCTCCTGAGCTGTGTCCCTATTGGCCTGCTCCTTTCTTGCTAGAGCATCCTCCACCCTCCTGGTGTGCTCTAGCAAGTTCTGGTGTTCTTTTTGGAGGTCACCCAGTCCCTGGTGGGTCAGGTGATTTTCTTCCATTTTTCTTTTTAAATGGCAGACTTCCTGGCCTAAGGTATCCCTTTCCTGACTGAGAGCCTGCATCTGTGCTGCCAGGTCGTCCCTTTGCCTTTGGAAGGCACCAGCATTCTGGCGCTCCTGATCAAACTCTGCCTGGGTATCCAGATCTTTCAGAATTAGTTTGTTGCTCTCCGCCTTCACTCTATCCAGGTGGCCTTGCAGGGTGACTACCTGCTCAGCACATACCCTGTTGAAGTCCAGTTGTTGCTCCAGCTTTTTCTGGTTTTGCAGTAGGGAGTCCAAACCTTCTTGGTATTCCTTCTGCAAGGCCAGACATCTGGTATTCTGTTCTACCTTTTCCTGTTGCAGCACATCCATATCCTTCTTTATTTTAATGATGTGCTGCCTACTATCATCTTCTGACTCCTGGCTCCTCTGCAGCCTCTGCTCAGAAGAGTCCAGATCAGATTGGACCTTCTCTAACACCATCTGTTGCCTATTTGCCAGATTTTGGCTTTCAGCACATCTATCCTGCATGTCTCCCATATATAGGTACAGGTATGCTGCTATCCTGGCAATCTTATTGTGTTCCTCTTTGGCTTTAGGAGCCATATATAGTTCGCTCAGGGCCACATGTAATGGACCCTGATCTCTATATATATCTGACCCTGTTTCAGTGACCTGTTGTGTGATTGCCTGCAACCACGCATCCTGGCCCTGTTCGGTCCATTCACCTCTCACAAATAGCTTATGCAAGAGGTGCTCTCTGGCCATTTTCATGTCTACTAAGGTCGTCATTCTAGAGATTGGTCTCTGTCCTGACTTACAGAAGTTTGTATTTTATTTTTGCAGAACAGAACTTTTCTTGGAGTGTCCCTTTTGAGGAATGCTTCACAGCGTAATGCAGCGTGGTGATCCGACCGGATGTATGTATCCCGTCAGTTAGCACACTGTATTAAGCTGCACAAGTGGTAAATCTAACCCAACATCCCGGACGAGCCCCCAATTTGTAAGAGGATTCAATTCAGCACTACAGCTAAGTTAACGCCTAGTCTAGAATACTGAATGAAAACCCTTATTGATATATCTTTATGTCCAGTTCATGCGTTCTGGATGACTACCCCTATATAACACCCCTCTCTTGGAATCCCCCTGACTCCACTGAGCCAAGAAGTAGTTCTGTTTTGCAAGTTTAAAAGGTTTATTTGACAATTTAAAATATATATATATCACACTTTATAATAAATTAATAATTGAATAGCACACTTAATCTGATATGATAAAGATCAACAACGGAGAATCTGGCACTAGCACACTTCTTATAATCACTAATGAGTTGACATGAAATGGATAAGGTAGCACACTGGTAAATAGGAACAAAAGTATAATGTATAATGTGGTAGAGGATGCTTTATGTAAGCTCAGGTGGATGCAATATTCAATGAATGCAGTACGGAAAATACTCGATATGATTTCAACCAAACAATGTAATCACTTTTCTCTGGCAATCCCCTCCCCCCCTTGATGCAAGGCAAGGAAATGGAAGGAAAACACACAGTTCTCAGAAATGCAATCAATGTAAATCAGTTCACCCCAGCAAGCTTACACTACAGAAAACAGATAGGAGTTTTGAAAACACAGGCAAAATGCTTTGATATGTGCTAGCAATGGATGAGAAATATGCTGGAAATGCTTTTAATTCCCTTTCAGAGGTTCAGGGTGAGTGGTATCTAGTCAATATTAGTCCCGGCTCACACTAGCAATGATGCAGGGATAGTTAGCAGGTTAAACGAATTTCTGGCAAATGGAAGGCAAGCAGCAGCCGATTTTACATGTGGAGAAATTTGCAAATCGCGGTAAAATTAGCGGATGCGTGTTCCGCGATTGGGGTAGGAATGCGGTTCTAGGTTCATAGGAAAGCCACGATTCTAAGCTTTCAAATGAAAGTCACTGCAAGTCTCTAGCACAAACGGTCGCGGAGATATGAGCGATTAAATAAAGGTCGTTTTTCAGATTTGAAATTTTAAAGTTCAAAAAGACAAGTGCAGCTTGCAACTAGAAAATGACAAGTGACAGCTTTACAAATGACAGGTGACAGTTAGGAGACAGTTCTACTTAGATTAAAATAGGATTGAATTATATTATTTTAACTAAGAGATTGGTTCTGCACACTTTTGCTATGTACTCACACTATATTCTTGAGTGGAATGGGCCTCGCCATGGATCTGGTCAGGTTTTAAACTCGCCTCTGGTCTCTGCACTTCACAGTGATCTGGGTCAGCTCTCTCTGGTTCTCTGGTCTGGGTCTCTAGTTCTGGATAGATTGAAGTCTCTAGTTTGGCTCTCTGGAGGTTTGATGGAGGTAAGGTATGGATTTTTCCGGCAGAGCTTCCAGCGGCAGATGGATTTGAAAGTCTGGATCTCTGGATGTTGTATGGTCCGGCAGAGTGCGTTGCAGCAAATGGAATTGAAGGTCCCTATCTGTCCCGTCTGTCTGCTTTTATGTGTTTAGAATGTGGGTGTGTTCTAGCATCACTGACCCTACCTCTCTCTCAGCTTCTAATTGGTCAAACTTCCATTTATCATTTGATTGGGGAATGAACTGTGAGTCAGAGGGATGTCATTTTATGGCTTGCAGATAGGACACTCCTCTGTCAGATTGCACACATTCTATATTTGATAATAAAAGACATATTTCAGAGTTACACAGTTGTTTGAAATTACATATACATGGTGTGGCTGAATTTAGCCATGTCTCTGTCCAAATCTGCTGTTTCTAAGAGCTTGCATTCAGAAATGGCAGATAATTGACTTTTTAACTGATTTTTCAATTTCTGACATTGACCCAACTTTACATACATGTGCGTAGGGAGTATGGACATTAACTGATGAAGTTTCAGATTTTTAACATGCATACATTTAGAGTAATATCCACTTTTCCGCTGACACCCCCCTGAACATCCCACCGGTTCTAAAAACCTCTTAAACTGTGGGCAGAAAAATCACAAGAATTATGGTATCATTTATAAATTTTTCACATGTCCGCTCTATGAATGGTCCATCTTTTTAAAGTTATGTTCTGGCTCCAAAGGGGTGTGGTTTCCTCTCAGCACAAGGTAGAAATACTGGTTTATCCAGTTCTGCCAAGCCAGCTTGCTCTCACAGGCAGTGCCCCTCCCCTTTCCTCAGGAGGAAGCCACTTTTTACGACCATTTACGACTCCTGCCAATAAAACCTTTGCCTGAGCCAGGACAGGGCTTTGTTCACTTTCCTGCAGAGCACAGGTAATTCAATTATCAGATAGATGGCATATCCTTAGTGTGAGCAGCAAAAGGGCAGCTAGGCCTGGGAACACAGCTGTGACTCAAGTTTCACTCCTGATGGGGGTAGTTGCCAGGCAGAATTCAGTTCCTTAAGCCAGGTTTCAGATAAAATGTCACTTTTTGTTCCCCAGTTCCTGCATTCAAATAAAACTAAACATTTTTACATATGCAGCTAGAATGCTGATTCTAAGTGCAAAACTATGACATTTCAACAGTTACAAAGGCATGTGACACCAAACATAGGTCACTCATTTAATCTAAACATTTTCGATTTTAGTGTCTTTAAATCCAGTGCAACTTAAACTGCTGACTCCATAGCTCAGCCAGTTTTGTTATAAGCATTGTTCTGGGCTCTTCATTTCCCAGATTTTGTAGGCACACAAAACTCCATTCTACCAAATGTCTGCTGGTGTTCAGTGAATATTTTGCACATATTGCAATGTTTGAAATAGGCACTTTGGCTTGCCTTCAGAGAAACACAGGGTGGTTTTAAACTGCCGGCTTTTGGATAGTGGTGAGTACTGGTACTGCACCCATTTTTGAGATTTAAGAAATGAATTCCCCACAATTCTAGGTTGCATTTGGCAATCAGCATTGCCATTCCCAATGGTTTCAGACTACTGTGCGGGTAGTCCAATGGTGATTTTAAAGCGATTTGAGGCTAACCGGCGCTACTGTTTTTCCTTTGGCAACCCATTTCCCTCATGGCAACCCGGCCTTCCATTCTCACACTGGTGGGTGGCAAGTGAGGTAACCATTTTGGTGTGCGCACAAACTGCGCAGCTTTCCTGGATGTGGCATGATAGCTTAAACGTGGGTCAGGACACCCAGCAGTCCACCAGTCTCAGCAGAGATTTAAAGGTACTGGGTTCGCTCTGTTCACTCCGACCAGTTCCAACAATGAAAGAGGCTTGTCAGTCACTGCTATTCTTCCAGGCACAGTGACAGGACCGAGCGCTGAAAAACCAGCGAAAAACAGTAGCACACAAATGCCCTTGACACCACACACGGGCTTCACGCCACAAGGGTGGGGGCTGCCAATTTTATGTGCAGCTTCAGGGGTCCACTCTGCCTCCTTAGCCTTCATCCCTGAGGGAGAAATACATATGGCAAGTGGAACCTTTCAACTATTGGCTGAAGACCCCATTGGAGTCTCTGCCAGTGTTTCTTTAGTGTCTCTAGGACTGTGGGAACAGCAGAATGGATGTGTATAACTCTATACCAGATAACACAAAATAATACTACAAGGACAGTGTACTTGTAAATGGCCAGGAGACCCCTGCCTTTAGAGACACTGGGGCCAGCATCACAGTGGTGGATGAAACCTATTTCAAACCTGAGGATGTTGCTAAGGCACGCAAGGGTCCCACTAAGCTTGCTGGAGGCCCTCTCCAGATGGTTACAATACTACCAGCTCTCATCCAGTGCAACAATATGACTGTAAGAATACCTGTCAGTGTACAAAGTGAGGTGTCTGGGAGAGTTCTGTTGGGGAATGACTTAAAAACTCCTGGAGTTGTATCAAGCACCCTCAGGCCTCCCAGTAAAAGGAAGCAGACTAGGAAGGCCAGAGAGCTCACTTTGAATGACCCTCAGTGGGTTGTTACAGAATAACCTATAACACCCAGTCCACAGGAAGAGCCAACTTCTATTTCCAGCAAGAAAGAGACAAAGGGGAACCCCAAGGTCTGAGGAAACAAAAAAGATAGCACTCCTGTGCATCAAACCAGGATATCCCAGAGAGGACTGTCCAAAGTCACACCGGTGACTACTCCACCAGCTGAGGCTGAGTGTGAGATCCAACCAGAAGAGGTTGAGTCAGCTACTGATGACACAGAGCTGGAAGAAGACCTTCCCCCTGTTGGAGATCTGGATCCTAAAGACCATCCTGAGTTGCAGTATTTACTGGCAGAAGGGGCCCATGTAGGGCAGACTTCAGAAGAGGTCAAAGAGAGTATCCTACTCTTGAAGAACTTTGCCAACAGGCAGATTCCCAGCTGGAAGGGCAAGAGCCATGGAACCACTGGTTATACTGGGAGGATTGCCTCCTCTACAGTGAACCTATTGAGTCTACCCCAGGAGACTACAGAAGACTTGTAGTGCCCCATGAGGTGAGACCTCAGTTTCTACAGTTAGCCCATGAGATTCGTTTGGCTGTTCACTTAAGTTTTAAGAAGACCAAGGAAAGGATTTCTCTTTATTTCTACTGGCCTATGATGGGGTCTGATGTAGATAAATTCTGCAGAAGCTGTCACACTTGCCAGACATCTGGTAAGAGTGAAGCCAAGAATGTGACACCTTTGGTGCCTCTCCAAGTGGTGGGAGTCCCTTTTGAGAGGGTAGGAATCAACATTGTTGGTCCCCTAGACCCTCCAACATTTTCAGGCAACCGATGTATATTGGTTGCGCTAGACCATGCTACCAGGTATATTGAAGCAATACCTATGAGGACTGTCACAGCTCAGGCCGTGGCTAAGGCCCTACTTGGTATTTTTACCAGAGTAGGTTTTCCTAAGGATGTTATAGCTGACAGGGGATCTAACGTTATGTCCCGCTACATGCAGGCCAGGTGGAAAATCTGTGGAGTGACCTACAAGTTCTCAACAGCTTACCATCCAAAGACCAATGGGTTGGTAGAGAGGTTTAACAGAACTATGAAGAGGATGATAGGTGCTTTAGAAGAACCCCTTAGAAGAAAGTGGGACCTTCTAATGCCATGCCTGCTCTTTGCTTATAGAGAAGTCCCTCAGGAAGGGGTTGGATTCAGTCCCTTTGAGCTTCTCTATGGTCATCCGGTTAGAGGTCCATTGGCCCTATTCAAGGAGGGGTTGGAGAGTGCTCCTTCCCACAAGCCAGTGAGAGTCACTATGTTTTAGATCTCCCAAGGAGAATGACACACATGATGACAGAAATTTCAGTTAACTTGAAAGCATGTCAGGCTCTGGTGAAGCATTGGCATGACGGGGCGTGGCTACGAGGGCAATGTAGGAGGACGCGATCTGGAGGAGCTCCTGAAATGATCCTTGTGAAATAGTGCATAACGACGTGCCTATGACTGCTGAAAACACACATGCCGATGTGTGAACGGTCTGACTGCACTTGGTGAACTTTTGGAAGGCATGGGAGAAACGGTGGTGGAGTTTTGTGTGAAAAAGATAAGGAGCACCGGAGACGAAAGACGAAACAAAATGGCCGATCAACGACCGGAACAAAGTAAGGAGCAGGCCGCACGGTGGTCGGGCGATAGAAGCGAACTGTGTGCGCATTTGTAACTTGTGCAGAACGCAGGTCCTCTGGGTCATGTCTAATGGAACAGTGAGACCAAAGGCGAAGCAGCCCACGTTGGATGACTTCGTCAAGACGTCCCCTGGTCCGGAAAGTTCCAAGAGTAAGGATAAGTCGCCTACGGGCGGCATGCCTGCGACGGGTACAAACCAAGAGGTCCTGGCTGCGATTGCGGACTTGAAGGCGACCTGGGAAGCTAAGCTTGAACTGGCCGTAACTGAGCTGAAAACGGCATTGGACCTTAAGGTCGGTGAGGTGCAGGAGGAGGTGAATTTACTCCGGCAGGACGTCAGGTCCTTGGCGGAGCGCACTGAGACCCTCGAGAAAGAGGTGAGCCCGAACACCGCAGATTGTGCCTCCCATAAGGCCGAATTGCATGCCCTGGTGCAGAGAGTGGGCAACTTGGAGAGCAGGGCGGAGGAGGCAGAAGGACGCGCCCGACGGAACAACATCCGCATCGTGGGCCTGCCAGAAGGATTGGAGGGCCACGATCCTACGGAGTTCATTGAATCTATGCTGTTGCAGGAGATACCCGGAGGAGCCTTATCTCAAGGATTTGCGGTGGAACATGCACATAGAGCTCTAACAAGGAGGCCGCCGCCGGGAAACCCGCCTAGGCCAGTAATTGCCAAAATCCTTAATTACCGGGACCGGGAGAGGATACTAGAACACTTTTGCAAGGGAAGAACGATTACACGAGGAGCGGCAAACATAACGGCCTACCCGGACTATACCCTGTCTGTGCAGCGTAGCTGCATGAACTTTGGGACGGTAAAGCAGAGATTGAGAGAGGCGGGCCATAAATACATGTTGCTGTATCCAGCTAAATTGAAAGTTTTTCATAAACACAAAACTGTTTTTTGAGACTCTGGAGGACGCCATGGGATGGCTCGACACGCAGGGATGTCCCCAGGAGCCTGACGTTCGGACGGGAAGAGGAGATGGAGGAGATAAGTAGTGCACGAGGAGGCTGCTACAAGATGGCGCGGAATAGATCTCTGGGACTTGATTATAGTCATTTGCAGGCAGAGAAGGTCAGACTGTTGCACAAGATATTATGAGCACTGTGACTATTGCTGTATTTAGGGGAGCCTTGCAGAGCGGACCTCTTTACCCCACTTAGTAACTTTAGTTAAGTGGCCACTAGGGCGACTTCACCCTACTGAGCTCTGGGCATTGTTTGGTGCTTGCAGGGCTAGATGTGGGGGTGCCTGAGTTCCGAGGATGGAGCTGGGCAGCAGTTGGGGTGTGTGGTGTTGGGGAAGGGATGGGTAGAGGATGGGGAGGGAAGTGGGGAGTTTGGGGTGTGTATAGTTATGGGGAGTTCGAGTTTGTACAAGAGGCTACAAGAAAAAGCCAGAGGGCTGTATCTGTATCTGTATCGCATGGGCAGGTGGGATTTGCTGCACGGAAGGGGGGAGGATACTTATGAGCTATGGGGGATCTTAAGATCGTAACGTGGAATGTCAGGGGACTCAATAGTTACTTAAAGAGGAACAAGGTCATGATGTATTTGAAAAGGCAGCAGATCGATATTGCACTGTTGCAGGAGACGCATCTGACTCGGCAAAAGCTGGAACTGGTGGGGAAGAAGTGGAGAGGTACTGTAGTGGGCTCTCCGTATTCTGCCTACGCTAGGGGAGTGTTGGTCTGGGTGGCACCGCACGTTCCGCTCCAACTTACGCAAGAGGTGGTGGATACGGAGGGGAGGATGGTCATATTGAAGGCACTGGTGGAGAATAGGGAAGTGTGCATTGTAAATACGTACGCCCCCAATCAAAATACGGCAGCATATTTTAGGACTGTGTACCAACCTGGGTGTGTGTTTGGGTGGGGCGGTTATTTGGGGAGGGGATTTTAATTGCGTGCTGAACCCCAGTGTAGACAGATCTGATGATAAGATTGATAGGCCCACCCCAGCGGCCAGGGCATTGCAGACACTTATTATTTTTTTGCCACGCCAGATGTGGTGATAGAGACCACCCAAATAGACTACAAAGCGAGGGTCCTGTCGGACCACTCGCTCTGGTCCTGGGTTGGCAGTACTGCCGTCCCAGAGCGCGGATACCGACGTGGCGCCTCCGGGCTGAGGCGCTCAAGGATCCGGTCTTTAGATAGGATATCAGGGATGAGATCACACATTATTTTGAGGAGAACGCTGGCAGTGTGGATTCGGCGGGCACGCTCTGGGAAGCCTTTAAGGTGGTATTGCGGGATGCTGCCATTGCTAAATCAAAGGGCCTGCAGGGTGGGGTCCTAATGGAGTTAGGGGAAGCTGAGGATGAACTGGAACGGGAACTCAATAGGGGAGGGGGGTGCGGAGCTAGTACTTACACTACAGCAGCGGTGTGCGGAACTGTGGGAAAGGCTCTGCAACTTTAACTATAAGAAGTATGTTGAGAGACAGCATGCAGGCGGGGATAAAACGGGCCGTCTCTTGGCGTGGATATACAAGAGGGAAACCCCTAGGCCCCCGATTAGGACGATAACAGAGAGGATGGAGAGGTAGCGAACACCCAAGAAGGAGTCAATGAGGCATTCTTAGATTATTTCAGGGCACTATATGAGGACAAAGGGTGGGGCAACCGAGAGGAGATATGAGAAACTTTAAGAGATATGGTATTACCTAAGATTAGTGCCGAAGAAAGGGAGGAGCTGGATGCACTGGTTACTTTGGAGGAATTGGAAGAGGTGGTGAGGCAGCTGCCCACCAGTAAGACCCCGGGTGCGGACGGACTCCCTAGCGAATTTTATAAAGCATATAGAGAGGAGGTACCCCCCCCATGCTAGAAATGCTTAATGAATCGTTTGAGGTGGGCCGGCTGCCGGAATCGCTTAGAAAAGCGGTAATAATACCGCTCCCTAAGCCCAACAAACCAGGGCATAGCTGCGGCTCCTATAGGCCCTTGTCAATGCTGAACCAGGACGGCAAGATATTGACGGCGGTCCTGGCCAACAGGTTGCGGAGAGTTATTAGTAAATTGATACATCCGAACCAGACAGGTTATGTCCCCAAAAGAAATATAACTCACAACCATAGGCGACTCCACCGGGTGATTGAAGGGGGGAGCAAGAGCGAGGGTGAAATGGCGGTTGTGTCCCTAGATGCAGTCAAAGCTTGCGACTCAGTCAGGTGGCCGTGGTTGCTGGAGGCCCTGAGGGAATACGGGATGGGGCCGGGCTATGTTAGGTGGGCGAAGTTGCTGTACAGTGAGCCGCTGGCTAGGGTACGTACAGGAGCGGTGATATCCGAGAGGTGGCAACTTAGCAGAGGCACCAGACAAGGGTGCCCCTGGTCCCCGATGTTATATATTCTGGCCCTGGAGCCCCTGGCAGTGTACCTTCGACAACAATATGACATGATAGGTATTGAGGTAGGGGAAGAGAAACACCCAATATCCCTGTATGCTGACGATTTGCTATTATATCTGAAATATCCAGAGGAAAATCTTCAATATATTCTGGAGGTAATGGAAAGGTTTGCAGAACTGTCTGGCATAGCGGTGAACCCCCAAAAATCGAGCATGTTCCCATTGGGTAGCTACAGAGGAACCCCTCCGGAGCGGTTGCCAGTGTTGTCGATACCATGGGCGGTTGGCTCCTTCCTCTACCTCGGAATAGATGTGTATCACACGGTAGAGGAGGACCATTTGCATAACACCGAGGTGGCTGTGGGAAAAATCTGTATAAGTATGAAGTTTTGGAAGAAGTTGCCATTGGCAATGATGGGACGGGGGCGATGCTCAAAATGGTGGTCCTACCTAGGCTCTTACATTTTTTCAGCAATATTCCGTACATGATACCTAAGAAGTTTTTTGCTAAACTGAATAGTATGTGCAGAGACTTCCTATGGCATGGCACTCGGAATAGAGTGGCGCTATGGAAGTTGCAGAATTTCTATGACAAAGGGGGTATTAAGCTGCCTAATTTTGAGGCCTATTATGTGGCTGGCCAGTTGCAATATGTGGTCAAATGGCTCTCTGATGAGGCAACTCCTGAATTTAGGCTGTTTGGACAGGACTGCACCCCGTTTTTCCTGAAGGAAATTATTTGGTTGCCTAGGACAGAAATGAAGACGCGCCCGGGTATGATGTTGCTTGGGTGGAAGATGTGGCGTAGAGTATGTCGAATGATGGAGAACCCGTACCCGTGTTCCCCGCAGGTGCCGTTGGTGGCCTTGGCAGGGGAAGACAAACTAAGGATGATAATTAGGACCTACTGGGAGCCGGTCGGGCTGGTTACATTGGGGGATGTCTGGCAAGAGGGTGCCATTAAGGATTTTGAAGGACTAGGGGAAGAGGCGGGCTTGCATAGGGGCCAGTATGTCACGTATCTAAGGCTGGTGCAAATATTTGTAAAATCTGGCCTGAGACTGTATTGACGGAGGAACCAGACGCCACTATGGGGACAATATATGACATATCAGAAGGTGGGCATTAGATCTCTAGATTGTATGAGATAGTGATGACCCGGGTTGGGAAGGAATTGACGCATTTGAGGCTGGATTGGGAAACAGAGGTGAGAACACAGATGGAAGATGGGATGTGGGAGCGTGCTATGGGATACCACAAGAAGGTGTCAAGAAATGCCAGATTACAACAAATACAGTTGTACATAACGCACAGAACCTACATGACTCCGATGAGAATATCGAAGTTTGTAAATGCGGGACGACAAGCGTGCCCAAAATGCGATAAGGAAAATGCCGATATGACACACATGTTTTGGTCTTGCCCAGTGATTGAGAGTTTCTGGGGAGAAGTGGCGCAAAAACTAGCGGACAAAGGGGTCACGCTCACTATAGATACAGCCTGGGCCTGCCTGTTGGGAGGGTTTCCCAGACCATGAAAACTTAAACATGTTGGGAAATTGAAGGACTTGGCATATGTGCTCGCAAAACAAAGGATTGCCATGGGCTGGAAGCAGTGCCATAAGCCACGGGTGGAGGTATGGTGGCGGGATTTGCAAAAATGGGCGGAGGTTGAAACGGTGGTATGGCAGGAGGCATGTAGCAAGTGTGGGGAAGAAGAAGTGAGTACCCTGCTAGCATGGAGAGTATTAATAGCAGGACTGTTTGGAACAATAACGGATTCTGCAGTCTCAGAAGAAGGTGATACCCTGCCACACGCAGCAGATACGGAATGAGAAGGACAAACAAGCTCTTGAGGGGGGAGGGATTGGGGGAGCAGTGGTCTTGACTAATTGATGTTCATGTGTTTGTTGCAAATAACGCTGCCAGTTTGGTTTGTATTGTTTGTTTGTTTTAAAAATAATAAAAACCGTTTTAAAAAAAAATAAAAACAAAAAAAATAAAGCATTGGCATGACCAGAAGGCCAACATGGTTGAGTTTACGCAAGACCAGCTAGTTATGGTACCTACAATGCAGAGGGCCTTACAGGCCAAATGGATTGGACCCTTCAAGGTTGTGGGAAAACTTGGAGAGGTCAATTATTTAGTGGATTTAGGCAATCCTAAGGAGGCCCCATGGATCTTATACTGCTTCTAGCCTCTGATCAGGAGGAAAAGAAGAGTGAGCCTCTACCTGACCTCCTCAAGGGACAACCTTTAGATGGAAAGATAGAAGGAGTTAATCTCTCTTCTGATCTGACACTGGAACAACAGGAGGAGTGCAAAGCTCTGTTTAATCAGTTTGCCCCTCTGTTTTCAATCTCACCAGGCTTGACCCCTTGGGGCCAGCATGAGATTCTCACTGACGACTGTTTACCTGTTAAAAGCTGAGGTTACAGAATGTCAGACCATGTAAGAACCCACATAAAGCAAGAGGTCAACAAGATGCTTGATCTCAGGGTAATAGAACCATCTACAAGTCCATGGTCTAGTCCAGTTGTGGTAGTACTTAAGGCAGGATCCAAGGAGTTGAGATTCTGTGTGGACTTTAGAGCCCTTAATGCAGTCACCACGACTGATGCCCATCATTTACCTAGGACAGATGAGTAGGTGGACAAACTTAGTTCAGCCAGGTACCTCAGTACATTTGACCTAACCTCAGGCTGTTGGCAAATAGCTCTGACGGACCTTGCCAAGGAGAAAACTGCATTTCCAACCCCAGGAGGCCTCCACCAGTTTAAGGTTATGCCTTGTGGACTAAATAATGCACCTGATACATTCCAAGGGTGGTGAATCATGTTCTGAATGGGATGGAGCACACTGCATGGCATACTTGGATAACATTGCAGTGTTCAGCCCTACTTGGAAGGAACATATTGACCACCTGTAATATGTATTGCAGGCTCTTGAGCAGGCCAATCTGACCATAAAGGCAAGTGCATGTCAAATTGGTCAGAGTAAAGTGGTCTACCTTGGACATGAGGTAAGATGAGGTGAAATCAGGCCATTGCCTAGCAAAGTTCAAGCTGTGCAAGACTGGTCCACCCCTACTACTCAAACTCAAGTGAGAGCCCTCTTAGGTCTCACAAGTCACTATAGGAACTTCATTGAGAACTATGGGTCCATAGCTTCTCCCTTGAATGTGATCTCCCCACCCAAATCTCCCAAGAAGGTCAGGTGGAATGAGAAGTGTGCCAAGACATTTGAAGAACTTAAGCAAGCCCTTTGTCAAGCTCCAGTCTTAAGAGCTCCTGACTGCAACCAACCCTTTATTGTAAAGATAGATGCTTCCAATGCAGGTATAGGTGCAGTTCTGAGTCAGCTGGATGAGAAAGGGAGGGAACACACAATCTGCCTCATCAGTAGAAAACAGAAGGAACCTGACACAAGGTGGGCAACCAAAGAACTTGAGTGTTTTGCCATTGTGTGGTCTTTGATGAAGTTCATGCCATACGTGTATGGTTCTAGTTTTGTGATTGTAACAGACCACCAACCCTTGAGATGGTTAATGCAGATGAAGGGTGAGAATCCTAAATTGTTAAGATGGTCAATTAGCCTACAGTGGTTTGATTTTGAACACAGGTCAGGGTGTAATCACCAACACGCT
The DNA here is from genome assembly GCF_040938575.1 of Ambystoma mexicanum. Taxonomy (NCBI): domain Eukaryota; kingdom Metazoa; phylum Chordata; class Amphibia; order Caudata; family Ambystomatidae; genus Ambystoma; species Ambystoma mexicanum. The sequence goes on along the minus strand of NC_090930.1, from coordinate 518,717,199 downwards.
GATGGTCTCTCCAGAAAGTATGATCGATTGCGGTAAGGGGATTCATCCAGGGGTGGAATAAATTATCCTGTCCCTTAGTCTGGGGGTTGAGTGTTAGGGAGAATTCTTAGAAATGTGCTAATTCCCTCCACCTTAGATACCCCCAGCAACATTGCTGGATTTTGATGACTTGATTTTTTAACCTCGAGAGAGTCTGACCCACTCTCTCATGTATTTTAATGTGATTTGGTACACTGTGTTTCTTTTGGTTGTGGAGTCTGACAAACTCCATAGGCATCATCTTTTCCATTGTGTCACATAGCACCTTCAGTGCAGTGACACAGGGAAGTCTTCCAGATTTCCCAAAGGTTTAATTACCTTCTCTGGGATAAACTACTGTTTCCCAGAGCAGTAAAGTGAAATTGACTTTACTTACCATTGTAACTTTCTAGATCCAGCACACACTATCTTACAATAGAGTGATGGAGGGGTTACCTACTATCCCCTTTGTCTAGCTTTTCATGTAACATTTTTTATGTTACCCTTTTTTCACTGAATGGCTGGTGGCAGTGGTTTTGTTTGAACTACCATGGTGTGTATTTACCGCAGGCTACGTTCGCAGCTATAGTAAAGCACCCACTGGAGCCATCTTTGTCAAAATGGCCTCCAGTCTCCTTTTGCCGCCATTTCTTTGTGGAAAGGTCCTTCTTGAGATTTACTCTGTGCGCCAAACCAGGTTTGGTCTCTTTGTTCATTGTGCCTTTGGCGGGATTCACGAGTGAAACCCGCCTCTGGCTCCAGAGTGTCTGGGGTAGGCAGGAAGTGAGGGAAGTGACAGAAACTCCCTGTGCTTAGTCTCCTAGGAGACCCAAATGCACTCTGTGGTGATTGGCTGGCTGACTGTACGGCAAGGACAGCCACCCTGCTGGGTGACTGACGGCTAGGCTGGAATGAATGGGAGAGAACTGAATAAAAGGCAAGTCTTTTGGCTTGGAAGGCAGAGTCGACCACTGGACGAAGGAACCAAAGAAGAACTTGAAGAGGACGCCTGCTGCAACTCCTGGACCATTGGTTTGCTCGGTGAAGCCCTGCTGCAGTGCCGAAATGCCAAGATTGCATCGACAGAGAAACCCCTGCACAGACAACTTCTCCCCTTGAATTGGTGGGACCAATCAACTCCAAAGTAAGCCATCTGGACATACATCTCAGAGCTGGTTGAATTTCCACAGGGTTGCTGCTAGAAACCATATAGCCAGGGAGAGGAACACCAGATTGTGTGAATTGCTTTTAAGCTGGCCTAGAGCTTTTGGAAGATCCTCCGGACTCCCAAGAAGCAGGACTGACCGAGCCTGAGCCTCCTCAACAGAGTGCGTGACCCCAGAAGCCAGGAAAGTTCACCTCGACAGCCAGAAACCGCAGTGTTGCAATTTGCAGTAGACACGAGGAGCTGAAACACTGAACAGCCACTGAAAGTGAAGTTTGCCTGTTGCGGGTTTTGACCGTCCCAGTGCATTGCAGGAGTCCCCCGATGTCCGCCCTCTTGTCCCCACGACTGAGGCTCAGGAACAGCGAGATCTGCAGAGCTGCACAGGAACAGAAGTCATCAACTGCATCTTTTTCTTCATTTCTAACTGTAGAGTGCTAACAACTTCTACACCTCACAAGTCTAATCAGCTTGTGGCCCTACATTTGATTCTTCTTTTCATCAAAGACTCCTAAGAACTTGTGCAAAGAATTTTCCATTTACTTATCAGAAGTGCTTCATCCTATACAAGACATTTGCCCATTGACTTTGGCTTAGAATATTGAATTGTATGACTCTTCTTGCAGGATCCAAAAGTATTTGCTTTATTTGCTTGCTTAGGAATATTTGTGGTCTCTTGTTCTAATAACCTTTTCCTTTGTCAACGTCTAAGAGTATTCTCAATGACAACAGTAAGATATTAATGTCCCCAGCACCCTAGTTATTGAGGTCGCCTGTGGGTGTAGGTTGTGTCTGTGGGCAAAAAGGGTCTTTACTGATTTAGAAACTAAGAGTGTACAGTATTGAAGTGTATTTGTGTGTTACTATTATATTGCTCCCTTTTGAAGAAGGCTTATTCTAACTAACTGATAAATAAATTAATAATTGTTTATGCAAGCAACCTTGGGTGTAAGAGTTTATTTGTATACCTGTAACTGTGAATCTCTGTGTAACTCTAGGTAGTGGTAATAATTGCAAGTTATTTGTGATAGCACATGAAGGAGTTTGGCTCACAATGACCCGTCTTGAGGTAAGCCTGGCTGCTCAACATGCTACCAAAACTGTGTAGTACAAGCTTATACCAAAGGTTTGGTTTACTATACCTGTAGTCAGAGTCGTGTGTAGAGGTCCCAGAGGGTACTGCATACAAACTTTGCCTAACAAGCCCCAAGGCCGAAACACGTGTTAGCCTAAGGGCATGAACAACAATATTAAATGAATATGTGGCACATTTCAGAGAGTGTCTATTGCCTTCATTACACGGCACATGTTAGTGGCTGTGTAGTTATGGTTAAGTTGCTAATCTCATAGGAAGAGCACTTTTTGGGTGGCTTATAACTTCGCTCCCCCTGGATGAATCTATAACAAAGTTTGGTGAGGTTTGGTCCAGTGGGGGAAAAGCTATAGGGGGGGTCACAAAATTTATTTTTTTCCCATAGACTGAATGGGTAAAAAAAAATTTGCTCACGCTTACAGCCCAAACCGCAGGACGGATTTTCACCAAATGTGTGGCAGGAGCAGCGGAGTTGTCCCGAAAGTGTGCTTTTGTAAATTTGGTGAAAATCGGTGCAGTCGTTTTTTTAAAAATGACCAAAAAGTAGGTCACAAAAAAATAGTGCTATCTATGTCCGCTCTGAGGACACATTTCCCTGTTTGCTCGGCGGACAGGACACCGATTGGCTAATCGGCTTACGTCATGTCCGCGGACATACGACGTGTTCGCTGATTGGCTGGTTTGAAGCATGAGGTGCGTCGTATTGCTTTGGTACGTCCGCCATCTTGGATTCGCGGACATCCACGGACAGCGTGGTGACGAACGGGGGAAAAATACAACTTTGGGGAGTGTGTTGGTGTGTAAGAGTGCTTGGGGAGGGTGGGAGAGTAAGAGATGGGTCAAATGCTGTATTTGTTTAGGTGGCAGGCACCCCTGATGTGTTCGTCATGTCCGCAGTCACCGCGGCTGTCTGTGGACATAAAAAATACACTTCTGGCTATTTTACTTTACTATGATATTGCTTTTGGGTTGTTAGTACAGCGTTGATTGTAATTAATATCCTGTATAAGTAGCCCATATAGCACAGTTAAAATGTTTGGCCATGCACCCAAGACTCTAGGCCCTGGCCACAACCACCGCAGCATAACCCACTCATAGAATCAAACATCCATCAAATATCCACAAATCTACAGTTTGTGTACTGTTTGATTTGTATCGTTGTATGTAAAGTTTTGGCTATGTCATGCAATTAAGATTGTAGAGTTTGGTAACAAGCACTGCAGTATAACATATCCATGGAAGTAAACATTTTGGATTGTGGTGTATGGTTAGATGTTTGCTTCAATGGTTGTGTTATGGAGCAGTATTTGTGAGTTTAATTATTATATACTTACTGTTTGACTTTTTGTGATTGGATATATTTTTTTCATGACTTGGGTAACTGGAGCAGATATTCTTTTTCAATTTCTCTGATAAAAGAAAAGATCATGTTAGTGTAGGTAGTTCATAATGAGTTATTGCATTGCATAATAGCCATTTATGCATTATTTCGACCCTCTATTTTAGTAGTATACAAACCAGTGTACCGTGCAATTTGCTCAGTTTCTGTTTTTGTTTCTTAATTCATTGGGTCTGTGGGAAAAATAATCCATGCTGGATTAAAATAACGCTTTTTTTGTTATGGTACAATATATTTCTTTCTTTGTTTACAGTGTTCTGGCTAATGTTGTATCTGTTGGATTGTTGCAGATTTTTTGGGGCAGTTAGATACCTGTTGGTGTATTCTAACTGGTTATAGTTTCTTATTTATATTTTGAAGTTACTCATCTATCTGTTGGGTTGTTGCAGATTTTTGTGGCAGTTAGATACGTGTTGGCATATTCTGTTTATTTCTTCTCATATTTTAGTGGCATTGATTTATCTGTTTGGTTGCTGCAGAATCTTGGGGCAGTTAGATACCTGTTGGCGTATTCTAACTGTTTATAGTTTTTTAATTGAAGTTTTATTAATGTTAATGCACAGAATAGTTATTAAATTTAGTTTTTAAGAATATTAAATAAGCGTTTATAAGATTTGATGGCAATCTCTGCTTTAGAGTAATGTACTATCATTACATTCGAACCATCCACAATTGTTTTTTATATATGCAGTGTAGTTGCTTGCATTGGTTATGGCTCCTGTGTGGTAGATTATACCTATTGTTGTGAAGGTTTTCTTGCCAAGAGATACTTGACCATGTGTGAATCCAGTCAGCTTGCAGTTGTTTTTGGTACATCTGCATTGTAACGTAAAAGCATTAGTATTACGTATTTAATATGTGTTTGTATTTGTAAGGTGGAGCGATTATCTGAATTGCAGGTAGTACATACATAATCTGCCATGGTTTGCATTTTGTACAAGTTGCTGAAATGGAATAGATTTACAGTTAGGTACGGATACATACACAACACGTTCATTAGGAATGTGTTCCTGTGCCACATGGTTGCAGAGAGTGCGTGTATGTTTCCACATGTATGAAATATGGAAGATTTCATTTATAGGTATGGTTTTGTTTTCCGGTACTTGTAGTAAGTACATTAGAAATTCTTGTGGATCTTCTTGTGAGTTTATAGTGAATTTGACGATTCCAGCACAGTAGTCCAATTCTTGTCTTATTCCATGAACACTGTATGTGTTGTCAGGATAGTTGGTTGCATTTCTATGAAGGACTAACATTTTCAAACACAATTGGTCTGTATTGTGTAAGTAAATGTTGTGAATAATTGTTGGCAATTGGAATAGAATATTTATTGCTACATTTGCGTAGCAATTTACACCAGTTATATTTGAAAATTTGAATGGACCTGATAGTTCTGTGTCCAAGTCATTTCTTCGGAGTGTGTGTTGCTTCTTTGAAGAAGTACCTGAGTTACTTTGAGTATTAAATTCTTCTTTGGTTATAGTAATTGATGAAGTATTATCTTTTTTTACTCTCTTTGGAGGATTTGCAGTGAGATCCTGTTGCATTTCTGTTTGAAGTAGTTTTCTTTTTCTTGTGAAATTCCTTCACAAACAACAAATAGTGATCTTCATGCACAAATTTTACAATTTAAAAGATAAATATGTGGGAAATATTGTTGTCGCAAATACAAATACAAAGGGAAATACTGCACCAAATGCCGCTTTTGTTTCCCTAGACCAGTTACAGCAACAGGTCAGGTAAACAACTTCATGTCTTCAGTTAGACATATTGTTAAAGGTAAATCACCTAAGAATGTTTTGCTTTTTGTGGAACAGGGTAGGTTTTTAGATGGGGGTGTACAGTGAACATAGTCTATTGTACTCTAAAATGCAAGGAATATCAGCATTTACTTTACTTGCATCAAAGTTTATTGGAAATAGACCGTGAAGTGTACGTAAGCGTGATAGTGCTTGGGTAGTATGTGTCTAGTAAATTGTTTTTCAAAATGTTTTGGCTGTTGGGATCATTTGTGGCTATTGTTTCTATATCCTCGTATGATTTGAGAACTCTTTTTCTAGATTTAGCAGGACCAAGACTTAGCCATACTATATTTTCAGATTTTCCATACAAAGCAGTACCGGTTAAACGGTCTGCAGCTTCATAGCAGCCACATTCTCTATGAGAGAGCATTGTTATGCCTAAGCTCTATAATTTCTGAGACAGTGTTTTGTCCTATGATAAGTCATCCAAGAGGTCTTGAAGCTCTGTTTTTCTGCTTTGGTTAAGTAGGCTTAACATGTCGTGCAACTGCAGTGGAATTGTCTACAATGTACTGCACAGCTATGTTTGCATTCCATAAGAGGGCAAAGATTGCATTGTAGTCATTGATATATTTTGCTTCTTCTGTTCTTTTTATGTAATATGTGTTCTTAGGTGATTTACCTTTAACAATATGTCTAACTGAAGACATGAAGTTGTTTACCTGACCTGTTGCTGTAACTGGTCTAGGGAAACAAAAGCGGCATTTGGTGCAGTATTTCCCTTTGTATTTGTATTTGCGACAACAATATTTCCCACATATTTATCTTTTAAATTGTAAAATTTGTGCATGAAGATCACTATTTGTTGTTTGTGAAGGAATTTCAGAAGTGACATTTTTTTTTGATAAACTGTAAAACAGTGGCATCACTGTCTTGACCAAATTTAGGAGCATCTTTAATCCATAAAAGCATGTAGATATGTGGTGCTCCTCTGGCTTGGTATTCTTTTCTCCAAAAGATGTGTTTCACTTCTTCGAGGGGAGGAACAGTTTTATTACAAATAAAGTGTAGCATAGCAATGAAGCAATGATGGAAATAGCTTGAAACATTAACAGGATCTAGAAAGCAAAGTTCTCCAGGTATTAGTATATCTGTGTTTGTTTTGTTTTGTTTTTGTTTGATAACTTAATGTAACAAACCAAGTGGGTGGGCCAAGGTTTTTTATCATACAACGTACATCTCTGTGATGTCGGAACCAGTATTCTTTAGTACCACGCAATTTTGCTAACAGATTTGTAATGCTTGATTTAGAACCTCATCTTTTTCTTGCACTTTTTGTAGTAATTGCATAGCTGACATATTTTGAAAGTGGGTACCTGATTTCAATGTGTGTGCAACTCTGTAGCAGAGTTGCTAGTTCACTTTCAAAGAGTAGGTGGAATATGTATTCCACATTTTGTCTAAATCTGGGATCTTCAGAATACATTCGTAACGATCAGTATTCTGATGCTGTTATCTGAGTGGGTCACTCATCGTAGCTTCCTCCTTTCCCAGTAGGAAAGAGTAGAGGAAAAGCATGTGTTTCTATACTTTTTTCCCATATGCCGATTGGTGATCCTTTGGTTTGTCGCATTTGGTATGTTTCTAGTGCATCATCTATGGTGTCTTCAGAGTGTAATGGATGAATTGTGTAATGGTCTAAAATATTGGATACTGTATCAGGATCTAGAAGTTCAAATTGACCAGTTTCTGGTGACTCTTGAATTATTTCAGTGGTTTCCCTCAGGTTTTTTTCAATATTAATTTCTTTGTAGTATTCATTATTGTCTTTTAGATATTGCAAGGCTTGTCTAACTTTATGCAAGTCTACAAGTTGTTGCCAAATTGTTTTGTCTTTTGTAGGTACACCATTTACTAAGACAATTAAAGATTGCTCTATTGGACGTTGCACTCCCAGAGTGTGCACATTTTCTTTTAGATCTAATGGTAAATAAACTACTTTGCCACAAATGCCTTTCACTAATTCAGAGAGAGATAATTTTTCTGTTTTTGGTTGAAATGGATGCACTGTTTGAATTAAGATGCTCTCATATAAATTGAATTGTTGTAGGGGTTTTGGTAGTGGTAATAATTGCAAGTTATTTGTGATAGCACATGAAGGAGTTTGGTTGTTGTCAAGTTTTGCAGTGCAGTAATTGCAAAGTATTAAGGGGTAATTTATTTCATATTTGTTTTCTGCTATAAGGTAGAGAGCTAATTCAAACCATTTGGAATCTTCATTGTCTTCTATTTTGTATGTTATGTCTACAGTTTTTGTGCTACTTTTATAAAAAGTTTGTGCGGCAACACACACACACATGGTTTGGTACTTCTGCGGATGTACTTTTAAATTTTAGTATTTCTTTTTTGTATGTGTGTAGTAGAAGGTTGCCATTTGTAGAATTGTTCCTAGTCTGTTGTAAAGCTATTGCATTTTGTAAGTGGCTTTCACTTCCAAAATATTTTCTCTGGATATGCTCCATTTCTTCGAGTAGGTCTTTGGCTGTAACATGTAGAAGATTGTTATTTAAATTGCCTAATGCTAAAGCTGGACTTTTAGCATAGTACAGTTTATGGACTAGATTTCTTCTAGTTGAATGATTTGTTGATATCATTTTGATATGATGGAAGGTGCTTTTGCAATTAGGTCCTGAAATGCAGGCTAATGAATATCCTTGTAGTCCTGTGTATTTGCGCACTGGACAGGTATCCATATTTTGTAGTAGTTTCATTTTGAATTTGTCTTTGCCTTTTACATACTGATTGAGGAACTGGCGTAAAGATTTGAAAGATTTTTTGTCAATGTTACACATTGACATGCATGGCCATTTTTACACTGGACGTTTTGGTTCAGTCAGATGGAGAGCTGATACTGAGTTTTCTGGGGTTTAGTTTGTAAGCAGCATTTCTTGTTCCATTATGGTATTATTAAGTTTTTCATACCCTCGTCCACTGCTATATATGGCAATTGTGTTTGTTTACTTTTGTTTGTATGCTTCTTCATTGAAATATGGTTCTGTGCTCGTGGTGTGACTCCATTCACCTCCACAGATATTTAAGAAGTTATTTTTGTTGACATTCCATTTATTGAGAAGTCTTTTTGTAGTTTAGTAGTTAGTTTTGTTAGTGGTTTCATTCTGTTGAACACTAAAATAAATAACTTCCTTTTGAGAAGGGCTGAACTGTCTATGAGAGCTTCTAAGATACATTTTCTATGGTAGGTTTTAAGGGTTGTGCATGATTTCTCTCCTGTTTTTATAAGATTCTGAAGGACTCTGTGGCGGAAAATTTTTTGTAAAATATTTTTTTTTGTATGGTTACTTGTCACTACATCACGATTTATAGGAGCAGTGTTAGCAGTAGTGGTAGCTGAATTCTTGTTAATCACTTTCTGTTTCGTTTTACATTTTGAAAGAGGAGGCAACATTTTTGTACTAGAAGCTTGTTTTGTTTCGCTTAATGGCTCTATTAGATCTTTTGTTTGAACTTTTTGTACAAATTCTGCTAGAGATGAATGTTTATTTTGGACACTTTTATTTTCATTTGCTCTATTTCTGTGTTGCTTTCTACGGACTAGTTTTTTGGTAGGCATTCTTTGGGGTGTGTTGGAAAAAAAGAAGGTATGGGTTGGGCTGTTCTGCAATGTATGTGTGCTGTGTGCATGAGTGTCTGAGTAGGATGGTAAGGATGTAGGTGGAGGTGTGTGATTGTGCAACTAGTTGCAGCTACAACTAGTTGGGAAGGCTATTCTTGTATTTGTGTGCTACTCTACTGGGGTTCAGACGACAATACAAAGTAAGCTAGTGGTGACGAGAAGCACTAATACTAAATATAATGGTATAGAATTAAAACAGTTCTTTGTTCTGCAATACTAACATTCTAGGGGCTGATTTAGGGAATTTGTGCGCCGAAAAACTGGGATTTGTGTGCCATTCTGCCCGCAAATCTCTGTTTAACAAATGGGGATTTGTAAGCAGAATGGCACACAAATCCCTGTTTGTTGGCGCACAAATTCCATGAATCAACCCCACAGTGTATTTGAGTAACAGTTAGAACATTATGGCAGTATTGTAGTTACTTTCTTTTTTTGGAATGAGCTGGTTTCTTTTGAGTTGGTGTTTGTACTTCAGATGCTGCTGCATTTCAGGAGAGTGGTCTTCACTGCAATTGTAAAAGAAAGAAGTTAGTAATTTTGTGTGTTTATAGCACTGTTGTTAATTTAGATGTTGATCTTTATGTTTTTGTAGTAGTATTGTTGTTTGATAACTGAACATAGAGTGTGCATGCAGTTTCCCTTGACTATGTGCAGCCTTTATATTTTAATTACAATCTGTTAGTTCAACATGCTTTGCAAATGAGTATAATACTAAGCGTATGAAACTCACTGGTTTCTGAAGGCTGCGTTATTGGATATTAGGAGAAAGAAGAAATAATCATATACTTATTTTGCTATTTTTATATGGTAAATGGCAGAAACTGTATAGAAAAGCATAGAATGTATGCATTTGTGAAGGTGTGGGTAATAAAGCAGAAGGATGTGATGTACAGGCAGTGGTGTTATTTCAGCTGGGAGATTTTTAATGATAGTGTCTATCTGTGTGAGTGTATAAAGATGCGTGAACTTATCCTGGCTGTGTGTAATTTTATAATACACTACTAAGTGTTTTTCTACAATTATATTGTTATTTCTCCCATCGTTTAATATTATACTTTTTAGATAGCTGTGTGTGTAAAAAAACGAATTTAGATAGCAGACAGGTTTGGAAGTGACAGTTGATTATAGCAGATGGGAAAAATAACAGTACGTTCATTTTATAGGTTATACAGGTTAAGTGGTAGTTACTCTGTTTATATGCATTTATAAGAGTTGTACATGTACTGTGCATAAAATATGCATACCTGCAGTTTGTATTCATGCATGTGGATATGCATGCAGGTACAAGTAGAAATCTTGTAGACTTGTACAGTAGTTTTTGCAGTAGCTGCTTTCCAATTATATGAGACTTGTACTCAGAGTGATCAATAGTACATTTGAAGTGCTGAACTATGATGATGGAGTTAGATGTAGAGGTATTGGATGTGATTGGTGGATGGTTGTGTGACTGCTTAGCTGCGCCCACAAGTGCAATATGGGCATGTGTTGCAAGTAAGTGAAGAGAGGTGTGATTATAAGTCCAATGGATTTATTCAAAAAGTAGCCTGACACGTGTTTCGAGTCTTAACCGACTCTTCATCCAGGCCATTTCCTGCATTTCATTATTGCCTTTCTGCCATGCTGAGTTACCGCAATTGCGAAGCTGTGAGAGAGTGGTTTTGGCATTGTCCTACATCTTTGTAATTCTTTAGGTCCCATCCTCCACTTCCAGCCTCGGATAAAGAGTCGGTAAAGACTCGAAACACTTGTCAGGCTACTTTTCGAATAAATCCATTGGATTTATAATCACACCTCTCTTCAATTACTTACAACACATGCCCATATTGCACTTGTGGGCGCAGTGTGACAAAGAATTGTCCATGTTCTACCAGCACGGAAAGGGGACTGTAGGGATTAGCCAATCAGGTGTTGAGGTTGTGGATTTGTGTTGAAAAAGGCTGTGTGTAGTGAAGATGGCAGAGGTGGAAAAAGTTAGGGTGTTGATGGTTGGAGATATGTTTGTGCATTGTTTACAGCAGTATGCTCAATGCAGGAATGTGTCAAACAATTTTAATGTTAAAGGAGTGGAGGAAGTGTGGAGCACTGTGCCTGATTGCAATGTACAGGGAATTGTACAGGTTCGTGAAGATATGGGCAGGATGAACAGTCCCCATGTGGTAGTTTTGCACTGTGGTGCTTCGAATTTGGGCTATGTCAGTGCCCCTACTTTGTTGACAGATTTGGAACACTTGGTTCAAACAGTAATTTTTTCTGGTTAAGTACCTAGGGCAATATGGGACAATAGTTCTGTTTTTTGTCCTCAGCAAAATATTACTACGTGTGCAATCAACCAAGGCATGTTTGCTTTCATGCTTAGAGCTGGTATGTCCTTCTGTAATAATGAGAATATTGATTCCAGTAATGCTGTTTATTTTCAAGAAGATGGCATTTCTTTATCTTTTATGGGAAATGCCATGATGTTTTGGAATGTAAGGGTTGCTTTGGAGAAGCTTCTGTGAAGATTTTAGGAGTAAAGTAAGAAAAAAAGAAATAAATATACAAAATAACAGGTGTCTGTCAAGCATCTGCAAAAAACCCCCCAAAAAATGACTCTTTTCAGAGCCAACCTCAAAAGGGAAATGGGGCACACTATTTAAATTTAAGTTCATCATGCTCAGATTCTTGATATGTCTGCGGGCATGGCGGTTGTCCGCGGACACCGCGTATTACATACGAGGATTTTGGGGTGGAGAGGCATGTAAATGAGAAAGAGTAGAGCAAGGGATTGGTCAATAAACTTTACTGGGTGTGTTGTGTAAGGAGAGAGTTTGTCAGAAAGTCTTTTTCCTGAGAGAAGAACAGATAGCTATGGCTGTGTGTTTCAGAAAACAGATTATCTGGGTTTTGGGAGACTCATGGATACATTGGTTAGAGGTGCATGCAAAATGCTGTGGAGTAGCTGCACATCTTGGATTCTCTCATGTGGAAGTGCACTGGCATGGAGTACGTGGAATGAAGTGGCTGGACATGGTACCTCTCTGTGCTACTTTGGAGACACCGCATCATCCAGACATAATTATAATTCATTGTGGAGGGAACAGTTTAGGACATGTGTCTGGAATTTCTTTGCAGTTTGCAATGAAAAAAGGACTTGGGAAGGTCATGGACATGTTTCCAAATTCCCAAGAAATCTTTTCTCATATTGCACAGAGACAAATGTGGCTGCGTTCTTCTTCATGTGGTCCACAAATGGAGAAAGCGAGGCACAATGTCAATAAGGCTGTTTGTGCCTTTTTAAGAGATGTTGGCATGTCCTCTTTCCACAATGAAAATATTATGTTTCGTAGCACATACATTTTTCGCAGAGATGGAGTCCATCTTACTTATGCTGGCAATCAGATTTTTCTGCGAAATGTACAAAATGCACTGCAGCCTTTTTTGGAATTACAGCAATCCATTTTTCAGTAGGTGTTGACCATTTCAAGTTTTTCAAACACAAAAAACATCAGCAAAAGGCTCTTTTTAGAGCCACCACTTCCTCCCTTAGAAAAGTGCAATGGTTATGATAGGTCAGCACCCCCAAAAAATAAATGTTCACAAACTGTCCACAGACTTTTAAATAATGCACAGGGCCCAGCACTCTTTATTTGTCACTTCTATTTTTAAACTGTGAAAGACGGCTCTGAAAAGAGCCATTTTATTTTTGGTTTTGTTGTTTTATTTTTTTTTGGTTTTGTAAACACGACACACAAGGAAAGGAGGGTAAGGAAGGGACACCAACCACAGGGATAAGAAAGGGCAAGTGGAGAGAGGAAGATGTAGGGTGGGCCTTATTTGGGTAGGTAGCAGACCTTCTCATGCTCTTTGACCGCAGTCTCGAAAGCACTCTGAAGGTTCTCCCCGCTGCAGAGTACTGCGTCGCAGTACATACACAATATTGTGACCCTCGAAAGGTAAGAGTCAACAGCATCATGAATGGCTTGTGAGGCAGCTGGAGGGATGCGCTGTCCAACAGGAGTGTCTCTTGTGGTGACAGGAGCAGAAACGGAGGATGTTGTAGAGGAACTCAACTTACTACGTTTATCACAAGGTACAACCTTGCGAATAGCCCCACCGTGGAACAACTTTAGGTGTCGCTTCATTGATGTCATACCAAAGCTGTACGAACCAGGCCTCCCACGACTCAGCACCATGTGGCACTGATTTCAGGTGACCTTATTCGCACGTGCTTTTGGCACTCCACCAAGAGTGGTAAACAACCGCCACACCCAAGACTCACGGCGAGTGCTGGTAGTAGGGACTTCCACTTCCTCATCCTCTTCTTCCGTCTCCTCTACATCCTCATGCCTGTTCCCCTCTGCAGGCCTTAGGGGAGGTGGTGGAGGGGTTGGGGGTGGTGCTGAGGTAGAAACAGCACCAGCTGGAACAGCAGCAACCGTGGATGCCATCAGGTTAGATGATGGAAAAGCAGCAAGAGCTGCAAAAGACGAAAAAGCAAGTCAATCTGCAGTAGTAGAAAGACAGAATGAGGATGAGCTGTGGTGTGTGGCCTTTTATAGGGGTGCAGGTGCACGCTCCACGGACAGCCGTGCGGTCCACGGACAGATCGAACACCATAAAAAGGCAAAAAAAGTTCCAAAAAGTATGTAGATCGCCAGGGACATTGTCTGGGACATGTGCAATGGTGAACTTTTATTGTAAAATACTTTGGATTGTCCAAAAAAGTACTTTTAAAAAGTTCGGGGACCCGGACAGTGTCCGTAAATCAGGACATATGCTCAGCATGGGTGTGGTCACATGATGACGTCGCGGACACGTTCGCGAATGGGACGGGTGTCCACAGGACAACAAATGTGCAGGAACGGTTGTGCGCATGACAGCTGGTGTTCTATGGACAGTGTTCGGGTCCTCAAACTAATTAAAAGTGAGACACACGTGCGACGACTGTTACGGACAGGCGTGATGTTCGTAGGACCTATGGGTGTGGTGCGCATGTACGTAGATGTCCTATGGACACTCCCATTTTAATTACGAACTGTACAAACAAGTATTGTGTCCTTAGGACACCTCCATTTTTTGTTAATTTGCTGACATTCCGGACATCGAGTGTGTTCTAAGAACAGTTTCATCTTGATTGTGGACAGTACGGACAGGTATAGTGTCCTTAGGACACCTCCATTTTGGATAATTGTGGACATTCCGGACACCGAGTGTGCTCTAAGAACAATTCCATCTTGCTTGCGGACAGTACGGACAGGTATAGTGTTCTTAGGACACCTCCATTTTGGTTAATTGCGGACATTCCGGACACCAAGTGTGTTCTAAGAACAGTTCCATCTTGCTTGCGGACAGTACGGACAGGTATAGTGTCCTTAGGACACCTCCATTTTAGTTAATTGCGGACATTCCGGACACCGAGTGTGTTCTAAGAACAGTTCCATCTTGCTTGCGGACAGTACGGACAGGTATATTGTCCTTAGGACACCTCCATTTTGGATAATTGTGGACATTCCAGACACCGAGTGTGCTCTAAGAACAATTCCATCTTGCTTGCGGACAGTACGGACACGTATAGTGTTCTTAGGACACCTCCATTTTGGTTAATTTGGACAGGTATAGTGTCCTTAGGACACCTCCATTTTAGTTAATTGCGGACATTCCGGACACCGAGTGTGTTCTAAGAACAGTTCCAACTTGCTTGCGGACAGTACGGACAGGTATAGTTTTCTTAGGACACCTCCATTTCAGTTAATTGCGGACATTCCGGACACCGAGTGTGTTCTAAGAACAGTTCCATCTTGCTTGCGGACAGTGCGGACAGGTATAGTGTCCTTAGGACACCTCCATTTTGGTTAATTGCGGACATTCCGGACACCTGCGCTGTCCACGGACACCCCAACTGCCTTTTAAAAATAAATAAGACACAATAGACTCAATTAAAACACACATAATAATTGTTTTTATTATATACAAATATTAAATTTATGAAACAGAGGGAGGAGCAGAAACTGGCACAAATACAGGGGAATTAGGGTTTGGAGAGGATTGATGTGAGGGGATGAAGGGATGGAAGTCTCATCATAACGTTTTTCTAGGTACTGAGGGTTTGGGGATAGTTGACTGGGACATGGTGAGGGGGAACAGTTACATGTGGGACAATGATATTTAATTTTTTCTTTTATTTGGTCCTCCACAAAATGTTTTAAAAGATTGAAATTTTCCATAAGCATATCCATGTTTTGCTCCATGCGCTGCAGAGCATTTTCTAATGTTTCTTTTGCTGTATTATTTTCACTGTTTGTATGTTCTGTTAAAAAAAATGTGTTAAGTACACATAAAGTAATGATTATTAATTTTCTTATACAGAGGAGTGTCTACCATTAGTATCACTGTCTTTACTCATTTCATCACGTGGGAAATTTTCTTCAAGCCATTCCAAAGTACTGGACATTTCTGTGTAAAAAAAAAAAAACATTACTTTTAGTGTATCTAATACAGAAAGTTTAAAAATATATAAGAAAAATTAAGTTTACTTACTAGTTTCTGGTAAGTTTTGTTGTTACTGGTTGTGTAGGTCTGCTGTTGCTTCTTGCTGTGCAGTTTCTGTGAGTAATTATGTTGGAGGCATATCTTTTTTGTTTTGGTATATTCCACTTTAGTACATGTGCTATTTAAATGGACGGTTGATGTGTTACATATTAAGTTCCACTTCTTATTTATTATTACATATAATGTGTTCATGTGCTGCTTTTTGAACTTGTTCAGTGTTTATATGGCATGATAGAACAATCTTAGATACCCCCTGAGTTTTTGGGTAGTGTTGATGTTGTCCCTGTCCGTCCGCGGACATACGCACAGTCTGCGGACATCAAAATCACTAGCAAGGGGTTCAGTATATTCTATGTTACATGTATATAAAGTAAGGGAATCCTAGTAAACATGTATCAAATTCACACTATGTATATGTATATTCAGTACAAAAACTTTGATAAAGGGAGATTATAGTTAAGTTGTGCTATTAAAAACCTATGCAATTCAGTAAAAAAACTTCTTAATAGAATTCTATTTATATCAATGCATTGCTTAATGCACTACATAGCTCATGGCATCTATTCCAATGATCCATGACACTTTTTTTGTCAACATTATAATAAGAATCCCTTGAACAGCTTTTCATGAAAAGTAAATGCACATGTGATGTCATAAGTGATGTCATCAATGACATTTGTGATGTCATCTTTGATGTCCTGGGTGTTAGTCTTAGCAATGCACGGTGGTGGTGCGAGTTATGGTTGCTTAGCTTACCATAACTAGCGAATTTCAGGGGGTTTTCTGTTTTACTTGGAACCATAACGTCCCTTTAACACAGTTTTTTTACAGAATTTTATAGGTTCTTAGTAGCGCAACTTAACCATAACGTCCCTTTAACAAAGTTTTTTTTACTGAATAACCAATATGCATACATTGCAAGATGGGGAATGACTCTCTAATATCACAGGACATTTAAATGTTTTTCTCAGGGACAAAGAAAGATTGTATATAAAATGGTATACAATGCAGAGTTACTGATCTACACCTCTACATAGGAAGGAGGAAGTCATGACATTTTTCACACAACCTCAGAACACTATATTAATACTCCCCAAAGACATTGATTGGGTTGTATAAGGAATATGAGAATAGTACAGGGATTAATATGACGGTATATGACTAACATTCCATCTGTCATATTCGTGCCCAGGGAAGAGCACTCAGCCAATCAGGTGGCTGGAAAAGCGGGTGAGAATACCCAATCCCTGCCCGCTGTCCCAGCCACCCGAGGCCCTTCTCTGGGTGGCACCTTTTTTTCTTCAATGTGAGGAGGCACTAGCACCGCTCCCTGTTGTCCCCCTCCTCAACAGGACCAGATTTGCCTCCCCCGCACTTACCTGCTGGACCGGAGCATTGCGCTCCAGTCCAGGTGCTCCTCCTGTCTAGCCACTGCCATAGACATGAAAAAGGGACTTAGTCCCCTTTCCTTATGGCTGCGGCCATCTTAATTTTTTCTTCCTTTTTCATTGGGAAATCGGTTGCACAAGCAGTGCGGATCTCCTGATGACAAATTGTGAAACCCATTCGATTGGCCCTGGGGTGCAAATGGCTATCATGCCCTGCTAGGAGGGCAGACATGGATTTTAACGGGCCACATCCTGAGATGAAGCCCTTGCTTCATTCAGGCCTGCCTTAGCTCAAGCTGGCGGGCTGGCAAGCTGGTGGGCCGTTGAAGGCATGAAAGCAATGAAAGCCATGATATTGGCTAACCTGCTGCCCATCAGATCTCTTGGAGCCATAAAAAGCCCTATATGAATGAAAAGCATACTGATCCCTTTGTAGAAAATAAATGAAATTATCATGTAACTTAGAGAGTACATTAAGTTTGCTGACATGAGAATTTGTTCACAGACAAGAATCACCTCGGTAGCAGAATATCGGAAGCTCATCAGAAAAACAAGATGCTTTGGAAGTGGAAGTAGAACAAACAATAAAATTAATTGCTCAAAATGTTTAGATTCCTGGAAAACATATCCTCTGAAACATAAGCAAGTCTCTCTGAGATGAATGGGGAATTGGATTTGTGTCAGTGAGGAATAGATTAGTTAAAAAGGAAACGAAACTAGACTATCAAATCAAGCTGAGATCCTAGAATCCAGTGTCAGGGGCACAACATAAAAGTAATGATCTACATAGGTAAGCATACATTCCCATCAGAGACCGCTTAAACAATTAGAAGAAAACTTACGTTGGTTTGAAACAGAGCCAACGATTTATATTCCAATGGTGTGGTGACCAATATGGTAAATAAAATACTCCAGACCACACTCATAACACAGGATCATTGGAGTGGTTTCGAAATTGTAATCTAAAGAGTTTATTGTGGCCCTATTTAAAGAGGCAACAACAAGGCAGGTTTTGATTGGGTTCCTAACATGCACACTAAGGGACAAGATATGAAAGCCAACAAGGTTGCATACAATTATTCAGGCTACCACTTTAAGAGATGATTCGGCGAGATATGTTTCAAATCATAACATCAGCTAATTGATGGATCCTAGGACATTTATAGACCCATTAAACACGAAGGGATGTGGATTTCATCTTCTACATCCAGCTGAGAAAAAGGTAACTTTTTACTGGGGACCTAGTCTTTTCTGGATGCAGAAGACAGGCATGTGATGGTTTATGGGAAACGGAGGGAACGGGGGCAAAGAATTAAAAGATGCAAAGGGAAAAAGGTTGAAAAAAGAAAATAAATGGTTTTGAAAGCATTTTTCTGGAAGGTTAAGGGACTAAACAGCAGGAATAACCCTGCTCTCTAGAAAAGCAAATGTCATCTTGAGACATCTTGTCGGCAAAAGTAATTCCTGTGGGTGGGATTGGTATATTCCCTGGAAAGATCATATCAACTATGGGATTTTAAAAATGCATGAATACTCATTACAGAAAAGACAACCTTGAAATAAAAGCATCAGCACATGCTATAGAAAGTCAGAGTTTAGCCCAGATGCAATGGTAGCCAGTTCATATGGCCGAAAACTCCTGATCAGAAGTGCTACAATAAATTCCTAAGCAGAATGGCAAGCCTGCAAGGACTTTTTCTGGAAAGGGTAATTCAAGATTTACTGTTGCTGAAGTCCATCATTCACTGAAAACTAGACGTCATTGCATTCCCACAAAAAGAAGAGCCATAAAACAACAATGCAAATTTCATGAGGGATCACATATCCAAGAATATGTCTGTTTCACACAACTAGCAAAACAATGTGTAAGCGAGACATCTTTAGATTCATTACTCAGTACTGTAAAAAAGCTGACATGTACAACGGCCTGTGCCAGCATGGACGGATTCTGTGAACGGACTCACATGTAAATGTACGTCTTCAGCCTACACATTCACTTACCTTCACAGGCCCTAAAATCATCAAGAATACATTGATCCCAGTGGGCCACAAACAAGCAGACGCATATCTGCCTCTTTATTTCCCACACTCCCTACTGCGAAGTACTTTAAGATACCCATTAATGTTTGGAGTTGATAATGACTGGTGAGGTGGGCATTGCTGGGGGTTACAGTGGTGGACTGGTCTGGTGCATCATCCCTGTGCTCCCCAAGGCCCACCCATCTACCTAGTCGCTCTAACTATGGCAGAGAGCTCCTATCCTGAATGGCCTACAAAGGAGTGAGGCACAGAAACCTTGATTCTACCTTGTGGGCAGCCCTATGGGAGGAGCTTCTTTATCTGGCTGCCCACACCCTATTGTGGCTTAAGCAGTCAGAGATAGCAATCCAGGCCGCATATCCAATGCACCAGCATGTAGCAGAATGCCATAAACAATAACTGTATACACACTGTCCTTTTAATGGCACATCATCTATAGTCCCTTTTACAAACTTTATTCACACTTAGCCATCGAGTGTCTGTAATCCAGTGATGCCACTGCATTGAAAGAGACAGAAACGACCATTGGCAAAGCCAACAGTTTTGGTTTTGGCACGGGACAGGCATTTGACAGGCACTAACATAAAGGTTCTACCTGGTTATAAGATAAGATGTAAACAGCTGGAAAATGGTGGGAGTACCTTAGCGTATTGTGTCAGTGCCTGGAAACGTCCCATGTGACACCTTTACGCAGCCAAAACTGTTAGCTCGGCCAATTGTTTTTAACTGGACTTTAGTCCAAGGAATGTATGCACGGACACACATACTGCTTATAAATTAAGTGGATTAATTTGTATTACTGCAGTAGCTCATTTATACTGGCAGTTAAGCCAGTAACTCGCAGAAGACTACTTGGAATTAGCACGGTCAGACCTTTTACACCACAAAGTTTGAGGTCACTGCATAATAGAGCTACTCAAAGAGATCTGAGGATGGTGTGCTTTAGGCAGTGAGAGACAGGTAGTGAGTGGGAATGCCCAGAAGGATAGCATCGCCATGGGTGGTCAATGGGCGGGGAAACGACTAAACTACACCCACAGGTTGTGTGCACCTCCTCGCATCCCATCTCCTGCCTATCTGTACTTCAAATCTAAAGTTGTGGCTTATAATTGGCACAAAAGCACCACCTAATGGCCAAAGCTAAAGACAATAAAACAAGCTCAGGTGAGGAGTCTTTACTCCCAAGGGTCAATGGTTATAGATAGATGCGTATTGCGCCTCTCCAGGTGCAGATTCACAACAATTCCTTTAGTCTTTGAGGAGTAATATGGGCGAAGGTCTTATATCCTATGCGATTTGTATACTGGTCAATTTTTTATCCACATTTTAGATAAAGCCATTTAATTTTTAATGGAATCCCCACCTTTTTAAGTACAATGTGTATCATTTTGTATTCTGTATTTTGAACTCTGGACTGTCTTATGGTCTTAGAATAATAAGCAATGGCAGGCTTTTAGCTAAAACAAACCTCCACTACGGTGATGTTAGGGACTCAATTGTGACACTGTGAGCGAGGTGAGTGGGCTTGCTAAAACTCCTTGATGATTGTTTATTTAACTACGACGCCCAAAGGAATGAAACAACCCTATTTGAGTTCTGGATATATTTCTGTAGAGCGCATCACTGATTCTGAAACACCCACACACTGAAATAATGTTGTGGAATTAAGAATACATGTTGACACAATATAATACATGCCAAATTTATATTAAAATCCCTTACTTTTGATATGCTGGAATTGTTGTTCAAGAAGAAATGGCACTACCCAAAATATTCCGCCAGGTGGCAGCAGATGACCATATTTGCACGCGTCTCACTCGTATTCATAAAACAGACTGGGTTAAAAGGGAAAATGTTTCCATTATAACATGAACACATTGTTATTGAACCGTATTGTACGCCTTTCTTGATTAAAAATGTAGTTGGTGTAATTATTACTGTATTATTGCTATTTTAAAACAAGCACATCAAGTTGTATATATTGGTAGTGCATGTGCGCATATATGTGTGTATGCTTTAGACAATGTATGCGTTGTTTCTGCTTATCCAAGGAAGTATTTTGGGAAATGGACCTCTCGTAATCCTGACAATCTACTAAATCTATTACACGGGCAGTGGACCTTTCCCTGTGCCACTGGCCCACAGTTTGCCAACAGCTGAGCGATCCCCCTGTACAATGCTGATAGGCGAGTAGTCTCGTCTTGGGTCTGGTAGGTATTTCTCAATTTCAAGCTGGGCACCGTCCAATCGGCATATTACCCCTTTTATGGGAGTACCAATATGTTTTGACAACTGCAGAGGCGCCCTTCTTGCCACCTAACATGCACTGGAAGCGTTTTACATTGAGTCTCTTTGTTTGCCTAAATCATATTCTATGTTATGTTAAGTTACTTGATAAATGCCATTGTGTAGGACTTCCAGCTCCATCTTTAGGTCTGTCGCCAGGCTGACTGCTAAGTTGGATCAGGTTGCACCCACTTTATGTTTGCTTTGTTGGTTGAAGTTCACATGCGCCATTTTTTTCAAATTGTGCTCCATTACTTATAAGACTTTGGGGGTCATTACGAGTTTGGACCCGTGTCCGGGTCCGTGGTGTCAGAATGGGGACTTATCGGGACATTCCCACCTTGGAGGCCCCGGTAAGTCCCCATGCTGAATGCCATTCCCCATTCCCATTCGAGCCCCCATAGGGCTCAATGGGAATGGGGAAGGAGCTAATAACGGGCCGGCAAATAGCGGGCCCGTTATTAGCTCCCTGGTCCCTTAGCGGGTCCCGCTAAGGGCGGCTGGTAAAACCAGCCGGCCCTAGTGGGACCCACTAAGGGACCTCGGAATGCGGCGGTAGGGGGTTAACGGCACCAGCATCCTTACCGGTGCCGTTAACCCCCTACCGCCGTACTCGGAATGACTCCACTTCGTGTCACCTATGTATCACCATACTATTTGTTCTGATGGTTTTTAAACATCCTAGCTCCGGTATCTAAGGTCTATGCTCATATACGTTATCGCACCTATATCTATGCTTTACTACTACTGTTTTTTAAATTGTATCACGTTGCATTTTAATGCACCCGTCTAGGGTCAATATACTGCAAAGCACTTCCTATGAGTGTATGGTTAAACTTCATTAGTGCAGACTACTCAGGCATATATACCTTTGTGTTTTGTTCTCTAAAGTTGTATTATGCTGCACCATGCAAATGTATACTATATGTTACCAGTATTTCAATGAGACTGTTTAGATGTAACAATCATATTTGCCTAACCTACTGCTATTCCATTGCCTTACTCGCTCTTGCCACCAGAGGCCTACCACACATACCTGCACTCTCATTAGCACCTTCCTCCCACTGCTCCTGACATCATGAAACAAAACGCTCCTCCCAGCAAACACACAATACACTTGGCTACACTCCCATTGATTCTGGTGTGCCTCACATCTGCACATATTATTCTCCAACTTTCCTACAACCACCACAGTACCCCTACACATTCTCCTCTACACGCTACAATGGAATCACAGCTCACCTTCGCACTCAACTCCCCCACCAGACTCCTTAGACTCAGAACACACACTCAGCCGATACTCACTCTCACCCGCCCCGCACACATCACCTGCAGAAACTCCAGACTTGGTTCCCGTTCCACTGCCAGACACCTCTCACACTCCTCCAGCACATCCACACAAAGTCAAATCTACACAGCATTGGCCATCCCGCTCTCGCACTAAGCTCCCTCGCCTGCCCAAAGCTTGCAACAACATGTTAGAGCCAGTAAAAAAAAACACAATCTCCCTTCCTTAAATGTGCATTACTCAATGTTCGTTCACTTACTGCCAACGCACTAGAAATCAATGATCTTCTACTCAGTCAAGACATAGGGCCCCATTACACGGTAGGCGGTAGCCATAGCGCTATTAGCGCCATGGCTACCCCCTACCGCCGTCGGAGTCCGGGTTCCCGGAATAGGGACTTACCGGTCTATTCTGACCTTTGCGTGACCGGTAAATCCCCATTCCGGGAACCATTCCCCATTCCCATTTGAGGCCCCATAGGGCTCAATGCGAATGGGGAAGGAGCTAATAACGGTACCGTAATTTGCACTACCGTTATTAGCTGTGAGGTCCCTCAGCGGGAACCGTCCATAACGCCTGGGCAGACCACACGTTAAGGACGGGACCCGCTGAGGGTCCTCATAGTAGGGCGGTAGGGGATTACTGGCACCGGTGCCCTTACCGGTGCCGATAATCCCCAATCACCTACCATGTAATGAGGCCCATAGACATCCTATGCACCACTGAAACCTGGTTACATGAGGCCTCAGGCCCTGCTATCACCCTAGCCCTGCCACCTGGATACACCATCCTCAGACAGGATATGATTGCCACAATAGGAGGAGGGGTAGCACTAATCTATAAAGAGGCAATTTCCATAAAGTCTACTCCGCACCCTGTGGAAAACGGCGTTGATATCTTATCGGCGAAACTAGCCCTCTCACCCACCAATACCATTAATATTCATCTCCTCTACCATCCACCAGGACCTCCGGTGGACTTCCAGGGACACATTATCCGTCTACTTAGTAGCAACCTTAAAAAAACCACTAAAACACTAATCTTTGGCGACTTCAACTTAGGTCTCAATGACCCCAATGACAACGCAGCTAGCTCACTCCTCACGGCCCTCTCAGACTTAGGCTTCACCCAAAAAAGCCCGAGCCCTACCCATACCAAAGGTCGCACCCTTGATTGGATTGTCAACCATAACTGTAATTCCTCGCTCATGTCTAATAGTGCCTATCCCTGGGCAGATCACCACTGCATCCAATTCTCCATCCCCACAACCTCCAGCCCCAAATTCACCCCACCCGCCCCCACCACACTAGCTAGAAGCTCTAAAAAACTTACAGCAGATAACATCCGACCACACCTTAACACCCCTTGCCTAGCACCTCCCTTCTCACAAGATCCAAACATTCTAGCAGATATCTTTAAGGACACCCTCTCCAAGGCAATTAACATTGTATCACCTCTATAAAAGAAAAAAAGAGAAAAAATCATTTCACGCCCACTCGTGGTTCACTTAGGATCTGCAAACTATGCGCTCTAATAAGCGACTTGCCCTTAAATTGTGGCAATCTAACCCCTGTGACTCCACTAGGAACAATTTTAAATTACTGACGCAAATTTATAAAGGCGAATTTCCAATGCAAACTCGCAAACTAAAGAACTATTCACCATATTTAAGGAACTCACTACGCAGCCCACCAGCTCAGATGAAATCATTAAGGACGAAGCCTGGTGCGCTCGCATCCAAGCTGCTATGCTAAATAAAATAGACCTCCTCCAGAGGAAAATCCAGACCCCCTATAAAGCATTACTAAACCAAAACTTGCCTATCCAGGCCACGCCACCTGACGGCACTTCCCACCTCCCTAAATTCTCCTTTAAGGACATCACAGAACTAAAAGTTATAGACCTCATCAAACACTTTAAACCTCCACTATGCAAAAGGTGACATCTGCCCTCCTAAGATTGTAAAAAACTGTGCCAAGGACCTTGCCCCCCTTCTCACTGCCTTCATCAACTCCTCATTCAATACGGGCAATGTCCCAGCCAGCCTAAAAGAAGCCTTCACTATATCCCTCCGAGCCTAGCAACTACAGGCCCATAACTACCGTACTGTTCCTTCTTAAACCTCTGAATAAAGCAGCTCATATGCAAATCCAACTGCACCTTGAAGACTAACTCTGTCCTAGGATAAAGACAGTCTGGGTTTCGCAAAGGGCACGGCACCGAAACTGCTCTATTGGAATTAAAAAACCAAATCACCCAAATCATAGACAAAGGTAAGCCTTCCCTTCTCCTCCTCCTAGACCTCTCGGCCGCTTTCAATTTACTGTTTTGTGAATATTGGGTGATAAAACTCACATTTTTGGGGTGAGACATCTCATCCAATTTAGCCTTATCTTCCAATAGTTTAGTCCTGTCAATCATTTCTAAAGATTCGGTAGTTTGTCTAATATGTTTTTTAGAACTTAAATTGGAGGAGATGTCTCACCCCAAAAATGTGAGTTTTATCACCCAATATTCACAAAACAGTCCATTTCTGTATTATATACTTCAAAACATTGGCATATACTGCTATTAGATCCGGATTTGACCAATTATCTTGCAGAGCGACCAAACATTATTTTTACAAAAGCTACCACTTTGAAGAACCTCCTGAGTCCCTCATTTCTAAAACCTGAGACAATCAGACAGGGTAACTGGCTCACAGCGAGCACCAAGCCGTCAGGATTTTACAAATGTGGCTCTTGCAATTTTTGCCAGTATGCCTTATCACCCACTAAGGAATTTATCTGCCATGGACGACTCAAAGTCACAATACGGGATTTTATTAACTGTCGATCTAAATATGTGATTTATGGCATCCAATGTGTGTGTAAGAAAATGTACATTGGGAGTACAATCCGAGAAGTCCGATACGTGAACACTTGCACCATCTCAACAGTCAAGATACCAGACTACCGTTAGCCGCGAACTGGCAAAAGCATCACCAGCTGGACAAT
Source organism: Ambystoma mexicanum (assembly GCF_040938575.1). Classification (NCBI taxonomy): domain Eukaryota; kingdom Metazoa; phylum Chordata; class Amphibia; order Caudata; family Ambystomatidae; genus Ambystoma; species Ambystoma mexicanum. The sequence goes on along the minus strand of NC_090930.1, from coordinate 518,691,562 downwards.
GCTAAAGACATCAAATTTATTGGCCTTTTACAGATTCAACCACATTTGAGAGGTGGCGACAGAGAGCTGACGTTACGGCAACAGGAAGCCAAACTAATATGTAAATTACGCTGTCTCTCACTGGGTTTAAATCGGGAACATGAGCTCAATGTTTATCTATAGATTAAAAGAACTTTTTCTCTGTAATGCTGGAGGAAGCTATTGGATGCATAACATACCTTCTACAGATTTTCTTCTGGCAAATGCATAAAGTACTCGGTGTATATATCTTTAGCTCCAACAGTCCAGAAAATATAAAACAGAGCATCTAGTCAGACTCTTCTTCTTAAACAACCATTGTACCTTCTCTCTAAATATTTAGTGTTTGGGAATGAATAAGACCGCACAAAGGGGTAAGATTAACAGGTGTGAGACTTGGAGACAGCAGAGGTTTAGTTACAGCGGGTAGACTATCATATTCCGCCCTTACCAGGCGCTTTACTTATTTTGACACTAGCTCCCAACTCTTCAAAAATTCATCCGTATAGAGCTTGCACGATCTTTCATGCAATCTTGCATATAAAATAGTACGGGCTGCCTAATATATACAAACGTTTCTAAAATATGAGCATATGTCAAATATGTGGATCAGAATCATGTCTTACTCACGGGTGCAATTTTGCCTTTAACTACACCACGTAGACCATGATCGGAACATAACATTTTGTTCTTTAGAGTTGCTTTTCGCATAGCCCTTCTGGGTATACTGACCAGTTGCCTAGCAACGGTGTCCATGTGACCAGTCACCTGACCGGACACTTGCCGTTGCTAAGATACGTAGACTGCCTGCCGATGCAGTTCTACTGCCCGACGGCGTCCGACATTGTGCACGCTACAATCTGATGCTTGCCGGTGAGTGCACAACAATTACTGACATGGCGATTGCATCTCCCAGGAATTAGTAGACATGGGAGTTCAGGGCAATGAATAGGACTTTGCTTGTCTCTTTCTTCACCACCATAGATTACGGCCATGTATATCTTGTCAGAGGGAAACCAGTTTTCATGTATTTAAACGAATCAGCAAAGCGGCTGACAAATAAAGATAGCGAAATACTGCGCAGGTAAATGGAGTGTTTTATAACATTTTAAAAAATAGTAATAATAACTTTGCCATTGCAATTAATAATACTAAATGTAGCGGAAGCCTCATGTGACCAATGTCACTTCTCAATTTTGCAGTCACGTAAATTAACATGTGGACTCGTTGTGTTACACAAGAATTCTTCGTTTGACTATACTCCAATTGAACAGCCACAAGATAGAAATCCTAAAGCCCAACTTTTAGGTAATTATAATCACTAACCTGTACCTAAACCTGCTGTGCTCCCAGTGTTAAATCAATAAATTGAATTTGTATATGAGAGATAATATGTCACTAACTATATGCTGCTCGAACAGTCACTCTTGCCAACTTAAAATGGTGCAATCACACAAGCTTTATGATATAGTGATTTACAAAAAAAGGTCATACATCTAATGATTTTCTCTTTTATGTTTTGTTTTCCCACTCCCCTCCCCGGTCCTTTTTGTCTCCTCCACCTGTTCCCAAGGCAAATTAAATGATATAGTAGTGGAACTATATCTGATGAAATGATATTGTGTTGAAATTATATTTGGGGAATGAAAATGATAAAATGCTTGCACATTATTCGCTGGACTAACAACTGAGTTAAAATTGCAACACCAATTGGACATACGCCCTGAGGACGACCTATTTTTTTGGGGTCGAAACACGTGTTGGCGTGTCGTTGTGTTCTTTATAGTTTCTAAACCTATTGCATTTTTATGTCACTTATAAGATGTGCTGTTATGTTCTTTGGAGAAAGGCATGTCGTTGTGTTCTTTATAGTTTCTAAACCTATGGCATTGTTGTGTCACTTATAAGATGTGTTGCTATGTTCTTTGAAGAAATGTGTATCTGTATGAACAAATAATACAGAAAGCAGTTTATGTTGACCTGTATGCACTTTAATACAGACAAACGTATACTTACCGGGAACCAAGTGTCCATCATTCTTTCTCTGCTGTCCTGCTGAGACACTATTTCAGGAATTACATGAACGTTTAAAGGAATGTGTGAGGAAAGTGCGCAGTCTGTGAGGTCAGTACTTTCCCTAACTTCAATTGTTATAGGCGGTAGTGGAAAATCGCCTAACTCACCACACGGCTGCAGCCAGTCTTAAACTTATCTGTACATAAGACATTGCAGTTACTTTAAAGTTCAGATGTGCGCACACCCATGAAGGAGATCTCGTGTTTCCACAATTTATAAATGCTAATAAAACTAGACTGCACCTATTCCAATTTTGTCATAGATTACACCATCATCCCCGCCCTCAAGTCAGTCAAGACCCTTGGGGTTCACATCGGAGCCATGCTATACATGAATAAGCAAGTCAACTCCATAGCCTCAGCCTCTGCCTTAAGCACTAAACTCATCAACGCCATCAAACCCTTCCTAACCAAGCCTAACTGCCTCTCTATCGCCAGAGCCACTGTAGGTGCTAAGTTAGACTACTGCAACTCACTCCTAACAGGTACTTCCTGTAAAAATCAAAATAGACTCCAGACCACACAAAACAATGCGCTCAGGGCAGCACTAGGTATCCCGAGAAGCGACCACATCTCTCAAGCTAGACAAGCAGCTCATTGGCTCCCAGTCAAAGACCGCATTACATTTAAAATTCTCACTACAGCCCACAAATGCGTTAACTACACAGCACCTGCCTATCTCTCAGAAACCCTCTGTAGAGGCACCTCAGCAAGACCCGTCAGAACTTCCTATACCAACCAACTCACCATTCCTTGCATCAATAAGGCTAAGGCAGGAGGGTTAGGCTTCCCGTACATAGCCCCTAAGCTCTGGAACGCCCTCCCTACCTCTCTCCGAGCAGAAACCTCTTTACTTGCCTTTCGAAAGAATCTGAAAACCTCTCTTTTCAACTAATAATCCCCTCCCTCTTCTCACCTACAACTTGCCCTTTATCCCGCCACACTCCTTATCTACTCATACTGATAAGTGTGTGTTCTAGCAATAATGGTCAAATTGTAAATCTGCTGCTACTGTAACCTAGCAAAGCTCTACGCATGTAACAAGCTTTAAACTGTATACCAATGATATGTAACTAAGCAAAGCTCTTCTCATGAAACAAGCGCCACGTTGCCTAAGGGCTGTTGTGCGCTCTATAAATGTGAATAAATAAATAAATAAATACATGATGAAACAACCTGTCGACTTGATAGAACCGTGGAAGATCTCAGAGGGGCCGGGAGCAACAACCAAGATATTTGCACGGTTTTCGGCTCAAGCTTTCCTTCTTCAGCCCATGTGCGTGGAATTCCTACCCAACTCCTGGGGCCAGATTACAGACACTTTGCACCAGTGCAGGTGAAACATTTGCACGGTATTAGCACTAGGGCAAAGTTTGCCCTATTTTTTAAAACACTGGGACATATTGGAAAACGATTGCCTCATGACAAGTGCAATTTGGCATGGTGTAGGCATAGGGCAAAAATTGCTCTTGGGCAAAAAAGATTGATTTTCCCAGCATTATTACAACAGGGAAAAGTTTGCCCCAGTGCTAATACGGAACGGTATTAGCACTAGGGCAAACTTTGCCCTGGTGAAAAAGCACATCCAAAATGTATCTTTCTTGCAGTAGAGCAATTTTTTCCCAGTTGCTTATACAATGCCAAGGTGCATTTGTCATTGTGCAATAGTTTTCTAATATGCCCTGGTGTTTTTAAAAATAGGGCAAACTTTGCCCTAGTGCTAATACCATGCAACTTTGCCCTTGCATCGGTGCAAAGTTTCTGTAATGTGGCCCCAGGGCTAAAATTGCCATAGTTATCAAATGATGCATTTTTGGTGCATTTTTGCATTAGGGCATAGTTTGCCCTAGTGCTAATACCATTCTGTATTAGCACTAGGGCACATTTTGCCATGGTGCAAAATTGTAGTAAAAATCCATCTTTTTTGCACTAGGCTCATTTTTGCCCTGGTGCTTTTAATATGCTACACTGCACTTGTCGATCTGCAATGATTTTTTAATGTGTCCCAGCGTTTTTAAAAACGGCAAACTTTGCCCTAGTGCTAAACCCGTGCAAACTTTGCACTTGCACCGGTGCAAACTTTCTGTAATCTGGCCCCTATTTGGTTACTTCCCTCATGCATCGCCTTCTGCAAAGCTATCAATATGCACCTCTTTGTGCCGAGTTAATCAATGAAATAGTTTTGGTTTTGTTTTCTTGTATCATTGAAGCATTCAGTGGCACTCGTATTAATGATGATGTTACTGGTGATTATAGTTCCAATTTTTCATACTTTTGCACTGTATTCAAATGGCACCTCCCCCAAATACTCTTGGATCGGGGAGGCACTAATAGCATTGTAAAATAAACATTATGGGCCAGATTATCAAAGATTTGCGCTGGTGCAAAAAAGTGGAGCAAATGATTTAGTACCTATTTTGCGGCTCTGATCATAGAGAATGGTGCAAACAGGTTTAGCCCCCATCGGTATTATCTAAAAATGTTTTCAGCAGGGGAAATTGGAGCAGGCTGTTTTATGTGCTATGTTTGCTGAGTAACATGAAAAGAAATGTAGTAGACACCTTTTGTTTCATGCCATGCAGCAAATATAGTGCAAAAAACAGCCTGATTCATTTTTGCTCTAGTGCAATCGTTTTTAGATAATATGGATTGTGACAACAACTGTTTGCTCCATTTTGCATTATCAAAGCATTTGCTCACTTTTTAGCACCAGTGCAAAGCATTGATATCCTTGACCTATATATGTTTTGGCACCTCCTGGAACCAAAGAGTCTGCTTGAACCGTTAATTCAACTGCATCTGTAAAATTCCGAAGTAAAAGTGCCAGTTTCACGAAAGAGAAAGTCATACATGCAAGTGGATGAACATTTAAAATATCCAGCTAGCGAGTAGACCTAATTATGATGGCAAGCTTGGTTTACATGTATAATATTAACTCACTCACTCATAGAGAGTAATGGATTGGTAAAGGAAGGTGTGCGTGTCACTCACATCCCTCAAGCAGCTCCTTCGCTATTTGCCGAAATCCGCTGCTTGGTTAATTTATTAAAGCAATATTCAGAGCATTTAAACTCCTGTTGACACTCCTCCTACCTGTTGGGGGTCAATCACACCTTCGAATAATTCATTCATGGCGCAGCCCAATAAAGACAGGAGCCATTTGGTGCTTCGACCATTCTTTATCTCTCTCTCTCTCTCTCTCTCTCTCTCTAACCGCCTAACTTCCCCGCTTGTCCCTCCCCTTCCGCCTTCCTCCTACACCGGCGTGCTTCCTTCCTTAAAGGAGCCGTATCTATTTCTTCAGTCACAACACTACCCACTCATGATCACCTTCCAGATTAGGATCTAGCTGTGACATCAATATAGCGCACAGTCTCCCAGCACGCCTTAATGCTTGTCAAACTCTCTGCCGCCGTCCTTTGTACCCGCTGCTCCCGCTTTCCCTGCTCATGCTATCAAGTTGCACCATCACATGCACGTAGTGCCTCTGCCATGTCCTTGACATGCACACTGTTGCATGTGTAATCTGCCTCTTTCTGTGTTTGCTTTGATTCTGACTCAATGTATGGCCAAAGCCTTAATTTAGCTCTACCTCGCCTGATGAGCAACCCCTATTCTACCCTGCCTTCTCTCACCAGACTACTCCCCCACTCTAGCCTTAACTTCTGGTTGCCTTACTAGTAACAGAAGGCCCACCATCTCTGTACACTCTCTCTCGCTCCACACCCATGCCACCCTCAAAGTGAAGCCATGATTCTGGACGTAGCCCTTTCCTCCACCTTCCGCATCAACACCCTTCTCTGCTACCGCCTCTCAAGCACCCCATTGGCTTTCCTCACATCCTTCAATAAGCTGCTGCTTTTTGGTGTCCTAACTGGAGACTGCAACCAAGTTGATGACTGTCCACACAACTGCAAAGATCTGAGGCATAATTTAAGTCCATAACCACATGCTCTTTGTCACAGTTCCACTTTGAAGGCCACTGCATACACTTTGCACACTCAGAAATCCCCACTCAACACTTATTAGACAACTCCCCAACTCTCCCACAATTCACCATGTCCCTCTCAGAGGAGGAACCACAATTCTTTCTGTTCTAACGATAATCTGTATGTTCAATACCCTGCCCACCTCTGTCCCTCTTTAGGATCTCGAAACGTTATGTTTTGCTGGAGGTCAGAAAGTCTGCTCATCATTGGACGTCTTCAGCACACACCGCAAGCACCTATTTATTCCACCCAGACCTAAAAACATCGAGCCACTTTGCTGCCATTGGGACGCAAAGTGGCTCGACATTTTTTTAGTGTATTTTAGGCTGCTAACATCAATTTAGATACAATGGTTTGACATGTACTGAGTATTAGAATGTCACCGTTTTTAAGTGGTGCATTACCACTGCCATTAGGAAGCAGCGTTGCACGCCTTAAAAATGCAGTGGTGACATTCTAATGCCCAAGTATGCCAAATCATTTTATCTAAACTGCTTGTTTATAACCTTTCTGACTTCTCTGCACTGTTATCTTCCGTATTTAATTTGCTCCCTATTGTACTATTGTAAGACTGTAAATGCAACCATTATCATATATGCACCTGCTATAATAAGATACGCGCCCGGTTGCCTTCGGGTCTGGAGCGCTATACAAATAAATAAAATATAGATAAAATACAAATACAAATCTAAATGGATGGTAGAAGCCTAAAAAGCCCCTCTTGCCTCAAGGACGAATGTGGCGCTGATCAAATCCCACAAGCATTTCATGACAATACAACACGGTCTTTCATTCTCCTACATAGCTTTGCCCATTCAGGCTTAATTGATATCCGCTTGGACCACAGTAAGGGATTCCTAATAAAGGATCATGGAAAACAGAAAGACATTTGCACTGATCTTGGCAAGCTACCCTGCACCACCTTACCTTGTAACTTAAGTGAGTGAATTCTTCCTTAACTTCTTACCTTGGAGAGCAGCCTCCACCTTTTCCGATCTGGACATAGCTCAGACCATCTCTTCTACCTAAGGACAATATGAGGCTACCTAAACCTGCAGTAGAAAGCAATACCAACATCTCATTATTTATTAGAAACCTTTCCACCCTATCCTCAAACAGTGGGTGCTCACATCACACTAACGATAACCTTGCCATAGTCTACCATCCTCAAGCAACTACAATACCTTTGCTGAATCCCCTCTCCTGTTCAAAATACAGGAGAAAGTAGTCTCCAACCCCAATGATTTCTCAAAACCCATGAATGACATCCTGCATAATTTCACCACACTGGTGACCATCAATAACAGCCCCTCAAACCTGTCAACAATGGTGCTAAAAAGCTGGAGGGTGGAGCATTGGAACTGGCATCGAGATGCCCAGCACCTGCAGCCACTTTGAACCAATCAAAACGTGATAAGTCGAATCCTTTGAATCAATCAGAGCGCATGGACATTCCTCTGTGCAACCATACATCAGATTAAGATGTTCTGTGCCAATATAAAAGGGGAAATCCATATGCTGCGCACTCAGTGTTAGTCCCACCTCAAAAGCGGAAGCCAAGCAGGAAATGCTATGTCGCAAGTCTGAGATCACAAGGTAATCCCACACTATATTCATAATATTTGTTTTTATTCAGGAAATTATAACACCAAGTGGTACACTTCTATGTCAAAAAGCACATACATATATTAAAAATGCAGAAAAGGCACTATCATATGATCACATGATTAAATAAATGGGGTTAGATAGTTACCCATGATTGTCAGAACACCAATCTTAAGAGCTACTACCCTGTACCTTTCAGTCACAAAAGCTAGCATAGTGTGTAACTTGTCTATCACGATGGGCCTACTCTTTTAAAGAAGAGAAGGCTCCTGTCTCGCCAGAGAGCATCTTTTCAGCAGCGGTTCATAACCTAGTTCCTGCCACAATAGATAAGATTGTATGTCAATATGGCGATGGAAGAAAATATTATCAGTAAGGCGGACATCTATGTGCCTGGGCTGATAACTAGTGAGTCGGACCCATGGACTACTGTTCCATACACTGCTCTTGTTGGCAATTTTCGAAGAGCTTCACAATTCGTTTCCATGAGCGTCTTCTGCAGAGTCCCAGGGGTGCCTCTCAGGTTCCCTATTTTTGTCCTACGCTGAATCTATCTCTCTAGACAGGTTTTAGGGAGTAGGTTGTTAGCTGCTAGATGTTAATTTTGCATTCACCAGGGGTTCAATCCATGTTACTGCAATGGTAGCCTAAAGTATAGTAGTGATAGCTGTTGGGGTACCAGTGTTTTTTTTTAAACAAATCTTACTCTTATCCATTTTGTGTTTCAGGGTTTCCTGTGTTCTGGTGACCACAAGGTGGTTTCAAAATGGCTGTGTTGACCAAAGGGTTTCTTTGTGAGCCCACAATGGCAGCCCCAGTATTGGTCCTAACTGGTTTAGGGCAGTATCGGTCTCTGGACTTTCCCTCTAACTTCCTGAGGAGTGGCTACGTGAAAGTGTCAGTTGCAGAGACCAACCATAATGGTTGGTCATTTGTTCACCCTTTCCTCAGCCTCTTTTAGTGAATGGCTGACTGTACTTTGGCTTGCCCCCTTTGCCATGCCCCTGCTTCACTCTCTTGATTCTTTATTCCTGCAACTTAGAGGTGGCCCATTTTCTGAAGGCGTTTATCTGCAAGTCCCACAATGTTTGCAATTTTTAAAGCCTATACATGGCAGAACTTGCTGAGTGCAGTAGTTTGGGCATATACTGGATTGGGGTTTTTGCCTCCGAAAATTCCAGTCTGGGCTTCTTGAAGACTCCTGCTGACTCGCCACATCTGCTGGGTCGGGCACTCCATTCTGGAACTGTTTTTCTGGGCCGTTTACTGCTGCATCCCACCATTTTTCTGCCAGCATCTTCAGCTTGTCTGTGGGTTACTTCTGGTGTCCACATGGGTGGTGGGGTTTTACCAGCCTACCAATGCTTTCCGCATAGGACATTTGAGGGTGCCTCTAGCCATTACTGCATTCTGCGGTCATTTGCTGCTTTGTTGCCTTAATCTTTTATCCACCAAGCTGATGGGAGCCTCCTACTGAGGATCTTACATTTTCCTGGAGTCTTCCTCGTCGAGTTTTCCACTCCTGGCTTGATGGCTGACATTGTAGAAAAGCCTTTTGTACCTTTCCTAGGTTGCTAGGGTTGTCGCTGGCTCCGGGTCCATGGGTACTGAATTTTGGTAATCGCAACTGTGGGAAGAAGCCCTATTCTTACTGTGTTGTTTTGTGCTGCTGGAGCCATTTTTGCAAAAACGGCCAATGTGAGCACCTATCTTTGGATCATGGGGAGGCTGATTATTCATGACACTCATCCTCAGCGGTCCATTGACTTTAGGGTAGAGATTATTTGGGGGTGAGTCTCTAACGCAATTCCCATAGGCTTCTACTGGGGGTCTTCCTCTGGGGCTCTGTGGTTGTTCTTTGATCTATGGAACACTTCTTTGGGCTCTCTTCTGACCAGCTCTGGGATTGCTTGCTGAGGAGTGGGCACCTGTGGGGTAGACCCGTTGAATCTTCTCCCTTTGTTTCGTATGGAATTTTGAACCTCCTCTGAAACTCTTTAAAGCTTGCTTTGGGGTACTTACCTACCCTGAATATTGTTGCTGGATCCCCAAGGAGTTCAGTGAGCTTTGGACCAAGTATTATAATATTGGCAATTCACTTTGATTGTTAATGCATTTTTAAAGTCATGCTAATCTTGGTAACACTGTTAATATTTTTCCCTGAAATAAATGACTTAGGTAACTGTTTCGAAAATGTTTTCCTAATTCTTGAAGCTCTTTCACTTTGGTTTTCAATTGCTTCCTACCCTTTATAGCTTTTTAAATTATGATATGTGAATTTGCATTAATTGTAATATAATGTCCTATGGGTCCAATTTAATGGGTAGTATTGTTTTCGGCCTTATGGATTTTTAGCATGTTTTGACTCACTGGTAAAATTGTCTGTTTAATTTTTTATCTTACCCCATACCTCCATGTGTTCGATGCCAAACACCAGGTCTTCGGCGTATACTATGGGTGGGCTGTGTCTCTAGGAAACTGTACATAATTCTACAGGCCCGTAGAGGGCTTACCTGCTTGTTGAGCTTTGTGGTTCCCTTAGTCGCCCACCCCCTGCTATTCTATATTTGGTGCCTACCTCTGGTAGTGGGCCTAAATGTAGACAGAGGGGTTAGAAGAGCTTTTTAAAGACAATACTGTTTTTATAATATACTTGGATTTTTTGTAATTCTGTGTTTTATCCCTTAAGTACTTATTTTGACCTGATAACGTTATATGTGTGACTTAAGTATGGTATAGATGTTTCAGTATATCAGCGTGATGTATTTTCTAGAGATATAAACGTGGACTAATTGTTTCTTTGTGTCTGAGAATTAAGTGTTGTTGCTCTGTCCAAGGTACCTACCTTAATATAGGTTTGTCTTTCCTTTCCTGTCAGGTGTGTTAGCCTGCCCTCAGGATTAGTGGTCCTAGTGCCCTCAAAAGAGGGTGGTACCCAAACTGCCTGAACGTCTGCCTTTCCTATAAAATAAACCTTGTCATACAATTTGTATATTACCATTGTAAATAGCAGTCCCAAAAATACCAAATTACAGCTTTTACATAACCAATATCACAAAGTATAGAGCTCTATTAAACTTATCTTCAATATTCAGTTCTGAATCCCTCACTTCTTTGATTGTATGCTGACACACACACATCTTGCATTTCCTTTGTCCTATCATTTACTAGTTACAGGGATGTTCCCGATATTTCAACACCTTCCACAGGCACATTTAATTTGCAGGCAATATCAACCATATCTGCGCACCATTTTCTTTGCCTTTCTTTAAATGTTCACAGACAGTCTATAGTCAGCTCTACACTTCTATGTGTGATTTTAGCATCTTGTAATAGAAGATTACCTGCCAACCACACAATATCTCTTGTACAATGTGTAACTCCCCTCCCCGGTCCCACCCCTTAAACCAATTGTAGGGCGGAACACCAGCCACCAGACAAGAAAAAGACATTCCTCTAAGGAAAAAGGCTTGGTGAACCTCTTGCAAGAATAACAAGGCTGTATATCACATATAAATAAAATAACATGTCAGTAGGTTCATTCGATCAGGACTGCCTTGGAGTGCACTGGTTAGTTCAAAGCAGGATAATACATTTCAAAGGAAGTTGTCATCACAGAGGATGCAAGCAGTATACAGTACTAATACTCTGAGCTCATTGGTACATACCACCCCCTCCATGTGGGAGTCCATGTGATTGGTTACGTTTTTTTAGTACCAGTCCCCTTCCACGTGGTCTTTGGCCTTGCCACTTTAGGTTCTAGATACATGATTGACTCTCTAATTGGGAATGCTTCTCTCCCCACAAACAACTTATGTGATGTGCACCTGGTAAGTAGACATGAGCTCACTGGATACTCTCGAGGTTGAATTGGCTTTCTGAAATGCAAAATTCTTCTTTGGATCCCAGATGCGGGGGAGCCCCCACCATGCCTCCTCTGCACTGACCATCCTGTAGTACCAATTACAAGACATCCAGCTCTGTGTTCCTCCCTTGGCAGCTGCCGCCTCCCTGGACCTTAACCTGGGCTCTACCAGGACCACCCTAATCTGTTAATCAGTGAGGGATTTAGGAGTTGTAATGGTATCTGGTAGATTAAATAGAGTGACTTGTATCATGGGGCACCAGAGCCATAAATCTGGAATGGGCTGCTTTGGCAGCTTAGGAAGTCTGCCCTGGCTCCCAGGAGATCGTCCTTTGGAGACAGGCCAATCCCTGTCTGCACTTGGCTATTCGCATTCCTTTTTGGTTGCATAGGCCTGCAACATTGGACTATGGGATAGTTGTATCTATTTGATGTGAAGGCCTTTTAGTCTGCCGCCTCAGCTTGGAAGTGTGAGAAACCAAATGGTGTTTCATCCGCTAGTCCTTTGGGACTTGTCACCCAGGCGGCCAGGAAACAGCCATCACTTCTGGATCCACTTCCTGGGGGTGGACCAGTGCGGGAGGATCACCTGGATGAGGGTTCTTCAGGGAGTGGGGGTGAGGCAGCTGATGGTGAGGTATGATATTCCCCTTATTTAGTTTATCTAACCCATCCTATTTTTTAGGTTTCTCTGAGGTCCCAACTCCCCCCTTTTCTACACAAATACTGGGCCGAGGAAGAGGGTGATTGAGAGTAACAACTCTAACTTTCACACATCATACTGGACATGTCCCGCTAATCGGGTCAGGCAAAGTCAGGCACTCCACTCATGCATGCACCTGATACCAATTAGTGCTCCTCACATGAATAAAAGGCTGAACCTACTGACACACTCTGAACAAGGGGGAACATGAGTACGAGCAGAGCTTCCCGGGTGAAGGCAAACTTACTGGAGCAAAGTGATGGACTGAGTGATGAGAGCAGCAGGTCGAAAACCCCAAGAGTTCCCTAATGGAGGTTGTTGCCACTGACAGGCCATGAAAGACATGTGGAGAAGGCCAGATCCCACAACAGAAGGCTGCATTGTGTTTCAAGGACAGCAGCAACCCTCCCGGGTGAACAGCAGAGTTGGGGAGGCGAGGCCAAACCTGTGGTACTAACCTTGACTCGTGAATTGGAAATCGTAAAACCAAGAAAGAAAGGCACACAGCCGGTGAGTTTAGAAGCGACCTGAGAGCCCGGTGTGTGCTAAAGTTTGAAATAGCAACATTATAACGCAAGTGAAGGCTGCATGTGGGTGGATGAGACGGGAAGAAAAGCAGACTTGTGAATGAACTTTTAAGTAAGGACAGCTGTAAAATCAGCGATACTAAGTAATGGAGTGGTCTGGCGAAAGGAAGTAGCCCACTCAAAAATCTCTGTGAACAGTACATTGTTTGAAGCGATAAAGTGAATGAACAGCAAAAGTGAAGTAAGCTAAATGAACTCCTACAGAAGCAGAGAGTGAAAGTTAAAATGTGAACCTTGAGTCATAGTGGTCCTACGGTGGTCTGTAAAGAAAGCCACGCACATTCGAAAGTCTTCGACATACAAAAGTGGTCTGAGCCCGACAGAGCACGACCTGAAGTGTAATAAGCTTGCGGAAGGGAGCCCACTTGCAAGTTTTGTTGATGTTTGTTGTGAGAGGTTGTATTGCTCGCCCAGAGTGCACGGACAGTCATTAATCACCAGCGCTATTGCAGAGCCAATACTTTAAATGCAGGTAGATGACGCAATGACTTACAACCACACGCACGCTTAGAAAATAATGAGCACTTATACGGCTATTTATTCAAAGCTCGGAAGCAACAAGTGATAACACAGAAATAAATCACAGAAAAGACAGAGAATTCCAAAGAAAATACATCACTGTAGGCGTAACTGAATCCCTCATCTCACCAGAAGCGGCTGGAAGACCCCGATAACAGCCAGGCCGAGAGCAAAACAGCCCACAGGTATGCCGGACAAAGGCGTCCCCCTTCCAAATGAGGTCTTTGTACTTGTCCCGTCTGACCGTTGAGGGGTTCCGCATATATGCAATGGCAATGCACTTGCGCATTGATGGGCAACCGTTGGTTGCCAGCTGGGTCAACCGACAGTAACCTCAAGGAGCAAAGCGCTTCCCTCCTCTCCTAAGAACAAACGCCACAGAAAACAGTCCCATAACTCATAACAAGACCAGCTTTCCCAGCAGAATGTCCTTGACTGCATACCAGGTTTGGAAAGCATATTTTCTTCAGCAAAGTAAATTCAGCTCTCAGCAAAGTAAGTACAGCTTTTCACTGAGACATGGAGTAAATATTCATTATGGCTCTGAGTGCCCCAGATACACTGCGCACCAGCGCCATGTTTTAGCTCTAACATAACAATTCCACCCTTGGATATTTATCTTCCATAGCCCAGTGGCAGAGGACCCGGTCTCTGAAACCGACGAAATATTAAAACTAAGTTGGGAATACAACAACAACAAGCTATTATGATAGCTAATATAATGCAAATACAACCAAAAGCGTAACGCAGTGTACCCCCAATATCAGGAATCCATGAAAATAACCAATCCCACCAATTCCCAGTATGATCTTGGGACACTTGAGAAATGAGATCCCTCAAACCTCGAATATGACTTTCAATGGATCGTGAATGGTCACTTAGATTGAAACAACACATACCTTCAACTGTGTTACAACCTAAATTATGCTTTAGCAATAGATAATCAACAGCAGCCCTGTTTTGCAAAGTCGCTTTTCTAATAACCTTGCTATCAAAGAGTAACTCTTCTAATGCTTGAGAAGTATGATTGAGTCCTTTGACTACTAAACATGCTAATTTGATTAAAGATTTGTAACCCCCAGCAGCTAAACCCCAAACTCCCACTAATGAAAGGGTTAAGGCTAGAACCTCAGTTTCTGATAGCAAATGCACATGTGAATCACAATCGGGGAAAGACCCACAGACTCAAAAGTTGACCTTTTGCTTCGAGATATCGCTGGGTGTAAAGGGAACATCATTAGTCCTAATCGAGTTAAGGCACATGGACCTCCGGAAATGTTAGCTGGAATATAAGTGTATGTGATGTTGCCACATGAAAAGAGCCATCCTGTTGGAAGTTTCACATGATTCAGATGACTGGCAGCTATCACTGTATGATTACAAGACATATTATTATTCACACTGGTACATGTGGGTGGAACTCGTGAACACAATCGTTTCTCGAACACAGTTTGATTTTTCTGTTTGGTTAAATTTAGCTGTTGGCATTTGCCAATTTCTTTTGCATTGCATGTCATAAGGTAACACACATCACCTTGAGTTATATTATAGGTTATAATACGTGTCAAATTTCTCCATTTGCGATCTGTTTCCTGGCAAAACCTGCAGTACTCATAGACGGAAAAGGATTGCCTGATATCGGAATCTTGAACCAAAGAATCATTGTGCGTGACGCCAAAAATATGCTTTAGAACCGGAACTGGCGTCGGCACTGCTACTAAGCACGTAGTCAGTAAGGCTTCAGCATTGGGCACGTCAGTAAGGCAAAAGCGCGTAATGTTGAGCACCTGTTGTGCTAGGTATGTCCACATATTCTCTGTTTGGGTGATCATTGGAGAATATTTTCGCCGTCCTGAAGATGCCTCTCGCATAACTGGCATCAATGTTCTTTTCACTTGCGCCTGACGTGTTTGCCGCATTTCACAAATCCATGTCTTCGGTCTGGCTGGCTTTTCGGCATCGGCATAGGGCTGCTTTTGGACATCATTACTCATCATTATCAGTTTCTCGTTGATCGTTGGAAGAGATGTGACATTTTTCATTGGTAGCAGCATGCCGTTTGACTCTCCCGAACGGAGTCCATTTAGTCCCACAATTACACCAGCCAGACACTGGATCTACAAGGAAAACCCAGAAAAGAGATATCAGTGTTGTAAATCACTCTCTTAGTTAACATTTGTCTGCGGGCACATATTGCCATTTCTTTCTACCAGGTTCCATTACTAAAACTACTTGGTCTTTGCCTGATGCAATGACATCTGCGGGTACTGGTGGGCCACTTGGCCTTTCCACCCACACCTTCGCACCCGGGACCATGCTGTCTGAAGAGCCAAAACCACGATCCCCATGGTTAGTTAATACTGTAGGAGGCTCCCCCTTCTTAATCATGGACAACTTAACGGGGATAATAATTAATTGGGCCACCCGATCGCCCTTGTGGATCGGTAACAATTGATCCCCACTATTCATCAGGATGACTTTGATCTCGCCTTGGTAATCGGCATCAATTAGCCCTCCCAACACTTGAACTCCCTTCAATGCTAGGCCAGATCTAGGGGCAAGCCATCCCATATGCTCTGGTGGAATTTGTACTCCAATCCCTGTTTCAATTACAACAATCCCTCTTGGGTCTAATCTGATTTCCTCATGGGAATGCAAGTCTACCCCTGCTGACTCTGGAGTCGCCCGATAGGGAGCTAAAGAACCTGGGGTAATTTCCCAGTACAATAGGGTTTCTCTGACTGAGTTGGGTTGAATCTGTAAAGCAGGAGTCATTAGCCGCATCAAAGGAGTTTCATGCTCATTCACAGGCCTATTGTTTAGCACTTGCACCGCATCAAACACACGATCGCGCCAGCCTGCCAAATTGCCATCTCCAGATTTGCGCAGCTGTTCTTTCAACAAACCATTCATTCGTTCAATCAGCCCTGAAGCGGCAGGGTAATAAGGCACATGGTATAGCCATTCAATGCTCTTTTCCTGACAATATTCTTGAATCAATTTGCCTTTGAAGTGTGACCCATTGCCACTTTGAATCTGCAAAGGCACTCCTTAATGCAATATGATCTGATCTAACAACCTAATGGTGTTCAGTTGTGTGGCAAGCTTGCACGGTAAAACCATCATGTATCCTGAGTATGTATCCACAATAGTGCATGCATACTGACAACCTTTACTGATTGGCAGGGGACCGATATAATCAATCTGCCAAATTTGACCTGGTAATTTTCCTCTTCGCAATGTACCCCGAACAATCTGAGGGATAGGCCTATGCTGTTGGTGTTGGCACACTGGACATTGCAAAATGATCGTTTTCACTACCTCTAAAGGAATACTGATTTCTCAAGCTTGTTCCCACCTGATAGTAGCCTTTTCTCCAAGGTGCCCACATTTCTGGTGAGCCCACTTGGCCAAACCCTCCAAATCGTCTTCCTGAGCCTCCGCATCCACAGATGAAATCTTGGTGTGTTCATTTGCAACAGAATTAAACCAACGTTCTAATGAATTTGTAGCACAATGCGCGTCCACATGATACATAGTGACTTCACTTTGTGATAACATTTCTGCAATATCTTGCCACAGTTCTTTTCCCCCCAACTCTTTTGAATGAATCTTCGACCCATTCTTTTGCCAGGTTGGCAACCACACCGCCAACCCATTCGCCACTGACCATGAATCCGTGTACAAATGACATCGACCAGGGGTCTCTTGTTTCAATGCCTGGTAAACTGTGTAAAGCTCTGCCAACTGACTGCTCTTCCCTTTCCCTGACGTTGTCAAAATCTTTTTTGTTTTGGGATTGTACGACACTGCTTTCCAGTATCTCTCGGTTCCCACATATCGGGCTGAGCCATCCGTGAACCAGGCATGCTCTGTCTGCTCCACGGTCAAATCCCCATAAGGTACTCCCCATTTCACGGGAGACTCGCATTTTTCAGGCACTTCCGGTGGTATGTAATCTGAGGGCGGAATGTTGGCTACTTGCTCATGTAATTTTGCAAGTCCACCCTTCCCTGATTTGGCTCTGTCTTGAATGTACCATGTCCATTTAATTGTGCTGGCTTCTTGAGAATGTCCTATTCTATGTGTTTTAGGAGAGCTTAGTACCCATTGCATAATCGGTATTTCTGGCCTCATCAATACATCATGGCCCACGGTCATTTGCTCGGTATCAACAAGGGCCCAATAACATGCCAGCAACTGCTTCTCAAACGGAGTGTATGTGTTACCAGCATCGGGTAACTTACGACTCCAGAATCCCAATGGCACACGTTTCCTGTCCTGTTTCTGCCACACACTCCAGTTAGCATAATTGTCTTGTACAGACACATTCAATTCCACTTCGCCTTCCTTCAATGGCCATAGATCAAGCACCTGCTGCACGGTGTCTTTCGCCAAATCAAATGCTTTCTTCTGCTCTTCCCCCCACTGAAACTCATATTTCTTTCGGGTCACTTTGTAGAGGGGGGCCAATATCTGCCCTAAGTGGGGAATGTGCTGTCTCCAAAACCCAAACAGCCCTATAAACTGCTGAGCATGCTTTTTGTTCATTGGAGTGGTGAACTCAAGTATTTTCTGTCGGGCCTTCGGCACCATTTCTGGATGCCCATTATGCCACTGAATCCCTAGGAATATCACTGTTTCAGCTGGGCCTTTATTCGGGTTAATCGCCCACCCTTCCTTCTTCAATCCTTCAATAATGACTTCTAACTGGTTTTGCACACCGCGCTCATCCTTGCCCTGAATCAAAATATCATCAATGTAGTGAGAGATTTGTATGTCAGGTTTACACGGTATCTTGTCTAAGTGCTCTGCCACCAGCCGGTGACAGATAGTCGGGCTATGTATGTACCCCATAGGTAACCTTGTAAAGGTGTACTGACGTCCGCTCCAAGAAAATGCAAACTGCTCTTGGCACTCTTGAGCAATTGTCACAGAGAAAAATGCATTGGCTAAATCTACCACTGCATACCAAGTCCCCTCAAACTTTTGGACATTCTCAATCAAGGTAATGGCATCTGGGACCGCAGGCACTAAGGGAGGAGTGTGTTTATTCAACTCACGGTAATCCACCGTCATCCTCCAAGACCCATCCCCTTTTTTGATAGGCCAGAGAGGATTTTTCCATGCGGTAGTGATAGGGCGTAACACACCCGCCTCCACATACCCTTTGATGGTGTCTGAAATGTCCTTGTGCCCCCCAGGAATGCGGTATTGCTTCATTGCTACCCGCTTGGTTGCCACATGCACTTGCACTGGGGGCATCTTCAATTTGCCTACGGTAATGGGTGTGCAGGTCAATGCACTCACCCCAAACTGGTACGTTTTACCTCCCAGTCCCAAAGTCAACCCTTCCAGAATGTCAAAGCCAATTATGTACTCAGGTATCGGGACAATCAACACTTGGTATTTCTGACTATTCAAATTGCCTATTTTCATCTCAACTTCAAATTGTACTGCGGGGGTCTCCTTTCCCCCGATACCTGTAATAGTAAATTGTCTGCCTTTGAATCGTGCTGGATTGCCATGAATCAGAGAGTCCTCCGCCCTGGTGTCTATCAATGCTCGCACCCCTTGCGTATTTCCTGGCCCCCAAAAAATCTTAACATTAACATGGGGCTGCCTATCAACTTTTATGCAAGCAGACGCTGCCGGAGCTTGGCCGTAACCCTAGTCAAATTTTGAATGAGTGTGACTTGACTCTGCCTCTAGCATTGCACTCACCACCTTCCTCAAATCAGCGTATGTTGGCTGGTACGGGGAAGGTGTCCCCATAGACCCTTCTTCTTGTTCTTCCTCAGGAGGAGCAGAAGGTGAGGTGTCCCCCTGTGGCTTGGTTACTACCTGTTTCTTAACCTGTTTATAGCGCTCTTTGGCTGCAAGCCCTCTCTTTTTGTATAATTCATACATTACCCTAATTTCAATGCCATCAATTTCTTCTCGTGGCACACCATCTTTTAACAAAGCCAAAAACATGTCCTTTCTGGACACTCGGGAGTCTCTACTATTTTGCCTCCTGCCTTCAGTTCTTCTCTCACTACGCCCCTCTCTCTCCCGTGGCTTGTCATCACTCTTGTCCCACTCTCCTAAATCTGCCAGTTGCCGAATGGCATCCACTACCTCATCAGTGGGTTTGCCTGTCATACCTACGAGCAAAGTCATAATGACACTTTTGTATGCAGGTGGTGCAGTTCTGATCACCATATTTCTAGTTGAAACTGAGAGCGGCACGGCCCCCATGTGTCCTGGAGCATCTACGTGAATTGCCTCTTTCATAGCATGCTCTCTGACCTTTTGAATTGCCTCTTTCAAAGTATACCACTTTGTTTCCTCGCTAGGCCAATCTGTGGTAATGGGGTATTTACGATTTAAATGCTTGGGAGGCTAGGTGCAACAAAGACACCTGTGAATCCTGACCATTCTCCTCAGGGGGCGGCCCTGCCCTTAAGACCTCCTGTACATTGGTGTCAGTTGACAAGGGTAGAAAATGCGGTGAGTCCGTGGAATCTACCAACAACCCCGCGGCGCCCCCATCTAGCAACCTCACCATCCATGTCAATAAAGGTTCCCCTGATTTTTGCCTCAAATGGGTAATCATTTCCCCAACCTCCTGCTGGGTGTAATCCTCCAGCGTGATTAAATCCACAACCCCGCCCGCCGGATTCTGCAGGTGTGGCCTGGCTCGCCGTCTTCTAACTGGCTTAGCCACCACTGTCTTCTGCTTAAATTCTGTTTTGGGATCTGACTCATTTGCCGAACTGCTCTCTGGACTGGTTGAGTTAAAAATGTCACCATCCCAATTATCCGGATCCCAGTCCACACCGGCGGTAGCGATTACAGCTGCCATCTTTCTTTGGTTGACCCCTCCCCGTCTTTTCCTATACTTATACTGGGCTACTCTGACTGCTGCCCTCTCGGCCACGGCCTGGTATGTGTCGGCTTTATCTTTTAAAAGTTTCACTTGAATCTGCTGCATTAACGCAATCTGCCTTTTTGCAGCCAGCTCTCTTTCCAATCGCAAAATATCATTTTTCATTTCCAAATTCCTTTGATGTATTTTCCTATAGGCATGGAGGACCCGACCCGCCTACCCAGCGCAGTGCATTCCCTTCCCCTTTCCACTGAAACTTATTGTAAGCACAACATTACATCAGATGGATCAGCATCTCCCAATCCCTGATCCCATGTTTCACTTAGCCCCGCGCCGCATGCCCACACCTGGGCCAATTTATCCTATGGGCTCTTAGCCCAGCCTGGAATGATAACATCAGAACATTCACCGCCAGCGGGAACGCTCTTTTTCCTGAACAAACTATTCATCATTGTAATGATGTACAAAACCTCTTTATATATATATATTTTTCCTTTCCACACTGCAGTCACTCGTGCAGGCACGCACAGACCAAAAAAAAAAGAAAAACAGATTACCACAGTCCAACACTCGCTGCCAAATTACTTTCGCTTGCAATGTAAACAAAGCCTATCTTCGTTCAAACAGATTCTTTCATATTTGGAACAATTCATCACAAATACCCTGCTCACAGCACCAAAAATTATTGCTCGCCCAGAGTGCACGGACAGTCATTAATCACCAACGCAATTGCAGAGCCAATACTTTAAATGTAGGTAGACGACGCAATGACTTACAACCACACGCACGCTTAGAAAATAATGAGCACTTATATGGCTATTTATTGAAAGCTTGGAAGCAACAAGTGATAACACAGAAATAAATCACAGAAAAGACAGAGAATTCCAAAGAAAATACATCACCGTGGGCATAACTGAATCCCTCATCTCGCCAGAAGCAGCTGGAAGACCCTGATAACAGCCAGGCCGAGAACACAACAGCCCACAGGTATGCCGGACAAAGGCGTCCCCCTTGCGACTGAGGTCTTTGTACTTGTCCCGTCAGACCGTTGAGGGGTTCCGCATATATGCACTCCTCAAAAAGGGGTGGTAATTTCTCGAAACTTCTGGCAATGCACTTGCGCATTGGTGGGCAACCGTTGGTTGCCAGCTGGGTCAACCGACAGTAACCTCAAGGAGCAAAGCGCTTCCCTCCTCTCCTAAGAACAAACGCCACAGAAAACAGTCCCATAACTCATAACAAGACATAGCAAAACCAGCTTTCCCAGCAGAATGTCCTTGACTGCATACCAGGTTTGGAAAGCATATTTTCTTCAGCAAAGTAAATTCAGCTCTCAGCAAAGTAAGTACAGCTTTTCACTGAGGCATGGAGTAAATATCCATTATAGCTCTGAGTGCACCCAGAATACACTGCGCACCAGCGGCATGTTTTAGCTGAAGCATGATAGAGGTCTGAGCCCGACAGAGGGAGACCTACGTGAACTTTGTTGTGGAGCGTCTGAGCCTGACAGAGAGGGACCTACGTGAACATTTTGTTGAAACATTATTTGGAAGTCAAGAAAAAAGTCTTTAACTTGGAAGGCTAGCCGGGCCTCAACCCGCGTTGTGGAATTGTTTATTGTGTTGAAAGCTGAGCCAGAGTGTGTCATAATGCCTACAGGGACAGCCTTATTCTGTGAGGACTAACGTTGGGAGAAGAGCTGGTTCAACCACATTTATTCTTTTGAACACACATTTTTCCTTTTCATACATTTCTTCTTTATACACTTTTTGTACAAGAGATAAGGCAGGCATAGGTTTTGTTAGCATAGCCCATTTTGATTTGACGGCCTCCAATAGGACTGTTTTGTTTATCGTTTGATGGTCGAGACTACTCCATTTTAGTTATAGGGCATCGTAGGAGTTTTTCCAGCGCCAACAACTTCAATAAAGGTTTCATAAATTGTACCCATTGTACCCATTGTGTCAGTGTCATACTTGTGATACCTTACCTCCCCTACAGAAGGGGGATGGGAAAGTGTATTGATGCTGGATGCCAGGCTCTGCTATTGCAGATGTTGGGGCCTGGACTTTCTAGGCATCAATCCTAAGGTGGCAGCGGTTCAGTGCTGGTTCTCACATACTACCTACATATTACGCACTGTTGTATTTCCCTCACACCTGAAGTGCACCCCCCTCTGCAGGGTCCCCTCAAGACACCTAACCACCTATTCTCTAACAGCCTATCCCACCAATATGTCAACTATCTGCTCACCTGCTTGGGCATACTGCCCTGGGGTACATGTAAGATAAATGCACCCTCCATCACCTGATGAATCGACCCATTGCTCTGTGTAATTTTCTAGGTCTGGTGGGGGTGTTGTTACTGTCCCTGGGGAGGGGGGTGGGTCTATGGATATCTCTATTCTCACCATAGCAGGTTTCTTTGGGTCGTCTGTTTGGGCCAACCCATTTTTGTCCCACGAGGTGCACCACTTGCCCCAATTGAAACCATCATCATCACACTATTTGGGAGGGTCTTTACGCTGCATTGAAGGATCATCTGGGATATGCAGAACATCACCAACAGGAGTACTACGATAGGGACCCACATCTTCACCAGTGCTCACAATCATGATGGTTCCCATGTAAACATTGTATCAAACCGTCCGCTTCAACTCCTCCTTCACTTTCAATGGCAGTATTGTGTAGGGCCCCTATGATGTGTAACAGGGACCAATTTTCTGCATCATTTGGGGTATGTAGGTGCAAATGGACAGTCCAATTTGTTTATATACCCCCTGTTAGGCAAGCATTGATGCAGCCACACTGTGTGAGACTACACAACACTTATCTGCTTGGTATTAGGTAACCCACCTTTTGGTATAGGTCTGTACTACACACGTTGATAGTGTGACTGAGCACCCAAGCCTCTCAAGAGGGGTAAATGTGAGCTGTAGAGCTGTATGAAATCTGTAAATACAAGTAGCCAAGTAACACTTACACTTAAGGTTTCAGTTATAGTTATTTATTTATACATCAATTTATACATCAATATTTAAATAAGTGTTCTTGTAAGGCAATTCATGTAACAATGTGAATACACTTTAAAATTACTTTTCAGAATCAGAACAAGTTAGTGGAGAATCTTTGGCTATGCGTCTTATACAATTCCTACACCCAGTGGTGACTTCAATCACAAGGACATTAATGGAAGTTATATATCACACTAGTTATACTTTGCAATTTCTGAGGTTACAGAAAGGATTAGTTTAGGGAAGGAAAAGGTTAAACAGGGTCTCAGTAATTGTGAGGACAACTAAATCTTCCAATGAAATCTAGACAACCCTTTATAGACTGGAGCGGGGTATCTATACTCCTGCTCTCTGTATGGCAGAGTAGAGGCACAGAACACCCCAGCCAAGATTCTCTATTTGGTTACGTTGGACGAGCAATCAAGGCATAAGCTCTAAGGAGGTGATGCAGGCTGGTTCTTAAGTACAGTGTAGTCCCCAGGCACCCACAAAGGAATGTCCACACACTATGTTAGTGATAACACAGTTCTTTATATAAATAAGGTTTTGATTATGTACACATACAATAACACACTTTGTACTGAGGCAATTCTAAAATGATAAATATATACAGTTTCTATGTGGTACCACAATTACTCCTTTGATTCCATTTAAATGCATTAACTGTAGACAGTTTTAAGTGGCATAGAAATCAATTAATAAATTGAGCCAACAATAGGCTTGAGGAGGAAAACAAGCTGGTTAAGCAATTGGCAGAATACTGGGCCCCTACCACTAGGCACAGTTCTGTATGAGTATCCCCCCACCTGGGCAACCTGTAAAATAAAGATATAACACAAGCCCAGTCCATATATTGTCTATTAAGAGTCTTATTTCCTTCTATAATTGCTCTACCACCTGAATGTACCTGGAATAGCAGACATCAGCGTCGGGTCGTCGAAGGATCCTTCTTAAGTGAACTCCCTTTAAAACAGGAGCAATGGATCATCAAGATCCCACGAAGAAAAGGTGAACAAATGTGTCGATAGTTTGTTGCCACAAAGAGTCACTGAAGAACTTTGGCCCAGCAAGGGCGTTGGGTCGTCGGTGTCTTTGTGGTCTTCGGGTGGCGGTAAACCCACCGGCAGATATTCCTCAGTTCGTCGGTGGCCTTGAGACTTTCTCTGGCAGGACAAAGCGGTCGGCGGTGATGGATAAGGGAGTCCTTGATTCAAATGTCTTAGGCAGTGGAGTGCTGCGGCTCCGGTCGGCACCGGCAGTCGGCAATGGTGATGGACTTCAAGTTCCGGGTGCTTCACTTTGGATTCCTCGGCAGTGCCCTTCTACGGTCGGCAGCATTTTGAGAGTCTGACTTCAGGGGAGCTTTGGCAAAGATCAGTTGGTGCACAATGGTCCCTCGTAGCTCAGGAAGAGGTCTCCCAGCAAGGTCCTCTCTTGGATCAGTCATTGGCAGACCCAACAGCTTTCAGATTGGTGAAGGAAAGCAGCAGCAATTCTTCTTCTTCCAGCAGACTTCAAGGATAAGCATCTTAAAGTTTCAACTTCAGCTTCTGAACAATTTCCATACATTTCCATCAGTGAGTGGTCCCTAGATGTACTGTTTGGTCTCTCATGCATTTGGTCTCTCATTCACTCCGCTGGATCACACTCAGTCAACCAATCATCCAGAAGGGCATTCATGCAGGCAGGCAGCAAATCAGGCTCACTGTGTATTCAGGCAATTCTTCGCCTTCCAGACACTCACAACAAGGAATGTGTATTGGGACAAGTACCCAGCCATTCAGCACTCCACACTGCATTCATACCAGTTTCGGGTAGGGCTGTCTCATTCATTGTGTTACATGCCAGAAACCAGACACCCCTAACATGAAGTGCATATTGGTCATACACTCCAATCACCCAGGTCCCACACCAAGGGCGTACCTACAACATACAGTCACTGGGAAGGCTCCAGCCAGTCTGGCCTGGACTTCCCCACAATACCATTTATGGAACTTAAACCCAACAGCCAGTCTGGGGGAAGGGACAGAGCCAGGGCTTCCTGGAACTTCGGGAAAACAAGGTAACAGGCAATAGAAAGCAAGAGGCCACAGGGGCCATCTTGTCTTCTATCAGGAATCAACTGATTCTAATGGCAGGGCCTGGGTATCCCAAAATGGAGGATACTCAGAGCACCTGTCATATTCAGCATGGAGCTGCCACCAGCCCATTCCCTGCTCTGTGGGCTACACACAGGTGCCCAAAAACATACACTAGGGGTACAGGGTTTTACCCCCACCCATGTGTGCCATAAGGGTATCCCAAGGGTCTGTTCACCACTACCAAAAAGAGGAAGAGCTGCACTGCCAGGAGTCCCGCATGGACCCGTGTGCAGAAAATAACACAGAGCACACATGATAAAAGGACTACAGGACAAGGACATGGAATCCCTGTCCCTCCAATGCATTGCTAGCATAATACCCTTTCCCAGCAGTAACAGTCTACAACAAGTTACCACCTATGAAGGGCAAACAATATCAAAGTCAATGGACTAGAAGAGTCTTCAGGGAGTCAGGACAGCCAAAGTAAATTTGAAACAGTCTATGGAGCTGGGACACTTCTTAGAATCAACGTCTTGTACAAAGTTAGAGTGTGTGTTAGAAAATCACTTTCAGGGTCACACACTGTTAAGCCTGTGAGAAACAGAGTTGTAATCAACTCTAAAAGTGAGCCAATGCAATTCCCAACTGAGAAAATCACAGCTAAAAAGGTAATAAGGTAAGTACCCCAAACCTAAACAATATCTCTGGTTTGGAGAAGAGTGGTCCAGCTGGATTCTGTCTTGCTGCAGCATTGCAGACCCGTGTTCCTGAGCCTCCGTCATAGGGACAAGAGGGAGGACATCTGGAGGGCTCCTGCGGCTGCACTAGGGAGGTCATCGGCAGCTACAGGCTCTTTCGGTTGAGCTGCACTTCCTGGTTTCAGCGCTTAGCAAACAGCACTGTCGTGGATGTCGGATACCGGTTGGGGTTCCTTCACTCCTTGGGTCCTGCACTCTGGTGAGGGGACTCAGGATCTGGTTGACCTGCTTCGAGAGGGCCATTAGGAGCTTCTAGACAGATTTGTTACTTCATCAGACATTTCACTTGACTATGGATTATTCAACCCCTGGCATTCAGTCCTTACAGCAATTAAGAAGCACAGTCAGTCAGGGAAGATGGTCTAGTTGAGTTTTTCTCGGGGTTAGTTGGTCCCACTAACCCAAGCGGAGAAGTTGTCGCTTCTGGAGCTTCTCTGAAGAATTGAAAAAGGAGTTTCAGTACAGCAGCAGGGCACCACCGGGCAATTCAAAGGCCCAGGAGAATGCAGCAAGCTTCACTTACAGTTTCTTCATTGCGTGTTACTACTAGTGGTCGATTCTGCCTCTAATCCCAAAACTCTCACCTTTTAAGCAGGTAGCTCCCATTCATGCATAGTCTAGAATGTCACTCACACAGCAGGGTGGATGTCCTGAAATGACAACCATCCAGACAATCAGGACTGGTTGCATTCAGGCATTCCTAGAGACAAAGGACAGAGTAGTTTCGGGACCCTCCCTCACATCCTGTTCTTCCAGACATACTGGAGCCAGAGGCGGGCTTCAGGGCTGAAGCCTGCCAAAGACAAGACAAACAAAGGGCTCAAATCTGTTTTGACACACAGAGTAAAACCCAAGGAAGACGTCACAAACAGAAAAGGGCACAAAAACAAGACAGGGGCCATTTTGACAAAATGGCCACAGGAGTGCTGTACTGCAGCTGAGTGTTCAGCCTGTGGTAGAAAAGCACAATGGTAGGAAAAATTAAACCACTGCCACCAGCCATTTAATGTAGCGAGGGTAACATGAACATGTTACATGAGAGAGTAGGATAATGGGCTCCTAGGTAACCCCCCCCCCAGCACTCCACATACAATGGTGTGTGCTGGACCTACAGAGAGAAAAGGTAAGTGAAGTCAATTTCACTTTACGGTAGTTCACCCAAGAAAAGTTATGTAAACCTTATGAGAAATCTAAAGGGATTCCTCTGTGACTTTGCACTGAATGTGCTGTGTGTCACCATACAAAAGTAAATGCCTATGGAGTTTTTCAGACTCCACAAACAGTAGAAACACAAAATCCAAATCAGGTAGAAACACATGAGAGAGTGACAACAATGTCTCACTCACTCCAGGGTTAAAATTAAAAAGTCTTAGGGTCCAAGGGCTGGGGGTCTCTAAGGTTGAAGGGAATTAGCACAGAAATGAGAATTCTCCCCAACAACCCGCTTCCATGGGCATTAATAGGTCCAAAACATAGCGAGTTTGGATCATGATCAGCCTGATGGCCTGCATTTCATACTTGATCACATTCTGTCCTTTTTCTGTACCGTTCACCAATTGAATCATTTCCCACCTCACTATCTGGAGCCATTTCGAATTTGCTGCAGCCTGGACCTCTGGTAACAAGATCAATGCAAATAAGACCTCAGTTTTGGTATACAGCTGATATTTGTCAGGTATTTCTTTCAATTGCTTGGAAGAATCCTCATATAGATAATTCGATTCTGTCTTTGCAGTGACTGCTTCTTTCTTTTTGTCTGTGGTGACAGGGATGGGGTTTTCTTTGACTGGGCTGCAAAAGAAGCGTGTGCTATCATAATTTGTGTTTCAGTTACTACAGTTATGGTGGAATTTACCATTGCCAACAAGCATGTGCCCCTCCATGATGGTGGGAGGTACAAGTACGCCTGCTGGGCCCACACCCAGCACATATCTATCAATGCTGCGGTGCCTTTGTTTATGTAGAGTCTTACTGCACCTATTATTGGTCCCCACTGGAACGCTGCCCAACCCTTGAAAAGACAGTCAATATTCTTCTGGTGCTTGCACTTTCACAGTGGTTTCTCTAGTTTCAATCCAGGTCAGCTTTGGCATATATGTGTCCCATATTGTGGTGAACTTATTGTTCACATCCCATATTACCTCTTCACCATACACCACCAGTCCCTCCACTGAGCAGCTCACTACTGCTTCTTGCCATCTGTCTTATACGAATAGTAGACTATCCATGTTCAGAAGTGGGGGTGATTTACATGGTGGATTTTTGGCATTCTTGGTGCATTTTGCTTCATCTCTGTCATCACCACAAGTCGTATTTTGTGCCCCTGGAACAAACTGCAAACCTGACATAGCACTAGATGGGCTAAACACTGAGCTTCTAATGACAATGTTTCTTGGGGTACTAACATTTTGGGTGCTCCTGACGCATGAGGGATCAAGGAGCAGACATAGCAGCTTCCATTTGACCTCTGTTTGCCCACTGAGCAAATGTGGCTATACCACATATTGTTGAATTATAACTGATCTACATCTACCATTGTATCTAATCCACGTCCTTTATATTCTTCATATCCTCTTCTTTCATCCACCCCCTCTTTACTCTGCCTGACCATTTCCATGTAATTGTGCTGGTCACTTGGGTTGTCTGTAAATCCATAAGATCATCTGTATAACCGTCAGTTTGCATGACCTCTTCCCCAAATAAGCTCCCTCCCATGTTCACACACCCACCCCTAACGCACACCACTTTATATGCCTCAACCTTATTAAATTGCTACTTATATAAATGCTATCTGGTAAAAGAGAATCAAAATCTAAACATATCAATATTTACATTATCCAATGACAGTGGTCAAAATGCTGTGCTTGAGTTGAATATTGAAATATCTGTGCCTCCTGGAAAGTACTATATAGATGTAACAGTGCAGTGATAAGAGCATTGAAACAGGCACACAAAAATGTTTAGCAGCTAAACCTCTGAAAAGGATGATCAATGAAGTTGGTGTTTTGTTGAGTGCAGAGAGGAGGTAGAATAATTGAACAAAAACCACAAAATATGCATGCAGATCTATATATTGGTAAGGGTAAAAACTCTACAACATACTTAAAAGTTATGGCCTGCAACAAACCCTGCTTTTCAATTTTATTAAAAGAAAATTGATCATGTCATAATGGAAGGTGGTGATGCTGTTTCAGACACATGAAATGCGGTTTGGTGGGACCATCGGACATCTAAGAGATGTACCCAATGCCGCAGTTCCTTTACCTTGACTGCAAATGGAGTGGCGTACACTACTGTAAATGGACCATTATACATTGGCTTGTTCTACTTGCAGACAAAGTTCTGAACATATACACGGTCACTGAGGCTGATGGTAGGCATGGTGAGCTTGCAGTTTCAGTTGCTGCACTTGGGTTATATTCTGATAAATTCATCCCCCAAGATAAATGCAGCCTGCGATCATTAGAGGCACACCTAACTGGAGATACCGGCATGTGCATAGTCTCCCCATCACTATTTCATGTGGGGACAAATAATGATCCTAACAGGGTTGCCTCTGCATGCTGAAAAGTGCCAAGGGCAAAAAGTGGATGCAATTCTTCTTGAAGATAACACACAATTTTGAAATTTTGGCCTTTAAGAGGCCGTTCAGCTGTTTAACCACACCGTTTGTTTGAGCATGGTAGATGGAACACAGTTTATGTTTGATGCCTAATATATCTGTGATTTCTTTAAACAGCCTGTTGAAGAAGTGTGTGCCATTGTCTGACCTTAATACTTTGCACACTCCCCATCGGGGAAACACTTTTCTTACTAGAACTTTGGCTGCAAACTTTCATCTCGATGTGTACAAGGACCAACCTCAACCCAACGGGAGAAGGGGCACACAACAACGATTAAGTATCGAAATGTGTTGACCCTGGGACATTACTGCCCATGAGTTTCCTGCACATTATATGAATTTTGGAGATGCAGCCATCTATATATATATTCAGTGAAAAAAACTTTGTTAAAGGGACGTTATGGTTAAGTTGCGCTACTAAAAACCTATGAAATTCAGTGAAAAAACTTTGTTAAGGGACGTTATGGTTCCAAGTAAAACCGAAAAACCCTTGAAATTCGTCAGTTATGGTAAGCTAAGCAACCCTAACTCGCCCCACCACCGTGCACTGCTAAGACTAACACCCAGGACATCAAAGATGACATCACAAATGTCATTGATGACATCACTGATGACATCACATGTGTATGTACTTCTCATGAAATATGTGTAGAAGGGATTCTTATTATGTTGCGAAAAAAGTGTCAAGAATCATTGCAAGAAATATACCCTAATAAGTGCATTGAACGATGCATTGATATAAATAGCATCCTATTATGGGGTTCTATCTAGTATACTAAGCTACTCATACAGTAACAACATTGTGTGCAGCGTACAAGATGAAGGTATGATATTCGTAATGTTAATATGTTGAATAATGAAATGATAATTGTTTTCTTAATAGATTTTTGTATACTGTGAAATATGTAATAAGTAGCTAATGAAACCCATGTATTACATAATTGCGTTACTATAGACAAAACACAAAGACACAAGAACACATACCAATATGGGTATATACAGGGAAAGTGAAGTTAGCAAAAAAGCACAAGTAGTAGCAGAAATGGCCATGCACCCAAGACTCTATGCCCTGGCAACAACCACCGCAGCATATCACATCCATAGAGTCAAACATTTCAACTATGATCTATGGGAAACTTTTAATGTCCGCGAACAATGTGAGTGTTCTTAGAACACTTTGAACTTGCCAGCGAACAATACGGACACCGTTTTCAGGACACCCCCTACGAACATTTCAGAACAACGCGATAGTTCTTAGAACACTTTCAACTTAACAACAAACAATACGGACAGCGTCCTAAGGACACCCCCTACGAACATTCCAGGACACCGGGAGTGTTCTCAAAAACGTCTTCAGAACACCCCCATTTTGTTTATTTGCGAACATTTCAGGATACCGCGGGTGTTCTTAGAACACATTCAACTTGACAGAGAACAATACGGACAGCGTCCTCAGGACACCCCCTACGAACACTCCCCGGACACCACGAGTGTTCTTAGAAGCGTCTTCAGAACACCACCATCTTGTTTATTTGCGAACATTTCAGGACACCGCGAGTGTTCTTAGGACACATTCAACTTGACTGAGAACAATACGGACAGCGTCCTCAGGACACCCCCTACGAACATTCCAGGACACCGGGAGTGTTCTTAGAAGCTTCTTCAGAACACCACCATCTTGTTTATTTGCGAACATTTCAGGACACCGCAAGTGTTCTTAGGACACATTCAACTTGACAGAGAACCATACATTTGTTTTTCACCCAAAGTTATAAGCAAATATGAATGTGATATGCTGCGGTGGTTGTTGCCGGGGCATACAGTCTTGGGCGCATGGCCAAATGGCCATGCGCCCAAGACTCTATGCCCTGGCAACAACCACTGCAGCATATCACATCCATAGAGTGAAACATTTCAACTATGATCTATAGGAAACCTTTAATGTCCGCAAACAATGTGAGTGTTCTTAGAACACTTTGAACTTGCCAGCGAACAATACGGACACCGTTTTCAGGACACCCCCTACGAACATTTCAGAACAACGCAATAGTTCTTAGACCACTTTCAACTTAACAACGAACAATACGGACAGCGTCCTAAGGACACCCCCTACGAACATTCCAGGACACCGGGAGTGTTCTCAAAAACGTCTTCAGAACACCCCCATTTTGTTTATTTGCGAACATTTCAGGACACCGCGGGTGTTCTTAGAACACATTCAACTTGACAGAGAACAATACGGACAGCGTCCTCAGGACACCCCCTATGAACACTCCCCAGACACCGCGAGTGTTCTTAGAAGCGTCTTCAGAACACCACCATCTTGTTTATTTGTGAACATTTCAGGACACCGCGAGTGTTCTTAGGACACATTCAACTTGACAGAGAACAATACGGACAGTGTCCTCAGGACACCCCCTACGAACATTCCAGGACACCGGGAGTGTTCTTAGAAGCTTCTTCAGAACACCACCATCTTGTTTATTTGCGAACATTTCAGGACACCGCGAGTGTTCTTAGGACACATTCAACTTGACAGAGAACAATACGGACAGCGTCCTCAGGACACCTCCTACGAACACTCCCCGGACACCGCGAGTGTTCTTAGAAGCGTCATCAGAACACCACCATCTTGTTTATTTGCGAACATTTCAGGACACCGCGAGTGTTCTTAGGACACATTCAACTTGACAGAGAACAATACGGACAGCGTCCTCAGGACACCCCCTACGAACACTCCCCGGACACCGCGAGTGTTCTTAGAAGCGTCTTCAGAACACCCCATTTTGTTTATTTGTGAACATTTCAGGACACCGCGGGTGTTCTTAGAACACATTCAACTTGACAGAGAACAATACGGAGAGCGTCCTCAGGACACCCCCTACGAACATTTCAGGACACCGGGAGTGTTCTCAAAAACGTCTTCAGAACACCCCCATTTTGTTTATTTGCGAACATTTCAGGACACCACGGGTGTTCTTAGAACACATTCAACTTGACAGAGAACAATACGGACAGCGTCCTCAGCACACCCCCTACGAACACTCCCCGGACACCGCGAGTGTTCTTAGAAGCGTCTTCAGAACACCCCCATTTTGTTTATTTGCGAACATTTCAGGACACCGCGAGTGTTCTTAGGACACATTCAACTTGACAGAGAACAATACGGACAGCGTCCTCAGGACACCCCCTACGAACACTCCCCGGACACCGCAAGTGTTCTTAGAAGCGTCTTCAGAACACCCCCATTTTGTTTATTTGCGAACATTTCAGGACACCGCGGGTGTTCTTAGAACACATTCAACTTGACAGAGAACAATACGGACAGCGTCCTCAGGACACCCCCTACGAACATTTCAGGACACCGGGAGTGTTCTCAAAAACATCTTCAGAACACCCCCATTTTGTTTATTTGCGAACATTTCAGGACACCACGGGTGTTCTCAGAACACATTCAACTTGACAGAGAACAATACGGACAGCGTCCTCAGGACACCCCCTACGAACACTCCCCGGACACCGCGAGTGTTCTTAGAACAGTTTCACTTTTCTTGCGAACAAAACGGACACATATTGAGTCCTTAGAACACCCCCCAGTCAGTTTATTTAGAACATTTCAGAACACCCGTGATGTCCGCAAACAAATCGAACACAAAAAGAACGTCTAACACATAAAAAACACAACTTTCATCCTATCTCATACACTCCCACCCTCCCCCAACACTCCTACACACCAACACACTCTACTAAATACACATTTTGAACAAAGTTTCACCGCGCTGTCCGCGGACGTCCGCGAATCCAAGATGGCGGGCGCTACCAAAAATTTTACGCGCTTCACGCTCCACGCCGTCCAATTAGCGAACACGTTGCATGTCCGCGAACATCACGCAAGACGATTGGCCAATCAGGACACTGTCCGCGGAGCGAACAGGGAAGTGTGTCCGCGAACCGAACACAGATATCACTAATTTTTTTTTACCTACTTTTTGGTCATTTTTAAAAAAACTACTGGACGGATTTTCGCCAAATTTGCAAAAGCACGCTTTCGGGACCAAGCCGCTGCTCCTGGTCCGAATTTGGTGGAAATCCGTCCAGCGGTCTGGGCTGTAGGCACGAGCACATTTTTTTTCCCATTCAGTCTATGGGAAAAAAAAAGTTTTGGGACCCCCCCTATAACTTTGTCCCCCCTGGACGAATCCTCACCAAACTTTGCAAAAAAATTCAGAGTGACCCAAATACTTTTTTTGCAAAGTTTGGTGAGGATCCGTCCAGGGAGAGCGAAGTTATAAGCCACCCAAAAAGTGCTCTTCCTATGGAAACAGCAACTTAACCATAACTACATGGCCACTACCGTGGCCATGTAATATATATAGATATATATATCACCATTCCAGCACAGTAGTCCAATTGTTGTCTTATTCCATAAACACTATATGGGTTGTCAGGATTGTTTGTTGCGTTTCTTTGAAGTACTAACATTTGCAAACACAATTGGTCTGTACTGTGTAAGTAAATGTTGTCAACTATTGGTGGTAATTGAAATAGAATATTCATTGCCACATTTGCGTAGCAACTTACACCAATTACATTTGAAAGTGTAAATGGACCGGGCAGTTCCGTATCTGAGTGCTTTTTTTGGAGTTTGTTTTCCTTCTTTGAAGAAGTACCTGGTTTACTTTCCCTAATAGGTTCTTTTTTGATTGTGGTACTTGATGAAGTATTAGTTTCTTTTAATCTCTTTGGAGGATTTGCAGTGACATCCTGTTGCATTTCGGTTTCCATTAGTTTTCTTTTAGAACATTTTACTTTTTGTGGAATAGGATATGTTTTTAGATGGGGAGTGTATAGTGAACAAAGTCTATTGTATTCTGAAATGCAAGGAATATCAGCTTTTACTTTACTTGCATCAAAGTTGATTAGAAATAGACCGTCAAGTGTACGTAAGCGTGATAGTGCTACGTAGCTCATGCCTTCTTTAAGGACTGTGTTTCCAATGTCCATCAATGCTTTGTCTAGGGTAAGACCTTGTGATTTATGAATGGTGACTGCGTATGCAAGAGTTAGAGAAAATTGTTCTCTTCATACATACATGTCTTTGAAGAGAAGGAATCGAGCTGTTGAGCATCCTATCCTTTTCACTTCAGAAAGTTTGTCAAAGAGAATATTGACAAACTGAATGTTGTTGTCACGTGGGTATGTTTGAAAGCCAACAACTGTACCCAGTGCTCCATTAACTAGTCCTTGGTCCACGTCAAGGTTACGTTTAAGCATTACTCTGCAATTTAAGGATAATTTTAATATTTTTTCCAATCCAGCTGTGTTGGAGATTGAATTTTCTAAACTATTTAGTCTGGTTGTGGCTTGTTCACACATGGGTAGTGTCATACCATGTATGTCTAGTTTGACTCTGGCGCTAATTTCAATTATTGGTTGCATTTCGTTTTTTAACATTGTTTCATTGAATTTGAAACAGCTTGCAAGAGTTGGCATTAAGGCCATACAATTGACATTTTTGTGGGCTAATTGTTCCATAACATCCGTAGCACATGCATTATGGCCATAAAGTGCATGAATGTGCCAGGTTTTCAATATTGCTTGTGCTTCTTGTGATAATATACCAACTCTAATACTTTTTAAGATGTTCGTATAAGTGAGATCTGCAGATTGACGCATGTTTTCTGTTAATTCTCTGTATTGGAAATGTTGCCAAAGGTTGACATTTCCAATGCTGCCAACAGTTTTACGGCAGAGTTTGTGTCCTTTGGTTTTTAAAATAGGGTCACCTTTCACTGGTGTCAATTGAAGAAGATCTCCAAAAACAATAATGTGTTTTCCTCCAAAGAGCTCTTCATAGTTTGTTTTGAGTACTTCTTGTAATCTGAGGTGAATCAAGGCCAACATTAGGTTAGAGACCATGCTCACCTCATCTATTAGTAGCATTTTCATTTGTTTTAATACTCTGCGTAGTTCCACTGCAGCTTCTTTCGAAAGTTTGTAATAGTCTCATTTGTTTTGGTGTTCTACTGGCAGGAATAGTAATCAGTGTAAAGTGACACTGCCTATGTTGTAGGCAGCTAAACCTGTGGGGGCAGTGACAACAGCTGAAAGTTTGTTGTTTGTCAATTGTTGAAGGAATTTACTGATGATTTTGATTAAGAATGTTTTGCCAGAACCAGCTTCACCACTGACTTACAGTAGTATAGGTTTGTAATTTTGGCAGGTGCATTCTTTGTTTTCATGTTGTACACCATGTGCAATTTCTTTTGTTACTTCTTCAAAAATGTTACGTTTTTCATTGTTTAGTTTTGATTGTAGTATAGTTAAGTCTTCTTTATCTTCCTACTGACACATGGTGTTTTCTACTTCTGTCATGGCTAATTCTGCCTCATTTGTTATTAGTAGCTCTCCCAGTGGTTCTTGGCTTCCTGTTACAGAAGGTTGATTACTGTCAGGAGTGTCCTTATCTAGTTGGGCCTGCAGTTCTCATTCGTGTTGCTGTTCATTGTGCAACATTGTTTTGTACTGTGCAAAGTTTACATCAGTTATAGTGCTTTCATTTGCTTTGAAAGTGTCTTCATAGGAGTCATAATTATCTAGTATTTCTTATTCTTTTCTCCATGGTTTAAAGAGTAGTAGCAGGGACATGTAATATAGTTCTTTATGTTGAGGAGTCTTTAATGACAATTTGATACGATTCATTAAATTTGGTTTGGTGAGTTTTACTAAGCTGCCTTCACAATTTGTCACTCTGTATCTACCTTTTTTTTCATCAGGTTTTATATTATTTTTGTATGTGAAGTTTTGGGCTACGTGGTATAAACACATGGTTTCCAAAGTGGTACTTATGTTTGGGTAGTATGTGTGCAAATTGTTTTTTTAAAATGTATTGGCTGTTGAGATCATGTTTGGCTATTGTTTCTATATTTTCATATGATTTTAGAACTCTTTTTCTAGATTTAGCAGGACCAAGACTTAGCCATACTATATTTTCAGATTTTCTATGCAAAGCAGTACCAGTTAAACGATCTGCTGCTTCATAGGAGCCACATTCTCTATGGGAGAGCATTTTTATGCCCAAGCTGTATAATTTTTGAGACAGTGGGCCTCATTACAACCCAGGCGTTAAGGGGTTAACGGCGCCGTAAAAGTTGTTGGCCTGATT
The DNA here is from genome assembly GCF_040938575.1 of Ambystoma mexicanum. NCBI lineage: Eukaryota > Metazoa > Chordata > Amphibia > Caudata > Ambystomatidae > Ambystoma > Ambystoma mexicanum. The sequence continues at coordinate 518,654,691 of NC_090930.1, read as the reverse complement.
ACGAGGTCCCTTTGCGGGTTGCACTTTAACCAACCCGCAAAGGGACCTAGGAGCTAAGTACGGCACCGTAATTTACAGTGCCGTAATTAGCGCCTTCCCCATTCCCATTGAGCCCTGTGGGGGCAAAAATGGGAATGGGGAAGGGCCCATGGTGAATGGGGAATTACCGCCCCGCCAACCTTGGAATGGGGCGGTAATTCCGCCATTCACCATGGCGGAGTGGTCATTTACCGGCGTCAACCATGGCGCTAATAGCGATATGGTTAACGCCAGGGTCGTAATGAGGCCCAGTGTTTTGTCTGATGACAGGTCATTCCAGAGGTCTTGTAGCAATGTTTTTTCTGCTTTGGTTAAGTATGCTGTTACATATCATGCAACCGTATTGGAATTGTCTGCAATGTACTGCACATCTATGTTTGCATTCCATAAGTGGGCAAGGATTGCATTGTAATCATTGATATATTTTTCTTCTTCTGTTCTTTTTATGTAATATGTATTTTTAGGTGATTTACCTTTAACACTATGTCTAACTGAAGACATGAAGTTGTTCACTTGACCTGTTTTTGTAATAGGTCTAGGAAACCAAAGTATTTCCCTTTGTTTTTGTATTTGCGACGACAATATTTACCACATTTGTGTCTTTGAAATTGTAAAATTTGTGCTTGAAGATCACTATTTGTTGCTTCTGATAGAATTTGACAAGTGACATATTTTTCAATAAATTGTAAAACAGTGGCGTCACTGTCTTGACCAAATTTAGGAGCATCTTTAATCCATAAAAGCATGTGGATATGTGGTGCTCCTCTGGCTTGGTATTCGTTTCTCCAAAAGAAGTGTTGCACTTCTCCAATGGGAGGAGCAGTTTTATTACAAATAAAGTGTAGCATAGCAATGAAGCGATGGTGAAAATATCTTGAAACATTAACAGGATCTAGAAAACTTCTCCAGGTGTTAGTATATCTATGTTTGTTTTGTTTTTGTTTGATATGCGTAGGAAATCATGTAAATCTTCCCATGCATATTCTGCACAACTTAATGTAACAAACCAAGTGGGTGGGCCAAGGTTTCTTATCATACAACGTACATCTCCGTGACGTCAAAACCAGTATTCTTTAGTATCATGCATACTTGCTAAAAGATTTGTAATATTTGATTGTAAAACCTCATTTTTTTTTGCACTTTTTGTAATAATTGTGTAGCTGACATATTTTGAAAGTGGGATCCTGATTTTAATGTGTGTGCAACTCCGTAACATAAAGTTGCTAGTTCACTTTCAAAGAGTAGGTGGAATATGTATTCCACGTTATGTCTAAATCTGGGATCTTCAGAATACATTCTTAATGAGCGATATTCTGATGCTGTTATTTGAATAGGTCTATCATCGTACCTTCCTCCTTTGCCAGTAGGAAAAAGTAGAGGAAAAGCACGTGCCTCTATACGCCTCTATACTTTTTTCCCATATGCTGATTGGTTATCCTTTTGTTTGATGCATTTTGTACTTTTCTAGTGCATCTTCTACGGTGTCATTAGAGTGCAATGGGTGAATTGTATAATGGTCTAAAGTATTGGATATTGTAGCAGGATCTAGGAGCTCAAATTGACCAGCTTCTTGTGTCTCTTGAATTATTTCAGTGGTATCCTTCAAGTTTTCTTCAATATTAATTTCTTTGTAGTATTCATTATTGTCTTTTAGATATTGCAAAGCTTGTCTAACTTTATGTAAATCTACCAGTTGTTGCCAATTGTTTTGTCTTTTGTAGGTACACCATTTACTAAGATAATTAAAGATTGCTCCATTGGACGTTGCACTCCTAGAGTGTGCACATTTTCTTTTAGCTCTAATGGTAAATACACTAGTTTTCCACGAATACCTTTCACTAATTCAGAGGGAGGTAATTTTGCTGTTTTTGTTTGAAGGCGTATTATTGCTTGAAAGGGGTGCACTGTGTGAATTATGATGCTCTCATATAAATTGAGTTGTTGTAGGGGTTTTGGTAGTGGAAATAATTCCAAATTATTTGTGATAGCACGTGAAGGAGTTTGGTTGTTGTCAAGTTTTGTAGTGCAGTAACTCCAAAGTATTAAGGGGTCATTTATTTCGTATTTGTTTTCTGCAATAAGGTAGAGAGCAAACCATTTAGAATCTTCATTGTCTTCTATTTTATATATTAGGTCTACAGTTTTTGTGTTACTTTTATAAAAAGTTCTACAGCAACATACACACACATGGTTTGGTACTTCAGCAGATGTACTTTTAAATGTCAGTATTTCTTTTTTGTATGTGTGTAGTAGAAGGTTGCCATGCATAGAATTGTTGCTAATTTGCTTTAAAGCTATTTCATTCTGTAAGTGGCTTTCACTTCCAAAATATTTTTTCTGGATATAGTCAATTTCTTCAAGTAGGTCTTTTACTGTACCATGTAGAAGAATGTTATTTAAATTGGCTAGTGCTAAAGCAGGACTTTTAGCATAGTACAGTTTTTAGACTAGATTTATTTTAGTTGAATGATGTGTTGATGTCATTTTGATATAATGGAAGGTGGTTTTGCAAGTAGGTCCTGAAATGCAGGCCAATGAATGTCCTTGTAGTCCTGTGTACTTGCGCACTGGACAGGTATCCATATTTTGCAGTAGTTTAATTTTCATTTTGTCTTTGCCTTTCACATATTGATTGAGGAATTGGCGTAAAGACTTGAAAGATTCTTTGGGAATGTTACACATTGATGTGTATGGCCATTTGTATACTAGACGTTCTGATTCAGTTGAATGGAGAGGTAATTCTAAGTTTTCTGGGGATATTTTTGTAAGCAGTATTTCTTGTTCCATTATGGTATTATTTACTTTTTCATAACCTTGTCCACTGCTATGTATGGCAATTGTATTTGTTTGCTTTTGTTTGTATGCTTCTTCATTAAAGTATGGTTCTGTGCTTGTAGTGTGACTCCATTCACCTCCACAGATACTTAAGAAGTTATTTCTGTTGACATTTCGTTTATTGAGAAGTCTTTTTGTAATTTAGTCATTCGTTTTGTTAGTGGTTTCATTTTGTTTACCACTAAAATAAATAACTGTCTTTTGAGAAGGATTGCACTGTCTATCAACGCTTCTAAGATTAATTTCCTACGATAGGTTTTAAGGGTTGAGTTTGATTTCTCTCCTGTTTTTATAAGATTTTGAAGGACTCTATGATGGAACATTTTTGCTAAAATACTTTTTTTGGTATGCTTAGTTTGCACTATATCAAGATTTATAGGAGCAGTAGAGGAGGCAACGTTTCTGTACTTGAAGTTTGTTTTGTTTCACTAAATGACTGTATTAGCTGTTTTGTTTTAACTTTTTTTTACAAATTCTGCTAGAGATGGATGCTTGTTTTGGACACTTCTATTTTCATTTGCTCTGTTTCTGCGTTGCTTTCTACTGACTTGATTTTTGGTAGGCATTCTTTAGGGTCTGTTGAAAAAATAAAGAAGGTATGGGTTGGGGTGTTCTTAATGTATGTGTGCTGTGTGCATGAGTGTGTGAGTAAGATAATAAAGATGTATGTAATGGTGTGTGATTGTGCATTGGGCAACTACAACTAGTTGGGATGGCTATTCTTGAATGTATGTGCTACTAAACTGGGGTTCAGATGATAATAGAAAGTAAGCTGGTGGTGTGGAGAAGTAGAAATAGTAAATCTAATGGTATACAATTAAAACAGTTGTTTGTTCTATAATTACAAAATTCTAGGGGTTGAGTTGGGTTATTTGTGTGTCGAAAACTAAGAAATTGTGCGTCATTCTGCCTGTAAATCTCTGTTTAAGAAATGGGGATTTGTAGACAGAATGGTGCACAATCTCTATTTTTAGACACAGAAATAGCATGAATCAACCTCACAGTGTGTTTGAATAATAGTACAAATAATATGGTGGTATTCAACTTACTTTTTTTCTGAAATGAGCAGGTTTCTTCTTAGTTGTTCTTTGTACTTCAAATTCGGCTGCTTCTTTTCAGGAGAATGGTCTTCACTGCAATTCTAAAGGAAACAAATAAGGAATTTTGTTTGTATATTGCATTGTTTTTAATTTAGACATTGATTTTTTAAATTGACATTGACCCTTAGCGCCTTCCTCAAAATCATGAAAACTATCTTATTCACATAAGATGCGTCGCATCAGTTGAATACATATCATATGTTCTTAATGCAAAAACTGTATTGTAATGACTAACTGTACCAACCAAAATATCATGTGTATTCCTTGTGGAATTCATAATGTACCACTGAATACCACCATTTCTGTAACTAAGCTCTTGTAAGTAACAGCGCCTCAATGCCATGGGCTGCTTGCGCAGTATATAAATATAAGTAAATAAATGTTTATATTTTTGTACAAGTATTGTTGTTTGATTTTTGAACATACTGTGTGCATGCAATTTTGTTTCAGTATGTTAACTCTTCATATTGTACTTTAAATATGTTAGTTCAACATGCTTTGAAAATGTGTGTGTAAAAAGAAATTAAATAGCAGATAGGTTTGGAAGTGACAGTTGATTTTAGGAGATGGAAAAATGACAGTAAATTAATTTTATAGATTATACAAGCTAAAGGTCAGTTAATCTGTTTATATAAATCTATAAAAATTGTACATGTACTATATAGAAAATATTCATACCTGTAGTTTGTGTTCATGCATATGGATATGCTTGCAGGTGCAAGTAGAAATCTTGGAGACTTGTACAGTATTTCTGGTAGAAGGTGCTTTCCAATGATATGACACTTGTACTCAGAGAGATTCAAAGTACATTTAAACTGCTGATCTGTGATGATGCAGTAAGATGTAGAGGTCTTGGATGTGATTGATGGATGTTTAGGTGACTTCTTAGCTATATCCAATGAGGGAATGGCACAGAAAGTGAATAGAAGGACTGTTCATGTTACGATATGTCCGCGGACATGGCGGTAGTCCGCGGACATCGGGTGTTACATCCAGGGATTTTTGGGTTGGGGAGCCATGCAAATGAGAATGAGCAGAGAAAGGGATTGGTCAGGAAAGTTTAGTGGGTGTGTTGTGCCAGGCGAGAGTTTCTCAGATACTCTTCATGCTGAGACAAGAACAGATAGCGATGGCTGTGTGTTTCAAAAAACAGATTGTTTGGATTTTGGGAGACTCATGGATACATTGGTTGAAGGTGCATGCAGAAAGCTGTGGAGTAGCTGTAAATCTTGGATTCCCACATGTGGAAGTGCATTGGCATGAAGTACGTTGAATGAAGTGGTTGGACTTGCTACCTCTCTGTGCTACTTTGGAGACAGAGCAACATCCAGACATAATTGTAATTCATTGGGCCTCATTACGACCCTGGCGCTAATGGGTTAATGGTGCCATAAAAGGCTGCGGCGCCGTTAACCCATTAGTGCCTGATTACGAGGTCCCTTTGCAGGACCCGACCTTAACGGCAGGTCTACACTAGCCATTAAAGTAGGGACCCGCAAAGGGACCTTGGTGCTAAGTACGGTACCGCAATTTGCGGTACCATACTTAGCGCCTTCCCCATTCCCATTGAGCCCTATGGGGCAAAAATGGGAATCGGGAAGGGCCATGGAGGAAGGGGGAATTACCGCCCTGCCAACCTTGTAATGGGGTGGTAATTCCCCCTTTCTCCATGGCGGAGTCGGTAAGTTACCGGCATGGACCATGGTGCTACTAGCACCATGGTTTTCTGCCTGGGTCGTAATGAGGCCCAATGTGGAGGGAACAGTTTAGGACATGTGTCTGGAATTTCTTTGCAATTTGCAATGAAAGAAGGACTTGGGAAGGTCATGGACATGTTTCCAAATTCTCAAGTCATTTTTTCACGGATTTCGCAGAGACAAATGTGGCTTCGTTCTTCTTCATTTGGTCAACAAATGGAGAAAGCAAGGCGCAATGTCAATAAGGCTGTTTGTGCATTTCTAAGCGATTTTGGCATGTCCTCTTTTCACAATGAAAATATTATGTTTCGTAGTACATACATTTTTCGCAGAGATTGAGTCCATCTTACTTTTCATGGCAATCAGATTTTTGTGAGAAATGTACAAAATGCATTGCGACCTTTTTTGGAATTACAGCATCCATTTTATAGTAGGTGTTGAGCATTTCAAATTTTTCAAACACAAATAAACACCACCAAAAGGCTCTTTTCAGAGCCACCACTTCCTCCCAGATAAAACTGCAATCGTTATGATATGGTAGCACCCCAAAATTATAGATTTTAGATGTCCGTGGACTGTCTGCGGACTTCTAAAAAATACACAGGGTCCTGCTTCATTTAATTTCACTTCTATTTTTTAACTCTAAAAGGCGGCTCTGAAAAGAGCCTTTTTTTTTTTGTTGTTTAACATTTTTTTGGTCTTTTATACAAGACACACTAGGAGAGGAAGGGAAAGGAGGGCTAGGGGGGACACCAACCACGGGGATAAGAAAGGGCGAGCTGATAGAGGAAAATGTAGAGTGGGTTTCACTTAGGTAGTGAGCAGACCTTCTCGTGCTCTGAAATGATAGCCTCAAAAGCACTATGCAGTCTCTCCCCCCTGCACAGTACTGCATCGCAGTACATACACACAACTGTGACCCTCCAAAGGTAAGGGTCATCAGCATTTCGTATGGCCTGTGAGGCAGCTTGAGGAATACGCTGTCCGACAGGAGTGTTCCTTGTGGTGATAGGATTGGAAACAGAGGATGAAGTAGAGGAAGTCAACCTGCTATGCTCCTCGCAAGGTACAACCTTGCGAACGGCCCCCGAGTGGAATGACTTTAGATGTCGCTTCATGGTAGTTGTCCCAAAGCTGTATGAACCATGCCTTCCGCGACTGAGTACCATTTTGCACTCATTGCAGGTGACTTGGTTCGCACGTGCCTTAGGACCATTACCACGAATGGTAAATAACTGCCACACCCAAGACTCACGCCGAGTGCTGGTAGTAGGGACTTCCACTACCTCATTCTCATCATCCTCTTCTTCCTCCTGTGCATCCTCACTCCTGTTCCCCTCTTCAGGCCCTTGGGGAGGTGGTGGAGGTGGAGGTGGAGGGGGTGGGCGTGGTGCTGAGGCAGATGCAGCACCAGGTGGCAGTAGTGGAGCCATGGATGCCATCAAGTTTGCGATGGAAATCTGCAAATTAGCAGGAAAATTCGCGGTGCTCTGTAGGATAACCAGAAACACAAAGAGAATGAGCTCTAGGGCGTGGTCTTTTATAGGGGTGCTTGTGCGCGGTTCGCGGACATGCGCGCTGTCCGCGGACAGATCAAAAACAAAAAAGGGTTCAAAAAGTCACAAAAAGTATGTAGAAACTCAGGATTACTAGATGGGACTTGTTCTATGGTGAGTTTTTGTTGGAAAATATTGTAGATTACTTGAAAATGTAGTTTTAAATTGTTCGGGGACACGAACAGTGTTCGCAATCAGAACATATGCTGATCGTGGGCGCGGTCACATTATAGCTTTGCGAACATGTCCGCGAAGGGAAAGGGTGTCCGCAGGACACCAAATGCACTGAAACTATTTTGCGCATGCGCGTTGGTGTTCTATGGACACTGTTCGGGTCCTGAAGTGATTAAAAGTGCGTCACAAGTGAAACGAACAGTTACGGACAGGCGTTTGTTCTTAGAACAGTTTCAACTTGTCTGCGAACAATACGGACATGCAGAGCATCCTCAGGACACTCCCATTTTGTTTCTTTACAAACATTTTAGGACACAGCCTTTGTTCTTAGAACAATTTCAACTTGCCTGCGAACAATACGGACAGGCATAGCGTCCTCAGGACACTCCCATTTTGTTTGTTTACGAACATTTTAGGACACATCCTGTGTTTTTAGAACAGTTTCAACTTGCCTGCGAACAATACGAACACGCATTTCGTCCTCAGGACAATTCCATTTTGTTTCTTTACGAACATTTTAGGACACAGCCTGTGTTCTAAGAACAGTTTCAACTTGCCTGCGAAAAATACGGACAGGCATAGCGTCCTCAGGACACCCCCATTTTGTTTATTTACGAACATCCCAGGACACATAATACGGAACATTTTAGGACACATCCTGTGTTTTTAGAACAGTTTCAACTTGCCTGCGAACAATACGGACACGCATTTCGTCCTCAGGACAATTCCATTTTGTTTCTTTACGAACATTTTAGGACACAGCCTGTGTTCTTAGAACAGTTTCAACTTGCCTGCGAAAAATACGGACAGGCATAGCGTCCTCAGGACACCCCCATTTTGTTTATTTACGAACATCCCAGGACACATAATATGTTATAAGAACACTTTCATCTTGTCAGCGAACAATACGGACAGCGTCCTCAGGACACCCACATTTCGTCCATTGAGGAACATTTCAGGACACTGCGTGTGTTCTTAGAACAGTTTCAACTTTCCTGCCAACAATACGGACAGGCAGAGCGTCCTCAGGACACTCCCATTTTATTTCTTTACGAACATTTTAGGACACAGCCTTTGTTCTTAGAACAATTTCAACTTGCCTGTGAACAATACGGACAGGCATAGCGTCCTCAGGACACCCCCATTTTGTTTCTTTACAAACATTTCAGGACACTGTGTGTGTTCTTAGAACAGTTTCAACTTGCCTGCGAACATTACGGACAGGCATAGCGTCCTAAGGAAACTCCTATTTTGTTTCTTTACGAACATTTTAGGACACAGCCTGTGTTCTTAGAACAGTTTCAACTTGCCTGAGAACAATACGGACAGGCATAGCGTCCTCAGGACACCCCCATTTTCTTTATCTACGAACATCCCAGGACACATAATGTGTTCTAAGAACACTTTCATCTTGCCAGTGAACAATACGGACAGAGTCATCAGGACACCCACATTTCGTCCATTGACGAACATTTCAGGACACCGTGTGTTCTTAGAACAGTTTCAACTTGCCTGCAAACAATACGGACAGGCAGAGCGTCCTCAGGACACTCCCATTTTGTTTCTTTGCAAACATTTTAGGACACAGCCTTTGTTCTTAGAACAATTTCAACTTGCCTGCGAACAATACGGACAGGCATAGCGTCCTCAGGACACCCCCATTTTGTTTATTTACGAACATCCAAGAACACTTATGTGTTCTAAGAACACTTTCATCTTGCCAGTGAACAATACGGACAGAGTCGTCAGGACACCCACATTTTATCCATTGACAAACATTTCAGGACACCGCGTGTGTTCTTAGAACAGTTTCAACTTGCCTGCGAACATTACGGACAGCCATAGCGTCCTAAGGACACTCCCATTTTGTTTCTTTACGAACATTTTAGGACACAGCCTGTGTTCTTAGCACAGTTTCAACTTGCCTGCGAACAATACGGACAGGCATAGCGTCCTCAGGACACTCCCATTTTGTTTCTTTACAAACATTTCAGGACACCGCGTGTGTTCTTAGAACAGTTTCAACTTGCCTGCGAACATTACGGACAGGCATAGCGTCCTAAGGAAACTCCCATTTTGTTTCTTTACAAACATTTTAGGTCACAGCCTGTGTTCTTAGAACAGTTTCAACTTGCCTGAGAACAATACGGACAGGCATAGCGTCCTCGGGACACCCCCATTTTCTTTATTTATGAACATCCCAGGATACATAATATGTTCTAAGAACACTTTCATCTTGCCAGTGAACAATACGGACAGCGTCGTCAGGACACCCACATTTCGTCCATTGACGAACATTTCAGGACACTGCGTGTGTTCTTAGAACAGTTTCAACTTGCTAGTGAACAGTACGGACAAGTATAGTGTTCTTAGGACACCTCCATTTATGATTCTTTACGGACATTCTGGACACCCGCACTGGCGCGGACACCTGAACTGGTTTTTAAAAAAAAAACAAGAAATGAATTAGGACACAATATAATAATTTTACTTTATTTTACATGTATGTTAAATTTATGACAGAGAAGGTGAGGCAGAAACTGAAACAAAAACAGGAGAATTAGGGGTTTCAATAGGATTTATATGAGGTGAAGAAGGGATGGAAGTCTCATCAAAATGTTTTGGTTCATGGAGAGGGTTTGGGGATAATTGACTGGGATATGGTGAGGGGGACAGGTACATGTGGGACAATGGTATGTAGTTGTTTGTTTGAAGTGATCCTCCACAAAGTTTTTTAAATTATTAAAATTTGCCAAGAGTAGGTCCATTTTTTCTTCTATTTGCTGAAGAGTCTTATCCAATACAGCTTTTTCTTTAGTATTTTCAATATTTGTGTGGTCTGTACAAAAAAAAATATATATGTTAAATGTATATAAAATAATATTAATTAATTGGTTTATATAGTAAAGTGTCTACCATTAGATTCACTATCTTCTGACATTTCCTCACGTGGAAAATGCTCCTCTAGCCACTCCAGAGTACTAGACATTTCTGTGAGAAAAAAAACATAATATCATTCTTTTTTGTATCTAATACAGAAAGTTTACAAATATATAAGTAAAATGCAGTACACTTACTATTTCAGGTGTGGAGTGTTCTGAGCGGTATGTAGATCTGCTGTTGCTCTTAGTTGTCGATTTCTGTGAGGTAATCATGTTGGAAGCCTATCTTTCTTCTTTTGGTATATTCCATTTTAGAAAATATTGTATTTAAATGAATGGTTAGTGTGTTGTATATATGGGTTACACTTCTTATTTATTACTACATATAATGTGTATGTGTGCTGGTTTGTGAATTTGTAAAATGTTAATATGTTATGATACAACAATTAAACATACCCCCCAGACTTTTTGGGTAGAGATGCTGTTGTCCGAACATGTCCGCGGACATTAAAAGAGTTTGCGGACATCAAATTCAGTAGAGGGGGTTCAGTATGTTCCATATTACATGTACATAAAGTCATGTACATATTATTGTTAAGTTGCGCTACTAAAAACGTATGAAATTCAATGAAAAAACTTTGTTAAAGGGATGTTATGGTTCCAAGTAAAACCGAAAAACCCCTGAAATTCGCCAGTTCTGGTAAGCTAAGCAACCATAACTCGCGCCACCACTGTGCACTGCTAAGACTAACACCCACAACATCAAAGATGACATCACAAATGTCATTGATGACATCACTGATGATGATGAATTAGAAAGTACAGCGGTACTCAGACTCAAAAATTATTTTTACAACAACAATGCGATTTGGTATTTGCAGTATAGCGGGACAAGTGTTACAGTTGTAAAGGTCCGGTTCAACGCTGACAAAGGTGGGCGCACATACCAGTTGTGCAAGTAACATGGTGATGCCGAGAGTGACGTAGTGGGTGAAATTGGGGTGTGATGTCATTGAACGTGGTATTGCTTGCATAAGGTGGCACATAAGAATTTGCAGCACAAGAATTCTCATGGTGGAACACAATGAGGGTTCTGTGCTTTGGGCCTAGTACAGGGCAGATGTCTTTAGCAGGCACAAGGTGGGGTGAAAGATGTCCTAGGTGAGTATATTACGAGGGGGGCTTGAGCAATATTTGACCAATAGAGAAGCCATTTTGTTTGCATGCCCACGTTAGGAAAGCCTTTCTCGCAGACAACTCATAAGAAAAGAGCAGCAGGCCTTGTGTGACAAGTAGTATGTGTTTCTTGATGAGTCAGCACAAACAGCTATCTGAAATGGTGCACGGCTGAAGTTTCCCAGGAGAATGCACCCCCAGCAAAGTCACTCTACAGGAAACTTTATAGGCCAATGAGCTATGCACCTGGGTGCATGAGAATAATTTTCAGAGAAACAGAAATTAAATACAGTTAATTAAACTCAAGAAACAGTGTGGTTGTTTTTTTAGATTACACTTGGCAGCAAGGAATGAGAAGGGGGCTGGGGGTTAGAGTGTTGAGGTAGAGGTTATGGAGCACATGAAAGGGAGCCAATCAGTGGAGGGAGTTCTCGGTGTCCCTAGGGTACAACATTGTACAGCATTCTCGCTGACATCCGTGGGGCACCTTATTGGTCATACTCTGCCAATCCATTTTGTATATTGGACATTGCCAACCAATGGCAAATACGTGTTATTGACTGATCAGCAAAATCACATAATTGAGGGGAGTTGTGGGAAGGTCTGTGACATCACGAGGGGTGTTAATGTGATTGTTTGCCAAATAAACATTCCACCCAATCAGGGTTCTGACGTAGTTCCTCCAATCAGCTTCTGTGACCTGCCCTAAAAATGTAACTAAAATGTTCTTTGATAATTCTGTAATGAGAGTATAAAATGTATAGCCGCAGTGGGCTTTGTTAACAGCTCATTTCATTCAGTTCAGTTCCACAGGGCTGTCTGAACCATGCTTCCCAGCTGTTTTGGGTCCAATAAATTTGCATTACTTCTTTCTTGGGGTACGCTCTTTTTTCTGATTGGTTTTTTGTTCCTGTGACCACTTTTACTGGAGTTCCCCTGGTACATTGTGGAAGCCCCATTGAGATCCTCAGTTCCCACGGCGAGCTGAGGGTATTCTTTCCGTACTCTTGGGAGTCTGGGACAGGAAGGATGAGTCCAGTTCAAAGTGCACGAATGAGGAGGCTCATCCGACCCAAGTTGGCAAAGGTCTGCCTGATCCCGAGTGCCGCCTGCGCTCAGGTCGAGGGGCAGGCCGTTGGGGGAAGACTCAGCGCTGAGAGGTCTTGAGGATCTCTATAGCACGTGAGTGTACCCTTGCATAAACGCTCAGCACCATGCATGTGAGCATGCAATTGGGTTTTTGTGGTCTATAGGACGCATCCTCCAGGGGGAAGGACGATCGTCCATAGTAGTTATAGATATTAGTTCCACCTCTACGATAGGGAGAGGGTGTGTGGTGGGCACATCTTTAGTAGAACAGAGGAGTGTGTAGATGGTGGCGCAGAGTTCCATCAGATGGGAATGGTGTGTAGTGCATGCCATTGTATAGTTGTGTCATTCTTTATGGGGATTGGGAGCTGATTTATTGGTGCTGAGCGCATGTGGTAGATTAGAAATAGTGTGGTATATTTTGTTGGGTGAGGTGGAAGGGGTGGCGCAGGAGTGTTGCTGTAAACAGCAGTGCTTAGTGGATTGTTGAACTAGCTCATTGGCCGTGGGAGGAGGAAGAGGAGCCAGGTAGCTGTATATTAGCGGGTAGTTAGAATTGTGTCGGCCTGTGGTGAAGGCCATTACGTTTGATAAGAATATTTGGGTGGGCCTGTAGAGAGAGCCAGCAGTTTGATGAGAATAATTGAGCGGACCTGTAGAAAAGGCCATTGAGTGTTGTTTTGGTGTGATTGATGTGGATGGAAGGTGTTAATGTGTGAGGGGAGGGGAATGTTGAGTGTGGGTTTAGGGTGGGGGTTTGGGTATGGTTTGTTACATTTTTCAGATTTATGAATACAACATTGTGAGTGGATTTTATATATAATCTAGTGGCCAAGTAGTTATGGTTAAGTTGCTCAACTCATGGGAAGAGTATTTTTGGACAGCTAATAGCATCGCTCCCGCTAAGGCCCACTGTGCATTATTTTGGCAAGTTTGGTGAGATTTTGTCAACAGGGGTCAAAATTATAGGGGGGACCCAAACTTTTTTTTTTCCATAGACGCAATGGAAAAATAATTTTCTCATGCTTACAGCCCAAACCGCTGGACAGATTATCAACAAATTTGTGGCAGGAGTGGCGGCTTGGTCCCGAAAGCGTGCTTTTGTAAATTTGGTGTAAATCCATCCAGTAGTTTTCTTTAAAATAGCCAAAATGTAGGTCTAAAAAAAGGAGTGATATCTAGTTCCACTGCGAGGACCCATTTCCCTGTTCGCTCCGTGGACAGGACTCCGATTGATCCGGAGGACAGCGTGATGTCTGCAGACACCCAATGCAACCGCTGATTGGCTGGTGAAAAGCGTGATGTGCTTCATATTTTTCCAAAATGCCTGCCATGTTCTATCTGCGGACAGCCGCGGCTGTCTGCGAATAGCACGGTGGGGAACAGGGTTGGGAAATGTGTTTTGGGGCATCTGGTGTTGGGAAGAGGAGCTGGGAAGGGTGGTGGAGTGAAAGATGGTTGATATCATGTATTTGTTTAGGTGGAAGAAGACTGTGCCGGGCACGGCAGTTTGCAGACACTGTGGTAGTCTGCGGACAGGGCCTTGGTCGGGCAGCTTATCTAGTGACTGCAGGCAGGCTTTGTTAGGGGAGTGAAATGTAGATGATATGAGGATGTTTGTATATATTAAAAATAGAGCATGCACCTAAGAATCTAGTCACTGCCACAACTACTGCAGTATCATACGGACATACAACCAAGAATTTGTCCACAACAAAAAGAAAGTGTTTGGTGGGCACTTGGAGGAACATGTTTGGGGTTATTTGGGGACTGCATGCTGGCTTGTTAGACTAGGGGAGTGCAATCTTGATGATATTGTGATAGTGGCGTTGGTGTGGTGAAAAAGGGCACATTTTCGTGTGCTGGTTGTGGTTAGTGGCCAGATTCTTGGGTGCATGGGCGTATTATACTGTGGTGTTTGTGGGCAGACCCTAGACTCTTGGGTGCATGGCTGGAAGCAGTATTGCAGTACTATGGGTGTACTGAGATACCAGTTGGCATATTCTGACTTTACAAGTCTTGAAGGGCATCTCCAGAAGCACTTTCATTTTTGCTGGCAGATTTTAACGTTCATACTAATGGAAAGTAATATTGCAATATTATGGGTTCAGTTAGATTCCAGTTCACATATTCTAACTGTTCACAGCTTCACAGTTTCGCAGGGTAATTTTCAAATCACTTTTATTCCCGTTGTTGGATTCCAAGTTTTTCACTATTGGCAAGTGATATTGCAGTATTATGGGTGCAGTTGGTATGATAATGATAATAATGATAATTATGTGTTATTTATATAGCGCCTTAATCCAAAGAGTATGGGTACAGTTAGACAGGACATTCTAACAGTTGCTAGTTTAACAGGTTAGTGAATACAGTTTGTAGACCCTGATACTCAGTACATTTTAAGTACTATGGGTGAAACAATAGAAGTGCGTGTTTTCCACGGTTGTTGTTTCTGTGTCTATAATCATTGGGTAATTGGGGAAAAATCTATATAGTACTATGATAAAGTACTACATGCACATCTGTTGCCATATTGAAACTGTTTCCCATTTCAGAAACAGCATTGTAGCACTATGGATGTACTCACTTGGTGTATGCTACGTTGTTATAGTTTCACAGGTCAGGATGGCATTTTTCTTTTGCAATTACATTGGGCGGTGTCTATCGGGCAGTAGGTTATATTACTTGTACAGGTCAGTGAGTAAATTTAGGTTTGACGAATATTAAGTATGTATTCGTTAGATTTGCTGGTAATCTCTATTTTAGAGTAATGGAAGTATCATTGCATTCAAACCACCCACATTTCTTTTTAACGTGTGCAGTATAGTGACCTGCACTGGTTGTGGCACCCGTGTGGTAGATTAGGCCTACTGTTGTGAAGGTTTTCTTGCCAAGCAATACTTGCCTGTGTGTGAAGCTAGTAAGCTTGCAGTTGTGTTTGGTACCATCTGCGTTGTGTCTTAAAAGCATTACTATTACGTATTGGCTATGTGAGTTTATGTGTAAGGTGGAACGACTGTCTGAATTGCAGACAGTACATAATATGCCATGATTTGCATTTTGCACCAGCTGCTGAAAAGGAATGGATTTACAATTAGGTATAGATACATAAGCAAAGCACTCATTAGGGACTTGCTCCTGTGCAACATGGTTGCAGAGAGTGCTTGTATGTTTCCACATAGATGAAATCTGCAGTATTTCATTTATAGGTATATTTTTGCTTTCTAGCACTTGCAGTAAGTACATTAGACATTCTTGTGGATCTTCTTATGTGTTTATGGTGAATCTCACCATTCTCACACAGTAGTCCAATTCCCTTCTTCTTCCTAAGACACTGTAAGTGTTGTCAGGATTGTTTGTTACATTTCTATGAAGGAGTAGCATTTGCAAACACAACTGGTCAGCGCTGTTCAAGTAAATGTTTTGAACAATGGGTGGCAATTGGAACACACCATTGATTTCTACATTTGTATAGCAATTTACACAAGTTGTGTTGGAAAATTTGAATGGACCTGAGAGTGTCATTTGCTGGAGCTCCACTTGTTTTTTTAGAAGACATATTTCTCTTTGTTTTTGCTGTTAGATGTGCACTTGCGTTTGCACTAAATCTTTTTGTGGTTGTGCTACTTGATGGAGTCGCAGCTGCTTTCACTTTCTTTGGTGGTATTGTTGGGAGATCTGTTATAAGTTCTGTTTGCATTTACTTTTCTTTTAACAAATGTTCCTTTATGAGGAACAGGGTACATATCGAGATGGGGTGTGTAGAGTGCACATAGTCTGTTGTACTCCACGATGTAAGGAATGTCAGCCTTGACTTTGGGCCTCATTACACGGATGGCGGTAAGGATTTACCGGTACCGGTAAAATACTGGTACTGGTAAATCCTTACCGCCTTACTACGAGGTCCCTTTGCGGGTTGGGGGATTTAACGCCTGCTTTTTGCAGGCGTTAAAAACCAACCCGCAAAGGGACCCAGGGAGCTAATTACGGTACCGCAATTTGCGGTACCGTAATTAGCGCCTTCCCCATTCCCATTATGCGCTATGGGGCAAAAATGGGAATGGGGAAGGGCAATGGTGGAAGGGGGAATTACCACCCCGCCAACCTTGGAATGGGGCAGTAATTCCCCTTTCCGCCAAGGCGGTGCCGGTATTTTACCGGCATGAATCATGGCGCTAATAGCGCCATGGTTCTCCGCCAGCCGTGTAATGAGGCCCTTTGTTTGTTTCAAAACTGACTAGAAATAGTCCTTAAAGTGTACGTAGGTGTGACAGTGCTACATAACTCTCATCTTCTTTAAAGACTGTGCTGCCACTGTCAATCAATGCCTGATTTAGGCTTAGACCTTGCTATTTATGTTTATGTTTGTTTATTAAATTTATATAGCGCTTTAACCCAAAGTGCTTTACAATACAACAACAAGTAAAATGGATGGAGAAGCATATAAACAATCATGATACAAACCAGTGTAACAGTACGTAGAACAGTTTCCTTAGATGGAGGAGGTGAGGGAAGGGTGAGGGGGAAGGGAGTGGAGGTAGTCAGGGAGGGGGATCAAATTCAGTTTTCTGATTTAAGTTCCACGGTATGAGAAAAAAGGGGGGGAAGTGGGAGGTATAAAGGGGATAGGGGGATTGGGGAGAAGGGAGGAGAGAGAAGGAGGAGGTCAAGGGGGGAGTAGAGAAGGAGGGCTTTCAAGGCAGAGCAGAAGGATGAGTAGGTGGGGATGGAGCAGATGGAGAGAGGTAGGGAGTTCCAGTGTAGGGGGGCCAAGAGCTGACAGGAACGGAAGCGAGAAGAGGCACATGGGGAAGAGGGTACAGCGAGTAGGAAAAGATCAGCAGAGCTGAGAGAGGGGGAAGGAGTGTAGAATGAAAGGAGAGAGGAGAGGTAGGGAGGGGCAATGTCATAGAGAGATTTGAAAGCCAGACAGAGGAATTGACAATTAAGTTGGGAGAGGAAGGGAAGCCAGTCAAGGAGAGAGAGCGAGGAGGAAATAGAGTCGCGAGGACCTAGGAGACAGAGAGTACGGATAGAGGAGTGGTAGATGGAATTGAGGGGGGTCAGATGAGAGACAGGGAGACCAAAGAGGAGAGAAGAGCAATAGAAGAGACAGGAGAAGATGAGAGAAGAGATTAAGAGTTTAGAAGCGTGCAAGGTGAGGGAGGATTTATGAATAGTGACTGCATATGCAATAGACAGAGAAAACTGTTCTCTGAGTACATACATGTCTTTGAAAAGAAGGAATCGTGCTATTGAACATCCTAGCCTTTTAACTTCTGAAATTTTGTCAAAGTGGATGTTGACAAACTGAATGTTGTTGTCACATCGATGTGTCTGGAAGCCAACAACTGTACCAAGTGATCCATTAACTAAATCTTGCTCCACGTCAAGGTTATGTTTTAGAATTATTCTACAGTTTAAACACAATGTTAACATTTTCTCCAAACCAGCTTTGTTGGAGATACAGTTTTCTAGGTTATTTAGTCATGCTGTGGCTTGTTGACACATAGGGAGTGTCATGCGGTGTACTTCCATTTTGTCCGTGGAGTTAATTTGCACTATTGGTTGCATTTCTTTTTTTAACATTGTCTCATTGAATTGTGTACAGCTTGTTATGGTTGGCATTAAGGACATACATTTCACATTTTTGTGTGCTAATTGTTCCATGACATTAGCAGCAGATGTGTTATGCTCATATAGCTCATGGATGAGTCTACTATTTCAGATAGATGTTGCATCCTTAGAAAGAAGACCAATCCAAATGCTTTTTAAAATGTTAGCATAGGTGAGGTCGGCAGACTGATGCATATTTTGAGTTAGTTCTCCATATTGGAAATGTTGCCAGAAATTTACATTTCCTATGCTGCCAAGTGTGTTAAGGCACAGTTTGTGTCCTAAGGTTTTAAAAATAGGTTCACCTTTCACCGGTATTATTTGTAGGAGATCGCCAAAAACAATTACATGTTTTCCTCCAAATAGTTCTTGGCAGTTCATTTCAAGGACCTATTGCAATCTGAGGTGAATAAAAGCCACCATTAGGTTGGATACCACGCTCACCTCATCTATTAGGAACATTTTCATTTGTTTCACAATTCTGTGTAGCACCCTAGGAGCTTCTGTTGAAAGTTTGTAGTACTCTAATTTGTTTTGGTGTTCTACTGGAAGGAGGAGCAGTCGGTGTAAAGTAACACCATCTATGTTGTAGGCAGCTAAACCTGTTGGAGGAAGTTGCTGATGATTTTTATTAAGAATGTTTTGCCTGAACAAGCTTCACCACTTACATACAGGAGTACAGGTTTATAATTTTGACAGCTGCATGTTTTAATTTTGTGCTGCATGCAATGTCGAATTTCTTTAGTTACTTCCAGGTAAATGCTACATTGCTCTTAAGTGAGTTGTGATTACAGCAGAGCAATGTTTTCTTCAGATTGCACATATTGGCATGGTGTTTTCTACTTCAGTCATGGCTAATTCTGCTTCATTTACTATGAGTGGTTCTCCAAGTGGTTCTTGGCTTCATGTAACAGGAGGTTGACTGCCCTCAGGAGTCTCTTTATTTAATTGTGCTTGAACGTCTTCCTCTTGTTGGCGTTCATTGTCCAACATCTTTTTGTACTGCTTGAAATTGATATTTGTTATACTGCTTTCATTTGCATTGAAAGCTTCTTCATAGGAGTCATGGATGCCTAATAAATCTTCTTCTTTCTCCATTGTTTAAAAAGCAGATGTAGGGACATGTAGCAAGATTCTCTATGTTGAGGAGTTTTAAATGATATCTTTATATGATTAATCAGGCTGGGTTTGGTAAATTTAATGTGAGGCTGCCTTCCCAAGTTTTGACTATGTATTAACTTTTTTTCATCTGGTTTAATATTATTCTACCATGAGAAATGTTGGGCTATGTGGTATAAGCACATGTTTTTCAAAGCAGTACTCCTGTTTGGGTAGTGTGTGTCCAATACATTGTTTTTCAAAATGTTCTGGCTGTTGGGATCATTTTTGGCTATTGTTTCTATGTCTTGGTACAATTTGAGCACTCTATTTCTGGATGCAGCTGGACCGAGGCTTAGCCAGACTATGTTTTCAGATTTCCCATATAGGGTTGTGCCTGTTAAATGGTCTGCGGCTTGTAGCAACCACATTCTCTATGGGAGAGCATTTTTATGCCAAAGCTGTATAATTTGTGTGACAGTGTTTTGTCAGATGATATGTCATCCCAGAGGTCTTTCAGCGCTGTTTTCTCAGCTTTGCTTAGGTAGGCTGTGACATATTGTGCAACATCAGTGGAATTGCTTGCAAGGTACTGTATATCTATGTTTGTATTCCACAAGAGGGCAATGATTGCATTGTAATCATTGATGTACTTTGAAGATTTGCCTCTTTTAATGCAATATGTGTTATTAGGCGATTTGCCTTTCACACTGTGTCTAACAGAAGACATGAAGCTGTTTACTTGTTTGTTTGTTTTATTATTTGTGATGCGCGAGCATACCCTCAGGTATCAGGGCGCAGCCTTTACATGAATTTGTGAAGCTTAGTTACAACAAACCATAGTATGTACATAAAAACAATGAAAATACACAATGAAAATATGCAAGAATATATACATATATACAAGTAGGCACACGTGGTTACAGTGTGTGCAAGTGGCGTGAGTGGGACAGACTTGGCACATGGGAGTATTTAAGGGCCTACGTTTTTAGCCATAAAACTACCTTGCATTGGAAGTTTTGATAGGGCAAGCCCGTTCTGAGAGTTGGCGGCAAGTAGTTCCACAATTCAGCTGCTTTCACAGGGAAGCTGTTACCACCTATAGTAGAACGTTTGAAGTTAGGAACAGAAAGGCAATCTTTGTAGGCTGTTCTTATGGGTCTGAGGGAGGACTGTCTATGAAAGCTGTCGATCAAATAGATCGGGCAGCGTTATTAAGGGATTTATGAGTGAGTGATGCCGTTTTAGGAGAATTTTGTCTTTGATGGAAAGCCAGTTGTTCTGTTGGCTATAACCTGTGATATGCTCTCTTCTGGAGATGCCCAAAGCTGCTCTAAGAGCGTTGTTCTGAAAGTTTGTAGTTTGCTAGTGGTGGCTTTAGAGGATCCCAAATAGAGGGTGTTACAATAGTCTAGGCGGGACAGTATGAGGGCTCTAGCAAGGGTGAGGCAGCTAGTGTCGGACAGGAATGGTTTGGCTGCACAAATCAATTTACACGTGTATGCCGTGGAGGATGCCAATGAGCTCACCTGTCTGTTGAGGGAGAAATTGCCGTCCAGGTAAAAACCTAGTGTTTTGACCTCTTGTCCCACTTTGATGTTGTTGCCATCAATCAGGAAAGACCAGTAGGCAGGGCCTAGTTTCTTTAAACTGGTGGTAGTGCCTAGGATGATGAGTTCAGTTTTATCATCATTCAGGCATAGTCCATGTATGGCCATCCATGCCTGGATGAGGATGTACACTCTATTTACCAAAGCCAAATCCTTTCCATAATCTCCAGAAAGCGGAAGGAGGATCTGGGTATCATCTGCGTAGTTGGTGTAGGTGATACCGAGATGATCCAAATCATCGAAAAGGGGCTTAGTAAATATATTGTACAATGTGGGGGAGACACAAGAGCCCTGTGGCACACCACAGGTGATAGGTATGGGGTCTTCTGCTGCTGTGGGTGAGGAGACCCTCATGGTTCTACCGTTAAGGAATGAACTAATCCAGATGATGGCCTCACAGAGAAGTGGGCCGATGTGTGGAGGTGTGTGCATAGGACAGAGTGATCGACCAAGTCGAAAGCAGCAGAGAGGTCAAGGAGGAGGAGTAGGGCGGCTTGGCCATTGTCTCTAAGTTTATCGATCTGTGCTTTCAGGTCGATGAGAGCAGTTTCTGTCCCATGTTGAGGCCGGAAGCCTGATTTTCTAGCTCCTAAAGGGTGGTGTTCTTCCAGGTACTTCTGTATTTGTATGTAGGCGACCGTGTCCAGGATTTTTAGAAGGAATGGTACGGTCGTTATGGGTCTGTAATTGGTGGGTGTGGCTGGGCCAAGTGTAGGTTTTTTCAGTAGTGGGAGTACCCAGGATTGTTTTAGATTAGTGGGGATAGAGCCAGTGGAGAAGGAGGCATTAATTAGTTTCGTAATGAAAGGGGAGAGGCTGCGAGCGGCATCTTTGATAAACTGTGCCGGGCACAGATCTCCCTGACAATTGCAGGGTTTCAGTGACAGGATGATTTTTTCCACTTCAAGTGTGGTGACTTTGGAGAAATTGAAACAAGCTATTTCTCTTAGAGTAGGCTTCTCCAGTAGTTTAGAAGGGAGAGGATCATTTAAGGAAGCTTTTCTGCGGGAGATTTTGTTCTGTAAGGTAGCAATCTTGTTGGCTAGGGCGTTTGGATTTCTGAACACCAATTCTCATCTTTGGTACAGGTATCTGGTGGCACTATAGGGGTTTCTAATTCTTTAAGGATGGAGAATAGTTCCTTCATGTTTGATTTAGCTTGGGATATGCGGGAGTAAAAGGAGGTTCGTTTAGCTAGGTAGATTTCTTTTTTATAGAGGGTGGCTAGTTTAGAAAGTTTGAGTTTGTTAGCTGCTGAGGGGAATTTTTTCCAGGTGGCTTCGCAGTTTCTTTTTTGCTGCCTTAAGTTTTTGAGGAATGGTGTGTCGCATTTGTTTAGATGCGTTTTGGGTTTGCTTGGTCTGAGTTTGAGGGGGGCAATTAGGTCCAGTGAGGTGGCCACGATTTTATTATATTCTTCGACCAAAGTCTCTGGGTCTGAGTTTTCAGGAAGTGTGTTGAGTGTAGGGAGTAGGTTCGGGATGAGTCTCTCGACTGTAATGCTCTTCTTGTTTCTCGTGAGTGTGGGGGGGCCCTAATAGTCGGCAGGGTGGGGGTCGAATGGTGGAGAGCATGAACGATACCAGATGGTGGTCAGTCCAGGCTAATGGTGAGATGTTGGTGATGTTCGCTAGACAGTTGTAGTTGGCCACTCAATCAAGTATTCTGCCTTTAGCATGTGTAGGTGCCATGCATCTTTGTACAAAACCTAATTCGGAGAGGGTATTGACTATAGTGCTGACGATTTAGTCTTCCGGGTCATTGTAGCCCATATTAAAGTCCCCCAAGGTGAGTACTTGGGTGGAACTTTTAAGGTTGCTAGATAGAATGGTGTTAATGTCCTCGTCAAAAGTGCCTATTGGGCCTGGAGGGCGGTAGATCAGGTGGATGTTCAGAGTTTGGGCATGGGTGAGAGGGACTTCAACTGAGAGTATTTCGCAGGAGAGGACGTTGATGGTTGTTGCTAATCTCATGGTGAGACTACATTTGTGGATAATAGCGACCCCTCCTCTGGAGTTAGGTTGATCTTGTCTCAGGATGGAGTAATTATCTGGGACTGCAAGCATAAGCATAGGACCCGCTGCTAGATGCAGCCAGGTCTCAGTAATGGCAAGGAAATCGAGGTCTTCTTTGAGAATCAAATCAGCAATTTCTGTTGCATGAGCTGCTAACGATCTGATCTTGTCCTTTCACTGAAACTGGTCTAGGGAAACCAAAGCGACATTTGGTGTACTATTTGCCCTTCTTTTTCTATCTGCGACGACAATATTTGCCACATTTATGTCTTTGAAACTGTATAATGTGTGTAAGTAACTCACTATGTGTACTTTCTGAAGGGATGTTGCACATTACATATTTGTGCATGAACTGCAAAACAGTGGCATTACTGTCCTGACCAAATTTAGGAGCATCTTTTCTCCACAAAAGCATGTGGATTTGTGGTGCTCCTCTGGATGATTGATATTGTTTTCTCCAAAAGAAGTATTGTACTTCTCTGAGGGGAGGAATTGCTTTATTACAGATGAAGTGCAGCATGGCAATAAAGTGGTGGTGGAAGTACCTTGATACATTTACAGGGTCAAGAGAGCAGAGTTCTCCTGGCGTTTTTATGTCTATCTCTGCTTTGTTTTCATTTGCTATGTGTGGGAAGTCATGCAAGTCTTCCCATGCATACTCTGCACAACTTAAAGTGACAAACCATGTGGGTGGGCCAAGGTCCCTTAGCATGCACCATACATCTGTGTGACGTCGGAACCAGTATTCTTTTGTACCACGCATGTTTGCCAAGAGATTTGTGATACTTGACTGCAAAACTTAAACTTTGTCTTGCACCTTTTGAAGTAGTTGCTTGGCAGACATGTTTAAAAAATTGAAACCTATTTTCAATGTGTGTGCAACTCCGTAACATAGAGTTGCTAGTTCACTTTCAAACAGGAGGTGGAATATGTATGTAACGTTTTGTCTGAATCTGGGGTCTTCAGAATACATTCGTAAAGAGCAGTATTCAGATGCTATTTGTATGCATCTTTCATCATACCTTCCCCCTTTTCCAGTACGAAAGAGCAGAGGAAAGGCTTGTGCTTCTACACTTTTTTCCCAGATGCTGATTGGAGATCCTTTGGCTTGCCGCATTTGATATGTTTCTAGTGCATCATCTATGCTGTCTTTGGAGTGCAGTGGGTGAATCGTATACTGGTCTAAAATATTGGATACCGTAATAGGATCTACAAGTTGAAATTGGCCAGTTGATGAGAAATCCTGAATTATTTTGGTGGTTTCCCTTAGGTTTTCTTCAATGTTTATTTCTTTGTAGTATTCATTGTTCTCTTTAAGATAATGTAGGACTTCTCTAACTTTAAGTCTACTAGTTGTTGCCAAATATCTTTGTCTTTTGTAGGTACACCATTCACTAGGATAATCAAAGATTGATCTATTGGTTGTTGCACTCCCAGAGTGTTTACATTTTCTTTCAAATCTAATGGCAAATAAACTACTTTGCCACAAATGCTTTTTAGTAATTCAGAAGGAGGAAACTTGGGTGTTTTAGGTTGATGGCATATTATAGCGTGGATGTAATGGGTGTACTGTTTGGATTATAATGCTCTCATACACATTAAGCTGTTGGAGAGGTTTTGGAAGTGAGAATATTTCCAAGTTATTAGTGATACCTGTGAAAGCATTTGGTTATTATCAAGTTTTGTAGTGCAGTATGTGCAAAGTATTGAGGGGTTAGTGATTTCATATTTGTTTTCTACTATAAGATAGAGAGCTAATTGGAACCACTGGGACTTCTCATTATCTTCTCTTTTGTACGTTATATCTACAGTTTTGGTGCTCTTTGTATAAAAGGTTCTGCAACAACACACACACACACTTGGTTTGGTACTTCAGCAGATGTGCTTTTACACTTTGCTATTTCTTTTTTGTACATGTGTATTAGAAGGTTGGCATCTGTAAGGTTTTCACTACTCTTCTGTAAAGGTACTGGATTTTCTAAGTGATCTTCACTTCCAAAATATTTGCTTTGGATGTGGTCTATTTCTTCAAGGTGTTCTTTGGCTGTGCCATGTAGGAGAAGGTGATTAAAATGTTCCAGTTCTAAAGCAGGATTGTTTTCATATTACAGTCTCTGCACAAGATTCTGTATAGTGGAAAGGTGTGTCGCTAACACTTTGATGTGGTGGAAGGTGCTTTTGCAAGCAGGTCTGGAAATGCAGGCTAATGCATGTCCTTGCAGGCCTGTGTATTTGTGCACTGTACAGGAGTCCATGGTGTGCAAAGTTTTTATTCTTATTTTCTCTTTCACTTTCACATGCTGATTGAGGAATTGCCATAAAGATTTGAAGGATTGTTTTCGTATGTTACACATTGAGGTGCAGGGCCATTTGTAGACAGGACGGGTTGGTTTGATGGAAAGGAGAGTTGATTGTAAGTTTGTTGGGGACATTCTTTCAATGAGGGTTTCTTCTGCCATAATGGTGTTGTCTATCATTTCATACCCTCGGCCACTGCTATGTATGGCAATTGGGTTTCTATGCTTTTGTTTGTATGCCTCTTCATTGAAATATGGTTCTGTGCTGGTTGTGTGAATCCACTCACCTGCACAGTAGTTTGCAAAGATATCTATGTTGACATTGTGCATGTTGCAAAGTACTTTTTGTAGTTTATTGATTAATTTAGTTAGTGGTTTCATTATGGTTAAAATGAATATAAACAATTTTCTTTTGAGGAGCATTGCACTGTCAATGAGAGCTTCCAGGATTAGTCTTCTGCAGTGAGTTTCAAGGGTTGAGCGTGATTTCTCCACTGTTTTATAAGATTCTGAAGTTCTTTACAGTGGAAGATTTTTTGTAAAATTATTTTTTTGGAATGATTCACTGTGGCTACGTTAACATTGGTAGATGCAGTGCTTGCACTACTGGTAATTTCATTCTTCTTAATACATTTCTTTTTATTTTTACATTTTGGAAGAGGGGCCATACCATTTTCCCTGCTGGTGGTTCAGTTTTGTTCAGTGACTGTATTAGCTGTTTTGTTTGAACATCGGCTACAAACTGTGCTAGAGGTGGATGACTATTTTGCATGCTTTTAAGTTTATCAGCTCTATTTTTGCGTTGTTTTCCACAGAGTTGCTTTTTGGTAGGTATTCTCTTCTGGCTGATGGAGAGAAAAGAAAAGTCTGTGTTTCAAAGTTTTTCAATGTATTTGCGTGTACTGTGCATGAGTGTCTGAATGTCAGCGTTGGCATAAATAGAGGGGTTTGTGATTTTGCAATGGGCTGTTAGTTTTGGTTGGGAAGGTTGAACTAGTAGCTTTGTGTGTTGATGTGTGAAAGGTTTGCTTCACTGTGTATGACAGTGTACTGTGCATGACTAAAGACAGTATGATGTTTTCACGATCCAAGTGGGTGTTACGATACTGGTGTTCAGATGAGAATACAAAGAGTGTACCTGCTGAGGTGCAATGAGTAAGAGTGAAGCAAATGCTGTCTGATTGGATAGAATTTTGTAGGCTACTATACAACAACATTGTACTGTATGAGTAACAGGAAGAATACTACTACACTACTGCACTTACTTTGTTGGATGTGAAGAGTAGTTTTCATCTGGGTTTTATCTTCTAGTAGAGACATTTCTGGCTTTCAGGAGGCTGCTCTTCATTGCAATTGCAAAAGAAGAAAATGAGTGGGTATGTCTGTTAATGGCAAACTAATTGTAGTAGGAGACCACATTATTTTACACTGTAGGAGGATTTGTTGCGAAGAAGAATTAGTAATTTTGCACGTGATTACGAATGTGGTTGTAAAACTGCTGTTGGAGCAGACGGGTTGCCACTAGATTCCTAATACTTGTTTGGCACTAAGCTCCCCAGTGTCACTAGGATATTACAGGGCATGTTGGCCTGGAAAGTCAGGTGTTGCAAAATGTTAGCCTGTATGTGTGTGCAATTGTGCAGCACTGTATAGGGGTGGGGACTTGGGAGCATCAGCATTGTTGGTATTGGGGCTGGTGGTCCTGTGATAAGTATGCCTTACGGGGCTGCAGTTTTCCAAGCGTTAGAGTTGCTGTTGCACTGTTTGTATTGGAAATGGAGTAGTGCAAGTCCTAGTAGGCTGAGAAAAAGGCAGAAGCCCAGAAAGATGTACATATTAGAAAGAAGAATGTTAGTGTGTGCAATTTAATTAATTTTCCCACACATGGATGCTTGCTACATGAGTCCTACTGTAGTATGTTGGAGAAATCCTTTCCTGTTCCTTTCATTTATTTATTCAAATTTACAGACAACAGTGTTGTAAATGTGCACATGCATTCATTTTGTTTTCCTTCAAATCGTGATGAAATAAGTAGTTGTAAGCACAGTGCATTTTGTTAATTTTGCAATCCATATCCCTGGCATGCTTTGGTAACATACATGCACTTTTCATGTTCTGTGTGAATTGTGGGAGTTTTACTGCAGGTGTGATAGTGGGAGGAGTGGTTTTAAAAGTATCAGAATGCAAGAAGAAAATAAGAGTTTTCACATTAGAATGAGTGATATGGGCAAGCATGCCTGTTGTGGTGATATATTGAAGTTTCACATAGGATCTGGCACTTAAACATGCAGTGGAAATGTTTCAAACATGGATTTCTTTTCTGTTACAAATAAATCACAGAGAGTGGCGCTGAAATTGAAATGTGTGTTTTGAAACTGTTATGAATGTTCTCATTCAAAGAAAACATTTTAAGCACACAGCATTGTAAGAAACTGCCATTTGATGTCAGTAGACGGGACAAATGAGACTATGATTATTGAGTAGGTTATGCAGGGTAAGTGGAAGAAACACTGTTTACATGCATTTGTAAAAGAGTTGGAAATTTACTTTACAAAATATATGCATACATGTACATGTGTTGCTAGATGCAGATGCGGATGAATCTGGAAGTGGAAATCTTGGGAGAGTTTTACTGTACTTTTTGATGCAGGTGCTTGGGAATCACAGGAGACCTGTAATCTGAGTGTTGAGCAGGACATCTGCAGTGTTGAACTGAGATGACAGATTTAGATGTAGAGTTCTTGGCTGTGATTGGTGAATGGGTGTGTGACTGCTTAAGAGTAGCCAATGAGGGACTACTGCAAAGAGTGAAGTGGAAAGGGAAGAAGAAGGGCTGTCCTGTGTTACGGGGTTTGTGGACTCTGCGGTAGTCCACAGACAGGGCGTGCCACATCCGGGTCTTATTAGCATGTCTGGCATGGAAATCGGACTGTGGGGATTAGCCAATCAGGTGTTGAGGTTCTGCTTCATAGGAAGAGAGGGTAATACTTTTTTAATTGTTGTGTGCAGTGAAGAGAGTCAGTGTGTTGATGGTGGGAGATTCCTTTGTAAGTGATCTGCAGAGGTATACAGAGGGAAGTGGCATTTCTGACAATCTTGGATTTCAAGGAGTGGAGACTTTGTGGTGCAATGTGCCTACCCGCAATTTGCAAGGAGTGCTTGCCCTTTGCAAAGATATGGCCACTTTTCAGTATACCTGATGTTGTAGTGGTGCATTGTGGAGCACTGCATTTGGGTTATATCAGTGCTCCAAGTTTGCTCAGTGCACTGAAGGACTTGGTGAAGGCACCAATGCTGCTTTTTCCCAGTGCAAAGGTGGTTTTCTCACACATACCACCTAGAGCAGTATGGAACCACCCCAATGTCCTCTGTCCTCAGCAACATTCCGGAGGGTGTCCTGTAAACAAAGGCATGTCTGCATTTTCGTGTAATGCTGGGATGTTCTCTTTTCACAATGAGAACATTAATTCTCTTAGTGTGAACCTTTTCACTGCAGATGGCATTTCTTTGTCCACCATTGGAAATGCCATTTTCTTTTACAATCTAATGGATGCTTTGAAGAGGCTCATGTACGACTACATGTAAAGCCTACTCTCAGCTGTGCCTGGCAGCCCTACCTAACTATTTACCTCATACATCAAGTCTCCAAACTAGCATCACCACTACAGCTGCTCTCGGCACGCACCCAGAGGTCTAGCGAGCAACACCTCTACTGCTCTACCCATGCATGCCTAATATGGCAACCACAGAACACCCAATCCCATCCATCATCCCCCCTACCCATTTCCTACCATCGTTCTTTCTTTACCAAATGTAACTCTCCAGCTACCCAAGCTTACCCTACCAGACCCACGACATGCCCTAGACCCATCAACACTAGGAACAAACTACTAGGTTTCCGCTCCAGACACCCTCTCACCACCACACTGGCAAGCCTACACTCCTCGCAGACCACAGACACACCTAATCTCTCCAATAATCAAATACCAACCAGGCTACCCAAAGGACACAACCTCCCGACTACCAAACGTGTTAATAACAATCCCAATCAAACATTGCCTCCCACCACAATGCAATGTGCACTGATTAATGCAAAATCCAACCCAGAACATGCCACCAAAATCCACGAACTCATCGCAAACCTCGACCTCATATCCTTGCCATCACAGAGACCTGGCTACATAGCGCAGCAGGGCCAGCCCTTATCCTGGCTATCCCACCAGGATATTCCATCATCAGACAGGACCGACTCAGCACCACAGGCAGAGGTGTAGCACTCATAATGAAAGACCACCTAGAGGTCAAGCAACCCCATCTAATTTAGGAGGAAACACGGACTCCCTTGGAGTAAAGATCTCCCTCTCCCCCAAATACACCATCACCATCAACCTTGCCTATAGCCCACCAGGCCCATTACAAGACTTCCATGAATACCTCCTCCACCTCCTAGCTGAAAACCTAAAGACTACATCCAAATCTATCCTGATAAGCAATTTCGACCTCGGTCTCAACAACAAGAAAGACAGACCATCCAAAGCCCTGGCGTTAGTCCTACAAGAACTAGGTTTTGTACAAAAACTTCAAGCGCCCCTGCACTGCAAAGGGCGTACCCTTGATTGGATTGCTGACCACAATTGTGGCATAGACTTCAGCTCCATCACACCAACCCTGTGGTCTGACCATCTCCTCATACATTCTTTATCCCGACCAAGGGAACCAACAACAAAAAACCCACTCCAGTCCCTCCAGCCTTGGCTAAAAGTGCTAAAAACATCACTAAAGAAAGGATCCTACCTCACCTAGACAGCCTTACCTCTAACCTCCCTGTATCCTCAGACCTATCGGTACTGGCGGACATATACAAATCGATGATTAGCGCTGCTATTGACATTATCGCTCCACTGCAAAAGAAAAAAGCCAAACAGGTGAAACACTTTTATACCTGGTTCTCCCCAGAACTAAAAGAACTCTGCATCCAAAAACGCAAAGCCTTGAACACATGGAAAAGCACCCCCAATGTAGCCATGCTATCCTCCTATAAAACACTTGCCACACAATATAAAAAGGCCATAGTCGCAGCTAAATCTGCCTCCTACAATGACAGAATCACCAATGCCACCTCAGAATCCAAGGAGCTCTTTGCAATCTTCAGGGAACTATCGATCCCAGCCTGTAAATCACTAGACATCATGAAAGACCAAAACTGGTGTAACACAATACAAACTGCCCTACTAAGCAAAATTGAACGCCTGCAAAAGAAAATTCAGGAGCACCACAAGAATCTCACCCAGCATATCAAAAGAACATGCAATGCAGAGCAAACGCTCGCCCCCACCACCTATGACCCACCCAGTGCAGAGAGACTGGTGGACAAAGACCCAATAACCCCTTTTAAATTCAGGGAAATCACTGAACATGAATTAATAGAGATTAAGAATAAAATTTAGCCTTCCAATTGCAAAGGAGATGCCTGCCCAGCCAAGCTAGTCAAAGACTACGCAGAAACACTTGCCCCATTCCTCAAGTCTTTCATCAGTGCATCATTCAATTCCAATACTGTCCCAGACAGCCTTAAAGTAGCCTGGGTGCGCCCCCTTCTAAAAATACTACCCTGGACCCTGAAATGGCCACAGCTACAGACCCATCACCACTGTCCCTTTCCTGCTTAAGACACTGGATAAAGTCGCATATACGCAAATTCAGCAATACTAATAAGAAAACCATATCTTAGGAAAAAGACAGTCAGGCTTCCGTCCAGGACACAGTACTGAGTCTGCCATACTCGATCTTAAAATTCAACTTGGCGACATCATGGACAAAGGTAAGACAGCACTTCTCCTCCTCCTAGATCTGTCCGCTGACTTTGACCTTGTCCACCATGATATCTTAGGCATGCACTTAAAAAACGAGGCCCATTTCTCACCAGAGACAATTGCCTGGGTGGCATCCTTCCAAAATGGTAGACTCATGAAAGTCTTCTCTGACTCTGCATGCACCTCACCCACTACCATCCACTGCGGCGTCCCACAGGGCTCATGCACTTCCCCCACTCTGTACAATATTTTCACCCTTCCGCTTTTCAACGATCTGGACTGCCAAGACATAGCATATACAACCTACACTGACAACACTCAGGTACTACTCCCCCTTACAAGCACATACGAACAAGACACTGCAGAATTAACCAAGATCTACTCAGTCATTCAGGCCTGGATGGCGGCAAATGGTCTCTGCCTAAGCGTGCACAAAACAGAGAGCCTCATAGTAGGTTCAACAGACATGCTCAACAAGCTCCTACCACATTACAAAACATTTACCATAGACAACTCCACCATCACTGTCTCAGCAGCGGTAAAGACACTAGGAGTTTACCTAGACTCATCCCTATTCATCTCACGTCAGGTCAATGCTATAACTTCCTCTGCCGCACACACAACTAAGGTGATCAATGCTGTCAAGCCCTTCCTCTCGAATAAAAACTGCCTATCCATATCAAGAGCCACAGTAGGTACTAAACTAGACTACTGCAATGCACTCTTCTTGGGCACATCTGCAAAAATCATCAACAAACTTCAATTCACACAGAACAATGCCCTCAGGGCTGCCCTGAGTATTCCCAAAAGGGAACACATGTCTAACAGGCCAGAAAGAATGCACACTGGCTGCCGGTGAAAGAGTGCATACTCTTCAAAGCATTGGCCATAACCCACAGGTGCCTCTCCTCTGATGCCCCACCAAACCTATCAGAAAGAATCACCCGCAACCCTTCTAACAGACCCATCAGATCTCACTTGATGAATCAGATCTACGTACCAGCCTTCAAGAGAACCAAAGCTGGGGAGTCTAGTTTAATACCTGGCACCCAAAAACTGGAATGCTCTGCCCACAACCCTAAGAAATGAGAGCTCCTACACTGTATTCCGCAAAATGCTTCAAACCTCAGTATTTTGTTAGATCCCAACCAAAATGTTTAATCACCTGTGATCAATTATAACCTCCTGAATGTTCAGAACTGTTACACAAATCTGTTTCTTTAAGTTGAATCTTCAGTAACAGCGCCACGATGCCTCAGGGCAATTGCAGCACTTTAGAAATGCAAATAAATAAATAAAATAAGACTGTAAGGAAGAAAATAAGAGAAAAGGGCCACAAAAAAAACCACAACGTGGTTGTTTACAAGCACCTTCAAAAAAAGAAATAGCTCTTTCCAGAGCCACCACTGAAGAGGAATTCTCCTACCCTGGGTTAAATGTCTATCCCCAACCCCCTGAATTGTCCGATTTATCCACGGACACAGCGGTAGTCCACAGATCACATGTGCCACATCCGTGGCTTTTGAGGATGTCAGCCATGGAAATGGGACTGTGCAGGCCAGGGAATTGGCCAGTAAGGTTCCCTGTGTGTGGTGTGCAAGGAGAGAGTGTGGCAGAAGGTCTGTTTGCTGCGAGGAGTGCAGATGGCTATGGCTATGGCTGTGTCTTTCAGGAGGCAGAGTGTCTGGATTTTGGGTGATTCGTGGATAGATTGGTTGCAGGTTTATGCAGAGCATTGTGGAGTTGCCGCACATCTTGGATTTTATCATGTGAATGTGCACTGGTATGGAGTGCGCAGCATGATGTGGGTGGACTTGCTTCCCCTTTGTGCAACTTTGGTGATGTGCCATCATCCAGCCATTATTATTGTTCATTGTGAAGGGAACAGTTTAGGCCATGTTACTGGAATCTCACTGCAGTTTGCGATGAAGGAGGCATTTTGGAAAGTCATGAACATGTTTCCTAACTCCTGAGTAATTTTTTCTCGCATTGCCCAGAGCCAGATGTGGTCCGCAAATGGAGAAAGCGAAGCACAATGTCACCAAGGCTGTTTGCGCATTTTTGAGAAATGTGGGCATGTCATCCTTCCACAATGAAAACATTACATTTCATAGCACCAATACTTTTCGCAGAGATGGGCAGGCTGCCACCAAACTTTCAATATTTTCCAGCGCCCGTGAATGGGCAATTACCGGGCATTCCGGCCCCACCGGACCGGGTATTTGCCCATTTGAGGGTGCTGGAAAAAAGATGCACCCCATTCCCATTGGGCCCCATAGGGCTGAATGGGAATGGGAGGTCGGATGCACCGGCACCGTTTATAACGTTTATAACAGTGCCGGTGCATCTGACATGCTATGCTCGCGGGTGCCTTTCTGCTGCCAAGTCCGACCTGGCGGGCCGAAAGGCACCCGCAAGCACAACTCGTAGTTTGCCGGTCTGAGAACTACGGTACCGGCAAGCTTACTGGTACCATCGTTCCCGGATTGGCAAACTTGTAATGAGGCCCATGGAGTCCATCTTACCGATGCTGGCAATCAGCTTTTTTTGTGAAATATTGAAAATGCTTTGCAGCCATTTTTGCAACTATAGCAAGCATTTTCCAGTATGTGTTGCCTATGTTTTCTCTAAACCTTGAAAAAAAACTTCAAAAAACAAAAAAAAAACACAAAAAGACTCTTTTCAGAGACACAACTTTCTCCCGCAAAAGAGTGCATCGGTTTGTGACGGTGCCATCAGCTAACAGGCGCCTGAACCATTTTTTGGTACGGCTGTTTTTCAGTTGTGGAAGGTGGCTCTAAAAAGAGTCGATCTTTTGTGATTTTTGTGATTTGTAAATGTTTTTGGCTTTTTTTGACATGACACAGAAGAGAGTGAAAGGAAGGGAGGGTAGGGAAGGGGCACCAACCACAGGGATGAAGGTGCAGGTGGAGAGAGGAAGATGTTGGGTGGGCCTCACTTAGGTAGGTAGAAGTCTTTCTCATCCTCCTGGACCATAGTCTCAAAAGCACTTTGAAATTTCTCCTCCCTGCAGAGTACTGCTTCACAGTACATACACAGTACAGTCGCCCTCGAAAAGGTAAGGGTCCACTGCATTGTGTATGGCCTGTGAGGTCTGGTCAGGGATTCGCTTCCCCGTAGGAGTGTCTCTTGTGGTGACAGGAGCAGATGCGGAGGATGTGATAGAGGAACTCAACCTAATACTGCTGTTTTTCCTTTTTGCTAGAAAGTCAAAGCTTGCTGTTTTTGCGTTTTGCGTGAAAGTCAAATCTTGCTGCGCATTGCTAAATTCTCTGTATTTTGCTTGTATACTGTTCCTTCTCTATAACTTGCCAGCCCAGTTACATCACCACTCTCTTTTGTTCCACAATTACCTGCCTTAGCCCCCCCAGCTTCTCCAGCTTCTCCTCGCTTCCACCCCCATGGCACTTTCTGTTTCTCCTATCTTTTCCAACTGCTTCTCGATTGACTATCCTTCCCTTCTCACTAAGTCTGGCAGGAAGAAGTTCAAAAAGGATATCTTGGCCTCTAACCCTGCTCTTCCTATCGCCAACACCTACTCCAATGCTTCCTCCAGACAGACCCCCACCAACATCCTATTTGTCGTTCCTTCGCCAGATCTATGGACTCTTCATATGATCTCTGTGCTCTGTCCTATCTCCTCTTCTCCCATTAACAGTGGCACTCGATGGGAGGTTCTTATGGCTTCCTTGACTCCTCTAAAGTCATCATTAATGTCTACCTTAATGGCACTGTCATGGTCCAAGGCCCTCAGGCCAATTTCCTCCTCTTTGATAGGTGCTTCCCTCGCCTCATCAATTTCCTCTCATCTCCTTCTGTACCCTCCTCTCCCCCTTGGCTACCTTGCCCTTCCGCTCCTTTGCCTCTGACCCTCCTAGGGCTCTTTCTCCTTGGCAGGGCATACCTCTGATCTGTACCCCTCCGGGGATAGTCTTTAAGGCTGGCAACCGTCTTCATATTGCCACTCTCAACTCTCGCTCTGCTGTCAAACAATCCTCTGACATCTTCCACCTCCTTGAAGAACTAGACCTTGATGTCCTTGGTCTAACTGAGACATGGTTCACGGCAAGGTCTGTCAAAAGCTTTGACACTCTCCTCCCTTATGGCTACAAGATCCTCTCCACACCCAGATCCTCCCGGTCCGGTGGGGGGGGGGTAGCCCTGATCTTTCCCGAGTGGATTCCTGCCTCTATCATTCCCACTCAGACCTACTCCTCTTTTGAATGCCTTGTCTGTAGGCTCTCTCGCTCTACTACCCATTCTCTTACTGTGGCTACCATCTACCAGCCTCCTGGTCAAATCGCCTCATTTCTCTATGAGTGGGGAGACCTCTCCTCCTCCCTCCTGGCCTCTACCACTCACCTCCTCCTCCTTGGTGACCTCTATATCCATTTAGACTCTTCTTGTTCCTCCTCTGTACTCTTCCGTGACCTCTGTGACTCCCTCTCCCTATCCATCCTCCCCTCTGGCCCCACTCACTCTTCAGGGCACACACTCAATGTCTTGATCTCCTCTGATCTCCCCCTCTCCATCCCTCTGACCACTCATCTCTCCTGGAGCGATCATTCCCTCCTCTCCTCTTATCTCTCCCTCTATTCCTCCCAAGCCAAACTTACCCCAACATTGCCACCTACCTTCTCGGACATCTGGCCCATAAAGCGTGTGTCAGTTGAGGCTTTCGCCGCCACCTTCTTCCCCCCTCCCCTCCACCCCTGGCTGTCTCACATCCTTACACAACCATGTCTCTGCTCTACTCTTCAGTTTCTGATACTCTTCATGCCTTTGTCACTGTCATGAGGATCCGTTTGAAGTCCAAAGCCAAGTGCAATTCCTGGTATGACTCTGACCTAGCTACACTTAAACGTAAGTGTAGGGCGGCTGAGAGGAAATGGAGGACTTCTTGTTCATCCTCTGACAAACTGGCCTTTCGCCTGCTCCAAAGACAATACTGACTCTCTGTCCTCACCAAGAAGAGAGTCCACATTCAAGCCTGTGTCTCTGCAGCATCTAACAACTCGCCCAAACGACCCCTCCTGTTGACTCCCAGGCTCTTCGCAATGCCCTTGCCTCTCACTTTATCTCAAAAACCCAGGACATCCTGTCCATCCTCTCCTTCCCTGCCCCTCCTATCCCCTCTCTGTCTGTGCCTGCTGACCCTCCTTCAGCCACCCCCCACCCTCCTTCTCGTCCTTTCCTCTTTTCTTCCCTGGTGAGGTCGCTAGACAAGTCCGATCTATGAAAGCCTTGTCAAAACAGGTTTATCGCTGTTCCTCTAAAACCATCAAGGACCACATTGACACCCTTGCTCCAGCCTTTGCCAATTTTTTAACCACTCCTTTGCCTCAGGATCCTTCCCCTCCCCTCTGAAGCCTTCCCTTGTGAATCCTCTACTAAAACAAAACCACAGCTGATCATTCTTGTCCGGCTAACTATCACCCAATTTCCATTACTCTCTTTCTGGGCAGCCTCCTGGAAAAGCTGGCCATCTCTCAGCTTAACCTTCATTCCGAGTCTGTTTGCTGTCTCCATGACCACCAGTATGGCTTCAGAGCTGCCAGAAGCACCGAAACTGCTCTCCTGAACATCCGTGAAGATCTGCTCTCCAAACTTGACTCTAGCATTCCCTCTGTCCTCATTCTGCTCAATCTCTCCTCTGCCTTCGATACGGTCAACCAAACCATCCTGCGCAACTGTCTCCATGATAACATGGGTATCACTGATCAGGCTCTGGCCTTGTTGACCTCTTTCCTCTATGATCGGCCCTCCCAGGTCCAAGTTGGGTCCTTCGGATCATCTATCTCCCTCTCTACCTGTTGTATTCCCCAGGGATCTAACCTCTCGCCCTGGCTTTTCAACCAATACCTGGTAACTCTCGCCCACTGCATTGCCATTTTATGCTCAAATTTCCACAACACTCAACTCATTTTCAGGCTGCCCTCGGCCACCTCCTCTCCCTCTATCATCTCTGATTGCCTAACTGCCATTCAGGGTGTGCCGCCAATTATCTTTGTCTAAATGCCAGCAAGACGGAGATACTCCTCATCGGCACACCTTCACCATCCTTTCCCCTCACTCTCTGGCCGGCCTCCATCGGCCCTCCTCCTACCCCCACCTGCCAGGCTAAGGACCTCGGGGTCATCTTTGACTACACACTTTCCTTCTCCGCCCACATCTCTGATGTCTCTAAAAAGTCAAACTTCCTACTGCACCTCCTCAGGGGTACTCTGCTTTTCCTCTCCTTCCCCCAGAAGCTCACTGTCTCCCAATCTCTGGTTCTCTCTAGGTTGGACTATTGTAACAGCCTCTTTTTAAATGTACCTGCCTCTACTCTCCGACCTCTGCAACCAATCCAGAACAGGATTGCAAGACTTGTCCTTGGCTTCAAGCCCTGGGATCGTATCTCTCCAGCTCTGAAATCTCTCCATTGGCTCCCAAGGATTAAATTCAAAACCCACTGCATTGTCCACAAGGCTTTCTGAAGCCTGCGTCCAAAATACCTTCAGCTATCCCTCTGCAAATACCTCCCCTCTAAAGCTCTTCGCTCCTCTGCCTCTAACTCCCTCAGGGTCAGTCATATTTCAAAGAAACAAGCTGGGGGTAGATCTCTGTCTTCGGTTGGGGCCTCTGTCTGGAAGTGCCTCCCTGCCACTCCAAAACTTAAGAACCATCTCCGGTTCCGGAAGCACCTCAAGACCTTCCTCTCTGCTTCTGCCTTCGCTCCCCCTCTCCCCTGCTGATCTGTTCTCTCTTGGCATGTGCACCTGGCCAACCTCTGTCCTCGGTGTCCAGATACCTGCTCACCCTGCCACCCTCCCGCCACTTCCTCCGGGCCACCCCTTGCACTGGGGTCTGTATCTGTACCCATACAGTCCCCCCTTTTTCTTCCTGCACTTTCAGACCTACCCTGTCTGCTGCCTTAAACCCAGCATTTGCCACTTGCTGGCTGCACTACCACTTTTTGTTGCCTTTATTATTTATTATTATTTATCTGTTTCTCCTTTGCTCCGCACTTTCCACTTCTCCCCCTTCCATGCACTTTTCCCCTCCCCCTCTCGCATGCACTTGCACGTTCTCAGTGTCACTGGGCCTAGTAAAATCGTTGTTTTGTTCTCCCCTGTTCTCCTCCCTTGCCTTGTCGCGCTCTGAAACACTTGTGTACGAGCACAATAGAAATAAAATATCAATTAAAAATTCAATTCAATACTAACGCCTTCGAAGGGGATGCTCTTCCAAACTGCTGCCTTGCGGTTCCACCTCAGGTGTCGCCGCATGGAGGTGGTCCAATAGCTGTACAGCCCAGGCATGCAGTGACTGAGTCAGTGGAGCGAATCTTGGCCGCATGCACACTGGGTACCCCTGGAACAGTGGTAAAGAGAATCCACACCCAAGACTCATGTTGGCAGCTGGTAGTACGGAATTCCACTACCTCATCCTCTTCCTCGTCTTGATCCCCCTCTGCATCACCACGCCTGTTCCCCTCTCCAGGCCCTCCAGAAGTTGGTGGTGGTTTTGATGGGGCTGGTGGTGGTGCTGAGGCAGAGGCAGCAGCAGAAGCAGCAATGGATGTCATTATCCAGCAAATTGGCAAACCAGCAATCTGTAGCAGTGCTGTGTCCAGGTCAGCCAAAAATACAATGAAGGAGCAGCAGTGGGGTGTGGCCTTTTATAGGGCTACAGGGGAGCGCTCCGCAGACAGTCACGTGCTCTGAAGACACTTCAAGCCTCAAGTTGGCCTCAAAAAATTGCAAAACGTCTCTAGATTGACTAGGGCATGGTCTAGGACCTCTGCAAGGTTGAAGTTTCAGCTTGAAAAACTGTGGATTGGGCAAAAAATCACTTATTAGGTATCCAGGGGTACGAGGAGTGTCCGTGAATACGGACCGACGCTCAGCGTGGGTGTGGTCACATGATGATGGTGTAAACATTTGCGGATGGGACGGCTGTCCCTAGGACAGCTATTGCGTGGGATGCGATGTGCGCATGCGCCCAGGTGTCCATAGGACAGGGGCGGGATCCCTGAACTAATTAAAAGTGCGACACGTGCAGGGGACAGTTCCGGACAGGGGGGTTGATCGGGGGGCACAAGGGATTAGATGCTCATGTGTCCAGGTGTCCCTAGGACAGGGATGGGATCTTCAAACTAATTAAAGTACGTCATGTTTGTACGGACATCTGCGGACAGGCACAGTGTTCAGTGGGCACTGGGGATTAGATGTGCATGCACCCAGGTGACAGTAGGACAGGGGCGGGACTCCCAAACTAATTAAAAGTGCGATACAACTTTACAGACTTCTGCAGACAGGTGCAGTGCTTGGAGGGCACATGTGTTCGGATGTGCATGCGCCCATGTGTCCGCAGAACAGGGTGTGGTTCCCCTAATAATATAAAGGTGTGTCATGATTTTGTGGACATGTGCGCTGTGCGTAAGGCACCTCCATTTTGATTACGGACAGCCTGGAAAGTCGTGCTGTCGGTGGACTCCAAACAGGGCTTTTTTTTTAAAACACACACACACAGCAATAGTAAACACATAGAAATGTATTAACACAGACCAAAAACATTCAATTAGGAAAGGGAAGGGGTAGCGGAATGGGAAACATATACCTGCACTGGTTCCCAGAGGCTGCGAGGATTACGTTCAAAATCCTCTGCATTGTCCACAAGGCCTGCTGGGGCCTGTGGCCTCAATACCTTCAACTTTCTCTTCCTAAATATCTTCCTTCTCGCTCTCTTCAATCATCTGCCTCCAACTCCCTCAGGGTCAGTCGCTTCTCCAAGCAACAAATTGGTGGTAGATCACTTTCTTCGCCGGGGGCCTTCCTCTGAAACAGCCTCCCTGCCCCCCTGAAACTTGAGGAGAACCATCTCTGGTTCCGGAAGCACCTCAAAACCTTTCTCTTTGCTTCTGCTTTTTCTCCTCCTCTCCCCTGCTGATTTCCTAGCTGATACTGAAACTGCAATGGTTTACCTGGCCACCCTCTGATCTCAGGCCCAGATGCCCCCTTCTGCCAGTCGCACACCTGCACTGCCCTCCTGGCAACCGGGGACTGTTTTCTGTATCCCTACAGTTCCACTACCAGCACTTGACACCTGATGCCTGCACTTACCCTTTACCCTTGCACTTGCCACCTGCTGGCCGTACCTTACTATTGTTATTTATTCTATTATCCCATGTACTCCACTGCCCCCCCTTCCTCCCTGCACTTTTCCCCTTCCCCCTTCCCATGCACTTGCACGATCTGAATGACACCTGGCCTAGTAGTATCGTTGTCTGTCTTCCTTCTGTTCCCCCTCCCTTGCCTCATCGTGCCTTGAAACACTTTGTATAGGCGTGTTATAAATGCCATATCATATCATATCATAATTGGGATTTTGCACAGGTTGGTCATCAAGGGAGGAAGGGATTGAGGTCTCATCATAGCGTCTTTGACTAAAGGGAATTTGTGGGGATGGTTGGCTGGGACAGAGGAAAGTGGCACAGGTACAAGTGGGGCAGTGGTACTTAATATTGTCAATTAAATGCCTTTCTACAAATATTTTCAAAATTGGTGTTCAGCTGATCCATTTTTGCACACAGGCTTATCAGTTAATTTCCCACATTTGCACTTTGGGTCTGTCTGTGCCCATCTTCGTGCACATTAGCTGGTGCTTCCATCCCATTTTCTTCATTTGCAGTATGTATTGTTGAAAAAGAAGCATGTTTCAGTGACATGTGCAGCAATGTGCATTACTTTTCCTACTTTAAAAATGGTATTGTGTACCATTTGAGTTGCTGTCGTCACTCATTTCATCATGGGGGAATTTCTCCTCAAGCCACTCTAGGGTGGTTGCCATTTCTGTG
Organism: Ambystoma mexicanum; assembly: GCF_040938575.1. Lineage (NCBI taxonomy): Eukaryota > Metazoa > Chordata > Amphibia > Caudata > Ambystomatidae > Ambystoma > Ambystoma mexicanum. The sequence goes on along the minus strand of NC_090930.1, from coordinate 518,613,832 downwards.
TAAAAATAATTATGCTTTTTACTAGTCATGTAGACACAACAGACTCCACTGGTACAGGAAGAAATATAGTGTACTTACTATTTTTTGTATGGTTCTCTTCTTAGTACGTTGGACTTCCTTGTGACAGTTTCTTCTCACTGTGTATGCAAATCTGCACTGATGTAACATTGTTAGATGTACAGGTTACGTTTCGGCCTGGTGCATTCCATTATGTTACACAACCTATGTAATGGCACTTCTGCTTTTATAAGTACAGAGTTTGTAGACGTTCTTCATTTTTTCTTGTAGTATACATATGCGTTGCCCTTTAACATCTTCTGTTTGTTCGCTGCACGATACAACAATGTAAGATTACTCCTGAGCTTTTGGGCAGTGTGGATGCTTCCCGATGTTCGCGGACTGTCGGTTATTCTGCTAACTGTGTGGGGGGGGTCAGTGTGTTGTATGGCACATGTACACAACTTAAGGGTGTCCAGGTAAAAACCTGTGAAATTAAGTGAAATAACTTTGTTAAAGGGACGTTATGGTTAAGTTGTGCAAATAAAAACCTATCAAAGCCAGTGGAAAAAGTGTGTTAAAGGGATATTATGGTTACAAGTAAAATCGGAAAACCCCAGAAATGTGCCAGTTATGGTAGACTAAGCAACCATAACTCGCGCCATCACCGTGCACTGCTAAGACTAACAACCATGACATCAAAGACGACATTCCAAATGTCATTGATGACATCAAGAGTTTATTTGCAGCCATATTGGGTGAACGGGGGCAAAATATGGGAGCGGCAGGATATGACTGAGTAGAATTGAGCAGTAACATACATGACAGTGCACCCTTTAACAACTGCCACACACACGTGTGGAGAGTATTAAGGACTATGTAGCCAGACACAGCACACATGGGGGCCATTTTGGCATGCAAATTCCAACCAGAAGAGGACTCTGCACAATACATACAGCAGATACAGGAGATGTGGACATTAGAGACATGACAATCATGGAATGTGAACATAACAATATTTTATCACATACTGGTCCGAGGACTCCCCTCAGATGTGCAGATATCCCCAGAGGAGGTGGTTGGGATTGAGGTGAAGGGATGACCAGAAATATAGACCACCATAGTACACTTCTGTAAGAGGAAACCGGAAAGAGAGGAGGACACAGCAAAGTTGGTGCACAAAGAAATGATCATAAATATTCATGCAAGGGGCTATATTAACTTACATTGTACCAACCTGAAGTGGCCCCGTGCAACAAGGGGGGTTTCCTGTAGGTGGCATGCCACAGGGAAGAGTGTATACACAGCAATGGGGGTTCAAGCAGATGGGAGGGTATCTCCAACAGGGAGTGTATCAGCAGGGATATTAGCAGCAAGTGGGGTATTACCCACAGACGTAAAGAACCCAGTGTCCTTGCAAACAGATCAAATGTGCTGCATTTGATCTGGTATGTCAGAGGTGGCCGTGTTAGACAGTGTGGCTTGACACGCCTCTGTCCAGGTATGGTGCTTTACTCTGATCTCCACGTCGGTGACCAGAGAACTGGAGCAGTCAGAGAAGTGAACTTTGAGCGAGGACCGCAGCTATGCATGGAGTCGAACTGCGCGGTCCAGAGCGGCGTTAACAATGCTAACATGACACCTATATGCTCGTAGCCTGCAGACCCTGTTTCTGCTTACAGCCCATTAACCCCCCCAGGCATTGCAGTTTCCCTTTGCCGCTGTGCATCAGCACCTTCATGGCTAACGGCGGGCGGCTCTGATCTTGGGGGCTGGAGCACAGATGACCATGACCCGTCAGAGCCCTAACCAGCCTCTTGCTAAAGTGTTTTCATGGCCTTTCGCCATATTTGCGGGTAAGCATTTATGCTAGGTGGGTCATTTTGCAGGTGACAGTATAACCGAGACAGGTTTCAGATGTTGAGAAAGCTTGGTGGTGCCCCATTCATCTTCTTTCAGTTATGCTCGTGAAGAGGATGCAGGCTGGGCCAAGCATGAATAAAGGCACAGACCTGACCCCTGCCCCTAGTAGGGAGGAAATCCACCCACAATTGTCGTTAGCGACACCTCTCAGGAACAGCAACAGCAACCGTATATCGGATGTACTGGAGCTTAGCGCCAAACGTAGATTAAAGTTAAAGCAAGAACAACCTGCTCTCTCTAATCTTCTGTATTTTGGCAAGGAGAGCCAGAATGACGCATTTGGCAAAGTTAATGCGGCTGACCTGCAGTTTTCAACCATAATACCCCGGAAGAAAATGTTAGTGAACTCACATATCAACAATGGAGGGGTAAATGGTGGGGATGATAAGACGAATGAAGTGGACCACCCCGAGGGGTGCATTTTGAAAGGAACCACCCCCAGAGCCAATATGGTCAAGGGGACGGTGGTTTCCAAGTCCTTAGAGCCTTTGCGACTTCTCCACGAGCAGTTTGCACGGGACCTTGAGGCCTGCTCTAATATTGGGGATTTCCAGAGATGGATGGCCATTCTAGGTTCGCATACGCTTTCCATATCACTGCCCACTGCAAAGAAGTTGAATCATCCTGAAATCGAGAGAGCGGATAATTCTTCACAAACATCCCCTTCCAAGAGGGGTTACCTCTCTGGCTGTCAAACAGCCCTCACAGAGATTTGCACTCCAGGTGTGCCCTATCAGCAAAGAGCGCCATCCCCGTTATGGGAAGGGGGGCTTAATGCTTCACGAGGAGCTACTACGCCGTCTATTAAGGCACCCTCTTCTGCTGCTTTGACTCTCGGCAGGGACATTAGACAAAGGAAATCCAAACAGGCTAATATTGCTGACCCTAGTCTTAGGAGTTTAGCCTTGGTTTCCAGGAACTTCATAATTACTAACATTGCCAGGCCATGCCAGTTTGAATCCAGGGAGGCCCTGAAAAACACAATTTTGGCTTGGCTTAACTCCATACTGGGCCCTGATCGTGTAAGAAGCAAGACTTAAATGTTCTACAGAGAACTCAAATTGAAGAGTGGTGTACTACTGCCAATACCGACTGTATTATCGTGGGACATGGGGCCAGCAGTCTACCTATGCATCTAAACAGGAGTTTAATTTCACTGCATGCTCCTCCACTAACCTCAGAATTGTGCTGAATTAAATATCGATCTGTCGTAGTTTAGCATAATAGTGTTTGATTACCCTAGCTCTGTTGTTTATAAGATCTGTACTGTAGCATTTGGCAATACTCAACCCTCTTATAGTTTGTTAGCTATGCCATTTGTTTTGATATCTATGTTTGTTTTCTGTGTTGTGTTTCTCATTGGTATTGTCACCTGTTTGATTTATGTTAAGCACCCTGATGCGTGCAGGCTTTCAGCGCTACATGAACATACAAATAAATAAATTACCAACAAGGCAGAGGCTACTCACAGAGAGGCAGGGGGTTTTGTGAGTGTCAGAAGTGGCCACCTTTGTGTGTTGTGCAAGTGTGAATGTAGCGGTGTGTCTTGACGCTCGTAGTTCCGTGTTACAGTCCTTTCCTCTAACTCTAACCAGCTGGTCCTCTGACAATCCTCTGACGGTCCTGTGATCCTGCGTCCGTGTGATTCTGCGACGGCTCGGATTGGATCCCAGAATGTGTGTGAGGTACTGTAGCTCTTATCCTTTGGCTGACGTCAGAAACAGAATTGGAGCTGATGCCTTGCGCCACAGACCGCTCTATGATTTGAGGATTGTAAGCCAGTTCTGGGTGGGAGAGTGGCCCGTTTTTTTGCAGTAAGCCTGGGTCGCTTGTATGTGCGGCCTGCTCCTTTACCCTTCCCCGCTCCTTTGTAGTTATTTGGTGGCATTGGCGTGGGTTTGACCTGCCCATTTCGCTCTAGTTGAGGCTAAAAGGATACCTTAACGCATAGCGCTCTGTATTCTGTGTAGTCTGCTTGCTAAGGGTTTGAGAATATAGACGGGAACCGAGCGCTCATACTAATCCTCCAGCCGCCGACCAGCTTGCAGGTTGGTGGAACCTGTACCTAATCTGTACTTTTAAGGGGAGAACTCACGGCAACAAGAACCTTCTACTTGCTGCCCTGTCAAGGATCCTGGGGGTTGACAATCTCACTTTCAGGATATTTCCAGCCTGCCGTATATTATCTGATTGCATGTTCTGTGGGGGGTGTAGCATCTACTTTAGTTTTGCAAATCAATATATTAGAAAATGTGTTTTGAACTGTCAGGACCAGGACTCTGTCCTGCTTTGAGGTATAGACATATGTGCAGACTTATTGCCTCATCACGTGTTTGGCGGTAACCCTTAAATGCAGCGGTAATGTTATTACCACTGCATTTAAGGGTCTGCCAAATCACGAGTTTGGCAGGATTTACCTCCAGCTATCAGCTGGGGGTAAATCCAATGCGGATGTGCCTATTTTCAGCGTGATTACCATGCAGTAATACTGCCGACGCTAGTCCCGCTGAAAATTCCCCATTGGGCCCAACGGGGAATTCCTGAATGGGCCCGATGGGGAATGGGGAATTTCCGTTCCGCCAAACCAGTGATCCGGCACTAATAGCACTGCAGGGTTTGGCGGTAACGCTATTAGTGCAGGCGGTATCCTGGTGGGAATACCACCGGGATACAGCCCAACTCGTGATGAGGCCTTTAAAGTTTTCCACCTGCCCACTCCACAATCACTGGGTGGAGCTCAAAAATGCACCATTGTGTTATTGCGCATGTGTGAAGTCTGGGGATGTAGCGCTCACTATAGCAGCCCTAACAGGAAGCATTTCTGTTCAATGTGTACCCCCCATATTCCACCTGTAAACAGTCCGTAAGTTAAAAGCTTCAAGTGAACCCAGGCTGGTTGAAACAGCTGGTCTCTTTGGCGACCAAAAGACTCACAAAAAAGACCCTGCAAGTCTTGTAAGTTGATTGCAAACGGTAAATGACCCTTAGGTTTTAGATACTAATTTCAAAAGAAGGTCGCAGGTCACTGGATGAACGGGCAGCCGGGAGAACCCGTCATAAATGACTAAACAAAAGGGGAAAAAATCCAGGACGGAGCGCCCAATCAGGTGCAAAAAAGGTTTTTTAATTATATATTTTCTTAACACAATGGCCCTTAGTGTGACACGTGTTTCTGCCAGGACGGCCTTCATCAAAACAGGGCTAAATACATTCCTTACATAATCATAAAGTGTATATAACAAATGTTGCGTGAGTATAGACAAAAATCCAAAAAGAACATTATAATGAAAATGATATGACTATCCAATGCCATGCCAACCAATATTTGCGTGCAAATCATACAATGTCAGTAACATAAAACCATTAAAAAGTCGTATGTACATGGATTAAATCAAAAAGCACAAAAATCCATTTGTAATGAGCACCAGACAGAGAAAAGAGGGTTGGCAATGGGGGGATACAAAGGAATTAGTGAGAAACAAAATATTGGTTTTGTCCCTTGATGTTACGACATCAAGGGTCCGTCAGTTAAGCCCTTGATGTCGTAACAAGCACGTGAAATGGTGCACCAATGTGTGACCTGCTTTCCGCCAAAGTGCGTTTAAAGCTGGGCAGCACTGGGTGCATTTCAAGATGGTTCTTGTGGCCACCACGTCAAAAAAATAATCTGGAATATGGCAGATCTCAGAAGCAAAGTGTTTGACATAGACTGGGTGGATAGGGTGAGAACGGCTGATGTGGCTTGTTTTCAGGAAACCTGGTTGGCGGACACTTCCTGTTTAGTGGAGTGTTTCCCAAACTTTGCAATACATGCTGTCGATCCCAGGCCATCTAAAAAGAACAGACTGAGGTCCGGGCTGGTAACTCTGGTAAAGAAGCCATATTACTCCTCAGTAGTGGTCCGGGCCTCAGCTAACCCTGCTTGATTAGCATTGTCTATCTGGGGCAAGAAATCAAAAGGGGAATCCTTTTTGACAGTAATTAATGTGTATATACCCCCGAAGTATAAGCAGATATCTAGTCTTAATGAAGAATGTATTTTACCCTCTGCTTTACAGCACTCTAAACTGGACAACGTATTATTTCTGGAAGATTTTAATGCTAAGCTAGGCCCAAGCCCTGTGACTCCTCAAGACAAGTTGTAGCTGAGTGAATGTTGTGGAATTCCTAGGAAAACGATAGGCGGCAAATGCTCCGGTCTGGGGGGACTGATGGATGTATTCATGACAAAATACCTTTTTGTTGAACTAAATGGCAGGACCAAGGGTGACTCTTCCCCAGGTCCAACTTTCTCAGTTGGGAATAGAACTTCAATCACTGACTATGGGCTTGTGAACTGCTTTTCATTTAGGAAAGTCACAGACTTTAGAATCTGATTTTGCCCGGAAAGCGATCACAGCCCCATGGTCTTACATTGGATGCTTGATGGGGATGCAAGTGAGCTCCCAAATCTGGAGCGGTCTTTAAAGCGAATTTGTTCCATGAAAAAGATTTTGAGAACAGAAGTTCGTAAAGTGCTAGCAGATGAGGATATTTCTAAAATATGGGACAAGATATTGAAGGCTTCGTCACATGCTGAGGTGATGAGCCTGTTTGAATGTATTCAGCTGGGAATTAGCAAATTAGTTGTGCCCGCCTCCGTAGCATTTCAGCGCGTTATAAGGACAGTGAGGGCAGATGCCCCCTGGTTCCATAGTAAATGCAGGCAGATGAAGCGGGCAATCCACGTAGCCTCTCGTACACAGAAGTCCACGGCAGGCCACCTCTTCCACCTGAAGAAGTCATATAAGAAATTGCTTAAGAGAAAGAAAAACCTGTTTGTTGAGGCCCAGTGGGACTTGTTGGACAAGTCAGTGAAAGATGACAACCAAAAATGTTTCTGGGGTCTAGTTTCAAAGGGGTTCTCAGGTGCTAAAACAAAAGTGGCAGGTGCAATTATTCCAGAACGCTGGGCATCTGTTGTGTCTTGAATTCTCTGCATTGGTCCTGAATGAGTGCTTGCTTGTGAGAATGCCTGATGGAATGTTATGCTTATGGAATGTTGTGGTGTGAGTGCCCCTGTAAACTCCATGAATGTCCGTTGAAGTGAAGCAGCCTGTGAGAGCAGAGGCTGGTGGATGTATCGTATATTCCTTCCTAATCACTTACCCTTGGACTTATCTGATGTATATACCGTGTTACTATAACTTAGTGAAGAAGTTTCCTTCCCTTACCTGAGTATCTGATCTTTAATTTCACTCTGCAACACTGGCGGCAAGCTGACTTGAGTGAGCTGTCGAGATTGAGCAGTGTCTTGAAGCAAGGAAGGAGGCAGTGAGACCAAGGAGGGCAAATCTACCGGCCCCCATACTCCAAAAGTGAGCAGACCCCTGCGCATAGCATAGCGGCAAAGAAGAGGCAGGCAAGGGGCAGCTGGGGTTGGGAGCGCAACTGCAAAGGGCAGTCATAGGGCCTTGAGTACACTGAGGCGGCTGGGACAACCTGCATCTCAGCCTAGAAGTGACAATTCTGGCAACCATGGGCCTGTGAGAGAGTAGCAGCTGATATGAGATTTGCCAACCTGTGGTGGCAGGGTCTGGCAGTCTAGGACTGGGAGAAAGGCTGTGTCAGCCTCTGTTCCGCAGTTGGAGTGCAAGGATATGTTGATTGAAAATAAAAGGAACTGGAAAAAGGGTCACAAGTGGTTAGATTGTTTGCCACAGCCTTCGTCTTTCTCTGGGCGGCAAAGAGCGGAGTTCCCCATGCAGCCAGCTGTGATGGCGGTGCTGGTTAGCAACCATGTTTGCCAGTAATTATATCAAATGGGAATCTAGGCTTGGAACAACCCGGGAAGCGCTGCACACACCTGCTGCATTTCTCAGAACCATTGACGCCAGAGCTCCTGTCCGTGTGGCTCCGGGGTGGAAATGATGTGGACGTTGCAGAAGGATCCTGCGGACATGGCGATTGCTGGGAGAGTTTCCGAATGAGGATCTGGGAAGTGTGAAGTGCTCTCCGAGCGGCGGCGTTGCTTGGTGTGCGCGTCAAATTTGTTTCAACATTTTAGAGATGCTCTGCTGACCATTGGTTGTTTTATCATATGAAGTGAATATATAAAGTTCAGTAGATGAGACCCTGAAAATAGTCTTATGCACAATATTAGATCTAGTGTGAGGCTTGTTTTTAGAAAAATATGGTGCATGATTATTGAAGTGGGTGTGGCTGTGTTAAGGTAGATGTGTGGTATAATTAATGTGGTATGTGAACTATATACAATTGACTTGGCCTCTGGTTCTAGTAAAATGATGTGTGACATGACAGCAATGCAATTTTTAAGTGTGATATGCATTGCACTAATGTTTCTTCCACAGACCAATGTGTACTTTATGGACTTTTTCACAAAATGTTTAGAGTTTCAGTATTTGGTATGCAATATATCATTTTGTGTGTGATGTGCGTTGTGAGAATGGTGGAGGTTTTTGCTTGGTAACAAATTATGGGGGTTGGGAACATGGCACACATTTTATAGGGGTGTGTTGCCACCCACACCACAAGTTTTGGAGTTTTGGAACCCTGCAAATGTGTTATAGCGGTGTTTGTCACCCGTGCCACATGTATGGGGGTTTGGAACCCAGCACTGGTTTTTTTAGGGGTGTTTCACCACCTGTGCCACAGATTTTGGGGTTTGGAACACGGCACTAGTTTTATAGGGGTGTTTTGCCACCCGTGCCACTGTATTGGGGTTTGGAACCCGGCACTAGTTTTGTAGGGGTGTTTTGCCACTGGTGCCACTGCATTTGGGTTTGAAACCCGACACTAGTTTTATAGGTGTTCTGTCACCCGTGCCATTGTATTTGGGGTTTGCAACCCAGCACAAGTTTTATAAGGGTATTCTGCCACTCGTGCCACAAATTGAGGGGGTTTCCTGGCTGTGCCATGTGGAGTTGGACGCCAGTACCTTAGAGGGTGGTCCTCTTCATTTGCCGTGCACAGAGTGGGTGACTGTGCACTGTGCATTTTGAGCTTTGATTAATTGTTCTGGTAATATACTAGAAGATGAAGGGTGCACTGTGTTTCAGTGCACCTTAGTTGTCGGCAGCAGGATGAATGAGGGTGTTATTTTGGGATCATGTGGGAATGCTGGCGTGTTGAGAGGTAAGTCTGGTTCCTTGGTCTGAGTGTCTGTGGTAGGCCTGCTACAGACTCTGAGTTTATTGGATAGTGGATTGTCTGCTTTGCAGTTCGTTAAAGGGACTATGTTGATGGGAGCATGAGGCATGCCTCCTTGTTCTTCAGAATGGAGTGAGTGAGTCTTGGATTGGAGTTTTGGAGTTTGGAGTGGAGGTGACCAGAATGTTGTTGGTTCATACTTTGGTCGCATTACCCTGTGTATTTTCCCTCACACTTATTTCTCTTACTTGGTTTATGTTGAGGAGGGAGATGTATTGTCTTTTGAGTTCCCTGCCTTGGTCCCGCATGAATGATTGCTTGTGAGAATGCCTGATGGAATGTTAAGCCTGTAGAATGTTGTTGTGTGAGTGCCCCTGTAAACTCCATGCATGTCAGTTGGAGTGAAGCAGCCTATGAAAGAGAAGTCTGGTGGATGTCTCCTGTGTACCTTCTTACTTACTTACCCTTAGACTTATGTGATGTATATATGTTGTCACTGGAACTTAGTAAAGAAGTTCACTTCCCTTACCCGAGTATCACATTTTTAATTTCACCCTGCAGCAGCATCCTATTTTTGAAGAAATCTTGTGGGACCCGGCAGTGGGGTCTTGCATCCCTACCGTATCTGCAATCCAAGGTAGAACTGGGCCAATGTTTGGGCCTAGTATTAACTGAAATTGAAGGTCAACTAAGAATTCTAAAAAAAGGGAAAGCCAGGCCCAGATGCCCTAATTCCCGAAATGTATGGGGAGGCCTGCGACTGGAAGGCCCCGATATTGTGCAGGTTTATAATTCCCTAGCCACCCTGAATGCCCCTCTTATTGCCTGGCAAATGAGTTTGATTGTCCCCCTATTTAAAAAAGGAGACATTTCCGACGCACACTGCTATCGCCAATAGCACTGTTTGACGCGTCATATAAGGTTTACGCGGCCTGTCTGGCAGACAGATTGTGTGTGTGGGCCTCTGGGAATGATGGTTTTCAAAAAGGTTACTCAACAATTTCCTACATGCGATTGTCAAGAAGTATGTTGAAAGACAGAGGCTGCGGCTATATGCCGCATTCCTTGACTTGTCCAAATCATTTGATTCCATTAACCGTGCATTAATGTGGAAGAAATGAAAATCTATTGGACTGTCGCCTGCTCTTCTGGCTGCAATTAAGTTAACGCTTTATATGCAGACACCAGGATATCAGTCAGGTGTGATGATCAGTATGGTACTTGAGAGAATTTAGTAGTAACAAATGGGTGAAACCAGGTTGCCCCCTTGCTCCCCTTCTATTCTCTCTATTTTTATGTGATTTTAATCCTTCGCCCAGACAAACATCTCTTATCCCACCCTCTCTTAACGGGGTCCAGATAAGCACATTATTGTAAGCAGATGACACAGTGCTGCTGGATTTAACCCCCAAAGGCTTACAGCTGAGTTTGCACTATGACAATATATATTTTCAAAACTATCGGCTGACACTAAACCTTGTAAAATCTAAGATTTTGGTGTTTGAGAAAATAAATGAAGCACACCCCTAGTTGGTCACTTAAGAGTGTATCTCTTGAGGTTGTGAATGAGTATAAGTACCCAGGCCTGCTATTCACCTACAATGGATCATGAAAAAATCATATAGGCATAATTTCTAACCAAGCCCAAGTCGCCTTTGGCGGATTCATGCGCTTCTATCATCAATTCAGAGCAAAACACCTGGACAAATGTTTGCAGGTAATGCAGCCCAAGATCAATTTGGCTACTCTTTATGGGGTGGAAGTGTGGGGTGCCAACCTGTGGTGGCGTTTGGAGATGGGGCAAAACAAGGGTCTTCGCAGGTTGATAGGTCTATCTCCCAACTCCCCTGCAGATGCTGTTCGCTTTGAACTAGATGTGATAAACATCTCCCTTTTAGTAGAACAGTACTTTTTGGACTATTTTGTAAAGTGTCTACAAGGCCCTTTTTTTAACCCAAATTTATTGGCGGCAGTGTTGGAACTCAGCAAAAAAGGAAACAAGGTCTGCGAAAATTGGTTCCTGTGTGGGTAGAATTTAATGTGTCGTTGGAAAATGACGGCTAAGGGTGGGACAGGCAGCGCATTTAAGAGCTGGTCTCAAATCCATTATTAAAAAAAGGGCAGCTGAGTTGGAAGTGGGTGCCTTCTTCGAGCGCATGATTACGCTCCCATCCTTATGCTTCTATGACCCTGTCTTGGTGTTTACGAAACCCTCACCAACAATAGTAGGACTACACTCTCCTAACAGCCGCAGGTTGCTGCTTATGGCACGGATAAATATATTACCATTGCTAGCAAGAGTGTGGTGTACGGTGGATCTGATTAATTTATTAACAGTTTGTAGGTTCAAAATTCATGTGAGAGGAGGCTGGCTAAGGCAGCATTTTAACCAGAATAATATAAGAACCTAAACAGGGGCAATTAACTTGTTTATGAATACTAATTATGTAACATTTTTATCTGATACATCCAATTTTATTAAGGAAGCCTTTAAAGTGTCATATTGTTTATGGAAAAAAGGAATCTAATTTTACACAGCAATTGTTGATAATTTTATGTATTGTTGTATCATTTTGTTAATGGACCCATTGTCAGAATAAAATTAATTTCTCTCACAGAGAAGCAGGGGGTTTGGATACGTGGGGCAGGACCCAGATTTGGAGGACCATGTTTTATGGGTGGGCAGAAGGGACACTTTGCATGAAAGACCCCACCTGGACTACAGCAGCCAAGGGTGGCCACAGGCATATGTTCAACCCATGAAGCCACAAATGCAACTAATCCAGCAACAGGCGCAGCCCACACAACCACAGATGCAGCAACCCCAAGCACAAATGACACCACAGCAGGGGCAGGTGCCATTAACACAGACAATGCAGTTGCCCAGACACCACAGGTAAACACACAACAGCAGACAACAGTACCACAAAATGCCTTAAAGGCTCAAGCACAAATATACATGAAGGGGGACAGCACATTGCTAGCTCAGAACACAAACACATTAGACGGGAGTCACAGTTCTTGGGGTTCACCCATTCCCATTTCCAGAAGAAGGCCCAAATGCCCAATAGGCCAGCCCACAGAAGACACATGTATGCCCAATCCTTTCAGTAGCTGAAGATCCCAACGTGGAACCCGAGATAGCAGTCATGATTGAACAAAAATATTTCTAATTTTTGGTCAACATGCAGGCCACCAAATCCTGCATTAAGGACAATGAGGAGAGTGTTTTTCCCCTGTCGACAGAATAATGGACACACAGGGATTTTCTGGGGCCATTGTAATGGTTTCTATCACAGAAGACCTACCAACCACAATAGGCACACAGCAAATAGTAGTGCACATATTGTATTCAAAAGGCACTCCTATCAACATATTAGGAAGAGACATAATGAACAAACTAAATATGAAAATTGGATTTTCAGAGAAGGGCATAGTATGCTCAACACCCTGTATCTTTGAGTGAGTTGCAGCCATCAAACAAGCATTTTGCACACACAGCACTTTACGTGGGTCACCACGCCACCCAGAGGTATTCCTTCATGGGGTACAAGTATTGCTAGGGTGGGTACCCAGAATGAAAGACAAGGTATTCCGATTGACCACAGAATTTATTTTCAGACTAGAATTACACAAAGTTATAGTGCCAGGAACACACACAAAGGAATGACATGGTAATTTTTTATGGGACAGATGAAGACAGTAAAGGTTTTGCGCCCGGTCCTCTGAATTGATCTGACAGTAAGATTAACAGATTTCACTGACAAACAGCTGTTCTCAGAGGACGAAGAGGAGGATGAGGTGGTATTTCAGATATACATCCCATGTCAGGTAGACATAAAGGAAATACAGCCCCCTACATGATGCAGATAGTGAGCACAGCACCAACTCACTTGCCGGAAGATTAGACAAAAGTACCAAAGGTACTATGGACCACTGGCCCTCATGATTTAGGGCTGTTGAAGGGAGCAGTGACGGTCCGCATAAAAGTGAACGAAGGGGCATTAATGCCCAGGGTTAAACAATACCCACTATTACGTGAAGCAGACAAGTGTATATATGACACACTACTCGTACTATGGCGACAGGGCATAATATAAATGTCAGAATCACTATGTAACACTGCCATCTAAGCTGTCAAGAAATCGAAAGGTGGGGCGTGGAGATTCATTCAAGATCTCCGCCCTTGAACAACTTAGTGGAAGCAGAGCTGCCATTCATACCAAACCTAGCCACAATATTATGCAACATACCTAAAGAACCGACATGCTTCACAGCCATTGATTTGAAGACTGCATTCTTTTCCAACTCATTGCACCCAGAATCACAGTATCTCATTGCATTCACTTACTGCGGAACAAGGTTCCAACATGCTCATTTACTACAAGGGTGTTGCGAGCCACCTAGTGTGTTCAATAGTGTGATCCAGATAGACCTAAGCAACTTTGAAAAAGTACAGCACAGTCATCCAGTGCATGGATGACCTCCCTGTGTGCAGCAAAATGGAGGACCAGTGCAGGAAAGATTCAGTTACACTTCTGACATTGCTAGTAGAGAAGGGGTACAAGGTAGACAAGGAGAAATGTCAGTACTGCCAAATAGATGTAGTGTACCTTGGACAGATAATAACAGTAGACGCAAGGAGAATCACTCTGGAGAGAGCAGAAGTGATACACAGCACACCACAGCCAAGCATAGTCAAGCAGATGCAGAAGTTCTTAGCCCTGTGCGATTATTTCAGGGGTTGGGTCTTCGATTACTGCACATTTATGAAGCCCCTCCCTTAAGGGATTAAAAGAAGCACATAAGATAAAAGGACCCAGAAATGAAGGAAGCATTATCACATGCACCAGTTTTAGCAATCCCAAACTATAAATAAAAACTTGTTCTGTTTCCACATTCTGATGGCAAAGTGATGGCGGCTGTCCTCACTCAAAGGAAGCCGCAAGGACACCAGCCACTGGCCTACTGCAGTGGTCTACTAGACCCAGTAATGCAAGGCCATTTCACATGTGAACAGGCCCTTGCTGCAGCAGCATTTGCCATCGAGAAATCAGCAACAATAATGATGGGCTGCACTGTCACTCTCTATCTGTAACATTTGCTTTTTACAATACTAGAAAAATAAAAGTCCACATTGAAAACTTAGAGAGCTTAGGGTATGAGGTAATTTTGTCCAATCCAGTGATTGAGGTAGTAAATTGTTGGGTTGTCAATCCAGTAACATTAATAGCACAGCTCATGGAGGTAGGGAAGTATGTGCATGAATCTGCCTCATATATGGACGGGATGGGCGTGACTCCAAAGTATACGAAGAGTCCATAGAAGGAGGAGAAATGCTCTTTGTTGATGGGTCATCAATGATAAATTCAAGCACGGGTTGTTGGCATAAAAGTGCGGCGGTGGTTTGTTATCATGGAGAATTTCAGGTATGGACTCAGATAAGGTTGCCACTACACTATTCAGTAGAAGCAGCTGAACTGACAGCTCTGATAATGACTGTGAATATGTTGGAGGGGCATGCAGTGAACATTTTATCAGATTCAGCCTATGTCACATCTACAGTGCATTCGGAATTGGCCCGCTGGGAAATAAGGGGGTTCTGGAGGAGCAATGGCTCCCCCGTACAACATGCAGAGTTATTGTCCCGGTTAATAGAGGTACTGCCCCCTCCAGCAGAACTGGCAATAATAAAATGTGCTGCCCATACCAACAGCATGGATGTCATTTCATAAGGCAACGATAGAGCCGATTCAGCAGCAAAAGAAGCAGCACATTTACCTTTACACACAACACTGTTCATGCCTTCTAAAAATGATCAAGCACCTTTGATGGCATTGCTGCAAAGGCAGCAACCCACACTTGTGGAGCCAGTTAATGCATAGCCCATTGTCCAAGTGATTGAATTACAGGGGGGTGCACCCAACAAGAAGGGGAGTTTTTTTAAAAAGAGGGGCCCTGGTGTGGAGACAGGACAGTACAGTGAAGCCTGTGTTGCCCTCAGGCGCTGCTCCAAACAGCCCTGGATCAGCTACATTATCTAGCACATGCGTCCAAAGAGCCTGTAGTTGCCATTGACATTTGTGACATTTTTGATGTCATGTTTGATGTCCTGGGTGTTAGTGTTAGCAGTGCATGGTGGCGCGAGTTATGGTTGCTTATGTTACCATAGCTGCCGAATTTCAGGGGTTTTTCGGTTTTATTTTGAAACATAACGTCCCTTTAACAAAGTTTTTTCACTGAATTTCATAGGTTTTTAGTAGCGCAACTTAACCATAACTTCCCTTTAACAACGTTTTTTTACTGAATTTCATAGGTTTTTAGTAGCGCAACTTAACCATAACGTCCCTTTAACAAAGTTGTTTCACTGAATTTCATAGGTTTTTAGTAGCACAACTTAACCATAATATCCCTGACTTCATATACATGTAACATAGAACATACTAACCCCCTCATAGTGATTTTCATGTCCGCGGACTACCGCCATGTCCGCGGACATATCGAAAATCTGAGCGTGGTGAATGTAAATTTAAATAGTGTGCCCCATTTCCCCTTTGAAGTTGGCTCTGAAAAGAGCCGTTTTTTTTTTTACAGATGCTTGACAGACACCTGTTATTTTGTATTTTTTTTCTTGTTTTTTTTCTTACTTTACTCCTAAAATCTTCACATAACCTTCTCCAAAGCAACCCTTACATTCCAAAATAGAAAGGCATTTCCCGTAAAAGATAAAGAAATGCCATCTTCTTTAAAATTAACAGCATTACTGGCATCAATATTCTCATTATTACAGAAGAACATACCAGCTCTAAGCATGAAGGCACACATGCCTCGGTTGATGACACACCTAGCAATGTTTTGCTGAGAACAAAAAACTGAACTATTGTCCCATATTGCCCTAGGTAGTAATCCAGAAAAAATTACTTTCGCATTTGGAAGGATCTTCATTACGGCTTGAACCAAGCGTTCCAAATCAGCCAACAAAGTAGGGGCACTGACGTTGCCCAAATGGAAAGCACCATAGTGCAAAACTACCACATGCGGACTGTTCATCGTGGCCATATCCTCACAAACTTGTACAATTCCCTGTACATTGCAATCAGGCACAGTGCTCCACACCACCTCCACTCCTTTCACATCAAAGTTCTTTTCAACATGCCTGCATTGAGCGTACTGTTGTAAACCATACACAAACATATCTCCAAGCACCAACACCCTGACTTTCTCTACTTCTGCCATCTTCACCACACACAGTCTCTTTCAACACAAATCCACAACCTCGACATCTGATTGGCTGATCCGTACAGTCTTCTTTCCATGTTGGATTTCCTGGAAAAACCCGGATGTAGCACGCCCTGTCCACGAACAGCTGCGGTGTCCGCGGACGGCGTCCACTTTACTCTCTGTGCCATTTCCTCATTGCATACAGCTAAGCAATCACACAATACGAATAACGTCCTCAGAACACCCCCATTTTGTGAATTTTCGAACATTTCAGGACAATTATCATTTCATTATTCAACATATTAACATTACAAATATTATACTTTCATCTTGTACTCTGCACACAATGCTATGTTTCTCCATTAGTAGCTCAGTATACTAGATAGAATCCCATAATACAATGCTATTTATATCAATGCATCGTTCAAAGCACTAATAACGGTATGATATTTATTGCAATATCCTGGACACTTTTTTTGCAACATTATAATAAAAATCTCTAGTACACAAATTCCATGAAAAGTACATACACATGTGATGTCATCAGTGATTTCATCAATGACATTTGCGATGTCATCTTTGATGTCCTGGGTGTTAGTCTTAGCAGTGCACGGTGGTGGCGCAAGTTATTTTTCATAGCTTACCATAACTTGCGATTTTCCGGGGTCTTTCGGCTGTACTTAGAACCATAATGTCCCTTAAACAAACTTTTTTTAATATCACGCAAACAATATACAAACATGGCGTGCAAAAACCAACTTCTCACAGATGGCTTTACACAGAATGTTGCAAAGTCAGAATTTATGCTCGTTCACAGTGACGGTCAGCTGCTTCCATTTTTTTCTCGGGCCCCGGAGAGGCTCACGAAGCGGACTATAAGGTTGTATTGTGTTTTGACCTTGACAGACAGAGATTGTGATGAAAGACTTCTCTTGAAGGAGTGTTGCTAAAACATAAGAGAAGATAAAGATGAAATTTCTGAAACGAAACCACTTTTATATATTATATCACTATGCGAAAGATCGTTCGCACACGCGGAATCGTATTTTGGGACTGCACTACTCGTAGACAATGGAAATTGCAATTGTACTGTAAGTAACCCTTTAGATTATTTTATACCAAATATAATTACAATAGCGTAGCATTAAAGACCGCTCAAGTTGAACTTGTTCGTTGAAAGTGGCATAATGTTTTTTACCGCGCACTTTCACCGCCGAATTGATCCCCTGTCATTTAGAGGGCTCTGAAAAAGGCAGAAAACACAGGGTGGGTTAATAGAAATAATTTAACCGGTCTATAGGCGGTCAAGCGCTCTACTCGCTGTGCCACTTCACTGTAGCCTGTCAAGTGGTACAGCGAGTACAACGCTCGCTTTGACATCAGTGCACAGCTTGCTAACGCAAGTTCGAATCCCGGCAAGGCCAAACTCAGCCTTTCATCCTTCCGTGGTCGACAAATGAGCACCACACACTGTGGTTAATAATAAGCACCGCTTAGATACCTCACGGTTCTTAGCGCTATATGAATGGGAAAATATTATTATTTTATTATTAACAAACTCCGTTGCACTATCTTCGATAGAAAATAGTTTCACGCCCTAATAAATGAAATGATGATTTTTAATGAAGATCGGCTGGTGAGACTAATTTATGTTTTTTAAAACAGGTATGTGGCCCCATTTTGCCTATGTTACGATTTACAGACTCCAGCGGATGGGGTCTTCAACTGCCAGGTGCAGGTCCAAATATGCAACTTCATGACCCTTACCATTTTATGGGACAATCGCCAAGGACCAATATGCCCTTACGCAGTACTAGCGGCTACAAACAACATACCAACCAATAGTGTGGTCTAATGGCTCGTTGTTGGAGCAACCTTCCGATTATCAGAGCGACCATTTACTGCTTTTATCATAAACCAACAGCCTATCTACCGCAAAGGAACAACGCGTGGCTCAAAATAAACTTTTGCTGATCGACAGCAGAGACAATAGCAAATCGCTGAATATTCACTAAACATTTCATGTGAAATAAATGTACTTTAACAAATGTACAATCCTGCTGTTTACTTTTAAACCACAGTTTCATATTCCGAATTGTGGCGCACTGAGTTGTAAGCTGATCTAACACCCTCTGTACCGCAAAGGAACATCGGGTGCCTCAACATGAACTTTTGCGGATCGACAACAAGACAAATGCAAATTGCTGAATATTCTCTAAACATTTGATGTCCAATAAATGTACTTTACAAAATGTACAATCTTGCTGTTTGCTTTTAAATCACTGTTTCATATTCTGAATTGTGGCACGCTGTGTTGTGACATAATATGTGTTGTCTTCCGGGTTCTCTGTAAAGACACTTAGGACTGCAGAGGACTGGGCGCGTTTGATGACGCACCCTGTAACGTCACGGAGAGAGGCGGGGAATATGAATGCTTTGATAATATCAGGCTTAGGGGCGGGAGATATGATTAAGTGTCGCAAAAGCAAGTCAGCCAGGTCAATAGCGCCAGTTATAGGATTATCACATAATGTCGGCGCACACTAGCCGGATTTATCGTTTCTTTAGTGGACAAAAAGTCGGTTGACGCCCATAGGAAATTGTACCATTAGCGGACAAAAGGAGTGGTCTTAAAACACTTTCACCCTGACAACGAACAATACAAAGAACGTTCTCAGAACACCCCCATTTTGTGTAATTGCAACCATTTTGGGACACCGCGAGTGTTCTTAGAACACATTCAACTAGACAGATTACAATACGGACAGCGTCCTGGGGACACCCCCAGTTTGTGTATTTACGAACAATTAAGTACACTGCGAGTGTTAATAGCTCATTTTTACCTTCCTTGCGAACAAAAATGACACATACTCCGTCCTCTAAACACCCCACCATTTAGTTTATTTACAAAATGTCAGAACAGCCGTGTTCTCCGCGGACAAATCGAACGCAACAAAAACGTCTAGCACATAAAAAAACAAAACATTGAACCTATCTGTAACGCTCACCTGATTCCCGCAGAGGCGCCGGTCTTGACTGGGTGAATGCCGTATCTTCAAAGGTGATGTGTAACACACGGTTGGCTCTTTGGGCTGGACCTCTGTGCACTGTATGTCTGACTCGAAGAGTAAGATGTCTGCAGATAGAAAGTATGGGATTAATGAACTGGGGTTATTGGGTGCCTCTCTCCTCTTCCCTTTCTCTTCTCCTGTAGAACCCCAAAGGTTAACGCCCTCACCTTAGGTAAGTGAACGCCGAGCTCTCCATCTGCCTCGGGGCAGGGTGCCGTAACCAGTTTCTTCACTGGATAAGGGTGCAGGCCTCTTGACCTCAGAGGACTGCTGTCTGTCGTTAACTGCACGAACGGTAAGTTCTGGGCACTTCAAATGTCTTAAAAGTCTTTTGTAATGATATCTCTTGTTTTGCAGGGTTCCGGCGATGGCGGATGGCGGGCTGATGCGAGTTGAGGATCGAACCCGCGTGAGGAATAGAAGCGCCTGGAAGCACGTAAGTAAGCGCTTGTAGCCTGCTTCACGATGCGCACTAACTGTCCCTTTTATCTTGCAGGTACAAGTTCGGAGCTTTAGAGAAGCTGAAGGGTGCTGGAATACCCACTGGATTCGGCGTGGGAAGGAGTAATGGCACGTGAGTAATAAAGTTGCCCAATGTCTTTAAACGCACCTTCTTTTGTCTTTCTGATGCGGGATGCAGCGCCGAAGGCCTCCGGAGCGTGCGAAGAGCTGGTAAGCTTTTGTCTTTCAGATGCCGGAATGCAGTGCGAAGACCTCCGGAGCATGCGAAGAGTAGGTAAGCCTTTGTCTTTCAGGTGCCGGAATGCAGCGCGAGGCGTTGGTGACAGCCGATGCACCAGGTAAGAGATGCGCTGCCACTGAAGACCGTAGTGCTAACCTGTTCTTTCTTTGTCTTTACAGGTGCTGCTGAAGACTGGATTCCAGGATGGTAAGCCTTTGTTCCCTTAGGCCCAGGATCAGAAGCAGAAGACACGATGAGCGTTCTGCTGCAGAGAATGCAGAATAACGCAAAGCAAGATTCATCCATTGGGTGTGGTTTAAATAGCCTCCTGTAGTGCTTAGATGTCTCCTTCCACAGCCACGCCTAGGTAAGAAAAGAGTTCCTGCTTTCCAGAAGAGTTCCAGTGTTCTGAACCTAGGGAGTGGCTCCTGCCCCACCCAACAGGAAAAGTAGTCCCAAACAGAAGAGGATCAGGGGTTCAACTGGCAGGTAAGTAAGCAGCATGGTCTGCTGCAGGTAAGTCCACCCAAGCATTATGAGCCCCGCGCTTCCAGCGCTGGGACTGGGCATCTTTATGAGCCTGGTGCCACTGGCGCCAGGACAGGGTCCAAAAGGTCCCAATTGGGACTGGCTGGCACTCGGAACCGGGATTATGGGTCTGCTTCCAAGGGAGTCGAGCAAGTCCTGATCTTTTGGAAGCAGAGATCATGACACTATCTCATACTCCCCCACCCTCCCCAAACACTCTTACACACCAACACACGGCACGAAATACAATTTTTTATCCACGTTTCACCGCGCTGTACGCGGTCGACGGTGAATACATGATGGCGGGCGCCACAGAAAATCTGACGCGCTCCACGCCCCTCGCCGTCCAAACAGCGAACACGTCGCATGTCCGCGGACATGACGCAAGGCCATGGGCCAATCGGGGCGCTGTCTGCGGAGCGAACAGGGAAGTCCGTCCGCGAAGCGAACACAGATATCACTAATTTTTTTGCCTTACGTTTTGGTCGTTTTATTAAAAACTACTGGACGGATTTACACCAAATTTGCAAAAGCACTCTTTCGGGACCAAGCCCCCGCTCCTGCCGCAAATTTGGTGTAAATCCGTCCAGCGGTTTGGCCTGTGGTCGTGCGCAAAGTTTTTTCCCATTATGTCTATAGGAAAAAACACAAGTTTTGGGACCCCCCTATAACTTTTCCCCCCCTGGACGAATCCTCACCAAACTTTACAAAAAAATTCAGAGTGGGCCATATACTTTATTTGCAATGTTTGGTGAGGATTCGTCCAGAGGGAGCAAAGTTATAAGCCACCCAAAAAATGCTCTTCCTATGGAAACACCAACTTAACCATAACTACATGGACGCTACCACGTCCATGTAATATATATATAGACATAGGGGACTGACGTAGTTCCTCCAATTAGCTTCTGTGACCTGCCCTGAAAATGTAACTAAAATGTTGTATGATAATTCTCTAAGAAGATTATAAATGTGTAGCTGCAGTGGACAGTGTTGATAGATCATTTCATTCAGTTCAGTTTAGTTACACAGGGCGGTTTAAACCTTGCTTCCCAATTGTTTTAGGTCCAATACATTTGCGCTACTTCTTGCTTGATGTACGCTTCTTTTTATGATTGTTTTTTTTTGTTCCTGTGACTACTTTTACAGGAGGTCCCCTCGTACATTTCAATGAGATGATGTCAGGGAGATTGGGTTACTCTTAACTATACCAAGCAGCCTCTTGCAATCGTGGGAAAAGCATAGCATTTGTGATCAGGTTTTAGGAAGACAGTGTAGGTTTTTCTTTTCTATGTGGAGACAAGAAAACTAATCAACATATGGAGGTGAAGGGATTGAGTGTGCTTCCGTTTTGTGAATTCTTGGTGAATAGTACATTCTGAGCTCTTGCATTCCGGCCGTGGGGAAGAAAGCAATCAACGTGGCACTTACTAGGTTGGAGGGGTTTATTACACTGTAGACATGTGATCTTGTGCAAACAGCACACCCATAGCTCTTGTGTTTCAATCAAATAATCAGCAGTGGAAAGTGAATGCATTATTACAGTGCGGCCTGGTGAATTTATTCAAGCAGTATATTCTGAGCTCTTATGCTCTCTTATGAAACATGCACACAACACTGGACAAGAGCCTTTCTTCCATTGATTTGGCATTTGTTCGAAAGAGGCTCTCAGTTGGCCACACATCACGCGTCAACGGGCAACAAAGGCCAAGCCTCTTCCGCTTACAGTAATGCAAATAAAGGCACCACCTATACTTCTATACCTGGGTTAAACACATTAAATGTAATACTAAAGAAAGCTAGCACAAGGTGGGTGGGATACATGCAGACCCCACAGTGACACACTGCGCTTCTGCTTAAGAGTCAGAGATGGGGGAACCAGGGTGGGGGAACGTGCAAGCGTTTCCCCCGGGGTGATTTTGGGCACTGCCTGCGCATAGAGCGTCGCAGGGCTATTAAAGGAGGCATGGAAGGTTTGGGAGCAGGCAAGAGTTGGGACAAGCGTTTGTCCAAGTCGCTGCTCCTGAGCCTTCCCTGCGTTGGTGCCTTGTTCGTAGTGGCAGTGAGGTAGGGCGTAGGGTCGGTTATAGTTAATAAGTTATAGTGGGGGTCGGGTAGATATATAATTAAAGAATACAAATATAATTTAGGGAGTGCTGTAGATAAGGCACCTCCCCTTACCGTTGTCGGAGCCACATCTTCTTCTTCTTAATTATGGGATGCATGGGCGGACCCACGCAGGCGCTTCCCCATCCTAAAGGATGATGTGCACCAGACCCACCAATCAATACTTAGCTTACATAAACTCACAACTCCTCCCACCGTCCCGTTTGCCTCGCAAAATCCAACATCACACTATTCCTCCTCCTGCCTCTCTCCCCTTCACCTCCCAGCAAAGTCTTCCCACTCAGCTCAGCCACACCCACCGCAGACAATCGAACCCTCATCAATTCTCTTTCCTCAACATGTCTCTCACACCTACGCAGAAAATGTCCCACAGTCTCAGGCACACCACACACCGCACAATCTCTCGACTCACGTTTCCCCACTTGAAACAATCATTCAGTCCCGCATGTCCTATCCTCAACCGATTCAGCATCACCTCCTCCCACCTCCTCCATTCCAGACTCCCAGCATCCACCTTCACCGACACTTTCCCACGAACACCAAACATCCACCTGCCCTTCACCCCACTCACCCACCTCTCCTGCCACTCATCTATGGCCCGTCTCACCACCACCGCCTTCACCTCATCCACACTCAAAGGTAATCTCACATCAACCGCTCCCCTAATCATACCCGCACCCGCCGCCAGATCCACTAACTCATTACCCAAAATACCACTGTGACTGGGGACCCACGCCAACTCCAAATCCATTCCCCCGTGTACGCACCGATCAATCTTCCTCCTGATGTCCATAATCACGTCCTTCCTATCACCATCCCCCGCCATAATCGCCTGCAACCCACTCAATGAATCTGAAAATATCACCACCTTATCTAACCCCAACTCGCACACCCTATCGATCGCCAATGCAATCGCCACCAACGCAGCTGTACAAATTGACACATCATTCGTCAATCATCCCACTTTATACTCCCCAGTGCTTTCCAGATAATACGCCATACCCACTCTCCCAGACACAGGATCCTTCGAACCATCCGTAAACACCTTGCATTCTTCCTTTCCTGCCACATACGCCTGGCCCAAAGCTTTGATCTCGCTCTGCAATCCTCTTTTCTTCGACACCACATTCGCTAACTCCAAACACACCTTTGGAGACCCCATCATCCACCTCGGCCATCTCTCCAAATCCGTATCTGTTACAGTCATAAAATCGCCCACACCCCACTGCACTCCCTTTTCCCACATGTGAAACCCAAAAGTGCCTCCTTTCCTCCTCCACCGGTCTCTATAATAATTAAACCTCCAATTATACTTCAAACATTCACGCACCGGATGAGCCACACTCTTCGCACTGCGCTTCACCCATCATCTCATATTCAACGCATCTCTCCTCAACCCCAACGGCATCTCCCCCACAAGCACCTGAACCGCATTCGCTGGAGAGGACCTCATCACACCCGAACACACCCTCAATGCCCTTGCCTGAACCCTGTCCAACCGCAACTTCTGACTTGCTGTGAAACCCACTGACACTTGACAACCGAAATCCATCACACTCAAAATTAACCCCTTATACAACATTCGTAGACGCTTCTGTTGAGCACCCCACTCTTTCCCAGTGACCGCCTGCAACAAATTCAACCTTCGTTTGCTCTTATCCACCATTCCATTCACCTGCAAATTCCAGTTTAACTTCCTATCCAAAATCACCCCCAAATACCGAAACTCTTCCACGCTTTTCACCCTCTCACCTTTCAAAACCAAGTCCAACCCTTGCTGCACTCTTCTCCTTGAGAAAACCATACTCACGCTTTTATCCACAGACATCGAAAAGCCCCATTTCACACACCACTCCTCCATACGCAGTATCGCAGCTTGCAACCGATTCTGCATCAACAAAAAACTTCGCCCTCTTACCCATACCACACCATCATCTGCAAAGAAATCCACCTGACACCCGAAACCCTCCAAAGCTCGAATGAACCCGTCCACCATCACATTAAACAGCATCGCACTAATCACACTCCCCTGCGGTGTCCCATTCTCCATCTTCCAAACCTCTGACAACACCCCCCTCACTCTCACCTGAAAGGACCTGTCAGCCAAAAACACCTTAATCCACCGAAACATCCTCCCCTTCACACCCATCTCCAACAGTCTCACCAGCAACCCACTCTTCCACACCATATCATACGCCTTCTCCAAATCCAAAAAGAACGCCCCCACCATCTCCCCATCACACAAAGCCTCCTCCACTCCACTCACCAACCTCACTAATGGATCTGCCACTGACCGATTCTTCCTGAACCCACTCTGAAAATCGCTCAGACACCCATTCGACTCCAAATAGAACCCCAAGCGCTCAACTATCGTCCGGTCCATAACCTTACACATCACGACAGTCAGCGCAATCGGCCTATATGACTTACACTCTGTCGGGACCTTGCCACTCTTCAAAATCGCTACCACAATCGCTCTCTTCCATAATCTCGGTAAAACTCCACTCTTCCAGATCTCATTGAACAATGCTAACACCTCCAACTTACATTGCACCGACAACTTCTCCAAAAATACATACATGACTCCATCCACCCCTGGACTTGACCACTTCCCCTTCCGAATCGCCCTATACAACTCCGCCATAGAAAACAGAGCCTCATACTGCTCTTCCCAAGGCCCAACATTCGCCAACAACTCCCGCATCTCCTCCTCAACCACTCCCATACTAAGTCTCACTGCCTCCGGGAAGTTCTCTGAACTGTGCACTCCCGCAAAATGTTTCCCCAGCAAATTCGCCTTCTCCCCATCTTCACTGACCACCTCCACCCCTTTCAACAACACAGACATGCCACCCTGCGACTTCATTAACCCGGACATCCGCTTGAACTGCTTCCAAACCTCACCCACATCAGAATTACTCCTCAGAGACCCACAATAGCTCCTCCACTATCCGCGCTTTCTTTCCCTAATCACCCTCTGCACCACCGCCTTCGCCTTCTTATATGCCAACAAATCCTCCAACATTCCCGTTCTCACTGCCCTGGCCCTCGCCTTCTTACGCGCTGCCACAGCCCGTGAACATTCCACCGACCACCAAGGAATCTCAACCTTCCCCCCCTTTCCCCTTCTCTATCTCCGTACAGTCTTCTTTCCATGTTGGATTTCCTGGAAAAACCCGGATGTAGCACGCCCTGTCCACGAACAGCTGCGGTGTCCGCGGACGGCGTCCACTTTACTCTCTGTGCCATTTCCTCATTGCATACAGCTAAGCAATCACACAATACGAATAACGTCCTCAGAACACCCCCATTTTGTGAATTTTCGAACATTTCAGGACAATTATCATTTCATTATTCAACATATTAACATTACAAATATTATACTTTCATCTTGTACTCTGCACACAATGCTATGTTTCTCCATTAGTAGCTCAGTATACTAGATAGAATCCCATAATACAATGCTATTTATATCAATGCATCGTTCAAAGCACTAATAACGGTATGATATTTATTGCAATATCCTTGACACTTTTTTTGCAACATTATAATAAAAATCTCTAGTACACAAATTCCATGAAAAGTACATACACATGTAATGTCATCAGTGATTTCATCAATGACATTTGCGATGTCATCTTTGATGTCCTGGGTGTTAGTCTTAGCAGTGCACGGTGGTGGCGCAAGTTATTTTTCATAGCTTACCATAACTTGCGATTTTCCGGGGTCTTTCGGCTGTACTTAGAACCATAATGTCCCTTAAACAAACTTTTTTTAATATCACGCAAACAATATACAAACATGGCGTGCAAAAACCAACTTCTCACAGATGGCTTTACACAGAATGTTGCAAAGTCAGAATTTATGCTCGTTCACAGTGACGGTCAGCTGCTTCCATTTTTTTCTCGGGCCCCGGAGAGGCTCACGAAGCGGACTATAAGGTTGTATTGTGTTTTGACCTTGACAGACAGAGATTGTGATGAAAGACTTCTCTTGAAGGAGTGTTGCTAAAACATAAGAGAAGATAAAGATGAAATTTCTGAAACGAAACCACTTTTATATATTATATCACTATGCGAAAGATCGTTCGCACACGCGGAATCGTATTTTGGGACTGCACTACTCGTAGACAATGGAAATTGCAATTGTACTGTAAGTAACCCTTTAGATTATTTTATACCAAATATAATTACAATAGCGTAGCATTAAAGACCGCTCAAGTTGAACTTGTTCGTTGAAAGTGGCATAATGTTTTTTACCGCGCACTTTCACCGCCGAATTGATCCCCTGTCATTTAGAGGGCTCTGAAAAAGGCAGAAAACACAGGGTGGGTTAATAGAAATAATTTAACCGGTCTATAGGCGGTCAAGCGCTCTACTCGCTGTGCCACTTCACTGTAGCCTGTCAAGTGGTACAGCGAGTACAACGCTCGCTTTGACATCAGTGCACAGCTTGCTAACGCAAGTTCGAATCCCGGCAAGGCCAAACTCAGCCTTTCATCCTTCCGTGGTCGACAAATGAGCACCACACACTGTGGTTAATAATAAGCACCGCTTAGATACCTCACGGTTCTTAGCGCTATATGAATGGGAAAATATTATTATTTTATTATTAACAAACTCCGTTGCACTATCTTCGATAGCAAATAGTTTCACGCCCTAATAAATGAAATGATGATTTTTAATGAAGATCGGCTGGTGAGACTAATTTATGTTTTTTAAAACAGGTATGTGGCCCCATTTTGCCTATGTTACGATTTACAGACTCCAGCGGATGGGGTCTTCAACTGCCAGGTGCAGGTCCAAATATGCAACTTCATGACCCTTACCATTTTATGGGACAATCGCCAAGGACCAATATGCCCTTACGCAGTACTAGCGGCTACAAACAACATACCAACCAATAGTGTGGTCTAATGGCTCGTTGTTGGAGCAACCTTCCGATTATCAGAGCGACCATTTACTGCTTTTATCATAAACCAACAGCCTATCTACCGCAAAGGAACAACGCGTGGCTCAAAATAAACTTTTGCTGATCGACAGCAGAGACAATAGCAAATCGCTGAATATTCACTAAACATTTCATGTGAAATAAATGTACTTTAACAAATGTACAATCCTGCTGTTTACTTTTAAACCACAGTTTCATATTCCGAATTGTGGCGCACTGAGTTGTAAGCTGATCTAACACCCTCTGTACCGCAAAGGAACATCGGGTGCCTCAACATGAACTTTTGCGGATCGACAACAAGACAAATGCAAATTGCTGAATATTCTCTAAACATTTGATGTCCAATAAATGTACTTTACAAAATGTACAATCTTGCTGTTTGCTTTTAAATCACTGTTTCATATTCTGAATTGTGGCACGCTGTGTTGTGACATAATATGTGTTGTCTTCCGGGTTCTCTGTAAAGTCACTTAGGACTGCAGAGGACTGGGCGCGTTTGATGACGCACCCTGTAACGTCACGGAGAGAGGCGGGGAATATGAATGCTTTGATAATATCAGGCTTAGGGGCGGGAGATATGATTAAGTGTCGCAAAAGCAAGTCAGCCAGGTCAATAGCGCCAGTTATAGGATTATCACATAATGTCGGCGCACACTAGCCGGATTTATCGTTTCTTTAGTGGACAAAAAGTCGGTTGACGCCCATAGGAAATTGTACCATTAGCGGACAAAAGGAGTGGTCTTAAAACACTTTCACCCTGACAACGAACAATACAAAGAACGTTCTCAGAACACCCCCATTTTGTGTAATTGCAACCATTTCGGGACACCGCGAGTGTTCTTAGAACACATTCAACTAGACAGATTACAATACGGACAGTGTCCTGGGGACACCCCCAGTTTGTGTATTTACGAACAATTAAGTACACTGCGAGTGTTAATAGCTCATTTTTACCTTCCTTGCGAACAAAAATGACACATACTCCGTCCTCTAAACACCCCACCATTTAGTTTATTTACAAAATGTCAGAACAGCCGTGTTCTCCGCGGACAAATCGAACGCAACAAAAACGTCTAGCACATAAAAAAACAAAACATTGAACCTATCTGTAACGCTCACCTGATTCCCGCAGAGGCGCCGGTCTTGACTGGGTGAATGCCGTATCTTCAAAGGTGATGTGTAACACACGGTTGGCTCTTTGGGCTGGACCTCTGTGCACTGTATGTCTGACTCGAAGAGTAAGATGTCTGCAGATAGAAAGTATGGGATTAATGAACTGGGGTTATTGGGTGCCTCTCTCCTCTTCCCTTTCTCTTCTCCTGTAGAACCCCAAAGGTTAACGCCCTCACCTTAGGTAAGTGAACGCCGAGCTCTCCATCTGCCTCGGGGCAGGGTGCCGTAACCAGTTTCTTCACTGGATAAGGGTGCAGGCCTCTTGACCTCAGAGGACTGCTGTCTGTCGTTAACTGCACGAACGGTAAGTTCTGGGCACTTCAAATGTCTTAAAAGTCTTTTGTAATGATATCTCTTGTTTTGCAGGGTTCCGGCGATGGCGGATGGCGGGCTGATGCGAGTTGAGGATCGAACCCGCGTGAGGAATAGAAGCGCCTGGAAGCACGTAAGTAAGCGCTTGTAGCCTGCTTCACGATGCGCACTAACTGTCCCTTTTATCTTGCAGGTACAAGTTCGGAGCTTTAGAGAAGCTGAAGGGTGCTGGAATACCCACTGGATTCGGCGTGGGAATGAGTAATGGCACGTGAGTAATAAAGTTGCCCAATGTCTTTAAACGCACCTTCTTTTGTCTTTCTGATGCGGGATGCAGCGCCGAAGGCCTCCGGAGCGTGCGAAGAGCTGGTAAGCTTTTGTCTTTCAGATGCCGGAATGCAGTGCGAAGACCTCCGGAGCATGCGAAGAGTAGGTAAGCCTTTGTCTTTCAGGTGCCGGAATGCAGCGCGAGGCGTTGGTGACAGCCGATGCACCAGGTAAGAGATGCGCTGCCACTGAAGACCGTAGTGCTAACCTGTTCTTTCTTTGTCTTTACAGGTGCTGCTGAAGACTGGATTCCAGGATGGTAAGCCTTTGTTCCCTTAGGCCCAGGATCAGAAGCAGAAGACACGATGAGCGTTCTGCTGCAGAGAATGCAGAATAACGCAAAGCAAGATTCATCCATTGGGTGTGGTTTAAATAGCCTCCTGTAGTGCTTAGATGTCTCCTTCCACAGCCACGCCTAGGTAAGAAAAGAGTTCCTGCTTTCCAGAAGAGTTCCAGTGTTCTGAACCTAGGGAGTGGCTCCTGCCCCACCCAACAGGAAAAGTAGTCCCAAACAGAAGAGGATCAGGGGTTCAACTGGCAGGTAAGTAAGCAGCATGGTCTGCTGCAGGTAAGTCCACCCAAGCATTATGAGCCCGGCGCTTCCAGCGCTGGGACTGGGCATCTTTATGAGCCTGGTGCCACTGGCGCCAGGACAGGGTCCAAAAGGTCCCAATCGGGACAGGCTGGCACTCGGAACCGGGATTATGGGTCTGCTTCCAAGGGAGTCGAGCAAGTCCTGATCTTTTGGAAGCAGAGATCATGACACTATCTCATACTCCCCCACCCTCCCCAAACACTCTTACACACCAACACACGGCACGAAATACAATTTTTTATCCACGTTTCACCGCGCTGTACGCGGTCGACGGTGAATACATGATGGCGGGCGCCACAGAAAATCTGACGCGCTCCACGCCCCTCGCCGTCCAAACAGCGAACACGTCGCATGTCCGCGGACATGACGCAAGGCCATGGGCCAATCGGGGCGCTGTCTGCGGAGCGAACAGGGAAGTCCGTCCGCGAAGCGAACACAGATATCACTAATTTTTTTGCCTTACGTTTTGGTCGTTTTATTAAAAACTACTGGACGGATTTACACCAAATTTGCAAAAGCACTCTTTCGGGACCAAGCCCCCGCTCCTGCCGCAAATTTGGTGTAAATCCGTCCAGCGGTTTGGCCTGTGGTCGTGCGCAAAGTTTTTTCCCATTATGTCTATAGGAAAAAACACAAGTTTTGGGACCCCCCTATAACTTTTCCCCCCCTGGACGAATCCTCACCAAACTTTACAAAAAAATTCAGAGTGGGCCATATACTTTATTTGCAATGTTTGGTGAGGATTCGTCCAGAGGGAGCAAAGTTATAAGCCACCCAAAAAATGCTCTTCCTATGGAAACACCAACTTAACCATAACTACATGGACGCTACCACGTCCATGTAATATATATAGACATAGGGGACTGACGTAGTTCCTCCAATTAGCTTCTGTGACCTGCCCTGAAAATGTAACTAAAATGTTGTATGATAATTCTCTAAGAAGATTATAAATGTGTAGCTGCAGTGGACAGTGTTGATAGATCATTTCATTCAGTTCAGTTTAGTTACACAGGGCGGTTTAAACCTTGCTTCCCAATTGTTTTAGGTCCAATACATTTGCGCTACTTCTTGCTTGATGTACGCTTCTTTTTATGATTGTTTTTTTTTGTTCCTGTGACTACTTTTACAGGAGGTCCCCTCGTACATTTCAATGAGATGATGTCAGGGAGATTGGGTTACTCTTAACTATACCAAGCAGCCTCTTGCAATCGTGGGAAAAGCATAGCATTTGTGATCAGGTTTTAGGAAGACAGTGTAGGTTTTTCTTTTCTATGTGGAGACAAGAAAACTAATCAACATATGGAGGTGAAGGGATTGAGTGTGCTTCCGTTTTGTGAATTCTTGGTGAATAGTACATTCTGAGCTCTTGCATTCCGGCCGTGGGGAAGAAAGCAATCAACGTGGCACTTACTAGGTTGGAGGGGTTTATTACACTGTAGACATGTGATCTTGTGCAAACAGCACACCCATAGCTCTTGTGTTTCAATCAAATAATCAGCAGTGGAAAGTGAATGCATTATTACAGTGCGGCCTGGTGAATTTATTCAAGCAGTATATTCTGAGCTCTTATGCTCTCTTATGAAACATGCACACAACACTGGACAAGAGCCTTTCTTCCATTGATTTGGCATTTGTTCGAAAGAGGCTCTCAGTTGGCCACACATCACGCGTCAACGGGCAACAAAGGCCAAGCCTCTTCCGCTTACAGTAATGCAAATAAAGGCACCACCTATACTTCTATACCTGGGTTAAACACATTAAATGTAATACTAAAGAAAGCTAGCACAAGGTGGGTGGGATACATGCAGACCCCACAGTGACACACTGCGCTTCTGCTTAAGAGTCAGAGATGGGGGAACCAGGGTGGGGGAACGTGCAAGCGTTTCCCCCGGGGTGATTTTGGGCACTGCCTGCGCATAGAGCGTCGCAGGGCTATTAAAGGAGGCATGGAAGGTTTGGGAGCAGGCAAGAGTTGGGACAAGCGTTTGTCCAAGTCGCTGCTCCTGAGCCTTCCCTGCGTTGGTGCCTTGTTCGTAGTGGCAGTGAGGTAGGGCGTAGGGTCGGTTATAGTTAATAAGTTATAGTGGGGGTCGGGTAGATATATAATTAAAGAATACAAATATAATTTAGGGAGTGCTGTAGATAAGGCACCTCCCCTTACCGTTGTCGGAGCCACATCTTCTTCTTCTTAATTATGGGATGCATGGGCGGACCCACGCAGGCGCTTCCCCATCCTAAAGGATGATGTGCACCAGACCCACCAATCAATACTTAGCTTACATAAACTCACAACTCCTCCCACCGTCCCGTTTGCCTCGCAAAATCCAACATCACACTATTCCTCCTCCTGCCTCTCTCCCCTTCACCTCCCAGCAAAGTCTTCCCACTCAGCTCAGCCACACCCACCGCAGACAATCGAACCCTCATCAATTCTCTTTCCTCAACATGTCTCTCACACCTACGCAGAAAATGTCCCACAGTCTCAGGCACACCACACACCGCACAATCTCTCGACTCACGTTTCCCCACTTGAAACAATCATTCAGTCCCGCATGTCCTATCCTCAACCGATTCAGCATCACCTCCTCCCACCTCCTCCATTCCAGACTCCCAGCATCCACCTTCACCGACACTTTCCCACGAACACCAAACATCCACCTGCCCTTCACCCCACTCACCCACCTCTCCTGCCACTCATCTATGGCCCGTCTCACCACCACCGCCTTCACCTCATCCACACTCAAAGGTAATCTCACATCAACCGCTCCCCTAATCATACCCGCACCCGCCGCCAGATCCACTAACTCATTACCCAAAATACCACTGTGACTGGGGACCCACGCCAACTCCAAATCCATTCCCCCGTGTACGCACCGATCAATCTTCCTCCTGATGTCCATAATCACGTCCTTCCTATCACCATCCCCCGCCATAATCGCCTGCAACCCACTCAATGAATCTGAAAATATCACCACCTTATCTAACCCCAACTCGCACACCCTATCGATCGCCAATGCAATCGCCACCAACGCAGCTGTACAAATTGACACATCATTCGTCAATCATCCCACTTTATACTCCCCAGTGCTTTCCAGATAATACGCCATACCCACTCTCCCAGACACAGGATCCTTCGAACCATCCGTAAACACCTTGCATTCTTCCTTTCCTGCCACATACGCCTGGCCCAAAGCTTTGATCTCGCTCTGCAATCCTCTTTTCTTCGACACCACATTCGCTAACTCCAAACACACCTTTGGAGACCCCATCATCCACCTCGGCCATCTCTCCAAATCCGTATCTGTTACAGTCATAAAATCGCCCACACCCCACTGCACTCCCTTTTCCCACATGTGAAACCCAAAAGTGCCTCCTTTCCTCCTCCACCGGTCTCTATAATAATTAAACCTCCAATTATACTTCAAACATTCACGCACCGGATGAGCCACACTCTTCGCACTGCGCTTCACCCATCATCTCATATTCAACGCATCTCTCCTCAACCCCAACGGCATCTCCCCCACAAGCACCTGAACCGCATTCGCTGGAGAGGACCTCATCACACCCGAACACACCCTCAATGCCCTTGCCTGAACCCTGTCCAACCGCAACTTCTGACTTGCTGTGAAACCCACTGACACTTGACAACCGAAATCCATCACACTCAAAATTAACCCCTTATACAACATTCGTAGACGCTTCTGTTGAGCACCCCACTCTTTCCCAGTGACCGCCTGCAACAAATTCAACCTTCGTTTGCTCTTATCCACCATTCCATTCACCTGCAAATTCCAGTTTAACTTCCTATCCAAAATCACCCCCAAATACCGAAACTCTTCCACGCTTTTCACCCTCTCACCTTTCAAAACCAAGTCCAACCCTTGCTGCACTCTTCTCCTTGAGAAAACCATACTCACGCTTTTATCCACAGACATCGAAAAGCCCCATTTCACACACCACTCCTCCATACGCAGTATCGCAGCTTGCAACCGATTCTGCATCAACAAAAAACTTCGCCCTCTTACCCATACCACACCATCATCTGCAAAGAAATCCACCTGACACCCGAAACCCTCCAAAGCTCGAATGAACCCGTCCACCATCACATTAAACAGCATCGCACTAATCACACTCCCCTGCGGTGTCCCATTCTCCATCTTCCAAACCTCTGACAACACCCCCCTCACTCTCACCTGAAAGGTCCTGTCAGCCAAAAACACCTTAATCCACCGAAACATCCTCCCCTTCACACCCATCTCCAACAGTCTCACCAGCAACCCACTCTTCCACACCATATCATACGCCTTCTCCAAATCCAAAAAGAACGCCCCCACCATCTCCCCATCACACAAAGCCTCCTCCACTCCACTCACCAACCTCACTAATGGATCTGCCACTGACCGATTCTTCCTGAACCCACTCTGAAAATCGCTCAGACACCCATTCGACTCCAAATAGAACCCCAAACGCTCAACTATCGTCCGGTCCATAACCTTACACATCACGACAGTCAGCGTAATCGGCCTATATGACTTACACTCTGTCGGGACCTTGCCACTCTTCAAAATCGCTACCACAATCGCTCTCTTCCATAATCTCGGTAAAACTCCACTCTTCCAGATCTCATTGAACAATGCTAACACCTCCAACTTACATTGCACCGACAACTTCTCCAAAAATACATACATGACTCCATCCACCCCTGGACTTGACCACTTCCCCTTCCGAATCGCCCTATACAACTCCGCCATAGAAAACAGAGCCTCATACTGCTCTTCCCAAGGCCCAACATTCGCCAACAACTCCCGCATCTCCTCCTCAACCACTCCCATACTAAGTCTCACTGCCTCCGGGAAGTTCTCTGAACTGTGCACTCCCGCAAAATGTTTCCCCAGCAAATTCGCCTTCTCCCCATCTTCACTGACCACCTCCACCCCTTTCAACAACACAGACATGCCACCCTGCGACTTCATTAACCCGGACATCCGCTTGAACTGCTTCCAAACCTCACCCACATCAGAATTACTCCTCAGAGACCCACAATAGCTCCTCCACTATCCGCGCTTTCTTTCCCTAATCACCCTCTGCACCACCGCCTTCGCCTTCTTATATGCCAACAAATCCTCCAACATTCCCGTTCTCACCGCCCTGGCCCTCGCCTTCTTACGCGCTGCCACAGCCCGTGAACATTCCACCGACCACCAAGGAATCTCAACCTTCCCCCCCTTTCCCCTTCTCTATCTCCGGAACTGCTGCTACCGACGCCGCTCTCATTCCCTGCACCAAATGCTCATTCCATTCATCCACCCCCCATCCTTATCCCGAGAAACAATCAATTCCTGACACAATTTCTTATACAACTCCCAATCAGCCTTCCTAAAATTCAACCGACTTCCAAGCATCCGGGACCTGACCCCTACCTCACCGCTCACAGTCACTAAAATGCCAGAGTGATCACTCCCCATATCCCCATCCTCACGCACCATCCAGTCACATTCACCCGCAATCGCAGCAGACACCCAGGTCAGATCCAAACACGACAACTTCCCAGTCCTCACATCCAATCGTGTGCCCGAACCGTCATTCAGCAAAAACAGACTCAATTCATCCGCCATACCCTCCAACAGTTCCCCATTTGCATCCGTCCGATCACTGCCCCACAACGTATTTGCACTGTTGAAATCACCACATAAAACACAAGGTCCCACATGTCCCCTTATCACTTCAGACAGCACACCCACCTCCACCACCTCACACGGATTATAATAATTCAACACTAAGACTTCTGATCCTCCTACCCGAATCCCCGCCCCGATAACCTCCACTGCTCCATCTACCACAATCTCCCTTGCAACCAACCCCTTCCGAACTGCCACAGCTACGCCCCTCCCTCTCCCCTCCGTCCTATCCTTACGAAACAACTCAAAACCCGGAATCACAAACCTCAGATCACCCCTTAACCACGTTTCCTGAATACAAACCACATCAACATTCAATTCCCCACACAACACCGCTTTCAACTCCTGCCCATTCCTCAACAAGCTCCTCGCATTCCACTGCAAAATTCTCAGGCCGACGCCCCACTCTGTTTCCGCACTTTAGTAACCTTCTTGAACACATCTTCTTCCGACACATCTACAACATTCAAAAACCTCCTCCCTGCTTCCACCACTCCTTTCGTAAGATTCGACACACTGACTGACAAATTCCCCTGAACCAGCTCCAGCACATTTATTATAAAACACATAAACTCAGTTTTTGGGACAACCACCATTTCTACGCCTTTCACCTCTTTCACCACTCCCTTCCTTCCTGCAGCCTCATCCACCACCGGCTCTCTCCTACACATTTCACTCACTACTCGAACCGGTTTCACCTTAGCCACAGCCTCCGCATAAGATAAACCTTCCGCAGCCCTCACCTGCACCACCTCTCTCGCCACTCTTTGACTCTCACACCCCCTAAACGCAGTAGAGTGCCCCCCCCCCACAATTCACACACTTCTCCGGAGTTTCCACCTTACATTCTTTAATATCATGATCTCCACCACACCTCCCACAGTGCCTCTCATTCCTGCATACTCTCGCCACATGTCCAAACTGCTGACACTTATAACATCTCAAAGGCAATGCTACATAAGCTTTCACACGAAACCTCTGATATCCCAAATTCACCACCTCCGGACACTCCGCTCTCGCAAACCTCACTGCCACAGTTGTAGACACCACATTCCCATGTGTATCTCTCCTCCCCAGCCTCCACGCCTCCACTACCCCCACCTCTGCCAGCTGCTCCTCCACCTCAGACATATTCACAGTCAACGGTACCCCATACAACACCCCCTTACACGACACACCACTCTGATCAAACACTCACACCGCGCGCCTACCCAGACAACCCACCTCCAGTTTCTTAGCCTTACTATCAGCACCCATCCCCTCCACCAACAACCGACCCCAGACATCACTTGCACCCGAGTGACATTCCCCACAGCCTCTTTCAACCACCCAGCAATCACCATCGGATTCTCCCCCTGAAACGTTTTCCCACGATTATCTGGCTTCAACACCACCTTCCACACACTGTCATACTGCATCTGCTCCTCCCCAGGCACACCGCTTCCTGAGGCCCCCAGCCCCTCCAAAATACATTTTTCCTGGGTCCCCGACCCTGAGATATCCCTAACCGTCCCCCCACCATCATTCTTTTGTGGAGACCTGCTGCGATGCTGCCCTCATTTCCCCGCTTCCCCCTCCACAGATGTAGACTTCACAGTCAGTGTCCTCCCCCTTTTCTCCCCTTCCTCCACCCCTCCCTTCATTTCAGCCTCCCCCCTTTCCCATTCTTACCACTTCCTCTGAGCACACTCTCCCCCTGCACCCTCCTAGAGAGTCCATTCTATTTCCTTAATCCCAGCTCCCTCCACCCAGACACCGCTCCGCCCTGCCTGGGTCCGCCCACTTCCAGAGTGCCAAAGCGCTTATCTCCTCACACGCCTTCCGACGCGCCTCTTTCCCGCTCACAGCGACCGTTACTGGCGCTCCGCCATCTATCCACTCCGTGTTTTCTGACTGGCTTTTAGATTCGGAGCCACATCTATGTGCCCTGCACACGTCGCGCTCACGAGTGCCATATTAGCATCCGGGTTTTTTGTGGGTTGTGCAGCGGCGGCGAGCCCAGTTTGACCCGTCAGGTCGGAGTGTCCCTGTTAGGTCTGGGGGTGAGTCTTTTCCCTGCTTGCTTTCTCCCAGTGGGAGGGGTGGGGTACGGGCGAAAAGGCACAGTTAATCGGGAGTTTCTGTAGCCTGCTTGTCCCAAGGCTGCTTCTCGGCGACATGTGCACAGTAGTGCGGTGCCATCCTTCTGCCACCAGGGGGCAGTGCAGAGCCCTAAAAGGGCAGCACACGTTTGTGGGCTGAGCAGCCACAGTATTAGTTACCCAGTAGGGTACATTGTTTTCTTTTACCCCGCAGGGAGATAATTAGCGGGATAGGGTTAAGAAGAATTCAGATTCTAGTATAGATTGCTGTGGTCACGTTCCCCTGCCATTTCCTTGCTTGTAAGGAGCATTTCCTTGTTTTTCAAGAGGTCAGTGCCTGGCGGCCATTTTGGGGGATATTATAATCACAGGGGATTTATACAGGTTTTCAGATAGGAACCCTGGTATTGCTTCCAAGAGATATACTGCAGGTCAGGCCCTGCAGGGAGATACTGTTCAGGCTCGGGTGCCAGCTTATTTTGGGAGGGCGGCAAGGGGCAGAAGCATTAAATTGAATTATTTTCAGATTACAACAGGATGGCAGGACAGGGCTCTGGAAGTAGGGGCTTGGTGGTTGCACAGGAATTGAGGGCAGTTCTGAGTAGTTTTAGCAGGGCAACTAAAGCCCAACTGGAAGGGTCAGTGAGGGAAGTTATGGGGGAAAAGGGGGCTAGGGAGGGAAGGCCACAGCACAGAGTGGCGTTGGATGGGCCATCGCTGCAGTGGTGGCTTGTAGCCCTTCAGCGGGAAGGGGGGGATATGGGACAGGGGGGTCAGAAGGATCAGGAGGGAGTACCTAGGAGAGCAACCAGGAGTGGTGGATAAGTAGGCAAAGGGTTGGGTAGTCAGATGGGAACATAATCCCAGCTCCCTCCACCCAGACACCGCTCCGCCCTGCCTGGGTCCGCCCACTTCCAGAGTGCCACTTGCGGGGAGCCCGCAAATGGTGCAGGAACAGGTACAGAGGCGGGCGCGAGGCAGGCTAGGGGCGAAGATAGGGTCAGCGCGGACCAAAGAGGGGCAGCATGGCAGAAGGGCAGAGGAGGTAAATACCTGCAAAAGAGTGCAGGTGGGAGGAGGAGGGCTCTATCCCTGCCGGTTAGCGAGAAAAGGGGAAGGTGCGGAACGACCTCCCCGCCTAGGAGGGCTTTGGACGGAGGGTGTAGTACGACCCCCATGGTTTGTGAGGAGGTGGCAGGAGAGGGCTTGAGAAGGCCCCTCTGGAAGACTGCAGAGAGTAGACTAGAGGGCACAGCACAGCCCCTAGCACAGAGGAGCAAAGGGTGGAGGAGAGAACCGCTCGTCCAAGAAGCGAGGAGCAGGTAGCGGTTGGCACGGCCACGCTGAGAAGATGTCAATGGAGTGGTGGGGCAGATGCCCCGGGCTCACCCGAAGAGGAGCTGCCCAGACCGAGTGTGCGCTCGCAACTACAATGGTATTTTAATGGGGGTGATGAATGGGAAGAGGAGAATGCTGGACAGTGGGAAGGTGTGGAGCAAAATGGGTTACAGGGGAGGGAAAAGGTGAGGAGGGGCTTAAGGTTTGAAGGGGAATGTCAGTTTGGGGGGCAGAAGTGCAAGAGGATGGCAGGGAAATTGGTTAGGGGAGTCTGCTGATGTTTTTTGTTCCCGCAGCAGGAGCCTGGTGAGAAAAGAGAAGAGGAGTGTTGGAGTGGAGGTCAGGATACCGCGGCTAGGTGACGGTGGGGCATAAAGAGTTGAGCAGGAACGGGAGTGGTCAGTGGCATGGCACAGGTTGGACACAAGGTGGGGGACATTCAGGGAGGGAGCTGGGGCACAGGGGACAGGTGGGGAAATTGAGTCTTTGACTACAGACGCCTTGGTGAGGGAGAGGGGGGAAAGTGTATCCTCAGCGGAAGTACTAACTGACAAGGTGGCGGAGCCAGTGGCTCAAGGGATGATTGAGGTTCCTAAGGAGACTGCGGAAGGTACAGGGAAGGACAAAAGGGTGTTTTATATGGGAATTACAAAGCTGCTTTTTAAACTCCTGAACAGGAAGGTGAGAGCGGAAGAAGGGTCTAAGGAAGAGGAGAGGGAGTCAGCCACAAGACCAAAGGTGCCAGTCATGATTGACAATTGGACATCAGCTTTTTATTATATATGCAAGTGTTTACTGTAACATGTTTCCAGATAGGTGTGTAGCGTTATTGAAATACATGGATGTGATAAGGAAGGCGTTTACGAGTTTTGGGGGTTTCGCATGGATGAGATACAATGAATAGTTTAGGGTGAGGATGGTGAATGATAGCCAAGCAGTGTGGGGAGAGATTGACATGGATCTCTGGCTACAATGGATGGCTCCTACGCGGCCAGCACCAACGCTGCATACAGCGACCGGTTTACCTGTGCCTTACCAGCCCTTTCATGGTCGCCCCACCTCGGAGGGTGGAGGGGAGAAGGTAGCGGTCAGCCCTCAGAAGCATGTTGGGCTTTCCATAAAGAAGGCAGCAGAAGGACGATGTGCAAATGTAAGCCCGAGTGCAGCAGATGCGCAGGACGTCATCTGGTTATGCAATGTTTCCAATCAGGGTACAGAGGGAGAGGGCGGGATGCAGGAAGGGGAGTTGTGGGGAAAGGCCTGTACTCCAGTTAGAGTTGTGGTTTTGGAGAAGTGGCTCAGCTTTTACCCGGACAGAGAAGGGGCCAAGATTTTGGGGGAAGGTTTTCACAAGGGTTTTAGGTTCGGTTATCAGGGTCCAAGGTCAGCGTGGGAAAATGTTGAAGTGGTCATGACAAAACTGCACATGGAGGAGTAGGGCCATTTACAGATTTGACGGAAGACTTGGTGGTGTTCCCGTTGGGGGTCATGCCTAAGAAGGTTACGGGACAATTCAGACAAATCCACCATTTATCATTGCCAGAGGGCATGTCAGTGAATGATTTCATTTCACTGGAGGATTTCGGGTTGTCCTGTGTCCTGTGCTAGTGTGGACCAAGTGGTGGGTTTGGTGAGGGAGGAAGGTTGTGGGGTGTTCATGGCCAAGTGCAACATCAAGGCAGCGTTCCGATTGTTTCCGGTGCATCCAGAAGATTTCTGGCTGCTGGGGATGCAGTTTGAAGGACACATTTATATAGACAAACTTTTGCCTATGGACTGCGCAATTTTATGTGCATTGTTTGAGATTTTTTGTTCCTATCTGCAGTGGGATTTTACATACAGTTCGGGATCTGAAGGAGTGTTGCATTATTTGGATGATTTTCTGTTTATCAGTTGGGCGGGCAAAGAACAAGAATGTCGGAGGATGCTGGGGATGTTTCAGACACTGATTCAGGACTTGAGAGTGCCATTGTTGGAGGACAAAACTGAGGGGCCGGCAGTGGTGTTGACCTTTCTAGGGATAGAGTTGGATTTGGTGGCCATAGCCACATGCTTGCCACACAACAAGGTGATCAGGCTGGTAGGTTTGCTGTAGATGGCAAGAGCAACACACAAAATGACATTGGTGGACATGCAGATGTTAGTGGGGCATCTCAATTTTGCATGTAGGGTAGTGGCCTTGGGGCACACCTTCTGTAGAAACATGGCACGGTCTATGGCGGGGCTAAATGCCCACATCACAGGGTGAGGTTGTCTGGAGCGGTTAGGGAGGACTGCAGGATTTGGCTACTATTTTTGGAAGAGTTCAATGAGGTGACCATGTGGCTACAGAGCGATCCAGTTTCGTGGGAAGTGCATGTTTTTTCAGATGCAGCGGCTCATGAGGTTTTGGAGTGTTCTGTGTCGGGGGGGGTAAGTGGTGTGCAGAAAGGTGGCCAGAGCAGTGCCAGAGAGGAAGAAGAAGCATAGCCTTTTTGGATTTTTTCCCTTTGTTGGTGGCAATGGAGTTGTGGGGCAGAGAGTTGAGGAACACGAAAGTACATTTCAATATCGATAACGAAGCAGTGGTTATCAGAAAGGTCTGTTCCAGTGGATATAAAAAAAACCTGAGTCACCCCCATAATGAAAAAAGCTGGCCTTGATCTTATTGAAAATCCTTGATCGCATTGCATACAATCAAATTTCGAAATACCTCAACAAATTCCCCATCTTGAACCCTATCAATCAGGTTTCAGAAGGGGTTTTGGAACTGAGACGTCATTACTGGAATTGAAACCAAGACTTTTGGAGCGATTGGATAAAGGATCTCTGTCTCTCTTAATATCATTGGATTTGTCAGCTGCATTTGACTTGGTTGACCACGCCATTCTGGTTTCCAGAATGGTGGAGGTGGCCAATCTTTCACCTCTCGCAGCTCAAAGGATAGGGTCTTTTTTAGCCAATAGAGAAAGTAGGGCTTCTGTGGATGAGGTAGAGGCTGCTCCGGTGCCAATGGACTTCGGGGTGCCACAGGGGGCCTGCATCTCCCCATGCTTTTATAACATCTTCATGGCTCCCTTCTTTGCCCTTTTGGAGCAGAAGGGAGCCATGTTTTCTAACTGTTTTCTAACTATGCTGATGACACTCAATGTGTCATCCCGCTGACTGGCTTTCATGCCACAGATGAAGGTGAACTTAATAGAGTCTACTCTCTGATTGAGGATTGGATGGATGGCAATAATCTCTCCCTCAACAGAAGTAAAACTGAGGTGATGACTGTAGACCCTGCATCGATGCTAGCGAAGTTGAACCCTGACTATTGTTGCTTTAAGCTTGGTGAAGTGAAACTTTATCCACAGGCAAAAGTAAAAATCCTAGGGGTTACTCTTGATCAACCATTGAATATGAGGTCTCACGTGGCTTGGCTTGTCTCAGCAGCTGTTTATTATGTGAAGCTGCTGGCCCACATGAGACCTTTTATTTCCCAGGATAACGCTACAACCATAGAGAGAGCTATTATTTGTTCTAAGATAGATTATTGTAGTAGTACTCTGGTGGGCCTATGTATAGCGGACATCAATAGACTCCAGAATATCCAGACTAGAGCAATCCGAGTCGTAGTTAGTCTCTCCCGCCGTGACCATGTCTCAGCGTTGAGGCGGACTCTGCATTGGCTCACGGTGGAAGCTCGAATCCGCTTTCGCCTTCTGGTCATTACATTTAAATGCAGATCCAGCCTTCTGCCCCTGCATTTGCAAAACCTCATCCGTAAAAAGGTTAATAGCAGATCCCTTCGGACCAATAATCAAGATCTGCTGGTCCCGCCTAGATGTAAAACGAATAAGGTTGAAAATTGAGTCTTCTTCGCTGCAGCCCGAAGGCTTGGGACTTGCTCCCTTCCGAGCTATGCAGTCTTTCCTCCCTGAGTTTTTACAGAATAAAGCTGAAAGCGTGGCTGTTTTCATATCTTGATTGGACACGTCCCCTCCCTCCCTCCTATCTGACTAGTTCTGTACTCTGACCTCACCTACTTCTTATTCCCCCCTCTGTGTTTCTTGGTGTCTGTCTTGTTACGCACCCTAATGCCTAAGGGTCCATGGCTGCGCTATATAAATATAATAAAGTGAAGTAAAGCAAAAGTGAACATTGTTAACAAGCAGTCGGCAAAAGACCAGAGGGTGGCTAGATTAATGAGAGAATTTGCACTGCGTTGTATGAAGTGGAATGTGGTGTTTCGAGCAACGCACGTGCCAAGGAAGGATAATGTCATTGCTGATGCATTATCTCGTTTTCAGTGGCAGAGATTCTGTGGAATGGCACCAGAAGTGGACTGGAGCAGGCATCGGATCCCGGAGGAACTGTGGCAG
This sequence comes from Ambystoma mexicanum, assembly GCF_040938575.1. Lineage (NCBI taxonomy): Eukaryota > Metazoa > Chordata > Amphibia > Caudata > Ambystomatidae > Ambystoma > Ambystoma mexicanum. The sequence continues at coordinate 518,570,337 of NC_090930.1, read as the reverse complement.
CTAGGAAAATTAGAGCACTGTCCTTAGTAGAGGGTTCGCTAGCTCTGGCGTCTAGGACTGCATACAAGAGGGCATGGTCGGAAATGTATAATGGGGGAGCCTGCAGCTGGAAGGGCAGGGAGGATGCAGAGGAGAGAAGGGATGATGTGGTTAACTTTATACTGTAGGGTATAGACAAGGGCTGGTTGAGGGCAACAATATTGGGGAAACTGTCAGGCATTGCTTTTTACAGGAAATGGTTTTGGGGCTTTTAGCCAAGTGGCGGCGAGATGGCACGTAGAATGTTGGAATTTTGGGCAAGAGAGAACAGGAGGGAAAAGGATAATAGGAGACCGATTTCAGCAGCCCTGTTGGTGAGGTTATGTAAAGCATTGAAGGGGGTGTGCTGCTAAGCATGGGAGAGGGACATGTTTTCAACATGTTTCACTTGGCAGCACAAGTTTTAGGAGTCATGAGGAGGGCTTTGGTGGCCGTGGGTGAGAGAGCAGAGGTTTTTGGAACTCATTCTTTCAAGATGGGGGCGACATCGTAGGGTAGCAGGATGGGGCTATCAGAGAAGGATGTTAAAAGCTTGGGGTGCTGGAGGTCGGGAAAGTACAAGGAGTACATCAGAGAGTTTGGAAAAGGGGCCGGTTAAGACCATCGACAAGAGCATGGGGTGGGGGGTGGGGTTGTTAGTGTTGGAGAGAAACTCACAACATTTTTTCTTTTGCAGATGTGGCATGGAGGAGTGGTGAGTTGCCACAGATATGGATTTGTGGACATTCAATTGTTAAATGGGCAGGGAAGGAGGCGCAAAATATGATTTTTGGGACACAACTGGATTGCAGCTACAACACTGCCTTATTGAGATGGCCGGGGGAAGGGGGGCTTAGGTGGGACCAATTGCTGCCCATGTTAGCGGGATTGAGGGAGCGCCATGGGGTTCCGGAGGGAGTCATTGTACAGGCAGGGGAGAATGACTTAGTTAGAGACTCAGGAGTATCATTGTTAAGGAAGATGCAAAGGGACCGTAGCTGGTTAAGGGCGATATGGCCGATGGCAAGGCTGGGTTGGACACAGTTAATGCAGAGGAGAGTTTGGAGGATTCATGACTCCATCAATCTTCAGGGAGGCTGTGTTTCTTTTCCTTTTCAGGTGTGTCTTCATTTCCTTTTCAGGTGTAGCAAGTTCATTGAATTTAGTGTCTCTAAGGATTCTGGTACTTGTATTTTTCACATTTAATTTCTCTTGCAGGTGAATGGAAACAACTCCCTCTATAGCACCAATTTTACCCCCGATAGGGGGAGGGGTAAAGCCATGATTGTGGCTCTCCATTGTAAGGCATGGTGACCCTGGTGCTACAGCCTTTTGAGCCCGGCACTCCTGGAACATAATGTTTAAGAAATAGTGACAGACCACGCACTCTGTTGCCAGTCAAGTTTTCCTGCATTGACTTCTCCTCCAAACGCATGTTTTCATGACTCCATCAATCTTCAGGGAGGCTGTGTTTCTTTTCCTTTTCAGGCGTGTCTTCATTTCCTTTTCAGGTGTAGCAAGTTAATTGACTTTAGTGTCTGTAAGGATTCTGGTACTTGTATTTTTCGCATTTATTTTCTCTTGCAGGTGACTGGAAATAACGCCCTCCATAGAACAATTTTTGTGGTTTGAGCCCTTCACTAGGGGCATATGGGGACCCATCTGCCCCAGGGGGAGCCCTAAACTGCAGGCCCCATCCTTTGCCTGCACACACTTTCCTAGTGGCCCTCTCCCCCCCAAATGGAGTGAAGCACCTCATGTAGTCCTCCCTGGGAGCAGATAGGGGCAGAAATCTGCCTCCAGGGTGAGCTACAAGGGGTGCCCCCATCCACTTAGGGTGGAGGGGAGAGGGCCAGCCCCCTTTCATGGGAAAGAAATACCTGGTAGCTAGTGGCCCCGCACCCCCACCCAAATCTCCATTACCTTTTATTATTTTTTTTATCCCCTTCCCTGGGGGCAGATAATCACCCATCTGCCCCCAGGGGTCTCCATAGGTGTGGCCCCATGCTTTCGGGGCTTGGGGGCTGCTTACCTAGTAAGCAGCACCCCCTCCCCCACATCACAAACAGATCCTGGTGGTCTAGCGGAATTGCTGGCCGCGGATCGAGCGCTCAACGCCCGATCCGTGACCGGCAATGCTTTCAAAAATGGTGTCATTGGAAAAGGGAGGGTCTCCACTTTCCAACAACACCTCCCTCATTCTCCGGCTTTCAATAAAGCCAGAGATCGAGGGATAGGGAGAAGGGCTCTTACCTTCCCTCTTCACCACGGCGGCTGAAAATGGCTGCTGCAGTGAATTTACTTTCAGTTTCATGTCGGTGTGCATTACGCACGCCGTTGTGAAACTGAAGGTAATCCAACCCCCAGGCCTTGAGGAGGGACCTCCTCCTCACATAGCCCAGGGGTTGGATTACTGTTTTGTGCGATCTCTGCTTTGCAGGGATCGCACACAACAAAGTGCCTAAAAGGACGAGCTATCTCGTCCTTGGCAACAGGGAGGGAATGCCAAGGACAAGAAACCTAGGCCTTGGCACTTAAGGGGTTAAAATTCCTCCCTTCCTATGCCTTGTTCCCTTCCGTCTCCTTAAAATCCTCTCAACCTTCATTCCTGCTTTCTTCCATCTTCTCCCCGAGGCCACGCCCCTCCTTCTTCAATACCTCTCCCCCCTCTTTGTACCCCCTAGGTAGCCCGTTCGTGCAAACAGCACCACCCCCTTCCATTGTGCTTCCTCCACCCCTCCTCCAAAGGGTTATGCCCCCAGCACCAGAAAAACCCTCCCCTGAGGTGTTCTTTCTGCCCCACCCCCTCCTACCCTAGATTTTCCTCTATTTCCAACTCTTTATTATGTCTTCCACCACCAACCTAATGTCCACTAGGTAATAACTGTTTCCGTATACCAACAGATGCACCCCGTCCTCCCGGAAAACTGAAAAACCCTCATAAATTATTTCCTGATGCTCCAATGCCTGCACCCCCAAATCACTACAAAACTCCCACATTTCCCTGTTAATCTTCTTCCTCGTCCAGCTTTGCACAAGTCATACGTCTGTGGATTCCCACGGGTGTCCTCTTTTCGGAAATGCATGGGTTCCCTGTTTTCCTTGGTGGATTCAACACCCTATGCCCAAATGTGTAGGTTGTCCGCATGAGCAAAATTCATGAAAATCTTCTGTGCCGAAAGACTTGGGATAACCCGTGTTTTAGGCTTTTCCCTTTGCGCCCAGGTAGGTGCACCCACACATGTGAGGTACCGTTTTCATCGGGACAGCTTTGGAAACGCAGGAAGGTTGGCCATGTGGTGCTGGTGGCGTGTTTCGTTGGGTGAGCAGAGTGGAATGTGTGAAAATGGTGTCTTTTTCACCACATATCGGACTTTTTCACCACATATCGGACTTTGCCAGGGGTTCTGGGTAACCATTTCTCGGCCGATTTGCACAAGTCTGACCTCTGTGGATTCCCACGGGTGTCCTCTTTTTGGAAATGCATGGGGTTTCCTGTTTTCCTTGGTAGCTTCGACACCCTAGGCCCAAATCTGGAGGTTGTCCGCTTGAGCAAAATTCCTGAAAATCTGCTGTGCTGAAAGGCTTGGGGTTACCCGTGTTTTAGGTTTTTCCCTTTGGGTCCAGGTATGTGCACCCACACATGTGAGGTACCGTTTTCATCAGGACACCTGTGGGAACGCAGGAAGGGAGGCCATATGGTGCTGGTGGCGTTTTTTGGTGTGTGAGCAGAGTGGAATGTGCGAAAGTTGTGTCTTTTTTGCCACATTTCAGACTTTGCCAGGGGTTCTGGGTAATACATTCTGGGCCGATTCACACAAGTCAGACGTCTGCGGATTCCACGGGTGCCCTCGTTTTAGAAATGAATGGGGTTTCCTTTTTTCCTTGGTGTCTTTGACACACTAGGCCCAAATCTGTAGGTTGTCTGCATGAGCAAAATTCCTGAAAATCTGCTGTGTCGAAAGGCTTGGGGTTACCCGTGTTTTAGGCTTTTCCCTTTGCACCCAGGTAGGTGCACCCACACATGTGAGGTACCGTTTTTGTCGGGACACCTGTGGGAACGTGTTAAGGCAGGCCATGTACTACTGGCGGTGTGTTTCGGTGGGTGAGCAGAGTGGAATGTGCAAAAATTGTGTCTTTTTGCCACATTTCGGTCTTTGATGGTGGTTCTGGGTAAGAAATTCTGGGACGATTTGTGCAAATCAGACATCTGTGGCCATGGCCGAAGGCAATGACTAGAGGGACTGAAGAAACCAACTGGTGCAAAATGTACAGTGTGCACGGCCGAAGGACATGGCTAGAGGACCCCAAAGAAACCTATTTGTGCAACAAATACAGTGTTCACAGTTGAAGGCCATGGCTGGTGGACCCCCTAGAAACCTACTGATGCAACATGTACAGTGGCCATAGCTGATGGCCATGGCTAGTTAGCCCCAAAGAAACCTATTGGTGCAACATATACAGTGACCACTGCCGAAGGCCATGGTTAGTAGGCCGGAAGAATCTAGAGTGTAACAAAACCCTTGAAATTCTTTGAATAAACTTTAGTTAAGAGAGAGTGAAGGTGATCAAATTAAATGTTAAAAATCCACAGCAACAAAAAATTTGAAATTCAGTGAAACATAACCTTGGTTAAGAGAGAGTTATTGTAATCAGATTTCACACAACAAAATTCCAGAAATTCAGCAATCACATTTTGAGCAAGTTCACCTTAACTATGCGCCCCCTGTTGTGCACCATATGACCACAATGATGACATTAGAGATGACATCAGAAATGGCATTATTGGTGATATCACTAATTACATCATACATGACATCACTGATGACATCATATTGCATCATCCTAGACATCAATGCCGTCACTGGTCAGATTTATTTCATTTTTAAATATGACAACTTTTTTAAATAACATATATGTACATATTTCGTACTTACACAATTGGGAGATGGGGTGGGCACTGCTTTAATTTCTGTTAGTTCCTTGTTCTGCAATAAGTTGTGGGGGCTCACCCTTGAGCCTCGGCACCAGGGTCTGAACAATATCCACACAGTAGGGCTGGAAAACTTCCAACCCTGGGTGAGCTCGCTCTGTCTCCCCTCGACGGGTTTCAATTCACTCTTCAATGCTTTTTATGTACTTCATTAAATAATCACCATTCTTAGTATAGTATTACATATACTTCAGGTATTTATTTATTCCTGGACAATCAGTGTTTCAAAGTTATTGCCAATGCATTTCGGACCTCCGTCCATCATCAGGGCCATTAACACTGTTTGGCTTTATGCTTCCAAAGTGTCCATTCACCACTGTTGCCAGTGTCATTATCTGCACGTATTCTTATTTCCTAGAATACGTGCAGATAATGACAGTAGTGTCCTCCCACTTACATACTTCGCTACGTGGGCTGTCTGGGTGATGTTGTGTCCTTTCCTCTCACCCTGATGGCTCTGTCCAGGTCTTTCCATTGCTTGCTCAGCCCCGGATAACTATGGCTGACAGGTGGGTACTCTCCGCTGCTGCTCAGGTCAGGGAGGCCTCCCTTCCCCCATATATTGTTTCTGCCCTCAGATTGCTCCTGTGCTGGCCATGTCCGTGGAACAACCTTGGGGACAGGCGTCTCGTTGCCTGTGCCTGCGAACCCCAACATTGGGCCCATTCGGGTGTTATTCTCACAGCGTATCTTGCTTGTTCCTGATCTGCTGCATGACTGGGCACTGGGAGGCACAGCCCCCAGCTGCACTCTCTTGCTCTGCTTCCCACTTTGTTGCTCCTCGAGTGTGTTGTGTTCTCCCACGTTGCGCTGCCCTTTCTGTCCGTTTCTGTGCCCTCGCAGCCCCTGGCAGCGCTCTCTCACTTCCCCTACTATGTTGCGGAGGTCCGCTCCTTGTCGGCTTGTCCCCTGTGCCTCAGGATGTTTCGCACAGAAACTGTCCCTGTGAACTTATGGGTCTGCCTAGCCCTCTAGTGCAGCGCCGGAGCTCTTGGACTGGCCAGTAATGCTCTTGGCCTTATGGTGCGTCCCAACTGCGGTCCGGTGGACCCAACCTGTGCCTCCAGAGTAAGATGAATGGGTCTTGACTCTCCCGATCGGGGGCTGGAGCCTGCTCCGCTCAACTTCACCTTTTGTAGTTGTTCTCTCTCTTCCTCGGGGTCCACCGGTGCTCTGGGCCCCCTCCAGCGCCTTCTCTTGTCTTCAGTGCTGTCCCAGCCTCCGGCGCTACACCACCTTCCAAAGGCTCCTTCCCCGGCCTTGGGTGCTCTGTCCCCAGCTGGCGGGTGGACCGGGATCCAAAGCGGCTCTGCCGGGGTTCCTTGTGAGCTTGTTAGCCTCCTACGTATCGAGAGGAGCGGCCACAAGTTTCACCGCTGCGTGTCCAGCAAGAAGGGACAACATCCCGTAGTTACCCTGGATGTTCAACATGGGTCTCTGGTGCTCCCCACGAAGGAGATGGATGGAAGGGAGGTCCAGTACACCCACCACGCCCTGGGTGTCAGGGCTCCTCAGGTCATCCGCTCAGGCGCCAGGCTCGCCCTTCCCTGTCACCACCAGGTCACCGCTGGGCAATTCCCTGGGCTCCAGACCCTCTGATCACACCTGCTTGGTGAGTGATGTCCTTCTCGCTGTCCGCCCTCAGCTAGCACTGTGCTCCACACGTGCTTCCTGGGTTGTTCGGGTGCTCCGTGGTGAACCGGAAACCTGTGTCGCTCCCTAGCTCCGCTTCACAGGTCAGAGACCTCCTGTTAGCGTTGCTGTCCTTCTGCATTCTCGCTCTCTTGCCCTCTCTGTTGCGGGCCACCCTCGTCACCTCAATCACGCTGGCTCCTCCAAGCTTTGCTTCAGTTTAGATTCGCCATTTTAGATCAGCGGTGCGGGTCTGTGCTGTCTTTCTTCGTCGTGTGTTGTCTTGCTCGGATTCCGGTCCCGAGCGAGAGTTGTCCCTGGTGTGCGCTAGACATTCATGGACCCATACGTCTGTTTTTAGCAATAAATTATGCAATTCTCACCAGTTTTGGCTCTTTTGATGTCAGGATCTCGCGGAGCCCTGAAAGCTTGCAGCCTACCACATGGCCGCTAAGCGACGCCCCCTACCACATATACTTATTATATTATGTTTGAAATCCCTCAACTAGATTTACCCGAATCATGTACTTTCCTTGCAATGTAGTATTTATTTATTGGCTATTCATGAAGCGCCTATACAGCAAATGGTGTTTCAAGGCACAACAAGACAAAAAGGGGGGGCAGGGAAGAAAACAACAATAACGGTCCTACTAGGCCTTGTGTCATTCGGATCGTGCAAGTGCAGTAACAAGAAGTGCAGTGGGAAGAGGAGTGGGGAGGTGGAGTAAAGGGCTAATGCTAGGGTGAGAGGGAATGCAGGGCAGAGTGGAGGCACACAAGTGCAAGGGGGGAGGAGGAGGGGAATAAGAGTGCCCCTGGGGCTGGGCAAGTGCTAAGACGATGTCAGGTGGGCAAGTGCCAGGGGATGCAGGGAGTGAGGACCACATATAAAGTGAGAGGACGGGGATGGACCAGGCTCAGTAGGGATGCACACCCCACCAGCCTAGCGAGGAGAAGGGGGCCCAGAAGGGCAAGTACAGGTTGGTGGGGAAGGGAGGGTCAGGGAGGCCAGGGTAGACTGGGCGAGGTGGGTCTGGTGCCCTGTAGTACTCAGAAGGGACCAGGCAGCCAGTCAATGCGGCAGAGGGGGGCATTAGCAGTGGAGAGGGAAACAACAAGAGAAAAGGCGGGGCTTGAGAAGGTTCCAGAATTTAGGTAGATACGGCTCAAGCCTGAGATGGGCAGGGAATCCATTTCAGAGGGAGGCTCCTGCTGAAGAGTGAAATCCCCCCACCCGCTTTCTTCTTGGAAAAGCGGCTGATCCACAGAGAGCTGGAGCTATAAAAACGAAGGGCTCTAGCAGGGAAGTATTTATTGATAGAGTTGGATGATGCAGAGGGTTTTGAACTTGATCGTGCAGCCACCAGGAGCGAGTGGAGAGATTTTAGGGCTGGAGAGATGCCGTCCCTGGGCTTGAGGATAAGTCTTGCAGTCATATTTTGAATTAGTTGAAGGGAGCAAAGGGAGGATAAAGGCAGATTGAGGAAGAGGCTGTTGCGGTAGTCCAGCTTAGAGAGGACTAGAGCTCTGGAGACATTGAGTTTCTGGAGGAAGGTGAGGAAAGGGAGAATGCCTCTGAGGAGGTGTAGCTGAATGTGGGCCTTCTTGCTAAGGTCAGCGATGTGGGGAGAGAAGGAGAGAGAAGAGTTGAAGATAATGCCAAGGTTTTTAGCCTCACAAGATGGTGAGGGGAGGGGACCGATGAAGGGCAGCCAGAGAGTTGGAGGGAAGTAGGGAGGAGGGGTCCCAATGAGAAGGATTTCAGTCTTACTGGCATTAAGGCAGAGAACATTAGCAGCACATCATGCCTGAATAGCAGTCAGGCAGTCAGGAATGAGCGAGGACGAAGAGGAGGACGTGGAGGGAAGCTTGAAGGAAAGGAGTGCTGTGTGTCATCTGCATAACACTGTAAGTGAGGAGAGAAGGTGGAGATCAAGTGGGCAAGAGGGGCAAAGTAGATGTTGAAGAGCCACGGCGAGAGGATAAAGCCCTGAGGGACACTGCAGGTGGAGAGTGTGGTGGAGGAGAGGAAAGGGGCCAGTTGAACCTGGGAAGGTAGGTTAGATAGGAAGGAGGTCAATCAGCCCAGTGCCAAGTCTGCAATGCTAAGGGAATCACAGAGACGATTTATAAGGCTGGCATGATTGACTGTATTAAAGGCAGAGGAAAGATCAAGAAGGATGAGAATAGAAGGAGAGTTGGAATGGAGATTTGAGAGCAAGTCTTCACGGCTGTTCAGGAGAACAGTGCCTCTAGCTGCTCTGAACCCAGACTGGTGGTCGTGGAGAAAACCAACAGAATTAGTGTGGTGGATCAGTTATAGATGGCCTTCTTCTCCAAGAGTTTGCCCAGGAAGGGGTAATTGAGATAGGGTGGTAGTTAGCTAGGCAGGAAGAGTCAGCGGATGGCGTTTCAAGGAGAAGGTGCACAAGGGAGTGCTTGAGGGGTAGTGGGAAGGAGCTAAAGGCAAAGGAGTGATTTAAGAAATCAGCCGAGGCTGGAGCAAGGGAGGCAATGTTTTCCTTGATAGTTCTGGAGGAGCAGGGGAGCACCTGTTTGGAAGAGACTTTCATAGAGAGGACTTGTTTAGAGACCTCATCCATTATTAGGAGCGAGAAGGAGGAGAGTAAGAGGGAAGAGGGGAGGGATGCCAGGGGAGGCCTACGAATGGGTGAGGGAGCAGGGTGGGGGAAAAGGAGAGTGAGGACAGGATGTCCTGAGTTATGGTTGTGAAGTGGGAGGCCAGTAAAGTGCAGGGGGCCTGGGATGGCAGAAGAGGTGTGGAGACTGCAACAGGACGGGCGAGTTCCTTGCAGATTTTGAACAGTTCAGCCTTGTTGTTGGTGGCCCGAGAGATGCAGGCTTGGATTTGGGATTTCCTCTTCGAGTCAATGGAGAGGCTGTATTGCCTTTGGAGCCGGCAGCAGGCCAGTCTGTCAGTGGATGTGCTTGAAGCCAGCCACTTCCGTTCAGCAACTCTGCACTTGCATTTCAGAGAGGCTTGATCTGAGTCATACCAGGTGTTACACTTGGAGGCAGGCTTCATGCTGATCCTCATGACAAGGGCGAGAATGTCCAGGGTATTGAAGATGGAGAGGTGAAGGTTAGCAAGGGCTGTGTCAGTGTGAGAGTCCGTGGCTGGAGTAGGAGGGGGAATGAAAGAGGAGTCCAAAGCAGCAACTGGAACTCGCTTCATCGGTTGAATGACAGAAAAGGAGACTGGCAGTGCCAGTAGAGGCTTAGCTGGGGGACCCAAGCGATTCAGATGAGAGGACAGGAAAGCATGCTCAGACCAGGAGAGAGATGTAGTGAGAGGGTTGGAGATGGGGATGGCTGCTGACAAGAGATCATTGAAGGTTTGTCTGGCGGAGTTAAAAATGATGAGGGAAAGAGAGTCACAGAGGCTGCAGAAGAGTCCAGTGGCTGCATGAGGAGAGTCAAGGTGAATATTGAAGTCTCCAAGGAGGTGAAACTTGGAGGTAGAGGACAGGTGAGAAGAGGTGAGGTCAGATCACTCTGAAAGGAACAGGTAGACCAGACAAGGGGTCCTGTATATGGTGGCAAGAGTCAGCAAGATGATAGGAGAGACACCAAACCTGCAGACAAGGCATTTTAAGGAAGAGTAGGACTTAGTGGCTAGCATAGTAGCAGGGACCCATTCAGGGAACTTCAAGGCCACTCCGCCTCCAGACCGGTTAGGGCTGGGCTTAGAGAGGATTTCGTAGCCCTTAAGGAGTGTCAAAAACATTGACAGAGCTGACAGTGAACTACGTCTCAGTGAGAGCAAGAACATCAAGGTCAAAGTCTTCAAGGAGGTGACATATGTCAGAGGAGTGTTTAACGGAAGAGCGAGAGTTGAGGGTAGCTAAGTGAAGCTGGTTGCCATATTTGATGGTCTTCCAAGTAGAGGTATAGGGATGTGGTACACCCGTCGGTGGTGGCAAAAGGGCCAGTGGGGTGGCAGAAGGAGGAGTGGCAGGAGAAGAGAGGAGGTTGATGGGAGACAGAAGACACCTATCAAATAGAGGGAGGTTGGGTTGAGAGCCCTGGGCCATTACAGTGCCGGTTTTGTAGACATTAATGATGCACCTAGAGGATAGGAAGGGTGCCAACACTACTTCCCATCTGATTCCACCATTAATGGATGAAGAAAAGAAAGGCTAGAGGACTTAGACCATATGGGGAGTCCATAGTTCGAGAGAGGGAATGACAAAGAGGATATCAGTGACAGTCTGCCTGGAAGAAGCATTGTCGTAGGTGTCAGCGATGGGCAGGGCAGGGTTGTGGGCCAGGAGATCTTTCTTGAACTTTTTCCTTCTAGGCTTCGAAAGAAAGGTATGATAAGTGATAGAGTAGCAGTTAGAGTAAATAGGGGGGTTGGAGAGCACCATGGAGGGAAAGGGCAGAGAGATTAAATGGGGAGCAAGACAGAGAAACTGTACAATGCATGATAAACTCACCAGGCAGCCTAGCAGCAAGACAGGCGCAGACGAAATCAGGTGCACAATGCCACCCAGGTCGCCGAGCAGGGTATTGCCTTGATCCAGCAGCAGAGGAGGAATGAAGGCGACTCAGGTGGGAAGAACCCTTCTCCGGAATAAGAGGAAAGTGCCTTAAATCACCAGTCACAAAGCACTTCTTGTGATTGCATTGTTATGGCAGCTTGAAGCTGAACTCGATGCGAAGGCTGGAACTGAGCTGAGCTGCTGGGTGAGCATTTATATGAGTGTTTTGTGTTCAAGTGTCTAGCATGTGAGTGACTGGTGTATTTCATTTATTTATATGACATTTTTATGGCACCCATACACAGGTGTATCCAGGTGCCACAAGACAAGGGGGGGGCATGGGAAATCAGAAGAATACAACAACCAAGAATGGTTATATTGGTCTTTTGACAATCCTACCATGCAAGTGCATGACAAGGTGATAAGTGCAAGGGTTTGGGGGTAGAGGGAGAAGCGCAGGTGCTGGTGGGGCCGAGGTAGCAAATGCCAGGGGAAAGATGGGGGAGGGGAGGAAGAATGCAGTGGACAGGGAGGACTAGGTTGGCATAGTCCAGGAAAGGGAGCCCGAGGGGAAGTTCTGGCAAAGGATGCTGTGGAGGGACTGGTGGGGGGGTCGTCTGGCCCCTGTCTGACTTTGAAGGGACCAGTCGCCAGATGTATATATTAGTAGCATGTGAATGTTTAATATGATGTCATGAAATGCACATATGCTATACACCACCTATACATAGGAAAACTCACATTAGAATCTGGTTTGATTTTGATGTGAGGTTTTATACTGAAGGTGTATAAGAATTCTACAGTTCGAACATGTACACAATTTGCATCTCTTGAAAACTGACATTAAAGTCAGTCCTGACTTTCATGTGAGTTTTCTGATGTATTCAAGTGTAGATGTCTGAAATGCACATCTTCCACACATATGTGAACAGATCATATATAAAATGTGCAATCATTCTTCTCATGTATTGTACACCTCCAATATGCATAAAGGCTCACATTAAAGTGAGTTCTAACTTTGATGTGCATTTTAAATGCATACATGAGGCATGTATGAGTGTTACAGTTCACACATATAGGCAAGCTACATCTCTGAAAACTGACATCAAAGACAATCCCAACATTGATGTGAGTTTTAGGATGTATATTAGTGTACTTGTCCCACACCTACATGTACATTTTGCATATACAATGTACACTCATTCTGCTTTTGTATTATAAGCCTCCTATACATATAAAATATCACATTAAAGTGAGCTCTAATTTTGTTGTGAGTTTTCAATACATTTAAGAGGCATGTAGGAGTTTTACATTTCATACATGTATGCAAATTAAATCACTTATGCATCTTATATACATATAAACATGACATCATATGCAGTCTTAATTTTTATGTGAGTGTTCATATGTACAGTAGAGTACATGTACATAATGTACATCTTCTACATGTACTGTTCCTATACTGTTCATATAAAAGATGCACATTCATTTTGCTCATGTGTTGTATATTTTGAATGCAAATATCTCAAAAGTGGCCAGCTTGATTTAAAAAAAAAAATGTCAGTGCACCAAGTCATAATAATATCTCGGTGCATACCAAAGATCTTCAAAATCAAAGCCGGTAATTTTGAGATATTTGGGCTGAAATTAATTTTTCTCTATGAGAAAACCGCATGTTAAAAGCTGTTCAAGGAGCAAGCAAAACATTTGTTTGAAATATGAAGCTGCCAATGAACAATTCGAAATTGTGTGGCTTCCTTGGAATTTTACGTTCACATTTTTTACAATTCTTTTCATGGAAGGGATCAAAATGTATTAAACAAAGTTATTTTCTGAAACTCCATGGACTCATTGGCCCTCATTCCAACCTTGGCGGAGGACCATGGTGCTATTAGCACCATGGTCCATGCCGCTAAGGTTGCAATTCCGCCATGGTGGTAGGCGGACTTACCGCCCCATTCCGAGGTCGGCGGGGCGGTAAGTCCCCAATCCCCATTTACCCTTCCCCATTCCCATTTTTGCCCAATAGGGCATAATGGGAGTGGGGAAGGCGTTAATTACGCCACCGTAAATTACGGTGGCGTAATTAACTCCATGGTCCCTTAGCGCCATGGATTTTAACACCTGCTAAAAGCAGGTGTTAAAAGCTCCATGGCGCTAAGGGACCTCGTACTCAGGCGGTAAGGGTCGGCGCTGTTTACGCTGCCGTAAACCCCTTACCGCCTGGGTCCTAATGAGGCCCATTGTCTTAACCTTCACTATTCCATGTGCTAGCGTTATGGCATAATACATAATCTATATATCCAAATATGTAAAACAAACAGAAGATAATACTGAAAGTGAAGGCACAGCGGCCCAATAGGGAAAAAGAGGCGGAAAAGAAAGTGCATTTCCAGCATTCAGGAAGGCTTACACACATTGGGAAAAGCTCAACATAGACATTCACCAGTAGTTATACAAAATCAAGCAAAAGCATTGTCCTGTGTTACAACCCTTTGTAGAATGCCAACTAAGCCAATCAAGAAAGGGAATTCCGGGTTGTTAACCAGCTGATATGACAATTTAACAACAATTGTCTGCAGAGATTTAAATCTCTGCTGGTTTGATCAGAATGGACTAAGGACATTAACTACATCAAGGTCCTCAAGGTCCTTTGAAAAAAAATGAAAAATGGCGACGTTGCTGGGAAGACGATCTAGCCTGCAGAAACAATGAGATGTTAAACGGTAACACGACTGGGGATGTTCCAGCCTGTCCAACATGGAATAGAAACAGCAGCAAGAAAACGATTCACTACATTTGGGCCTCAAACAACCTGACTCCAATGATAAAGGCTCTTAAGTAATACAGATGAAAAATAGTGATCATGATGCCCTAAAATTAATCGGGTTAATGGCTGAATCGTCACTAGTAGAATCTTATGGAAGTAGTTTGCGAGTGAATTTTGGTCTGAATCGTTTGAAGATCAATAGAACTGACACAGAGTCTCTGTGCACTGCCTTAGCAGCACTTAACGATGAGACAGGTGGCATTGTAAACCACTAGTCGGTTCTTGTACAATTTCAATCTGTAAAAAACAGCTCTTGTGCTAATCATCAAATGGACAAATACCGATTTAGCAAATTAACAAATTTGGGCTGCAAAAAAAAACAACTACAGAAAGATATAAAAGCATTGAAAGCAATAAAAGTCTTAACCTCAAGAACCGCAATAAAAAAACGCTGCCAGCAATACAGGAACTGGTTAATCGATTTCAACATGCTTCGTGATCAGAAAAGAGGCAAAATTATGCTGACATCAATTATAGCAAAACATACCAGAGATATGAGGGATCCTTATCCCAACAAGCGCATCAAACAACTAACATCAGGGCAGAAGTCTGGGAACTGCATTATTCCGCATTATTTAAAGAGACCAATAAACTTGAAGGATCTGTGAATTGAAAATACCTTGGACAATAGAAACAGATCATTCCAAGATTATTGGAGCCTTAACTAAATTATAAAATTCTGGTGCGGTCGGTCCTGATGGACTAAGCAATCTAACCCTTCAAAAGAACATCGACGAATGGGCGAGCTTTATCCAAATACTGTTCAAATGGATCAATGCCTTAGTGATGATCCCAGAATCTTGGCAATCAGCGGTAGTGGTCCCTATATATAAAAAGTGACCGAAACGATCCAAATAACTACTACCTGATTGCCTTGATCTACGTGATTGGAAAGATATTTGCCTCTTTTTGCAACAGCAACTAGCAAAGTGGGCTGCAGAGGTAGGTATGGTGGACCCAAGGCAGACCGGCTTCACCAAAAGAGTCGGGCCAAACTCAATCTGACACTGCTAAACCTGCTAAAGCTATAAGCATTGAAAAATGGAAGAAACATGCTTCTTTGTTTCATTGATCTTCGTCAAGCTTTTGACAATGTTAACCGTGACAAACTATGGGCAAAACTGCAACATTGGAACTGCCCCGCAGCCCTGTTACAAGCAATAAAAGCCCTCCATACCAATACTTCCAAACGAGTGAGGCTTAACACCAAAGGAGAGCTCTCTGCCAATATCACGACCGAAAAGGGGGTTAAGCAAGGATGCCCCCTTGCCACATTGCTATTCAAGCTTTACATGGTTGACTTGAAAATATCCTTCTTAAAAATTGTTGCTTTTCCACCTAGGCTGAACAGCCAACAAATTAAATGGGCTATTTATGCGGATGATTTAGTGCTGATGGATTCAACACAAATTGGCCTTCAGAGACTATTAACTAATTTAGCGACATATCTGGACAATAAAAACTGGAAAATAATGCAGCCAAATCGAAAATGATGGCCTTTGGATCCAAGCTAGGCCATAGAGGAAATCAATTTAAATGGTATGCCGCCGGTGTCCTACTGGAGATAGCGACAGCAATGCGATATGTGGCCATTATGTTCAATAAGTCTCTACATGAGTGGGCATGGACCAAAGACCTGAAATCCAGGATGCAAAACTTAGCCCTACAAGGGATGAATATTCATGCCACTTAAGGGAAATTCACTGTAAAACCGATTGCAAAGTTCTACCGCCAAAAGGTGATGGCGATAATGTCATTTGGCAGTGAGGCTAGTTTCAACATTGAGCGGCCCGTTTGGGACACACTGGAAGGGCACTTTTGCCGGAAAGTGCTCTGCTTACCAAAATGTGTACCTATAGCGGCAATAAGATACGAACTTAGATTACAATCTCTGTATTCCATGGATATTTGGAAGTCAATCTCGATGTGGACAAAAATTATGCAAAAGCCAGTCACCTTGCCATATCAGCTGTTGGCCCCTCAACAAACTAAATCAGACGGAGGACTGCTAAATTGCTGGTCCATAAAAATTCAGGAGAAATAGCAGCAGAAGACATAGACACAGAAATGCTGCAAAAAAATCCATGCTCAGCAGTGGCTAAATTGTTGTTAAGTGACTGGATCACCACTCGAAATAAAAGAAGCCAATATGTAACAACATTAAATCTGGGATTTGAAGCTAAAACTCTGAACAGTTTGCCTAAGTACTTGGACAAATTACCTTCCAGATTCCACCGCGACCATTTCCTACGTCTACGTTTGAACTTATAGGCTACAAAAGAAATGTTGGCCTTAAAACATCAAGCCGTGCCAGGAGACACACAATGTCGCTTTTGCAATAAGTCGGTGGAATCACTTAAGCATTTGTATACTGAATGCAAAGGTCTTGAGAATCAACGCAGCAATTTCCTTGGAAAGTTTGCACCAGCCAACGGAAACATGGATGAATGGTGGCAACACTTGCTATCAAGTAGGAATGTGATGCTAATATGTGCAGCAATAGATGTTCTTGATAAGATTCTGTCAGAACAAGAATGTATGAACATTTTCGATTTTGGAAACGATTTTGGAAATTATATGATTCAAAGGACTATAGATTTCTGATGGCTGGGTTATCTGTAAGGATGAGATTTAATCAATGACATAATCATAGTAATATGACACGTCAAATGTAAAATTGAAGTTTGTAATAAACCAATATATTTTTGCAATAAAAAAAAAAGAATTAACCAGCTGTTGTACAGAATTGTTCATTCCCAGATCGCTGGCCCACTCCAAACTCCCTTGGTGACTGCTCATGCACACCTCCTTGCAATCACCCTAGCCCCTATTTCCTCTTGCTCCTCCATATCTCTATGTAGGTTGTCAGCAGAGCTGCCCTTTGCTTAGCAGGGCTTCACTCGGCATTCACTGGCCCTCTTCGCTGCTCCAACAGCACTCTCTTCCTTTCTACATGGCTGCCACGTTGCCATAGCAAAAATCAGATTTTCTGGAGACCCATTTGCCAGCGCTCCCCTCTCCATGCACTAATGTTTAAGTGGACCATCACAGAAACGTACACAATCCCATTAAACTTCATCTGGAATGGCGCTTGGCAAATGGGGCAGATGAAAACCCTAAACAGGGCCCATTTTACCCTAAATCATTTTGTTCTGCTTGGATCTGTTAAGTGTCTCATGTAGTTCAAATGATCGGCAGTCTATGTTTCACCCCTTCATCTCCTGATATGATATGATAGGTTATATATACCCAGAGGTTTCTAATCGTGGACCTGGGGATCGAACCTGTGTTGTTCCAGGTCGTCTTAATCCAAGGCAAGCACGTTGCTGCTGACCTATCCTCCCAGTCCCTGGACCATGACTTGCCTAATTAACCACCTTAACCACTGTAAAGAAACCGATTAAAGGCATGGTCTGGCCATGGTGATCAAAGTGCCCTTGTCTTACTCAGTGCAGGCAAATACTATAAATACAATAGTAGTAGTAAGATTTCTTAAACCATCTATCACCATAACCCAGAAATATTGCTAATTGCTGCTAGCATAGACTACTACTGCCAGACCCAATTTGCCACCACATTGGTTTCCCATAATAAAACCAAAGAACCCCTTGCTACTCTATAAATGGTTTTCCATTCTCTGTGCCTGATTACTAGCAGATGAGATGTAAGAGGGGAAGAGGGATTTGCTGAACATATTGTACCATTTAACACCTATAACACCATGTTCATGAGTAGAACCAAAGTCTGAGAATCAGTAGCAAATGCATTCAGAGTAATAATTGTACCATTGCATTCTCCATGTACTAACTTCAATATTAACCTCCATTTCAGCATGCTGGGTCGGTCCTATCTACCTTCATTGTGATCAGCAGCATCACACAGCTATAATCAAAGACATATGATACTTTCATACTCTGATGGATTGCTATTTGGCAGGGGTGTAGAAGCCCTGGCTTTTTTTTTTAAATAAATACAATAATCCAGGTAATTCCATCTCTGGAAGGGTGATCCGCAGATCAGATTTCCATTTCATAAGCTACATGCCAAAAGCATAGTGTGTATCTGTCCCTTGCTGCATCAGCAACCTGATCTGCAGTGCCTGCTCAACCAGTGGCACAGAGCAGGTTCAGAGGTCACAGGTGCCCATTTGACAACTACAATGACAGCCAGGTCTCAGCAGCACAGGGCTGCATTTAAGATATGCACCCCTTTTCCAGAACTATGATCATCATATGTACGCGGGTTGGTGGCATGGTAAACTATAAACATAAGCTAGGCCTGGGTTAAGGCATGGTGCACAACACTACTCATGATCATTGCAGCCACATTCAATTTGATATCCCACATTTGTCAGCTCCTGTGAGACAGCTTAGCTGCGGAATGTGCTGTGTATTCTGGCCAGACAGGCAGAGTCTGCCAGATGGCAGGAACCTGAATGACCATGCCTCCTCTGTGATCTCTTTGTGAGAGCAGCTAAGTTAACACCCTGCCCCAGAGACAGCGGCACAACTGGCCTTGGGCCAGGCATCAAAGGACTACACCCATTCAAAGGGAGCAGCCTTACACAAGGATGCTGTATTTCAAAAGGCTTTTCATCCTAGTGAGAAGGGAAGAGGGCAGGGTAAGAGAAGACAGTAAGGTTCTGTATAGTTGAGGAAGACTTCCACCATCGTGCTTCTCTTAGACTCTCTCTCTCCTTCCTGTCCCTTCCACTTCCTCTACAGCAAAGCATTTTGGGTGTGATGACACATTTGCAAAGTTAATTTCTTTCAAGAACATGGATTGGACCACTAAGGGAAGCTAGCTTTAGTCCATTCACCTGCAGACATTTACCTTTAAAAGAAGGGGTTGCTGTAACAAAATATTGGGAGGCCATGCTCAACATATGGCTTTCCCCCCAGTTAAGAGAGGCCACTATATATACCATACATTTCAGATTTGGCAAGCTCTATCTATGACTCACATAGCGCCACGTATATCCCTCCCCCGGTGCCAACAACGAGCCAAGAATCAGGCCGAGGTATAGAGAGAATGTATTTTTATTGAAAGTATTTGTTCAATAAATATGTTAATGGTTACACATGCCATCTGCTCTGTGGCACACAACAAAGCTTCAACCTTCATAATAGGTTCCTTGTCATAATAAACAGGCAAATATTACTTGATAAAATTTAGATAGAAAAAAAGCAGTTTCGATTATAAAACAAGTTACACATTACACATGCCGGGTTAGATACATGGGGTTTCCCTGCACACTTGAAAATGCTTGCAGTTTTAAAAACACACAGACTTTGGAGATACTATTTTATGTATAGAATCTTTCTTTCTGCACCCAAAAGGCAATACCCAAATCGTTCTGCTATTAGTGTCGCTTATTACCAGGAAAGAATGTATATTTTTCAAAGGAGAATTACACAGGGTTTCACTTTGCAAAGCACTTCCCTCCCCAGTTACCAATAGCCCAGGCATCAGTTACATGCAGCACCCCTCTGTTTAGAGGCCAGGTCTAGGGATTGGGGACAGTTTAGGAATTTCGTTTTGGGCCAAGGGCATCCCTTTGTTTACATTAAGGGGCCGATTCATGGAACAAACGTGCGCCGAAAATCTTTGCGCAAGCAGGCGCAAGCAGGCGCAAGCGGAAAAAAACAGGCGCACGGGATGTGCGCCAAACCCGTGCATGGCGCACACGTCACTGCAAAATCCCAAAAGATCCCAAAAGACGTGCGCGACGCGCACAGTGAAAGCGCACAACCTCGGCGCATACACTAGAAAGTGGGCGGAACACGGGGCGTAACGCGCAGAATGGGGAACAACTCGCGAAAACAAGGGCGTAACTGGGGATGTACTGCAGGGAAGCAGGGAACGCCCACACGCACCCGAACCACACGTATTCATGGAATCGAATAGGGCAAAGCCACGCACAGCGAAAGACACGCACAAGCCGAAACACGTCCGCCACACGAAGGCAGGCGGTAGCATCCCTGCTCATTACAAAAGTGGCAACATACAGCAATTGGGCCTGTGCGAGCGGGGCACGTGTATATCAGGGGTGCGCGGGAAGTTACACACGCGATTGAGCGGGGCACGTGTATTTCGGGGGTGCGCGAGAACTCTTTCACGCGATCGGGCCTGGGGGAGCGGGCTACGTGTATTTCAGGGGTTCGCGTGAACTTTTTCACGCGATCGGGCCTGGGGGAGCGGGCTACGTGTATTTCAGGGGTTCGCGTGAACTTTTTCACGCGATCGGGCCTGGTGGAGCGGGCTACGTGTATTTCAGGGGTTCGCGTGAACTTTTTCACGCGATCGGGACTGGGGGAGCGGGCTACGTGTATTTCAGGGGTTCGCGTGAACTTTTTCACGCGATCGGGCCTGGGGGAGCGGGCTACGTGTATTTCAGGGGTTCGCGTGAACTTTTTCACGCGATCGGCCTGGGGGAGCGGGCTACGTGTATTTCAGGGGTTCGCGTGAACTTTTTCACGCGATCGGGCCTGGTGGAGCGGGCTACGTGTATTTCAGGGGTTCGTGTGAACTTTTTCACGCGATCGGGCCTGGGGGAGCGGGGTACCACTCACCGTCTGCCTTGCGTGTAGAAGAACGCGTAGCCAACACCCGCTGTGAAGTAATAGTGTGTGAACCCCAACGGATGGAAAACACACGCACCGCACGAAAAGCACGTACAGAACATAAAGGCACGCGGGATCTCCAAGCCCTGCCAGGGCAACGCCCGTGCGCAAAACGTCACAGACGCGCTTACGCTGTAAGGGCCTTTGGTCCAATGAAATCGCGTACGCGTGCTGACGCGCTTACGCGCTAAGGGCCTTTCCTCGATTTTCACGCTGACGTGCAGGATTTTCACGTGCCAAATCACTCCGTATCAAGCTGGCCACGCGAAAACACACGGAAGACCACGCTCCTGCCCAGAAGGCCGAATTACTGCCCCCCAGTGCCCCGAGCAGCCTCCCACGTGCCATCTGCTGCTGCCTGCCTGCCTGCCTGCTGCCACCGCGCCCTGCCATTTGGTGCCTGCACATCAGCCATCTGCAGGGGTCCAGTTGCTGTGTCCACCCCTGCTGGAACAGAAGACTCCCGACTGGGATAACATCGCTCCACAGCCCAGCCCCAGGACCCAGTTGCCCACCCACTCCTGCCCCTGGGGTTGCCATGTCGGGCACATCCACATCTGGCACCAGTGGCAACCCCCGGCCAGAGGGGCAGAGGGGCACCAGCTTCACTGCCACCGAAGTTGGTGTCCTGGTGGAGCAAGTCCTGGGGCAGTATGATGCCCTCTTTGGATCGTCCCGCGCCAACAAGGAAGGACGGGAGAGGATCTGGTCCGACTGTGTGGTTGCCATCAACGCGGAGGGGGTGGCAACCCGCACCATCCAGAAGGTCAAGAAGCGCTGGGAAGACTTGAGGTCCAGGACCCTCATAAAGGCCCGGCGCCTCGTGGAGGGGGGCCGGGGCCGCATGAGTTCCATCCAGATGAGGGTCCTGGAACGCGTACACCCAGCGCTCCACGCCCAGGTCCTTGAGAGGGAGACCCGTCTGGAGTTGAGCGGTAAGTGGCCAAGCATTGCTGTGTGAGACAGGGCATGTTGCAGTGTGCTGGTTGTCTGATACTCACCTGTATGTGTGACATAGGCCATGTACGCATGTATGTGTGCAGGGATATCATGGTAATGCATGTGCGACCAGTAATGTGTGAACCGCACGGTCGTTGCATGTGTTTAAATGCGACATGGGGAGCCCTATGCAGATTGTACACATGAGAGCATGGCAGTCTCTGTTCCTGGACATGGGTGGGGGTGAGGGATGGGTGCTGATGCCAGGTACATATATGGTATCCATGTCTGTGTGCCTGACCTGCGTGTCTGTGACTTGTGAATGCCATGGATGCATGACACATGTCAGTGACAATGTACAGATTCACTGATGCAGCCTAGTCATCCTTGTATCCACTGTGATTGGGGTGTACGGGGCCAGATGGATGTGACTGAGGTGAAGTGTGTGCATGTGATAGGCATGACCCATGATGCATGTGAGTACCATTACATTGTATGTTTCGAGAGTCCATTGGACATGTATGGAAATGTCAATGGCATGCACCATGACTGTCACTGTGTGTGTTTTGCCTGGACTGACACATGTGTTGTGGAGGGACATGATGGAAGTGTACTTTGACAGTGGCACTCATCTGCTATTGCTTCCTGTCTAGGGGACCATTGTACAGTACCCTGATGCTTGTGTTCTATGTCTCCCTCTACGCAGCGGCTAGTGAAGAAGAGGGCGGAGACGGCGCTGTGGAGCAAGGCGGCGGGGATGCCCCCACGGCTGCAGCGGAAGGGGTGGGTGAGCCCCCACAGGGGCCTGCTACGGCGGAAGACGGTGAGGAGCCATCCAGGTTGGTGGTTTCCACAGAGGAGGAGGAGGCCGCCACTGAGGCGCACATGGGGCCTGGTGGGGGCATCCCTGCTGGTGCAAGTGGTGCAGTCCAGGGGCAGGGGAAGGAGGCAGCACAGGTTACCGTGGAGGGGCCTGTGCATGTCGCTATCCCTGACCCTGTGGGTGCACCACCATGCACCAGCAGGGATGCCCCGTCCCAGGCCCGTCCGCAGGTAGAGGGGATGTCCATGTCATCTGACTCCCCTCCACCTGCGGACGAGGGGACCCCTGGCCGTATGGAGAAGGTCCTGATTGGGGTCGCGATGCGCACGGCTGTCATTCGTGATGCCGTGCGTGCTTCCCAGGAGGAGCACGCACGTCATCACGAAGAGCACCGTGCCGACGTGGCCCAATTGGGATTGTCCATGTTCGGGGGTTTCCTGCATGTGTCGGCCAATCTGGCGGCCCTCTCCTCCTCTGTGGAGACTATACGCCAGTCGTTCTCCTTGCCGTCTTCTGGCCCAGATGCCACCAGGGCCCCCTGTGGACCTGCCCTGACCAGTGCAGCCAGCTCGGTGGGGATCCCATCCCTGCCACAGTCGGGAGTCAGAGGTCCAGCAGGGGTGGACACACCAGCAACTGGACCCCAGCAGATGGAGGATGTGACGGCATGTGGGGCCTGGGTCCTAAATACCTTCAACTCTCTCTTCCCAAATATCTTCCTTCCCGAGCCCTTCGCTCATCCGCCTCCAACTCCCTCAGGGTCAGCCGCTTCTCGAAGCAACGAGCTGGGGGTAGATCTCTCTCCGCGGCAGGGGCCTCCCTCTGGAACAGCCTTCCTGCCTCCCTGAAACTTGAGGAGAACCATCTCCGGTTCCGGAAGCACCTCAAAACCTTCCTCTTTGCTTCTGCTTTCTCTCTCCCTCTCCCCTGCTGAACAGCTAATATCCTTCACTGAAACTGCACTGATTCTGCAACTGGACCACTCTTAACGGCCTCAGTCCTGGGCCCAGCCACTCTCCACTTGCACTGATGCACTGGAACCCCTCTGCACTGCGGGACTGTCTCTGTATCCCTACAGCCCCCCCCCTTCCCAGCACTTGTTCTGCACTTACCTTGCACTTGCCACCAGCTGGCCCTATTTATTTATTACTTTACGCCACTTACCTTGTACTGCACTTCCCCCCCTCCCCTTCCCCTTGCACTTTTCCCCCTCCCCCACCCCTGCACTTGCACGATCTGAATGACACCTGGCCTAGTAGGATCGTTGTCTGTCTTCCCTTGTTCCTCCCCTCCCTGCCTCGTCGCGCCTTGAAACACCTGTGTATAGGCGCGTTACAAATGCCATATCATATCATATCATATCATCATCGGGCAGGGCACGTGCACAACGGCGTCGGTGGTTTCCATCAGCCTGGATGTCGTCGTGCTGGCACAGGCAGTTGCGTCAGAGGCAGCAGCAGGCTCAACGTGGGAGGCATCATGGCTCGGGGCCATCAACATCAGGGGTGCAGGCATCGGCCGGAGGGCAGGAGAACCCTGGAATGGGAGTGGCTTCCGTGTGGGAGCGGTTGTGCCAGCAGATAGGTGCGAAGCGGCAGCGGGCAGAGGAGGAACGGCTCACAATGGTCAGGGCGGAGGACTCCATGCGGAGGGCGCTGAGGCGGGCTGAGTGCCTCGAGGGTCTTCGCAGGGAATTGGAGCTGGACACTGCATTATTCCTGCGGGACCTCGGGGCCAGGGAACATGCCCGCCTCCAAGCCATTGAACGGGAGTTCGATGATGCCCTGGCCCATGACAACAACCAGTGAGCCGTCGGACTAGCCCACTGCCTTTGTATATAGTTATATAGTTAGTGGTAGGTTTCCTTTAAGTTATTTTTTTTTTATTTGGTTGCGATTGGACAATGCGCCACATTTTTGTATATAGTTCAGTTTTTAGTTAGTTGTCATAGTTAGGTTTCATTTGGTTGGGCTCATGGACCCGGGATTATCTTGTAAATAGTTCTTCAATGGATTTTTTGATTTTTTTGATTTTTTTCATGGACATTCATCTTCTATTTGTTGTTTTGCTTTGTGGTTTTTCTCATTTCATTTCCATTCAAGTTGATTTTCAATACATTTTTATTTTCATCCTTCAATGTGTCGTATCATCTCATTACTTTCATGCATGTCATGTTGGGTGTTTTAACATTCACTTGCAGCCATTGTGTGTGACAGACATGTGTTCATTTGCATTATTTACATTGGGTGTGTAACATGTAATTGCCTTTGATATGTGGGTGGATGTGATAGTTGGTTGGGCCTTTTGGCAGGGGAGGATGGCCATTACGGGCATGATTGGGGATTGTTGGGACCCAGGTGCAGGGGGGCATGGATGGGACATGGGCGAGGGCCTGGTGGAGGGTGCCCCTGCACTGCTGGGGGGTAGGGGGGTGGGGAACATGAGTTGGACATGGGTGGGGGCCTGCTGGCAGGTGCCCCACAGTGCTTGGGGGTGGGGGTGGTGGGGGACATGAGTTGGACATGGGTGGGGGCCTGCTGGCAGGTGCCCCGCAATGCTGGGGGTGGGGGTGCAAGGGGACATGAGTTGGACATGGGTGGGGGCCTGCTGGCAGGTGCCCCGCAATGCTGGGGGTGGGGGTGCAAGGGGACATGAGTTGGACATGGGTGGGGGCCTGCTGGCAGGTGCCCCGCAATGCTGGGGGTGGGGGTGCAAGGGGACATGAGTTGGATATGGGTGGGGGCCTGCTGGCAGGTGCCCCACAGTGCTGGGGGGTGGGGGTGGTGGGGAACATGAGTTGGACATGGGTGGGGGCCTGCTGGCAGGTGCCCCACAGTGCTGGGGGGTGGGGGTCATGGGGGACATGAGTTGGACATGGGTGGGGGCCTGCTGGCAGGTGCCCCGCAATGCTGGGGGTGGGGGTGCAAGGGGACATGAGTTGGACATGGGTGGGGGCCTGCTGGCAGGTGCCCCGCAATGCTGGGTGTGGGGGTGCAAGGGGACATGAGTTGGACATGGGTGGGGACCTGCTGGCAGGTGCCCCGCAATGCTGGGGGTGGGGGTGCAAGGGGACATGAGTTGGACATGGGTGGGGGCCTGCTGGCAGGTGCCCCACAGTGCTGGGGGGTGGGGGTGGTGGGGAACATGAGTTGGACATGGGTGGGGGCCTGCTGGCAGGTGCCCCACAGTGCTGGGGGGTGGGGGTGGTGGGGGACATGAGTTGGACATGGGTGGGGGCCTGCTGGCAGGTGCCCCACAGTGCTGGGGGGTAGGGGTGGTGGGGGACATGAGTTGGACATGGGTGGGGGCCTGCTGGCAGGTGCCCCACAGTGCTGGGGGGTGGGGGTGGTGGGGGACATGAGTTGGTGATCATTAGTGCAAGGAGACATGTGCCTTTGCTGGGGGGCATGCCCATGTTGGGTGGGCTGCCTGCGGGACATGACCAGGAATGCAGGGTAGTCCCCTGTGGTGTGAGCTGCCTGCAGGGGCCGTGGAGGGTGTACAGGGAACACCTGGGAGGACCCACACTGGCAAATCACATGTAGGACTCCCCGGCACCCCTGAAATACACGTACCCTGCTGAAATCGCGTGTAAAACTTTCCGCGCACCCCTGGTATACACGCACACGCTCCCCCAGGCCAGATCGCGTGTGGAACTTCTCGCGCACCTCTGAAATACACGCGCCCAGGCCAATCGCGTGTGGAACTTCCCGCGCACCCCTGAAATACACACGCCCAGGCCAATCGCGTGTGGAACTTCCCGCGCACCCCTGAAATACACGCGCCCAGGCCAATCGCGTGTGGAACTTCCCGCGCACCCCTGAAATACACACGCCCAGGCCAATCGCGTGTGGAACTTCCCGCGCACCCCTGAAATACACGCGCCCAGGCCAATCGCGTGTGGAACTTCCCGCGCACCCCTGAAGTACACGCGTCCAGGCCAATTGCGTGTGGAACTTCCCGCGCACCCCTGAAATACACGCGCCCAGGCCAATCGCGTGTGGAACTTCCCGCGCACCCCTGAAATACACGCGCCCAGGCCATTTGCGTGTGGAACATCCCGCGCACCCCTGAAATACACGCGCCCAGGGCAATCGCGTGTGGAACTTCCCGCGCACCCCTGAAATACACGCGCCCAGGCCAATCGCGTGTGGAACTTCCCGCGCACCCCTGAAATACACGCGCCCAGGCCAATCGCATGTGGAACTTCCCGCGCACCCCTGAGATACACGCGCCCAGGCCAATCGCGTGTGGAACTTCCCGCGCACCCCTGAGATACACGCGCCCAGGCCAATCGCGTGTGGAACTTCCCGCGCACCCCTGAGATACACGCGCCCAGGCCAATCGCGTGTGGAACTTCCCGCGCACCCCTGAGATACCAGCGCCCAGGCCAATCCCGTGTGGAACTTCCCGCGCACCCCTGAGATACACGCGCCCAGGACAATCGCGTGTGGAACTTCCCGCGCACCCCTGAAATACACGCGCCCAGGCCAATCGCGTGTGGAACTTCCCGCGCACCCCTGAAATACACGCGCCCAGGACAATCGCGTGTGGAACTTCCCGCGCACCCCTGAAATACATGCGCCCAGGCCAATCGCGTGTGGAACTTCCCGCGCACCCCTGAAATACACGCGCCCAGGCCAATCACGTGTGTAACTTCCCACGCACCCCTGAAATACACGCACCCATGGCAATCGCGTGTGGAACTTCACGCGCACCCCTGAAATACACATACCCTGCGGAAATCGTGTGTGTAACTTCCCCTGCACCCTGAAATACACGTACCCTGCTGATATCGCGTGTGGAACTTCACGCGCACCCCGAAATACACGTACCCTGATGGAATCGCGTGAGGTACTTCCCGCGCACCCCAGTGATACACGTAGCCCGTTTGCTGTGCTGGTACAGGGTTAGCGCAGCCCTTTGCGCTGGATTGGGTATATTGATGGCTTTTCCCTGCGCGAGAGGCGTTCTTGGGGGCGTAACTGGCGCTGCTGCAGGGTCGCTGCGCCACTGTGCGCCACGGCTGGTTTTGGTGGCTGGAATCCATGAATACGCTGTGCGCGGAAATGGATTTTAGCGCACGCGGCTGGCGCAGGGATTCGCACGCGCACACTGTGCGCCAGCCGCGTGCGCCACTTGTGTGCTGGATTCTATGAATTACCCCCATAATATTTAAGGAGTGGTGACAATTGCAGATTTCATTTGTTTTGGGCCAAAATCAACTTTTGTTGAATGGCAGGGTTTGGGGAAATGGTATCAGTTGGGAATTTCAATGTGGGACACGCACCTTTCTGTTTTAAAGACAAAGGGCACCATTACTAGTTTGCTGATCCAGAAACAACGGTCCCACTAAGCTTACCGGCACTGTTGTTTCCGGTCTGGCAAACTACGAGTCTGCCTACTGGAGCCGCTGTGCCCGACAGGTCGGAGCCTGCTGGAGACAGCAGCCACGGTAGGCAGACTGTCACAGAAGCACTGGCACTGTTAATACAGTGCCAGTGCTTCCGTGGTCCCCATTCTGGGGACTTACAATTTACTGGCATTTGACATTCCGTACCGCCGGGGTTGTAATCCCCCGGTGTTTCCGGCAAGTGCAGTGCTGGTAAATATTTATGGGTCTGGCGGCAACCTGCCGGTAATACCGGCATGGTAACCGCCAGGCTCGTATTGAGGCCCAAGGTTTGGGAATGGTGTCAGTTGGGAATTTTGTTTCATGGCACAAACACCCTTGTTCATTAGGGCATCTGGGGTGGACAGGAAAAATAAAAGCACCCAATTACTTTACGGGACTATAACTTTATTCCTGATAGGAAAGAGGGCAGCCTTTTCTAACTCTTCCCCGCTCTCCCCTCGGTCAATCTGTTTGGTAGTTAATTAAATTAATATACAGTCAAATATGCCAAGGGCCTACACAATTCCCCCCTCACCCACTATGAAGGGAAAATATTAAAGCAGGCATATCCCACCACACACTTGGCTTCAAATGGATCAATTTTATTTAGATTGGACCTCTGTTTTGGGGCTCTCAGGAAAGACTGCCAGGCTCCTCTGGGTGAACAGCTCGGGTCTGGTCACAGGCTCCTCTTAAAGATAGTCCCAGCATCCATCCCTCAGTTGGCTCTCCTTAAGATTCAGAGCCCAGTCAGCTGTTTGCTTTCCCAGTTTCTCTTTCTCATGCAAAGTTAAGGGTCCATTAATTGTAGGTCTCTCCACCCCAGTAGGTCAGGCAGTGTCTCAGGATATCCCCAGTTGGATTAAGGGCAATTCTCCTTCAAGATGTTTAGAACTTTTATCACTTAGACATTTTTTTTTTTTGCATGACAACTTTTTCACTCACTAAGTCCCTACATAGTAACATTTAGTAATGTACTAATACATCCCATAATATATGGATATTAATGTTCCCCTACTTATGATGAAACGGTATAGCTTACTTTCATTTCAGGACGTTATTGCACGGGTGTGCTATGAATTTTCACACTCTATGTGAAAACTAACATAGTTGGGCATTGAAACTTCATAATCAAATACCTAATTTAACAAGCCATTATCTCCCCAACATTCATATTTCTAACCTTTTTGGGGAAGATAGAAACACCTTTTGTGTTGTAACTAGTCAGATCACTCTTTTTTCCAGTTTGAAGTGCTATTGATAAAACAATTGAAGAATAGAGAAACACAGAAAAATTGGATTACATCTAGAAATTTTCATAGATGAAAGCCGGAATCTATCGAGGCATGGATCGACCTACTTGCTGAAAATCTTGGTAATTTAGAAACATCAGATCAAATATTAAAAGCATATCAAGAGACAATTTCGACAGCAGTTAATATTATTGCCCTGCTGAAAACGAGATTGGTGGCTGATAGAAAAAATAAGGCCTGGTTCTCACTTGAATTACAGAAGTTAAAAGCACAGAAAAGGACATATTTTTACATCTGGAAAAATGCGGTAACAGACAAAAACAAAGAGGCATATAATACTGCGGCCAAAAACTATAAACTGACAGTTATAAAGGCCAAAAAATGTATGTATGAAGTTCATATAGTGGACTCCCAACATGATTCAAAAGACAATTTTAAGATCCTTAGGGAACTAGAAAATCCTTGTCCTAGGATTAATAAGGAACCACTTAAGGATGCCAAATGGTGCACAACTATTTAGAAACATCAGATCAAATATTAAAAGCATATCAAGAGACAATTTCGACAGCAGTTAATATTATTGCCCTGCTGAAAACGAGATTGGTGGCTGATAGAAAAAATAAGGCCTGGTTCTCACTTGAATTACAGAAGTTAAAAGCACAGAAAAGGACATATTTTTACATCTGGAAAAATGCGGTAACAGACAAAAACAAAGAGGCATATAATACTGCGGCCAAAAACTATAAACTGACAGTTATAAAGGCCAAAAAATGTATGTATGAAGTTCATATAGTGGACTCCCAACATGATTCAAAAGACAATTTTAAGATCCTTAGGGAACTAGAAAATCCTTGTCCTAGGATTAATAAGGAACCACTTAAGGATGCCAAATGGTGCACAACTATTTAAGAGGCCATGATTGGCAAACTTGATAAGATCAGTCAAAGCATAGCACAAAAAAGAACAATGACACTATTATGGAAAAGCACAAACCTCAGTTTGGGGATAAAGATCTAATAGATCTGTCTGATTGTTTTAGATTTAAACCCATCTCTGAAGAAGAACGCATGGCTGTCATCAGTAAATTAAAACCCACTAATTGCAAGGTGGATATATCCAGGGCTATAATCGTGAAAGCATGTGCACTCGCTTTAATAGGTGTCCTTCCTAAATGTGTTAATGCGTCACTGCAGAAAAATCATGTACCAGACAAATTGAAAGAAGCCAGGATTACACCACTGTTTAAAAGACCTGGCTTGGATCCAGATATCCCAACAAACTACAAACCAATTATACCCTTTTTTATTAAAAATAATGGATAGAGCGGCATATGAACATATTCTTAGCTGCCTGATGAACTGAAACATACTGAACAAGAGGTAGTTAGGTTTCACTCCAGTTTATGGGGCCGGGGCTGCACTGCTAGATCTTAAATCCAATATATCACAGTACATGGACAAGGGGAAAATCTCCCAGCCCATGTTCCCGGACATGTCTGCTGCGTTTGACCTGGTTGGACACACACTACTTATTAAAAAACTTAAGAGTGTGACCAATTTCAGTGATAATCCAGCAGCATGGGTGAAGTCCTTCCTAGAGCACATGTCTATTAGAGTCTCCAATAGTTCAGTAGAATAATGTCCAATTCAACTTTAATACAGTGTACCTCAGGGGGCTGGTCTCTTGCCTTCCCTATACTAAATATTTACAGCTACCTTATTCTGGCTATTAGTGGATAGAGGCATATATTTTACCAAATATGCAGATGACACACATTGCATAATACCCCGATCAGACATCCATGAAGGAGACACTCGGTCATTAACTGATGTACACGTACTGATTGATGACTGCGCATACACTCAATAGGGAAAAAACAGAACTCATAGTAATGGGTACTAACACTAGAGTGACAAAACTAGGAGTAGAATGCCAGTACTTCCATTTAGCCAGCTGTCAAATTGCAACAAAACAGAAGGTTAAAACACTGGGTGTATACCTCAACCAAAATCTAGGTATGCAAGAGCAAGTGAACTCACTTGTGTCATCTGCAGCCTACTATATTAGACTGCTAACACAAATGTGTCCCTTCCTCACTACTGAGAAGTGTGAGACAGTGGTAAGGTCCATAGTAGGCTCAAACATTGACTATTGCAGCAGTCTCTTAGTAGGGATCAATAATGGCGACTGCACAAGACTTCAAATAATTCAAAATAGCATGGTTAGAGCAGTGATGGGACTGGAAAAATCAGATCATATCGCTGCGGTAAGACAAAAGCTTTACTGGCTGCCCAAAAGCCAGAATAGAATTCCGCCCTCTGGTAATCACATTTAAATTACTGAATGGTCACAATCCACTATATCGTGCGGATATGATGACCTTGAAACCTGCTCTGAAATCTCTCAGATCCAATAACATGAATTTGTTGATGGTGCCCAGATTCCAGCTCACTACAGTAAGCAATGGGGCCTTTTTTGTTGAAGCCTCCGAAGTGTGGAATACTATGCCACCTGATCTGAGAGAAATTAAAATCCTCAACAAGTTCAAAAAGAAACTTAAGACCTACTTATTCAGATACATTCTCCTCTCGGTCACCGACTCTTTGGTCAGTGTTGATTTTTTGTTTATGTTCATATGATTGGTTCCTCCTTCCAACATCTGATATCGCCATATGCCTCTGGGCCTTATTGGTTGCACTATATAAATAAATCAACATAAATGTAACTAAAATTCCCCAAATTGCATTAGCATGAAAGTTACATTAATACCATCACCTAAACATTTACTTCAAAATGACATCTGTCACAACCACGCAAGTATTATGGTCTCACAATGATAAAATATAATGACATTTGCAATGTAAGTCAATAGCCATATATTTACACATAGGTTTAAGGAGTTTCATTTCTCCGTTTCCTTGAAACCACAGGGTCCAGAGCATCTGCAGTCTCTGGGCTGAATGTTTATTTAAGACTGGGGTAAAAACATTAGCATTTTGTTCTTTGAGAGCTGATGGGCTTAGGAGATTCTTATCCTGCAGCAGATGACTCACTTCTGCCCTCTGACATCATGAGGCCATGCTGGCATTTGCCATTTTTTCCTTGAAATCTTGAGGTGGCTACAGTTGAGATCTAATATTTTGTATTTTCAAGCACGGTACCCATCCAGGGCTGGCTCTGTGTTAATCTGGCAGCTTAGTAACCTCCCCATAAAAATCTTCTGCCATAGCCTCAAAGAGATCTCCCTTCAAGTGAAGGAGCCAAACAGGCCTACAGTGGGGGAAGGCACTTGAGTATTCTGCCTAACACCTGGAAGCATTTGTCTGTCTTGGGCTCATAAGAGATATACATGTGGCATCTGAAAACAAAATAGCCTTCTCAAATATTTCATTCTTTGCCCAGTGCAGCATTTTACTTATTTAGGTGACAACCTGAAAGTGAAGGGCTGCTGATCATTTTGGTCATTCACAATGGGCATTTCTATTTAAAATTATGTCAGTTTCTGTGTTGAAAAGTGGGCCTTAGGCATATGGCATGAAAAATACAAAAATGGATTTAATTTCAACTGCGAGGCCCAGTTTGTGCTTTTAACCTTTCGTGGTGAACAACATTTTGATGTGTGGTAGTTCCAATGAAAAATGCTGCTTTTTTTCTCTCTCCCAACAACGTGCCTTTTACATCTTCACATAATCCATGTGTAATCTTTCAAAAAGACACAAATTTTGCACTCAACAGGCTGTTTCTCTGTGGTTGAGGTTTTAGGCCTGTCATTTTTCCTGTGTCCCTTGCCTTAAGAACGATGCATGCCAAATTAGAGGCCTAACCTGGCCTTTCCTTTTGTGTGCTAAGGCTGTCAAAACACCCCACACATCCCACCGGCTCTTTTATGGATCATTTGTGGGAAAGAGCAGGGGCGAGTGGGGTTTTCTTCCCAAGTCCTTTTTCGTTTGAACCCGTCCAGCTCATTTTCCTTCCTTGGGGAGTAGGTGCGCTGGCCTCACCTTCTGTATTTTTGGTTGTGGCGTATGGTATGGCACCCCTACATTTCCTTGGTCCAATGGGTCCTCCCTGGATTCCCCTCCTCTGGTTCCCCATGCTGGAATGGAAGAAGGTTATTTGTCTATAAATATGAAGAAAAAGATAGGTAATCTGGCCCCTCTATTTTGGAATGACCTCTTATTTTCTTCCAATAGATAGTCATCTCATTAGAGGTCACCAGATTATGAATTGACTAGATCAGTTTGCCATGCTTTAAGGGTTTGTGTTTGGCACAAAGCATGCCTCAATTCTTCCAGTTAATCAGGTGCTTTACAAACCCATTCCTGACATAATCTGTGAGCGATTATGACCAGTTCTTTGAGTTGGTGGTGGACTACGGTGAGGATGGTTTGGTAAACAGCCATCAGCTCTGCCACCTGACTACCTCAGGGTCCTATTTTGTAACCAGCGCAGGGCTTTGGGGTATCATTCACCCAGGCATTCCCAATGCCAGCCACAAGTTATTTTACCCTGTTATTTTCAGGATGATAGGAGTACCCTTCAACAAAAATGGTCGGTATCCCCTGGCACATGTCTTCTTCATAGACCTTGTGAGGGGAAGTTAGGTATTCCTCCATATTTTTGTTGGTAATTAGACGTTCATCCTTGAGACAGTTTTCTTGAGCACAATCATGCAAGTCCGTCAATCCTTGCACTAGAGGACTCTGACCTCCACAGAAAAGTCTTGCATGGACAGAATCCAGGAAGTCATTCTGGAATTTCTGGCATTCCCTGCCCAGATTCCGTCACTTTGTAAATATTGCAAGGGTTGGTGAGGAGTCTCTATGATGATGTGCTCCCCTGGATAAATGGGTGGTCATTTTTCAATGCCCAGACTTTTGCCAGGAGTGCCTTTTCACAGTCATCGAATTTTTCCTCCACAGAGAGCAACGTTTTACTCACAAACAAGATCACTTTTTTGACCTTGCGGTGCTTATGATACAACACTGCTGTTAGGCATGTATCTGAGAACCCTGTCACCAAGAAGAACTACTTGTTCTTCATGGGGTAGGCCAAACAAGGAGCCTGGGAAAGGCTTCTTTTCAGTTGTTTAACTTCCTTGGATTGTTCCGGACCTCACTCCCATTTGACTCCACCCTTTGATAAATGGACCAAAGGTCAAGTGACCCATTTCAACTATAATTAGTGAGTCCAAGAAGGCTTCTTAAGTCTCACAGAATAGTAGGGTCTTTTAATTTCATTAAGGCTTCCACCATCTTCGCCTGGGGATTGAAAACCTAAGGGGTGATCTTCTGCTCTAAGAAGTTCACTCAGGTCATACACCACTGTGCCTTCTGGGAGGATAGTTTTGCTCTGGCTTTCTGCAACTGGGTCTGGACATAGCAGATTTCTGCTATATGTTCCTCTACAGTTGAGCTCTTTATCAGAACATAGTTTACATAAGCCAGGTTTCCCCTTTCTCCCAAATCGGGCATGGCTTTATACAGAAAGATGTTAAACTCATTGCTGGAGTATCCAAAGGTGGTTTGGGTCCACATTAATTGCTGCCGGTTAGGCAGAATCACATGTAGTACCCTTTGGAAACACTACATGCAATTAAGACTACAAGTGTCAGTACAATTTCACCTTTGGTACAAGCCTGTACTACACAGTTATGTGGTAGCAGCGGCTGAGCAGCCAGACATATCTCAAGAGTTGAGTGAGCAGTAGAACAGGTTACACAAAGGATGAACAAATACAGTGATTCAAATATACACTTACTCAAGGTTTCTTGGTAAAAGAATATACATTTATTTACACAGTCAGTTTGAAAACATTACACTAGCAAGAGCAGCTCAATATCAGATACTAATACACTACAAATACACATCCAATAAGTTACTGAACAAGTTCAGCTCCCCTGAAGTGGGAGCGAAAGGACACTTCAGATACTTTCAAAAGGGGTAAAAAGACAAGATTATAAGAATCAGTAGCACACATACTTGCATAGGCAGGGAAAAGGTGAACTACAGTCAGCAATTTAGTTCATAGGCCTGGGCCAAAGTCAATGGTTCAGAGTATTTGTATAAGATAGCACAGTCCCTGGTAGTAAACGGTTAAGTCTTTGCCACAGAATTTAGAAGAATTTGGCTAGGCGAAAAGTTAGACAAATGTTTAGGGAAGGACAAGCCTTCGAAGTTGGGAAAGTTCCACAAAGTTTCACAGTGGCCGAAATGATTTCCGGACTGCGTTTGCACAGTACCTTTAAAGCGAAGAAGAGCTGTAGCTGAGGCAGTTGTTCCTGGCAGTTCGAGCAGATCTCGCAGTTTCTGAGCTTCAGTCGTGGGGACAAGAAGGAGGACGTCAGGAGGTTCCTGCACTGCCCAGGGATGAGGCCACAAGCTTGGCAAAACGTTGGGTTAAGGTGTGAGTGCCTTAAAGACCACAAACTGGTATCCTTCCCACTGGCTATCTGGTTTCCACAGCACTCTACAGAAAATTTGACCAGGAGGGGACGTTGTCCAGGCGGCTTACGAGTTGGTTGTTCCCACCAAACTCAAGGGAAGAAGTTAACCTTGAAGGGCTTCTCTGTCGATGGAGTTTCAGGCAATTCAGACCTGCAGCAGGGCTTCACTGGTCTTCCAGGAGTTGCAGCAGTCCTCTTCCTTCAGCTCGTCTTCGGTTCTTTCGTTCCAGTGGTCGACTCTGCTTTCCAAGTTCCAGAGACCTGCTTTTAAACAGTTTTCCCCCATTCATTCCAGCATGGCTGTCAATCACACAGCAGGGTGGCTGTCCTTGCCGGACGGCCAGCCGGCCAATCATGCCAGAGTGCATTCATGCTCTCCTAGGAGACTGAGCACAGGGAGTTTCGGGCACCTCCCTCACATCCTGTCCACCCCAGATACCCTGGCGCCAGAGGAGGGTTTCAGCACTGAAGCCCGCCAAAGGCCAATGAACAAAGGGACCAAACCTGGTTTGGCACGCAGAGACAAACACAAGAAGGACCTTTCCTAAAAGAAATGGCGAAAAAAGTCGACCAGAATCTGTAGGTCTTGGGTGCGATATTTAAAAACATGGCTGACCCGATTTTTAGCTACAGTTGTTCGCGGCCGGGAAAAATCATAGTAGTTTGATCTAAACCACTACCACCAGCCATTTAAAGTAGGAAAGGGTTACATTTGACTATTACATGAGTGTTTTGACTCAGGGTAATCTAGGCAACCCCTCCAGCACTCTATAGGAAGATAGTGTGTGCTGGGTCTGTAAATTTAAAGTGACTAGTAAGGTCAATTTAACTTTACATGCTCTGGGAGACAGTAGTCAGTCTCAGAGAAGTTATTTAAACGTTGGGAAGTCTGAAAGACATCCCTGTGCCACTGCACTGAAGGTGCTGTGTGACACACAGAAAAAGATGATGCCTATGGAGTTGTTTTAAAACACCATAACCAAAGAATACAAAAGTAAAGCACACCTCAAAATACATGTAAGAGTGGGAATAAAGGCTCACACTCTTCCCTGGTAAAAAAATAAAATCCTAGAAATCCAGCAAAGTTGCGGAGTCTCAAAAGGTAAGGGAAATTAGCACATTCTTGAGAATTCTCCCTAACACTGCCCCCCGAAGGTAAAGGCACGCTTGTATTGGTCTTCCCTACTAACGGGTACTGTCCAGTAGCCGTCGGTCAAATCAATGGCGGTGTACACTTTTGACCCTTGGATAAGTGCCAGCCCTTGATCGATGCAGCTTAGCGACCATCTTGGCATGTGGATCAATTTTTTCAACTCCTTCAGGTCTGCACAGGGTCTCCATTGGCCATTTGGTTTTATGTATCCCCAGTACTGGGTTGTTAAAGGTACTGTGGATTGGTCGAATGATCCTATAGGATTCTAAATTTTTTATAATCTCTGTGAGTGACTCTATGATTTTGAGAGGTAACCGGTATTGCTCAACAAATACTGAAGCCATCTCGTGGTCCGTGGGTATTTTGGTTGAATGAATAGATGTAGGTCCATAATCATACGAGTCAACTGAAAAGATATCCTGCAATTCTTGGAAGACCTGTTTCAGCTTTTGTATTTGCTCCACGGTCTCACAGGCATCAGCAAGATTGATCTATCAATTTTTTTGGGGGGGGGGGTTTCCAGACCTACTTCCCGTTTATCAATCAATTTAAATGTGGGAATGGTCTAATCTTTTGAGAGTTTGCTGAATAACCCATTGCTGGTGAAGTTTTCTCTATAATTCAGGCATTCTCTAGTGAGCACAGGCTCCTCCTTCTCATTTATCTGAATGGGGAAAAACAACAGTTTGCCCTGTTTGTGAATGTGCATCAGACTTTGAGCTGGTTCTTCATTGGGCCTCATTATAAGTTTGCCGGTAAAGTACCAACGGAACCGGTAAGCTTGCCGGTACTGTTGTTACCGGAACGGCAAACTACGAGATCTGAAAGAGTGCCTTTGCGCCGGCCAGGACTGACCTGACGGGCAGACTGGCACCCGTGAGCAGACCATGCTGGATGCACCGGAACCATTCACAAATGGTGCAGGTGCATCCGACCTCCCCATTCCCATTGAGTTCAGTGGGACTCAAATGGGAATGGGGAGTAACATATTCCGGCGCCCGGGAAATGGGCAATTACCGGGTCCGCCTGGGCTGTAATGTCCTGGTAATTGCCCATTCCCAGGCCCCGGAAATAAAATGACTCCGGCGGCAGCCGTGCTGGTTTTAGCCAATTTTTGCCCAATTTTTATTTCCAGATCCACAGTCCCTTCGACGGAAATGTCATTCCCATCGAAATGTTGGAATTGTCTGGGATGAGGTGTGAGGGGAATTTGTTGACCCTTCCCCTTCCCGAGTTGAGTTGGTCATAGGCCTTTTTGGACAGCAGAGTAGCTTGGGATCAAGTATTCACCAGAGCTGATAATTTACACTCTGGACCTTGACCGGGGCATAAAATATGCCTTCTTTCTCTTCAAGAGTGCAAAGAAAGTGTGAGTTATTGGCTTGCTCTGCGGTCATTTTCTTTAAATTTGAACTCTGACACTGTATGAGCTTGGATGATTTTTCATGTCAGAGATCGGGAATCTGTAAGGAAAATGTTATAACTAACAATGGTCGGATTTATGGGATCCTCTTTCTCCCCGATTCTTTACTGTCCCCCTTTACCGGGAGACAATACTCAGAACTCATTTGTGGAAAGGACGCCTGCTCCGTTTCTACTTTGTCTGACTCACATTTTTGGCCTTGAATAGTTTCTTGATCTGGGTCGTTCTCCATACTTACCCTGTCCAACTCAAGGTCTTTTGGGACCCTTTTTTCTTTGGGAGGGATCCCCCATTCCTGAAAGGGAAGATTTGCTCTTTCAAAGGGGATTGTCTTTAGCTCCTCCACAATGCAGGTTCTTTTTTGGTCTCTCCCGCTTACTGCTCTTTGGGTTCTGACTTCCCTGGGGTAGGAGAGTCACTTTTAGGCTGAGAGGTCCAGGGGTTCTGTCTGGGTGAGAACTGAAGCTTTCTCCAGGGCTTGGCATCTCCCCGCCACCCGGGCCCCGCCTCAGGAGCCTGAGGCTTGTCGGAAGTTTCCTTCCGCCATTTCCCCCCTGGGGCATCATACCCAGGCAATGGAGAATTCTGAGAAGCAGGGTTATGTTAAGGGTTCGACTGAGCCCTCAGCATGCGCCTCAGATCGTCGGTCAGTTGCTGGACCTGTTGATCCTGCTGCAAAATGTTTTTTTGGGTTGTAAGGACGTCTCAAATCATACCTCTGCTGCTCCCGACAAGGGTAACTGTCCCTTCTCCCAAAGTAGCTTGGGTACTGGACATTTCCCCCATAATTGTCTATCCTGAGTCTCCTTTCTACTTGGTTCAGTCATCTATTGCCCTGGAACCGAGGAGAGAGAGGAGGATGTTTGTGGAAGTTCTGATTCATAGGTTATCTCGGGAAAACATTCATGTTTGGAGGTGTGGTGATACCTTTCTCCTGAGGGAAGTTTGGAGGGAAGTTACCCAGGGCTGTACTTACTTGGATGGGTCCCCACCCCTGGCCCGCGGGAGAATATACATATCCCAGGATTTGTTTGGTACACTTGGACATATGGCTTACAGAGGGGGCATGGTCAGAGGGATCATTGTGCCTCATTCCGAGTAATCTGGAAAAATCTGCTAATATCGGCAATCCAGTGTTAGTGTTTCCGGCAGGGCAGCTGCTGGAATCCCTGCCGTATTATGAGTACACGGGCGCGCACAAACCCATGTTGGAAGTGGCATGCCAGTATTAGCAGATGAAAATAAAAGCACAGCAATACAGATGATAAACAGCTGTAACAAAGTCTCTGTCATAAAAAGTGGCAGAAAGACCGGAAAAGCGCTAATACCGGTGCTTGAAATAGAAATGGCACTGAAACCAGAAGAACTGTGGCGGCCATCCTTAAAAACACAATCCAACACAATCCACTAGTTCCCATAGCCATCGAGGCCCAGAAGTGAGAAAGAAAGATGCCCCAGAAGATGAGAACCACGGGAAATTATTCCTGCCTACGGAAACCCAAGTTTGCTGATGCAGAGCTAACAGCCCTGGTGGATGCTGTGCTGCAGGATGCAGACAAACTGTTTCGGCCAGGAAGCAGAAGACAGGCAGCCAAAAGAAGAGTGCCATATGGGGAGAGGTGGTGGCCAATGAGATGGCTGGTGGGACCATCCCCCGCACAAGAAAGGACTGTTGCAAGAGGTTGGATGGACTTAAAGCAAAGGTCCTCAGTGCCATAGCAAAGCACAGGAAGGAGTGCACAGACACTAGTGGTGGCACTGTGGAACCCCTATGACTCATGTCATCGGAGGAGCGCTTCAGCAGCATCCTCCACATGGAGGGAAACAAGGGCATTGAAGTTACTAAGGCTGGAGCGGGGACCCACAGAGATGTCAGTAAGTACAAGTGCATATGCATGCACCAGCATAGTGCAGAGCAATAGGCATGGCAAGTGGCCTGATCCATGGCATGTCAAGCAGCACACACCCATCAATGCCAGTGGTATCCCAAAACAATGCATATGCGTGCACATTGCACACACCCAGAATGACCCCCCGTGCATGGCCACACCTCTGAGCCCATTTGAGACACATGAAACTAACAACACTGGCACACACACATCATGGGATGGGTTGAATGCATGACCGACGATGTGTGTGGTAAAGTGGTAATGACCTATATCAATTCTCCAACCGGTACCCTCTCTGTGGACAGCGATGAGGCAGGACCCTCACACACAGCCACAAAAACAGCCCCCATACCTGCGCAGGCCAAACCCACTGCAGGGCAGCCCTGCCCAGCCACCATCCAGAACACATGCAGCTGCTCAGCCACCACCAACAGCAGCTGCCCAGCCAGCACCACCAACAGAAGCCACCTAGGCAGTACCACCAACAGCAGCTGCCCAGACAGCACTACCAACAGCAGCTTCCCAGCCTCCACCAGTACAACCACCAGACACTGTTGATCTATTAAAGAACAGCACAGGTGGTAACAGCACACACGTGGCAATGGAAATTGCCCTGACATGCACCAGCACTCCCCTGCGGCATGCACCACAATGCAGGCACAGTTGGACAGTGCAGATGTTTCTGACACCAATGAGAAAGAGGAGGAGGCTAGGGAGGCAAATGAGCCATATTAGGGGGGACAGCACACCTGGCTTCAGTCCAGCCACACCCCCAAAAACACATGGTCTACCACCACTGGCGGAAGGACACCTGCGGGAAATCCGTGCAGGCCTGGATCATATTGAGCACCATGGCAGGGGAACAACTGTCCGCAATACGCAATGCGTGATTGCATGCATGGGTGCACCCGTCACATGGCACACTCCCTGGGACATGTCACTGCTGCGATGGTCACACTGGGCCAGAGGGTCTGCGTACACAGGGATGCCACATCTGCCTCAGCAGAGGCACTTTTACAGGCCAAGCAGTTGATGCTGCAGTACATTTGTGCACAGGGATCCAAGCCCCTCCACCTCCAATACGCCCACTGAGGGCTCCTTCGAAAGCACGCCAAGGCGACGTTCGATGCACCGCCTCACCACAAAGTTGCAGAAATCAGACCCAAAGCCCAAATGTGCATGAAAGTGAGGCATGGACACAGGAATGTGTGGATATGTAGTGCTGATGTGAGTTTGGGGAGGGTGTTGTTGGTGTGGGTGATTGAGGAGGGTGTGGTTGGGGTGGGTGATTGGGGAGGGTGCTGTTGGGGTGAGCAATTGGGGAGGGTTTTGTTGGGGTGAGTGATTGGAGAGGGATGGGACATCTAATCCAAGTACATTTTGGTTTACACTTCCTTACATACATACTTTTCACTTGCAGCATTGATCGGACATTAGTGATTGTGTTCTTGTCTTTATTGTGTGCAATTACCAATGAAGAGTACATTGGTAGAGATAGTGGATGCCAACATCAGAAGAAGTTCTCAATGAGCTCTTGGCATGCAATCCGACACAGCCTTGCCTCTGCTCACGCAGTCTCTTTATGTGTGCCACCCACAGGAACTGCGTTGTTATCTTCGGGGGGGTATGTCCATATCTGGGGGCAGGAGAATGTTACGCCAGATGCATACGTTGTGCAAAATGACACATGCAAGCACAATCTTGCCCACCTGGTCTGGCCTGTACATCAGAGCACCCCTGTACAATGTAGACACCGGAAGCATGCCGTCAACAGGCCAACTATACACTCAATTGCTACCCTGGTTCGGATGGGGGCACAATTGTTTGCCACCTCCTGTGGTGTCTGGGGATTCCTCAGTGGAGTCATCAACCATGGGAGCTGTGGATATCCGGAGTCACCTGCAAGGAGGACAGACATGTGAGCATGGCATTGGGTAAGGTGGATGGGTGCATCATTTCAGCAGTTCCACAATGGTCAGGGTACATGACAGGTTACATGTGTCAGCCTAGTATACCTATTCACATTTGGGCATTACATATGGAGTGTACTACATAAGGGTGTGGGGGGGGCTACAGACATGCTTAATCTTGTTTACACCCCAAATACATAGAAGCCAATGTGTGTGGGAACAGAGGAATGGTCTGGGACACATGCCATGTACATTGCTACTGAGGGGTCCCCCTGTGGCATTTCATCTGGTTGGCATGTCATGTATGGCAATGTGAGGCACTAAGTGATACGGTGTGCACCCCATCTATATGATTCCCCTTGGTGTGATGTGGGCCTGTTCCTTGCTCCTGTCCATCCGCATGCACAATGGGTGTCTGGGGCTTGGCATCCCATGCTGATACACAGTTTGCTATGCAGTTGTTCAATTGACTTGTGTAATGATGTGATGGGTGCTTCTTCTAAATGTGGCTAGTCACACTTGTGCTTGCGTGTGTTTTTGCATGTCGTATATGCACCTCCTCTAGGGCCATTTGTGCCCCAGAACACATTGTGAATGGAGGATAGCACAAGGGCAACATGCTTGTCTTGGAAGCAAGACCATGCAGAGCAACAGAGGTTCAAATCCCGGATCCGCACTTAGAAACTGAACTCAGGTACGGTATTAGGCGCGTCATAAAATAAAAATAATACAATACGTTTTGCTCACCCTTGCAGACCATGCATTCTCTGGGTTTTGCATGGTTGCGTTGTGGTACCGGTAGTCCAGTGTTTGTGGCCTGTTTGGGTTGCACAGCTTGCCTATTCACTACTGCTCAGTGTGTCGAGCCCCATTATGCTGACCAACAGCCTGCATTTTCTTGCGGGAGTGTGGGTCCAGTGTTTGTGGGGCCTTTCCAGGGGATACATTAGCATTGTGACAACAACCCCCACGCAGCAGCCTCAGTGTGCTGTCACTTGCACTCATCCAAAGGCCAAGAACTTTGGCCTTTGTGGCCCTCCATGTATGCTCCCAGCATGCTGTTCAGCAGGCCCATGGCATCATGGGTTGAGCCTGGGACCCGGGCACAGCAGTGGGTGATCGTGAGGTCTGCATCACAGGTGACCTGGATGTTCTGTGAATCGTACTCCTTCTGGTTCCTGTACACTCCCTTTAGGGCAGGAGGTGCAACCAGCTCGACATGCGTGCAATCCAGGGCAGCTACCACATTAGGCATGCCTGCTATGTCATAGAATCTTGCCTTGGTGTTATGCACATGTTCCATGGTGGTTGGGAGTGCAATATGCTGTCCCATATGAAGCAGGAATGTATCCAGCACCTCCACCAACAGTTTTGAGAATCTTGCCTGCACTAGTCTGTGCAGATTGCTGTAAGTGTGTTAGAATGTGCCCATTGCAAGGAAGTGCAGGACTGACACCAGCTTTACTAGCGGTGGTATGGCTGTGTGGATGCCAATCCTGCTCTCAATGTCTTCCTGGATCATGGTGGGGACATATGCCACGCTCTCCCTGTCAGGGTACTAAAGGGTTGGGATTTGAATGCCACTTAGGGTCCCTGGTGTGGCCCATACACATGGTATGGGTGCACACCTTGCATGGTGCCTCCTCCTCCTCCTTCTTTCATTCCTTAACATCCTCCTGTCCACTGCCTCTTGGCCCTCTGTTAGTCCTCCAGTCCCTGCAACCCTATGTTGGCCTGGAGCAGCTACAGGTCAATGCTGACTGCAGTGACAGCATGGTGGTGTTTGGAAGTGTGTCTGTTGAAGGTGTGGCCTTTTCCAGCTCC
Organism: Ambystoma mexicanum; assembly: GCF_040938575.1. NCBI lineage: Eukaryota > Metazoa > Chordata > Amphibia > Caudata > Ambystomatidae > Ambystoma > Ambystoma mexicanum. The sequence continues at coordinate 518,526,682 of NC_090930.1, read as the reverse complement.
TTCATGTTCCTTTGGGAGCACCTGGATGCATTGGGTGCACCTGTGGTCTCATTTCCCACAAGTGCATGCATTTTCTTCCATTTACCGCCTGCTGTCAGGTGGAGGTTTCGCCGCCTAGATTTTGCCTGTGTTACCAACATTTTCTGGCGGTGTTACCGGAAGGAGCAGCCTCGGGATGTGGCGGTGCTTCTGTTGTGGCATTAATGCCACCAATGGTTAGGAGGACGCGAGGTACTCATCAGCGCCGGATTCCCTGGCGCATTTATTTGCAGATACTTATTTACCTGTGCAGGTGTTTCTGGCACTTGTGGTCTGCCTCACATGTAGTTTGCCCGTTCAGTAAAAGTCCTGATATATGTTGATAAGGCCACATTTGTACCAGACAGGCAACCTTGGAATGAGGCCCATTGTTCTGGACCCCTGCCTTACTATCATTCAATTGGCCCGGGTGGTGGTGTCCCTTCTCCCTTCTATTTTGCTTTTTGGCAGGAGGAGTATTTTTAGGGCCCCCCCATCTCCAGGTTCAAAGGAGTGGTAGTACTCACCTCCACCACCTTTGCAGCAGCAGGTGTGTTAGATGGTTTTATGGGTGTTTTTACTCTCAGTGGGCTTGTGGACCTCATAAATCCTGGTGACTTGTTCAGGTACCCAATCCAGGGTCCTATGCTCATGCAAATCCCACACAACTGAGCCATAATGTATTTGGGAAGAACATGGAAATAGGTGGTCACAAACTCCCTAGTATTGGTGTTCTCCTGCCGGGAAGTCTGCACAGTTTTGCTCCTGCACAAACTCCTTAGGCACCCGATCCATCCCACATTACACATTACATGCAGCCTTATGGGTCTCCAAATGGCTTGTTCAGAATGGCTACCTTATAGTTGGACCATTTAAAATGACCCTGGTCCTCCAGTTCGGCACAGAAAATGGAGTACTCAGGTCAGAATGTCCATTTAGGAAATGCTATGCAATTTACATAATTTCTGATCTGAAATGATGACATCATTTGCTCATAAAGATCCAAGTGCTCCCACACCGAATACTCAGCATTCTTATGTTATGGGGTCAGGAAGCTCTTTATGGCCTTGATCTGTCTGATTGGGTCTTTAACAATGCCTTTTCTCTGTTTTTCTGCCCTTTTCTTTCTCTGCACCTGAGTCAATTTATTTGCTGACTCATAGCTGCTATTTGGATCCCATCCCATGTTCTCTAGGTGCTCCTTATCTCTTTGAGATTGAGAATACCTCCCAGGCTCATAGGATCTAGACTCCTTTCACCTGGACCGCATTGAACTCTCAGGTTCACTTTCCCTGTTGTCACTTTTAGATCCAGGATAACACACCATTCCGCCATCCCTCCTTTCATAGAGTCTGGGGAAATCCCCTCCTTCCCCTGAATGCATGGATGTTTCTAGTATGCTCTTCCTAGGTTGAAGCTCTGGCTTTTCTCCTCCAGCAGCAAAGGCTAGGTGGTCTCTTTGTAATATCATCTTCAGCCAATCTAACTCTTTGATTTTCTCATTATAGTAGTTTTCATAGTCTGAAGCACTCACAACATTCTTCTTAGTCTTGCAGACACGCTGGTCCGGCCCCCTTCCCTTCTGTGTCATAGAGATGAATACTCATCAATGTGAGGACTGGCCTTCTGGATCAGTTTGGCTAGGCCTGGGTAAGTCCAATTGCCTCATGTACCCCTGTTCTTTGTAGGTGGTTTGCCTCAGGTCAGTTCCTATTTGTACATTGGAGGTTGTTAATACCTGGCCTGATGTCCTTGATGGGAGGGGTGTCTCTCCTTGATCAGAGGGCCCTATCCTATACCCTAATTGGTCAGAGTGCCTCAAGGCCTGTTTATATTTTTCAGTTTCATTTATAAAATTCTCACACCTACTTCTCTCTGTCCTTATTTCCTGTTGGTATTCAGAGAGCTGGCTTTTTAATTCTAACATGAAGGCCTGACTAGTCTCGAGCAGCCTGCTCTGAGCCACTAATCACCACTACATTTCCCTTTCTTCATCCTGAGATGTTTATTCCTCCTGAGATGTTTCATTTTCTCTTTGGGAGTCCTGCATTATGCGTGAATATTACAGGTGCTTGTCTTTCAAGAAACAAATCTCTTTCTCTCACGCGCCCCTACAATTCGCTGCTGGTGACAGTTCAGCTCTTCTGCTTGCCTCACACACTCCCCAAGCTCCATGTTCCCTCCTCTAATTCTGTAATTTCCTGAGAATCTGACTGACCCTATGCTTCATCCCTTTTCAATTTGAATGCATCTTGGTCTTTACTCATTTGTAATTTCTGTTGCTTCAGAATATTTAAATCCTGAAGCAATTTCTCAAATTCCTGATCTGTGGGCTTTAAAATCATTTTGTAATTGTTCAATGTTTAAAGGCCAGATCTAGGGAGTGGGGACAGATTAGGAATATAGTTTTGGACCAAGGACAACCCTTTGTTTAAATACAATGTTTAAGGAGCGATGACAATTGCAAATTTAATTTGTTTGGGACAAATACACCTTTTGCTGAAAGGCAGTGTTTTGGAAAGTGGTATTAGTTGGGAATTTCGTTTTGGGACCAGCATATTTCTGTTTTAAAGGCAAGGTTTGGAGTGGTGTCAGTGGGAATTTTGTTTTGCGGCAGGAACACCCCTGTTCATCAGTTCAATCTGGGATGGACAGGAAAAATAAAAGCACCAGATTACTTTACGTGACCATATCTTTATTCCAGCTAGGAAAAAGTGTGGAAGTTTCAAACACTTCCAAGCTCCCCCCCTGCGTCAATCTATTTGGGAGTTAATTAAATTAACAGAGTCAAATATGCGAAGGGTTTACAAAATGTGCCCCCCACCCACTATAAAGGGAAGATATTAAGGCAGGCAGATCCCTCCACACACTTGGTTTAAAATGGATCAATTCTACTCGCACCGGACCTCTGTTTTGGAGGATGGTCCCAGCATTCATCCCTCAGTTGGCTCCCCTTAAGAATTAGGGCCCACTCAGCTGTTGGCTTTCCCAGTTGCCCGCTGCCATACAAAGTGTAGGCTCCATTAATTGTAGGCCTTTCCACACCAGCAAATTCAGGCGGCTGTTTTAGGATACTCCCAGTTGTATTAAGTGGAGAGGTACACACCTTCTAACATTTGCAATTTATTTTGCATGACAACTTTTTTACTCAATAAGTCCCTACATAGCAAAATGTAGTAATTTACTAATAAATGCCAAAATATGTAGATATACATTTTTCCCCAGCTCATGAAAAATCGGTGGAGCTTACTTTCATTTCGGCATGTTATTGAAAAGGTGCAATGGTTATTCACTCTTCCTGTGAAAACCAACATAGTTGGGAATATGAAATGTCATAATCAAATAACTAATTTAACAAGCCACTGGCTCCCCAACCTTCATATTTCTAACCATTTTTGAGGCAGCTAGAAACACCTTTTGCCTTGTAACTAAAATTCTGCAAATCATATTAGAATGAAAGTCACATTAATATCATTGCCTGAAAATGTGTTTTAAAATGGCATCTATCACAACCCTGTAAGTATCATGGTCTCAGAATTCAGAAGTAAATGACATTTGCAATGTATGTCAATAGCCATATATTTACACGTAGGTTTAATGATTTTATTTCTCCATTTACTTAAAACCATGTGGTCCAGAGCATCTGCAATCTCTGGGCTGAATGTACATTTAAGGCTGGAGTAAAAACATTCGCCTTTTGTTCTTTGAGAGTTGATTGGCTGAAGAGATTCTTATTCTGCAGTAGATGGCTCACCTCAGCCTGCTGAGAACATAAGGTCATGCTGCCATTTTCCATTATTTTCTTGTAATCTTAAGTTGACCACAATTCAGATCTAATAGTCTGTATTTTCAACCACTGTATGCAACTAGGGCTCTGTGTTGATCTGGCTGCTTGGCAACCTCCCCATACATTTCATCTGCTATTGCCTCAAAGACATCTCCCTTCCACATAAGGAGCCAAACAGGCTTGCAGTAGGGGAAGGCACTTGAGAATTCTGCCCAACAACTAGAGGTATTTGTCTATCTTGGGCTCATGAGAAATGTGCATGTGGCATCTGAAAACAAAATAGCCTTTTCAAATATTGCATTGTTTTCCCAGTGCAGCATTTTATGTATTAAGGTGACAAACTGAAAGCGAAGGACTGCTGTTCATTTGGTCATTTACAATGGGCATTTTTATTTTAAATGATGTCAGTTTCTGTGGGCCTTAGTCACACGTCATAAAAAATACAAACATGGCTTTAGTTTCAACTGCGAGGTCCAGTTTGTGCCCTTATCGTTTCATGGTGCACAGCATTTTGATTTGTGTTAGTTTGAATGAAAAATGCTGCTTTTTTGTCTCTCACCCAAAAATGTGCCTTTCCCATCTTCACACAATCCTTGTGTTATCTTTCAGCAAGAAACATATTTTCCATGATACATTGTTCATTATGTCATTTTCAGCAAGACACACATTTTACACTCACCAGGCCCCTTTTCTTTGTTAAGGGTTTAGGCCATGTCATTTTCCAGTGTGCCTTGCCATATGAATGATGTATTTCCTTTTGTGTGCTGGGGCTGTCATTAAACCCCACGTCTCCCATCATTTCTTTAGTTCAGTCTCAAACATAAACCTGAGGAAGAATTTATTGGACCTTTTTTGGGAGAGTGGATCTCTCCAAAGTCTTCCACCAGTGAGGCCTCCGCCAACCAAGGCAGAAACAAGCTATGCCCTCTAACCATCACCAGGGACCATTGGGGTTGACCTACTGCTGAGACAAGATCGGCCTCACTGCTAGCCACAACAGTACCCATGACTTCACCGCATTGTAGAACACCTGCAGTTGAGGACCAACCTAGTGCTTGGGAGATGGAGAACAAGGACCAAAATGTATCCTTGAGCCCCTGAATTGAGACTCACAGCAACCAGAGGACCAAGGCTGCCAGGAAACCTGCATGCCTACTGCTGAATCACTTTGAGCCGTGATTTGAGCCTGTTTGACACCTTCAAACTCACAGGATCCTTCAGAGCTACTGTTGGCACTCTACCTACTCAAACCCTCGTCCTGAGTGTACGTACCTGTTCACTGCCGCACCATGCCAGCCGAGTGCATTGTTGCCTCGGCTTGAACTAAACACTCATAATTGCACATGCCACATTGGAACCACCACTCAAACTATCAGCATATTTGCTGCTGATTGCCATCGCCAGTAAAACCGACCTTGGTGACCAATTGAGACACGACAATCAAATGCTGCATTAGGCTACTCGATGGGAACTGTGTATCAAGTCTGCAGCATCTTCGCCATAGAACAGACCATCATACTGATCCATCCCACTAATCCATCACACTGATCCATGTGCCCCTTACGATCCACAGCTCCTCAAACGCTTGATTGAACTGATCCTGCCGATTCATGCATGCAGTCTTCATTCATCTTTGCAGTCAAACCAACTGTTGAACCGACTCTGGTGGCCCCTATGATTCCCCCTTCTGAAGCATTGTGTTAGAAACGCAGTGAGCCCCGTTCAAACCCAGCTTGACACTGCTGCCCACTCAAAACAATGTGGCTGCTGCTCCTAAACCGCTAAACTCCATCCTCGAAACAGGTCTCCCTTTGCCCTGCACAAGGTGAGCATGTCAGTTCACTGGCTCAAACCTTAAGATCCTTGTTGCACCTGCCTCTTTGAGCCGCTAGCATCATTGCTGCAGATCTACATCAGCAGATGACCAGATCCAGCGGGGACTTTCCAACTGCATTCTTCAAACAGTGCACTGCAGCTGTTCCACTGAAACCATGAATCCAGTAATCAGATACTTCACTACTGAACAAACGCAGTTGTCCCTCATGAGCCACACTTCTTCAAACCACAACAAGCTTCAGCTCAACACCTGCTCCCCATTTGGAACAATGCAGCTGACCCAGTCAAACCCGATTACAACTTGTCCCAGGAGGATAGCTCAGTGGCAACGTGATCGCCTTGAAACCGACATGGAGCAACACGGGTTCGATCCCCGGGTCCACGCTTAGAAACCTCTGGGTATTAAGCGTGTTATAAATAACCTATCATATCATATCATAACTCTTGGAACAGCACCATAAAGCCTGTTTCGATGCTGTCAATCTGTCAAGCAACCTAAGAAGAAGGTACTACTCACTCTTAACTGCTCTCTAGGCACAGTTTCGGCTCCAGAGACTGGTTTGGTCACACCTTTCCCTTTTATCTTCAAGGTCTCGGGAGGATAGCTCAAGGGCAACATGCTCGCCTTGAAAGCAAGATGACACAGAACAACACAGGTTCAATCCCACGGGTCTGCGCTTAGAAACCTCTGGGTATTAAGCGCATTATAAATAACCTATCATATAATCATATCAAACATGTCCTTTTGCAAGAACATTGTGATGTTCACTTGCCTTACATCCCTGAAACATTACCCAGAGTGCTGCATTGTGCTATCTGTGCTTATTCTCTGTTATTTTCTCAGGGGTGAGGTTTGTGTAATGTTTGGCCATTCAGCTATTTTGCAGATGGTGTGTTTTATTAATGTATATCTATTTTTCTTAGAAGCTTCATTGGACATTCCCTTTATTTTGGACTGTTATGCTTTGCTGTTTGGGTTGCTACTGAATCATATTCACTGCCCTCTTAAGAGCTTAGCCTTCGCTCAGCCCACGCTACAACAAAAGGCGAAGAAGGTATCACTCTTAACTTTGCCTGTTTTACCTTTATGATTGTGTTGGCTATTGGTTTGTAACATTGTGATGGCTGAGAGAGCACATTTTCGCCTCTACACATTCTTGTACTTCTGGGCAGAATCCAAGCCATCACGCAGAGCATTACCAAATGGGTCTGATGTAGGACGTCTTACCATTAGAGACTACAACAAGCAGTCCACTCCCCTATTGGTATTTTGCAAAATACAATGGGTCCATCTCAAATTCATCTATTAACTGAACAACAATAGCTCCATTCAAGATTTTACAGTTAGTCACAATCAACTGTTTTCCTCAATTAAAGCAAATTCAAAGATTCCCTGTTATATAGAAACATTTTACTAAATAAAATAGATACTTTAGAAGATTTGCTTAATTAAAGATGCATCCTGAAACCCAGCGCCATCGCTGTTGTTATCACAAGTGGCATCTTTGCAGCTAATGCGTGTCTAATTTGTAACACCTGAACAAATACAGAAACTGGTAACAACCATGAATTTAGATACAACAAAAGTGCTCTGATACCGTGATTAACAACAGCCATTAAATCTGTGAGTACATTCCATGATTGCAGTTTAATTTATATGTTTCAGTGGTTAACATTAGATAGTGCCTATATTAGAATTCAATTTACTATAAAATTAGCAATCCAAATGCATCCCTATTGCCAATGGAGCTTGGATTACAATTCTATTCAGATTTGTTTTCTAATTTTTGCACCAATGTGTGTCATAATGATTTCATAATGATAGCAAACTAATTCAAATAACAGGACAACATGTGTTTCACATTATTAGAAAGATACAGCCCTCATGATTTTTCAGGGCATTTTCCCAACTTTATTTTATAATTCTTTTTAATAAATCGCTGCATTAATAAAGTCACATAAATTCTACATTTTTGAATGCTTCTCTCAATTCTGAGAGTCCCTGGATATGGATAAAGTGTTTCTTCGATAATAAAACTGTCCTATACATAAATAATTCTTCAAATAGTTTGTGTATAGGTGCAACTCATTTCAATTGATGATTCCCATTGTGCGCACAAAGCCACAACGCTGTGATGCCAAGATGCCACAACAAGCACCATGTTCAGGCTCAAGGGTCAAGCTGCAGCCCTCATCAAGATGGTATGGGCATTTGGGGCCAACTCAGAGCATTCCCTCGTTTCATTGTCTCATTAAAGTGCTTCTTGTAGTGACTTCTGAGCCCCAGACTGCACTGCTTACCTTCCTTTAGCACACAGGTCCATGCCATGTGACAGGTACTCTTGTTTGGGCATTGTTAATGCTGGGTCACTGGACGTGTTTCTCAGGCAAATAAACAGGAGACGCTCTGCAAATTTGTGGCCCCCAGAATCATCAGGTACTTCCTGGCTTCACCCAACCCTCCTCTGTTCACGTCCCGTCTGCCCCTGATTGGCCAGATAAAAGCCCTGTCTCGGAGAGGCCTTGCTAATGCTGTAGCACGGAACAAGATGCAGGGGATGGGCAGACCATCTGCCGTCACCTGAATGATCAGGTGGTTGGGTTTCACCATGCACCACTCACCTGCTTTTGGCATCCAATTCGTCAGATCCAAGCAATGTGACTCAGAAACTCTTATTGTTCAGTTATCCCCTTAAGGGTGTCCAGAACATAGATAGCTGGGAAAGGGTAGTTGTCTAAGTGCTCGCCCTGTTTGGCGGATTGCTGCCTCACCCTCAACCATAAACGCGAACTGAAAACTGATTTAATAGCATCAAACCCTACCTGACATCAGGTTAGTCTTTTTACGTTGGGGCAACTAAATAAGTAGGCAAGTTGAAACTTTTCAGTGGACTGGCAAGATTCCAGTTCTGATAGCAGACAGGGGAAAGGAAAAGCAGGTAATGTTTACAAGGTTTTTGAATTGTAGGGTGCAAACAGATCTACAGGGGCACACGATGGATTGGCTGCCCAGACGTTGCCCCGGGGATGTGAGCCAGTTGAGTAGGTGAGGACAAGAAGATGGAGCTGGGAACTGATGCATTAGAGGTAAGAGACAGTGCAAAGAAGTAAGAGGAAGAAAGGGCGATAATAGGGTAGCTATGATGACCATTATTTTGGAGATTTTAGAAGCGAAGTGCATTGCAAAGTCACTGGCAAGGATAAAGAAGGAGCTTGAGTGTGGGTAAGAGGGGACCCGATTTGCCTGTAGGGTAGAGTAGAGCTTGCGGGCATAGCGAGCATCCACCGTTGTTGATTTACACACTTCCACTGACTGGCCAAATGAGATGGACGCCATGTCCTCATGATTGGCAAGGCATGTCCACCTGCTTCTCCTTAATCCTCAGATGTTCTTTTCTAAACGTTTGAACACCCTCATGCTCAACGTCTTGTTACTAGAAATCTTACTATTATCTAATCTACTGGCCCCATTCCAATAACCAGAAGCCAAAAGGGATGACCATTCATATCTATGGTTAGATTCACTAAGGATACATCCTGACTCATTTTGACTAACCCCATGGAAAAAAGGAGTAAGCTGTGCATGTGGAAGTTACCCCAATTCATCAACGGGTACATACCCGATTCACCAAAAGGCATAAGAACATCCACTGACCTTACACCAATCCATCCTAAATTACAAATATAGTAATTTAAAAAATCAGATCTTCTAAAATACAAAGAGAATCTGGAAAAAGGACGATTCATCTCGCATAGCAGAAAGTTAAGAGTTCCCTGTTGCCTCTTTACTAAGGATCACCTGAAAACACACAGCCACTCCAAGGCCATGGCACTCTTACACGTGCACCCACACCACCTCACCTGCACTCTCAGGAGTAAATGACTGTGACGGAGCAAAATCACCAATGCATCATTGAATATTAAAGGAATAGTGTGCTCCAAATGTTCATTGTCCTGAGCGTTCGAGCATGTGGTTTTATGCAAACTGTCATCGATCGTAAAAACCTTTCATATGCACTTCACCTTAGTTTCCCTCACTTTTACACATGTGAAATCAACGCGCGGGGTGCGGCCATCTTGTGCTTATCTTATCCACTGCCTCATTGCCCTAAGTTCGACTGCCCTTGCGGCTTTCCAAATCGAATAGAAAACACAAATTTTAAAGGAAACATCAATACTCTGCAATTTACAATGTTCTTTTATTTCACAAACAACGCTCCGAGAACATCTGCAGATTTACATTTAACACCAATTTTTTAATGTCCTTGCGTTACAGGATCAAAACTTTATCATGAGGCACACAGTGTTCCTTTCGGGAGAAGATGCGCATTAAAGGCTCCTCGATTCGCAAGGCTTCGGCATCAGCTTCTTGCTAGACCACCGTAAACAATGACAGGTTGCTCCTTGTCGCTCGTACCGCGAAAGGGCAAATCGGTCACGGGCGATCGTCCCACGTCAGCGTAATAGACATCCATCCATTTAAGCGTATGTGCCACTGCTGGTTGAAGAAACCATCACTCGGCATCTGGAAACAATGGCATTCGCAGAAAGGAAGTATGTATCTGTGTAGAAAACAGAATAAATATATATTTCAGTAGCCGTTCTTTATTCAAATGTATCCATTTACCCTTAATAACCAACACAAAACACAAACAATGAAAACACAAAGAAAACATCGGGGAAAGTTTGAGTCTACCATGTGATTCAGAGGTTAGTGCTGTTGAGTATGTTTAGCTCCCAATGGGATGCAGAAGCTTATGGATAAATTCGAAGAACACACAGCATTATAACAGAATATTAGCAACGAACTTGGGGTTGATGGAACCTGGGGGAACCCAGACATGGACTCTATGCTCACTGTGCTCAGAGAGGCAGAGCTCCACCTAACTGATGAGGCACAACAAGACGGAAACATGTGTATGAGGTTGCTGTAGCTACTCTAGTTGATAAGGGAATTGCAAAAGCATTCCGGTGCAGGACTGCCCATGTGCCCAGGATAAAGACAAATATGCAAATGGATATTTTCCATCTGTGAAAGGTACATTGAGCTAAAGGCGATGGCTGCAGACACTCAAAGTGTCAAAAAAAACTTAACAGTTTATCATGCCATATTCTTTCTAGAGAGGGGCACCTGCTACCCAATAATACAACGTTGATAGCACACACTGATATGCCATGGGACAAAGTGGTTTAGATATCGCTAGCCTGCATCAGGTTGTGTTTACGTGTCGTCACAATATGACCCACCCATCAACCCATCGCAATGTAAGCAAGCAGTACCAGTCAGAAAATGAAAGCTTTACTCCTGTCACCGCTCTGAGGGTGCTGTGTTTGTGAATTGGTTTGACATGTTTGCGAGCTGTGCCTGCTGCTAATCTTTGCCATGCTCGTAGCCTCTCAATGACCTTTGACCCCACCCCCTTGAGGATGCTTGCGGATATAGACACCTGATCAGCACCCTTGCAGCGTTAAGCCCATCGCCGCTCTGAGGGCGCTGTGTTTGTGAATTGGTTTGACACGTTTGCGAGCTGTGCCTGCTGCTAATCTTTGCCATGCTCGTAGCCTCTCAAGGAACTTTGGCCCCGCTCCCTTGAGGATGCTTGCGGATATAAACACCTGACTAGCACCCTTGCAGCATTAAGCCTATTGCCGCTCTAAGGGCATTGCGCCTTGCTGTTTGGCTGTTTGGTGGGTTGTGGGCTGCACCATAAAGGATACAGCTTCTCCCTCATTTATTGCGACGACTTCCACTGGAACACCGAAAATGGAAAGTGTAACTCGTCTGTCCTTCTTGGCATAGTACCTATCTGCACTACTACGGTGAGATCCAGCTTTAACATCTCCACACAGATAACATACAGCCACTAGATCCCCATAGCATTATTGCACAGACTGTCATTCTTTGGCAGAGCGGGGGGAGGAGAGTCGGACTAAGGCTGCTCCTCAAGCTGTCGGGCGTGCCCTGCCTCTGGCCACAGCAGTCCGGTACTTTTCTGGGGATAAACTAACATCCCAAACAACTCTGCATCTTCATCACTCCTGGGTGCTGTAACTTTGTTGGGGGCTGCCAGGGTCTCTCCCTCACTTCGTGACAGAAAACCATGTGGTTTTGATATTACCATCAATATTGATCACATCGCTTCTCAGGACATTCATTTTTATGTCTATATGTTATTACCGTTTGAAAATCTGAAGCAAAACTCTTTTTAAATACGATTTATCCTCCTTTCATGGTCATTTATCTTGTATTTTATATTAATTTCATGACATTGAGATTATACCTAATCATTGTATTACTTATATGGTATGAATGAATTATACACGTTTTTCATTTACTACACATTGCAGTCTTTATTTGTGATAAGCTCTTGAAAGCTGTTTTTTCAGTGCTCATTTCCTAGTGCACTTTAGCTCCGGCTCTCCGAACTCAATTGCAACTCCCTGAATATAGGTCTTGAAATTTTACCATTGGGAATTTCTATTGTACTAGTGTTGCCTAAGTACACAATTGGACCGTAATAACCCAGTAAACAGGCTGGTTTTTTGTCCTGTTAGGATAGCAAACCTACAAGAACATTAGTAATGTTATCTATACTTGTCACACTGCGTTTCCCTGTAAGTGGAATACACAGAGAATAGCTGCATTTTTGCCTCTCAGAATCCCACCCCTTTGTTTACAACAAGGATGTCTCCTAAACTGCACTCACAAAACCAAAGGGCGAAAAAATGGAAGCCACTACGGAAAATACAACTAAATCAAAATAACACTTATCATTCCATACATTGAAAATCTATGGCCCTATAGCGCCACAAGAAGAAACTAATATCAAACAATTTGGCAGACATGAGCAATGTTATTGGCATAGATCTATTAGCCACTCCAGACTTAGACAAATATGCCCAAGCCGAAGATGCAAGTATAGCAGAAGATGAGTCCTGGGGCACAACAGATAATCTTAATGACAACTCCTTGAATTTAAGCTTGGGTAATATAATGGAAAAATCACTACATTTGAATGAAACTTTTGATGCTATGAGAACCACCATAGATATACTCCTTGGCATATGTAAAAATCTATTAAAAGACCAAGATGTGATCAAGAATCTGGTCATAGAATTGGTAGAGAATACAAGAGATTTGGGGATAATGATTGAGGGAATAAAAGATATTCCAACAAAAGCATCAAGGATTGAACGGGACAAGGTTGAGGACATTTCAGCGGTCTTGAGTGAGTTATGCATGATTATTGATAATGAAGCTGAAAATCGTAACACCCATTAGATAGTAAAGCCAAAAAAATAGACACTAATAGTAATAATAGCATCTCAGAAGAAGATCTGAAACCCCACATGGAACAAAGAAGCGTACAAGACACAAACGGAAAAATAACCAAAATCATAAAGGCTGGGGTAATACAGCAAAAAGAAATAAAAAAAAAAGCAACTAAAAAGAAATTAAAAAAGAGGGCACTTTAGAAAAATGGCTGAAAAATTATTCACAAGAATCTGTAGATATTGAAGTCAAAGTCGTGGAGGAAGAGGGTAATAATGAGAGCTGTTTGGATAATAATATTGAAGGTGAAGAAATAAATGAAGTAGATAACTTCCAATGCCTAAATATACCTATAAGTAGAGTTGCCTAATACCTTAAAAGGCATGATAAAGAAATATACATTAGGGAAATGGAAAGATTGGCTATGCATAAAAATCAAAATAAGAATAATGTCACTGACCAAATACAGGATAATTATACTCTAGGCAAGAGCATTAAAATTATCGGAAAATCACCCTCAGAGGAGAACCCATTTATGAATAGATCTTGGCTACTGGAACAATTGCATAAGATCCCCCAACTTCATACTATAAAATCATCCAATATTGACCTAGTTATATTACCGGAACAAGGAAGCTGAGGAAACTCGACCATCGTACAATTTGGCACTGCAGAGATTGTAGATTTAATCAGGAAATATTCAAAACAATTATGGAGTACCAAACTTGAAATCCTCTTCTGCAATAATACAATAAAATCTAAATTGGTAGTTAGCATACCCCAAAATATATCTCAGAAAATGCAAAAAGAAAGGGAGATGAATGGACAAAAAATGTGGATCTGTGGGTCCCTGATAGAGAATACTTCCCTGACTACTGAGATGAGGATCTTGAAATGGGGGTCGCTATTCTCTCTTGGAATGGTAGAGGTGTTAACTCCATCAAGCATATAGATGGAATTAAACTTCTAAAGGAAAGTGATATATTTCCAAGAAACCTGGGTGGGGGGAGACTTATTACTGGACGGGTATAATATTATTTACAAAACAGCTATTGGAGGAAATAAGGGACAATTGGCGGGAGGCCTATGCATAGGGGTTAAAGATCATTTCCCCATTTGAAATTATGACTGTTCCACCTATTCCCCATTCATTATGGGTGCCATTGTTGGCAATATGGACTTCCTTGGGGACATTTTAATTATTAATGTATACTCACGTCCAGGGGGTGTTAATATGGTAAGTATAACAGCCACAATTGAAGGCTGGTTATTGGAATCCCCAGGTTCTGAGATATAAGTATGATTTGTATGTGATCTAAGTATGATTTTACCTGATCAGTTTTGGTCTGCCATATACATGGCAGAAAATCTGGTCTACACTGGTGCTGCTTTTTATATTTGGAAGAGATTAATCTCAAGCAATTAAATTTATGGAGAAGGGATACCATGTTCTGGAAAAAAATTGAGTAATAGAATTAGCAAATGGATTTGAGATTCTCTGCAATGATGTAACATATCTATATTTAATTTGCAATATGAAATGTCCTGTGTAAATATTTTGTACACATATATTGAGCATCTAATTCTTCTATTTATTTTTTCCCATGCACTGTATGTTTTACTTACTATGCATTTTTAATTTCTGTAATAATACTATCAATAATGGGTAATTTTATTCTTACTGGGATGTAGACAAAGAGATGATGGATAAGTGGGATCAATTGGATGACGAGCTCATAAATATGGCTCCCCCGGTATTAGGAAAATTGGGACCAAATCGTAAATCTCAAACTCAAGCTATGAATGGAATTACCTGGATAAAACTACTTTCTAGCTGGGGACTCAAATATCTGGAACTTGCTGAAGGGATTCAAATAAAGGTACCTAGTCAAATGGTAAAACTAGCTCACGATTAGACTATATGTTTGTTAGCCAAGGGACAAAGAAAACGATTGTATCCTTTGACCATATATCCACCCCGTTGGGCGATCACAAAGCACTTAGATGTAATCTTCACAAAATAACTTCATATCAATGGAAGAATGGTGATGATATAAATAGCCAGAGCTCTGTGGTGGGAAAACAGGATCTTATGGAACGAAAAGAATTTGGTAAAATTTGATAACATGTTTTACATACTTCCCCTGTTGGGCCAACACATAGTATTAAATGGCTTTAAGATAATAGGAGACTTGTTGGGCATGACCCAAAAAAGCAATTGCAAGCTGCGGATTAGCCATAAACAGGGGAAACTGCATATGAATAAATATGATAGCGAAAGAGAAGAGAGAAAAAAGAGAAGAACAAAGGAATTAAGAACATCAGAAGAAACCCTGAATTAACTGAAGAAGTTCAAATGTTGAAATTTAAAAATATTAATACTAGGTTCAAAAACTGGTTAAAGGCACACAAATATAGCATCAGTAATGCAAACTGGAATATCACATATGGACTCTGCAAAACACACGACTCCAAGAAATGTTGAAATGTTGGTACCTCTATCGACAATACTTATTAGAAGATACGAACAAACAAAATAATGATGTGGGACAAAATGTCTGTAAAATTACATCTCTCAACTCCTCTACAGGGACAGTAGACCTGCTACTATATATAGAGAACATGTGATAAATAGGCATCAGATATTCCCTTATGAAGTCCTGGACATATTAAAAATCATAAATAAAATGAAATCCTCTAGAGGACCGGGACCCAGCGCTTTGGCAAACATTGTATTGAAGCGCAATCCAAGAAAATGGGCAGCATTTCTACATATAATATTTTCAAATATTTAGGAAACTGGGACTATGCCGGAAAATTGCTGCAAGGCGATGGTTGTCCCTATACATGAAAAATGGGATAGGAGAAACCCAGACAATTATCGCTTATTAGCCATGATTGATAGTAGCTTTAAGATGTTCTGCTCCCTTTTGATAGGTAACATTACTACATGGATTAATGAAAAAGATCTCCTGCCTATCCAACAAACTGGATTTCCGCAAGAACTATAGTACTAGACAATCTGGTTATGCTGAAATATATAATCTTTGACATACTGGACAAAAAAGACATGAAATGATTTGCCTGCTATATCGATTACTTAAAGGTGTTCGACTGCATCAATAGGGAAATACTTTGGAAGAAATTAGCGTAAAAGAAGTTATGCCCCACGATTCTTTATTTTCTACAAGAAATGCATAGAGAAAGCAAAGTGGTTATCTTCTTGGGTAAACGTAAAAATATTTCCCCACAAATTAAAACTAACATAGCCCTCAAGCAGAGCTGCGTAACCTCCCCGATACTATACAATTTCTATGTGTCAGACATCTGGGATAGATTTATCAGATTAAATAACCCCCCCCCCCAGACTGGAGGGGGTTTGTAATTAATGGTCTCATGTATGCCGATGATACCATACCTTTAGACAAAACACCAGGGGGGTTGCAGAAGATGCTTTTTTAAAAAACTTTCTTTATTGGTTTTCAAACAACAAACAGACAACTATAACAGGTTAACTTCAGCCCATAGATCTTCCCATCCCACCCCATAACGTGCCGCATTATAGCCAAGCATATACATACATTATCAGGTTGCCAGTAGTACCCATCGGGGAGAGGTAGTGTTCACACCAGATCACCGCCAGGTTTACTGAGAAGGAGCCAAGGTGGCCATAGCCATGTGCTACTGAACAAGGTCCGGGGAACAGGCAGGAGTCTGCACCGTTGAGGCTATATCAGCCATGTATTGTCTCAAAGGGGGCCAATAGTCGAGGGGGCGGCTGGTGGCTGGAATAGTGGAGGCATATCCAGTCTCTTTATGCTTGGATGAGTTCATGATTTCCAGCCATTTTGAAAAAGTGGGCAGATTGGGTCTCCCCCAATTTCTGGCTATAAGGAACCTAGCCAACACAGAGGCCATACTTAATAGCTTCTTTTCAGCATGGGTGTCGCCCTCTATCAGAGCCGGCAACCAGAACTCCGGGGAATAAGTTTGTGACAAGGGTAGCATTACAGTCATTGCCGCCTCTATGCTGGACCAGAAGGGCCTAATGCAGGGAAGGACCAAGCCACGTGATAAAAGTCTGCGTCTTTCTCACCACACCTTTTGCATGCAGAAGATCTCCCAGGGAGGAACTTGCTGAGAGTAACGGGGGAGTAATAGGCCTGATGGATGAATTTAAACTGTATCAGTCTCGGGTTTGCATGCCGACCTCCCTCCATTGATTCTCACTCAGAGGCTCTCTGACAGCGGTTCCCCATATGTGTTTATAACTATGGTTCTCACACTTTCCTCTGCTTCTGATCAGTATATATATATATAGTAGACACAAGTTTCCCAGAAGACAGTGGCTGTACAGTGTGATTCAGAGCTGGGTGTGAAGAGGGGGCTCGAGGAAATTCCAGCCATACATCTTTAAGTGCACCCCTGAGCCTGTAATAGTGAAGCAGAGTCACCACGATATACACACCTCTGGTTTTAATTAATTTAGCATTTATATAGCGCTACGAACCCTCAGGTATCTGAGCGCTGCTTATTATTACCCACGGTGTGTGGTGCTCATTTATCGACCTCGGAAGGATGAAAGGCTGAGTTTGGCCCCGCCGGGATTCGAACCTGCGTCAGCAGGCTCTGCACAGATGTCAAAGCGAGCGCTCTACTCGCTGTGCCACTTGACCGGCTTAGTCAAGAAGCAAGCTTCTCCCAGGGCACCATTTGATCATTATACACTACATCACGAAGAGTCTGTAGCCCCAATTTCTGGAAAAGTTCCTTATATGATTTTTCATGTGTGAGTGGAATCCCTACTACATTATAAATCGGGAAGCAGGGTAGGTAACGGGAAGTGGACTTGAGCAGCTATCATATTTTATCGCAGGCTTTCCATGTCATGGCTAGTGGTTGGACCTCCCCCTTTGGGGTGGGCTCCCTGTGGCCCCACAATAGACCCATGAGCGCGTTAGGAGAGGCAATCGCTGCCGCTAGCAGAGTGTGGGGTGCGTCGGGACTGGGAGAGCTCCATCCGACAATGTGTTGTGCCTGAGCTGCAAGGTAATATAAAAACATATCAGGGTATTCCAGGCTGCCCTGTTCGTATGGCCGGGCAAGGGTTTTGCATGCTACCCTAAGCTGTTTGCCAGCCCACAATAGTCTCGTCATCATTCTCTGGACACAAGACCAGAAGCATATCGGAGGCCACAGTGGGACGTTATTGAAAATGTATACAAATTTAGAGAGGACGACCATCTTGGCCAGTGCAATACGGGCAGCCTGAGACATAGGGAGCAGTATCCACGCCTCTACCCTCTGCTCCAGTACCTCCAGGGTTTTGGTATAGTTATCCCTGTATAGGGCCTCCGGTGTGGTGGAGACCGTGACCCCTAGGTAGCGTATCCCCTGCGGGCACCAACGAAACCCATCTCCCACATCCAGCTGTTGCACAGAGGGGTGGGGTTGCAGAAGATGCTTGAAGAAAATAATCTAAGTATAAACGTAAATAAAACAAAGGTGATGATTTTTGGGGGCTCAAAAAGGAAAAAAGTACAAAGTTCTTATAGATGGAAGATCAACGCTAACACTCTTGAGGTAATCGATATATATCCATATCTAGGGATACCTATCATGAATCAAGCTCCCAGTGATTTTTATTTTGAGGTGGTTGAAACTAAAGTTCTGTAAAAATGGAATATCATGAAAAAACAAAAATAAAATAAAGGAGGATATTCCATCAAAGTATTCTTAGAAATATACAAGAGATGCATTATTCCTGGTGCCCTTTATGCATTGGAATCAGTGGGAGCCTCAGAAATGGAAAATCCTGGGAAACTAGATCGACCCCCATTGAAGCAATATAAGGTGAATTGGGTCTGGTTTCTCTTACAACACTTTAGAAAATATGTTGCTGTAAGCTTTACATGAAGATTATCTCAGGAGACGAAGAGGGAGAGAGTCTTTTAGGCTTAATTGGTAAAATATGCCTACGCAAGAAAAATTGAATACATATGTGACCAATTTGAAGGGAGTTGCACTTTCTTTCCTTATGGAAATAAATATGAAGATGCCCACTACAACGGAAGAAATGAATTTGACCTGCAACCATCTTAAAAAGGAGGTTTTTGAGTGGGATGTACATTCAAATTTGTTTTATCTTGCAAAAAAGAACTGCTACTCAATTTATGCACTCCAAGGTATAAAAGCCTCGACGCCTAAACATTATTTGTTCAAGTCTGGAAACAGAAGCTTAATACTATTTATTATCCTTCTTAGATTTAATATATTGCCATGCATGGAATATACAGGGGCTTGGTCAAGCTTAGCATTGGAAGAAAGATTATGCAGACATTGCAAAAGGGAGATAGAATCTATTAGGCACATACTCACAAGATGTGAAAAATTACAGGAATGGTATTTCAAAGGCTATGGTAATTTTGTATGTGATCTAAGTATGATTTTACCTGATCAGTTTTGGTCTCCCATATACATGGCAGAAAATCTGGTCTACACTGGTGCTGCTTTTTATATTTGGAAGAGATTAATCTCAAGCACTTGAATTTATGGAGAAGGGATACCATGTTCTGGAAAAAAATGGAGTAATAGAATTAGCAAATGGATTTGAGATTCTCTGCAATGATGTAACATATCTATTTTTAATTTGAAATATGAAATGTCCTGTGTAAATATTTTGTACACATATATTGAGCATCTAATTCTTCTATTTATTTTTTCCCATGCACTGTATGTTTTACTTACTATGTATTTTTAATTTCTGTAATAATACTATGTTGTTACATAGTGTATAAGCTTTTAACTAACCAATTTGCACTTTAAAGCAAAAAAAAAATATTTAAAAAAAGAATCCTTTACTCGTTTGTCTACAAACTCAGCTTTGGTCAAACTTACATGATATTTGGTATTTCCATTCTCTCAGCATAATGCAGAGTGTCCGCTCAGAACAACGTTTTTCATAGAATGAAAATAAATGTTCCAATGTCAAGTTTAAAAACAGTGAACCTTATTGTTTTTTCTGGTATTCCACAACTTCCATCATTCAATCCATAACAAATCCTCCTTTTCTTCCAAGGTCGAACAACAATTGAACCTTCTAAGGAGAGTGTATGGTAAGTTTAATTTTTCGGAAGGAAAGCCACAAATCAAAAACATACTGTACAAGATGTGTCGGTGTGAACTACAGAAAAGCTACATCAAACAAAGTGACCTTAACTCGATGGGAGTGATTAGCCCACTGGCCGACCAACGTGGCATTTGAAATATGTTTGAAAAATAAACAAATTGTTTGCTGGCATCCACCAATGCCATGCTATCATGAATACTTTTTTAGTCATCAATAGTTTTGGAGAACAGTTTTGGAAAACAGTTACAGTTAGGGTAAGTAAAACAGATAACGATTAAACCATTTTCAAATAGGCCCAATTACATCTTCCTACTAGGCCTGAAAGTCCACCTCTCTCCACCTCTCTTTGTACAAATGCAATGCTCCCATCCCCTGCTTGTAGCGCAGCAAGCCCAACCCATGTGCTCGCCACGTCTGCGTGCGCATCTGCGTGCGCGCTGTTCTCTTAGAGGAATGTGCTCTGCGGATCACCTGAGAAACTGACAAGTCATAATTTCAAGTGCCAATTCTTCTCCACTGAACTTCCAGTGCACTAACAACCTACACTCCGCCATGCTTGAGCCCACCAGCTCAAATCCTGCAGTTCCTTTCACTGCTGATATCCATCTGACCCTGCAAAACACAGAGTTACACTATGGCCACCTATGTCGAGCTTTACAGACACCAAGCAACGACAGACATGCATGTTATCGTTCGAGATATAAATTAATGAATCATAAACTGGATTAAATGTGCATAGTCAAATACTTCTTAATACTTTTAATAACTTTGAAATTTAAGTTAAATAGCATTCTATTGTTTATGTACGAACACTGCTGCAAATCATTTATACCGGGAAGTCAACTGTTCAACGAGATCTGCTTTAGGTGGACAGAGCACGTTTGCAATGTTTTGTGGCAATGTATGTGTCCTAGGAACAAAATCAGGATCGATTCCATGAGTATGCATGTCCAACACAGTCAAAGTGAGATCTTTAACTAAATTGAATTCCATTTCCTGGTATATTGGCTTGGCCACCCATTTTTTGCTTAGTTTTGAAAAGGCTATTGATAAACAAAGCATCCCAATGTTTCCTGTAATTCTTGATTGTTCTCTCCCTATCTCCAAATCTCCAGTGTGACAGAATTCTGTGAGTCCCTTTAGGTCTCTTGAAAGAGATTTATGAACCACAATCTTCTCAAGAGCTTTGTGTGGAGGTGAAGATGGAACCTGCCACTTCTTCTTGCGTTGCTTCTCCTCCGATAAAGGTCCATGTGCACATTGGTGAAAATGTTAGTTTTCTGTCCATGAGTGAACAGTGGAGCATTAATGAGTGTCATTTTTCCACAGACCCATCACAAGTTTTAGAGCACCACCAAAGATGGTTGCTGAAAGACTGAGACCACTGTAAAATATTTTCCGAACCCTTTTTTTTACCAGCAGCTGTGATTATTTTACTCACTGATTTGGCAACGTGCCATACATCAAATTTATGATGAATGCTTGGAAACTGCTCTCACATGGCCTTGGCTATTGAAACATATCTGTCGGTGGCTATGAGGTCTATTTGCATTCCCCTCGATTGAAGATGTTCTAGGGATTTTATGAAACCATGTTTCTCCATGGCCAAAGAGGATTTACATTGGGACACCTGCACGATCTCCGAACTCACAATATTTTTGCTTCCATGTCTTGAAAGTGGTATGTGCAGTACTTTGCTGAAAATCCGGGGCTGTCACACTTTCGCCAGATATCCTGAAACGTTTTCCTGAGAATGTGCTTTCAATTGACATTTGTTCAATTTTCCAGGCTTGACTAATAGCAGGGAATAAGAATTCTCTTTGATATTTGTAGTACTGTGTTTTAGCAAGGAAATGAACTCCCACAAATTATAGAAACTTGACAACTTACTAAAAGTAGAGCCACGGAAAAGTAAAGCTACTAAACTCCACTCCAGGTGGCATTTTGCCCAGCATCAGTTGAGCGGACCATGAAAATGTATCATTGAGGTGGGAACAGGTGGCTTGGATTTTCAGGTTAGTTCCTTGTAATACACGAGTCATATTCACCAATGGCTGCCCACATATTTTCCCCCTCACTGGATGGACACATTTCACCATCAGTACAATCTCTACCAGGCAGCTGTCGAATACAATGTATTTCTGATCCTTTATTAGCCAATCGTCCTGCATGATTGTGGTTAGTGACTCAACTGTGGTGGACAAATCGGCCAAACTAGACAAACTATAGTCGAGATCTTTGGCAAGTTCCTCGGTCAATTGCGTAGAAGCTTCTGTCTCTGTTAGTTCAGCTTGTGTTATTTGCACACGAATTGGAGAAACCAGCAATGTCGATTGTTTATTGGGTGGACCTTTTTTTGCGGGTGTAGATTGTGTCAAGTGGTCTGCAAGGAATTCCAATTGATCTTCATTATATTCAGTTTCATCTTGTAGAGTTCTCACATTGTAGCAATGGTCCAAGAACACTTAGCTGGCTTCGCCGGTCACATTGCATTCAGTTTCAGCCATTGGGCAAAAGCATCATGAGACTGCTTATTGAATGGACCACGCTGCGCCTCAAATAGTAGTTGCTCCATGGTGAAATCTGTTTGGCAAGCAACATCTTTAGTTTCATTTGCTGTCTTCTGTCTTTATACTTCTTTTTCCTTTTGGGCCTCTAGGAGTTGGGTTGTAAAAATATGTTCAATGTATAGCACACATACAGTAGATAGCACTTGAAATACAAAAACATGTTATGAAGAAAACACCAGCCCAAAACACTTCTAGAAAATTAAGGGGCCGATTCATGGAACAAACGTGCGCCGAAAATCCATGCGCAAGCAGGCGCAAGGGAGCGCAAGCGTGAGAAACGCAGCGCACGTGCACGCGCACGTGTGCCATTCAAGGAAGACGCTGCGTGTGTTTCCCGCTGTCCGTGCGCCTCATTCCAGCCATGGCGCACTCAGGCATACACGGCGTGCGCGGCGCACACAACCAAAGTGGGCGGAACACTGGGAGTAACACGCGGAATGGGGAACAACGCGTGAAAAAGAAGGCGTAACTGGGGAAGTACTGCAGAGAACTACACAGAACGCCCACACGCACGCGAACAACCCGTATTCATGGATCCGAATACGGGAAACCCGCGCACAGCAAAAGAAGCGCACAGGCATCAACGCGTCCGGCACACGAAGGCAGGCAGAAGCGTCCCCGCGCACAGCATAAAAGTGCACGCAAACAACAAACGCGTATATATAGCTACGATGAATGCCCCACTTGTCGCAGCACTGATCGTGGGACACCGCAGGAGGAGGAGAATAGCCAGGGCACGCATTTTCGCACCACGGACAAGCCTTTTTGGCAGGTATAGGTTTCCACTCCATATCATCCTAGACCTGGTCAGGGAGTGGGAAGATGACCTTACATCCCCCACCCTTTGCTCCCAAGCATTGAGCCCCTTGGAGAAGCTGCTCAATGTCCTGCATTTTTTGGCCACTGGGTCATTTCAGCGGACCACTGCCATAGTGGGGGGGTCTCACAGGCCACGCAGTCACGCTGCCTACACCAGGTACTGGCAATCATGACAGCGTGCCCCTCAGTCCGCAGGCACATATACATGCCCAGAACACCCGCAGAAAGGCAGGCCGTTGTCCTGGATTTTTTCAGGGTGGCACACTTCCCCAAAGTGCTCGGTGCCATAGATTGCACCCATGTGGCCCTACGTCCACCTAGGGCCACTGAGCACATCTACCGAAACCGCAAGCACTGGCATTCCATCAATGTACAGGTGGTATGCGATGCAAAGGGAATCATCACCTCTGTCTATGCAAACTACCCTGGCTCCACCCATGACAGTTTCATATACAGAATGTCTGCCCTGAGCCGGGCCCTGGAAGCTGGGCAGCATGGCGACACATGGCTCCTAGGTCAGTACAAATGCCCTTGCACATACATGCAAGTCACACACAGACAAATATCCAAACCCTAATAATCTCAACTATTATCACCTCCCCAGGGGACAGTGCCTACCCTCTGAGCAACCACATGATGACGCCAATCCGGAACCCCACCACACCACCCCAGGTAAGATACAACGCCGCCCATATTGCAACCAGGGCCATAGTGGAGCGCACATTCGGAGTGCTCAAGTCACGTTTCCGCTCCCTTGACCGCTCTGGTGGGCAACTACTCTATGCACCACCAGTAGTGTGCAGGATCATTGTGGCAGCATGTGTCTTGCACAATGTTGCAACACGGCAGGGCGTCCCGGTGGACATGGTGGTGCCCTTACATCCCCAACCACAGGCACAGGCACTGCCCATGGGAGGGCACAGGGCACGTGGCGAGGAAGCCCGGACCCAGCTTGTGGCCACATTTTTCACCTAAACTCCCACCCCTGCGGAGTGCACACAGGCCTGGCACATACCAGGTGACAATCGATGATGACAAAGAGACAGTCAACTGTCACAACCCTACCACCCTGAGATAGTTGCCATGGAAGTGCCACATCGTCTGCATCCCTAGCTACTTAAACACAAGCTATCCTGTGGGACCAAAAGGCACACATATGACATATGACATGATATGGCCTATACACAAGTATTTCAAGGTGCGATGAGGCAGGGAGGGGTGAACAAGGGAAGACAGACAACGGTACTACTAGGCCAGGTGTCATTGAGATTGTGCAAGTGCAAGGGTAGGGGGAAGGGAAAAGTGCAAGGGGAAGGGGGGGGAGTGCAGTACAGGGGAAGTAGCCCAAAAATAATATACATAGGTCGGCTGGTGGCAACTACAAAGGTAAGTGCAGACAAGTGCTGGGAAGGGTGGGCTGTAGGGATAGAGAGACAGTACCGCAGTGCAGGGATTGCCAGGGAGGCAGTGCAAGTGGAGAGTGGCTGGGCCAGGGACCGAGGTCGGTGAGAGTGGCCCAGTTGCAGCTCCAGTGCAGTTCCAGTGAAGAATTCTGCAAGGGAGAGGCAGAGAGAAAGCAGAAGCAAAGAGGAAGGTCTTGAGGTGATTCCAGAACTGGAGATGGTTCCCCTCAAGTTCAAGTGAGGCAGGAAGGCTGTTCAAGAAGGAGGGTCCTGCCGCGGAGAGAGATCTACCCCCAGCTAGTTGCTCTGAGAAGCGGATGACCCTGACATGCAAGGTGTGCATCACACACACCTGCAAAACAGGCCATGGCCATCACTGTCATGTCACTCAAACCCTCCCAAACCACAACATGACATGGCAAGCAATACCCATACACCAACACAGTAACGATAAGGTACACATTGCCATGTCCTAAATGTACAGTGGCATCAGACAATGATGCCTGACCCGGAATCAGATGAAATGACTGACC
Organism: Ambystoma mexicanum; assembly: GCF_040938575.1. Lineage (NCBI taxonomy): Eukaryota > Metazoa > Chordata > Amphibia > Caudata > Ambystomatidae > Ambystoma > Ambystoma mexicanum. The sequence continues at coordinate 518,501,314 of NC_090930.1, read as the reverse complement.
AACAAAATTTCCCACCCAAAATAAGTCATTTCCAAATGCATTACAAGAGTCGTAGACGTAACATAACAATGAATGCCTGTCTACATGCACATTGTGCATTGCAAAATCAACACTGCAGCTCATGTGTGCAGTGTCCAACTCCTGTAACACACTGCTCAGCGCACAGCACAGTGAACAGCCATTGTGTGTGATGCACACCCTGAGCATCACATCTAAGTGACAGACCACATCAAACAGCAAATTAGGCATGTACAGGATCCATAATCGGTCACAGAACATGTGCTGCAGGGACACAGTGGGCACCAGAAGGCAAACAGTGTAGACGTGGATATGCAAGGGTGGGAGTACATGTAGTGCATCAGAGTGCAAGTGTGTGGTTCTGCAAGGACATGCACTCCACATATGCATGTGCACTCAAGTGACCATTAGTGTTCTCTACACATCACATGTGAACATTCACCATGTGTACACCCCAGCATGTCAAACCACAACTATCCCCTCGCACCTGAAAGGTAAACACAACACATGAACAGGCATTGATCAGCAGAACACAACATGTACATAGGATACCACCATTACAATGTCAGAGTTCCCATCACACTACAGGGCAAGGCAACTATCAACAACAACCCCCCCTCCCTCACAAATGACCATGACCCACTGAACAACTGCACCTGGGTCATGGAGCCTTCAAACCTCAATTCCACCTGGCCACAGGATCACCTTTACCCTTCGTCACCATCTCCCACCTTGTGTGTAAAAAGGTGCCTGCACCCTCATAATCAATGTCCAAAATCACAAAATCCAAGCCAGAAAAACGAACCAGAACACCCTCCAGTAGATGACCTGACGTAGCAGTACCTCACAAAGGCCAAGTACTACCACAATGATGCAACAACCAAGGTAGCACAGCAAAACAATGTCACGACAGGATGTGAAACATGTGTGGTACATGACATAGGATGATGCACCATAAACGGATGTGTACTGTCACAGGTCCCCTGTACAGGCGCGGGAGTGTCACGAAACAACCACCCCCACCATGTCCCGGGTGCCTGCAAGGTCAAACTCACACAGGCCCCTGAGACCCTAGTGGGGAAGGAGGTTCAGGGATATGCAGTCGGGACAGGTGTTGACACACTGGATGACTGCAATGAGTGGCAGGAGAGGGGAGGAGGAATGACACATGAAACTAGGGAATGCACGAAAATGTACTACCTGCATGAACACATACACAATCCAAACAAACTTGGACATCATTGTCATGGCCTTCTGTAGTCCAGGCTCAGGAGTGGTACGAACCAACCACCCCCTCTAGGGTTTTGGCGCCTGCAAGTTCGGGGCTTACACAGGCATCCGCAACCGCAGCGGGGAAAGAGGGTCAGGGAACGTTGCTTGAATAGGTACGGGAAGCAGGAACACCGGGTAGAGGGTACAGGGTTCAAAATTGCATAGGATCACGGGTGATTAGGGAGAAAAAACATACCAAATTGAACCACACATACATCCATGCATTAGTACACTCCCCAGCAAGCCTATGCAGAGCAGTTCGAAAGAAAAACAACAAGATACTTAGCTCTGGTTTTGAGTGCTGGCCTCCTGCCTGCGCACTCTCAGGTCCGGATACAGGAGCACTGCAATGCTGCAAAGAGAGCCACAGTCAACAACCTGTATGTGCCAATTACACAAAAACACAACACCAAACATGCCCCATAGCAACAAACTACTCTACAAACAGACAATCTGGTGTAGATGCTTCGTACCCATATAGAACATCACCCCTGTGACGGGTCATACACAGTCAATGCAGTAAGTCAGCCGCTGGTGGGTGCGTGGCAAATGGAACACCAATGTGTCACAATTCACACAACATGCAATGTTCCCTGGGTAAGCAGACAGACACATACAGCAAGCCATGACTTCAGAGCAAGTTGCGTACCACCATGACAGAAACAAAGTTGGCAGTGCATTTATCATAAAGTACATGGAAAAGACATGCACTGCACCCGAGTATGTCCCTTGCTGTATGTCCCTGTGAGCTGCCCCTTTCCATGTCTCGGAAGGCTACATGGTTGATACAAGTGCCTCAATGGACCTTGGTGTACCGGAGGGTATGTGCCACTGCCCCTGCATGTGTCCCAGACAACCCTACTATCAACAGCCATCAGTCCACCAACACATCTGAGCTGCATTGTGTGCTTCAACACCAATATTCGTCTAAGCTCACCCTCAGTGCTGTGACTAAGCCTGCATGTGCAACTCGCCTGGTGCAAGCTTTGCTGTTTCGTGGCCCCCCTGTGCTGCTCACCTTGCCTGGAGTTCCTTGGAACATGTCAGCAGTTCTAGGATGTGGGTCTGCAATCCCTGTGCCTCTGCTTGTGCACACATGTGCATGTGGGCACCAACAAACGGGTCCAGAATTCCGTCGTCCAATGGCCCATGTCTGCCGGCAAAGGTGCTCTGGAGGCTCATCCCCCTGCAGAAAGGGCATGAAACACATGATTAATGCTTCAAAGTCATCTGTGTGTGTCTCATCAGGCATCTCATTACTTGACCATGTCATAGAGTCACATCACAAATCACACCATCAGTCCGTCTTTCACATCCAAAGTGTGGAACACTATCTACAGCATGAATTGCAACAAGCACGTGTACAGGAAAGATATGAAACATACTACACAATGCATAGCAATCAATGTACACATTAATCATGACACACCCCATCTAGCAAAAGCTGAACAGTGGACAATAACACCAAAATCATCCCCACTAGGGGTGTCAACACAAGTCACACAGCACCAGACATGCCACAGATATAACAGTCCAAAGCCCTTGTGTAATATTCTGTAACACCGAACCATCCTTGCGAGCCCATGGATAAGGGAGGCAGGAGTGGCATATGTGAGTCAAGGACCCCAAGCAGCAAACACATACACAAGACAAGCCTGAAGGGCCCAGCTGGAACAGACAGTGGATGCCTTCAAAAGCCACAAAGCACTGCACCGTCACATGAAAGCACAATAGACTAGCAATTTTAAACTAAATCAACTATTCACTAATTACACTAACAATGGAAAACCTACATTACCTAATTAAACTAACTATCAAACAGAAACTTAACTAACTAAACTAAAAGAAAAAACAAAAATGGCCACATATGACCCGGGGGGGAGGGGAGGCACCCAGGAGGGGGGAGGTACGGGGTGCTGCTCAACATCCACATGCGATGATGCTGAGCCAAAAAAAAAACCTCCATGGGCTCAACGCCTGCACAGCCCGACCTATATGGGAGATAGATGGTCGTCCGAGTCTGGCTCATCCTGGAAAGGAGGACGTGGCACAGTAGCCTGGCCACGCCTAGCCGTAGCTTGCCCCTCGTCGGCAGCAAGTCTGCCGGACGGGTGAGCCTGGTTCTGTGTGGCGATGTGACATAGGTCTGCATGCAGAACCTCACATGATACACTTGCTTCCTCTTGCAAGGTAGCAAGTGTAACACAGAGTTCCTCCTGCAAGGCCTGGCTGGACAACCGCTGCACCTCCCGGCAAGCCTGTAGCTCAGCCGAGATGGTACGCTCAAGCTGTGTAAACCTCTCCTCTGCCTGCTGCCTCTGGGACATCATAAGGACACCCAGAGTGGATCTGAGGGAAGCATACTCCTCCCTCAGGGCATCCATGTGCGCCTCTGCGTGAGCAGCAATTGCTTGACGCAGAGATGACATTTCAGCCTGGCGTGCCCTGTCTGAGGCCGCCATGCCCAGCCTGAGCGAGCGGACCGTGGACCGTGCCGCCTGCTGCTGGAGAAGCACCTGCCTATCAGGGGGGAGCACAGATCGGGCCACACGCTCCATGCTCTCAGCGATGTTCTCCATTGCTGCCCCCTGCCGTTCTGAATTGGCAGTCATGTCTTGCTCCCTCTCAGTATACAGAGGTTGCGCGCGGCGACTGCGTTGCCGGGCTTGACCCCTGCGGGACCCAAAGACCGGGGGTCCTCGCTGTGTTGGCACCGCCCGAGGCTGCACGACTACATGCCCCCGTCGACGTGATGTCCCAGGCACATCACTGACTGGTGTGGAGGGTGACCCTGCGTCCTGATCCACCACGGGCGGAGGAACCAAGACTGTCTGATCCCTCAGTGCAGGGGTCACAGACAGAGGAGTGTCCACATCAGAATCACTCACCCCTGACACATGGACTTGATGCTTATCCAACTCAACATGGACGTCAGAGTCGTCATCAAGGCTGGACTCATAGGCAGCCAGAGACAAGATGGACTGCAGCACTTGGGGGTTTTCGTGGCCTACCACCCCACGACCCCCACTAGTGCCGGGTTGATGTGGTGTTACCAACCCTGTGTCTGGCGTGACAACACCATCCTCCGCCTCCATTGCGTCATCACCTGAAAAATAGAGAGAAAAAAGGTCACTACACATGTCAGAAGCACACGACACACACACACCGAGAGCAAACGCATCCGGCAGACATGTAACACACAACATATAACCTGGCATGCATGCTGGGTCAACTTTGAATAGCTTCTGTGATCAGACCTGTTGAAAGGTGGCAGTTTCCATGGAAGTGGGTCTATGCAGTACAGAAAATGTGTACGCCACTCACTACCTACATGTACAAGCACTACATGGTGTGCCATGAAATGTGAAGGCAGTGCAATGTCAAATTCAGACATCACGTGCATTGTGCATTCAATGTGTACCATATCTAGAAGCCAAGCACCCCTCCACCCCAGTACCAAAGCAGGGATGCCTAGCATGGTATCAAAAGGCTGACCATACACCTGTGTATTGACAGGCAGTGTTGACTGGCATCAACAGCTTAATGTGATTCAAATGACAACACTGCAAATGATGCTGGGACAGTAGGCAGGACACATGATGAAAACTCCGGAGGCCGCCACGTGTGAAGAAGACACAACAAGAGTTGGACAGAGTCATTGGCCATTGAACAGGCTGAGGCCTGTGAGCCACACAGATTGTCAGAGCCTAAACATGTGTGCAACGCAGGACTGAGCCACAGTTGACATGGGAAGGCTGATGAGATGGCAGGCAATGTATGTAACCAAGGACTTATATTACAGTGATCATCCAGTCAAGGACACATAGGGGCATGCGTGCAATGCACATGGAGCATGAATGGGCACTCATGTCCCTGCGGGACATCTGACCCATGCACAGTACAAGTGAGATACCCTGCATCGAGTACTAAGGCTGTACCACACGGCATATGTCTGGCAGATTCGACGCTGGAAGTTAGCATCTACACAGGACACATGAACAAGAAACTACACATTGGCAAGATTGAAGCAGACCAGTGCAAAGGTGGAACTGGGGTGCAGAGTGGCGAGGAGGGGCAAGGGAGCATGCCTACATGGAGTCCCGCATGCAGGCAGAGGAGACATGCATGACGGAAGCATTGCATTACTTACACATCAGAACCATGTACACGTCACATGTAGCAGCAATCATGCACAACACATCCCACAAGTGAAACACACACGTCCTCAACAAACACGCATCAACAGTCACTGGACTGCGCATCAAAGTCCAGCATCTCTCCCACTCCTTCGACCAACTCAGGTGGTATGAACTCCGCAACGAGAGCCTCATGCGGAGTGAGCTCTTCCTCCTCTGGTGCAGGCCCACCGCCAGTCACCAGAGTCAAGTTGTAATTAGAGGCACGCTTAGCCTTAGTGCTGCGCTTGATGTCATTCCAACGCTTTTTGCACTCTTGCGCTGTGTGCACCTCATGGCCGAATGAACTGACATGTTCCACAACATGCTTCCAGTGGGTGTCACGTTGGGCAGCCGTAGTCTGACTATTGGCACCCACTAGCATGTCACGGCTGTGGCCCCGCACGTAGTCCACGAGGAAGTCCAGTTCCTGCTTACAGAAAGGCTTCTTCCTCGACGTGCAGGAGGTCGTGGCTGTGTGTGGGGTCCCAGCCTGTGCTGCAGGTGCAACCTTCCTCCTCTTGGACTGTGGCGCAGACCCTGGCTGGCTAATGCCGCCCTGACCAGTATGGCCAGTGGGTTCGGTGGATTGAGCCAAGGGAGTGGCTGGTGGAGGGATGACCAAAGGCCTGACTTGTGTCAGTGGCAGCTGGATGCCCACTAATGGACCCTGCGCAGCAACATCAGCTGTGGCAGGGTCATTGACCGCAACGGTCCTGGTTGGCAGACTCACAACCGGGGTGCTGTTGGGTGCATCTGCCCCTGCACTTGCCAACACCCGGCTGTTCGGGGCAGCAGATGACATGACTGCCCCAGGGACACGTGTCTTGGCCTGAGCAGCCCGGCCTGCCCCTATGGTTTCCCCCCTGGCCTGTTGGAGATCTACCAAGGGCTCTTCAAGTGCCAACGCAGCCTGCGCTGGCAGACCCTGAGCCTGGGTGGCGGTGTCCACAGCTGCACCTGCAGCTACCACTACTCTTGGGCCCGTGGCAGTCGATGGAACGGACTGCCGGGTCGAATGGGTGCCAGTGCCAGATGCAGGAGCTGCATCCCCTGGAACCACAGGGGGTGGTGGCATGACTGCACCGACACATGGCACAACATTGTGCTCAAGTGGCGCACCCCTGCCTCTTCCCCCTCTGTGGCCGCCCTGGACACCCTGGAGTCCCCCTACTCCCTGGTCACCACGGCCACGTCCCCGACCACGCCTGCCACGAGGAGGACGCCCAGCTGAGGCGCCCCTCACCTTTGGTGGCCTCCCAACCATGGCACTGATGTAGAAGTGCTGGCACAGATGGAGTGGTGCCAATGGGAGGTGTACACCACAATTGACCTGGGCAATTGGGGTGAAGGGGGTGGGAAGCAAGATGTTAACAGCCCCCCTGCACCTGCAAGGCTGTATGTGACCCCGGTGATGTGGTGACGGGTCACGCAACGCTCAGGCACCCCAAAACTGCAGTAAAACCGTGCACCCAACCCTGCAGCCTACGTGCGTGGATTCAACCTCCCGCAGTACGCGGTGGCACCCAGTAACACGAATAACGCGTACGCGTGGGACACGCAGGCTACTATGACATCGAAAATGGGTGCGATACACAGGGGCACCTGCAGTGGGAAAAAGAGCGTGTGCGACTCACCGTCTGACTAGCGCGATGCAGAAAAACACGCGTAGCCAATACCCCCGCCAAAAGAAGAGATACGTCCTTGATAGCTGTGAAGTTGTGATGGCGCGCGAAACAACAGGAAGCAGCAACACACGTCGGTCTCCACAAAAGGCACGTACAGCGAACTGCTGGGCCCGCTCACCTTTAACCCGTGCTGAGGGAAACGCAGGCGCGCGTCACGTCACTTATGCGCATGGGCCCTTTCCTCGTATTACACGCGGACGTGCAGTTTTTCACGCGCGCTTACGCGCATGGGCCCTTTCCTCGTATTACACGCGGACGTGCAGTTTTTCACGCGCGCTTACGCGCATGGGCCCTTTCCTCGTATTACACGCGGACGTGCAGTTTTTCACGCGCACTGAAATGCCCATGCACAACTGTACGCGTCACGTCACAGGGGCGCTTGTGCTTGAGGGGCCTTCTGTCCAATGAAAATGCGTATGCGTGCAGACGCGCTTACGCGCTAAGGGCCTTTCCTCGAATTACACGCTGACGTGCCGATTTTTCATGTGCCAAATCACTCCGTATCAAGCTGGCCACGCGTAAGCACACAGAAGACCACGCTCCTGCCCAGAAGGCCGAACAACTGCCCCCCAGAGCCCCGAGTACGCTCCCACCTGCCATCTGCTGCTGCCTGACTGCCTGCTTCCCACGTGCCCTGCCATTTGCTGCCTGCACATCAGCCAGGGGTGCTGTTGCTGTGACCACCCCTGCTGGAACCGAAGACTCCCGACTGGGATTCCATCGCTCCACAGCCCAGCCCCAGGACCCAGTTGCCCACCCACTCCTGCCTCTGGGGTTGTCATGTCGGGGCAAACACCTTCTGAGACCACTGACAACCCCTGGCCAGAGAGGCAGAGGGGCACCAGCTTCAGTGCCACCGAAGTTGGTGTCCTGGTGGAGCAAGTCCTGGGGGAGTATGATGCCCTCTTCGGAAGTTCCCGCGCCGACAAGGAAGGACGGACTCGGATCTGGACTGACATCGTGACTGCCATCAACGCGGAGGGGGTGGCAGTCCGCGACTTACAACATGTCAAGAAGCGCTGGGAGGACTTCAGGTCCAGGACCCTGAACAAGGCCCGGCACCTCTTGAAGGCAGCGGATGCCAAGGGGCGCCGGGGCCACTTGTCGGAAGAACAGATGAGGGTCCTGGAACGCATATCCCCAGCGCTCCACGTCCAGGTCCTTGAGAGGCAGACCCGTCTGGAGTCGAGCGGTAAGTGTACATGCATCCTGATTGTGAGATGTGCGTGTGGTGATTTTTCAGTAGTGTGCAGGTTGCACATCTGTTTGTATGGGGTCGAGTATGGGTGGGGGTGTACAGGGCCGTGGGGCTAACACATGCGAGGGCTGGAATGTGTGAGACATGGATGGTGCTTGTGTGTGTAGGCTTGCATGCCAAATGCAGTTGTGTGGGCACACATGTTTGGATGAATGTGTATGTAAGTAGACATGTCCGTGATGTTACGCATGTATGTTGTTTTCAGCTGCATGTATCAGCACTGTGTACATGTGCATCTGTGTGTATTTGACAAGGGTGCAACAGTGATGCGACATGGATGCATGTGACAGCGGTATGTGGAAGCCTGATCGGCAGATGTGACATGGATGCCCATCTGAACACTGCGACACTTGGCTGAGGTGTACACATGCATGCAAGTGTGGTGGTGTGTGTACAAGTGTGGTGCACTTCCTGTGTTGCATGTGATGTCTGGCTCACCTTTGCCTGCTCATGCTGTTGTATGTGTATGGATGGTGCTGGCAGTTGCGATATGGCTGTGGTATGGCTCATGTGTGCGAGTTGAAATGACATGTGTGTTGGGGATTGTGATGCCATGTCTGAGGTTTGCCAATGCCACTCATGTACAACTGCCATGTGTGTATGTGTCCATTGTACAGTGCCCTGATGCCTTTGTTTTATTTCTCCCTGTCTGCAGCGTCAACTGATGAAGAGGGCGGAGAAGGTGCTGTGGAGCACAGTGGCGGGGATCCCACCGCCAGCCGGAGACGCAAGGCCCGGCTCCCCTCCCATGTTGTCATCTCGTCGGGGAGTGAGGAGTCCGGTGCCGCGTCCCAGGCCGCAGCTGCCGGGGGGAGGTCCAAGAGGCGGAGGTTGGAGTTGGACTCCTCGGCAGCAGAAGGGGCAGCTGGGACCCCACAGGGCCCAACAGGGGAAGATGGCACGGAGTCATCCAGGTTGCTGGGGGGTTTGGTGGAGGAGGAGGCCGTGCAAGCACCAGAGACGGGGTGTGGAGGTGGGGATCCCACTGGTGCTAGTGGTGCAGTGCAGGACCAGGGACACGGGGCAGCATAGGCCGCCGCGGACGTGCCTGTGTGCAATCCTGTCCCTGATCCTGTCCCTGCATCATCTTGCATCAGCAGGGATGCCTACGTCCAGACCCGTTTTCAGGCAGGGGATAAGCTCACGACAACTGGCCTTCCTCTGCCTGCGGACGTGGCTATCCGGGTCCGGGTTGAGCCTGTTCTGACTGGTGTGGCGTTGCGTGAACGGGCCATGCGAGGTGACCTGCAGTCTTTTCATGAGGAGACTGCACGTCATCTCGAATGGCTCGTTGACCACGTCAGCCTGCTGGGACAGGTCACCCAGGCCGGATTCCTACGTATGATGGTGCTTGCTATGACCCCCTCCTCAACTGAACCCCCTACGCGCCAGTCGTCCTCCGTGCCATCTTCCCACCCATCAGTCACCTGGGTGCCCTGTGGAGCTGCCTCTGACGGTGCGGCCAGGCTGGTGGAGGAGGCATCCCTGCCACAGTCGGGAGTCGGACGTCCAGCAGGGGTGGCCACATCAACGACTGCACCCCAGCCGGCGGAGGATGTGCAGGCAGCAGGAGGCAGTGCACGGGCAGAGGCACAGCAGCAGCAGCAACGTGATGGGAGCCATGAAGGCTCGGGGCCTTCAACATCGGAGGGGCAGGAATCGGCCGGAGGGCAGGAGGACCCAGGACAGAGAGTGTCTTCCGTGTGGCAGCGGTTGGGCCACGCCATAGATGCGGAGCAGCAGCGGGCGGAAGAGGCACGGCTCACAATGGTCAGGGCGGAGAACTCCATGCGGAGGGCCCTGAGGCGGGCCGAGTGCCTCGAGGCAATCCGCAGGGGTTTGGAGGTGGACACGTTGACGGCCCTGCGGACCCTCGGGGCCATGGAGGAGGACCGCCTCCGGGACATTGAGCAGGAGTTCGACATCCAAAAGTGAGCCGTCAAACTAGCCCGCTGCCCTTGTATATAGTTATGTAGGTAGTGTTAGGTTTCATTTTTTTTTGGATTTATTTTGGACCTTTTGGACATTGGCCACATTTTTGTATATAGTTTATTTTATTAGTTAGTGTAGTCAGATAGGTTTCCTTTCTTTTGTTGGGATAATGGACCCTGGCTTGTTTGTATGTACATTGTTCACTGCTGGATTGTATTTTTCTTTCACATTTTAACCATGGAGCAATGGTTTTCTTTTTTATTTCCCATTGGATTTTGTTTTGTGGACAGTGACTTTGGACACCATTACTTTGGATTTTGATTTTTGGTTTTGCTTTTTTTCACGGACATGCTTCTTTTCATTTTTGTACATTCCCATTTATGTTTCTTTATTTTTGATTCTATTTATGTTTCCTTTAATACATATTTTTTTATCAAACTTCAATGTGTAGTATCATCTCATTGGTTTCATGCATATCATGATATGGGTTTTGAGATTCACTGACACCCAATTGGGTGTATGTGAGGGAAATGTGTTTGTTTCGGAACTTGCAATTGGTGTTCTGTCATGTAATTGCCAATTATGAGTGGGTGGATGCAATACTCGGGTGGATGTTTTGCATTTGGAGGCTGACCATAGGGACCAGGGATCTAGATTGTGATGACATGTTGGCTGGGGAACATGAGTTGGACATAGGTGGGGGCCTGGTGGTGGGTGCCCCTGCACTACTGGGGGGTGGGGGGGTGGGGAACATGAGTTGGACATGGGTGGGGGCCTGCTGGCAGGTGCCCCACAGTGCCGGAGGGGTGGGGGGGTGAGAGACATGGGTGGGGGCCTGCTGGCAGGTGCCCCTGCACTGCTGGGGGGTGGGGAACATGAGTTGGACATGGGTGGGGGCCTGCTGGCAGGTGCCCCACAGTGCTGGGGGGTGGGGGTGGTGGGGAACATGAGTTGGACATGGGTGGGGCCTGCTGGCAGGTGCCCCACAGTGCTGGGGGGTGGGGGGGTGGTAGACATGGGTGGGGGCCTGGTGGAGGGTGCCCCACAGTGCTGGGGGGTGGGGGGGTGGGAGACATGGGTGGGGGCCTGCTGGCAGGTGCCCCTGCACTGCTGGGGGGTGGGGGGTTGGGGAACATGAGTTGGACATGGGTGGGGGCCTGCTGGCAGGTGCCCCACAGTGCTGGGGGGTGGGGGGGTGGGGAACATGAGTTGGACATGGGTGGGGGCCTGCTGGCAGGTGCCCCACAGTGCTGGGGGGTGGGGGTGGTGGGGAACATGAGTTGGACATGGGTGGGGGCCTGCTGACAGGTGCCCCACAGTGCTGGGGGGTGGGGGGGGTGGGGAATATGAGTTGGACATGGGTGGGGCCCTGCTGGCAGGTGCCCCACAGTGCTGGGGGGTGGGGGGGGTGGGAGACATGGGTGGGGGCCTGGTGGAGGGTGCCCCACAGTGCTGGGGGGTGGGGGGGTGGGAGACATGGGTGGGGGCCTGGTGGAGGGTGCCCCACAGTGCTGGGGGGTGGGGGGGTGGGAGACATGGGTGGGGGCCTGGTGGAGGGTGCCCCACAGTGCTGGGGGGTGGGGGGGTGGGGAACATGAGTTGGACATGGGTGGGGGCCTGCTGGCAGGTGCCCCACAGTGCTGGGGGGTGGGGGGGTGGGGAACATGAGTTGGACATGGGTGGGGGCCTGCTGGCAGGTGCCCCACAGTGCTGGGGGCTGGGGGGGTGGGAGACATGGGTGGGGGCCTGCTGGCAGGTGCCCCTGCACTGCTGGGGGGTGGGGGTGGTGGGGAACATGAGTTGGACATGGGTGGGGGCCTGCTGGCAGGTGCCCCACAGTGCTGGGGGGTGGGGGGGTGGGAGACATGGGTGGGGGCCTGGTGGAGGGTGCCCCTGGTGGCTGGGGTGCAGGGGGATATGCGTTGGTGGGCAGTAGTGCAAGTTGACATGTGGGTTGGCTGGGGGGCATGGCCATGGTGGATGGGGTGCCTGCAGGACATGTGCAGGGTAGGCCCCTGTGGTGTGAGCCACCTGCAGGGGCCGTGGAGGGTGTAGAGGGAACACCTGGGAGGACCCACACGTGCAATTCACGTGTGGTGCTCCCCGCGCACCCCTGTAATACACGTACCCTGATGGAATCGCGTGTGGAACTTCCCGCACACCCCTGGAATACATGTACCCTGCTGATGTTGCGTGTGATCCCCCGCACCCCGAAGTACACGTACCCTGATGGAATCGCGTGTGGAACTTCCCGCGCACCCCTGATATACACGTACCCTGCTGATGTCGCGTGTGAAACTTCCCGCGCACCCCTGAAATACGCGTACCCTGCTGAAATCGCATGTGGAACTTCCCGCGCACCCCTGAAATACACGTACCCTGCTGGAATCGCGTGTTGAACTTCCCGCGCACCCCTGAAATACGCGTACCCTGCTTGCACGGGGCCAATCGCGTGTGGAATTTCCCACGCACCCCTGAAATACACGTACCCTGCTGAAATCGCGTGTGGAACTTCCCGCGCACCCCTGAAATACACGTACCCTGCTGGAATCGCGTGTGGAACTTCCCGCGCACCCCTGAAATACGCGTACCCTGCTCGCACGGGGCCAATCACGTGTGGAACTTCCCGCGCACCCCTGAAATACACGTACCCTGCTGAAATCGCGTGTGGAACTTCCCGCGCACCCCTGAAATACGCGTACCCTGCTGAAATCGCGTGTGGAACTTCCCACGCACCCCTGAAATACACGTACCCAGCTGGAATCGCGTGTGGAACTTCCCGCGCAACCCTGAAATATGGGTACGCTGCTCGCACGGGGCCAATCGCGTGTGGAACTTCCCGCGCACCCCTGAAACACGTACACTGCTGAAATCGCTTGTGGAACTTCCCGCGCACCCCTGAAATACGCGTACCCCGCTCGCACGGGGCCAATCGCGTGAGGTACTTCCCGCGCACCCCAGTGATACACATAGCCCGCTTGCCGTGCTGGTACAGGGTTAGCGCAGCCCTTTGCGCTGGATTGGGGATTTTGATGGCTTTTCCCTGCATGAGAGGCGTTCTTGGGGGCGTAACTGGCGCTGCTGCAGGGTCGCTGCACCACTGTTCGCCACGGCTGGTTTTGATGGCTGGAATCCATGAATACGCTGTGCGCGGAAATGGATTTTAGTGCACGCGGCTGGCACAGGGATTCGCATGCGCACACTGTGCGCCAGCCGCGTGCGCCACTTGTGCGCTGCATTCTATAAATTACCCCCTAAATTGTTTGCTAGTTACCCTTGGTTTCTTGATTTTCTGTGAAACTGTGGTCTTCTGTGTAATGACCGCACCAGCAAGCTGATCCACCACCTCTGATCCATGTGCCTCAGGGATGTCATTTAGGGGTCGCCAGAGGTTGCAACTGCAACCTCTGAGGTCTCTCTTGCGACCTCCAAAAAAAAAACATATTTTTTTGGAATGCAAGCTCCTGGTCTGTGGCCAGCACCATGTGGCTCTTTACTTCTGGAGTGGCTGGCCTTCTTGTTTAGTTGTTTAGTCCCCTTAAAAAAAGAAGAAAAATAAGAACAGGAGTGCCACAAGTCTAACACTTTCAACACTGGCCCTAAATAAGAAAGAATAGGAATACCAAATAATGTGTCTTTCTAGAATTCTATACACTAATTGCTAGACTCATTAAAGGTTTATTTCAGGCACTTCAGGGTGTGTGTCATTGTTTCAGTCTATTCTTAAACACCTCAACTCAGCCTTTCATCCTTCTGAGGTCGATAAATGAGTGATATTGGGTGTATATTTTTTCTATATAAAGTGCTTAATAACACATCATTATCATTTGGTCATGGATGTCTGCTTGCATTCACAGTAATTTGCTAATATGGGCCTATACACAGATCTTAATGATACATATGGCGATCCATTCTTGTATGAAATGTACATCACATTATAGTGATATCGTAAGCATATTTTTCATAATGTACAATGCTATATGATGCCACTTTCTCTTTTGCCAACGGGTGAAAGGTCGTGTTCCATCGCTTCCCGCGATATCACTTTGGGGTGGGGTCAAATGACATCACTTCCTGTGATATCATCAGGGGGTGAAGGCTCAAGGGTCGTGTGATGTTACTTCCGCTACCCCTGGCATTTTGGTGAAATTACATCCCAGTCAATCATATTGGAAATTAAAATCTTTCATCGCACACATTGCTTAAACACATAACCTTGCAAACATTGCACATCATTTAGTCAAAATACACATTTCAAATTTCATCTGATTGATGGCAAGTGTACTTGATAAGAGATCACTGTGCAAAACATACTGATTGTAATGTTGCCCTCAAACATTTTGCAATGTATTCTGCATTAGGGAGGAAGTGTAACGTTAGAACTGCAATGAGAAAGTTTGAAACACTGCCTGTTTATATGTATGTCACTGTCTAATAGTATCCTATGTAGGATTTAATTTCTTTCATTCAATGTAATTGTTAGTATGCATACCTCATACTCTGTACCAGCTTCAAAGGATGATGTAATTGTAGTCGAGGTACCAGCATCCCACTGTAACTCAGTACTTTTTTTAAAACGGATGAAAACAGCTAAATGGAACAGAGACAATGGGATGCAGACAATGGTACACATAAAGAGAAAGCCATAAATGACACCTAGTGTAAAGAACTGACAGGATACATAAACATTTTCATATTATTGGAAATTCCAAGCATAATACATTCTCGTAAATGAAAAGTGAAATAAAATTACCTGATGAGCGCTTGAAGTTGTAGTTGACTCGTTAAAAAATATGGATGCAGAACCTTCATTTTCAGTGCATTGTCATGAAGTGGTAAAAGGGAAAATTAGATTTGCATTAGATATGTAGGTAAAATGCAACTGTCGGGAATATAAACTTCTGCAAGTCTGTGGGGCTCACCATTGGTATACTGGACATGTCGGTGGTTTCTTCACTTGTGACGGTCTGTGCTTCTATGAGTATGCTTTACAAAAAATAGACATGTCAAGCAACCGATCACGAAAACATTATGCTTCTTCTGAAGGGCACTGCGGCATGGGTTTCCATGGTCATAATTACTTCATTTGAGGTTTCATAAACCAGGGACAGATGTGTAGTAAAATGTGGCATACTTAAAATGTAATACAATCTGCTAAATATGCAAACTTTAGTAAGACACATTTACACCAAAAGCACCAATCCGTTCATGGAGTTACCTGTTCAGTACCCAACCGCCTACAGCTAATTCGTCACCCAAGACTCACCTGAGGCAGTGTGTGCATCAATAGAGTTGGAATTGCATTTGGAAGCAATTTACGAAACATTCTGGGTTGACCCTTTTTTGTGCTAGTCGATTGGTCGTACATATCCTGGCTAATGTGCAGGCTGCAGATGCGGAATCCATTGGCCCTCAAGTCTCCAAAGACAGCCTGGATTCTACTTTCAATCTCGTCCACCGCAAAACCACAATGTTGAATCCATCTTCTTATTAAATGAATATCCTTCGGGAATGTATACAGGATTGTGCCTTTGACTTTTGACATGGCTCCTAGAACTGCAACCCAAAACCATACAAGCAGGCATTCTTGAAAAGTCGATAAGATCTGTAGAAAAAAAGTATAAACAATTACCAAAAAATTGTACTGAACGCATGAGCTTGATGGAATTATATCACAGTTTTCTATTCCAAGTTTGTTTTGTTTAAAGAAGCAAAACCTGTGTAGCGTAGTCGAATACTACATACACACAGAAATTACATACATACATAATTGATTGATGTGACACTAATCGTAACATGTTACTCGTCCGTTGAATGTCCTTTCATGGATCAAAAGGAAACTTGCTTATAGACATGGTCCGAGAAAGATGCGATTCTGTTACAATTGACAATGATAAAATGTACTATATATCGAGATCAGAAAACTTGAAACATTAGACAATGATAAAGTCATTGAGATTAATTAACATTACACTACTTAGGTACATTTGGTCGAAATAGATAGAAATTTTGAGATCAGAAAGAGATAAATATAGTGAAGTTAAAAGGTGAGCTGCCCTTACCTTGACTAACAAACAATTATATTCAGCAAGCAGGGGAGTTAGTAGCAGGAGAACAGGTAGCACAATCAAGAGTTGACTTCCAATGCTCACAGATTTTCACAGGTAGCACGATCAAGAGTTGACTTCCAGTGCTCACAGATGTTCACAGGTAGCACGATCAAGAGTTGACTTCCAGTGCTCAGAGATGTTATGCGGATAAATATTAAGGGGTTTATAAAGGATTAGAAAAGTGGGTGTGTATGTGAATGTGTGACATATTTCTGACACGGTCTGCTTCAGGGGAGCCTGGAGACCCAGGATCTGGGGAGGCCATCTGTATAATGGCCCCTGTGAGAAAGATACCTTTGAAGTGTACATGGTGTTTGGCACCTTGGCTGTTCCCACCCTGCCATCCCCCTTGGGAGGACAGGGCCACAGGTGAGAACTGCCATTGATAGTGGGGGGGGGGGTGGATGGTCAAGAGGCGTGCAGACAAGGCTTGGAACACTGCTGAAGGGATTGTTAGGCAGAAACCTGTGCAGTTCCCTCTGGGACCACTGCAAAAGATTTAAGACTACAGGTGTTTGGCAGTAAACCCACTTGGTAGCAGTCTGTACCACACAGATTCACTTGGTAGCTGTGTCTGAGCAGTCAGACTTCCCTCAAGAAGAGTTAGGCAGTATGCAAAGTATACACAATAGGCACTCAGATACAATAGCACAAGCAAACACTGACCAGAGCTTTGGTATCAAGGTATATAATTATTTATTTAAAAACACTCTGATTGAAACACTCCAGCACTATTATTGTAAATCACTCTCAACACAGTTACTATTATTATATATACATCCCTTATTCCTTATCAGACAAGTCTTAGTTAACACCACTTATTTCCAGACAGAGGTGAGCGCTTAACTATAGATGGCACTCCAATAAGTAACGAAAAAGGGAGGGAAAAGGGCAGAATGTAGGAAAATACACCACCCTACTCTTTAGGAACTCTTAAGCAAGGCAGGAAAGTCATAAGTTACTTGTGAGCCAAAGTCCATACGCCGGCCCACTGTTGGAGAGAGCAGGGCACAAATGCACCCAAGATCACACAATGACAACAGGCTTAAAAAGTCTTGCAGGGAGTTCAGAAAGGTTTTGGTTGGGCTCAGAAAAGTTTAGCCAGGGCGTCCCAGGCTAACCCAGGTTCGAAAGCCGGGGGCTAAATCTACCCCGTACAGTCGGTTGCAAGGGAAGCCAGGCGGAACACGGTACCTTATGTGGAAAGGATCCTCCAGCGGGGGCAGTTGTTCCTGGCAGCGGGTGCAAGTTGCGGCGTCGTCCAGAGGAAGAGAAGATCTCAACGTGGAGGAAAGATGAAGGTCGTTGCACTGTCAGGGAAGAAACCAGCCACAGGCAAGGCGGAGGGTAAAAGAGTCTCACTCTTGTCAGGAGAGAAAAATAAACCCCAAAAACCCAGCAAAGCTGCTGGGGGACTCACTAGGTAAGGGAATTCAGCCTAAACAGAGAATTCTCCCTAACACTCGCCCCCCAGACTAAGGGACAGGAGGATTGAATCCACTCCTGGATGAACCTCATACCTCTAGTGGATGACATACATCCTAGAGAGTCTATCAGCATTTTGATGGTGACACCCTGACCTGTGCTCAATGGTGAAATCAAACGCTTGAAGGCAGATTGACCATCTCAATAGTTTTGGATTTTCCCCTTTCATTTGCATCAACCATCTCAAGGGTTGGTGGTCAGTCTGAATGACAAAAGTAGAACCATACAAGTATGGCCTAAACTTCTTCAGTGCCCACACAATGGCAAAGCATTCTCTTACAATTGTTGCCAACCTTGTCTCAGGATCCTTCAGTTTACGGCTGATGAAGCAAATGGGGTGCTCCCTACCCTTCTCATCCAGTTGGCTAAGGACTGCACCTATACCTACATTGGAAGCATCAGTATGTACAATGGAAGTTTGGTGGTAGTCAGGAGCTCTCAGTACTGGTGCTTGGCACAGAGCTTTCTTCAGGTTTTCAAATGCCTGATTGCACTCCTCATTCCATTTTACCTTTTTAGGGAATTTTGGAGAAGAGATTACATTCAGTGGAGAAGCTATGGTCCCATAGTTCTCTATGAAATTCCTGTAATACCCAGTAAGGCCTAGGAAGGCTATGATCTGGGTTTGAGTAGTAGGTGTTGTCCAATTCTGCACAGCTTCGATCTTGCTGAGCAGAGGCCTTATTTCTCCACCTCCTACCTCATGCCCAAGGTAGACCACTTTACTCTGTCCAATTTGGCATTTACTTGCCTTTATGGTCAGATGGGCCTGCTCAAGAGCCTGCAAAACGTGTCCTAGGTGGTTCACATGTTCCTCCCAGGAGTGGCTGAAGACTGCAATGTCATCCAAGTGTGCCATGCAGAAGTCCTCCATCCCAGCTAGAACTTGGTTTACCATCCTTTGAAATGTAGCAGGTGCATTTCTCAGTCCAAAATGCATAACCTTGAATTGGTATAAGCCAACTGGGGTAGAAGATGCAGTTTTCTCCTTGGCATGGTCTGTCAAGGCTATTTGCCAATAGCCTGACGTAAGGTCAAATGTGCTGAGGTACTTGGCTGAGCCAAATCTATCCACCAAGTCATCTGTCCTTGGCAAAGGGTGGGCATCAGTCTTGGTGACTGCATTAAGAGCTCTATAGTCCACACAGAATCTCAACTCTTTGGATCCTGCCTTTGGTACTAACACAACTGGGCTAGACCATGGACTAGTAGAGGGCTCTATTACCCCGAGATCAAGCATCTTCTTGATCTCACCTTTGATGTGGGTTCTGACATGTTCTGACATTCTGTACCCTCTGCTTTTGACTGGCAGACAGTCACCAGTGAGAATATCATGCTGGCCCCAAGGGGTCAAGCCTGGTGAAAGTGAGAACAGGGAGGCAAACTGATTTAACATAGATTTGCACTCTTCTTGTTGCTCAGGTGTCAGATCTGAAGAGAGATTAACTCCTTCAACCTTTTCGTCCAAAGGTAAGCCCCTAATGAGGTCAGGTAGAGCTTCACTCTCCTCCTCCTCTTCCGATGAAGCTAGAAGCAAGGCTCCTACTTCTGGTCTATAGACATAGGCTTTGAGCGGTTGGTGTGGAAGACACTGGGAGCTTCCCTGGGTTTGCCCAGATCCACCAGATAGTTGATCTCTCCAAGTTTTCCCACAACCTTGAAGGGTCCCATCCATTTGTCTTGCAAGGCCCTGTGCCTTGTTGGGAGCATAACGAGAACTAGCTGGTCTTGAGTGAACTCAACCATGTTAGCCTTCTGATCATGCCAATGCTTGACAAGAGCTTGTCCAGCTCTCAAGTTGTCACTTGCTTCTGCCATCATGTGTGACATTCTCCGTCGGAGACCTATCACGTAGTCAGTCACTCTGACTGGCTTGGGGGAAGGAGCACTCTCCAACCCCTCCTTGATCAGGGCCAATGGACCTCCGACCGGATGGCCATAAAGAAGCTCAAAGGGAGAATAACCT
The DNA here is from genome assembly GCF_040938575.1 of Ambystoma mexicanum. Lineage (NCBI taxonomy): Eukaryota > Metazoa > Chordata > Amphibia > Caudata > Ambystomatidae > Ambystoma > Ambystoma mexicanum. The sequence goes on along the minus strand of NC_090930.1, from coordinate 518,481,410 downwards.
ACTCCCTCCTGAGGGACTTCTCTATAAGCAAAGAGAAGGCATGGCAGTAGAAGGTCCCACTTTTTTTTAAGGGGTAACTCTAAAGCACCTATCATGCTCTTCATGGTTCTGTTAAACCTTTCTACCAACCCATTTGTCTGAGGGTGGCATGTTGTTGAGAACTTGTAAGTAACTCTGCAGGTTTTCCACATGGCTTTCATGTAGTGGGACATAAAATTCGACCCCCTGTCAGAGATTACTTCCTTAGGAAACCCAACCCTGGTAAAAATACCAAGGAGGGCCTTAGCCACAGCCGGAGCTGTCACAGTCCTCATAGGAATTGCCTCAGGGTACCTAGTAGCATGGTCTACTACAACAAGGATAAACCTGTTGCCTGAGGAGGTTGGGGGATCAATGGGACCAACATTGTCAATCCCTACCCTCTCAAATGGGACTCCCACAACTGGGAGAGGCACTAAAGCTGCCACATTCTTGGAACCAACCTTACCAGAAGTCTGGCAGGTATGGCAGCTCTTACAATACTTATCTACTTCAGCCCCCATCTTTGGCCAATAAAAGTAGAGAGAGAGCCTTTCCTTGGTCTTCTTGAAACTCAAGTGACCAGCCAAAGGTATCTCATGGGTTAGTTGTAAGAACTTTTGTCTGTTTTCTTGAGGTACTACAAGGCGCTTGTAGTCTCCAGGTTCAGACTCAGTTGATTCACTGTAGAAGAGGCCATCTTCCCAGTGTAACCTGTACTTCCCAGGCATTTGCCCATCAGCCTGAGAAGCTGCCTGTTGGCCGAGACCTTCCAGAGTTGGACATTCTCTTTGGCCCTTACGGAAAGCTGATCTGCTGGGTCCACCTTCTGCCAGTAAAGACTGCAGCTCAGGATGGTCAGCTGGATCTAAATCTCCAATAAGGTCTTGGCCTCCTACTAGCTCTTCTTCAGAGTCTAGTTCAACCACACAGGGTTCAACCACCCTCTGAGCCTCAGCTGGAGGGGGAGTTACGGGTGTAACTTTGGACAACCTAGGGGAAGCCCTTGTTGGAAGCACTGGAGTGCTTGCTGCTGGCTTTTTCCTTGGAGTCTTGGGTTGCCCCTTGACTCCTGATCTGGTAGTCACTGCAGTAAGTTGCTCCAAGGGGAGAGGAGTGATCTCTGTCATCATCTCCTGAGATGACCCTCGCAGGGTTTTCTCTCTTGCAGGTTTTGTGAGCTCCTGCAACCTTTTACTAGGAGGTCTTCGACACAACTCGAAGAGCTTTCAGGTCATTACCCAACAGAACCCTTCCTGGCACCTCGCATTGTACGCTGACAGGTATCTTTACAGTCATATCATTGCACTGGATGAGAACTGGTAACTGGGGACACATCTGCACAGGCCCTCCAGCTAACTTGGTGAGGCATGTGGGTGCCTTAGCAACATCCTCTGCCTTGAAAAATGATTCATCCACCACAGTTATGCTGGCCCCAGTGTCCCTAATGGCAGGAGTCTCCTGACCATTCACCTGGACACTGTCCTTATATTACTCTTTAGTATTATCTGGGATAGAATTATATACATCTAAATTCTGTTGTTCCCACAACCCCAGAGAGACTAAAGAACCACTGGCTGAGACTCCCATGGGTTCATCAGCCTGCAGTAGAAAGTTTCCACTTGCCATTGGGATTTCCTCTTCTTGAGCGAAGGCTAAGGAGGCAAGTTGGATCCCTGGAGGTTTACCCTTGCATCTGGGACCTCCTTTCACATGGTCAGTGGCCTTACAAACTTAACAAGAGCCAAAGGCTCTCTGGAATGGAGGCTTGTTCTGACCTCCTTCTGGTCTGGGACCAGAAGGCACTCTAGCCTGATTCGATTTCCCTTGTGGCTTACCCCTATGGTTTTGTTTGGGGCCCTCTTTGGAATTTGCAGTATTAGAATTCTCTTTGGAGTCCTTTTTAGGCTGTTTCCCCTCATCCTTTTTCTGAGTTACCCCAGAATCCTTGTGAGTGGCCCTGTTGGCAACCCACAAGTCAGCAGCCTTAGCTAGTTTTCTGGAGTCTAATTCCTTTGTATCAGCCAAGTGCTGTCTGAGCTCAGGAGAGCAAGCATCATAAATTGACTCCAACATAAACAGATTTCTCATACCTTCATAAGTGTTCACTTTGTAACCCTTAATCCCTCCCTCTAAGTTTTTCAACCCTTCACTCACCCAGGTAGCCCAAGGGGTACCATCATGCTTTTTGAGGGTTCTAAACCTCTTAAGATACTGGGAAGGGGTCTTCCCAAATCTAGCTATCAAAGCTAGTTTCACACATTCAAAATCCTTCTTATCCTCCTCCCCCAACTCCATTACAACATCACTTGCAACAGGGGGAAGCCTAGAGAACAACCAGGTGAGTAAGTCATTTCCTGTGATGTTCTGGAGCCCATGATTATATTCAAACAGAGACAACCAATCGAACACATCCAACTTAGGCTCATACATACCAATCAATTCCTTAGGCATCCGGGGTCTTTTAGGACTGGAACTTCTAGAGGAATCAGAGAGAGAAGCATTGTCTACAGATAATTTCTTCATTTCTAGCTCATGCTTGAGCTCCATTTCCCTTAGCCTGAGTTCTTGATTCAGTTCCTGGTGTCTTTGTTCAGCCTGAGTATTCAGTCTCTTGAATTCTAACTCAAGTTTCATTTTCTCTAGCTCAAGATATTGAGGACTAAGTGTGGGACCTGGCAAAGGTCCAGTAGGTACAGCTGGCAGAGCAGACAGAGGCCTAGGGGGGACAGTTACAGCAGCCTCACCCTCCTCTTCTGACTCTTCCTCAAGGTTATCAACATTTTGATCAACATCAATCTCTATACCGTTATCTACAGTTTCTGGCATGGTAGGTTCCTCTGAACCATCATCCAGACTTTGGTTAGCTAACAACCTTTCTAGCAATTCCATGTTCTTGCCTTTAGTCAGGAGATTCCTATGCTTACAGAGAACTCTTAAACAATCAGCAGTTTTTGTAGCAAGGGACTCTTGACTATAATTTTCCATAGTTGACATGTTAGAAAGATTACTTTTTCAGTGCTAAGCTTTGTGGTTAGTTGCACTAAGGTCTCTTAAAGCACTCTAAAATGTATACTCAATACAAATCCCACCGCTGTACACCAGTGTTAGGCAGAAACCTGTGCAGTTCCCTCTGGGACCACTGCAAAAGATTTAAGACTACAGTGTTTGGCAGTAAACCCACTTGGTAGCAGTCTGTACCACAAAGATTCACTTGGTAGCTGTGGCTGAGCAGTCAGACTTCCCTCAAGAAGAGTTAGGCAGTATGCAAAGTATACACAATGGGCACTCAGATACAATAGCACAAGCAAACACTGACCAGAGCTTTGGTATCAAGGTATATAATTATTTATTTAAAAACACACTGATTGAAACACTCCAGCACTATTATTGTAAATCACTCTCAACACAGTTACTATTATTATATATACATCCCTTATTCCTTATCAGACAAGCCTTAGTTAACACCACTTATTTCCAGACAGAGGTGAGCGCTTAACTATAGATGGCCCTCCAATAAGTAACGAAAAAGGGAGGGAAAAAGGCAGAATGTAGGAAAATACACCACACTACTCTTTAGGAACTCTTAAGCAAGGCAGGAAAGTCAAAAGTTACTTGTGAGCCAAAGTCCATAGGCCGGGCCCACTCTTGGAGAGAGCAGGGCACAAATGCACCCAAGATCACACAATGACAACAGGCTTAAAAAGTCTTGCAGGGAGTTCAGAAAGGTTTTAGTTGGGCTCAGAAAAGTTTAGCCAGGGTGTCCCAGGCTAACCCAGGTTCAAAAGCTGTGGGCTAAATCTACCCCGTACAGTGGGTTGCAAGGGAAGCCAGGCTGAACACGGTACCTTATGTGGAAAGGATCCTCCAGTGGGGGCAGTTGTTCCTGGCAGCGGGTGCAAGTCACGGCATCGTCCAGAGGAAGAGAAAATCTCGACGTGGAGGAAAGATGAAGGTCGTTGCACTGCCAGGGAAGAAACCAGCCGCAGAGTTTTCCGGTTAAAAGTACTACCCTTTGATTTGCGGTAGTGATAAAACGTGGTATCCCGGTTGCCGGGGTGTTTGGCACAGGCAAGGCCGCCATGAGATGCTCCAGGAAGCAAAAAAGGAAGCAGACTGGTTATCCCCACCAGTCGAAGGAAGAAGACTCTCTGGGCTGGAGATCTCCTCTGTCGTTGGGAAAAGTGGTGAGACGGTCCAGCAGGGCTCCACCGGTGGTGTCATCGTAGCAGGTTGGCTCAGCTTCTCCCTCGTCGGAGTCTTAAGTCCTGTGGCGACTTCTAAAGTTCCAGTCCCCAAAGCCCTGCTTTTATGCAGAAAACCCCCATTCACTCAGCCTAGCTGTCACTCAAACATGCAAAGTGGTGAGCCGGCCGGCTCACCACTTGGGCCAATCAGGATGGAGTGCAACTTGAGTTGCCTAGGCAACTCAGTCCAGGGTGCCTAAATCCCCCTCCACTCCTCCTAAGTACCCCAGACAGAGTGGCACCACTTTGGAGGGCTTCTGTGGAGAAGCCCGCCAAAAAGTGGAACAAAGGGCTCAACTTGGGTTGGAGTCACAGAAGCGAACATAAACGCCATTTTAGAACAGAGTTCTGGCAAAAAATACCAACCGGAGAATTAATATTAAATAAATAAACTGGCGGTATGTTCGAGGCTATAGGAATTAAATAATTAAAGTTGGTAGCCTCGAACAATGGGAAATCCCATAGAGATATATTTGCGGTCGAATATAAAAAGTAGTATGCACTGCCACCAGCCAAAACTCGATCAGGGGGGACGGAGACGTGCCCCCTCGACTAACAGACCCCGGGGCAATTGAATTGCCCCGGCCAGTACGTCCACAATATGATGGTTTGTACTGGTTCTGTTCAGAATTCGAGACTAGTAAAGTCAATGGTGACTTTACATGCCCTGGGAGACAGTAGTCAGTCCCAGGGTATGGAGTCTATATTGGGGGGTCACTATGATACCCTTCTGTTACTGCACTGAGGGTGCGGTGTAACACACATCACAAAAACACATGAAGCCCTATGGAGTAAAAGACCCCATAGCCCATTAAACACATCTAGAGTCAAAGAAACACACTCAAATAAGTGAGGGTAAAAGAGTCTCACTCTTGGCAGGAGACAAAAATAAACCCCAAAAATCCAGCAAAGCTGCTGGGGGACTCACTAGGTTAGGGAATTCAGCCTAAACAGAGAATTCTCCCTAACAGGGATACAGACTTATGTGGATTGCAGGGGCGCGGTCTAAGAGTGGAGCCTGGAGACACAGGATCTGGGGAAGCCATGTGTACAATGGCCCTTGTGTCGAAGATACCTTTGAAGTGTACATGGTGTTTGGCACCTTGGTTGTATTCCACCCTGCCAGCCCCCTTGGAAGGGCAGGGACACAGGTGAAAACTGCCATTGATAGTGGAGGAGGGGTAGATGGGCAAGAGGCTTGCAGACAAGGCCAGGAGCACTGCTGGCGGGAGACACACATACGTTGATTGCAGGGGTGCGGTCTGCAAGAGGGTAGCCTGGAGACACGGGGTCTGGGGAGGTTGTGTGTACAATGGCCTCTGCACAGAAGATACCTTTGAACTGTACATGGTGTGTGGCACCTTGGCCGTTCCCACCCTGCCAGCCCCCTTGGGAGGGCAGGGACACAGGTGCGAAATGCCATTGATAGTGGAGGGGGGGATGGATGGGCAAGAGGCGTGCCGACAAGGCCCAGAACACTAGTGAATGGAGACACACTTATGTGGATTGCAGGGGCGCGGTCTGCAAGAGGGGAGCCTGGAGACACTGTGTTTGGTACCTGGGCCTTTTATAATGGAGTGCGGTGGATTGTTGCAGAGGAGGAGAGCATAAAAGGGAACCAACCATTGTTGCATGTCACTCATAAACAAGTGCGCATGTCCCGAATTCACACAAAAATTGAAACAACTATTCGTAAAAGATCACTTGTATTTTATTTTGTTGCTGATGTTGATGGCACAAATGTACTACACATTGTATACTTCGGGTTGCAGCACAGTGTGGGAAAATCACCTGTACTGTTCGCTGTTACTGGGGAATTTGGTGTGAAATTGAAAAAAACATAAGATGACCACTATGATTTCCCCAAAGCGTGAGAGATATTTTGAATTGCTTGGCAGTGATAGATGAAAGTTACGACAATATAGTAGACAAACAAGAAATGTTAGTGGCCTCAGTGGTCAAAGTGACATCAAATCTCGAGTACACTTACTTGTTACTTGGATTGTGCGGGGAGACTGTTGCACAAAGTTCGTGCATAAGCACCATCATAATCCACAACACAGACCTTGTGAGGCAGGCTGCCCATAAGTCATGCAGCTCGGTAACGCATAGCTGCAGTGTCTCTTCTTCCGATATGTAGGCCAAGCATTCAGAGTTTTCTCTGCAGCAGAAGTTCTCCTCTTCGGTTGGCATGACCTTGCACCGATTGCAGGTACACCAGGTGGAAACGTCTTCCATGTGACTAGGCCAAAAGGGGCAGTCCAGCCCGAACTGCTAGGTCACATCCCTTCTGCACGAGACCACAAGCATCCCCAAACATGTTTCGGCCTTTTTGGGCCTCATCAGTGAGGAGTAGCTTGGGTCTCTAGGCCCAGCAGGCACGGGACCCACGTCTGGGCATACCCGTCCCACTCGGGGTGACAAAGCAAAAACAAAGAGGTGATGGCTGGAAGGTTTAGAATGAATCTTAACCACTGGCATTGCTCTGGGCAACCCTCTAGACCATCGTTCTTCGCCTGCCAAGCCATTACAGAAGGGGAAAGACCATATGCAAATCAGGCTTGGCCCCACCCCAAAAGGGGCAGTCCAGCCCGAACTGCTAGGTCACATCCCTTCTGCACGAGACCACAAGCATCCCCAAACATGTTTCGGCCTTTTTGGGCCTCATCAGTGAGGAGTAGCTTGGGTCTCTAGGGCCAGCAGGCACGGGACCCACGTCTGGGCATACCCGTCCCACTCGGGGTGACAAAGCAAAAACAAAGAGGTGATGGCTGGAAGGTTTAGAATGAATCTTAACCACTGGCATTGCTCTGGGCAACCCTCTAGACCATCGTTCTTCGCCTGCCAAGCCATTACAGAAGGGGAAAGACCATATGCAAATCAGGCTTGGCCCCACCCCAAAAGGGGCAGTCCAGCCCGAACTGCTAGGTCACATCCCTTCTGCACGAGACCACAAGCATCCCCAAACATGTTTCGGCCTTTTTGGGCCTCATCAGTGAGGAGTAGCTTGGGTCTCTAGGCCCAGCAGGCACGGGCCCCACGTCTGGGCATACCCTCCCACTCGGGGTGACAAAGCAAAAACAAAGAGGCTCAGTATCCAGCTGGCTCAGGATCAAGTGATTCGTCTTCCCAACTGTCGTCCGTTGCCCCATCGTTTCCGCATCTTTCTCTATCAACTAATTTTGCTTCGGAATACCGTGGCTCATACTGGTAGGACTGTATTGTTGCCATAATACAACAAAATTAAATTCAATAGTAATGCTAGTACAAGTATCTGTTTGCACGGGCTCCGAGCAACGAAGATAGATGAACAGAGAAGAAACGAGTCACAGGCTATACAAAAAAAACAGTGAAACGATTGAAAAAGCAACTCTGATGGTGTCTGCTGAGAAGCGGTCTGTTTATACTTATTGAGGAAAGAGGCGTCCTGCCGTTTCCATGGAGACACATCATTAGCTGGGGCACAGAGAACGTTGACACGAGATATGCATTTGTGTTGTGAAATGGGCCATCCGTGTCTAGTGATGTCAGCTTCAGGGGTGGGTGATATGATTTAGTGCCGCAAGGGCAGTCGAACTCAGGGTGATGCGGCAACGGATAAGATTAACACAAGATGGGCGTGCCCCCCCTCGTTGATTTTGCATTTGTAAAAGTGAGGAAAACTAAAGTAAGGTGCATAGGAAATGTTTTTACGATCGATCACAGTTTGCATAAAACCACATGCCCGAACACTCAGGACAATAACATTGTTTAGCGCACTATTCCTTGAAGCTTCTGAGAGATATCTTGTAGCAGCATGTACGCATATATCAATGTCTATTTATGTATCTATGCACCCTACTGTCAGGCAACACCCCCTTGCAGGAATGATAACACTGCTTCCTAAGCTCCTCTGTAGGAAATCAATACTGATGAAGCAGTCTCCTGTTGCCTGAATAGAAACTACAGCGAGCTACTATTCAAAGCTGCCATGAGTTTGAGACTACAATGGTGAATTATGACAAATAAAGGCATGTGGCACCACTGCCCAAGAATACTATTTGAACCAACACATGGATGTAACATTCTCGCAGACACACAGAATACTGTGAGATAATTCCTGGCTCAAAAATAACACGTAAGCACATCCCTCAATCAGGGACGTCATTTCACCAAAATGCCAGCGGTAGCAGAAGTGACATCACACGACCCTTGACCCCTGATGACATCGCAGGAAGTGATGTCATTTGACCCCAGCCTGAAGTGATATCGTGGGAAGCGATGGAACACAACCTTTCACCCATTGGCAAAACAGGAAGTGGCATCACATAGCATTGTACACTACGAGAAATATGGTTACGATATCACTATGATGTGATGTACATTTCATACCAGAATTGATCGCCATATGTATCGTTAAGATCAGTGTGTATAAGCCCATATTACCAAATTACTGTGAATGCAAGCAGACGTCCATGACCAAATGATAATGATGTGTTATCATATAGCACTTACACTTAAGCGCTTTATATAGAAATATTATACACCGAATATCCCCCAACCTGTGTTGGTACTCATTTATCGACCTCAAAGGATGAAAGGCTGAGATGAGGCGTTTAAGAACAGACTAAATCAGTGACTCACCCCCTGAAGTGTGCCTGAAATAAACTTTTAATTAGTCTAGCAATTATTGTATAGAATTCCAGAAATACACATTATTTGGCATTCCTATTCTTTCTTATTTAGGGTCAGTGCTGAGAGTGTTAGACTTGTGGCACTCCTGTTCTTATTTTTCTTCTTTTTTTAAGGGGCCTGAACAAGAAATCCAGCCACTCCACAAGCAAACAGCCACATGGTGCTGACCACAGCCCAGGAGCTTGCATTACAAAAAAAAAGAAAAAAAAAAAACTTTTTCACAAGGGAGACCTCAGAGGTCGCAAGGGAGACCCCAATGACGTCCGTGCCCTCAATGCAGGACATGGCCTTTTTTTTACACTGTCATATGAGGGGGAAAAATAACGGGGCCACCTGTTTGCAACCAACATAATCACTGTGAGTGTATGCATAAATGGAAGGAAAAAAACATGTAAAGCATACACAGCTTCAATTCCAGCAACAACAAATATGCCTGTGTTAAACTCACCAGACGCCTGGCTATTCATGTGTCTGAGGGGTAAGGACAGAGATCCATGAAACAAAGCCATTCCATTCCATGGGTTTGACGCCATTTAGAGCCATGTACATGAAATCGATGTGACATAGAACTATCGTCCTGCGTACACAAGGCACTGCTACCCCGGCAGAAAATTAAATGCCTCAGATGCCTCTATTGAATTAGGCCAATGTCACAGGTTATGTAAGGAGGCCACAGTTAAAGGCTACAATACACCATTGTTTAAGACACATCAGCACTTCCGCATCACATACTTGTTTCATGTCTAATGGACATGCCTGGGACAGTATTTCTTTCATTTCCATGACGTTATGCATTCTGGACTAGTGGTCACAGAAATCTCCATTGCGCATCTGATGAAAATGAAAAATACAAACTACTGATGACGTATACCTACAAGGGCAAAGCGAAAGTCGATAGCTAGGCATTCTCCAGGAAAGCAAAACTCTCAGGATCGCCATGGCTATTGCTGCCCAACCATACTAACATAATTGTGTGTTACAGCACTACAGACCAGCAATGGGTAAGCCCATACAATCAAACAGGGAATCCATGCCACATGGCCATAGTGACTCTGTTTGAGGCAGGACAAGGGCAGGAAGCTCTGCGCTACTTACTCAAAATTATGTCTGCAGAAATTCAAAATGTGCTTCCAGAGGTTACAAATGGAAACTAGGTTCTGTGCTTTGGTTGTCCCCGTTATTGCCATGTCACATTACCTACCTCGAGTCACCCAATGCCCATTCCCGTACATCAAAGTAAGAGAAGACTTCACAGCAACGTTACCTGGCCGCCTCAGACTTTTCTTCGCCAGCCCCCAGCATGCTGATGTCACACAGAGCTGCTAGGGGAAGACAGGAGATGGAAAACGCGAGGGGATTGGGCCACAACACAATGTTCCGTAGCCAATCTGAAGGCATATGCACGGTAGGAAAAGCATATCAATGTACACAAAATTACCAAGAAGGTCCCCAAACTGTACTCAAAAGTCAGTCCTAACAACCTCACATGCCCAAAACTGGGCCAATGAACATGACACCCTAGACATTGACCACAATGTCTACCATCTATATGCATTATGTGGAAAACCACAACACGCATGATGCATATACATAGCAGGCAATTGAGAACGATCATGCGATGTGTAGAACTGAACATCAGGACAAGTAGGGATGTCAGGACCCTGGTCTATGATGTTCAGTATTTACTAGTGATAGCAATGCCAAGGTGTATTGTAAGGTCAGGTGTACATGTGCAACCCACATGAGCCATCGCCACACACCTGTAAAAGTACTTGTACCCCATTATGGATCTTTTCTGGCGGGTTTCACCTAACTCATTCTCACCAAATGAAGACAATTTGGAGTATGTTATATTGAAGCCCTATAAGTGATATCTAAAGGGATGCAAGTAGAGGCAAGTCAGTTGCGGCTCACTGACTAGACTCATTCTGGTATGTTTTGGGCACCGTCGTAGAACTAGGCGAAAACACCTTATCACACTTTGGTCATCACAGCCAGTGGGCACGATCAATTTACCTCATGCGCCTCTCTAAATATCATGGCTCCGATTTTGCATGCTCCATTTTCATTCTGTTCAACCCTTCAACCCAATGTGTTATCAAGCACAGACATGCAGACACAACAGCAGGGCTTTAAGGACTATACCGCACTGGCAACACGTTTTTGGTCCTTTCCCAATGGATTACCCCTATGTTCCTCTTCCCTGTCAAAGTGGTCAAATATTGCGGTCTTAAGCTTACTTCACCCTCCTTGAGACGGCTGTCATGCAACTGACCATCCAGAATAGACACAACATAAACGCAACCTCGTATGGTGTAACACCTGTCACATTATACAGGGTGCCCACCTAGCCACCTGGTCAGCAAATTAATTTCCTTTTCAACACTTGAATATTGCATAATGCACCACTTCACAAGCAGAGGTGCCCGGCAAGGCCCGAAATCATGAACGCACCTTGGGTACACCTGTTGTCAAGTACTCACAAACATAAAAGGATGCAGACCAACCATGCCTACTCCAAGCAGATCTCGATCCCACCACAACCCACTCAGCTGCCCCGAGAGCATCAGTGAAGTTGCTGGATGCCTTGCTTTTTTTTTTTAGCTACCAACGTATTTCAGAGAACCACTGTCAGAACCGCTGTCATATCAAAAGCCACTTTCTCACTAGGGGTTTGATGCAGCACCACACAGAGTCAACAGAATTCCATGCCACAATCTGTGAATTAAAAGTGGCAGGTAACATGTGAGCACTATGCAATGCGTTGATTCCCCCCTGGGTGTTGAGTGCTGTGGACAGCACACAAACATAGCCCTACAGCCACCACAGAATCGTATCTCAACCCTTATAATCAATGAGCCTATGAAATTTGATACCAGGGGACGTGTCACTGATGTGTATGCCATCTTTCTGGGATTGACACATGACACCCATATCTTGCACCATTCAGTGGTGTATACCTGATTGCAGGCTGGCCACTGTGGTTGACACGTGGTTACCAGGTGAGTGTGGAAACACGTCATGCCAAAGCTATACCAAAGTTATACCAAACGAGACTTTGAGGAACAAAGACACTCGAATGTTCTGGAATTTAATTAATGACATGCAGGGTTCCCAAGCTCAACAAAGAATTACATCTGTATCGAGCAACAACGGGTTTCACATTTTGGCAAACATTTCTCATTTGTAAGTGTGGATGAAAGCACCCCCAGTACAATAACTAACAATGCTAATGGAAACTGGTCGTTGTTATTCGATCGAGAATCCAAAATCGATTTTTCTGCAAGATTAGTTCATCTAGAGCACCTGGTCCAAATAACCTCTCTAACATGCTTTTTAAAGCAGACCCTAACAACTGGGCTACCATCCTGACCATTTTGTTTAAGAACATAGCAGAAACCAACATTTTCCCAGAAACATAGTCAACCGCTCACATTGTATCGATCTACGAAAATGGATGCCACTCGGACCCAACTAACCCCTGCCCAATAGCAATCTTAGATGCAGATAGCACAGTTTTCTCTGTAGCCCTGCTGCAACATCTGGAATCATGGCAAACATCTACTAACCAGATCTCAAATTGGCAAACTGGTTTCCGTAGAAACCATAACATCATGTTGAATGGCCTGATGCTGAAGGCGACTCTGAGTCAAATCTGGCACCATAGATACCACTCAGTTTAATTGGCAACAATTGATCTGTCTGCCCCCTTCAATGCTGTACATCGGGATCTGTTATGGGCAAAGTTGGATAGATGGGGGATTCCTGCTGCTTTACTACGACTCTTAATTTGTTTAAACACAAACTCCAACATCAGGGTTCCGCTGAACTGAGAGGGAATATTGTCTATAAGTGTTCGAACCTCGAGAGGTTTCAGGCAGGGTTGTGTTCTTGCAGCCTGCCTGTTCAACCTCTACCTATGAGATATAGGTGGATGCATAGGCAAGGCTGCACTGGCAACTCCTAAAGTCCACACTCTGCAAACTACTTGGCTTGCCTATGTGGACGATTTTCTTATATTTGATACAACACCAATCAGTATTTATTTGGGATTTCCGATTTATGTTAAAGAAAAAAATGTTCTTATTAAGGAGTGGCTAACCCCTCAGGCGGCTCGTATGTGTAATCAATTCCTATTGATCTACTCCAAGTATGCTAAAATCTCTCTCCTGCCATGTATCAAATGTTATGAGCAGATAATGGTGCCAAAACTCCTATAGAGCATTGAGAGCCTTCCATGTTGGGTTTTAGAGTTTCTCCCCATTATTGAGTGAAAATTAAAGAGGAGAATTGTGCATGTTCCAAATTGTGTTCCGCAGGTCTCAGTGATATATGAACTAGGTCTTTTCTCCCTAAAGAGTCGTGCACAATGGAGATATTTGTCACTTTATTATAAGATATTGAGTTCAAACATAGTCTCTTTCCTGTACACTGATCTGAAAAAGATCATTGCGGAAAGAGGGAACAAATTCTTATGTGGATTCTCAGATGTTTGTTTGGGAATTTTGGTTGACTTGGGGTTGTCTCCCAATGACCTAATTGAAAATCAAGTTAATGTAAAGGACAACTTGTTTAGGCAGGATTGGGCATTAACACTCGATTCTCTTCACTCATATGAATCCTTGCACCATCTAAGATTCGATTTTAAAGCCGCCGGGGTAACTGCGCCCTATCTAACTATCTATCCCCATCCCTCAGTACGACGACTATTTATTAGATTTAGAGATTTAGATGCAATCTCATTCCAACTAGGGAGATACAGACCTGTTACAATTTGGTATCGACATCAATTACCTCATGTTGTTTCTGCAATATAACCAACTGAATGATACAGTCACACTGCACGTATGTCCTAGGGGTTAATTTTAATATTTCAGCAAAAGATTCATATTGTTGCGACAAGCCGACATGTGTTTCAAGCTCAGAGCATTCACATTGTTCTGCTGAAAGGCTGCTACTAAGCATTACTCAGGGCCACACTTGTGAAGATATATATGATAAAAGTGGGATGAGAGCATGTGCCTAGAAATCAATTAGTTGAGACCCTGCACACAAAGGACAGTAAGCACAGAACTCGAAGAAGAGCAGAGCTTGAAACACGTGTCGACTTGTCTATACAATATGAATCTTGTGCTGAAATATTATAATGAACCCCTAGGACATTTGATTCATTTGTTTATATACTTGATTGCTGGAGACCTGAGCAGAGGCTCCTCTACCGGATACATTGACCTGCTGCTGTTCTTTATAATTTAAGTGTTGATTTCGAATGGCATTGTTTAAGCGCTGGGTTTCCAGTTCTTTTCTGCTCTTGGGATACTCTTGTTTCTGTAATAGTCTAACTCTGGTTGAGACGCTTGAACATTTGCTAACATTTGCCCTGCACTCAGGGCAAATGTGAGGTATACCTTATGAGATTTGCATCACTGTTGGCCCTGGACAGCCATGACACATTTTGGCATTTCTGTTTGGCAGGCCGCACAGCATCTCTGGTTCTAGCGGTCACCGGCTACTTAAAAGCACTGAACTTGGAGTAAATATTGGAGGTTGACTAATTATTTTTACCCTTATCAAAGGAGATTTAATGGGATTTTATTCTAGTGATCCATGATATTAATTGTAGTTCATTAAACTGTTTTTCTTTTTCATATCTATATGGTACATGTATTCACTGTTTTATCATGTTTTGTCCCTTTACATTTTTGTTTTGTCCTTAAAAACTTAATGATTTTGTAATTGTTTACTTTGTTAAAGGTTAGAAAAGGCTATACCAATATGCATGCATACACACAGCTACCCAAAGAAACCACCAATGGGAAAGAGATGTAGCAGCACTGACATGCACCAAGATAAGGTACACTTGGCAAATGTGTAGTATTTGTACACTTATATATTACATTGTGTCTACCCCTGTGCACTTACCCGCCTTTTCCACGTAGGTGACGCAGGCTAAGCTACAACCAACATCCCTGTCTCCTGATCCCAATTTAGAGCCCTACCAACAGGCCACAGCAGAGGTACAACTTTTCACTCAGGGCCACCAGAAGCATCATTTAGTGGCGTTTTGGCATCTTCAAGTCTCTGCTTCAGATGTCTCAACCAGAAAGGTTTATACTCTTTTACAGAACAGCCACCATGTGCATCATCATCAAGGCCTGCTGTGTCTTGCACAACATTGTGGTGCGCAGGAGACTGCACATCTGCACAGGCCCTGACCTGGGGCCACTGCCACCAGTACCACAACTACCACATGTAGTTGGGCACAATGTCATAGGAGTAGGGATCAGCTGGTGAACAACTATTTCCCCTGAGAATGGCAGGTTCATGGGTGCTGCAGTGACATCTTGTAATTTACTGACAATGGTGATGGGGTGACTAGTGGGAACACACAGTCACCCACATATCCCATTATGAAACAACAGAGGAAGCTCCAAGCACTCAAGATACATTGATGTCATTCTTATGATATGGAAAGGCAATTGTTATGATCTAATGGCCTTTGTTGCAAATCTGAATATTAATGACTATGGTATCACTTTCACATGTAACAGTCAGAAGAGTCAAATAGAATTTCTTTATCTAATAATTTATGTAGACAGCTCAAATCTCAAAATACGTACATTCAGGAAACACACAGACGTTAATTTTACACTCTATGCTATGAGCTGCCACCAGAAATCAGTCATTGAAAATATACCTACTAGTGAATTAATAAGAGCTCGTCGTAACTGTGCAGACCAAGATGTGTTTCAGAAGTGTGCCAACTCCTCAAAAGCGGATTTCAGGAAAGAGGCGACCCAGAAAAATGTATAGAGAAATCTCAAGACATAGCTATTCAAACAGAATGAGAGAACACACTGACAGCCAAACAACCACCAATTAAAAAAGGTAGCACACACAACTCGATTTATAACATAATTCTCCAAGTACAGTCATGTGATCAGCATCATTTTGAGAATTCAATGTCACTTATTGCTATTAGTTAAGGCGCTTTAAAGACAGCTTGATGCAACTCCTAGGATTATTTTCACAAGGACACCTACATTAAGGAATAGACTGAGTCCTTCATTTTTGCCCAGTGCTGATACCAGAATGACAATCACCTGGTCAGAGCTTCTAGAAGGGGGTTCTTGAAGTGCGGCACCTGCATGATGTGCAAGTACACACAAGCCAATACTCACGAATTCATTGACTCACAAGGAATAAGAATCAGGATCACAGACAATATCAACTGCCGATCCAAATTTTTAGTTTACGCTATCCTATGCATTTATCAGAAAATATACATTGGCAGCACAATGCGGCAGTTTAGGACCCATATCAGAGAACAGTTGTCGACAATTCAAAGTCAAGACCCAAAATGTCCCCTTGCCACCCACTGGCAGACAGATTTAAAACTCATCGGACTTAAGAAAGTCTCCCTTGGAAAGAGGGGCAGAGACAAGGAGCGCAAACTCAGACAGACCGAGTATAAAATGATATGCCAAATGCGAACAATACAAGTTGCATTGAACACTGACCATGAAATGGGTTTCTTTTTGTGAAGACACTGGTCATCCCTGGAGTTTTTATAGCAGATAATTGTTTAAGGAGAAGTATATGTCTCTTCTCTCTTTCCATGTATTTTTATGATTACCTTTACAGAACCTGTACAGATGCCCAGCTATGAGCATGATCAGTACTGAATCTACTCAAGCTTAATAGGTCGAACATACCCTGACATGAACCACACTGGAATGGAAGTATACCTTTCCTGGAGTGATTTAGCAATATGCACTTCATCTTGTCACTACTAGAATATCCACACATTGTTGTCATCAAATCAGACCTATGCCACTTTAGATTCAGGAATAATACCGCCCAAAATATCAGGACCAGAGCGCCTTACACACGCTACATTACTGACACATCATGGAGTTTGCCCGCTTCTCATGAGGGAAAAACTGGATGACAGGGTAAGTAGCGTGTATGCTCACATGCCACACAGTGACGAGAAGCACAGGAGTCGTTGTGAGGAGTACCCCTCTTTATTTCACTCCTTTGCAAACTGACTGCTGCACAGACTCTCCAGTGCACATGCGCAAACTGCCCCACATCTCATTGGTTGATGGAGCTTCCTGCCTCTGTTAACCGTGTCCTCTCCGGGACACTACATCTCCCCCTTCGGGCCAAAAACAAAGTCACTCACAGTCCTGTCCCTTAACATCGCCACAATTAGGCAGGCTGTCTCCTGATGCATCGAGTCTGCCGGGTAACTTGCTCCATTTGCTCTCCTTCTGTCTCTTGTTTCGAGGGCTCACCAGTTGTTGCGGCAGCATCGTTTTCCTCCCTTTCTTCCTGGTCTTCTTCTCTGTACAGCTTGAAGTGAGAGACATTTCGCGTGACCACTCTTCCAGGAGAGCGAGCAGTCACCATTGTCCCATTCACATGGGAGATTGTCAAATGTTCTGGGTCAAACTTTGATTCTACTGTCTTGTCTCCTGCATGCAAGTACCTTGTCTCCCACTTGTATGTCAGAGCTCTTGGCTTGGCACCTGTTGTGGGTGTAATCCTTCATGCCCTACTTCCTGAGAGCATCGGCATCTCTAGTCAGTTCTGTGTCCTCACTCAAACTATTCACTAGGTGAGGGAGTCTGGTTCTTGTCCCTCTGCCGAAATAGTAATTCTGAGGGACATTTTCCTGTCGTGCTGTGCGGCCAGTTCCTATAGTCCCTCAGTATATTGCACACCACCTGGTTTAGAGACATTGGCCGCAGTGTGGTTTGTTGGAGAACCCTCTTGAGGCTGCTCATGAATTTCTCCACCATGCCATCGGCCTGGAGCCATAGTGGAGTAACTTTTCTGTGGCGGATGTCCATGTAATGCATGAACCTTGTGAATTCCCGGCTGCTGAAGGGTGGACCGTTTCCGACTTTAGTACCTCTGGGATTCCCCATGCTGAGAAGATGCCTTCCAGCACTGGTATCACAGAGTTGGCTGTGGTGGATGAGAGCATGAGAAACGAGAATGTTCGTCCATGATGACAAGCCAGTATTTGTTGTCACCAAAAGTGCCAAAGAAGTCGCTTGTGAGGTGAGTCTACAGCATTTCAGACATCTGTAAGGGTTCTGGATTGTTGGGTCTGGAGGTGCTCTGGCACAGGTGGCATGTGCTGACTGTGCGCTCTACCATCTGGTCTATTCCTGGGAATCACATGGTGTCCCTTACTTGTCTCTTTTTGGACATCATCCCTCAATGGCCTGCGTGAGCTAGATTCACAACTTGTTGTCGGAGGTCAGTGGGGATTACTATTTGCTGTCCTCGCATGCCGATGGGTGAGAAAGTTGACATACTCCTCTGCAATGGATTTATTGGAGGACGGTCTGGCAAGGAGTGCTTTGTGACATGAGATCTGCAGGGATATGTTATGTTATGTTATGTTATGTTATGTTATGTTATGATATGCTATGTTATGTTATGGCATTTAAGCTTGTACAGCGCATGCTCACCAAAGGTATCTTGGCACTCAAGGAGAGAGTCAGAGGACCACCAAATATTCGCAAGTTTGTTAGAATACAAAAGTCTTGAAGGTCCTTCTAAAGGCCAAATGATTTGACAAGGCCTTAACTGATAGGGGAAGATTGCTTGCAGTGGCTACTGAGAAAGCCCGGCCCCCAATGCGTTAACAGCAATAGGGCGGCAACACCAGCAGACCAGTCGATGCCGAGTAGTGGGTCGGGTAGTAGCGAACAAACATGGACTGAAGGTATTCTGGTCCTAATCCATGCAGCGCCTGATGAACAATACAGAGTGTCTTAAACTCAATTCTCACTTCCGATCAGCCAGGAAATACAAAAACCAGGCTAGAACCTGACCTGCAATCCCAATCTGGGACAAGGGTGTCAGCAGTGTGGGGTGGTGTGGGATGTTTTTACCCATGCATCCGATCCCTACCACAAAAACTGTGCATTACTGGCATTGAAAACATCATGATGGCCAGAGCTTCCCAGAAAATGCACAGGGAAATGCATGAAGAATAGGCTGCCACCCATTTTTGCCGATGTTATGGGCACAGAAGGGCACTGCCTAAAACCACCATTGGGCTACACACAGTATCCTGAAACCATTGCAAAAGGGGCAATGCTGATTGCCAAAAGCAACCCACAACTATTGGGAATTCATTCCTTCAACGGGCACAAAATTATTTTACTGCAGAACCACACCAGTGCCATGTGCTGAACCTGGATAATATACTTCCATGTAAAATCTCTTGTTTGGAATGCATTTATTCAAGACTGATCCAAAAAATGGACGCAGTACCGATAAATACCTCAAGGCGGCGCTAGCAGTCTAAACTCTGACAGGAGAACGGCTACTTCAGAAGCCAATCTGCCTTCTGTGACAACTGAGACATCAAACGACTGCATTTAATTAAAAACTTAACCACTTGCTGTTCCCAGAAGACAATCTGATTTGATTAACAAGCCAAAAGGCTGGGAAACCTCTCACCTCCAGAGATTCACACCAGGAGTTAGAATCTCACATGACCTCTTGATTGATGGAAGGCAGACTGGCTGGCAGCCTCCTGGAGACCACACAATAGGCTCTTGCACTTGAATAGAATATGTTGATTTTGACTGTTTCCTGTCAACAAAGACCTGCCGGCCAGGAGACACATGTGATCACTGACCCACCCAAGTCTTCGAGGCGGACTCCAACACTCTGAGAACTGAATTGAAAGCAAAATATATATTTTACAGAAACACTGATAACTCTTGGTAACCGGATGACAGAAATGTGAAATGTGGGGAACCTTAAAATGGAAACTTTGCCTACAATTCAAGCCCAAACTCCAATTTGTGTGATGTTCTGGGGCAAAACCCCGCTATTTATTGACACCACAGACACTGTATTTAAGCTAGACAAATGGAAAGATACTGATATATGTGTAGTAGGAAGGTGTACATTTGTATACATTTTAATGAAAAACCAATATTGCAAAACCAGTTAAAAAGCGCAAAATGTTGCCATTTCTGAATGCAAGCCCCCAGGAAGAGCAGAGTTTGAACAGAGTATACCTCATGTGATATGTGATGGGTGCATGTACTTTTAAACAACTGTGCATCTGTGCAATATGTATTTGGGTCAAATATAGATTTGTGTGGAAACTGACCAGGGGAGGATCCTCTGACCCATAAAACCTACAGCATCACTCTGACTCACATTTTCTTCCCCCAATCATGGGAGAGGGGAGAATTGGGCCAATGACAAGTAGAGAGGGGCAGGCTTAGCTAGGCCCAGGCACACACCCATTTTCAAAACACATAAAAAGAGACTGCTGGGACTGGTAGAGACATTCAAAATCCAGTTGCTGCGGAGCGTTTTGCTGGACCACACAACATCCAGAAGATACCAGTTCCAGACTGACTCCAGCTACATACTCCAGAACCTAGAACTTATACTTTAGAACCTAAATCAGAGGCCTAAAACCACAAGCTGAGTTCTCTGCAGCAGGCCTCAAATCACTGCAAGCTACTCACAGCCGGGTGAGCTGCTTGGATCCCTTGCCAAGAACTTTTGCTAGGACCAGTGCAGAGATCCAGGAGCCGTGCAGAGACCACTGTATCCGGACAGACCAGACCAGTGCCAGACCAGCAGAGCAGAGACCAGATGCTGTGCGCAGAGACCGTCCGTGGCGAGACCGGAACCGAAGTCCAAAACCTGACAGATCCGTGGCGCGACCCAGACCTTCCAAATATATTGTGAGTACAGCTAGGACGGGGCAAAACCGAATCTCTTAGTTTAAAGTAATATAATTCAATCTATTTAACCTAAGTAGAACTGCCTCCTAACTGTCACCTATCATTTGTAAAGCTGCACCACTGTCATTTGTCAATTCTGCAGCTGCAAAGCTGTCACCTGTCATTTTGAGTTTACTTTAAATCCGAAAAATGACCTTTACAAAATCGTTCATATCTCTGGAACCGTTTGGGCTACCGTTTGGTTTAACTTTCCTCTGAAAGCTTAGAATCTACGCTTTCCAACAAGCCTAGAACTGACTTCCTACTCCTTATACTTTTTGCGCAATCACGATTCACGCACTTGCGAATTTTACCGCTATTTGCGATTTGGTTAAAAATCCAGCCACGTGTAACCATCAGCAGTCATTTCTTTCCTTGCTAAAAATTCGTTTGCCTCTTAATCACCATCTCTGAATCATTGCTAAAGTGAGCCTGCACTCATCCCGAGTATCTCTCACTCACCCTGAACCTCCTTCAGGGAATTAAAAGCATTTTCAGCATATTTCTCACTTCATTGCCACCACATTCAAAGCACTTGGGCCTGTGTTTTAAAACTCATACCTGTTTTCTCTAAGCTTGCTGGTGAGGGAATTGAATTTAGTATTGTCTTTGATTGCATTCCTGAGAACTGTGTGCTCCTCTTTCCATCTCCTTCCATTTCTTATATTGCATCGGGGAGGGGGGTTAATTGCCACAGAAAAGTGATTATTTTATCTTTTGCTAAAATCATATCAAGTATTTCTGTACTGCATTTTATTTCTCATTGCTTTTCCCTTGAAATCATAAAAGTAGTTTTGCTACTTTATCCATCCTATACTAACTCCTCATTGATTGTAAAGAAGTGTGCTCGTGCCAGATTACCCATTGTTGATCAACATCATATGTCTAAGTGTACTATCAGATATTAATTTATTATAAAGTGTGATATATATATATATTGTTTAGATTCTCAAATAAACCTTTTAAACTTGCAAAACAGAAATACTTCTTGGCTCAGTGGGGTCAGGGGGATTCTAAGAGAGGGGTGTTATATAGGGGTAGTCATCCAGAACTCATGAACTGGACATAAAGATATATTAATAAGGGTTTCCATTCAGTATCCCAGACTAGGCATTGACTTAGCTGTAGTGTTGAATTGAATCCTCTTACAAAGTGGGGGCTCGTCTGGGATATTCTGGGTTAGATTTATCACTTGTGCAGATTAATACAGTGTGCTAACTGACAGGAGACATACATCCGGTCGGATCACCACGCTGTGTTACGCTGTAAAGCACTCCTCAAAGGAACGCTCTAAGGAAATGGTCTGTTTTGCAAAAATAAAATACAAACTTCTGTATGTCAGGAAGGAACTCAAATTCCAGAATGACGACACTGGTAGACATCAAAATAGCCAGAGAGCACTTCTTACATAAGCTATTTGTGAGAGGTGAGTGGACTTATCAGGACCAAATGGTCTGGTTGCAGGCAATCGCGCAACAGGTCACTGAAACAGGGTCAGATATATGGGGAGATCAGGGTCCCCTACATGTGGCCCTGAGTGAACTATATATGGCCCCTAAAGCCAAAGATGAACATAATAAGATTGCCAGGATAGCGGCATATTTGTATCTATATATGGGAGCCATACAGGACAAATGTGCTGAAGGCCAAGATCTGGCAAATAGGCAACAGATGGTGTTAGAGAAGGCCCAATCTGATCTGGACTCTTCTGAGCAGAGGCTGCTCAGGAGCCAGGAGTCAGAAAAGGACAGCAGACAGTACATCACTAAAATAAAGGAGGATATGAATGTGCTGCAACAGGAAAAGGCAGACCAGGATACCAGATTTCTGGCCTTGCAGAAGGAGTACCAAGAAGGTTTGGACTCCCTACTGCAGAGCCAGAAAAAGCTGGAGCAACAGTTAGACTGCAATAGGGCATGTGCTGAGCAGGTAGTCACCCTGCAAAGCCACCTAGATAGGGAGAAGGCAGAGAGCAATAAACTGATTTTGAAAGACCTGGATACCCAGGCAGAGTTTGACCAGGAGCGCCAGAAAGCTGGTGCCTTCCAAAGGCAAAGGGACGACCTGGCGGCACAGATGCAGGCTCTTAGTCAGGAAAGGGATACCTTAGGCCAGGAAGTCTGCACTGAAAAGGAAAATGGAAGAAAATCACCTGGCCCTCCAGGGACTGGGTGACCTCCAAAAAGAACACCAGAACTTGTTAGAGCACACCAGGAAGGTGGAGGATGCTCTGGCAAGAAAGGAACAGGCCAATAGGGACACAGCTCAGGAGGTAACCCTCCTGCAGCAGAGACTGGCCCAGTACTCCAGGACCAATCATGACGCACGGAGAGAAAATGAGGCTCTCTGTCAGCACAATGATAGGCTCCAGCAACAGGTAGCCATGCAGGAGAGACTGATAGAGTCTAGTAAGGCCTTAACTGAGGAACTGAAAGCGCAGGCTCTTGCATTGCAACAGGAAGCAGGGGCGGATAGAGATGAGGTTTGCTGGGAAAGAGAAACTCCTGAGCATAACCTCAGGAGCCCTAGTACCAGAGGCCTTCATCTCTCCCACTCCCTGGACTCTGCCACCCCCATGTCCCCTCGCGCACATGAGCCCAGAGCCATGGGGATTGCAGATTACTATCCAGCTAGAAGTATGGGGCTCATAGGCCAGTACCTCCCAGGAATGGATGGGCGGGCATCCGGGTATGGGCACCCAAGCACAGTGCAAAATAGTGGGGAACCCCAGGAGAGTAGGCCCATTAAGGGCATCCTGAAAACTTCTGCCCAGTTAGGTCAGTGGGGGGGTACCCATCAAATCCTGGCAGCAAGGAGGAATCTGAAGACTCCTCTGAATGGCGCAGGACACAGGAGACCAGGTCCCCACATTCTGCCAGCCATTCCCAGGCTCGCAGAATCCGGGAAAACCTGGAAGATCAGACAGGAACCTCTGGGAGCAGTGCCTCAGAGTCAGAGGATGAATGCACCAGGGTTACCCGAACCAAAAAGGCCAATAAGGCAAAAAGGGCCTTGCTTAAGGACCCATTGAAGCAAATAAAGGCAATAAGGACTGTCATCACGCCTTATCATAAGAACGCCAAGTATTCCGTTTGGGAACACTTGGAGCTCTATGAGCAAATGATGGAGACTTTCCATTTGAAGGACAGCAGTAGCTGCATCCAGTACGTCAAATGGACATTCTGCTCAGAATACTCCAGTTTCTTTGCGGGGCTGGAGGACCAAAATCATTTAAGATGGTCCACCTATAAGGCGGCCATCTTGAAACATTTTTCTGTTCACAGAAATCCTCAAGAGGCTCGCAAGGCAGCCTACAATTTGCAATGTGGGGAGGATCAGCCCCACAAGAGTTTGTGCAAGAATTAAAACGTGCTTTTGCGCAGACCACCAGAAGGGTGCGCACGGATAGCAGAGCATTTATTAATACGTTTTTCCATGCCTTACCCAAATACCCAGCTTGTGAGAGATTTTCATGAGAAAAGATCTTTATTTTTTTTATTTTTTTTTTTATTTTATTGGTTTTTTCAAACCTTTAAAAGTTACGACACATGTACAAACAAAACAACAATACTTAGACAATACAAGTAAACAATCATCCGTATTAGCCTTTTGTGCGAGTTCCATTCACAAGGTTATTGTACTGGTTATACCGTGTCAGGTTTTACTAATTTGGTTCCCCTAATGGTGCCATCATCAGATGTTTTTCAATTTGCTCCAAGAAACGTGTTAGTGGAAGTATCAGTTTCAAGTCGGTTCCTTGGTACATCTGATTCCACCAGTCATCGGCACAAAACGATGGATGGTTTACGCTCCATGGGCCCAGGTTGATTGATCTTTCAGATTTCAGCTTAGGGCAAAATAGCACTAGGGCCCTCATTACGACCCTGGCGGAATTCGGAAAACGATGGCGGAAATGCAATACCGCCATCGAATAGCGCTCGGTGCGACTATGACCCGTCACCGCAAAGTACGATGCCATTAGCGACACCGTAGTGAACGCCAACGCTAACTGCACCAAGCACGCGCGCGCGCGCCATGCCAAACCGTAAACACCACCATGGCGCAACGGTACGCCAATTCCGACCCCAGCGGACATGTACCTAACGCCATCAAGCATGGCGGAATGCACCATTCCGCCATGGTGAGAAGTACGGCATCGCGAATCAACCGTAAACGGCCCCACTGACTGCCCGTACACCGCTCCCTGCCCACAAAGTACAACTCCCCGTAGGTGCAGCGAAGCCACAATGCAACCAGTGAAATGCACAAGTCACCCATGCATGCCAACGAACAAATGAACCTCAAGAGGGGCCAATGGGAGCTGCAGGGCACAGATGGCACGAATACAGAAGCCATCCCAATGGACATGACCACAGTCCCCCACCAAGAAACGCACGCAAACACAGGCACCTGTGACCAGCAATATTCAGAAAATCACAACATTCCACCAGTCCACCTGGCTGACCGGCATCTGTCACACAAAACCCAATCCCCCGCCCCTGAGGATGACAACATTCAAACTGTCATATTGGCAGCCCCCATCCCTGACCTCACGGGCTTCGTAGGCAAACGCGCCCAGTACAGGACCACGCAACAAAACTCCGAAGCTGGAACCCAATGCAGATCCCCTCACAATACATCGCTCCCCAAATAGGAATATGCCACATCACTTGCAAAGAAGAACGCTACACGGCCCATATCAGAATAGAATTTTAATGCACATCAATATCACCAAGCCCATACAGCCATCAGGCCATGAACTCCAAAACACATTTCACCATTGTGGGCTGCATCCGCAAGAAATGACCAGCCACTACTTGTGTGACGCCCTGTTCCCTCATGGTACACAGAGCCACATTCACGTACGAAAAGGCAACATGGAAGCGCACAGAACCGCAGGGCCGTCCCAATGGGGTGGCACTAGTCCAGCTGAAAGGCCGAAATGTTGCTCCGAGCCACCAGTACTGCGTAAGGGCATGTGGCCCATTGGCGATCGTCCCATAAGATCGTAATGCTGCTCCACTGATTAACACGAAGCAGCAGGTGTCGGGAGTAAAACCCATCTGCAGGAGTGGCATACAGATGGCAGTGGCAAAAGGGGAGGAGATACCTGTCAACCAAAAGAAAAGAAACAGAATAGAATGGCCATCAGAACTACATTCGAACAACTCACTTCAATGATCACACTAGATCCACAGCCATATGCATGCAAGCCCACTCCAAAGGATCATCACCACCACAAAACCACTTGCGAATCATAACTATCTATATCGAGGTGAAAACACCATCACAAACGAGTGTACCTGTGCATGCGTCTGTGAAAACAGAATCCTTCAGATGGGATTGGTAACGTGCATGGACACAAGTGTCTGAAGGCGCGTCGAGACAGGGAGGGCTCAACAAGGCCAGATAGACGATGGTCCCACTATGGCAGCCCTGCATCACATAGCGCAGGGGGGGCGGACAGATCCCAAGAAGCCCTGTACATGGCAAACTCTGTATCAAATCACCTGCCCATGCATCCATTCATCATTCCCTCATCCCGTAATGAAAACGCCTGAATATTTACTCACATAACATTAGAAATATCCATTGAGTCTGTGCGTTATGCAGCCTGCAAAATCCACAGTGCCCCAACACGTAATTCCAGTCTAGTGAAGTAACATGTATTTGGGAACGTCCTGCCTTATCGTCCACTACGCAATTGCGCATCCCATACTATTCATATCAATCATAGCATTCTCGCCATGGCCCCTGTCCCAAGGACATTGAACAATAGAACGTTATATTTGCAGTCAGACCTGTGGGCATCTCCTCGCCGCTAGCTGAAAACCGAAAGCGCCGCCCTTCGAATTCCTCATTTGCAACATCACGTCGAAGAGGCATCTGTGGCCGTTTGAAAACACTAATTAATCCATCGAGTGCGGCTGTGTGTGAAAATGGCAACTGCCTTCACCCACGAATGGGACGCCCCGCCCGTCGTTGCAACTCGGTACAGTGATGAATGAGGGCCCACCGTTACTCGAGTACTACGTTCCACTGACCCTTCACAACTCTGTTCGCGACTGCACAGATAGTATGTGAAACAATGGGACCACAGCAGAATGAACATATCAACCAATGTTACACGGCCATCGGGTACAAATACAAGATTGCAATAGCAAGATGCCATTCCACGAATTGCAGCGTTGTGCGCGGGACGTGCTCGGCCAAAGGGGAGAGCAGTTTGCACAGGTGGAATGAATCACCACAGGTGGAGGCCATTCAGCCTGGAAACACATAAATTGCACAGCCAGTCTCCTCCCACAACCACACCGAAATGCTACCGGCAGGACTCGCGATGTTGGCCCTGGGGGACCTGATAGCACTGCAAGTACTCCAACTCCAAGAAGAAGACGAACACCAACTACAACCGGCCGCACGGAGGAGACGCAGGAGGAGGAGGAGGCCAAGGCAGGGCTAGCAAGGGCCGCCAGCACAGCCACTACCACCACGCAGGCAGCCCGCAATCCCACGCCTCCGAGCACATCCGTTCAACCTCACTGATGAGCAGATCCACACCCTCTACCATCTGGACCGGGACACCATAACCGCCATTGTGGACATGACACAGGCTGACCTTGTCAGCATGATAGATAGCCCAACCGCCATCCCACCCCTACTGAAGGTGGTGTCTGTACTCCACTTCCTGGCCACAGGCACCTACCAGCACACAGTCTGACAGTTGCATGGCATTTCTCAGCCACTGTTCTCACGGACACTATTGCAAGTGCTCGATGCCCTCCTGAAGCACGCAGACGACAACATCTCCCTACCACGCTCGGAGCTGGAAATTACCAACACAAAAGTGGGATTCCATGCACTTGCCGGCATACCGGGTTGCATTGGTGCCATCGACTGCACCCATGTGGAATTGGTCGTCCCACATGCCATGGAGGCCCAGTACCGCAACCGAAAACAATTTCATTCTCTGAATGTACAAATGGTGTGTGACTCCAACAGGATCATTACACATTGTTGTGCCCGATTCCCTGGATCAACCCATGATTCTATGGTCTTGAGGAACTCTACAATACCACGCTACATGGAGCGACACGCAGGGAACAGATCCTGGCTACTCGGTGAGTCTCATTTCATGCATGATGATGTGGGGTATGTGATTCGGCAATGACCTGGCAGGAAGGGGGCGGGGGGGGTGTGCGTACGTAGCAATGGCATTCCACATCATACGTTTATCGTCCACATACAGGTGATGCTGGATATCCACTGAAGAGATGGCTCCTCACACCAGTCCGGAACCCACAGAACCAGCATGAGGAGGACTACAACCATGCCCACTCACGTACCCGTGTAGTCATAGAACAGGCATTCGGCCTACTGAAGACTCGTTTCCGCTGCCTCAGCAGGTCTGGCGGGGCACTCCTGTACCGCCATGAGAAGGTTGCAAAGATGGTGATGGCATGTGTCATGCTCCACAACATGTGCGTACGTAGAAATGTGCCCATGCCCCCTGACGCAGAACTGCAAGCACCTGAAGATGGTCATGATGAGGGTGGGGATGTGGCAGCACCTCAAGGAGTCTGCGAGGCACCGGAGGCCCGTGACATTCGTCAGCATCTCATTGATGTATGCTTCTAGCACTCACGCCTGGTGGCTGATACATGGACACGGGACTCGTGGCACTGTGTGTGTCTGGGACATGCACAATATGGACTGTACGCCTATGATGGCCTCGTACACAAAGATCAATGTCCACACATCTCATTGGTTGATCGTGCACTTTTTATGGCATATGTGATATCATGTTGTACACCCTATCGACCCGCCACCCAAGTGAGCCCAACACACCCCCTCCACCCTCCCACCTCCCCCCCGAACACCAGTGTCCAAAGATGCTCATCGTCAGTGGGCAGTCGCTATTGCAAGCCCCCTCTGCGGGTATCAGGGGCACCCCTGCCTGTGGAGCGCAGGTTCCTCCCAGATCTACGTTGGGGGCTGCCCTGGACGGAACTTGCAACGGATGATGTCTCTGCCTGCTCACGTCCATGCATGTCCCTAAGGGTTTGCGAGAGCTCAGTGAGCACACGGCGCACTGCGGCAAGTTCACCACATACGTCTTTGGACGTCGCATGCAGTTCCCCCCTCAGGCTCTCGGTGCTTCTCTCCATTTGGACTCTCAGGCTCTCGGTGCTACTCTCCATTTGTGCCCTTAGTGTCTCTGTACCTCTCTCCATTTCTGCCCTAAGTGTCTCAGTTGATGTTTCTATGTCTGCCTTAGTGCCCCCACATTCATCGGCATGGTCCTTGAGGAGCGTGGCCAGTTGCTGCTGTTGCACTATTAACTGGTCGAGGGACTGTTGCCTCTGCTGGGCCATGGCCATTTGCGGGGGTGTCACAGAGGGGGTGTTGTCCTCATGTTGCCCTGCCACAGGGCTTGTGGAGGATGGCCAGTCGTCGTCTTGTGGGTGCCCCTGCGTGGTATCCTCATGTAGTACGGGATGGGACAGACAGGGGGATTGGGACAGGTCATGGATGGATCTGACTTCGACATCCCCGTCTTCTGTGTCGGAGCATGCTGCCATCAATGGGGTGTCACCTATGGTGCTGCTGCCACCGGAGGCAGTGCCTTCTGTGGCATCCGTTGGGGGGACCTGTGGTGGTGGTGTTGTGGGCATGCTGGCTGCTGGGGTGCCTGTTGATGTTCCCTCCTGTGTGCTGCCACCTGATTTGTGCTGCTGCCGTGTCTTGATGCGTGCAGCTGAGGTGGAGGGTCTTTGGCCGTTGGTCTTGGCCCTCTTTGCAGGTGTGCTGGTAGGTGTGTCCTGCAGCTCGTCGTTTGGATCGGACCCTGTGGTGGAGTAAAGGAGGGCGAGGGTTATTGGTGGGTCTGTGGGAATTGGAATGGCATTGTATCACATGCATTGGGGTGGTACCTGAGGGTGATTTGGGTCGGGGCCTTGGAGGTGCTTCCATTTGTGTGTGGAGTGAGGGTGCAGTTGTTTGGCAGCCTGCAGTTAGGGTGTGCCTGCTGCACGTGTAGTGCGTGTTTTAGGGGTTTTTAATTATTTATGTATTTATTGTGGGTTTTAACGTGCGCTATCAGGACGATGTGTGTGGACGTTCTCCTGGACATGTGTTTCTGTTGCACTATGGGGACACATGGTGCTTCACATGGATGGACTTTGTGGTTTTGGCATTGTTTCATTAGGCCCACCTACCTGATTCTTCGGATGTCTGCACTCCTTTCTCCATCCCTCCGACTCCCTCTATGCTCTCCATTCCGATGGTGGAGGCACAGATTTCTTCCCAGGGGGTCAGCTTGATGGGTGATTCCGACCCTCCCCCGGTGGCTGTGGCAATGTTGCGGTTGGCAGAGAGTATGCTGCGGACGCGTATCCGCAGGTCGTCCCATCGCTTACGGCATTGCTGTGGGGTGCGGGGTGCGGTCCCCACCGCACTTACCCGCTGTGCCACCAGAGCCCATATGGCCTTCTTGTTTGCGAGTGCCGTCCTGGTCATTTGCGTGGAGAAGACGACGGCAGCATTCTCCTGGAGGGTCTCTGTTAGCACGGTGAGTTCCTCACGGGAGAAGTGGACCTGCCGCTTGCGGTCGCACGCTTTCTTCGCTACTTTTCCCATTTTTCTTGGTTTCGCTAGGGTGGATGACGGGTTGGGTTGTGTCTCAGGGTAGTGATTTTAGTGGTTGTGTGGTTTTAGTGGTTTTATAGGTGTACGGCGGGTTGTTTCCCGTTCCGGGCCCGTGTTTTAACTTCCGTTTCCGTATATTTCCGGTCACCGTACTTTACGGTAGGCGCACACTGCGGTGTCCGCTGTGATGGGTGGCGGTATTGCACCTAGGGCGCCGTACGGCGGCGGTGTGGGCCGTTTTGGGTTCATTTCCGCCATCGCGGACTTTGCACTTCCGCCATGCCGTGGTGCTCGTGCCCGATGGGTCGGAATGGGCCGCACTTTGCTCCTTCTTGCAATGGCGGAAACGCTATTTACGCTGTGGCGGTCCGGTCAGTCACTTTCCGCCAGGGTCGTAATGAGGGCCTAGGTGTTTTAGTGACTCTTTGGCTAGCAGACAAAATCGACATTCAGGTTTTAAGTGCTCATTGTTCTTCCATAAGCGAAGACGATCAGTAGTTTTGAACAGATTTAGCCTGAACAGTAAGAACAGCCTTCTTGCTTGTGGATCTGGAAACAGGGTGATATAGCGCTGCTGGGTATTGAAGGCGCGTGCTTCCAGTGGCACATCACACATCGTTTTGGCCATCGCTCTCTTTGTGCATGTAAGCTCCCAGTCGACTCGCCAGATTTTAAGCTTTGCCGCATCCGGATTTTCATGGAGCAATTCGCTCTTGATATCGAGATTTTGTAGTAACTCTTCACACCTGTTTGACCACATTGTGATGACGTTGGAGTCACTAACTGAACCATCATAGAAGATGTCAAATTGAGGGATTTGTGCTCTAGAACATGTCTTACGGTACAAGTTTAGTAAACTCCAGCAGATCCTGGCATGAATCGATATTATCGACAGTTCATATCTTATACAAGCAGTCTTCACACCTTTCGGGAGTGTTAACACTTTGGACCAAAAGCAATTCTCTAAAGAGTCCCAAATTTCGTGAGAACAGCCAAAAGCATTTTCAGCCCCGTATGTCAGTACGGGGATTACCTTCTGAAAAGATCTTTAGACTGGGTCATTGAACAGGCTACCCGGATCTATGAGGTGCAGAAGCCTATCGAAAATAAAAATAATGCGCCGAAAAACCCCAAAACCAACAGCACCCCTGCTGCTGCCAAGGTGGCAGAGGTAAAGGTTGCCCCCGTTTTAGATTTGGAGATGGGGGGGCCTAAAAACCTGCCTGCACCAAATAATTCACAGCCCAGAAGGCCCTCGGGCCAGTCACAGACAGGGAGTCGAAGAGGTAGTCCCACAAATGGGGTCCCCCGCTCCCCTGACTATGTAAGTCCCCGCTATAAGGGAAACCGACCAATCCTGGGTTATGTGTGGACTCCTCCAGCCCAAGGGGGGGGATCCAGCCAAGCACCTAACCCAGGGAACTTCCCTCCCAACTTCCCACAGGAAGGCAGAAATTCTCCAAATCCTGGGCAGAACTTTTTCCCCAGGTATCCACCCAATTTCCCGCCCCAAAATCATCCATCCTTCTTTCCCCAATTCCCTGAGCCCAGACAACCTAATCCGGGAGAGGGGAGGCCAAGGGTGGAGGGGTACCAAAATCTTCCCAACCAGGGGTACTACCAGAGAAGGGATAGCTACCCTTCCCGGGATCAGCCCAGGGGAGAAAATAGAGCCCCGTATCAGCCTGAGCGGGTTTCCCAGTTAGAGCGCCAGGTCCAAAATATGGCACGGGATCTGGGTCACATACTGAGGGCTCAACAGAACCCTCAGATGAGCATGCCACCGCAGAATGCCCCAAACTCTGGACCTGGTGCTCCAGAACAATGACGGGGGCAGCACCCCGATAACACACCGGTTCCCAGGGAGGAGGCACAAGGGGAAGGGGGGTGTAAAGCCTTGGAGGAAGCTTCCTTCCCAGCTTGTAAACAGCCCCTGGAAAACCAGGAACCAGAAACAAAATCTCCTACCCCTGAAAGCCTGCCTCCCAAGGAGCAGAGGGGGGGGGTAGGAGAAACAAAGGACCCAAACAGACCCACTTTGTGGAGGAGGTACAGGTCTTCCAATTTGAGGGAGAGGGATCCTCAGAAGATCCTGGGAAAAGGATCTTCTCCTTCAGAGATGGGGGAACTCCTCCCAAGGAAAAATGGGTCCCAAGGGATGTCAAGTCAGACTGGGGAGATGTGGAGACTGAGCTACCGCCGCCCATCATCTCATCCCAGAACCGACTATACCAAAATCCCCTGGTTCAAACCCATCCTGGTGACTGCCTCCAAAAAGGGGGGGCGGCCCAGAACCGGAACCAGGGGAACCCACAATGGCTCTGATCTCCAGTTGCCAACTTTTTCTTTCAGATGCCCAAGACTCTCCACAGAATTCTGCCCAAATCTCTTCTCTAGCAATGTCCAAAACCAGAAAGTTAGCCCACCAGTTGTCCAAAAATGTGCATTATCTGTGCCCCCTTGAGGAGGAGGGAAGATACTATGCCCCGGTACAAGTACAGGGGCAGGGTACAATTTTGGCACTGGTGGACACTGGATCCCAAGCTACCCTTCTGTCCAAAAGGGCCTTCGAGGAACTAAATGCCGGAAGGGGGGAGAATTACCGTATTCCTCTCACCTCTCTTCCTGGACAACTGCAGAACTTTGACAGGAAGGAAATTCCCGTTGAGGGGACTGCAGACTTGGACATTAAAATTGGGCGACACAAGGTGAAACACCCTGTCATAGTAGTGACTCCAGAGGGCACCCCTTGTTTACTAGGGAATGACCTCCTGAGAAGGTTGTCACCCCTAATAGATTGTGTAAACAAGGTCCTCTGGACCCAGACTAGCCGACCAATAAAATTAAAACAGAGTGTCAACCATGTTAGTTTAAACGGCACCTGCCACATGGTTGAACAAAAATCTGACCAAGTAGAATTTCACTTCCGGAACAACCAAACTCCAGACGTGACAGTAATAGCAGTAGGACAACAGACTGGTGATGGGGGGTCCTCTCTATTTCTGAAAATCAACCTTCCTTCCAGTTTAAGGTGGTATTCCACACTGGAAGGAAACTCCCTGGAATTCTTTACTAATCCACAATCAGAAACTCCCACTCCTATAGTCCAGAAAGATGTGAAATCAGCTCAGAGCCTGGCTGATATTCAGCAAATTGGAGAGCAGTTGTTCATCCCTGTTCAGTTAAATGATGGGAAGGACTCTGTTCTCGCTCGAGTGTGTGTGAACAACGGTAAGAGCTTCATCAGCGAAGCCATGTTCCGCCAACTCCCAAAAGATCCAGCCATTCCCACATTCAAACTGATAGACAAATGGGAAATGGACCTGGAAGCACCCAATTCCAAACATCTCCTGCCAGGCAGGTGTATGCTCAAAATCTCCATTGGCAACAAGAACATATTCCATAATTGTTGGGTCGTGCGAGACGTCACTGCTGCCTTTTACTTAGGCAGTGACATTCTCAATCGCTTTGCCATTAGTTTGGACCTAATAAACTTCAAAGCTTGGTCCCGATTAGCGGATAATCCCATGGGCTTTGATGATCCAGAAAAAGCATTTAGGTCAGCTCAATTGCTACCTTATGCAGTTGAAATTCAGATCAAAGAGGAAGTCACCATCCCAGAAAGGACCAGACAATTCCCCCTGGAAGTGAAAGTTAAAAGAGGACAAAAATTGCAAAACCCTGATGCTTATATACATCTAAATGCTTCTCTCCAACAGCAAGGGTTGGGGGTAAACCCAACTCCATTAGTCAACATAGAACATGACACCAGTCCAATAGAGGTGGATAACACCGACTTAAAGAGTATGACTCTAGCCGCAGGCACCATTATTGGAATGGCGGTTGATGAGAGACATTTCTCCATTGATCTAGGAAATGAACTGTTAGGACCAATCCCCAAGGACTGTTTTGACAGTGACAGTGATGACAACACAACACCAGACAGGATTTTCACCCGGCATGGGGGGAACTTCCTGGTGTACACTTCTTGCCCTTATGGTAAGGAAGTTGTGACTTGTGACTTCAGGAGGGATGAGGTGATTTTCCAGGTCCATGAGGGCTGCCTTTCCCACCTGAAGCCTCCAGTCCAAATCAGCACTCTGACCAGGGACTTCTCCACCCAGCTGGAGGAGGCCGCTGAAATAGCCAAACCAGAAGTCTTTCCAGGCTTCAGGCAGATGGTGGAAGAGAGAGTCAACCTAGCTGATGCCTGTGTGACTCTGGAACAGAAGCAAAAGTTGAAACAAGTTTTCTTGGATTTCCAAGATCTCTTTGCGGTAGACTTATATGACTGTGGTCGCACCGACATCCACACAACAACAATTCCCACGGACCCTGGAATGACTCCAGTGTTTGTGAAGCAATATCGTTTGCCTCTCGCATCCATGGAGTGCCTTACTGAAATAATTAAGAACCTTGAGTCCCGGGGAATAATTCGTCCAATACACAGCACCTTCAATAATCCGGTGCTGGGAACATTGAAGCCAAACGGCCAGTGGAGACTCTGCGCCGACCTCAGGGAGCTCAACAAACGGGTCCATACTTCCCGATGGCCTCTGCCCTACATTGACCAAGGGCTGGCCCAGATCCAGGGGTCACAGGTATTCACTGCAATAGACTTGACCAATGGATACTGGACTGTGCCTGTCAGTAGGGAGGACCAATACAAGCTGGCTTTTACCTTTGGGGGCCAGCAGTACACATGGACCCGGACTCCCTTTGGATACCTCAACTCCGGCAATGAATTCAACATTTTCCTACACAGGGCCATGCCCGACCTGGGTGCAAGGGGTAACCTGGCTTATGTAGATGATGTCCTCATCAAAAGTTCATCTGTGGAGGAACACATAGCGGAGATCCGTTATGTTCTGACCCAGTTGAGGGCCGCCGGAGCAAAACTTTCCTTTCAGAAAGCACAGTGGTGTAGAACCCGTGTTAATTTCTTGGGGCATGAGATTACTCCTCAGGGTCTCTGTCCTCAGGAAAAGAAAGTGGAAGCACTTCAGAAACTGAAAGACCCCACAACTCTGCGGGAACTAAGGAGCCTCCTTGGACTGACTAATTACAGCAGAAAGTTCATTGAGGGCTACGCAGAGATCACCAGACCCCTGATTCATCTCCTGAAGGGGGGGGTCAAGTGGGAATGGGGTCCAGAACAAGCCGAGGCAGTAAGACAACTCAAAAGAAGCCTCTCACAAGCACCCTGCCTAGCTTACCCTGTCAGAAACAAGGAGTTCTTCCTGGAGACAGGGTTCTCTAATACGTGCTTGACGGCAGTATTATACCAAAAGCATGACAAGGTCAATAAAGTAATCTCCTATGCGAGCAAAACTTTATCCTCTGTGGAGGAAAAATTCAACGATTGTGAGAAGGCACTCCTGGCAACGGTGTGGGCATTGAAGAATTACCGCCCGTTTAACCAGGGGGAACACATCATAGTGGAGACTCCACACCAGCCTCTGCAATATTTCCAAAGTGACAAAATCTGGGTAATGTGAGTAATTCCCAAATTATTTCCTGGATTCTGTCAATGCAAGGCTTTCCTGTGGAGGTCAGATATGGCCAAAACAAGAAGAGTCCCCTCGCGCAAGGTCTGGCTGACTTGCATGATTGTGCCAGAGAAAACTGTCTCGAGGACGAAAGTCTAAAAATCAAGGACAACACAGAGGCATACCTTAATTCCCCACACAAAGTCTTTGAAGAAGACAAGTGTGAAGGAATGCCCACTGTCTATGTGGATGGATGCTCTTACCATGTTGACAACGACGGGGAGAAAGAACTGGTGGCTGGCGTAGGGAATGCATGGGTGAAGGAGTTCCCAGAACCCTCCGCTGGATACAAAATTGGTCCCCAAAGTAGTCAGGTGGCAGAATTGATGGCTGTGCATCAGGCCATCCTCTCTGCTGTCCATCATCAACTCCACGAACTGGTCATAATCACAGATTCGGATTATGTACGGAACGGGTTCGTGGAGCACCTGGTCAACTGGAAAACCAGAGGCATGTTATGCGCTAATAACAAACCCCTGAAACATGGGAAGTTAATCCAAAACATTGATGATCTGGTCACATCGAATGGGATGACCATCTACTGGAAAAAGATCAAGGGTCATTCCAAAGTAGAGGGACCAGACAAAACTAGAAATGACTTAGCTGATCAGCTGGCCAAAACCGGGGCCATCCCAGGGGATCTAATCGAAATAGAGTCCCTGTTGGGGGAAATCAAGGTCACCGCTATAACTAGGTCCCAGACAAGTGCTCACAATGATCTTTCAACTGCACAATGGAGTAAGGAGATCCCTGATGCTGATTTGATTACAGCTCAGAAGGGGGATCCAATTATTGGTAAGTTTTACCAACACCTTGAGGACCCTGAGAACTTTCCCCTGACGGATACCGATTACATTGGGAAAGAGGACCTAAGAGTGTTGATGAAATGTCCAAAAATGTTCCGAATCCAAGACGGTTTGCTGGTAAGGAAATCCAAAGCTGGCCACGATCAGTGGGTGGTTCCTACCTCATTCCGAAGCCTGATGTTAAGTCACGCCCATGATGCGGCCACCGCCGGTCATAGGGGGTTTCACACAACACTGGAAATCTTAAGAGAGGTTGCATACTGGCCACACATGGGGCAGGACCTCGACCAATACTTGAAGGGGTGTCTTGTGTGTGCACAATTTCAGCTATCATCCCTCACACACCGTGCGCCTCTCCAAAAGAGGGGGATGACACTGCCATGGTCAGATTTGCAAATCGACTTTGTAGGCCCTGTGATTCGCTCGTCTAGAGGAAACAAGTACATGTTGACCGTTACATGCTTGTTTACCAAGTGGGTGGAATGTCTCCAAGCCCCAAACTGCAAGGCAGAAACAGCAGCTGCCCTGATGATCAACCACATCTTTTCCCGTTTTGGTCTACCTCAAAGTATTGAGTCAGACAGGGGTAGCCACTTCACCAGTGAAGTAATGACAAAGATGTGGGAGATACTGGGGGTTAAAAGGAAGCTACACATTGCTTACAGGCCAGCTTCTTCTGGAGCAGTGGAGAGATACAACCGAACCATTGTGAGCATATTAAAGAAGTTTGTGGCAGATTCTGGGCCAAGTTGGGATATCCGATTACCTCTGGTCCTAATGGCCATCCGATCTACCCCTTCATCTGCAACCAAAATGTCACCATTTGAGTTGATGACTGGACGCAAGATGGTGCTTCCCCAGCATTTGCTCTACAGAACCCAAGAGCAAACGTTGATAAATGCCTCCACAACTCATGAGTATGTGGAGAATTTAAGGAAACACCTTCAACATGCTTTTGCCTATGCTCAGCGGAATCTAGAAAGATCAGCTGATAGCATGAAGACCCACTATGACCTGAAAACTTCCCGGAAGGAATATCAGGTGGGAGACCGGGTCTATCTATACAATTTCCAAAGGAACCAGGCCAGACAGCGCAAATTTTTGCCTACATGGAAGGGACCCTTTGAGATTATAGACAAGATCTCCCCTGTTGCCTATAAGATCTGCATCCCCAAAGGTGGTTTGGCAGAGGGGGAAGACAAGTGGGTCCACATAAACCAGTTGAAGTGTTGCCATCCCAGGCACACTTTGCAGCAACTGGAGGAGTCCTCTGCAATCCCAGAGGGTACCGCTCCAAAGTAATTCAATTCCAACCCTAAAATATCCTACATATAGCCTATCAAATTCTGTGTTTCTCAAGTTTATGTGTTCCTGTCTCTTAATTTAAAAAAATGTGCATGTTCATATCTGTTGAGTTCTAAAATATATATGCCACCCCACTATATCAATGGTGGGGGAGAAATGTCCATGAATAGGTATTGCCGCTCTTCCTTTGTCGTCCTAGGAGAAAGAAAACCTGGAGACTGGCCAAGGAGGAAGATCCGGAGACCGGGAGCAGAGACCCAAGGGGCCCGGGGTACCGCCCAATATTCCCATCAGGACCGGCGAGGAGAACCGATCGATCAGTACCGGATGGAGAAAAAGATGCTGAACTGTGCCATCTAGCGGAAGAAGATGAGGAGAACATCCCAGATCTTGCGAGTTCCATCAGTGAAACAGAATGGCCATCGCAAGAGGGGGTTTGTGGGATGTTTTTACTCATGCATCCGAGCCCTACCACAAAAACTGTGCATTACTGGCTTGCTGGTGTGGGAATTGAATTTCCTATTGTCTTTGATTGTATTCCTGAGAACTGTGTGCTCCTCTTTCCATCTCCTTCCATTTCTTTCATTGCATAGGGGAGGGGGTGAATTGCCAGAGAAAAGTGATTATTTTATCTTTTGCTAAAATCATATCAACTATTTCTGTACTGCATTTTATTCCTCATTGCTTTTCCCTTGAAATCATAAAAGTAGTTTTGCTACTTTATCCATCCTATACTAACTCCTCATTGATTGTAAAGAAGTGTGTTTGTGCCAGATTACCCATTGTTGATCAACATCATATGTCTAAGTGTACTAACAGACATTAATTTATTATAAAGTGTGATATATATATATATTGTTTAAATTCTCAAATAAACCTTTTAAACTTGCAAAACAGAACTACTTCTTGGCTCAGTGGGGTCAGGGGGATTCTAAGAGAGGGGTGTTATATAGGGGTAGTCATCCAGAACTCATTAACTGGACATAAAGATATATTAATAAGGGTTTCCATTCAGTATCCCAGACTAGGCATTGACTTAGCTGTAGTGTTGAATTGAATCCTCTTACAGTGGTCAACGGTGTCAAAGGCCGCTGACAGATTTAGAAGAATCAAGCCTCCACCCAACCAGCATCAACCAACCTGGCCATGTCATCCTGAACGGACACAAGCACACTTTCCTTACCCCGCCAGGCCTAAAGCCTGATTGGCCAGGGTCAAGCAGTGTAGAGGATTCCAGAAAAGAAGAACGAAGAGGGGATACCAAAGACTCCAGAAGCTTCATAGAAAAAGAAAGGAGAGAAATGGGATGGAAATTAGAGAGGAGATAAGAGTCCAGTGAGGGTTATACTCCTTCCCAGGCTTGTACAATGGTGGAGTTAAAGTCCTACAATAGAATGATGGGTCCTGCTCCTGACCCATCATTCTATTGTAGGGGGTATCTTGCAGTTGGAACTCCCATAAATGGTTAGCAGGACCTGATGGTCTGTTACAATTGTAAATGGTTTCCCTAGAAGGAACATCTGAAAGTGTTTGAAGGCCCATACAACAGTCCTTCCTTCTCGGGCTGTGAATACTTTGACTCCACCTCAGACAGGCGCTTGCTGGCATATGTTATCACAGTCCTGAGGTATTCTCACCCTGGTTGATGCTGCGCTAAAAGTGCCCCTATGCCGACAGGGCTGGAATCCACTGTTACTTTCGTGCACATTTTTGGATCAAAGTACGCCATGCGTTCTGCTGAGGTAACGTTTGATTTTATATGCGTGAATGCTTCCTCACATTGTTGCGACCATTGAAGCGCTCTGCTTTGCTTGGTGATTTCTCTGAGGGGATCGCTGGTGGTGGGGAAATTATGAAGATACCGTCCACAGTAGCTGGCCATCCCTAGGGACGATCGGACTTCGCTGAGATTTTTGGGAGCTGAGATTTTTGAGATGGCAGCAACCTTGCTTGGGTCAGGACTCATGCCCTTATGTGAGAAGATGTGACTGAAAAACTTCAGGTGAGACTTATGAAATATGCATTTCTCGCTATTCAGAGTCAGACCAGCCTCTACTAGTGCTGTGCATACTTCTTGGTGAGCTTGATCATGTTGTGCCGTGGTCACCCCAAACATCAGAATTTCATCACTGTAGTTAAAACAGTTACTCACATGGTGGATTACCTTTCTCACACTCTCCTGGAATATCT
Source organism: Ambystoma mexicanum (assembly GCF_040938575.1). Lineage (NCBI taxonomy): Eukaryota > Metazoa > Chordata > Amphibia > Caudata > Ambystomatidae > Ambystoma > Ambystoma mexicanum. The sequence continues at coordinate 518,441,193 of NC_090930.1, read as the reverse complement.
CTGCTGCTGAGCAGATGTCAAAGCTAAGTTTTATATATCGAGAGAGTCGAATTGGTGTGGCGAAAGTGGGGATATATCTAGGAAAAAAGGGGGTCCTGGCTACCTTGCAATTCTGATTTTCGGGAAAGTAGATTCTACACGCTCTTTGCTGTTTAATTACACAGTGCAGGTTTATTTATTAGTAAAGTGTGGACTCATAGTCCTAGTAGTGAATAATCAGCGCTCGATGAATCAAGGAGGAAGTAGGTTTATACCACGAGGCCGAGGTATGGGTTACAGAGGATGGGACGGATTTCAGAATACTCAAGGTGGGTTTCTAAATGGGCAGAATCAGAATCAAAATATGCAAGGAGGATTTCATAAATATGTGCTAGTTATACGAAACTCTCCTGTATGCTGGACGTCTGGAATGAAAGGAAACATTGTGCGCACATGTGGGAGCCAAGGGTATTCAAGAGGGGGGACAGCTTATCCTCCACCATATAGGTCACAGGCTAGGGATGGATTTGCCCAAGATCAGACAGTATATCAGGCACAAGCACCACAATTACAACAGATACAGCCGCCACAGCAATCACAACTTGCATCATTGAGTTTACCACAAGGGCAGTCGCAGCACTCCCCTATGCAAATGCAGCAGAATACGAACACAGGACAGGTATTGACACCTAGAATAGGGCGTGTTACCGTAGTGGGAAGGAATATCTTCACAGGTACAGGGGTATGTATGTATCCACAATAGGACACCTTACAGGGCGACTTGATGTGTTCAGTAGTACCTGTGACACCAGACCCTCAAGAGGAACCAAGGGTTGATGTGATGATAGGAGGCAAAGCCTTTTCATTTTTAGTTGACACAGTGGCTACTTGTTCATGTATACGAGGGGGAAAATACCCAATGTCGGGAAATGCCATGAATGCTCAAGGATTCTCTAGAGCTACAAGCAGAGTTTCTTTTACTGATGAATTGCCAGTCTCCATAGGAGAATGTGACATGTCTGTTCCATTATTGTATTCACGACAGACACCAGTTAATTTTTTGGGAAGAGACTTAATGACAAAACTTAACATGACGATTTCCTTTACTGATGAAGGTGTAGTGTGCTACACTACTTGGATACACTATATTAATGTGAGTGAGTTTATATTGTCATGTACAGGGAAGATGGCTCTGCAATGTGTGCTGATAGAACCGGAAGTTTTCCTTTATGGAGTGAGCATTCTGTTAACATAGCTACCTGGTTTAGTGGGGAAAACTATGAGGATACCTGATGAATTTCTGTTTAGACTACAGGTACCTATGGAAGAAGAGGGGGGACAGACAATCCCCTTAGAGGTAGATGCAGCTATAGTAGAAGGGGAAATGGCAATGCTTGAAGGCACCGATGACAAGGGTAGACCATGGAGTATTGCCATTGGGAAGGGTGCAGATTGACTGACGTCACTGACGTCACTGGCGATGACATGTTTAGAGATGATCCATCAGATGATGAAGTGATGTTCTTTATGAGCATTACACATTGGATCAGAATAGAGAAAAGAGAGATTCCACAGTGCATGGCAATAATGCGACAGCGCCCAGCATTTTTCGATGATGACTTGGAGAAAGTGCCAACTGTTTTACGTACTACGGGCCCATATAATGTAGACCTGTTAAAAGGAGTAAGAGAGGTCAAAATAAATCTGAAACCAGGAGCAATTTTACCTCGAGTAAGGCAATATCCAATGTCTCGAGAGGCAGATGAGGGCATCTTTGAAACTATTACAGCTTTGATGAAGCAAGGTATTCTGGTATCGTCAGAGTCATCGTGCAATACTGCGGTGTACCCTGTGAAGAAATTAAAGGGAGGCTCATGGAGATTCATACAAGACATGAGACCGATTAACCAAATTGTAGAGGCCGAGTTTCCCTTACTTCCAAAACCGGTGATGATGTAATGCAGTATCCCAGTAGATGTGCAATATTTTATGGTGATTGACTTAAAAATGCATTTTTCTCAATTCTGTTACACAAAGATTCACAAGATTTAACTTCCTTTATGTTTCGCCAAATTTGACTGAAAGATAGTAGACTGCCCCAGTGGTACTGAGAGTCTCCATCGATCTTTAATAGAGTCCTGCAGATGGACCTTGGCAATATTGATTTGAAAAGCACTGTGATACAGTACGTGGATGATATTTTAATTTTTAGCATGCCAGAAGATGAGTGTAGACAAGACTCAATCCAATTAATGACTATTCTTGCAGACAAGGGATACTAAGTAGATAAGGAGAAGTTTCAGTATTGTCAAGAAGAAATGTTGTACATAGGTCAGTTGATCTCACACAAGGGTACAAATGTGACCCCTGAAAGGGCTGAAGCGATCATGAAAACTGTCAAACTGCAAACGATAAAGCAGATGCAACAATTCTTGGGATTATGCAATTATGTAAGAGCATCGGTATTTGACTACAGCTCATATACAAGACCCCTATTGCAGGCTTTGAAGAAAGCACAGGTGAAAAAGGAAAAAATAGAATGGAAAGGAGAGGAAGGATTTGAAGAGTTAAAAAAAGCAATTTGTACAGCTCCTGTTTTAGGAATTCCCAACTATGCAGAGGTTTTCTTCTTATTTTCACACACTGATGGGACATCCATGACGGCAGTGCTAACACAAAGAAGTATGTTGTGGTACAAACCTCTGGCATATTACAGTGGGATTCTGGACCGAGTTATGAAGGGGCACTTCCCAACTGAACAGTCATTGGCAGCAGCCGCATTCACAATTGAAAAGTCTGCAAGCATTGTAATGGGTTGTCCTATGACACTGTCTGTAGAGCATGCCTTGTTTGCTATTTTGGAGAAACCTAAGGGTATATTGACATCTCAGAGGCCTTCTTTGTACAAAGTTATTATATCTAATCCAGCTATTAAAATTGTAAGATGGAAAGTGGTGAACCCTGCCACATTTGTAGTTGAACCATTGGCACAGTGAGAGCATGTGCATGATTGCGCGAATTATGAGGAGTTCTATGAAAGCGTACCACGTACCAGGCGTTAAAGAAAATGCACTCTCAGGAGGGGAGATTCTTTTTATTGATGGTTCTTCAAAAATGTGTCAGACCAGTGGGGAAAGGCATTCTGGTGCAGCTGTAGAGGGGAATAGAGCAAACAGTGAATTTTAGATTGTGGCAAGTGCAAGACTACCGTCTCACTTTTCAGCACTTATGGCAGCGCTTCAAAAACACAAAGGACAGGAAGTGACGATATAGAGTGACTCTAGCTATGTGATGTCTACTGTACACTTAGGGCTAGCATGTTAGAAAAGGAGGTGATACGTCCCAGTGGACGGCACTCCAGTGCAACACACACCTTTTGGATAGGCTTATTAAGGCACTACAATTCCCAGTAGCCATAGCGGTTGTTAAATGCACAGCGCATGCTAAGCAAGCTGATGTTGTCTCTCATGGAAATGAAGTCAAAGATTCAGAATCAAAAAGAGTTGCTAACGCACCAGATATTTCAAGTTTTGATGCTCCAAATGTTAAAGAAAAGGTGGTAAACAAAGGGTTTAACCATTTGCCCAGAGCCCAGTTGATGGAAGTTCAAGGCAGTGCTCCACAGGAAGAGCAAGAATTGTGGAAGCGAAGGGGGTGTTCTTTATTCCCCACAAAGCATTATGGCGGCAGGACAGTACCGGAAAGTCAGAGATGCCAGTAGCATTATTAAAAGTTGCTCTGGAACAGCTGCACTACCCAGCGCATTTAACTAAGGAGAGTCTTGCTTCAGCTATTGCAGAATACTGGCTTGTACCAGACATGCTAGAGCATGTTGCATTTTATGTAGTAAATTGCATAGTTTGTCAAACATTTACTGCTGGGCATACACTGCGAACAATTAGAGGAGTGATTCATAGACCTAATGGTCCATTTCGGTGTTTACATATTGATTATGTTGATATGCTGCAAGTATGTAGTGGGCATAGGAATCTTATATTGGTAGTGTGTCCCTTCTCTAAGTGGATTGAAGCAGGTCCTCATACACACCCTGACACCACTTGCACAGCAACGTTTTTAGTACGTGAAGTTTTTCCAAGATGGGGAGTGTGTGAAGTGCTGAGATCCGATAATGAGCCACAATTTGTTAATGAAGTATTTGAACAAATAGGGTTGTTATTGAATATTAAGCACACATTTTCTTCTGCTTATCACCCTCAAGCAAACAGAATATATGAGAGACTCAACTCTCTCCTAAAGGAGAGATTTGCTAAGCTAAAATTGACACTGATGAAGGGATGGCTATATTGCCTACCGATAGCTTTATATGCCCTAAGGAATCAGCCTAGTTCAGACCATCACCTCACACCCCACAAACTAGTGACAGGGAGACAAATGAGAATGTCTTTGACTCCTTCATCGAGGAGCAGAAGTGATGCCCAGAGTTCTGCAAAGCTGTTAGGAGTGAATTAAATGAATACTTGACATGTATGACCGCTAGTATCGCTGTCATTTCAGATCAACTGAAGCGCAAGGGGGGTCGGGTTCAGGACATAGACGAATACCACTCAGCAGCTGGAATTGGTAAACTATTACCAGCACCAAAAGTGTTTGTTGGAGACATTGTGCTAATCCAGAATTTCACTGGAAAGTGGCACGGACATAGGTTTGTGGGGCCGTACATTGTGGTAAGTGTCACTCCTTCTGCAGTAAAGGTTCAAGGCAGAAGGGCCTGAATTTATCTCAACGATGTTTAAAATTAAAATTCACAGCAGAGGCTGACACACCCCCAACAATTGATCCAGAAGTAAGACAAGAAGAAGAATTTTAGCATGTGCATACTCGATCAATGAGGAAGAAGAAGGACGATAAACCAACCGATTGACTGAGAGGTGCAGATTTGCACTTGGACTGTGGCTCCCCTGAACACTCCTTATAGATATATTAGCAGGCATGTAAATCTATTTCTTGAGCCACAGAGTTCTTTGAAAATGAACTTTAGAAAGTTGTTGACATATTGTGGATATGATTAAATGGCAGCAGCTAATAAGGAGTTGGAAGCATGACCAGTACGCCGATTCTTTTCATAAAATGCAATTGTTTGGCTGAACACATGGTTTTGACAAACAACAATGCCCATAGGATCTTACTTGCAGTTTTTGTATATTTACTTCAAACTTATTCTGCTATCATTGGCCGTAGCATCAGCATACCTATTTTTCGGCATTATCCTAAAAATGGCCCTGCGATAAGAAGGCTGCTTACAGCAATAATTTAACAGATTATGCAGTTACCTGATTTTCCTGAATTGCCTGATTAAAAATATGTTTTACTCCCTTTAAGGTAGTATAGAGGCATGATGAGGACATTTGAAAATAGCACGATTTCAGGGAATAAACAAACACAAGAAATACCGGAATGGCACGAATGGTGTGGATTGATATTCTGGTGTATAATATATGCACGTACAGTGTCCATTTTTGTCTTTCTGTTTCTTCTGGTTCATACCTTTTACTTTATTGGTTCAGGAACAATGGAAGCTGCTTTCTGCCCAAAGCAGAGCTGCTTTCGAGTTGTTTCCATGGGCTGCAACCATTAGGTTGGGAAGACGCAAGAGAAATGCAGAGGCAGATGATGATGGCATTAACACATTTTTAGACAGTACATCACACTTGGGTAATAACATGTGGTATCAGCACATGAAAAAGGTGGGTAAAAGTACATCTAAGGAGGGTTGCTACGTTTGCTCTCTCATACCCTATGCCATCACTAGTGCCTGTACTTTAATTCCTAAAGAAGTATCAGAGTATGATGCCGGATGTCTTGCTCACCTTGCTGCATGCATGACCCGAGGACAGTTTCAAGGAAATTGGGCCACCTTGCGATGACAATCGAAATGGTAATTTCCATTCCAGGATGATTATATCAAGACTACACAGATGGAGAAGGAGCCTGCATGGAAGAGAAAGATGCTCACATACCCTACGGCAGGACAGGATGAAGTAGTCATAGCAGAAATGAAGAGAATGGACTGTCCAGATAAGATGAATTGGCTTGGATGCCTAGATGCTGGGAGAGAACGCAGATCCTAGTTTATGGACAAGTAAGGAGCAAAAAAGGATGGGAAGGAGGATTGATGTCCTGAGCAGCTCATCTTTTAAAGAAAGAATATGTACAAGAAGTACAAAAGGTGAATGACGACTGTTTAAAGTCATGGGCCAAACATGCCAAGCTGCTGACATGGGTAGAAAACGAATCAGGACTGATGTTTGTAGTCCCACTGATGAATGCAAAAAGCGAAAAGGGAGAAGACATGTGGGAGATAACATAGGTTTATTTATTTATTTACCTTTATAAAGCGCACAACAGCCCTTGGGCATCGCAGCGCTGTTACAGAAGGTTTACTTAGTTACATAAGTGCTCAGATAAAGAAACATACACGTGGCCTGAGCCCATGTTGTAGGGTGGCTTACTTAGTTATACTAGTGCTTACAAAGATATACAGGTTGCCTAACCCTATGCTGCAGGGTGGCAGCCCCATACAGATGCGTAATGTTATTTTAGGTTGCACAAAACATGTTGCCCAGCCCCATGTTGCAGGGCAGCAGCAGCATACAAATGCAGAAAGTCAGTTCAGGTGGCATAAACATGTTGCTCAGTCCCATGTTGCAGGGCGACACCAGCATACAAATCCGGAAATTCATTTTAGATGGCACAAACATGTTGCCCAGCCCCATGTTGCAGGGTGGCAGTAGCAAACAAATGCGTAAAATCATTTTAGGTGCCAAAAAACATGTTGCCCAGCCCAATATTGCAGGGCGGCAGCAGCATACAAATGCAGAAAGTCAGTTTAGGTGGCACAAACCTGTTCCCAACCCGATGCAGCAGGGCGGCGGCAGCATACAAATGCAGAAAGTCAGTTCAGGTGGCAAAAACATGTTGCCAACCCCGTGTAGCAGGGCAGTGGCAGCATACAAATGCAGAAAGTCAGTTCAGGTGCCATAAACATGTAGCTCAGCCCCATGTTCCAGGGTGGCAGCAGCATACAAATGCAGAAAGTCAGTTTAGGTGGCACAAACCTGTTGCCAACCCCATGGAGCACGGCGGCAGCAGCATACAAATGCAGAAAGTCAGTTCAGGTGGCACAAACATGTTGCCAACCCAATGTAGCAGGGCAGCATACAAATGCAGAAAGTCATTTCGTGTGGCAGAAACATGTTGCTCAGCCCTATGTTGCAGGACGACACCAGCATACAAATCAGGAAAGTCATTTTAGGTGGCACAAAACATGTTGCCCAGCATCATGTTGCAGGGCTGCAGCAGCATACAAATGCAAAAAGTCAGTTTGGATGGGCGTGGCTTGGAGGAGAGGGAAAAGGGGATGGGGATGACAATGAGAGGGTGGGTGGGAGGGAGGCACATATAGTAACACAGGTGACCATAGGAGGTGTGGGACATACACACATCAACACAGGTGACCATAGGGGGCCAGGGGGCATACATAACAACACAGGCGACCATGGTGTAGGTAGGGGGCACACACATCAAGACAGTCGACCTAGGAGGGGGTGGGGGCACACACATCAACACAGGTGACCATGGGATAGGTGGGGGCATACATAACAACACAGGCAACCATGGGGTGGGTGGGGGGCTTACATAACAATACAGGCAACCATGGGGAAGGTAGGGGGCACACACTGCAACACAGGTGATCATGGGGTTGATCGGGTCACACACTGCAACACAGGCGACCATGGGGTGGGAGGGGGTCATGCACATCAAGAAAGGTGACCATAGGGGGGTGTGGGGCACACAAATTCACACAGGCAACCATGGGATGGGTGGGGGCATATATAACAACAGAGGTGACCAAGAGGAAGGTAGGGGGCACACAGTGCAACACAGGCGATCATAGGAGGGGGGGCATACATAACAACACAGGTGACCATGGGGTAGGTAGAGGGCACAAACATCAAGACAGGCAACCTTAGGGGGTGGTGGGGGGCACACACATCAACAGAGGCGACCATGGGGTGGGTGGGGGCATACATAACAACAGAGGCAACCATGGGGAAAGTAGGGGGCACACACTGCAACACAGGCGACCATGGGTTTGGACGGGGGCAAACACTGCAGCACAGGCAACCATGGGGTGGGTGGGGTCCAAACACTTCAACACAGGCGACCATGGGTTGGGTGGGGGGCACACACCACAACACAGGCGACCATAGGGGGGGTGGAGGGCAACACAGGCGATAATTTGGTATGGCAGTAATACAGCAAGTAAGCAGGGCATGGCAATGATAAAGACGGCTTGTATTATAGAATAATAGTGCAACATTGGAAAAGAGTAGACGTCTTGACAGAGGATGCAAAGTAGGTTAGTGGATTGATGCACACTTCATGAACCAGTAAGCGTGGAAACATCCATTGAACCAGGATCCATTAGTAATGTGAAGGTTATTGTGTTGGAGATATGGGGCCGAGATGCATGAGACCCACCTTATTAACAGTGCATTGACCAATGGGAGCTAAGTGGGTTGCATGTCAGCGCAATGGTTATGGATTATGGTGCAGTGACCATTGTTCTGTCCTGCAAATGTTTCAGAAGAGATTCAGGCAGTAACGGTACGGGTGGTAGATACAGGCAGCTGCGGGAACGCAACTCTCAGCAGACAAGAAGTAAAAGAGGCTCAAAGGAAGGATAGGGAGTAAGGATAGTGGGCACTTGCATCAGGAAGGTGTGGACAACAGACAGACTGTATCGGTGAGTAATGGTCAGATTAGAGAGAGCCTGATAACATGCACCTCTTACATGAGGAGACATCATGGGCTCTCCAGAGCATGCTCAGGTGATGGAGGGCCGATATTTACACAATGGGCATGAGGGCAGTTCTAGGCAGCAGAAGGGAAAGACAGGGCTCTTAGACTCAGCCCTTGGATATAAGCCCAGCTTGGCCTCCCGCCTCCGTCAGGTTCTTGGATTTGCAGGATCCAGCAGCCAATCACGATGCTGCATCACTCGGTGTGCCTCTCCAGGCAAGACAAGGAGGTCAGGCACACACGAAATACTGTTGGCCATCTTGATGGTGGTAATGAAGCCACTGGGACCCATGCTGGTCCAGTCAGGATAAAACACTGTACCCTGGTGGAAAGGGGGCGCATCCTTCTGCAACAGGCAGCAGAAGGGAAAGACTATAGTTGTAAGACTATAGTTGATGTTTCCGGTATGGGAGCAGGAACAGTGTTTCTGATGGATCAGTATTGTGCATGTGGACCTAGAGCTTGCATGAAGTTGCCCAAGGATTGAGGGGAACATGTTCTTAGTGGAAGTTCATGCTCCAGCATTGGTGATTCTGAAAAAAGTGACCTGAATATTGGTGAATTTCCAAAGGCAGATGCCCATTTGAGGAGAAGGAGATCAATCGAGTTCCTTAACCGAACAAGGAGAGAGAATTACTTTTCAGCAAAATCGATAGAAGCTTTCAATGCTATTCCTCATGCGCACAGGCTGTTCAGCAAGACTGCCTCAATATTCACGGCTATCATTATGCCTGGGATCCAGACGATGACAAATGCCAAATGGCTCAAAAATTACCAGTTGGCAACCAGATGGCAACTCTTGCAGATGATCAACACTACCATTAAGGGACTCAATGTGATCAAGGAGGAATTGAGAGCTATAAGACTGATGACTCTCCAGAACAGATACCTTCTCATGATGACGAGAATGGGACCTTGACAGAGGCTATAATGTTGCTGACAAAGTTATATAACACGATGGAAGACGAGACAGAAGATATTGCAGATGATAGCTGGTTTGTGTCCATCTTCCCATGGGTTCCACGATGGATGGCAAACATTTTCAAGCTCTTGGGAGCCATACTTGTGATGGTGATGTTTGGATTCTGTGCAATCAGGATGATAAATACACAGTGCAAGAAGACAACAAAGAAATCAGGAGTAATGAAGGTCATCATCGATGTTGAATCAGGGTTTGAATCCAAGGAATTGACAGATGAAGAAAATAGAGACTACATAAAGACCAGTATCGTAGCACCAGAGGGAACAAAGTTCCTGCATCCAAGAAACCAATGGAAGTATATGGGATGATGGATTTACTGCAACCCAAATGGCTGATGCAGCCTTATGACCTGGAGTGTTGATGAACATGTAATAGCAGCAGTATCTCTGAAAGGAGTAGGGAACATTTGGACTTCGAAGAAGCACTTTAACAAGAGAGGATGTTGAGATGTTGAAGTTGATAAAGGAGTGGTCGATGAATCGACCAGAGGGGGCAGTTTAGAGGAGCAGCCAAATGCCTCTACAGGACGTCCCGCCCCTATTCTGCCTATATGTTGTAAAATGGAAAATGCGACACCTGCAACGTCAGAAAGGATAGCTATACTGTGAAGACTCTTCGAGACAAGGTATCCGTTGAGAAGACACTATGAAAAGTAACCCCAAAAGGCTGATGATCTCCTGAGAAAAGCGCCTGAAGAAGTGTGAAGATGTGAAAAGGAGAAGCTGGTGACATCATGGAGAATGAGAATGACTCACTGAGAAGGATAACGAGAGAAGAGAATACATAGGTTTATAAAATCTGATGGTGGAGTAAAAAATTGAGAAGACTTTCATGTGCGGAATGAAGATTGCACGAGTATGAAGAACAGTGAAGAAAATGCAAGCCGTTCAATAACTGTACAGATGCTGTAAGTAGTCAAAGTATTCAAACGGCTAACTATATGTAGTATATAGACTGCAGATGGTGCCACCAACATACATGTATATAGAGTTCTGGACATTCAATGATATATTTTAGTAAGCGAGTTCCCATGAAGGAAGATGGATTCTAAGCTGTGTGTGTCGCAGCAAAGAATAGGCTTAAATTCGATACAAAATCAGAAAGGCTGTCTGGCTTAATGTCAAAGACTGGAAGCAACCAAGAATTGGTTATCAGCATGCGAAGAACAGTACACATGAGAAGCCAAGGCATCCCTTATTAAAGTTGCAAAGAAGGAACACCATGGATGCCAAGTTTCTTCATTTAAGACGAATAAATGCTATAATACGAGCAAATTCACGGTCTCTGATCACGTGAGGTGAGGATGAGAATAGATGAAGAGCGTAGTGCACCGGACTGAAGATAGCAAGTGCTCACACTCCCCTATATTCCCAGAGATTAGGAGCTAATGCAATACCAAGTTAAAATACAATGTGAATGCCATACAGCATGAGTGATGAGAAATGGCAGGCTAATTGGGTGGGAAGATAAGGTTGAGTCTACCGACCAGCACCTAGGGTACCATCGTATGTGCTGTTAGAGTCTCGAATGTACCAAAAGGGTACAAGCATGCCAAACAATTATAGAGGGCTGTATAATGAAGGGCCTTATAGTTTAAGAGCCAATGAGGTGTTGTGTTTCTAAATATTGTTGAAGATGACTTGCACAAAGGGAGGGCATGAGTAGCCCACTTTACTATAGAGACCCAATCACAGTCCCAGCCCCTATGGAAGTATATGTAGATGTTCCCCTTTGAGCCAACCATGATCCCATGTAGGTTTTCTTAATTTGCCACATAGTATTACATCATGAATGACGTGTCTTTGCAAGAAAGATGTGATTGTTTGTAAAAGTTGTTGAGATCATGCTTTGCGACATCCATTGTTGTCCGGTGCACTACCTGTTTTAGATAATTATTAATAAAACAGTGCTATTTGCCAACTTCCTGAGTCCGTCTTTTTGCATAGATTGAGAAGTTTTTCTCGCTCCCATCCATAGTACGGCATGTTACCTTGAGTAAAAGGGCCTAAGGGTTCAGCACCCTCCTATTATTCTTAACCTGATGCCCTCTTCGTTCGTGAATTTGTGAAATTTGCAGTGCGCCACCAACTTGTGAATGCGTGTCGCAAAGGCATCAATGGACTCACCCGCCATCTGGGTTGCCATGTTGAATGTGCCTCTCATGGTCGATGTTGCGTTGGGGGTCGAAGTTTGCGTTTACCGCTACCTTAAGGCCTTTGTATGTTTTGACGTCATCTGGCCAGAATTTGGGAATGAGATCTTCCGCCTCGTCTCCCACCAGTTTCACTAGCAGCCTTATGGCAAATTCGTCAGGTGCACTTTCATCGTGGGCATGTAGGTAGTTCTCAAACATTCTTATCCTCCTTTCCTAGCATGGCCCTAGGGGTTGCTGATCGCCCATGTCAAATGGTCCTGACCGGCAAAATGTTCCTGCGCTGCACACATCTTCCTCTGCTAGCTCAGCTCCTGACATCTCAGTGGCACATGGATTTCATCGCTTTCTGGGCAGTGGTGTGCTGCTGGGCTCTTGTCTCTTTGTCATTTTGAAAGAGGACTGCTTGGGGAAGTGGTGGTCCTTATTGCGGGACAGATCCCACCCTTGTTGCTATTGTCTGCTTCTCTGTGTCTATTCGTGAGGTAAACACTGGATGACAGGGTAAGTAGCATGTATGCTCACATGCCAAGCAGTGGCAAGAAACACAGCAGCTATTGTAAGGGGTAACCTTCTTTATTTCATTCCCTTGCAAACTGACTGCTGCGCAGGCTCTCCAGTGCACATGCGTGAACTGCCCCGCATCTCATTGGTTGACAGAGCTTCCTGGCTCCGTTAACTGTGTCCTCTCTGGGACACTGCCGAGTTATTGCACAATTTAATAATATATTTTTTATAGTGATAACGATCAACATAATTGCAGCACCATTCTCTGTTATCTCCAAGAATTGATGGGAGTGCTACTAAATAAATAATTTATCTTTCCCGCCAATACAAGGATGCCATAACTCCAGGATTATTAACACTGCGCAACGGGATACTATAATGCTCGTGCCACACTCAGATGTACATCAAACTTAGTAATTTTCCTTATTTAATTACATTGACAGCACACAAATAACTGTTTTACTTAATTGTTGCCTCTAACAATGTACGTATAATATTTAAAGGTTACCAATTATTTCATTCTTCTTAACATGACAACTTGCTCTTAACAATGTCACATGTATTTCTTACTCATACTGATACATTATATGGCAGAGCTAATGCAGCCACTGCTGCCACCTCCATTATGGCACCGCCAATACAGCAACGGGCAATGTATGATGTCACGTGCATGCGCATGATGTCACTGTTGCTTTCCTCAACATTAAGGATAATCCTAATGTTGGCGCCATTAGCCTCGGGATCCCACAGTAACACTGGAATCACCAATATCTGAGGTAAATTAGCAGAGTTCAACGAATCAACGAAACCAGTCAGTATTGGACTATGCACATCACAGTGCGAGGAGCTAATTAAGCAATAGGCCCCGAGCGGGGGGGGGCGTTACCACTTCAGGCAATCCCCAGGGACCCATAGTTACAGGCCTGAGCAAAGCGAGGGCCTTAACAAAGGCCTTGGTGTATTACCTCAAGTGGTAATCCCTCCCACCCCTGCGAGGGTCCTATTGCTATTAGTATCCTGGCCCATAAGACCAGGGAACTCGCGTTTCAGAACTGAAACAAAATAAAGGGAAAAAAAAATGGTCGCTGGGAAAGGGAAAATGAAGTCTGTTTTCACTTTCCATGGTGGCCATTGAAAAAAATTGAAAAAAGGAAACTAAAAAAATGGCTGCCATGGAAACGGGACAAGGAACTACACTTAGTCTGTTCTCTCTTTGTGTGGCGGCCATTAAAAAAAGTAAACAAAAAATGACCACCATGGAAAGGAGAAGGGACTATACTTAGTCCCTTCTTCCTTTCCATGATGACCTGTTGTAGATTGGGAGTGGACGCGCTGGGGATACAAGTGTTCCCAGCGTGTCAGTTCCTGAAATGGAAAGAAAAGGAGGTAAGTGGGGGTAGGAAGGTGGGGAGGGGATTCTGTGTTTAGGGGTGGAGGAGAGGAATACTTAGCTCATTCCCCAGCGAGGGGAGATGGCAGCCGCAAGCAATGAGAAGGCTCAGGACGGCAGGATTACCATCCGGTAATGCCCGCGTTCTGAGCCTCCCCATTGGCTGTGAGGCCGCCACACCCCCCCTTGCTGGGTACCAATATACACATTCTCACTTTTGAAACATGAGTTCGTTCAGCTTATTTCTATCTATGCCACGCATATCATTCTAGAGGAGTGTGCATGGTACCTTCACAGGGCGCATCAAGAGATGCTTGCATCCCGGTCTGACAACAGGATACCTGCAGCAGATCAATTTTTATTAAAGCAGCGGTTACACTTTTATTATCTGACATGACTGTCAAATGCAAATGCAACTACTGGCAGTATAAACATGCCCACATATAGGGTGGGAAAGTGTATGTTGCTATATTTTATAGTTCACACGTATAACAAGACTTTTTGTTGTCATCTTTAACCAACCCTGTAAATGGTCGAGACAAGTTTCTGGGTTAATTATGTATTGTTGTGCAGGGTGGGGTGTGAGAACTTGTGGGAAATTGGGCCATTTGGATTTCAATATCTCCCTGAATCTATAATACAGAAGTAAAGTCACAGCATTGTGTTCCCCATTTGTTCGCAGTACATCCCATTTAATGAATGAACCATCCTTTGCCATGCCACCTAGGACCTGAACCCCCAGGGACTGAAAGTGCATTTCAAAGAATCTTTCATGTGTGAGTGGGATTCCTACTACTTTATACACTGGGAGCTTGGGGAGGTAACAGGTCTCTGTCCCCAGGAGTCGGCTAATCTGTACCCGGGCCTTGCACGTCACGGCTATGGGTTGGATCTCACGTCGGAGTACCACCCCTCTATTTCCCCAGGTCATTCCCATCAGATTGTTCAGGATATTAATTGCCTTGGCCAAGAGAGAATGTGGGGAGTCAGCCGTAGGAGACCTCCACTCTGCTATGTATTGGACCTGCGTTACCAGGTAGTATATGTGCATGGTTATAGGTCAAAGGATCGAAAACAAAAGGCTTGAATGCCTTTTTTTCGACTCCAAAAGAACCGAAAAAAAGGGGCGAATTTATTATTATTATTTTTTTTTTTTAAATTATGGGGGGGTTCCCGTAACCCCCGTTTTCTTTTTACAAAAACCTTTTTATGCATACTACACTTAAAAAATATATAAATATTTAAAAAAACATTCAACCCTTTTTTTTTCGATCCTTTTGGATTCGAACAAAAGGGCATTCGATCCTTTATTTTCGATCCTTAGGCTGGGCTGGACACCTACGTGCATGTCTGTGTATTCTAGCCCGCCCTGTTTGTAAGACCATGTGAGGGTGTCATATGCTATTCTGGGTTGTCTCCCCATCCAAACCATCTGGGTCATCATGCTCCGGACACGGGTAGTGTGATGCAGCCCATATAGAAACGTTATTGGAAATATATAATAGTTTAGGTAGAATTACCATTTTGGCTATGTCTATGTGGGTGGCCTGGTATATTCCACTTTTTGTTCCAATGTTTCTAGCATTTTCAGGTAATTATCTCTTTTTAGGTCGCCCACCCTTGTGGCAACCCTAATACCCAAATAGCATATCCCTTGGGGACACCATCTGAACTTGTCACCTCCATCTATCTGATGTACCCCGGGTGTCAGGGGAAGCACCTTGAATTTGGTCCAGTTGATTCTTAGTTCCGAAAGTTCCCGAATCAAACAATCTCTTGGGTCACAGTTGGAAGATTCAGCCTGGGATCTTTGACATAGAGCAAGATATCGTTAGCATACAATGACACAATGGAGAGGTGTGTTTGCACTTGGATCCCATTGTGCGCATGTAGTTCACGAATATGGCAGGCCAAGGGTTCCATTGCGAGGGCAAATAGGATGGGGGCGAAGGGGCAACCCTGGCGCGTGCTCCCAGAGGGGTAAATATGATCTGTGACTACTCCGTTTTTGCACACTGCCGCGGTGGGAGCTTTGTACAGCAGTTTAACCCAGCAGATATATGCAAGGTCGAATCCAGGGCGTCGGAGGACCTCGAAAAGGAAGGGCCACTCGACCGAGTCGAAGGCCTTCTCTGAATTGAGGGCTGCGACCGCCAACGGTACCTCGGGGTCCACATTATGTATTAAGGGGAATAGTCATCTCAGGTTGTTCTGGGTAGACCGGTCTGGGATGAATCCAGCCTTGTCCGGCAGGATTAAAGTGGGCATGTGCGGGAGGATACGATCTGCCAATATCTTGGCAAGTGTTTTATTGTCGGAATTGATCAATTACAACGGTCTGTACCTCAACAACTGTCAGGGGTTATTTTCAGGTTTTAGAAGCACTGTTTCTAGCGCTGACCTAGTGGATTCTGGAAGGGTGCCCCCTGTCAGTGCGTTTTCATACATGCTCAGGAAAATGGGAATTAGTATGTCTATAAAGGCCTTATAGAATTCTGAAGTTATTCCATCCAGCCCAGGGGCTTTGCCATTAGGGAGGGACAGTATAGCTTTACAAACCTCCTCTTTGGAGATTGGGACATTTAATGCCCCCTCCTTTGTTCCTGGTCTAGCCAGCTGAGGGCAATCTCATCGAGGTATTGTGTCAGAGCATCGTGTCCCGCTCGTATAGTTGCTTATAGTATTCTTGGAATGTATTATTAATTCCCTCAAGGTCTTTAAAAGAATCCCCATTTAGGTCTTCAATCTCCATTATGGAAGTGGGCTTGTGTTCCCGCCTAATGGCCCAGGCTAGTGTTTGCTAGGGTGGTCACCCTCCCCGTACTTTGCTGCTACTATTGGGCCTCCTCCCTGATTACTAGCTGGAGCAGGTCTTCTCTAAGAGCCCTCAGTTCATGGCGTAGCTCGGGTGAATGTCGGGTTCCCTGCTCGTTCTCTGATGGAACCCTCCAATGTCCACATGGACCCTCGTAGTGCCTTAAGCACACCACCTGCCTTGGAGATGCAACACCCTCTCACATACACCTTAAATGCCTCCCATATCGTGCCTTGATCTGGTACGGATCCTGCCTTGGCCTGGAAGTAGATCTGTATGTCCTGACTGATCTCTGACCGAAAAGCTATGTCCTCCAGGGCTGTGGCTCTGACCCGCCAACAGAGCTGTCCTGGGGGTCTCGTGAGGCCAGTGATGGTGAATGATCACATAGGGTCTGGGAGAGTATGGTAGTTTCCTAGGCCCTCCTATTAATAGGGGTGGTTGCCATGATATAATCGATGCTGGATGAGCTGTTATGTACCCCAGAGAAAAAGGTGTACTCTCTATTAAGTGAGCGCGCATCACGCTAAATGTCATACAGCCCATGGTATTTGGCAATGGAGGCCCATGATTTGGCTGCCTGGGGGGGTCTGCTGAGTGGTTCTGGATATATCCAGTTCCAGTGTGAGGGCCACATTGAAGTCCCCTACCCATATGATTTCATAACCTGGAAATTTGTGGATATGCTTAGCGCACTGGAGGAAAAACCCTGGAGAGTCCCTGTTGGGTGCGTAAATGTTTATAAGTAGGAAGTTTGTGCCATGCACCTCCCCCACCAGTATAATGGTCCGCCCCTCCTATCTTTAATCTGATCATGTAGCTTGTATTGCAGGGTTCCATGGATATAGATAGCCACTCGATGGGCGTGCGTGGTGTAAGAGGAGTCATATCTATGGACGCCCCATTGCGCCAACCTGGGGAGGGGTGCCCCCCGGGCAAGATGGGTCTCCTGTAGACACAATATGTTTACCCTGTAACGTTTCAACCATATTTTGCTATTAAGCGGGATTTCTTCTGGTTAGTGAGACCCCATGAGACCCTGTATGTTCCAAGATAGTATTGATAGCGCAAAACCAGACTTCCCTCCAACGGCAGGCTCACCCATACTGCGTGTTGTCTATCAGCATTCATGTCGACTTTAAGGGTGTCTTTTCATTGCCAGTAGATGGGCAATGGTTGTGTGATGTTATGTTTTACCATGTACAATTGGAGCGTATACCATATATGAGCCCCCAAACCACCTCTATAACCCCTCGTAACTGTTGACGTTGGTGTGGATAACCATTGTTGTACCCCCAAACCTTCCATCTCCCTCTCACACCACAAACAATAACCTACCGGCTCCCATTCCCTCCCCATACCCAAAACTTCCCTCCTTAACTGCTTAATGTTACGTGCAGTGGCGGCGGGAAGTGGAGTATTGTGGGCAACTGGTAGACTCCATATGGCTTCGGCCTTTGTGTATCACTCCTTGACCCGAGATAGCACCCCAGGAACCTATTCAACATTTGGGTTGGGACCCAGTGTCATGATATATTTCCATGCGACAGTGTATTAGGGCTGCCGGGCAAATGTCCATCGTAGCTCCCCTTTCATCCTAGCCGCTTGAACTAGGATGTCCCTGTCTCTGTAGCTGAATATTATAGCAATGATCGGACGTTCAGATGGTCCTGGGGGTGGTTTGGCCGCCAGCGATCGATGAGCATTCTCCACCATAAACATAGCCATGAGGGGAGGGTTGCCTAGGAGGTCCACCAGTAGGGTTTCCACACATTTCTCCATGTTGTCGATTGGAGTTGACTCTGAGACACGTAGGATCCTAATATTGTTCCGTCTTGATTGTCCCTCTAAATCTTCATTCTTGGCCGTTATTTTCTTGCCAGATTGTTGTAACTCTGCTACTTCGTGTTGCAGGGTGGTCACCTTGTCCTCTCCATCTCTTATCCGTTGTTCAGCTTCTGACATGCGCCCACAGAGCTTGTCAATTTGTATGGCCGATATGTCCACCCTGCATGTCAGGGCATCAACCTTAGTCCCTAGGTTGTCCCTAGGTTGTCAGTGCTGCTTTTCAGGGCTAATAGGTTCTGGTTCAATGCAGCAACATCTATTTTGGATGATGCTTGGCTCTGTTCCTGGGATGGTGTTGGCTGCAACTGGTCAGCTTGCACGAATTGATCCATTTTGGCCTGTTTTTAGGGTTGACCATGGCAGAGTCGTTTATCCAGATGGGCCTCCCCCAATTGATGCTGCTGGTGAGGCTAGTTACATTGTTTGTTAGATGTTCAAGTTGTCTCGGCTTGCTGAATTCACCGCGTTGTGCTGTTTGATCTTTTGTTACAGTATTGGGTCAGGGCGTCAGGCCTTTATTGACTTACTTTGTTGTTTGAGCTTGTGGGGAGCACTCACTGCCAGCACCCCCTCACCCAGTGGTGCACGTCCACCCCTATGTTGTTAGGGTTGCAGATCAAGGTTGTTGTAGTAGTACAGGGTGTGGTGGTATCTCATTTGTATTGCGCTAGAGCGCTGCATTGTAGACTCTACTTTCTTCCCCAAGATGGCAGGGTTATGATCCAGTGATTTGGAGGGGAGGAAGGGTCCCTGAAACTGGCTCATCTGTTATATTCCTGTGCTCCAGGTGTACTCTGACCCTAATGTCATCCCTTCGCCTTTGGGCCCTTGGGGCCTTCTCCGCTTGCTGATTACTTAACTCAGCAGAGGTTGTGCAGTGCATTGCAAAGCAGTCTTTGCGGATTTATGCCCCCGGCTGTTCATAATGTCAGCAATCCTTATAGTCCCTTGCTCAAGGCGAAGGGCCCCTCACTGTGCCCGTTTTACAGCCAGCGTTCTGGGGGGCGGCCAGGTCCTCTGTGTAGTTGTGCCAGCTGGGGAAGGATTAGGCGAATTGATTTTGGAGTGACCTGCCTCCCCAGTCGTTGCTGCAGCGCTGTGCCCTGCTATGATGACTCGTGCCCGATTGGGATCCCTTAGGGCTCTATACCGGTGGCACGACAAAATTCCTCCAATATTCCCTCCCGGGGTATGTGTTATGTATAGATTTATTGGTGTTTAGTGATGAACTCTACCCGCACCTTCCGACGTACGGGATGGTGTTTCTACACTTGTGTGGGGTGGAATTCAGTGCTCCCCCCAGCCGGGTAGAAACATTCTGGTGTTGTCCTCATTCTGTGCCTGGGAAAGTGCGTCCCGCCTCCTGAGTGCTCTCTTTTTGCTGGTGCAATATTTTCCCACTTGTATTTGTGCCTTACGGCTCACGGTCACAGGCCAACAAAGTGTGCGCAGCGTCAGAGTGGCCAGGGGGCAGGGGTAGCATCTTCAGGGAATTCTCCCGCTTGGAGAGTGTTCAGGGGTCTTCCACAAGGGTTTTGGAGCTGCTGGGACACGGGAGGGGTGGAGTGCACATAAATTCTGCAAGTGCTTAGTGCATGGATGAGCGGTCTCCCCCGCCTTTCCGGCTCACCAACTGTGTTTGCTCTGGGTCAGTTGTGGCTCGTAGTGTAGCATAGGTATGCTGCGGCTTTGACCGGTCCCTGCCCAGAGCATGCTGCCGTGCAGCTCCTCCATGTGTTATCAGTGGCTCACGGGGTGGTATCGGTGTCAAGCTCCCCAGTCTCAAGGTTCATCCCTTGCACCTCCTCACAGCTGTAGAATCACCGCTGCAACTCATATTGCTGTGGCCCAGAGCAGCGATTAACTGTCACTGCGCCATTAGCCAATGCGACCGCGCCTCCCACAGAGGGCTTGCAAAAGCCAGGCCGGGGCCTCCACAGAAAGGCGCTCCGTTCAGTCCCCGGGTTTGTCGCGCTGGGCAAATATTTGGTTCTGGTTCGTCCCAGTATTTTCACGCATATATAATTTGGCTTCTAAGGATGAATGAGGCCATGGAGCAGAGGATTTCTGCAAGGATATAGAAGCCGTCTCCCGAGCTTTTCAGGCAGCAGCCATTTTTCAGACGCGCAACAGCATCCGCCATATGATTACATTATTCAATAGATTAAATAGTTCATGATAGGTCTCCCGATCACTCCTGACATCTTGTTACCAACATTATAAACACAACCCGCAGGGATCTTCATCAGACTTAATTGCACATGTGATGTTATCAGTGATGTCATCAATGACATTTGTGATGTCATCTTTGATGTCCTGGGTGTTAGTCTTAGCAGTGCAATCAATGTGGTGGCGTGAGTTATGGTTGCTTAGCTTACCATAACTGGCGAATTTCTGAGGTTTTTCGGTTTTACTTGTAACCATAATGTCCCTTTAACAACATTTTTTCATTGAATTTCATAGGTTTTAATTATCTTAACTGTAACGTCCCTTTAACAACGTTTTTTCATTGAATTTCATAAGTTTTTATTAGTGCATTTTAACCATAACGTCCATTTAACAAAGTTCTTTCAGTGAATTTCATGGGTTTTTACCAGTGCATGCTATTTTCCTACAACTTACTAATATCAGACTCACCCCAATACAGCAATATTGTTGTCCAATTTCCAAAGTTTCACCTTAAAACTCTGCCATTTCCCACCATTTATCATCATTTTTAACACTTTTGTACAATTTGTGCAACTTTTTCCACTGTTTTTGCGTTTGTCGACGTCTACGAACGTCTGACATCATTGCAGAACTTCCAGATAGTGCCACGTGACCATGCACTCGCAAGCGGCATGATGATGTGTCCGCTAGCGCGTCCGCACTTCGCAACCATGTCCGTGCTTTGAGGACAGTTCAGAACTTAATTTTCTACTGATTGAGGAACTTTCAAGCTCAAAATGTATCCTTGCACAGCTCCTCACCTATTCTTACTCATTATCCATTAACAATCTAGTACAAAGCACACACTTGGAAGAATATTCGCAAAACTTCTATTTATCTTAAAAATGGCATCAGCTATTGCCAACCCTCCTCCCCAGGAGCCACCAGCACCACCAGCTGGAGGACCTACACAACAAAAAAAGTGCAGTACTTCTAAAGACAATGAAGAGGACCAAGAAGATGAGCTAGAGGAAGTGTCTACCTCTAGCACCCAGAGAGAATGAGGGGTGGGGCAATTCTTTACCATTGTTGGGAATGTACCAAAGGCGAAAGGTACCAAAATGCAACTTTGTAATCAGTCGCGGACTACCTCGACAGTACTCCTACGGGACCACCTCCATGCACTGCCACACCAAATCCATCCACCGCAATTCTCTCAAAAAGGTTGTTCCTTTCTTAGCAAGTAGTAGGCAGTCTTCCTCTGCCTCATCTTCCACAACCAATTCATTAACCACACAGCCTAGGTCTGTGGGAGACAAAATCCCACCAGCTATCTCGCAAGCGATAAAAGAGGCTGTTGATCCATATCTTTAAAGGCAACAGTCCTCAGCATATATTGCAACACACCACTCTGCAGGGGAAAGCAATTTCAAAGTGCTTTTGAAGCTGTAATCAAGGAGTATGAGAAACACTGCCCTCTACCTTAGAAGTAACACGCGCACAACATCTTCCCCTGTCCACCTGCCCCTCTATATTAGTGCTTGGTGCCTTTTCCCTCATTTCCCTCGCCACCTAACATTTTAACCTCTCCTGCAAAAATAAAAAATACATCAAAAAACAACAAAAGAAAGGTTCCCTTAGGAACCACTTTTCACAGTTAAAAACTCTCATAGACTCCATCTACTTTATATTTCCCAGTGAAGTACATAGACTCAATAAGATTTTCCAACATTTCCATTAGCATTTTGTGTTATGCTAATGGGAATAATGTGGAGTTCATCCCCCGTTCCAGTGACTGGAACGGGGGATAATGGCCCGGCAGCCCAAGTTATCGGCCCTAGCGAAGCGAGGGTGGTTAACGAGGGCTTCAGACCATTATCCCCCCATTCCAGCCTCTGCAATGGTGGATGGAAGCCATTAGCAGCCCAGGGTGCTAAAAAAGAATGTTTTCTTCCTACACCGGGACACCTGCGGCGCCCTGCAGTAGGAATTAAAATCATTTTCCAAGATGGCCATCACGGAAAGTGAAGGTGGGGCTCCGGACAGAGCCCCTCCTCCCTTTCCATGGCAGCCTGCAGAAGGCAAAGAGAGAACCCTATGACCATATTATCACAGACACATTTCCCCCCCCTTTTCCAACCTATCCCACTTTCGAATAACTTTACCACATAGCCAGTCCCAGGTGGACATGGCCACTTTAACCCCATTTGTTGCCCCTTGTGGTCTTGGCCAGTAGCCATATTGTCCTGGTCATGACCTTATGCCATGACCCAGACAATCCCACCACTGACCATGGCCACAGGCTATACCTCAGTCACTAAAGGTATATCACAATTTATTGTACCTACATTATGACACTTGTCAAAAAATAAAAAAACACGGGCACATTTGCAAAACCATGCTTAAAGTTCCTTGCCAATGCTCCTTACATGAGTTTGCTGGAAATCCACCCATGCTTTATTTTTTCAAAAGTGTCAAAATGTATGTAATACAATAGTCATATAACTTAGCCCCCACTTGACAAAACTCATTCAGACTTTACACAAAGATTCATGGTTGGGTCTATAATCTTTCTGAAAACTTTTGTCCACATTCGTCAAACGGCAACAAACTTATAAGCCATCAGAAAATGTTGAGACCCCCCCCTCTAATTTAGTCCCCTCGTGACAAAATCTCACCAAACTTTACAGATACATGTATATCTAGATCTAAAATATGTTTGCAAACTTTTGTGTGGATTTCTCAAATGGCACCACATTTATAACCTTTTACAATATTTTGGTACCCCCCTCTAATTTAGTTCTCTCTTGACAAAACAGTTCCACATTTACCAAATCCATTCAGAATCAGGTCTAGAATAGAATTCCAAAGTTTCCTGCAGTTTCATTGAGTGGCACCAAAGCCACCCAAAAACTGCTTTTTACCAACCCTGTAATGGAGAAATAGTCATAGATGCCACCGAACATCTGAAGTGTTTGCGAACATCACAGGACTGTAACCGGACATCCGGACCGTTTGCGAAATTCGGGGGTGAAAAACACATGTTTTTTGGCTTCTTATGGCCATATCCCATCCCATCCTCATCACCCCCACCTCCCCCAGAGATTGTTTGGTGAGTTTGACAAGTGCCATGTTGCGTTTTTTTAATAGGTTTTTACTGCGATGTTCGTGGACAACGGCGGCTGTCTGCGAATCCAACATGGCGGACGTTTCCAAAAATCTGATGCACTTCATGCTTTCCATATTCAATCAGCGGGCACGCCCGACGTCCGCGGACCTCACAATGCCTTCTGTACCAATCAGAGGCCCGTCCGCAGACAGAACACGGAAGTGACTCTGCGGACCAAACCCAAATAGCACAATTTTTATTTTACCTACTTTTGGGCCATTTAAAAAAAAACGACTTGACGGATTTCCACCAAATTTACAAAAGCATGCTTTCAGGACCAAGCCACTGCTCCTGCCGCAAATTTAGTGAAAATACATCCAGCGGTTTGGGCTGTGGACGTGAGCAAAAAGATTTTTCCATTGCATCTATGGAAAAAAAATTGGGACCCACCTTCAACTTTGTCCCCCCCTTGATGAACCCTCACCAAACTTGTCAAAAAATGATTCAGAGGGGACCATATACTTTTTCTGCTAAGTTTGGTAAGGATTTGTGCAGGTGGAGCAAAGTTATAAGCCGCCCAAAAAGTGCTCTTCCTATGAGTTCAGCAACTTAACCATAACTACAGGGCCGCTACCGCAGCCCCTTTAATATAGGAGCCATTATTGGATTGACCATTGTGAAGAATTATCACAAGATTGTAGCCTTGCCCTGGCAGGCCAAGACTTTGGAGGAAATTGTGGCTTTGCAGCTGCAGTGGCATGTGGAAAATCATAACTCACTGGACACTTTGCAGTTTGACTTCCACGCCACACATGGTACGGAATGCACTCTAACCTCCGTTTGGGCTGACATGCTTTTAATTGGGTATGAGGGGTGCCTTTCACTGCTACTGATGTTGGACCTCTTGGCAGCATTCAATACGGTGGACCACGCCACCCTGATTTCTCACCTCATCGAAGCAGTTTTTTTTTAAGTGGCTCTCAGCTGATTTTGCTCCATTTTTTTCAGCTAGCAATCAACGTCTAGGACTGGGCTCTTTTCTCTCAGACCCAGCCCCCATCATCTGATGGGCAACGCAAGTGTGACCATTTGCCTATTGTTTTTGAATATTCACATGCAGCCTCTGATCTTCCTGCTTGATAAATTAGGTTTGCGCAAACACACGTGTGCTGACAAAACCTAGGTTTATCTCAAAATCGCCAAGCCAATGTATGGCTTTTCACAAATCAATCAAATCAAACTTTATTTCCACATTTTCATTTCATGAAAGTTCACAATAAACACACAAATTACAAATCCCCAAGACATCTAATAAAATGCACAAACTATTTACATAACATTTGATTTTCTCAAATGTAAAGCATTTTCAATAAAACCATAAATAGCATCGGCCACATTCTTGCAGGGAAGAGAGAACATCAGCGTCTTGGCCTCGCCTAATGCACAACTGTTATAGAGTGTAAAAATAGGTAGGAGAAGCTTTCTTCTAAGTATCTTTAAATTAGGACAGAAGAAGAATAAATGAGTTCATTCTTCCACTTGTTTATAGGCGCGTTATAAATGTCATGTCATATCATATCAGATCAGATCATATCATATCACGTCGTGTCGTGTCATTACAGGTACAAAAAGGGGACATGGTCTGGATCTTGTTACTAGACCAGCTAGCCACTACCGAAGCTAGTGGTAAGTGATGTGCTATGAAATTAAATATGATATCCGCGTGGGTTGGCAATCCAGCTTGTATAATTAACAAGACTCCAATATGCTCCCAAAAATATCACACTGTACACTTTTCGAGCTCACAGCTCCGCCGGGTTAATTCTTTTTCCTACGAGAAGGCGGCTTTACGTTTTGAAACAGCAATTTCCCTTTCCTCGAAGGGCCTAATTAATGAATTACTGTATCCCAACAAGGAGAAAACGTGCTTTATAAATTGCAGCCGTAGGCACAAATCATAAATGGCTTGAAGTGAACGTTTGGAGGGTACATATCGACATTGCATCTAGACCCTTCGGAAACCAAGGTGCTATCTTGGGGTCTAAACACGTGTTAATAGATCCAGCGAAGCCCCCTCCCTTCTTAGTGCTTTGGTCTAAATAATGTATATGCTAAATGTGTTAAAAATATGTGTTTCCGTTGGGAGGCCAGTCTCAGCAGGAGTCAGCAGGTAGGTGAGGTGGTAGAAACAGCTTTCGTAAAGCTTTGGCAAATTTGCAGGATTCCTCGCTACTTACATAGATCTGACTCCTTCCTACAAACCTCTTCCCTTTCTGCTCTCTTTCTGATACTCGTGGAAGTGTTATCCCGGACATCTGCACCCAGATCCAGCTCACATTGCCTGCATTGCATGAAATGAATACAACCAACCACGCAATCAATCAGGGTCAGTGCCAGGGGTGGACTGGCCTATAAGGAACTCTGGAGATTTCCCGGTGGGCCTCTGCACTGTGGGCCTCTTTTGTGTGGTATTTCCCAATGTTCTCATAGGAAAAGCATTGGGCTTGCTGAAAATGTGTCATATGGGGTCACTTTGAAAATTATTTCCAGAGCCTCTTTTGGTCCCCAGTAATTATTTCCAGGGCCTCTTTTAGTTCCCAGTCCACCCCTGGTCAGTGCAACAATGTATGCCACCCCAGGTGAAGTGCCATTTTGTCCTCCACCTTTGAAATGTGCCCAGCTTTGGTGTTTTAGGGACATAATAGTGCCCTCCCGTGTCTCTCTGCCCATTGGGCTCTTGGCAGTGGCTTTGCATTTCCTTATTGCAGCAATGGCCCGTCTTTACTGAGAAAAGTAACAGAACCAGAGCTTGTTTCATTAGGTACAAGCAGTGAGCTCACAAAATAATCAGGGATGTATGATACTTGTCTTAAATTCTACCTGCCATCTTTAATGCATCAGGAAGTCAACATTAACTATGCATTGCCTGCTTGACCCCCAGACTGCTTTCTGATTGTTTTGAATGGAGAACGTGCTTGATCTGCCCCATAGCAAATGCATCTGTCTCAGTACATTACTGCCATGGCTATTTTACCTACAACTGTTTAATAGGAAGGAATTGCTGCACGTTACATCTGGTTACTCAATGGCATGGCCCCAGTTTGCTGGAGTAAACTCCCCGTAAATCTCTCCGCGTGTCTTTTTCATCTGTGGTTTGGGGAAACAATAAAAACACATCTATTTCAACTGAATGTGTCAACGAGGTTGTTTTGATGTTGTTATTGTTTGGATTGCGTTTTAGGTACACTTTACTCTAATGTTCGTTCTCTTCTGCAGTCACGCAATTGGTCTACAGTACATGCAATAAGTAAATACGGTTTATTCGTGGGGCCAAACGTGCATGAGCTCAAAGGAAGGAGTATGCTGGAGCATTCAAGGAATGGAGAACCTCTGCACAGGTTTCACGACTGTGCATATGCCCACATTAATTTAATCGAGGTTTGTGCTATGCGAGTGCATGTCACAACTGAGCTTTATTCAGAGCGTGAGAGCCTTCAGGCTGAATGGTGGGCAGCTTGGCCACAGAACCCAACTAGACTTTCATTCTGTGCTGGATCCACAACCTTTAAGAAAGTTGAGCTGTGAACTTCAGGTTCAGCTGGACGTCCATTTAAAGAGGGCTCAGGCCATCGGCTCTGGAGGGGACGATTCACGCACAATCCAATGCGAAACGTCCTCTCCAGAATACATGGAGAGTGATAGGGGACAGGACAGTCGAGCCAGCAGAGTTGGAGGAGGTGTGGTAAGTGGTGAGTGACGCAGCGAGGCAGCGAGCAGAAGGTGGAGTAAAGGGAGGTGGGAAGAGAGTGAAGAAGGAGTGGTAGGAGGGGGGTGACTGGGGTTCCAGTCGTGCTCCCTGGGTTGGAGGGGAGAGGGAGAAGGAAAGGGCAGGGGTTCCAGGCGTGTCTTCTAGAAAGGCAGGAGACGGAACAGGAGGTGTGTGGTGGACATAGCAGGAAAATTAATCCACTTTTCAACTTCCGATGCACAAAACATCTGTCCAATAGGATGGGGGGGTGGGGAGGATTGGGGCCTTTTAATGGAATAACTTTACAAAAAGAACAAATAACCTTGAAAGAGTGGTGGTACCATGACATCTGTGCACGTGATTGTGCCCTGTCCCTTGAAAGGGATGGGGGATAGTCAGGGGGATTGGCATCTGGCCAAAGACTTGCTCCAAAAGGACTCCTTTACGCTCTTTCCTGAACCAAATCTTTGCAAGTTCTCTTCATCCTTAGGGGATTGGGTAAAAGGAATCCAGACTGGGGCACCTTGGCACTCCTGGTTTTTCCTCCATGCTTCTTACGTGTTGCTGTTTGACAGAGAACTAATGCAGTCTTCCTCGATCTTAAGTGTCTCGCTGGGAAGGAAGTGGGTGCCACACATCGTGGGTAATAATAAGGAGCGCTCAGATACCTGAGGGTTCATAGCGCTATATAAATGCTAAAAAAAGCAAAGAATATCCCAGTAGGTCTATGGGGCCAAGGATGCGCTATTCCCTTAATGCACTACTTGTTTAAAAATGTTTACTGCTGCACCATGCAGTTCCACCCATCTAGTCAATTAAATAAAGCTTTATAGTGTCCCTTCTTGCTTCTTATTCCTGAAAGGTGTTGAATTTGTTTATAGCATGCACACTGCCTTAGAGTGTCCTCAGAGCACTAAAGGGCCTACATTAATAGCAACATAACATCTTACTGTGCTTTGACGCCACACACTGCACTGCAAAATGGCCTTTAAATATTAATATCTGGGAACGAGTCGGTAAATCCCAGCAGGGACATGTATTCTCACTGCACAAGTGTATGGTATATTAAACAGGTCCTTGCACCATAACCTTATGATTGTGCGCAAGCACAGGCACTCACTGGGGAAAAGGATATATACCTTACTGAGATTGTTAAACAATGGCGTGGGAGCCCCTCTACTGAGAACGAACATTGGTCAAATACCCTGTTCTATGGAATTTCTCCCACTCAGGAGGGTCTACAACCACGTTGTAGCTCAGAACCACGTTTTAGCTCATTGCACCCCTCACAGAGGAGAATTATGCATTGGCATATCAGTCTTTGTCCCACCCACAAGGGCAGTCCAGCACTGAAATGTTAGGTAACTCTCCTCTGAACTAGAGTACCAACAGCAACCCCAGACACGTTTTTCGGCGTTGTTGGGCCTCATCTGTGAAGTGAAGCTGTGCCTCTTTAAGCACAGTGAGCAAGGGGTCCATGTCTGTTAGGCAGAATCCCATGCAGTGCCCTTAGGGACCACTGCACAGAGTTAAGACTACAAGTGGTAATACAAGTTCACCTTTGGTACAAGTCTGTACTACACAGAAAGAGTGGTAGCAGTGGCTGAGTAGTCAGGCTTATCTCAAGAGCAAATGAGCAGTAGTAGAGATTACACAAAGGACTGCAATTACTGTGATTCAAGCAAACACTGATTCATGGTTTCTGGTTAAAAAATATAAGTACATTTATTTTTAAACCATCTGTTCACAAAACACTTCACTGCTAGTAAAATAAAACCACACTTCAAATACACTACACACAACCAATTCCCCTTGTGCAGAACAATTCAAGGTAAGTACCTTAGGATTTGACAGACCGGTGTTATGAAAAAAAGACGTTACCGGGAGGACATATGCGATCACTTTTTGACAGTAATGACAGTTCGGTCTTACTAAAGATACGTGTACCCGCGGGAAGAAATGGAACCGTAGTCAAGCACACTTAGCACATGAATAAACATAAGAGAGTTGGGGATAAAAATCATAGGCAATACTTTTGTCAAGGCAGAGAGAATCAGAGGGCACTTTCTAACAAGAAGATAAAAGTCAATAGGTCTGAGTCAGTGTCAAGTGGAACAGGGTTCCTGTTGCCGAGGATCACATGGTTAGTACAGTTCACGATTCAAGATTGCCAGGAGTACTTAGATATTATCAGAAGAGGAGGCAAAAGTTATAAGACGAAAGGAAGAAAAGGACAAGCCTTTGGTGAGAAAGAATAGCTGACCCCAATTCCTCTAAGTCGGACACAGTACCTTATTCGTTGAAGAACGCTGGTGCCACGGCAGTTGTTCCTCTTAGTTTCCTGCACGACAGTTGTTCCTGTTAGTTTCCTGCAGACTCACGATTCCTGAAGCTTCAGTTCTGGAGACAAGAAGGAGGACGTCTGGAGTGATCTGCACTACCCAGGGATGAGGCCAGCAGCAGCGACGGTGAATAAAAGGTGTGCTCCTTTAAAACAGGAGAGGCTCTTCAAATGGCTATCCGGACCACTACAGCAGGGTGCAGTGATTTCGACCACGAAGAGGATCCTCTGGCTGTGGAAGATGAGCTGGTTGACCCCACCAGGCTCAAGGGAAGAAGACTCCGGACTGGATCTTCTCTGTCATAGCTCAGGACTGCAGCAGGTCTTCACCGGGACTCGGGGGTGCAGCAGCCGTCTTCCTCTGCGCTTCTCTTTGGTTCCTTGCAGTTCCAGTGGTGACTCTAACTTCCAGCCCAAGAGTCCTGCCTTTTATGCGAAAATCCCCCATTCACACAGCCTGGCTGTCAATCACTCAGCAGGGGGGTTGTCTGGCCTAGCCAACCACCTCGGACAATCAATACAAAGTGTGACTTGGGTCTCCAGGGAGACCCTGTGCAGGGGGTGACTACACCCCTCCCTCACATTCAGCCCACCTAGACACCCAGGCAACAATGGAGGGCTTCTTCGTAGAAGCCCGCCAAAAGACGGTGAACAAAGAAGGCAAAGTAAAACACAAGAAGGACTTTAACAAAATGAAATGGTGACTAAACCCCAGCACAGCCGAAATAAAAAGTATTTGGGCAAGCGGGTTTATGTTTGAGGCTAATACAATAGCCTGGAACAGTACCACGTTTATATAGTATAATCGCGGTAGAAAAGTTAGGGTAGACACCACTGCCACCAGCCAAGTCTAAATGTTAAAAGAGAAAAACAAAGCTCATAGAGGCACAGACAAAAAGGGGTAGGAATTAACCCTTTCCAATACTCCATGAAAGATGGGGTGTACTGGGTCTGTAGTTTTAAAGTGACTATATAAAGTTAATGGCAACTTTACATGTTTCTGGGGAACAGTAGTAAGTACCAGAAAAGTTGAGTCAGTGGGAAATCTAAAAGACAACCCTGTGTCACTGCACTGAAGGTGCTGTGTAACACACACAAAAAGTGGGGCTCCTGGAGTGGTGTGCTCCAGAGCCCAAGATCACACAAAAAGTAGAAATACACAAGGCAACACATGTAAGAGTGGGAAAAAGGCTCACACTCTTACCAGGTGGAAGAAATAAACCCCTGAAATCCAGCAAAGCTGCTGAGGGACTCACTAGTTGAGGGAAATTAGCCATAAAATGAGAATTCTCCCTAATGTTTGCATTACCCTTGGTCACCCAGGGTGAAATACCAAGTTCCTAACCATACACAAAGAGGTCTGGAGCTCCTCTACCGAGAACAAACACAAACAAGTAACCTGTTCTCTGGGAAGGTGCCCACTCGGGAGGATCTACACCCACCTTTTAGCTCACAGTACCTCTCACAGAAGAGAATAATACTTTTTATGACCATATTCATCATTCTATAAAGAGAATGGGTCCATTCATGTCCTTGTGCCAGTGTAAAGTTGTAATAGGAGCCTTAGTTATTAGTCACTTAGACTATTGCAATACCCCAGCTGCAACACCTTGTCACATGTGGCACTATGCTTGCACCTACCCTCTCCATTGCCGAGACCACAGTTCCACTACTTTTTCATGTACACCTCTACTGCTGGTTATTGGGCTGTGTTCATTCTCGGTAGAGGGGCTACCAGACCTCTTTGTGTATGTTTAGGAACTTGTAGTTTCATCTTAAATTACCCAGGGTAATCCAGACATGGACCCCTTGTTCACTGTGCTTATAGAGGCACAGCTCCATCTCACTGATGAGGCCCAACAAGGCCAAAGCACGTATCTGGGATTGCTGTTATTACTCATGTTCAAATGAGAATTGCCTACCATTTCGGTGCTGGACTGCCTAAATTGGTGTGACCAGACATATGCAAATGGTAATTTCACCTCAGTGAAAGGTAAAGTCAGCTGAAACGTGGTTGTAGACCCTCCTGAGTGGGCATGTTCTGAGAGAACAGGTCATTTGGCCATGCTCGTTCACAGGTAGATGGGCTCCCAGACCTCTTTGCGTATGCTTACTCAGATTGTTGCCTTTGCTGCACGTGAATGACCTCAGCTCTACAGTGTTGAGCAATTCCATAACTTGCAGGAGTATGTCATTTCAGAAGTCACATCAATCCAGACCTAATGAAAAAGACCCATTGAAGACTGTATTGCGGGAATTATCACTAGGGGAACATTGGGCCTCAATACAAGTTTGCTGGTCCGGTAACTACAGTACCGGTAAGCTTGTTGGTACCGTAGTAACCGGACCGGAAAACTACGAGTTCTGCTCGCAGGTGCCTTTTCGCACGCCAGTTCAGACCTGGCGGGCGGAACAGCACCCGCGAGCTGAGCATTTTGGACGCACCGGCACCATTCTGATTGGTGCCGGTGCATCTGACCTCCCGGGAATGTGGAGCATTTATCTCCAGCCCCTGCAAATGGGCAATTACCAGGTTCGGTGAGCCGTAATGACCCAGTATTTAATTGGCCATTCGTGGGTGCCGGAAAAAATTGCAAGTTTGGTGGCAGCCTGCCGGTTACCACCCAATTTGTAATGATGCCCAATTGCCTAATTGCACGATAACATTTTTTTGCACAGGGCACTAATGCGAAATATGCCCTAGTGCAAAACGTGGATTTAAAGAATATGTTTTATGTGCTAAGGTAGTTTTTCTTTTAGTACTAATTACACTTGCACTGGGGTAAAGTTTCTGTAATATGCCCCTTAGAATCTTCTGGCTATGCGAGACTCCTCATGCACACCGTGCGCGCGGTGGTGGATATTCCCTCGCTATGTCCTAATAGATTCATGCATTATTCAGCTCGGGACAGTGGAGGCATAAAGACGTGCAGAAAATACAATAAAATGTGTGATATATGGAAGGCAGTAAAGATGCCAAAAACATGCCTGGGAAATTTGTTGATTTGTTTAATCTTTACTGCTGAAAAAACGGAAAACCTAACTGTAATTTATGATGCTGTGTGTTACAATTAGGACGTGCACAGATGGAAAAACCCAATTACTCACTCCCACTTGTTCTGCTACTTGTAGTAATAAAAAACTAGACATAATACCGGCGGCAGGTCAGCCAGAATTTAAACACTGCCACCCAAAACAAATGCATCAATCACCCAATACTCTATAAACACTCTGCTCCCTGCTTTTTTAAAATGGACATTTAAAACGTCCAGTAATTTGTAATTTGTTGTGATTTTATCCACTGTCTCAGCTAATATTCTCAAACTGGTGCACGGTTTGCAATCCATATTTCACAGTACAAATATGTTTAAGCCACCAAAGTGTTCTCTTTGGGGTTTTATTTTGTATGAACACAATCCCTTTTTCCCCTTGTGTGATGGTTTGTTTTGTATTCCATGATCACTGGTTTCCTGCTTGTACTGACTTGATTAACAAGAGTGTGCTTCTCTGAACTATGTTGTATTTGGTTATTTATAACGCGCTTAATGCCAAGAGGTTTCTAAGTGCGGCCCGGGATGAAACCTGTGTTGCTCCATGCAGTCCTGCTTCCAAGGCGAGCACGATGCCCCTGAGCTATCCTCCTGTTTCAACTCGAGAAATTCTTTCTATTGAGAACCTGCCCTCCGAAATCTACTGCTGCAGCCACCCAACCAAGTCAATGCAGTCATTGTTTGCGGGGTCCGGCCACAGAAAATTAACTCAAAGGCATCATTGCAGTATGTTTGAATAATGGCATGAAGTCAGATAGGGCGGGCTATCTCACCAAAGTGGCGTGGAGCCGATTGCTCAGCAAAGTGGACCTGCAATTCTGTAGCCACATGATCCAGCATGCACGTCCCCCCCACTTTTACCTGGGATTGCTTGACCCCACAGCAAGCCCTTCCATTGATATGTGTAGGGTGAGTTCACTAGACTTGTATTTACCTCGGCTCCTTGCACCCACCTTGATGTAGGATGGACATTTTCGATGTCAGAAATATCTTTCACGTTCCAGAGACGCAATGTAAAAGAAAAGTTCAAAACGTTCACACTTTCAATGCACTTTTGTACCGGAGGCATAGAGATGACCGCAAGGTATGTGCAGACACCTGTCAGCAGAAGAAACATATTTAGGGGCTGTCACATCCCTAAGTGCATTAGCAATGGTCACAGGGGTCCGTTTTGGCTTACTGCACAAAAACCCAGACTCGCTTGTAGTGGAAAAGGTCGCTTTAATGTGACAGACCAAAGCTCACAAATAACTGCTAACCTGGCTCCTTTGCCTCACAGACTAACAAAAATGTTTTAACAACCAATTTAATAATTCAACAGTTTCATTTCCCCCAACAAATAAATAATTAATTAGATCCCGCTTTCTCCCCGGGGCCATGCCCCTCCATCTTCAAAACCTGTTCACCTGGGGTAGCCCGTTTGTGCAAACAGCACCACCCCATCCTTTCCCGCGCTATTCCCCCACTGTGCTTCACTCCCCCCTCATCTAAAGGGGCCATGCCCCCGGCAACAGAAAAACCCTCCACCGTGGTGTTCTTTCTGCCCCACCCCCACCACCTCTTTCTACTTCCAACTCCTTACTATCTCTTCCACCTGCAAGGTCAAAATCCGCCAGGTAATAACTATTCCTGAAAATTGACAGGTGAACGCCATCCCCCCTGATAATCTTGAAACCCTCATAAACTATTTCTTTGTGCTCTCAAACCTTCACCGCCGCTGAGGCACAACATTTTCCATTTCTCTATGTATTCCCTTCCTTGCTCGTTTTATTGTTCCCTCATTTCTCGCTCCCCTCCAAACTCTCTGCGGCAACAGCTTAGTCCAAACTATGTGTGCTTTGGGCCACATTTCCCAGACCCATACCAACTCCCTTTCCATTTTTCTAAGAATAGACCCACTTGTGTCTCTTACTAGGTCATTTTCCCCTGCATCAATTATCACACCCTCTGGAGACCCATAGCGCTCCTTCAGCCCTGCCAACATAGGAAGCAGCTGATCCCAGCGAAGCCCCCCAAAACCGGACCACCTTACCAATGCCACTCTGTAGCTGCAACCCAATTGTCTGCCAAAAACTCTTTTCTCCACCTCCTTCCCGCCCACTTGACAATAGAGTGGCCCACAAACCAAATCTTCGGCATCTCACCCGGCACCCGCGCAGCATCAGAAAAAGAAATTACAATGTCACTTTCCAGTCACGACCACCCCACCACCTTCAGCCCTCCCCTAGACCCCCGACCATATTTCAAACCACCCCTTTACCCAATTCCCTAATATCCCCTTTGTACCTCCCAGACCTGCACCAACCCAAACCTTTCACCTTCCTCGGCTATGCCCAACCCACTACCTTCAGATTATGCACCCCTCCTAAGCCAATGAGTTACAAACTCCTACTCCCATTCCCCCACCGCTAACCACACCTTCCTCAGGCAACCCATCCTCCTCTGACCACCTCCTTATTCCCGCTACGGAAACACCCCCCGGTCCTTTCCTACCTGTCCCTCTATAAATTGCACCTTAACACCCATCCTTTAAACAATGCACCCACTCCCACTTAGACCCCCTTTCACCTCTATCCTCTTACCCTCTTGTTCACCCTTGCCCCCCACCCTCCATCACCTTCCTAATATTGCCCCGTGTTGCAAGCCCTGCACCGGGGGCCCACATGCACCCCTGTCCATGCAGGCCCTTTTCCTCATTACTCCTCTCCACCACTGCACAAGGGGCCAATCCTGCGCCCCATCCACGCAGTCCAATTCATATAACTTACTCTTCCAGCACCTTGCGTCCATTACACCATGTTTCCCACCTGCACCAGGGGCCCTCGTGCACTCCTATCCATGCAGTCATATCTCATCACTTCACTCGGCTGCACCAGGGGTACACCGCACCCCCGTCCATGCAATAAGCCCAGTTCCTCCCTTGCTGTGTGTATTCAATTCCCGCCTAGCATGTTCCCTATCTCCTGCCGCTCCTGCGAACCGTGGCTACCACTGTAAGCTTGACGTTGCAATATCCTCTTAACCCCTGTGCTTCTCTCCGTATCTACTCTGTGCCGCTATAACCCTCTCATGTCCCCCCAAAGCTTACTCACCTTGTCGTGTGGCAAGCTTGAGGGCTTTGCCACCATCTTCCACGCCCTCCCAACGATGGCCACCACCCCCTAACATTTTTCACAATTACATCCCCCCTGCAGCCCTCCCCCGCCTTACCTAAGCGTCTTCCTCCTCACCCCTCTCCTACACCCTTGGGATCTCTCCCCAAAACCTCCCCCCAAACTTTGCACCCCCCCTCCTTTTCTGATAAACTGATGCCCCGCACTGAAACCCACCACCTTACCTGCCCTACGGTCCTTCCTCCCCACCTCCTTGCCCCGCTCCTCACCCTTTCCCTCTGTCCCCTGCCTGAAAACACTGTGCAATCGGATGCCGACCCACACACCTGCTGCACTAGCGTTTAAATTTGCACATTATCCTCGTGCAGCCTTCTTTATTGAAAGCCCAACATGCTGCTGAGGGCTGACCCCTGTCTCCTTCCCCGCCCCTTTTGGGGTGGGGCGACCAATAAAGGGCCGGTAAGGCATGGGTAAGCCGCTTGCCGTGTGTACCGTTGGAGCTGGCTTCGTCGGCGCCATCCATTGCAACCAGAGATCCATATCTATCTCGCCTGACTGTCCTCCACCACCCTTGCTCTAAACTCCTTGTTATAACGCACCCACGCAAAGCCCCCGAAACTCGTGAATGCCTTTCTAATCACGTCCATGCACATCAACAGCACCACACATCTCTCTCACATTTCTCACAATTGCGTAGATAATAAATGCCGATGTACCCTTGGGCGCGAGGCCGGTTCCCTCTCTTCCTCCTTAGAACCCTCTTTGGCTCTCACTTCCCTGTGAAGCAACTTAAATCCATCCACAAATTCCCCTGCCTGTATCTTATCTTTCATTGTTGTCATCAAATGTGCTCCCAAAGGTTTCGTGATGCCATGTACAGTAGCTTTTTCTCCTTGCCCTTCACCTCTGCCTTTTCTTTTGAAACTTGTACCTCGAGCCCCAATGGCTCAATCACCTTGTCTGTCTGCACCTCCACCGAGCAATTCTCCCTTGCACCGACCACTGCTCCAATAGCCTGCACACCAATCTCTCTTCTCACTCCTTGCAATCCTGACCCTTCCCTTCTTGCCCCCATTCTTGTGTCCCCCCTCTGCCATGCAGTTGACCAGTCCCCTTCCCGCTCACCTCTTTCTCCACTGTCATCGCCCGTCTGCAGCCTGACCTCCACTCCGATGCTCCTCGTCTCCTTCCTTATTTGGGCTCCTGCTGCGGGGACAAAACATGCCAGCGGTCTCACTCAGCCAATTATTCCCCTGACCTCTTGCCCCCAACCCCCTTGCTCCTGTCTTTCACAATCCCACCTAAGGCCCCTTCTCGCCCTCCCCCTCCTCCTTACAGCACTGTACCCTTTATCCTCCCACTGCCCCACATATTCTTCCATCCCTCCATCATCACCCAAGTAATACCATTGTTGTTGCGAGCGCATGCTCGGGCCGGGCATATCCTCCTCTTGTGAGCCTGGGGCGCCCGCCACTCCGTCGATCACTTCTCAGCGGGGCTGCAGAAGCCCCCTCCTGGTCCTCTTCTCTTGGGCGAGGTCTCATCTCCTCCCCTCTGTGGTCTTCCCCGCTAGGGGCCGTGCTGTGCCCTCTAGACTGTCCTCATAAAGTTCATGGAGGTGCCGTTCGAATACCCTCTCCATATTCCACCTCTGCAACAGCAGAGGCTGCTCTATGCCCTCTGCCCGAAATCCTCGTAACCGGGGGGGGCCATTTCACGCCCATCCCTAACCTCACTAATCGACGGGGACCACTCTCTCCTCCACCCACCCGCACTCTTCTGCAGGTATTTTCCTCCCTTGCCCCTCTGCCCTGTCGCCCCTCTCTGCACCCCATCACCTCCACTTTCATGCTCCACCCGACCTACACCTTTTTGGACACTCCCAACGTCCCCTTCATCCACCTGGTCATCATCCCCTGAACCACTTTCTGACCCCTCTCTCAACTGCATTCCCCCCCTGGATGCTCTCCTGTCAATTTCCCTCCTCATCTTCCTACCCCTAGACTCCCAGACCTCCCCTCTACCCGCCGAGAGGCTTCAAGCCACCACTGCCACGAGAGCCCCATCTGCCACTGCTCTCCGCTGTGGCCTACCTCCACCTTCCTCCCCTTCACCCGTAACCTCAATCACAGCCCCTTCCAGCTGGACCTTGGATGCCCTGCTAATGATCTCTAATACTTCCCTCAGGGCATTAGCATCCACCAGTCCCTTCTTTTTTGCTTCCTGCCCCACCATCCTGCTCAAGCAGTGCTACCGCGCACTTGCGCTACACCCCGCTGAACTACCTAACTAGCCCCGAGCCTTTCCCCCCTTAAAAGTGCTGGGCAACATGGTAAAACCTGGTGCCAATAATAGCCCGACAATGGCCTCTTTAAATAAATCCTACCAAGCTTAGATATTGAAACTGGCTGGCTGCCAAAATTACCTGGCCCGCCAAAATAATGTATTATTTCCTATATAGTCCTTTTTATTTATTTATTTCCTGCCCCCAGCTTGCTACTAGCCCGGAGAAATAAAGTGTGGTGACATCCCCTTACTCACTGAAATCAGACCCTAACTACCTTAACTGCAGATTGAAAGCTATATAATTTAAAAAAAAACATTTTTTTTTGAGCCACCAATTAATGACCTAACTGAACTTCCTACCCGAAGTGTAGGCTAAAGGAGATGAAATAACCACTGGGATTAATCCGAGCCCACACGTAAAAATAATGTTGTGGGCTCTGCTGTAAAATAGAGTGCAGCCCTTTAAGGGCTCTGCACTGCCCCCAGTGGCCGCTGCACCACACCGCGTGCACTGTCTGCTTCACAACTCGTGCAACCTAATGGCGTCTGCCCGCTCCTTACCAATATGCCCAGGCCTTCCACAGACCACCTGCTGCGGGCCGCAATGACCCCCCAATAGCCCTCCCCCATCCTGGGGAACACCGCCAACCGGAAGCCGCTCGGT
Organism: Ambystoma mexicanum; assembly: GCF_040938575.1. Classification (NCBI taxonomy): domain Eukaryota; kingdom Metazoa; phylum Chordata; class Amphibia; order Caudata; family Ambystomatidae; genus Ambystoma; species Ambystoma mexicanum. The sequence continues at coordinate 518,402,238 of NC_090930.1, read as the reverse complement.
CCCGTGCCCAGAAAACAAAACCTGTTTGGCGAACTGCAAACAACGTGCAGGGCCGGATTGAAGATAAACCCTGCCCCCCGCATGTAACAGACCAACGCAGAAAACCACGCTACTACTGTGGTAAGGGGGGTACCTTATCTCCGGTGCCCCCGGCTATTTTGTAATATATATATATATATTTTTTTTTTATTAAATGATGCACAATAAATGTTCCCTGGCATTATTCCTAACCTACCCCACTGCCTGCCCAAAAGCCCCACCTCACCTCCGCTAACGCCAAACCTAGGCCCAAATGCGCAGGGAAAGCTCGGGAGCAGGCGACCAGGACAAACGCACCTCCTAGCCGTCGCCTAATCCAGAACCTTCCCTGCCCCCTTAAATACACCCTAGGGCGCTCTATGCGCGGGCCAGCTCGCTGGCCTGTGCAGCGCCAAAAATCACCAAACCCCATCTGGCCGACTGTGTGGGCAGATTCACATCTATGAATCACCCAACCAGAGAAGGCTGGATTGCTCTCCACTTGCTAGCCCAATATGTACTCTCTAGTGGAGAGAAAAATGGGGCTCATTCCGAGTTGGCCGGTAAAGCAGTGAAAATACCAGCGTGCCGGTATTACCATTTCCGGTGGGGAGATTGCTGGACTTTTACAGGCTGCTTTCAGGTGGAGGATTTGCCACTGGCTTTGGCCGGTAATATCGACAAATATCTGCTGGTATTACCAGCAAATACAGGCTCAGGATATGCCGGCCATATCATTGTGCCAGTATTACCAGTGGGTTTGTGGCCCGTCCGGTATTTTTGGTATGAGTGATACCAGTGCCTGTAATTCCGGATACATTGATACTAGTGCCAGTGATTCAGGAAACTGTGTTCAGACATACCCGTAGTTGGCTGGTCTGGTAAAAGTGCTAGTAGATGTTATTACTGGCATTTGTAACCATTTACTGGCCAAGTCAGAATGAGGCCCAATGTGATTTACCTGTGGTATGTGTAAGAAACCCATCAACTTGGGTGTAATTTGAACCTTTTGTAAGCTCCATATATCAGCCTATAACCAGCAAAGCTTTCAATGGGGCTAGAGTTCTTTTTCAGGAGACTAGTGAGGCCGGCCCACCGATATATCTGTATGAGATAACACAAGGGCATAGACAATCACGCTAACCATTAGGGATGGTAAGAAAGCCTTTAACGCTCTGAATAAATGAATCTGAATATTTGGCATTTTAATTAGTGTCTTCATGTGGGTAACGGGTAACACAATTACAAATTATACTATCCCCAAATGGCAACCTGCCGCTAAACCAAGCTGGCAGGTACTGGAAGGGTAGACCAAAAATCAGAAAGGGAAAAGATAAGATTTAGGCAGACATTGAAGAAGAAGAAAATTGCAGCACGATGAGTTTTTTCCACAAGGTGGCAGGTGGTGTGGAGAAGTCTGTACCTCCTTTAAGTGAAAGATGCAAGCGAGGTACAATAAGACACAGAGACACACTGGAATAAAGTAGGCAACGCAGGATAGAGGGTGTAAGTTTAGATATAAGAAGATCAGGGCTTGAATAGTAGAGTGTCCAATAAAAAAGACAAAGGCCCTGATTTACAAAGCGCTATTCAATGGGATTGAGCCGTTGCAAAACGCTTTTGTAAATCAGGCCCAAAGTCTTAAAATCAATCCTTTGATGAATAGGTGGCCAATGGAGTTCACTCTTGAGGCAAGCAGTGTTGGCACGAAAAGGAGCTTTTAGGGTGAGATAAAATACAGAGTTATGAATGATATGCAGGCAAGATTGGAGATATGCAGTTGGCGCTAGAAGAAGAGAATTACTATAGTTCAGACGTTCAGCTGATTGAGACGGCAAGGGTTTTAAGTGCCAGCAGCATGAGAATTGAAGTTGAAGGTTGTGAAGTAAATCTGCTAAAATGAACAGATAATGTTAAAAAGGAAGATGGGAAAGAGCAGAGTCCTGTGGCACTTCACATCAAAGCAGGCAAGGATTTGAACAGAGAAAGAGCATATAAATAGAGATACAGTCTGAAAAGTGGGACTTAAACCGTGATAGGATCCTTCCTGATGTCCCATCAAGACACTCCCGGCATGACACTCCAATAACCTGGAGTAAACAACAATGTCAAACACGGCTGACAGATCAAGTAGAATCACACTCAGGTTGTCTTTTTCCGGGTGGAAGCCATCCAGAACGGTGACCAAGTACGACTCAGTCCCACAGGCAGGACTGAAACTGACCTGAATGGGATCAAGAGTGGCAGAGTCTTCAAGCAAGTCACAGCAAAGTGGAGTAACTTCACAAGAGGTTCTAGGGAGATTTATTTTCAGCAAAGGAAGTAAAGGTACTGCTTTAATGGCTCCTTGAAACGTACCTTCATGTAGAGAAGAATTAATTAATCTTGGAAGAAAGGGACAATAACATGGCGTGAGTCATGTTTATTGTAGCAGAATAGTATCAGTGAGTGATCCCAACATTAGTTGCATTAAAAAAAGGGGCTACCTCCACCACTGAGAAGGGAGGGAACTCAGACCAAACCTTGGTTAAACTGGGTGCCATGAAAATAGGATTTAAGCAAGGTGGTGCAATGAGAATAGATGCATCGATATAATCATGGGAAATGAAAAGCGATAATCTAATGATAGGGGGATTATTTTACATTGACTGTGGGGGATATTGGAAATCACACAGAGGAAAGTCGTTTTCACACTGAATCATGACCCGTTCCTGAGTGTGCGTGCACTCGGCAGCTTGAATCTAACCTCTGCGCACTAAGATCCTGAGCTTCTTGATGGACAACAGACACCAAGAACAGATACGATTCGTCTTAATTGACGCCGTGCAATTCTAACTGATCATAGAGATGTCCTGTCTAGTTATGCATAATGGACTCATAGATTGGGGTAAGCATTTTGGATGCGGTGGATCCTTCTTCAGAGAGCTGTCTGTATGGGAAATATATGACATGTACGAATCCTAGAACAATGGCAATTCCTTTGTTTCTGGAGACTGAACACTTCAAGCACCTCCAAGTCCACAAAAGAATTTTCAACAGTGAATTGACTCATTGGATTCACTGGTTTCTCCACTTATGAAGTGTTCCAAACCCTTTTGACACTACCCCGGGCACAGGCCACACAAGTGAGATTGCCGCTGTTCCAGGGATCATACGATTCACATACAGACAACTCCTTGATGATACCTCACAGTACTAATATTACTTTAAACCACTATTTGTTTGGCAGCGTGGTTCAGTAAATGGAGGCACCCAGTACCAAGGGAGGCTCTCTTGCTCCATTCTTTGTTTCAATATACAAAGATCACACACTCTGTCAGAACCATTGAACGCAATCTCTTGCCTGTCTCCAAACAAATGTGTGATGTTCATGTACATAAAACTCTGCTGGAACCTGAGATAAGGTGTAAGTTGGCCACGTTTTACTAATAATATGGAGTACTATTAAAAACCGGCATATCTTACAGAGAGGCTAGCACTGCATTGTGCATCCAGTGTAAAAAAAATATTGATAACAGAATGCGAGCCAGAAGACATCGTTGTTAATCTCATATGTGCTCCATACTCTACTTTCTATTTATCTTCATGCAATAAGTATCCCATAAGAGCCCAACCCATAATTCATTTTTTTTAAACACAGGGTTTTCATTTTCAATGGCCTGGAGTGGTAAACCAAGCTGTAAATTCAAGAACCACAGCGTAAAGTGGTTGAAGCCTTGGTTTACTGCTCTTGGAAGCTCATTTTGTTCAAGGCCGTAATTTGGCGGCGGGGAGCCGTTATGTTAGCAATGCAACCTAAAAGTCTCCCCGCCGTCAAATTTTGCTCATTTGTGGATCGGAGTCCAAAAGGCAGCACAGAAGCGCGTATACAGCCTTCTGTCCTGCCCTTTTGTACTTCGTTGGGCAAATTGAGTAAACGCTGCCTGCATGCACGAATGGCAAGCAGAGTTTACAATAGACCCCTGGCGCATAAAGCCGGCGAACCCTATGGGGATCAACAGCATTTGCGCCGGCATGAAACTCCATGCCGGTGCAAATGCTGCTGGATGTGTATGGTGGAGAGGAAGGGAGGCTGAAGAAAATGCAAGTTGCGTTCCGCCTCTCATCTCCACTATGCAAATCATGGAAAATGAGCCGTGACTGAGAAAATGCGTAAACGCCTTACGCAAGGCTTTGATACATGTTTCTTACTTTACAGCTCATTATAAATGAGCCCCTGGATCATTTTGAATATGAAGTTGGAGACAGGACGAGGAATCTGTTTCCTCTGTGTCCTTCTGGGTTCCGCCTGCAAAACCTCTACGTTGTGCACTGAAAGCATGCATGAGTACAAGTGGGGGAATCCATAGGAATCCATTCTAAATGCTGCATGCAAAGCACTATTTTCGGACAGCATTTACATCTTTTACAAAACGGATAGTAAAAGTAAAGAATAACGCATACTGCTCCTGTTTTTACTTATTACATTTGAAGTCCATTTTACAAAAGTCGAAAATTTCCCAACAGTAAGTAAGTGCTTACGTTGGCGGTCACCTGCTTGCAAATAGCATTTTTTTTTTTTGCTAAATGACCCCCTGCGCTCTCCCCCAGGGTTTTTAAAATGCCACATGTTTCTACAATTACCCTAATACTCATAATGAGGCCCCATATTTTGGATTCCTAAACAGTACAGCATGCTGTCCATGTGATGTAAATGCCTAGGGGGTAAAGCATTAAGCACAGAACGAAACCGTCTCCAGTTGTCCCTCCGCCTAGACAGCAACTTGAGCTAATTCCTTAATTGACATCAAACCTGCTTGTTCCATGAATTGTATGGTCCATGATTTGTCTTTCCTTCCACTCCCTTCGAAGGCCTCCCCCTCCTCCCTAAAACGCTCTAAAGCAGCTGAAGGGTAGTGTTTATGCTTTATAAAAAGGTAAATAATACAATAAAAATCCAAACTTTTAACAGAAACATGGGGACTTATTTCAGATTACGATAGTATTATAGCGTATTGGTATAGCAGCCGTTTCAGTGACACGTGTGAGGTGGGAAAATGGCCTCTTCTTGTTTTATTCGCCCCTGAGTGAAAAATCAGTGCTTTGTCCTTCAGAAACTGTGAAACCGGTGCCATAAAAGGCTGAATAATAGCACATATTACTGGCTAGAACAATCGACTATTATTCAAGTGCCTAGCAAAACATCAGTATGTAGTGGGCACTGTATAGATAGTCCTGCGATTAGTCATATTAGTGTTGTACATGTCCCAATGTCCGAACTACAGTATAGATTTGCTGGTTTCTATTTTTTTAAATTTTTTTATTTAAAGTGCATTAGCCACAATTTGACTTTTAACACATTTCACAAACAAAATATTACATAAACAATAAAAACAAACCTTTACAGTTTTTAAGTACACATATCTCATAATAAAAAAATAAAAAAATCAAGATAAAAAGACAAGATGAAAGAAAATCTAACAACCACATTTTTTACAAAAGAGAATTCAAGTTGTTACTAGCTTCCATTCCTTTAAAACTCTACCCACTTCAATTGATAAAGCCATCTCATTGCCCGACGATAACCTCGCCCAGAAATCATCAGAATTTAAATGAGACTCATTATGAACAAATCTGCCAAAAGAACTAGCCCTGACACTCCAAGTCCCAGGGCACTTAGAAAGTAAATGCTTAGTGGTCTGAACTTCCATAGTTAAGCATCTATCGCAGATTGGAGCAGTACCCCCTTCTTTATCCCTTATAGCAAGTAATTCCAGGGTAGGGAGTAGATTTAAACGAAATCTCAAAAAAGCAGATTTAAACCAAAAGCTAGGGGACTTCTTAAGATATGCCAGAAGGAACGATAAATGCTTATCTAAGAGTTTGAGGGAAGCTGATCTTTTAGTTCCCCGTATCTCCTCAATCGTATGAATCCAATCAGCCAGTTTCAATTTTTTCTTCACTTTTAAAGGGTTCTGTAGGAGAGACTCAGCATCAGAATCACAACGGGACACTAATTCCAAACATGTTGATTCTAACCTACATAGAAAAACGTTATTGCCATGTACCCGCTCTACATCAGAATCTTCGAAAAGTGAATTCTTAGGGGGATCGAGAATTGACCTATAAAGAGTAAGCCACTTCTAGGCTAGCCATGATCTGAGTGAAGACAGACCAAACTCATATCGTAGGGTAGACGATCGGAACACAATCAGGGAGTCCCAAAGAACGTTTCCAAATCTTTGATTCGAAAACATCCCAGTCTGAGTCAAAGGCTAGAGGATTGTAGTCCATGCCATATAGAATAATGGGAACTACCTTTCCGATATAAAATCTTATAAGGGGAATGATGGTAAATCTGCCAAACTTAGAATGGATTTTTTTCATCTGGGCTCCCAACCTGATCAATTTTAAATCCATAGAAGCCATCAGATTAAACCTAAATGGGAAAGATCTTAATTCTGCTCCCAAATAGGTTAATTCAGAGACAACCTCTACCTGAGAGTGGTCTAACTTACAACTCAAATTCTTCACTATTTTATTAGGCCTCCTGAATACAAGAATCTTAGATTTTGAGGGATTTATTCTTAATTTATTAATCCTGGCATAAGATTCTAAAGCACTTAGCAGGCGCTGCAGCCCCACTTGTGAGTAGTCCAACACTACTATATCATCGGCATAAGCTAGCCAATTAATTTTGGCATTACCGATGGAGGGAGATATCAACCCAATGTTCTGTAGCCAATCAGCTAGGTCCGCCATAAAAAGGATGAAAAGCAAGGGAGCCAATAAACAACCTTGGCGAACCCCTCTAGTTATCCTGATTTGGTCAGAGAGGAAACCGGACCTACCCAGTCTAACCCGCATATGATTGTTAGAATGCAACTCTATTAGAATAGAGAGTAAGCCAGCGGGTATATCCCAGGCCACTAATTTTCCCCATAGTAGATTTCGATCAACCATATCAAAGGCCTGTGATAAGTCAATCCAGGCTCCAAAAAGAGGAGGGCCTCCCTTGGTGAAGGACTTCGCAGCTGGTTTCTGCTGACAAACTAGCAAAAGATTAATCCATAGTTACTGTGGCTCACACTCTGATGCACCCAGCAAATGGCGGATTGTGAACTTCGTAAAAAACAAAATAAATGCATAACAAAGGCCCTGTTTGGTTCAGGACAGGCTGTTCGTACATTTTTACTGTATGTTTACAGGTCAACGATTCAAAGTCGCCTAGACCCTTTGTCTATCTGGGGCCAGATTACAGAAACTCTGCACCAATGCAAGGGCAAAGCTGCACGGTATTAGCACTAGGGCAAAGTTTGCCCTATTTTTAAAAACAGTGGCACACACTAGAAAACTACTGCACCATGACAAGGGCAGTTTGGCATATTAAAAACACCAGGGCATATATTGCCTTAGTGCAAAAAAGATACATTTCTACAGCATTTTTGCACCAGGGCAAAGTTTTCCCTAGTGCTAATACGGAATGGTATTAGCACTAGGGCAAACTTTGCCCTGATGCAAAAATACATCAAAAATTTACCTTTTTTGCACTAGGGCAATTTTTGCCCTGGTGCTTTTAATATGTCAAAGTGCACTTGTCAATGGTACAGTAGTTTTCAAATGTGTTCCAGTGTGTTTAAACATAGGGCAAACTTTGCCCTAGTGCTAATACCGTACAACTTTGCACTTGCACCGATGCAAAGTTTCTGTAATCTGGCCCCCGGTGCTCTTTGAAAGTTTCTGACACAAGATGCCATTTAAGAAGATATATTACCCATTCTTTGTAATGGTATATGTATTGACTTCTGCTCCAGCGCATGTTATGATTCATCGCTCTTCCAGGTAAATTGTGGCCTTGCCATTTCCTTGGTCACTCATGATCTGTTTACTTGGGTCAATACCAATTATGGCAAAAAGTCTAGGAAAACAGATTCGTCTAATTTATAAAGGAAGGGCATAACAAAGGTATAGTATACACTAAAACTCCTTAATACCTATCGCCTTTACCAAGAGGTCAAGGATGAAAAGAAGCTTTAGAAAATGCCTTTGAAAAAGTGTTTTTATAAACATAACTCTCAGCTATCAATTTGCAAGCTGCAGTTTAATGTTAGCTGTAAACAGGCAGAATCTAATCTAATGGGAATTATTACATTTTATGCTATTGCCTTTTTAATTCATTCAGATTGACCACATTCTAAGCTAAAATGAAAGCAGGGGCGAAGTCCTAAAAATTAATGTGGGGGACTCATCAACAAACGCAAGGGGATGTTACATGGTCGGAAATTAGCATATCAAGGTGAAATATGCACATTTCATTAAATTGGCTTTACATAACTGCCCACATTGCACAGGGCGAATGGCATTTGCCTTTCATAAATGATATTGATGTGTTATTTATATAGTGCCTTAATCCAAAGCGCTTTACAGAGCACATATTTACATACAATATCACCCAACCGAAATTGGTACTCATTTATCGACCTAGTAAGGATGAAAGGCTGAGTTGGCCTTGCCGGAATTCGAACCTGCAACCTGCAGATCACACTCAGATCGCAGTAGCGAGCGCTCAAACTGCTGAGCTATCTTATGCCTAAATAAGCACACACACAATGCCAAGAGAGAATATTTTCTTCTAATAGTGTTTTTGAAAACGTTAAAAGGTGTGCTTCAATACAATTGTTTTCTCTGGAACTTGCAGTACTGAAATGGGACATTTCACCTTTTGATGTATGTTATTTTTAGTCATGTTATATAGAGCAGTGGTGAAGTGTCCGGTGTGCAAAGCTGACGACTGCGGTTTGATTGCTGAGGTTGGCTTTAATTCATAAATTCAAAGAGGAGTTTTAAGGTTTCTCATTTTAGCTGGGGGTGACTCAGTCCACCATTTTAAAGATGTGGGGTGGACTCCGACCACCCTCGTGTACCCTCGACTTGAGTCCTGGATGAAAGTGTGAGCTTTTATATTAATGGATTTGTAAGCACAGCAATGTAGGCGTCCGCACAGTTATGGCACACTATTCTGAATTTAAGCCATTTATTTATTGGAGTTTTTGCTTTGTAGCACCTCAGGCAAAGCGAAAGTAAGTGGGAGAGCGGAGTTTGGAAACATTGGGACACTCCAGTGTGAGGAGAAAGGCCAGATGGTAAGAGGATAGGATAAGTGTGAGAACACAGTGAAAGGAAAATACATGTCATATCAATAAAAGGTACGTTCTAAATAACAAACCCCGCCGAGTACCCTCAGAGTACTGACTGCACGTCTGCACCCGACTGTTGCCTCACTACTGCCATACCGCTTCACTTTGGATTACCGTTTTCTACGCTTCACTGGACATTGTGGACTTCCTTGAGCTTAGCCACGCCCCCTGTGACGTCCACCTTACAAATTTGTATTCTGCACGCACCTGCGGACGCGCACCCAGCCGAGTACCCGCTGAGTACTGACTGCACGTCTGCACCCGACTCTGCTGCCTCACTGCTGCCATACCGCTTCACTTTGGATTAGCGTGTTCTACACTTCACTGGACATTGTGGACTTCCTTGGTAATATTGTTGGGACTGCCATGCTGCCATACTGCCATACTGTCATACTGTTGGCCCCACAAGTTACTTTAAGACAGTTAATATATGTTTATTTCCTTGTTTTAGAGCTTAGCCACGCCCCCCTGTGACGTCCACCTTACTAATTTGGATTCTGTGTTCACCTGCGCGCGCACCCATCCGAGTACCCGCACAGTACTGACTGCTGACTGCTGCACCGCAGTACAGCGAGTCAGCCACTTACTCTGCCGGCGGCTTCTAAATTGTATTTCTTTAACTTTTCTTTTTTCTTTTTTTTCTCTCTCATTTTTTATCTTATCTTTTTGCTCTGTCTTCACTCATTTCCACCCTACCCTACTTTTCTAATTTGCCCCTGTTATGTTATTCACATTTGGTAAACAACTGCCATTTCTATTTCTATTTTTTAAAATCTCCTGCAACAATGAACCGACTTACTGCAGGCATGCCACGTGTCCCGAGCCTCTTATCTCATCGCCAGAGCATAACTAAGTCACCAGTAAGTGCATGTTTGCCAAAACATGGAACAACTTCGAAAAAAAAACATAGGTTTCTCTCCCGACATACGCCACTTCTTAAAGAATCCTGAGTCTTCAGAAGCAATCAACGCCGACATTTGCAGGAGGAGTGGTGGTTCCGGGGTATTAGCTAATTTGGCCCTACTAGAACAGCACGGTTTTAACAGTACTAACCAGCCTCCCTGTTTGTCAGATGCAGCAATGCAACGTTGTGCATTGACTGCCTCAAGCCCCTCGACCAATGAGCTATTCCACACGCCCACTTATCTTCCTGAATTTTGTGTGGAACCCTCCACCACAAAATACATACAACCCTCCCAATCTCATGTGCCGCAGGCACTATACACCCAAGTGGTGAACCCCTTGTTTACCGAGTCAACAGGTCTTAACCAAGTTGCATTTACTTCACATAACTTATGCATTCCATCTTTTCCAATATCTCTCCCGATCTCCTCTTCAACGCAGATGTTACTCTCACAAAATCCATCCTTTTTCATTCAGCAGCCCCGAATGACATAAACATTTTGGCGCTGTCTAAAACTCCAGAATTATACACCGCTGATTCCTCTGATGACATTATTTCACCTGGTGAGTCCCAATCATCACTAGTTGCCTCTTTTTCCAAGCCTCTTCCGCGTCCATCTTTTGGATTTCCATCTATTGCTAACCCAGCACTAGAATCAGCATTAACTGCCATCAATACTAGCATTTTTTCAGTGGTTAAATTGTTTCAAGTATTGGATCTTAGATAGCACGAGTCTTTACTCCTTTTACATAAAAAAATTGACTGGCTTGCTGCATTCAGGAATAATTCTGTTATGTTGAAAATAGTGGTCGAGCCTCACATTGTAATACCTTTGGAGAAATCACCAATGGAGGAGGCTAGTGACATGGTCCAAGCAATAATTCATCCTTTTCCAATTGCTGGTCCCATTGAGTCAATTACTAACTCTCCTGACTTGTTAATTATCGAAAAACCTCTATATGAGGTATTTTCCAAACCTGTTCGCATTAATAGACAAAGAAGGCGAGGCAACATAAAGCGTACTTCTCAAAGTTTTAATATATCCAATCGCAATTTGGATATTGAACAAAGACCCCCTAAGAAATCTAAAAACGCTTCCCCTCCACCAAAAAATAAAAATTCTAAATCCAAAACCAAAAAATTCATTGCTAATCTGGTTTCTGTTGATCTCTTGTCCTTTGAGTCATCTAGTAAATTACCGGAACAAGTGTCAAATTTGCCTATTGCTTCCCTAGCATCTACTTCGCCTCTGGAGTTGACCGGTGATCTCTCCAAGGTTAAGTAGCTTGACCTTATGCCGTATGTAAGCAATGATAATGAGGAGTCAAGTCATCAAATTAAGAATGACACGCATGAGCAGCTTTTGAATTTATCTGTTTATCCCAATGATCCAATCTTAGATGATGTCTATCACGGTTTACATAATAGTCTGCCTAACAAACAACAGTTCATTTCGACATTTCACGTAAACTTTGACATTCACCCGGTCCCTTTTAAAACCTTGGATCAGAGAAGGAATGACAAGCAGCCAGGTGTATCTGTTACAAGTGAGAGACCTATATCCTCACTTTCTATTCCTTCGAAACATACCAAATACTCATATGAATACAATACATCATCAGCCATCCTTGAAATTGCCATTAGTAAATATTATTAAACAGACATCGCCTATTCCCCTACGCGCCCTGTCAAATCGTATGCAATGTTAATCTTGAACTCGGTACCGTCACTGCGCCAAATAAATTCTAGCGATATAGAATCAGTATGGTATCCCATTCCTGCACAACAAGACATTAGTGCAATCAATGTTCACTCAAGAATTGTGAGAAACTTGATATGGAATGAAAGACAAGAACTATATAATAGAGGTCTATGCTTGGAAGCCTTTCTTCCTCCTCCTGTTCCCAAAAGATTCCATCTCAAAAAATCCAAATGTCTTCTCTAATCAAAATGATAATAAAGAGACACCTTGCTGCACTTGCAAGTCGGACTCTCGTCTGAGTAATATACCCCCTCTATCAAAATGGGACTGGCTAAGAAATACGACGAAGAACTCCCTGGGTCAGATGAACCATTAGAATACACTCCAGGGCGTACCTCATAGCTGTTCTTTGATGTCGTGGAACACTAGAGGTTTTTCTCATCTTCTCTTTAATAACTCATCAGACTTAAACAAGTATGACATAGTTCTCTTGCAAGATACATGGATCCAATCCATTCCCATTTGGGAAGATCACCAAAGCAATACAGTCCCTGCAACTAAACCTACGAGAGGGTGCCCAGCCGCGGGTTTACTAGCTGCTGTCCGCAATGACTCCCAATTGTCGCTTAGACCTTGGCTATCACCTGATGTTGGGATTCAAGTAGTTGAACTGCCCACCACTAATAATTGTCATCCTTTATTTCCAAGTTCTCTAATAGTAAACATCTATTGGAATCCGGTTTCCCCTACAGAACCACAGTTCATTGACAAAATTGACAATCTCCTAAATCAATCTTTAATGAATCCCAACATCAAGACAGTAATAATAGCTGGATATTTCAATCTCAATTGTATTTCCCCCAATGCCAAATATACTTCAAGAGCATTTAGATGGTTAAAACTGGCTTCGCTGAGAAATCTCTCGATGCTGAATGGCTCGACGCCGGAAGACTCTCCAGCGAAGCCAAATTGGAGTCGAAATGAAAGTAAATCCACCTTGGATTATGTCTACATCTCATCAGATGCCAACAATTTGATACCGACATTCCAGGTTCTCCCGACAAAGCTTAGTGATCATAATATACTTAGAGGCCGATTCATGGAATAATTAGCGCGGCGCAAGTGGGCAAAAACGTGCGATTCGCAGTGGAATAGCGAAAATCGCAGTGAACGTGCGAAAATCGCACGAAAAGCAGCGCACGTCGATTCATGGAAGGCCGTGCGCGAGAAAACCAGCGGATGTGCGAAAAAAAAGTGCGCGGCGCACGTTGGCGCACGTTGGCGCACAGGCCATCTAACAGCGTGCGCCAGGTCACAGCGAAAATCGCACAGGCCACAGCGAAATTCGCACATAGCGCGGCGCACGCAATAAAAGTAGGCGGAACACGGGCGTAACACTCGGAATGGGGAACAACTTGCCAAAACGTGGGCGTCACGGGGGAAGTACAGGGCACAAGTGCGCGGAACGCCCACACGCTCGCCTACAACACGTATTCATGGAATAGAATAGGGGAAAAAAGCGCACGCTCAAACCAGCGCACAGGCACAAACACGACCGCCACAAGAAAGGAGGCGGTAGCGTCTCTGCGGCTGTAAGAAATGTGCGCCAAAAGGTGCGCCAACAAATAGCACCTATATACTGCCATGATGAATGTCCCATACTGTGGCCCTCCAGGAAAAATGACGTGCAAAGGGGTACCCACAAACACGGACACCCGCTGACAAAAAATACGTGTGCATGTATACCGGGATGCGCGGGAAGTGTCACACGCGATTTGCAGGGTACGTGCATCACAGGGGTTCGCGTGAAGTTATTCACACGATCGGGCCTGGGGGAGCGGGCTACGTGTATTACAGGGGTTCGCGTGAAGTTCCTCACGCGATCGGGCCTGGGGGAGCGGGCTACGTGTATTACAGGGGTTCGCGTGAAGTTCCTCACGCGATCGGGCCTGGGGGAGCGGGCTACGTGTATTACAGGGGTTCGCGTGAAGTTCCTCACGCGATCGGGCCTGGGGGAGCGGGCTACGTGTATTACAGGGGTTCGCGTGAAGTTCCTCACGCGATCGGGCCTGGGGGAGCGGGCTACGTGTATTTCAGGGGTTCGCGTGAAGTTCCACACGCGATCGGGCCTGGGGGAGCGGGCTACGTGTATTACAGGGGTTCGCGTGAAGTTCCACACGCGATCGGCCCTGGGGGAGCGGGCTACGTGTATTACAGGGGTTCGCGTGAAGTTCCTCACGCGATCGGGCCTGGGGGAGCGTGCTACGTGTATTTCAGGGGTTCGCGTGAAGTTTCACACGCGAATAGCCTGGGCGCGTGAATTTGAGGGGTGCGCGGGAATTTCCACACGCGATCGGGCCTGGGGGAGCGGGCTACGTGTATTACAGGGGTTCGCCTGAAGTTCCTCACGCGATCGGGCCTGGGGGAGCGGGCTACGTGTATTACAGGGGTTCGCGTGAAGTTCCTCACGCGATCGGGCCTGGGGGAGCGGGCTACGTGTATTTCAGGGGTTCGCGTGAAGTTCCACACGCGATCGGGCCTGGGGGAGCGGGCTACGTGTATTACAGGGGTTCGCGTGAAGTTCCACACGCGATCGGGCCTGGGGGAGCGGGCTACGTGTATTTCAGGGGTTCGCGTGAAGTTCCACACGCGAATAGGCTGGGCGCGTGTATTTCAGGGGTGCGCGGGAAGTTCCACACGCGAATAGGCTGGGCGCGTGTATTTCAGGGGTTCGCGGGAAGTTCCACACGCGAATAGCCTGGGCGCGTGAATTTGAGGGGTGCGCGGGAAGTACCACACGCGAATAGCCTGGGCGCGTGAATTTGAGGGGTGCGCGGGGAGTTCCACACGCGAATAGCCTGGGCGCGTGTATTTCAGGGGTGCGCGGGGAGTTCCACACGCGAATAGCCTGGGCCCGTGTATTTCAGGGGTGCGCGGGAAGTTTTACACGCGAATAGCCTGGGCGCGTGTATTTCAGGGGTGCGCGGGAAGTTTTACACGCGAATAGCCTGGGCGCGTGTATTTCAGGGGTGCGCGGGAAGTTTAACACGCGATTTCTGCACGGTACGTGTATTTCAGGGGTGCCGGGGAGTCCCACATGTGATTTGACAGTGTGGGTCCTCCCAGGTGTACCCTGTACACCCTCCACGGCCCCTGCAGGCAGCCCACACCACAGGGGACTACCCTGCATCCCTGGTCATGTCCCGCAGGCAGCCCACCCAACATGGGCATGCCCCCCAGCAAAGGCACATGTCTCCTTGAACTAATGAACACCAACACATGTCCCCTTGCACCCCCACCCCCCAGCACTGTGGGGCACATGCCAGCAGTCCCCCACCCATGTCCAACTCATGTCTCCCACCACCCCCACCCCCCAGCCACCAGGGTCACCCTCCACCAGGGCCCCACTCATGTCTCCCACCACCCCCACCCCCCAGCACTGTGGGGCACCTGCCAGCAGGCCCCCACCCATGTCCAACTCATGTCTCCCACCACCCCCACCCCCCAGCACTGTGGGGCACCTGCCAGCAGGCCCCCACCCATGTCCAACTCATGTCTCCCACCACCCCCACCCCCCAGCACTGTGGGGCACCTGCCAGCAGGCCCCCACCCATGTCCAACTCATGTCTCCCACCACCCCCACCCCCCAGCACTGTGGGGCACCTGCCAGCAGGCCCCCATCCATGTCCAACTCATGTCTCCCACCACCCCCACCCCCCAGCCACCAGGGTCACCCTCCACCAGGGCCCCACTCATGTCTCCCACCACCCCCACCCCCCAGCACTGTGGGGCACCTGCCAGCAGGCCCCCACCCATGTCCAACTCATGTCTCCCACCACCCCCAAACCCCAGCCACCAGGGTCACCCTCCACCAGGGCCCCACTCATGTCTCCCACCACCCCCACCCCCCAGCACTGTGGGGCACCTGCCAGCAGGCCCCCACCCATGTCCAACTCATGTCTCCCACCACCCCCACCCCCCAGCACTGTGGGGCACCTGCCAGCAGGCCCCCACCCATGTCCAACTCATGTCTCCCACCACCCCCACCCCCCAGCACTGTGGGGCACCTGCCAGCAGGCCCCCACCCATGTCCAACTCATGTCTCCCACCACCCCCACCCCCCAGCACTGTGGGGCACCTGCCAGCAGGCCCCCACCCATGTCCAACTCATGTCTCCCACCACCCCCACCCCCCAGCACTGTGGGGCACCTGCCAGCAGGCCCCCACCCATGTCCAACTCATGTCTCCCACCACCCACACACCCCAGCACTGTGGGGCACCTGCCAGCAGGCCCCCACCCATGTCCAATCCATGCCCCCCTGCACCTGGGTCCCAACATTCCCCAATCATGTCCGTAATGCCCATCCTCCCCTGCCAAAAGGCCCAACCAACTATCACACCCACCCACATATCAAAGGCAATTACATGTTACACCCCCAATGTAAATAATGCAATTTAACACATGTCTGTCACACACAATGGCTGCAAGTGAATGTCAAAACACCCAACATGACATGCCTGAAAGCAATGAGATGATACCACACATTGAAGATTAAAAAAATAATATGTATTGAACAGCAAATAAGAAAAAACACAAAGCAAATCAAACAAAACAAGATGAATGTCCATGAAAAAATTTTGAAAAAATAAAATAAGCCAATCAAGAAGATAATCCTGGGTCCATGAGCCCTACCAAATTAAACCTAACTGACTACTAACTAAAAAGGGAACTATATACAAAAAAGTGGTGCATTGTCCAATCGCAACCCAAAAAAAATTCAAAAAAACAAAGGAAACCTAACCCTAACTATACAACTATATACAAAGGCAGCGGGCTATTCGGACGGCTCACTGGTTGTTGTCATGGGCCAGGGCATCCTCGAACTCCTGCTCAATGGCTTGGAGGCGGGCATGTTCCCTGGCCCCGAGGTCCCGCAGGGATAACGCAGTGTCAAGCTCAAACTCCCTGCGAAGACCCTCGAGGCACTCAGCCCGCCTCAGCGCCCTCCGCATGGAGTCCTCCGCCCTGACCATCGTGAGCCGTTCCTCCTCTGCCCGCTGCTGCTCCGCACCTATCCGCTGGCACAACCTCTCCCACACGGAAGCCACTCCCATTCCAGGGTTCTCCTGCCCTCCGGCCGATGCCTGCACCCCTGATGTTGATGGCCCCGAGCCATGATGCCTCCCACGTTGAGCCTGCTGCTGCCTCCGACGCAACTGCCTGTGCCAGCACGACGGCATCCAGGCTGATGGAAACCACCGACGCCGTCGTGCACGTGCCCTGCCCGATGATGCCGTCACATCCTCCATCTGCTGGGGTCCAGTTGCTCTGGTGTCCACCCCTGCTGGATCTCTGACTCCCGACTGTGGCAGGGATGGGATCCCCACCGAGCTGGCTGCATTGGTCGGGGCAGGTCCACAGGGGGCCCTGGTGGCATCTGGGCTGGAAGACGGCAAGGAGAACGACTGGTGGATAGCCTGCACAGAGGAGGAGAGGGCCGCCACATTGGCCAACACATGCAGGAAACCCCCGAACATGGCCGATCCCAATTGGGCCACGTCGGCACGGTGCACTTCGTGATGACGTGCGTGCTCCTCCCGGGAAGCACGCACGGCATCACGAATCGCAGCCGTGCGCAACGCGACCCCAATCAGGACCTTCTCCGCACGGCCAGGGGTTCCCACGTCCGCAGGTGGAGGGGAGTCAGGTGACATGGACATCCCCTCTACCTGCGGACAGGCCTGGGACGGGGCATCCCTGCTGGTGCATGGTGGTGCACTCACAGGGTCAGGGACAGCGACATGCACAGGCCCCTCCACGGTGACCTGTGCTGCCTCCTGCCCCTGGCCCTGGACTGCACCACTTGCACCAGCAGGGATGCCCCCACCAGGCCCCATGTGTGCCCCAGTGGCGGCCTCCTCCTCCTCTGTGCAAACCACCAACCTGGATGGCTCCTCACCGTCTCCCACCGTAGCAGGCCCCTGTGGGGGCTCACCCACCCCTTCCGCTGCAGCCGTGGGGGCATCCCCGCCGCCTTGCTCCACAGCGCCGTCTCCGCCCTCTTCTTCACTAGCCGCTGCGTAGAGGGAGACAAAGAACACAAGCATCAGGGCACTGTACAATGGTCCCCTAGACAGGAAGCAATAGCAGATGAGCACCACTGTCAAAGTACACGTCCATCATGTCCCTCCACAACACATGGGCCAGTCCAGGCAAAACACACACAGTAACAGGCATGGTGCATGCCATGGACATTTCCATGCATGTCCAATGGACTCTTGAAACATTCAATGATATGTAACTCACATGCATCATGGCTCATGCCCATCACATGCACACACATCACCTCAGTCACATCCATCTGGCCCCAAACACACCAAACACAGCGGATACAAGGGTAATTTTGCTGCTTTACTGAATCTCTGCATTGTCACACACATGTGTCATGCATCCATGGCATGCACAAGTCACAGACACGCAGGTCAGGCACACAGACATGGCTACCATATATGTACCTGGCATCAGCACCCATCCCTCACCCCCACCCATGTTCAGGTACAGAGACTGGCATGCTCTCATGTTCATAATCTGATTAGGGCTCCCCATGCGGCATTTCAACACATGCAACAACCATGTGCATCACACATCACTGGTCGCACATGCATTACCATGATGTCCCTGCACACATACATGCATACATGGGCTATGGCACACATACAGGCAAGTATCATAGAACCAGCACACCGCAACATGCCCTGTCACACACAGTAATGCATGGACACTTACCGCTCAACTCCAGACGGGCCTCCCTCTCAAGGATCTGGGCGTGGAGCGCTGGGCGTACGCGTTCCAGGACCCTCATCTGGATGGTACTCATGCGGCCCCGGCCCCCCTCCACGAGGCGCCGGGCCTTCACAAGGGTCCTGGACCTCAAGTCCTCCCAGCGCTTCTTGATCTTCAGGACGTCGCGGGTTGCCACCCCCTCCGCGTTGATGGCAACCACACAGTCGGCCCAGATCCTCTGCCGTCCTTCCTTGCTGGCGCGGGACGATCCAAAGAGGGCATCATACTGCCCCAGGACATGCTCCACCAGGACACCAACTTCGGTGACAGTGAAGCTGGTGCCCCTCTGCCCCTCTGGCCTGGGGTTGCCACTGGTGCCAGATGTGGAAGTGCCCGACATGGCAACCCCAGAGGCAGGTGTGGGTGGGCAACTGGGTCCTGGGGCTGGGCTGTGGAGCGATGTAATACCAGTCGGGAGTCTTCAGTTCCAGCAGGGGTGGACACAGCAACTGGACCCCTGCAGATGGCTGATGTGCAGGCACCAAATGGCAGGGCACGGTGGCAGCAGGCAGGCAGGCAGGCAGGCAGCAGCAGATGGCACGTGGGAGGCTGCTCGGGGCACTGGGGGGCAGTAACTCGGCCTTCTGGGCAGGAGCGTGGGCTTCCGTGTGTTTTCGCGTGGCCAGCTTGATACGGAGTGATTTGGCACGTGAAAATCCTGCACGTCAGCGTGAAATCCGAGGAAAGGCCCTTAGCGCGTAAGCGCGTCAGCACGCATACGCGATTCTATTGGACCAGAGTCCCTCAGCGCGTAAGCGCGTCTGTGACGTGACCCGCACGGGTGTTCCCCACTCAGGACGTGATGACGGGGCACACGTGGAGATACTGCACGTCAGAGTGTCATCGCGTGTAATTGGACAAAAGTGCGCGTACACGCGATTGGCCTATGTACGTGTATTTAATGGGTGCGCGGCCACTTACACACGCAAGTACGTCAGCGAACCGGTATCCCGTGGTGCGTGTGAATTTCCACACGCTATTGGACTGGCAACAGGATTCCAGGGCTGCGCGGGTCACACGCTGTATCCCGTGGTGCGTGTGAATTTCCACACGCTATTGGACTGGCAACAGGATTCCAGGGCTGCGCGGGTCACACGCTGTATCCCGTGGTGCGTGTGAATTTCCACACGCTATTGGACTGGCAACAGGATTCCAGGGCTGCGCGGGTCACACGCTCGCCTAGAACACGCGCTAAGCATAAATCGCGGACTTTAACAATAACAAGCTCAGACGCCAGGATGAACATACCGTTCCTAGCAGCAGTGGCAGTGGGCTACCAAAGGAGGAGGAGGATAGTCAGGGCCAGAATATTCACACCCAGAACCAGCCTTTTCGGGATGCCTGATGACCAGGTGTATGGGAGGTACAGGTTTCCACCACACATCATACTGGACCTGGTGACTGAGTGGGAGGATGACCTCACATCACCCACCCTGTGCTCCCAAGCACTCAGCCCCCTGGAGAAGGTCCTCAATGTACTGCACTTCTTAGCCACTGGATCATTTCAGCGGACAAGTGCCATAGTGGGTGGGGTGTCACAGGCCACCCAGTCACGCTGCCTACACCAGGTCTTGAACATCATGACTGCACGCCCATCAGTCCGCAGGCACATATACCTGCCCAGAACACCTGCAGAAAGGCATGCTGCCGCCCTGGATTTTTACGCAGTGGCACGATTCCCCAAAGTGCTAGGTGCCATCGACTGCACCCATGTGGCTCTACGTCCCCCCAGGGCATCTGAGCACATCTATAGGAACCGCAAGCACTGGCATTCCATCAACGTGCAGGTAGCATGTAATGCCAAGGGAATCATCACCTCAGTATATGCCAACTATCCCGGCTCCACCCACGACAGCTTCATTTACCGAATGTCCACCCTAAGCCGGGACCTAGAAGCTGGGCGGCATGGCGATACATGGCTGCTTGGTGAGTATGTATGCCACTGCACATGCATGCATGTTGGATACTGAGCAAGGTCACAACCTCACCAATGATACCAATCCCCACCTCCACAGGGGACAGTGCCTACCCTCTCAGCCCCCACATGATGACGCCAATTCGGAACCCCACCACGCCACCCCAGGTAAGATTTAACACAGCCCACATCACAACCAGGGGCATAGTGGAGCGCACATTCGGAGTGCTGAAGTCACGCTTTCGCTCCCTTGACCGTTCTGGCGGGCAGCTGTTATACGCTCCCCCAGTAGTGTGCAGGATCATAGTGGCAGCATGTGTCCTGCACAACGTTGCAACACGCCGGGGCCTGGCCGTGGACATGGTGGTGGCCCCACATCCCCAACCACATGCACAGCCGCTGCGCATGGGAGGGGAAAGGGCACGGGGGGAGGCAGCCCGTACACAGCTAGTGGCTAATTACTTCACATAGAAATCACACCCCTGTGGAGTGCACACTGCCCTGGCACATTCCATCTGACAATCAATGATGACTCAACCTGACACTGATCCTGAATGTGTGGAGAATGAACCGGGAATTCCATGTCAGCCTGAGATTGTTCACCTGGAAGTGTCACAATGTGTGCATCCCTACCCACACAGACACCACCAATGCAGTTTTGTGAAGTTACACATTGAAGCAGCTAAAATGAATACCCACTTGCAAAATGCAACAAGAGGACAGTGCCATGTCAGCCAACCCAACCCCAGCACTGCCACACGACACACCGTGCCATGACATGCTAATTGCAGGTAAACAAAGTAATCCACACAACATGACATCACTCTCACTATGTACAGTGGCACTATTAGAAACCTGCAACACCTGAAATGCTCACAGCAATGCCGGACCAACAACATACTTGAGCACGTAGTACCATTAACATGACATCAAAAATGTAACATATTAGTAGTCTCACCACCTGGAAATGCCTGCACTCCCACCACTACCAACTGTGCAGTGTTGGCGCCATGTAGAGTTGTAGGTGCACTGCTGCCAACATGGTCCCCATCGCCAGACTAGAGGTCCTTGTGTGGACTTGAGGAAGGGACCTGCAAATTGGGAGGTAGACACAGAAGAAGAGTTACACATCAATGCAACATGCAGTGTACAACACAACAGCAATATGCACTAGGAATGTATACACAGTATTGACTACAGACTGGCCACACAGTTAATGGGAGTCCAACGTCACTGTGTAATTCACTGTCACTTGGGCACACCCTTTGCAAGCCCATGGAAACGGGAAGCAGGAGGGGTGTGTGTGACTCAAACCCAAGCATCTGAACCAAATACATTACAAGCCTGCATGTGCCCAGCCACAATGCAGCGTATGCCCACAGGAACCACGGGAGCCAACAGATCGGAGCCAACAGATCGGAGCCAACAGATCGGAGCCAACAGATCGGAGCCAACAGATCGGAGCCAACAGATCGGAGCCAACAGATCGGAGCCAACAGATCCTCCCAAAAAAATTGGGAATAAAAGAAATCAAAATAAAAATGAAAATAAGAAAAAATCAAAAATGGCCATTGATGGGCCCGGGGGGGTTGGGGAGGCCACCCAGGAGGTCCGAGGACAGGATGCACACCAGAACCCACCTGCGTGGATCCTGGGAAAATAAAACACCTCCATGGGCTCATGGCCCACACGGCTACCCTATTGTGGGAGTGTCACTGCTGTCGCTATTATCACCCTGTGCAGCTGCATCCGGAGGTGGTTGCACTATGGGAGGCAGCCCACGCAAGGCCCTAGTCTGCTCCTCCATGGCTGCAAGCATGCGGGTGTGGTAGGTCTGGTTCTGGAGGATGAGTGTGCGGAGGTCCCCATGCAACAACTCACGGGATGCCCGGACCTCCGCCCTCGTTGCCTGCATCTCAGCTGAGAGCGTACGGGTGAGACGCTCCAGCTGCTGTTCTGTCCTTTGGTGTGTGGAAGCCTCAAGCTCAACAAGAGTCGTCCTGAGGTGTAGGAGCTCCTGCCTCAGGGCTTCCCTGTGGCCCTGGGACTCAATGGAGATGGCCTCCTGCAGAGTCGCCAGTGCCGCCCGCCTGTCCCTGTTGGACCCCAACATGTCCTCCCTGTGTGACTGGCAGATGGAGTCAGTTGCCTGCTCTAGTCGCTCCATCAGCCTTTCTGGGGGGACAATGGAAGTGGCCACCCTATCCATGGCCTGAGCCATCATCTCGGATGATGCAGCCTGTTGGGTAGCCATACCGTAAATGGATTGCTCCCATGCGGTATTGCCAGGTGGCGTACGGCCACCACGTCGGCGGGCACCACACCTGTCTGGGGCAAGGCGAACTGCGCCTTGCTGTGCCGGCACTGCCTGAGGCTGCAGGACTGCATTCCCCCTCTGATCTGCTGGCCCAGGAACAGGATCAGATGTCGCGGAGTGTGACCCTGCATCCGTAACCACCAAAGGCGTAGCTGCCAACACTGACATCCCCATGGAGGGTACTGACCCTGGTGCAGGTGGGTGAGACAGAACAGAATCCCTCCCTGGAACACTCACCAGCGACGGCACGTAGGTCTCATCCGAATCAACACCTGAGTACAGCTCGGGGGAGGTGCAGCCAGAGACACCCCTTGAGAGCACGACCTGCAGCACTTGTGGGTTCTCCCCCACCACCACACCACGTCCCTCACTGGTGGTTGGTCGGCCCTGGGACACCTCCTGGGTCTGCACCATCTCCACAACCCCAGCAGTATCAGGTGCGTCTTCCCCTGCAAAGACATGAAAACAAAGTAATGGAAACAGGCATTAGCACCATGGCACACATTGAGGGCTGAGAAGCAAGAGAACCAGTACTTGATTGACATGTCCCACATGACTAAAACCCTCCCATGCATGCACCCTCACTGCGTATGAAGTGCAGGCAAACGGCACACACTGATGACACCAAGATGGAAGATGAACAAATTTTCTGCATGCTGCCTGGCAGTGGCATCACACATTGGCCTGTGATTGGCAGGTGAAACACACATGCCATCACACAGATGGCATGTACCATTGCTATTGAGTGAAGATGGAGAGGAGGGCAGCACCTATTCATTCAGTCCAGTTCCCGCATGTAATAGCTTTTCTGATTCTGACAGGTCAGATTTTTCACCTGGAGCTGCCAGTCTGTAATGGTCAAATTGCACAGGGACATGTGTGTACAAATGATATCCAGGTAACAAAGTCACTCCCCTTTACCATACCCATGTCAGACATGTGACTAGTGGACAGCGACATGCCTAGTGAAAGTGGTGGAATGCAAACAAACTGACTGAATGAACAGTGAAAATTAAGCAAATCTGTTGTGTCAAGGTGACACTTCAAGGGCAACTGGCGTGCAGTTGTGCTAGATGTCTACTGTTGGCAGAAGGGATACTGCTATGGCCAAATGCAGCTGCGCAGGAAGTATTGCATGAAGCACATGGCTGACCCATACGACTGAGGCGCACACACTCTCTCCTGGCACCCAAACAGAAGCCCTCACACACACACCATGCACATGTATGACACACACATGCATGTGCACTCACCGGACAATGCCTCGTAATCAGCCAGATCTCCCACGCCTTGGATCTGTTCCTCCGTGACGTAGGTCCCAGCGACTGACTCATGTGGAGTGAGTTCCATGTCTACTACTGGAGACCCACCTCCAGTCACTAGAGTTGCGGCATGACTTGAGGCCAGCTTACTCTTTGCCCTGCGCTTTAGGTCATTCCAGCGCTTATAGCAATCATTGGCTGTGCACCTCACGATTCCAAGGGCACTTACGATGTCCGCAACGGTCTGCCAGTGTGCCTGGCGTTGTGCAGGTGTGGTCTTGGATCCTGCAACAATGACCATCTCGTTGTCATGTCCGGACACATACTCGACAAGTGCATTCAGTTCGTCATCCGTGAAGCTGGGCTTCCTGGACGGGCCGGACTGTGTAGCCGTGTCTGGGGCATCAGCCTGTGCCGGACGAGCACTCTTCCTCTTCCGCTTGGAAGGTGGTGGTGATCCTGAGTGTCCTGCGCCGCTCTGGACACTAGGGGCAGGAGCCCTGGTGGACTCTGTATCAGGAGTGTGGGATTGCACACTCAGCATGGGAGTTGGTGCAGGCATTGGCTCGAGTGTGATGGTGTCAGGGGGAATGTCAGCAGCATGGACTAGGACCGACACTGTCCTGGCTGGGTGTGTGAGGGCTGGGGTGGATGGAGCCGCAGCTGCCCCTGCAGCCACTCCGCCCTGCCTCCTTGGTGCAGTAGATGACCTTGCAGCCCCAGATCCACGTGGCATGATGGCATCAACGTGCACCAGCGCACGTGTCGTAGCCCTGCTGACCTGGAAGTCAGCCATGGAGTCAGCCAGGTCTGGTGCCACAATGGGCTGGTCCAACAAGGGCTGAGCATGGATGGTGTCAGCCACTTCAGCCTCAACGGGAGGGGGGGAGGGGGGGGAGGGGGGGGGGATGATGGGTGCCCTTGACTGGTCCTCCACACATGGGGGGTCAGGCTCACCCTGCAAGTTACGACCACGTCCCCTACCGGATCCACCACGGCCACCACTTGTGGCTCTTCCACCTTTGCCACCCTTACGGAATCCTCGCCTCCCAGCCATGGCACTGATGTTAATGTGCGTATGGGAGTGGCTGTAGACAATTGTCCTGGGCAATTGGGGGTCAAAGGGGTTGGGTACCAGATGGTAATTGTACCCTAGTGCTCTAGCACGGCTGATTGTAACCCCTGGGGAAAGATGACGGGTCACGCAACGCACAGGAGGCCCAAAAAAGGGAGATGACGTGCACGCAACCCCTCCTAGACCACGTGTGCAGAAAGAAAAACCTGCACTACGCTGTGGCACCCAGTAACACAAGAATGAACGTATGCGTGTCACACGCAGCCTAGAATGACCTCTGAAGGGGTAGGCAACACACGGGGCAAGCACAGAAGTTGGATACGTGCGTGACTCACCGTCTGCCAGGTAAAAGAGCGTGAAGAATGAGCGCGTTTGGCTGGCTAAACCCCCGCCAAAAGAAGATGTGTGCGCTGTCTGAGAAGACAGGACAACAGTAGAAGGGGACACTGTTTGAGGGAACAGGCCCAGGTAAACCAGTAAAAGAGAAAAAAGAGAAAAAGCTGTCAGAGGTAACAGGGAATACGAACTGGAAACGCCGTGAAGTAAATCGCGTGTGAAACGACAAGAAGTACAGATTTCACCCACTCGCTCTCCACGAAAAGCACGTACAAGGAAATGGTGTTCTACATGTACCTTATATACAGGCCCACACGTACAGCGTCACTTACGCGGCGTGTACGTTCACCAATCACACGCTTTGTCAGTCCTGCGTGTAGATCCATTTTCACCAATCACACGCTTTGTCACTTCTACGTGTACATCCATTTTCACCAATCACACGCTTTGACACTGGGACGTGTCACGCAACAATTTCCTGCACGTGCAGGTGACTATAGGCGCGCATATGCTGTTGACGGGTTTACGCGCTAAGGCCCTTTGCTGACGTGTGGGATTTCACTACCTATCAGGCTGTCCACGCGTTCACACACGAGAGACTACGCTCCTGGCCAGGAGGCGAAATTACTGCCCCCCAGAGCCCTGAGCACGCTCCCACCTGCCATCTGCTGCTGCCTGACTGCCTGCTGGCCACGTGCCCCACAGTGCTGGTGGGTGGGGGTGTTGGGAGACATGGGTGGGGGCCTGGTGGAGGGTGCCCCTGCACTGGTGGGGGTGGTGGGAGACATGGGTGGGGGCTTGGTGGAGAGTGCCCCTGGTGGCGGGGGGTGGTGGGAGACATGGGTGGGGGCCTGGTGGAGGCTGCCCCTGGTGGCGGGAGGGTGGGGGTGGTGGGAGACATGAGTGGGGGCCTTGTGGAGGCTGCCCCTGCACTGCTGGGGGGGTGGGGGTGCAGGGGGACATGAGCAGGTGTGCAGGGTAGTCCCCTGTTTTGTAGACTGCCTGCAGGGGCCGTGGAGGGTGTACAGGGAACACCTGTGAGGACCCACCCAGCCTAATCGCGTGTGATGATTCCCACGCACCCCTGTAATACACGTACCCTGGCTAATCGCGTGTATAACTTCCCGCGTACCCCTGTAATACACGTACCCTGGCCAATCGCGTGTTGAACTTCCCGCGTACCCCTGTAATACACGTACCCTGGCTAATCGCGTGTTGAACTTCCCGCGTACCCCTGTAATACACTTACCCTGGCCAATCGCGTGTTAAACTTCCCGCGTACCCCTGTAATACACGTACCCTGGCCAATCGCGTGTTGAACTTCCCGCGTACCCCTGTAATACACGTACCCTGGCTAATCGCGTGTTGAACTTCCCGCGTACCCCTGTAATACACTTACCCTGGTCAATCGCGTGTTAAACTTCCAGCGTACCCCTGTAATACACGTACCCTGGCTAATCGCGTGTTGAACTTCCCGCGTACCCCTGTAATACACTTACCCTGGCTAATCGCGTGTTAAACTTCCCGCGTACCCCTGTAATACACGTACCCTGGCCAATCGCGTGTTGAACTTCCCGCGTACCCCTGTAATACACGTACCCTGGCTAATCGCGTGTTGAACTTCCCGCGTACCCCTGTAATACACTTACCCTGGCCAATCGTGTGTTAAACTTCCCGCGTACCCCTGTAATACACGTACCCTGGCCAATCGCGTGTTGAACTTCCCGCGTACCCCTGTAATACACGTACCCTGGCTAATCGCGTGTTAAACTTCCCGCGTACCCCTGTAATACACGTACCCTGGCCAATCGCGTGTTGAACTTCCCGCGTACCCCTGTAATACACGTACCCTGGCTAATCGCGTGTTGAACTTCCCGCGTACCCCTGTAATACACTTACCCTGGCCAATCGCGTGTTAAACTTCCCGCGTACCCCTGTAATACACGTACCCTGGCCAATCGCGTGTTGAACTTCCCGCGTACCCCTGTAATACACGTACCCTGGCTAATCGCGTGTTGAACTTCCCGCGTACCCCTGTAATACACTTACCCTGGCCAATCGCGTGTTAAACTTCCCGCGTACCCCTGTAATACACGTACCCTGGCCAATCGCGTGTTGAACTTCCCGCGTACCCCTGTAATACACGTACCCTGGCTAATCGCGTGTTAAACTTCCCGCGTACCCCTGTAATACACGTACCCTGGCCAATCGCGTGTTGAACTTCCCGCGTACCCCTGTAATACACGTACCCTGGCTAATCGCGTGTTGAACTTCCCGCGTACCCCTGTAATACACTTACCCTGGCCAATCGCGTGTTAAACTTCCCGCGTACCCCTGTAATACACGTACCCTGGCCAATCGCGTGTTGAACTTCCCGCGTACCCCTGTAATACACGTACCCTGGCTAATCGCGTGTTGAACTTCCCGCGTACCCCTGTAATACACTTACCCTGGTCAATCGCGTGTTAAACTTCCAGCGTACCCCTGTAATACACGTACCCTGGCTAATCGCGTGTTGAACTTCCCGCGTACCCCTGTAATACACTTACCCTGGCTAATCGCGTGTTAAACTTCCCGCGTACCCCTGTAATACACGTACCCTGGCCAATCGCGTGTTGAACTTCCCGCGTACCCCTGTAATACACGTACCCTGGCTAATCGCGTGTTGAACTTCCCGCGTACCCCTGTAATACACTTACCCTGGCCAATCGCGTGTTAAACTTCCCGCGTACCCCTGTAATACACGTACCCTGGCCAATCGCGTGTTGAACTTCCCGCGTACCCCTGTAATACACGTACCCTGGCTAATCGCGTGTTGAACTTCCCGCGTACCCCTGTAATACACTTACCCTGGTCAATCGCGTGTATGACTTCACGTGTACCCCTGATATGCACGTTTCCCGCTTTGCGTTCCTTGTTTGGCAGCCCTGTAACTGGTCCAGGGTTAGCGCAGCCCTTTGCGATGATTTAGCGATTTTGATGGCTTTTCCTTGCGCAAGGGCGTTCTTGGGGGCGTTACTGGCGCTGCTGCAGGGTCGCTGCGATACTCTGCGCCACGGCTGGTTTGGGAGCATGAAATCCATGAATACGCTGTGCGCGGAAATCGGTTTTAGCGCACGTGCCTGGCGCAGTCAATCGCACGCGGACACTCTGCGCCAGCCGCTTGCGACACTTTTCAGCGAAATTCTATGAATTACCCTGTTAAAGTCACTTGGTTACATCATTGTGTGGAGAACCAAGATTATTACACAGCAACTCTTGATATAAATAATGCGGGCAACTGCCTGAAATGGTATCCTGCTCAGATAACAAAATTGCAAAATAAAATTTTAGAATTACACCATTACCCTTCTGGCTCTCCCAATGTTTTTTACAACAATTGCATCCTGATTCTCAAACAAGAAGCATGCAGATTGTCTCGTCCCTCTTACACACACAAATATCCATGTTTATTACAGATTTCAAACCTTAAAAAAGAACTGAGACATAACTTACGTCACTCTTCGGTCAGATAGTGTAAATTATCAAAAAATCAAATAAAAACACAATACAAAATTAAAATCAAGCACATTATACATAATCATTAACAAGAGCAAGCTGAAAGCATGTTAAAAGCATTAGTAACTAAATCCTCAGGAGAAATATGGAAAGTTATTAATAACGTAACTTCCAATGCTCACAGATCCATATTGTTGAATCCTATTTCGGAAATTGTTTGGTCCACTCACTTTCAATCACTCCTTCAAAAATCTAATTTGGAGTGCAATCTTGAATTCATAACTGATCCTGTTCTAACAGATCTCAAATTTGATAAATTAGATATTTTAATCTTAATAAAGAAACTAAGCAAATCGAGAGCACCGGGCCCCGATCAACTCACACATGTAAAACTTAAAAACAAATTCCAAGATGTGGGCTCTGGTGTTGAAAAGGATTTTCTCTAGAGTCATTGAGTCAAGTAAAATCTCACCTTCCTGGCAACAGGTGATAATAATTCCCATATTTAAAAAAGGTGATAGGTCTGATCCCAACAATTACAGACCAATAGCACTGTTAGATGCTCCTGGGAAAATCTTTGCAAAATTAGTTCTTAGCGATTTCTCAAAATGGCTCAGTGAAATTAATCTTCTTGATGTGAACCAATCGGGTTTTGTTCCAGGAATCGGAACCACGCAAAATGTATTCATACTATTGATTTTAAAACAACAAGCTATTTTATCCAAACAACCTGTTTTTATTGCTTTTATAGATTTTAAGCAAGCCTTTGACTCAGTGTCAAGAAAAGTCCTAAGGAAAAAACTCCTTGATGCAGAGTGCCCTCCGTATATCAGGTTCTTAATTTTTTAATGTTATTCTAATACTACTATAAAAAAAAAAAGCATGTTCATTTGCTTCAATTATATTCAATTTTTATATTAATGACGTACACCTTGCTTTTAATTCCACACGTTCATTTGCACCAAAAATGGATGGTCATGAAATCTCATATTTGTTATATGCAGAGGATCTTATGATATTAGATAGAACACCTATTGGTCTCCAAAGGAAACTTTTAGCTTTATTCGAATATGCCCAGATGAATGAATTGATAATCAACTCATACAAATCCAACATTCTGGTTTTTCAATATTAACGTCCGTCTGGCGATTACAATTTCAAATGGTAACTGGGAAATAGTATTTTAAGTGAAGAACATGAGTATAAATATCTAGGGGTGAATATAAATACACACCCCTTGGATCTCCCGTATCAAGGAGAACTCGCAGCTTGAATGAGATTACTCGCCATACAGGGCAAAGCCCTTCAGAGAAACTACGGAAGATTTTCCATTGTTCCATCTAGGATTTTTTATCTACAAAAAGTACTACCAATAATAACATATGGAAGTCAAACAAAGATAAACCCTAAGGCTGTCAAATGGGACACTCTGGAAGTTATCTACTGGAAACACATCCTTCCGGTTCCTCAATGTACCCCCATCTCCCTTATAAGATTTAAATTGGGTCTCATCTCTTTAAATGCCTCAGTCTCTTGGCTTATGTTAGCTCTTTATAGGAAATGTTTAATATCCATTGACACAAGTAAAAATCTGTTTCCGGTACTAAGAAAAGTGTTAAACAAATTATCATTTAAACCACTTGTAGAATGGAAAAAATCATGTACTCTAATTCTTCAAGAAGCTGATATTTCTTTAGATCAATTATTAGAATTTCCAGATAAAGCCAAATTGAAACTATGGAGAAGTGACTGGATAAACACTATTGACCAAATGAAAGTATACCAAGCTGTCAAAAAGGGTGCCTTTCTACTGCGTGCTGTAAATGTTCTACCACAATATTTAAGCAAGTTTCCAGACAGAAAATATGCAGATGACTTTCTACGTTTTCGGTTCAATTTACTTCCCACCAAAGATAAACTTGCTTCATACAATAACTCGTCAAAACTATCTAGAATATGCACCTACTGTAAAGCTCCGGAATCGATCGAGACCACAAGACATCTTCTGATTGATTGCTCAAATTTATCAGATATGAGAATTCGTTATCTTTAAAGACACTTTAAACATTGTCACCTGTTAACTCAAGATGAATTATGGGAGTCGATATTCAACACCTCTAACACTTCTCTAATTATAGGCATCGTACATTTTTTGAAAGAACTTAAACTAATACATTTTGTCTAAATTTCATTTAACGAATGACAATATCGTGATGGTATTTGATACTTTGACAAGCAATCAATTTATGAAAATATTACTCTTGAAATGTAGGAAGGCGTATTATATGAAGACTACGTAACTTACATCATCCTAAATTCTGAATAATGAATCTAAGATATGAAACCGAAAATTTGAGTGCCTTTTAATTGTAATTGTAATTTTAATTAGTTGTAGTATAATCTGCTTTGGTCAATGTTGTTTCATTCACTTCCAGTCTTACTATGCATAATGCTCTGTATGATGTCTAACTAAATCTGTTTATAAAATGAATTATTGATCAAATTGAAAATGAAGATTTAAATAATTGAAAAAGTTGTTAATTCAACTAAAACAATTTATCAAAAAAAAATAATAATAGAAAAATAATAATAACAAACCCGTCCTGTGAACGCCAGCCCAACTTAAGTGCTTAAAGGGAAAGAGGAGAGACAATGAGATAGGGAAGCTCAGGTCGGAAAGGAAAAAGTACAATAATCCATATGGAGGTACAGGGATTGGAGCCAAGTGATTACCAGAAGAAGAAGAAGGTTTTTAGTTTTCTCCAGATCATAGATACTTCTCGACAGATTTGACTGCCGCGGGAGGAGCATTCCAGAGGGACGTGGCTATTGTATCCAGAGCCCAGCACCCAGCTTGTTTTTTCAGAAAGAGACAACCACAGTTGTTATGTTTTTTGAAAAAAGCAAAGGCAGTCAAAACAAAACTGGCCCACAGCGATTCCATAGAGTAAGTTATGTTTCGAGTTGTCTTGCAGAAGGTCATGCCCGCTAAAGTGACTGCTTCATAGCAAGACATTTTATTAGAGAAGGGGGAAGGGTTGTGTCCAAATGCGCCAAATGGTAATAATATTCAAAATAATAACTGACACTTGTTCAAATGTATAACAGGTAGTTTTAATCTTCTTTTTCCACTACACTGTTATCACAGGTATCCTTATTTTGCTGCAATAAGATCCTTCTTCATCACTCAATTCATATTACCAAAAGGTTCTGTACATTACTCTCTCAACACGTGTTTCACCAATTTATGCATTGGCTCATCAGGAGAGATGTCTAAAAAATACATAAAGTTTGCATAAAGTCAAATGTTTTCAAATAGTGGTAACTTCAACTTTGATACATCATGAATCAATGTTACACAGTCATTATTGATTTGCCTAATAAAGTTCACTACTCACCCTAGAAGGTTTTATTCCTAGTGGTGAGTTATTTCCTCTTTGGATAGTGATTTCACTTAAATATTTGTTCCTTATTCTTAGGTCAATACGTTTATCCCGTTTTTTCCTTCTTCTTCTAGTAAGGATTTGTGAAATACCTCAAAAAAGGGAAGAAAAGGTAAAAGGTATGATCATAATCTGATCAAGGGTGGGAGGCCTGCTGTGGTTGTTTAAATTAACAATAATCTTAAGAGTTTGATAAAGAAAGGTGGCTATGTTGTGTAAGAATGCAGCACTTACCATTTAGCTCTTAGGATTATTGTCACATTTGTTATGTTGCCTGCAGATCTCACAGGCCTGGAAAGTAGGAGTTTCTTAAACTTGTGTCTGAGATAGGCATGTCTTTTGTTCTGATAGGCTATGTCAATAAGGCAGACAGGTTTCAAGTTGATGCATGCATTAACTGGACACTGATGCAGAGAAGGATATGCTGGTGTGATATGGTCCCATGGTTTAAGGTCAAGGGCTTACATGGCTGTCTTGTTATGTATAATCTGAAGATGATTTGTAAGACTTTTAGGAAGACCCAACATGATGCTGTTACAATAGTCAAGGCAAGATAGCACTGTTGTGAACGTGACATGGAATTTCTGAGATATGGTAAAGAGAGTGAGGCTACTCATGAGGATGTGGAACTGGGAATGGACTTTCTTATTAAGATATTGAATGTGCGGACAAAGGAAAGGACGTTGGCGAAAACAACACCCAGGTTCTTCTCAGAGGATCACAGGGTTGGAGCTGCTACAACAGACGGGTGCCAGGCACATGGAAGAGAAGGAGGGATGGTAGTGTGAAAGTATTTGATCTCCATCTTAATGGCATTGAGGCAGTAATCCATTATCACATCTTGGATTTGGAAAAGGCAGGCCACAATTCATTGAAGGAAATGTGGGGGCCCATGGAGACTGGTGACAATTTGAGTATCAATAGCTTAAGTGTGAAAGGCGGTGGCATGGGATATGAAAACATTGGCAAAAGGATACAGATTCAGAGGCTCATTAAAGAGTCAAGGATGAAAATAGTATGAAGCCTGTTGGGACTGCACATCATAGAGTGGTAGGCTCAGAAAGAGGAGAGACATATCTGTCCTGAATCTCTCAAGATGAATTTGGAGGCAGACCCAGAGAAACCAAAGGAGGCGTCAAGGTGGCTGAAGAATATAGCATGATTGACAGTCTCAAAAGCCGCAGAGAGGTCCACAAGCATAGGGATCAAAGGAATGTTGGCATCCAGTGACCTCAGGATTTGATCTCTAATTTAGAGGAAGGCAGATTATCTGTCTCTGGTTAATCTGTCTTGTTGTACTCCTGCAAGAGTATGCCGAGATAACTGGATCAGCAATGGATTTCTTGAGAAGAGGAGATATGTGTTTTCTTCAGGGGGTGTGGGAAGACCACTGATCCAAAATGAGCTGTTGGTGAAATCAATTAAGGCTGGAGCCACAGTAGTAATATTGCCTTTTAAGATTTTGGCAGGGCAGAGGTCAACCTGCTCAGAGGATACACTCATGTTCTTGTCGAGTGATACATGCTCTGATTCTGAGATGCACTTAAAAGCCGGGAAGGAGGCAGCAGTGTTGGGGTTAGGGACCAGCATAGTGGCCAATCAAATTAGGGCAAAGATAGTTGGATTGATAGTTTCAATCTTCTCAAGGAAAAAGCCCGAGAAGGAGTCTATAAGTACCTGAATCGATATTGGGGAGGGAGAATATTAACCAGAATATCTGAGTTCTTTGTAAATTCTCAAACATTTCAGCAGATGGATCTGAAGACTGAGCAATGCATTCATGAGTGATTTCCTCTCATGAATAATGGCTGCATGTTCTCCCTTTTTGAATTCTACGCCAGATTTCCTACAGTCTTGGTCCTGGGCCTTAAACCGTTACTGCTGCTGTTCAAGAGCCCTGTTTTTATTTTCAGTCCTTCTAGATCAGAGCCAAACCAGATATAGGTTTCAGAAGGCAGTTTCATTTTTAATAACTGTAGCAAGGAAGTCCAAAATTCATTCCAATGAGTTCCTGTGACAATGAAAAAAGTAATTTGTGCAATAGCAGACTTCTGTGGGGCAAAAGTCGAATGAATCTGTTGTTGGCAACTATTTCCAACATAAGGATTTGTGTCGAAAAGCACATGGGAGGAAAAAGCAGATGGAATTTCCATGATATATATATATGGATTGGCGAAATGATGAGTTGTACAGAATAGCAGTCGCTAACTTATATCCAGGAAAATTAGGGTTCAAATGTAATTAGACATACGGTGAGGGTCGAGCAGGTTTAGGTGATCTGGACAAGCTTCAAGGAAACAAAGGAAAATCAGAGAAAAAGGAGGTGACGTGCCTATACGTGATAGGGTGCACTGTTGAAATACACTCTTAAACCCTGCTGCAAGCACATGACTAAGTAGTTCATGTCTGAAACAGTTAGAATATCTAGAAGTGCCCTGATGTTTACTCTGATTGCAATAAGAACAGGTTATAGAGATGTACTCAATGGTAATGTAGATACCGATCAGGTAATGTCTTTCTATAGTGGAGTGGCAATGAGAGGTGTAGAAAGTGGAGCAAGGGAATCACTTAGCAGATGATTTAACTCAAATCATATGGGTGTTTGTTTTAGGGTGGTTTGATGAGAAACTGCTCTT
Organism: Ambystoma mexicanum; assembly: GCF_040938575.1. Classification (NCBI taxonomy): domain Eukaryota; kingdom Metazoa; phylum Chordata; class Amphibia; order Caudata; family Ambystomatidae; genus Ambystoma; species Ambystoma mexicanum. The sequence continues at coordinate 518,367,112 of NC_090930.1, read as the reverse complement.
CCGATGGTACTACCCCAGAACGCCTCCACCACATCCAGAAATCACTGGACCCGAAATGCTGGCGAAACTGTGCTGTGCAAGGCACCTGCATGCACATGTGGTGGGGGTGCCCCACTGTCCAGGCATTCTGAGATAAAGTCCTCTCCACAATCGAAGCCATCACGTCCATTAAACTCCTGAAAGACCCTGAGGTGATCCTCCGAGGGGCTCCGATTCAGAAGGTTTATCCGAGCCGAGGGGTGAGAGCCAAACTTATTACTCTACTACTCTTGGAAGGTTGGATCACAAGCGCTCGCATCACAAGCGCAACACCAGAGGGGGCAGCGTAGCCATTATAGCGAAAGAAAATCTCCCCATAAGACTCCTCACTCCACTCCCACTTAAATCCTGTGAACTACTCACGGCCAAATTGCCTATCTCGAACTGCCGTACTTTAGCAATTTATCTGATATATAGACCTCAGGGGCCTTGAAGAGGATCTATCCAATCTCCTAGCTAATAATACCAAAGACTCTTCACAAATTCTAATGCTAGGCAACTTCAACCTAGGTTTCAATGATCCAGAGGACAAACAGGCCCAATCTATAGCAGCCTTGCTAGCTGAACATGGACTAACCCAAAAAGTCCTCAACCCAACCCATGAAAAAGGAAGGACCCTAGACTGGGTAGCCGACCTAAACTGCTCAACTACCATCACTAAAATAACCCCTCAACAATGGACTGACCACCACTTAATTGACTTCTCCATAACTATGGATAAACAAGCATCCAAAGCCAAAGTTATGGCACCTCCACTCCCCACTAGATCTAACAAAAACATTACACCTGACAAGCTCTTACCCCTCCTCCTTTCCTCCATTAATGCTCTCTCAAGTAACTCGGATCCTGACTACCTTGTGGAGCTCTAAAACAATACTATGACCAAGGCCCTGGACACCATTGCGCCCCTCAAACTACACAAGAGCAAACAGCAGGCACACCTCAATGCCTGGTTTACCCCTCACCTTAAAGCACTAAGACTCCATAAAAGAAATTTAGAAGCCTTGTGGTGACACTCCCCCTCGGATGAAAACAAATGTAATGATCATAAAGACAAATTACCCACATTGTAATTACTCCATCATGGCCGCGCCTGGTTGTGACCATATCACTAGCAGCAGTTTAGTAATTTTTTCCCATAGAGCAATGCAGGACGATGAGATCACTTCCTTACCTGTATATCAGTCGGGAATCCCAGAAGATCGACGCATTGCTACTCTCATAGGAGTAAACAACCGCTACGTGAGTATAGCCATTGCTACCCTTCTACCTCTCTATTTTCTTACATTTCCATTTGTTGCCTCTTACTCACCTCTTTACTCCTCATTCCTATTTTACAACTTGCTCACAGAGCTCGACATTAGAACAGAACGAGGTATCTGAAACCGAAAGTAACAAGCCACGCCTCTTTTGTCCACAAATGCATTCGGCTTTGTCCCGTGTTTACCATCCAGGTCAGCTTCCCTTTGTAAACCTGCGTATTGCATACCCAATCTTTACTGGCTGTAACATCATTATTATAGGAAGCATTGTATTCTCAATTGCAGAGCAGTTCCTTGCGTACGGAAAGGAAGCTCCAGGCGTCAAGCTGTCTCTTTATACTAAACAGCTGAGTACTGTCATCTGTCTTGAGCACGTATCAGCAGGTTTTTCTCTCCCGTGAGGGTTTCCCTGTGATCCCTCCGGCAGCCAAGCATTTGAGCTGGGCTCCGGAGGGGTTTCCAGAGGGATTCCTCAACTCAGCTGAGAAACAACTTCATACACACACTCCATTTTTGATCTTCACTTCGAATATAAAGCTGACCAGGATTCTACCGCCCATCTGTCTTTCAGGTAGGAAATTCTTCGTTTTTGTTCCAATTTGCAAACGCTGTTCCAATTACGAAAGACAAGTTGAGATTGAATATAACAGTTAGCAACGCCTAAAAAAGTATAGACTGTCTTATACTATTGGAACAAACTTTAAGAATGTCATAGAATGGATCCGCAACAGCAGATCCAGCAGCTGATAGCTGCAGTCCAATCACTGACCACCGAGGTTCAGCAACTCCAGCAAGAGAATGCTGCCCTGAGACAAAACCAACAACAGGCAGCACAACAGACAACACAACAGGTAGTCCAAAAGGTAGCAAAACAGGTAGCACAGCAGGCTGCTGCCTCCCGTATCCCACATTGTTCAGAGGTTCCACCAGGACCACTTCCTGGGGGTCAATTCGATGGGAATCCTCTTAAGGTTAAGGAATTCTTAGACTCTTGTACCGTACAATTTGCCTTCAAGAGTTCCTTTTTTCATACAGACCGGGACCGTGTGGGTTATACGGTTTCCCAGATGACCGGGCCAGCACTAGCCTGGGCTACACCCCTGATCACAAACAATAATCCTATTTTGGATTCTCATACGGCCTTTTGCAACAGCATCCGCACTATGTTTGGCAGACAGGAAATTCGGGTGGCATCCCAAGAGCACTTACTTGACTTAAAACAGGGTAATCTAGACATTTTGGCTTATATCACCAAATTTAAAAAGATGGCCAGTGAAACCACTTGGTCGGATGATGCCCAGGTAACAATCTTTAGGAGAGGGTTGTCAGAGGATTTAAAAGACGAAGTATCCAGAGTCTCACGTCCCACTACGTTGACTGAATTCATCGCCCTGGTACTTCAGATAGATTATCGGATGAAGGAACGAATGACTGAAAGAAGAAGAGGATGGATCCCTCAGTTTTCTTCTAATCTCCCTACCTCTCCACGGGCACCACCAAATGAGGAACCTTTGCAATTAGGTGCTACGGCCAGGGGTCCCCTGAATTGATCCTGAAGAACGGAATCGAAGGAGATCCCTTGGTTTGTGTATGTATTGCGGTGCCAATACACACACTGTACAAGAATGTCCAATTACCCCACCAAGGCGATCGCGAAATGCCAACGCCCGCCGTTAGGGGAACCACGGTCCGGGATCCTAAGTCAGAACAGGGTTCTTCACAAATATTCCATTCATCTTCCTGTTCAAGTCTCTCTGATACCACCATGGTGGTATTAAAAGTATCTTTATCCTTTGAGGATCAGATATTACAAGATATCCCGGTCCTGATTGACTGTGGAGCTGCCGGGAACTTTGTTGACAATCACTGGGCAGCCTCCCACGGTGTTCCACATTCCTGCAAGACAGAGTCCATCCCAGTGGAAAGCGTGGATGGAAGCCCTTTGACGTCAGGACCCATTACAGACCATACCGGTCCTCTGTTGATGTCTATTTCATCCCACCGAGAAACCATAACTCTAGACATTATCCGGGCAGCACATCACCCTATCATTCTAGGTCTACCATGGCTCAGCAAACATAATCCTTTTATAAACTGGACAGCAGGGTCCTTCTTTCTAGGATCTGAATTTTGTGTAACATATTGCATTAAAGATCAGCAGAAGGTTCTGTTACATGCAAATTCACCCTCTCCGGGCCCTCAGAGTGTTACTACTCTGAACCAGATCACAGGTCTTCCAAAGGTTTATCACCACTACCAAGAAGTGTTTTCCACCTCTGAGTACTCCCAGATACCACCCCATAGGCGGGATGATTGTGCAATCGAGCTAATACCCGACCAGCCTCTACCCTTTGGTCGAATGTATATATTATCAGATAATGAAAAAGAGGTGTTACGAGAATATCTTCGGGTTAATCTAATGAATGGTACTTCACCTTCAGCCGCCTCTCTATTCTTTGTATCCAAATGAAACACAACCGAACTTCGTCCCTGCATAGATTTCGAGGGTCTCAAAAAGATCACAATACCGGATAAATACCCAATGCCCTTGATACCGGATATTTTGGAAGCAGTTAAGGGGGCAAATGTTTACACAAAATTGGATCTTAAAGGTGGATATCATCTGATAAGGATAAAATCAGGGGATGAATGGAAGACGGCATTCATGACACCGTTTGGCCACTAACAATACTGGGTAATGCCCTTTGGCCTCTCAAACTCTCCAGCTATATCCCAACGCTTCATGGACCATCTCTTCTCCGATCTACTTCTTCATAACGTTATTGTATACTTGGACGATATTTTGGTCTTTTCTTGCACATTACAGGATCATCTGAAGCATGTGGAGGAGGTTCTTCGTCGTCTTCATCAAAACCACCTTTATTGTAAGTAGGAAAAGTGTTCCTTTCATCAGCCTCAGGTAACCTACTTAGGATACGCTCTATCCGCAAAGGGGATAGCAATGGACCCTGAAAAGGTTTCTGCAGTACAGAACTGGCCCACTCCTGTCTCAGGTAAAGATATTCAACGGTTCATTGGCTTTGCTAATTTCTACCAGAGATTCATTCCTGGATTTTCCAGTCTGACCAAACCATTGACAAACCTTTTGAAGAAAGGTGTTAATTTTTCTTGCTCTGATGCTACTGACCAAGCATTTAGAAGACTTAAGGATCTGTTTACATCTACCCCTGTTTTACTAACACCCGATCAAAATTGTCAGTTTATCGTGGAGCCTGATGCATCACAATATGCCTTAGGTGCAGTTCTACCTCAACTTGACAATTACAATTAGGAACATCCCGTGGCATATTTGTCTAAGACATTGGCACCTGCAGAATTAAATTACACAGTGTTAGAAAAATAATTGTTAGCCATCAAACGGGCGTTTGAAGAGTGGCGACATTTATTACTCGGAGCTAAATATCCAGTTGAAGTTCGAACTGATCATCACAATCTCCGAATCTTACAGTACGCCCAGACTTATAACAGTCACCAAGGCAGATGGGCACATTTTCTATCACCATTCAGGATCACTTTTTCATTCATATCCGGAAAAGATAATTTAAGAGCAGATGCTCTGTCCCGAAAGGAACAACTTCCCAATGACTTCTTCAGATCAGAACCTATCTTTCCCAAGATAGCTATGGGTTTACATACTCTTCCAGATTTCCTGACATATCTGAGATCACAGTCTAAAATAGTTGGTCCAAGAAGATGGATGTTATTTTTATGGACACAGGGCTTTCATCCCTACAACATTCCTCCAAAAAGAAGTGCTGGATATGTGCCATAAGTCCAAAGTGGCAGGACACCGTGAAATCGCTTCCACTCAGGAGATGGTTTCCCGGTGTTTCTGGTGGCCCACACTGCAGAAGGACATAAAAGAATACATAAGGTCTTGTCCTGTTTGCTTGCAAAACAAATCACCTCGGAAACCTCTGTTAGGGTTATTGGTTAGGATGCTGGTACCTTCCTGTCCTTGGCAGATAATCTCCACGGATTTCATTGTGGACCTTCCATCTTCAAAGGGGTGTTCAGCCATCATGGTGGTCATAGATTCATTTACAAAAATGGCTCACTTTATCCCTCTCGCTGGAATACCTTCTGCGGCCCAGATGGCTCGTATCTTTATCAGTCACATCTTCTCATTTAAACCACTTTGTTAATAACTACAAAAAACAAATAATTTGCACCCCTAAAAATCTTTTCAAAGAAAGAATATCTAACACCAGCTCTAACACCAAGTAATTGTTTATGATCCTGCGGGAGCTAGAATCCCCCACACCCCGTCCAGACAATGTACCTAAAGACAAACAATGGTGCACCAGCATCCAGAACGCCTTAGCCAACAAAATAACAACACTACAAATAAAAATTGCCAAAAAAAGGCTCCCTGCCCTCTACCGAACAGCTACTCATCAGCCTCAATAAAGACATGCCCATTCCAGTACCGTTCAAATTCACCAAAATATCCATACAGGAAACTGAGAAAGTTATCGCATCTCTGAAGCCATCTAACTGCAAGGGTGACAATTGCCCTGCCCAACTAATCAAAGATGCTGCGAGAGATTTAGCACCCTTCATCTCAAAGCTAATGAATGCCTCTTTCTCAACCAATACTGTTCCAAGTAACTTAAAAGAATCATGGGTTTTACCTCTCCTCAAGAAACAAACCCTAGACCCCTCCATCCCTACCAACTATGGGCCCATCACCACAGTACCATTCCTTCTTAAGATAATAGACAGAGCAGCCTACTTGCAAATTCAGAACTATCTTGAAGCTAACCAGCTCTTGGGCTCCCACCAATCTGGATTCAGACTGCAACACGACACGGAAACGGCCTTAATTGATCTTAAAACACAAATTGGCGACCTCAACGACAAAGGAAACACTGCCATGTTGCTCCTCCTTAACCTGTTGGCAGCCTTCGACCTGGTGGACCATGCAGTTTTGTGCAAATACCTAGTGTCGGCAGCCTACTTCTCGAGTGAAGCTATAGCCTGGGTCCAGTCATTTTTAGATAACAGAACAATGAGAGTTTTCACCACATTCACCACATCGGCATCAGCGGATCCAATCCAGACAACATGAGGTGTACCACAAGGTTCTTGCGTCTCGCCAACCATATATTACATATTTACCAAGCCCTTATTTGACAAATTGGACAGGCTGGGTGTCACCTACACGAATTATGAAGACGACACCCAGATCCTTGTCCCCCTTTCGGGCAACTTTATCTCTGATACGGCCTTGGTAAATTAGATATACCTCCTCATTCAGGCATGGATGGCAACTCAATGCCTCTGCTTGAATGACGACAAAACTGAGATCTTAATTCTTGGATCCGTGGCCAACCTAAAAAATCTTAACTTTAACTACTCTGCTTTCAATATTGATGGTAATATAATCACAGTAGCTAAAGAAGTGAAAACGCTAGGATTTTACCTCAACTCCACCTTAACCTTAAGAAAACTGCCTGGCATCATCCACTGCCTACACATGCAAGCTTATTATGGCATGCAGACCATTTCTAACACAAGCCAGTTGCATCATCCTAGCCAAAGCCTTAATACTGTGAAAATTGAATTACTGTAATGCCCTATACATGGGAGGCAACAAATATATCACTGACAAAATCCAAATGTTGCAAAATAATGCCCTCAAAACTGCCCTGAACATACCTAATAGAGAACTGTTAGGGAGAATTCTCACTCTATGGCTAATTTCCCTCACCTAGTGAGACCCCCACAGCTTTGCTGGATTTCTGGAGTTTATTTTTTCCACTTGGTAAGAGTGTGTGCCTTTTCCCACTCTTACGTGCCATGTGTTTTTCTACTGTCTGTGTGATCTTGGGCTGTGGAGCACACCACTCCATGAGCCCCACTTTTTATGTGTGTTACACAGCACCTTCAGTGTAGTGACACAGGATTGTCTTTGAGACTTCCCACTGACTCCCTTTTTCTGGGGCTGACTACTGTCCCCCAGAAACATGTAGTAAGTTGCCAATAACTTTATATAGTCACTTTAAAACTACAGACCCAGTACACCCCATCTTACATGGAGTATTGGAAAGGGTTAATTCCTACCCCTTTTTGTCTGTGCCTCTCTGAGCTTTGTTTTGCTCTTTTAACATTTAGACTTGGCTGGTGGCAGTGGTATCTACCCTAACCTTTCTATCGTGATTATACTATATAAACGTGGTATTGTTCCAGGCTATTGTGGTAGCCTCGAACTTAAACCTGCTTGCCCAAATACTTTTTATTTCGGCTCCGGTCGGGTTTAGTCGCCATTTCTTTTTGTTAAAGTCCTTCTTGTGTTTTACTTTGTGTGGAAAACCAGGTTTGCCTTCTTTGTTCACCGTGTTTTGGCAGGCTTCTACAGAGAAGCCCTGCTCTTGGTGCCTGGGTGTCTAGGTGGGCTGAATGTGAGGTAGGGGTGTAGTCACCCCCTGCACAGGGTCTCCATGGAGACCCAAGACACACTTTGTGTTGATTGGCTGAGGTGGTTGTCCTGGCTGGACAAACCCCCTGCTGCATGATTGACAACCAGGCTGTTTGAATGGGGGATTTTCGCTTAAAAGGTAGGACTCTTGGGCTGGAAGTCAGAGTCGCCACTGGAACTGCAAGGAACCGAAGAGAAGCAGAGAAGAAGACGGCTGCTGCAACCCCGAGTCCCGGTGAAGCCCTGCTGCAGTCCTGAGCTATCTACCCTTCAACGACCAGAGAAGATCCAGTCTGGAGTCTTCTTCCCTTGAGCCTGGTGGGGACTACCAGCTCATCTTCCACAGCCAGAGGACCCTCTTCGTGGTTGAAATTGCTGCACACTGCTGTAGTGGCCCGGATAGCCATCTGAAGAGCCTCTATTGTTTTAAAGGAGCGCACCTTTTATTTACCATCGCTGCTGCTGGCCTCATCCCTAGGTAGTGCAGATTACTCCAGATGTCCTCCTTCTTGTCCCCACGACTGAAGCTCCAGGAACCGTGAGTCTGCAGGAAACTACCAGGAAAAACTGCCGTGGCACCAGCTTCTTCAAAGAATAAGCTACTGTGTCCAGCTTAGAGGAATTGGGTGAATCCTTTCTCCTCATCCAAAGCTTGCCCTTGTCTTCCTTCCCTCTTATAACTTTTGCTTCCTCTGTCGACAAAATCCAAGTACTCCTAGCAACCGTGAACCATGAACTGTCTGACTGTGTGATCCTCGACAACAGGAACCCTGTTCCACTTGACACTGGCGCAGGCCTATTGACTTATCTTCTCTTTAGAAAGTGTTCTCTGATTCTGTCTGCCCTGACAAAAGTATTGCCTATGATTTTTATCCCTAACTCTCTTGTGTTAACTCAGGTGCTAAGTGTGTTTTAACTCCGGTAACATTTCTTCCCGCGGGTACGCGTATCTTTAGTAAGACCGAACTGTCATTACTGTCAAATAGTGATCACATATGTATTCCCGGTAATGTCTTTGTTTCATAACACCACTATGTCAAATCCTAAGGTACTTACCTAGAGTTGTCCTACACAGGGGGAATTGGTTGAGTGTAGTGTATTGGAAATGTGGTTTGCATTTAATAGAAGTGAAGTGTTTTAAACAGATGGTTGAAAAATAAATGTACTTTTACTTTTTAACCAAAAACCTTGAGTCAGGTTTTGCTTGAGTCACAGTAATTGTAGTCCTTTGTGTAATCTCTACTACTGCTCATTTGCTCTTGTGATAAGTCTGGCTGCTCGCTACTGCTACCACTTTAACAGTGTAGTACAGGCTTGTACCAAAGGTGAACTTGTATTACCACTTGTAGTCGTAATTGTGTGTAGTGGTCCCTAGGGGCACTGCACAGGATTCTGCCTAACAAGAACATGGATCCAATATGCGAAGAGAACAACACCACTGGCTAAAAATAAGCAACAGAATCCTACTTAAAACAGTCTCGCTAACATTTAGGTGCCTCAATAACGCAGCCCCCCCTACCTGATGGAGAGAATAGTCAGAAGAACTTTGACTCTTCCCTCCAGAGCGGCCAACTCCTACTGCCTCCCGATATCTAGAGTTAGGCTAAAAAGAAAACGGGCGGAAACAGTTTCCTGGTAAAAACGGCCCAGCCCTGGAATGCACTCCATCTTGATCTCAGACTGGCTGAGTCCTATTATAGCTTTAGGTGTAACACCCTCAACTGGCTACGTTCCAATGATGTATGACCCTTATGACTAATCGATATGTACCCATGTATCAGCCTCCGGAACTTTCTCTTGCATTTGCTTGTAACTCTTGTATTTTCACTTGTATTTGCCTGCACCTTTTGTATCCAGCCTCTGCCTTACTGTATCCCTTCTATGAATGTACCCGACTGTATTCGCTTTAATGTGTAACCAAGTTTTAAGTATCCTTTGTACCTTGTTGCGCCCAGTTACCTAAGGGTTCGGTGCGCCCTACAAATTAATAAACAAACAAACAAACCTGAAAAGCCTTGAGGGCCCACTGACGGCATTATGCTGGGTCAAAATATGGGACATCCTAGTAGCGTAAAAGGTCACAGCGGTGAAGGAGGGATTCCTACACAGATTCACAGATAGTTGGGCTCCACTGCTGGAGTACGACCATTCCTACCCAGCACTAACCCTCAAACCCCAGCTACCAAGACTAACTCTGAGGGAGGTCACCTGAAGATACCACCCTGAACTTTCCTCAGCCCATAAGTACCATGGGTCGGGGGATTTGAACGCAATAGGGGGGAACCTCTATGGGAAGGTAAATGGGGAACAAATCTGCACAATTGACCTACTGTTGTTTCTGTTCAATGTAACATGTAAAAATGCTGTATGTTTGACCCCATGTCTGTGATCGAATAATATAAATTGTAAACAAAAAAAAAGAAAAATCCCAAATAAAAAAGGGAGCATGGAAATGAATAATTCAGCACATTTCGCATCTGTTGTGCTGATCTCTACATTCAGATGACAAAAGAAGTATGTACCTTGCAGGAGACATCAGTGCAAGATGCCCAGGAATTGAGACAAGGGATAGAATAAGAGGGTGAGAAAGGTAACACATTTTTATTGGAATGGGTTTGATTACAGGAAAAGGCCAAAGAAGTTAAGGAATATTCAGCTAGAAATTGGAAAGAGATAAATTCAAGTAAAGACCAGATTCCATACCTAATTTCGAAAATAAAGGATTTAGGAAATGTGAACTGCAAACATAATCCTATTTTTAAACTATAAACCAGGAAGGGGAGGTATGGCCAGGCAAAGACCCCCAACACCTCACCTTATTGGGAAACATGTTTTTGGTTTTAGAGAAATACAAATGATGCATCGGATCCCTGTGAGGACCGAGATGGGCTAGCTGAGCGAAGCATGTTTTTAATCTTCGTAGGGTATTTGCAGCTGTGGCTTTTTGTAACTGTCAAACAATCAGAATTGTGATAGTGAGGCCTTTTTTCCTTGCCTTCTGGTATAATGTGAGCAAATAATCTGCAGCTTGCTGATGAACACTGTAGAAATGCATGCAACCCCCTTCAATGTGAAGGGGCTACGATACTTGCCTGACTGAGGAATGAAGGCACATTAATTGCATTGTATCACTTCAAAGGAAAAAGCTAAATAAGTTGCAGTGAAGATATAGAAGTGAATTGGAAAATACCATTTAGGAATTTAAACATTTGGATGGGGAGATAACAGCCAGTGCCGAGTTAGAATAAAGCAACGCCTGTTGCAGGAGGATTAACCTTTAGCAGGAGGATAAACCGCAAGGAAAAAAAGAGAGTTGGTTAAGTGAGGGTGATGGAAAGATGACTTTCACTTTATTTGACTTTCCTTGATATTGAACGTACTTCCCTGTAATTGGTTTAGTTTCTTTTGCCTTAATAACAAGCAGTTTCTCCTCTTTTATTTTAATCTATTTAGCAGTTATTATAATGATAATATCAATGAAATTCCAAACTTTTGAAACCCATAGGTGCAACACATGTGTCAGCTCGAAGTAAAACCAGGGGCCTGATTTTCAAACAATGCTTTAACATGGGGAAAGTCCCATTGAAAACATTTGTGTAAAGCAGGCCCCAAGTGCTTTGAGGTAAATGCAATTGCCTGTCATTGAAAATCCTTTATTTCAAGTGATGGATGAAAAGGTGGACATTGATATATTTTGCCAATTTGTGCCTTGAGAAATAGACAGAACACAAACATCAAGGTTTCTCGTTAGAATACATGCCATATAGGGATGAAAATAGAAAAGATCAGATAATAGCAACGTTAACAATACATTGACCTGAAATGTAATAGTTATCTGTACATGTGTAGATATCTGATACATGTATAAAAGGTAAGGGAAGGGAGGTGTCAAGAACTGGAATATCAAAGGGCAGAACAGCCCCAAGAGAATCCCCAATGTGTTATAGTATGTAAGGGAATAGACTCCACCGACTAGGGGGCATGGGATCCTCCACCAGTCTGCTCACATTGATTTGGATTGCACCTTCCTTGGCTGCCCAACATACGCCTGGTAGCCAACCTAGAAAAGGGTGGGTTGTCTGGGTGCTGAGGGCCATGTGACCAGGCCACCCCTCGAACTTGGAAACAATGAGAAAACCAATGGTCCTGCTGCCAAGATTCTCCAAACTTCCAACTCCAAGGGGCACCCGGGCTCCACCATAATCATGTCCCCAGTGCAAAGAATAGCATTCTCACTGGCCACCCAAAGTCCTCCCAGCAACCCACCAGCAATCCAGCAAAAATTGGTTACTTGGGTACTGTTGACAAGTGACCGGGCTGACCCTTGATCCTTGCGGTGAGGAAGTAAAGTATATTGAATAGGTGACACTGTCTGTTCACATGGACCAACATCTGCATGAAAAGATCACCTCACAAGCTACCACCGCAAAGTCTTTATGTGCATATATTCTGTGTGCAAACACTGTACATTTTTGCTCCCATTCACACAGAGACACGCAGTAGCCTCCATTAGGCCCCTGACCACTGCCATAGACACCAAAAGTGTCCTCAGACCCTCAAAACTGCCCCAGATCCATACCCACACCCTATGTGGACTAGCACTACTACTCCTTTCCTTTTTCGAAAATGACCTTGACCCCATGATTGTTTATTTAATTTGTACAGTCCCATCACTATTTATCACCTTAATAAATGTCTCGCACGTTTCTCCCAACCAAGACTGCTGTGCAAGCACTGCACTCATTCACCTGGCTCCACCCTATGGTCCCAGCTGCAGGAAACCTCTTCAACTTTCCTGCTTATGCTTCTCCCTCCCTGGTCTCCTTGCCTGAGAAATCCAGCTATCATACTCTGTGCTTCTGTAGCTAGATCTTGTGGCCCTCGCCCGGCCTGACCAGCCTAACCTCTTCATGGCCCCAATTCATTGGACAGCTGTCACTACCATGCTCAAAGGATTTAAGGCAAGAGCTGAAGATCCTGTTGGATGGGATCGTGAAAGCAGCACCATGCCTAAAGCGGATAGATTTTGCCAAGACCCTAAAGCGCCAGTGCAAGAAATAGGGGAAAACAATCCAAGCATCAGTCAGTGTTGTGGCAACCACCTCATGTTGCGTTGCCAAAATCCAGAAGCACTAGGAGGACCTCAAAAGGCGCATTGGAAAAATGGTCACAGACCTCTGCAGGGAGACCTTTGCCACATGATGTTACTTGGCACCATTACCCCTGGAACTGGAGTCAGAGTCATGGGAGTAGGAGCCATGACCATCATTGAATTGTCAAGCGTCACTGGGGCTGGAGGGGTAGAGACTGGTTATGAATGCGAGTTCCAGAAATACATGCATGACTGTTTAAATGATGTGAGTTGGCATATGTGTGAGTGGGCAACACCATCTATTAATTTCTCTTTTATACGTGTGTTAAAAATGAGGTGCCTGGTTTACAGATCACTCAGAGTACCATGTACAAAAGGAAACTTTTTTACTTCGGTTGCAGGTTAAATAGATCAGGCTACAGTTCACAAGAATCAGGTAAATAGAGACACACAAGGACACATCAAGATCAGGGCCTGCAAATGGGAACAGGCATGAGGATGTAGAGGAGGAGGATGAAGAGGATGAAGAGGATGAGGTAGTGGCTACTACCAGCACTCGCCGTGACTCCTGCGTGTGGCAGTTGTTTAAAATTCATGGTGACGTACCAAAAGCACGTGGGAACAAGGTCACCTGCAACCAGTGCAAAATGGTGCTGAGTCGTGGGAGGCCTGGTTCATACAGCTTTGGTACGACATCCATGAAGCGACACCTAAGGTCATTCCACGGTGGGGCCGTTTGCAAGGTTGTACCTTGTGATAAACGTAGTAGGTTGAGTTCCTCTACAACATCGTCTGTTTCTGCTCCTGTCACCACAAGAGACACTCCTGTGGGACAGCGCATCCCTCCAACTGCCTCACAGGCCATTCATGATGCTGTTGACCCTTACCTTTCGAGGGTCACAATATTGTGTATGTACTGCGATGCAGTACTCTGCAGGGGGGAGAGTCTTCGGAGTGCTTTCGAGGAGGTGGTCACGGAGCATGAGAAGATCTGCCCACTACCTAAATAATGCCCACCCTATATATTCCTCTCTCCACCTGCCCTTTCTTATCCCTGTGGTTGGTGTCCCTTCCTTACCATCCTTTCCCCTCCTTTCCTTGTGTGTTGTGTGTAAAAAACCCCCAAAAATATAAAACAACAAAAACCAAAAAATATAAAACAACTAAACCCCCCCCAAAAAATGGAGCAGGACCCTGTGCATTTTTTTTTAGAAGTCTGCGGACAGTTTCGCAGACATCTAAAATTTTGGGGTGCTGCCCTATCAAAACCATTTCACTTTTCTCTGGGAGGAAGTGGTGAAAAGAGCCTTTTGGTGGTGTTTGTGAGTGAAAAACTTCAAATGGTCAAAACCTACTGCAAAATGGATGGCTGTCATTCCAAAAAAGGTCGCAATGCATTTTGTACATTTTTAAGATAAATCTGATTGCCAGCATAAGTAAGATGAACTCCATCTCTACGAAAAATTTGTCTCTGCACAATATGAGAAAAAATTACTTGAGAATTTGGAAACATGTCCATGACCTTCCCAAGTCCTTCTTTCATTGCAAATTGCAAAGAAATTCCAGGTACATGTCCTAAACTGTTCCCTCCACAATGAATTATAATTATGTCTGGATGTGCTGTGTCTCCAAAGTAGCACAGAGAGGTACCAAGTCCAGCCACTTCATTCCACGCACCCCATGCCAATGCACTTCCACATAAGGGAATCCAAGATCTGCAGCTACTCCACAGCGTTCTGCATGCACCTCCAACCAATGTATCCATGAGTCTCTCAAAATCCAGATAATCTGTTTTCTGAAACACACAGCCATAGCTATCTGTTCTTCTCTGAGAAAAAAGATTTTCTATCAAACTCTCTCCTTAGACAACACACCCAGTAAACTTTGTTGACCAATCTCTTGCTCTGCTCATTCTCATTTGCATGTCTCTCCACCCCAAAATCCCTGTATGTAATACACGATGTCCGCAGACTACCGCCATGTCTGCGGACATATCGAAAATCTGAGCGTGGTAAATGTAAATTTAAATAGTGTGCCCCTTTTCCCCATTAAGCTTGGCTTTGAAATGAGCCTTTTTTTTGCAGATGCTTTACAGACACCTATTATTTTGTATTTTCTTTCTTTTTTTTTCTCTTAGTTTACTCCTAAAATCTTCACATAACCTTCTCCAAAGCAACCCTTAAATTCCAGAACAACTTGGCATTTCCCATAAAAGATAAAGAAATGCCATCTTCTTTAAAATAAACAACATTACTGGAATCAATATTCTCATTATTAGAGAAAAACATACCAGCTCTAAGCATGAAAGCACACATGTCTCGGTTGATTGCATACCTAGCAATATTTTGCTGAGGACAAAAAAACAGAAGTATTGTCCCATATTGCCCTTGGTACTAATCCAGAAAAAATAAGTTTGGCATTTGGAAGAATGCTCATTACTGCTTGAACCAAGTGTTCCAAATCTGCCAACAAAGTAGGGGCACTGGCATAGCCCAAATGGAAAGCACCACAGTGCAACACTACTACACGGGGACAGTTCATCCTGCCCATATCTTCACAAATGTGTACAATTCCCTGTACATTGCAATCAGGCACAGTGTTCCACACCACCTCCACTCCTTTAACATCAAAATTGTTTGCCACATGCCTGCATTGAGCATACTGCTGTAAATCATGCACAAACATATCTCCAAGCACCAACACCATGACTTTCTCCACCTCTGCCATCTTCACTACACACAGGCTCTTTCAACACAAATCCACAACCTCAACACCTGATTGGATAATCCCTACAGTCCCCTCTCCATGCTGGATTTGCTGGAAAACCCCAGATGTGGCACGCCCTGTCCACTGACAGCCTCGGTGTCCACGGACCGCGTAACTCTTGGACAGCCCTTCTACCCTTTCCACTTCACTCTCTGTGCCATTCCCTCATTGGATACAGCTAAGCAGTCACACAACCATCCACCAATCACATCCAAGACCTCTACATCTAACTCCATCATCATAGTTCAGCACTTCAAATGGACTGTTGATCACTCTGAGTACAAGTCTCATATCATTGGAACGCACCTACTACAAAAACTACTGTACAAGTCTCCAAGATTTCTACTTGCAGCTGCATGCATATCCACATGCACGAATACAAACCACAGGTATGCATATTTTATGCACAGTACATATACAACTCTTATAAATGCATATAAACAAATTAACTGCCACTTAACCTGTATAAGCTATAAAATGAACTTATAATTATTTTTCCCATCTGCTATAATCAACTGTCACTTCCAAACCTGTCTGCTATCTAAATTCTTTTTTTACACACACAACTATCTAAAAAATTATAATATTACAAGATGGGAGAAATAACAATATAATTGTAGAAAAACACTTAGTAGTGTATTATAAAATTACACACAGCCAGGATGCATCTTTATACACTCACACAGATAGACACTATCATTGAAAATCTCACAGCTGAAATAAAACCACTCCCTGTACATCACATCCTTCTGCTTTATTACCCACACCTTCACAAATGCATACATTCCATGCTTTTCAATACAGTTTCTGCCATTTACCTTATAAAAATTGCAAAACAAGTACATCATTATTTCTTCTATCTCCTAACATGCAATAACAGAGCCCTAAGAAACCAAGTGAGTTTCATATACTTAGTATTCTACTCATTTGCAAAGCATGTTGAACTAACATATTGTAAGTAAAATATAAAGGCTGCACATAGTCAAAGGAAACTGCATACACCCACTATGTTCAGTTATCAAACAAGAATACTACTACAAAAACATAATAATCAACGTCTAAATTAACATTAGTGCTATAAAGAATCAAAATTACTAACTTATTTCGTTTACAATTGCAGTGAAGACCACTCTCCTGAAAAGCAGCAGCATCTGAAGTACAAACAACAACTCAGAAGAAACCTGCTCATTCCAAATAAAAAAAGTAAGTACAATACTACCATGATATTCTTACTGTTACTGAAACAAACTGTGGAGTTGATACATGGAATTTGTGCGCCAAAAAACAGAGATTTGTGCACCATTCTGCCCACAAATCCCCATTTGTTAAACAGGGATTTGCATGCACATTGGCACATAAATCCCTGTTTTTCGGCGCACAAATGGCATAACTCAGCCCGTAGCATGTTAGTATTGCAGAACAAAGAACTGTTTTAATTCTATACCATTAGATTTACTATCTCCTCACCACTAGCTTACTTTCTACTGTCATCTGAACCCCAGGATACTAACACACGAATAGAAGAATAGCCTTTCCAACTAGTTGTAGCTGTCCAATGCACAATGACACACCACCATATACATCCTTAACATCATACTCAGACACTCATGCACACAGCACACATACATTGCAAAACAGGCCAACACATACCTTCTTTTTTTTAACAGACCCCAAAGAATGCCTACCAAAAAGCAAGTCCATAGAAAGCAACGAAGAAGGAGAGCAAATGAAAATAAAAGTGTCCAAAATAAGCATCCATCTCTAGCCGAATTTCTACAAAAAGTTCAAACAAAAGATCTAATAAAGTCATTAAGCGAAACAAAACAAGCTTCCAGTGCAAAAACTTTCCCTCCTCTTTAAAAATGTAAAATGAAACAGAAACTGATTAACAAGAATTCAGCTACCACTACTGCTAACACTGCTCCTATAAATCTTGATGTAGTGGCAAGTAACCATAACAAAAAAAAGAAGTATTTTAGAAAAAAACTTTCGGCACAGAGTCCTTTAGAATCTTATAAAAACAGGAGAGAAATCATGCACAACCTTAAAACCTACGGTAGAAAATTGATCTTAGAAGGTTTCATAGACATTGCAATCCTTCTCAAAAAGAAGTTATTTATTTTAGTGTTAAACAGAATGAAACCACTAACAAAACTAACTACTAAATTACAAAAAAGACTTCTCAATAAACGGAATGTCAACAAAAATAACTTCTTAAATATATGAGGAGGTGAATGGAGTCACACCACGAGCACAGAACCATGTTTCAATGAAGAAGCATACAAACAAAAGCAAACAAAAACAATTGCCATAGATAGCAGTGGACGAGGGTATGAAAAACGTAATAATACCATAATGCAACAAGAAATACTGCTTACAAAAATATCCCCAGAAAATTCAGTATCACCTCTCAATTTGACTGAACCAGAACATTCAGTATACAAATGGCTGTGCACGTCAATGTGTAACATTGCCAAAAAATCTTTCAAATCTTTACGCCAGTTCCTCAATCAGTATGTGAAAGGCAAAGATAAAATCAAAATGAAACTACTACAAAATATAAATACCTGTCCAGTGCGCAAATACACAGGAGTACAAGGACATTCATTAGCCTGCATTTCAGGACCTATTTGCAAAAGCACCTTCCATCATATCAAAATGATATCAACACATCATTCAACTATAAGAAATCTAGTCTATAAACTGTACTATGCTAAAAGTCCTGCTTTAGCACTAGCCAATTTAAATAACAATCTTCTACATGGTACAGCCAAAGACCTACTCGAAGAAATAGAGCTTATCCAGAGAAAATATTTTGGAAGTGAAAGCCACTTACAAAATGCAATAACTTTACAACAGACTAGCAACGATTTTACAAATGGCAACCTTCTACTACACACATACAAAAAAGAAATATTAAAATTCAAAAGTACATCCGCTGAAGTACCAAACCATGTGTGTGTGTGTTGCCGCAGACATTTTATAAAAGTAACACAAAAACTGTAGATTTAACATACAAAACAGAAGACAATGAAGATTCCAAATGGTTTGAATTAGCTCTCTCCCTTATAGCAGAAAACAAATACAAAATAACTGACCCCTTAATACTTTGCACTTACTGCACTACAAAACTTGACAACAACCAAACTCCTTCACGTGCTATCACAAATAACTTGGAATTATTCCCACTACCAAAAGCCCTGCAACAACTCAATTTATATGAGAGCATCATAATTCAAACAGTGCACCCATTTCAAGCAATAATACACCTTCAACCAAAAACAGCAAAATTACCTCCCTCTGAATTAGTGAAAGGCATTCGTGGCAAAGTAGTTTATTTTCCATTAGATCTGAAAGAAAGTGTACAAACTATGGGAGTGCAACGTCCAATAGAGCAATCTTTAATTATCTTAGTAAACGGTGTACCTACAAAAGACCAAACAATTTGGCAACAACTCGTAGACTTACATAAAGTTAGACAAGCCTTGCAATATCTAAAAGACAATAATGAATACTACAAAGAAATGAATATTGAAGAAAACTTGAGGGAAAACACTGAAATAATTCAAGAGTCACCAGAAACTGGTGAATTTGAACTTCTAGACCCTGCTACAGTATCCAATATTTTAGACCATTATACAATTCATCCATTACACTCTAAAGACACCATTAGAAAAGTACCAAATGTGACAAACCAAAGGATCAGCAATCAGCATATGGGAAAAAAGTATAGAAGCATGTGCTTTTCCTCTACTCTTTCCCACTGGCAAAGGAGGAAGGTACAATGATAGGCCCATTCAGATAACAGCATCAGAATACCGCTCATTACAAATGTCTACTGAAGATCCCAGATTTAGACAAAATGTGGAATACATTTTTCACCTACTCTTTGAAAGTGAACTAGCAACTCTATGATACGGAGTTGCACACACATTGAAATCAGGTACCCACTTTCAAAATATGTCAGCTATGCAATTACTACAAAAAGTACAGGAGAAAGATGAGGTTTTACAATCAAGCATTACAAATCTGTCAGCAAACATGCATGGTACTAAAAAGCACTGGTTCCGACATCATGGAGATGTACGTTGTATAATAAGAAACCTTGGCCCACCCACTTGGTTTGTTACATTAAGTTGTGAAGAATATGCATGGGAAGATTTACATGATTTCCTACGCATATCAAACAAAAACAAAACAGACATAGATATACTAAGACCTGGAGAACTTTGCTCTCTAGATCCTGTTAATGTTTCAAGATATTTCCATCATTGCTTCATTGCTAAGCAACACTTTATTTGTAATCACACTGTTCCTCCCCTCGGAGAAGTGCAACACTTCTTTTAGAGAAATGAATACCAAGCCAGAGGAGCACCACATATCCACATGCTTTTATGGATTAAAGATGCTCCTAAATTTGGTCAAGACAGTGATGCCACTGTTTTACAGTTTATCGAAAAATATGTCACTTGTGAAATTCCATCAGAAGCAACAAATAGTGATCTTCATCCACAAATTGTACAATTTCAAAGACACAAATGTGGGATATATTGTCGTTGCAACTACAAAAACAAAGGGAAATACTACACCAAATTCCGCTTTGGTTTCTCTAGACCAGTTACAGAAACAGGTGAAGTGAACAACTTCATGTCTTCAGTTAGACATAGTTTTAAAGGTAAATCACCTAAGAACACATATTACATAAAAAGAACAGAAGAAACAAAATATATCAATGATTACAATGCAATCATTGCCCTCTTATGGAATGCAAACATAGATGTGCAGTACATTGCAGACAATTTCACTGCAGTTGCACGATATGTTACAGCCTTCTTAACAAAATCAGAAAAAAACAGAGCTTCAAGACCTCTGAGATGACCGATCATCGGACAAAACACTGTCTCAGAAATTGTACAGCTTAGGCATAAACATGCTCTCTCATAGAGAATGAGGCTGCTATGAAGCTGCAGATTGTTTAACCGGTACTGCTTTGTATGGAAAATCTGAAAATATTGTATGGCTAAGTCTTGGTCCTGCTAAATCTAGAAAAAGAGTTCCCAAATCATACAACGACATAGAAACAATAGCCAAAAATGATCCTAACAGCCAAGAAATTTGGATAAATAATGTACTAGACACATACTACCCAAACAGAAGTAGCACTTTGGAAACCATGTGTCTATACCACATAGCCCAAAACATCACATACAAAAATAATATAAAACCCGATGAAAATAAAGATAGATACAGAGTGACAAATTGTGAAGGCAGCTTAGTGAAACTTACCAAACGAAGCTTAATTAATCATATCAAATTGTCATTAAAAACTCCTAAACATAAAGAACTGTATTACATGTCCCAGCTACAACTTTTTAAGCCATGGAGAAAAGAAGAAGAGTTACTAGATATCTATGACTCCTATGAAGACGCTTTCAGAGCAAATGAAAGCACTATAACTGATTTAAACTTTACACAGTACAAACATTTTTTCACAATGAACAGCAGCACAAAGAAGAACTCCAGGCCCAACTCGATAAGGATGCTCCCGACAGTAGTCAACCTTCTGTAACAGGAAGCCAAGAACCACTGGGACAGCCACTAATAGCAAATGAGGCAGAATTAGCTATGACAGAAGTAGAAAACACTATGTCTCACTATGAAGAAGATAGAGAAGACTTAACTGTACTGCAATCAAAACTGAACAATGAGCAGCATAGCATGTTTCAAGAAGTAACAAAAGAAATTGCACATGGTGTACAACATGAAAATAAAGAATGTACCTGCCAAAATTAAAAACCTATACTACTATATGTCAGTGGTAAAGCTGGTTCAGGCAAAACATTCTTAATCAAAATCATCAGCAAGTTCATTCAACAATTGACAAACAACAAACTGTCAGCTGTTGTGACTGCCCCCACAAGTTTAGCTTCCTACAACATAGCCGGTGTCATTTTACACCGATTACTACTCCTTCCAGTAGAACACCAAAACAAATTAGAATATTACAAACTTTCCACAGAAGCTGCAATGGAACTAAGTAGAGTGTTAAAACAAATGAAAATGCTACTAATAGATGAAGTGAGCATGGTCTCCAACCTAATGTTGGCTTTGATTCACCTCAGATTACAAGAAGTACTCAAAACAAACTACGAAGAGTTCTTTGGAGGAAAACACATTATTGTTTTCAGAGATCTTCTTCAATTGACACCAGTGAAAGGTGAACCTATTTTTAAAGCCTTAGGACACAAACTCTGCCGTAGAACTGTGGGCAGCATAGGAAATGTTAACCTTTGGCAACATTTCCAATACAGAGAATTAACAGAAAACATGCGCCAGTCTGCAGACCTCACCTACACCAACATTTTAAAAAGTATTAAAGTTGGTGTACTATCTCAAGAAGCA
This sequence comes from Ambystoma mexicanum, assembly GCF_040938575.1. NCBI lineage: Eukaryota > Metazoa > Chordata > Amphibia > Caudata > Ambystomatidae > Ambystoma > Ambystoma mexicanum. The sequence goes on along the minus strand of NC_090930.1, from coordinate 518,345,109 downwards.
CAAGCAATATTAAAAACCAGGCACATCCATGCACTTTATGGCGATACCTCATGTGCTACTGATGTCATTGAATAATTAGCACACAAAAATGTCAATTGTATGTCCTTGATGCAAACTCTTGCAGCTGTTCCAAATTCAATGAAACAATGTTGAAAAAAGAAATGCAACCAATAATTGAAATTTGCTCCACAGACAAACATGGTATGACACTACCCATGTGTCACCAAGCCACAACAAGACTAAATACCTTAGAAAACTCTATCTCCAACACAGCTGGTTTGGAGAAAATATTAAAATGTCCTTTAAACTGTAGAGTAATGCTTAAACGTAACCTTGAAGTGGAGCAAGGATTAGTTAATGGAGCACTTGGTACAGTTGTTTGCTTTCAAACATACCCACGTGACAACAGCATTCAGTTTGTCAATATTCTCTTTGACAAACTATCAGAAGTAAAAAGGATAGGACGCTCAACAGCTCTATTCCTTCTTTTCAATGACATGTATGTACGCAGAGAATACTTTTCTCTAACTCTAGCATATGCAGTCACCATTCACAAATCACAAGGTCTCACCCTAGATAAAGCATTGATAGATATTGGGAACACAGTCTTCAAAGAAGGCATGAGCTACGTACACTTGACGGTCTATTTCTAATCAACTTTGATGCAAGTAAAGTAAACGCTGATATTCCTTGTATTTTAGAATACAATAGACTACGTTTACTATACACCACCCATTTAAAAACCTATCCTCTTCCACAAAAAGCAAAACGTTGTAAAAGAAAACTACTTAAAACAGAAATGCAATAGGATCTCACTGCAAATCCTCCAAAGAGAGTAAAAGAAGCTAATACTTCATCAATTACTACAACCAAAGAAGAATCTACTACTCAAAGTAATTCAGGTACTTCTTCAAAGAAGCAACACACACTCCGAAGAAATGACTTGGACACAGAACTATCGGGTCCATTCAAATTTTCAAATATAAGTGGTGTAAATTACTATGCAAATGTAGCAATACATATTCTATTTCAATTGCCACCAATTGTTGACAACATTTACTTACACAATACAGACCAATTGTGTTTGCAAATGTTAGTCCTTCATAGAAATGCAAGCAACAATCCTGACAACACATATAGTGTTCATGGAATAAGACAAGAATTGGACCACTGTGCTGGAATTCACTATAAACTCACAAGAAGATCCACACGAATTTCTAATGTACTTACTACAAGTACTGGAAAACAAAAACATACCTATAAATGAAATCTTCCAGATTTCATACATGTGGAAACATACATGCGCTCTGTGCAACAATATGGCACAGGAACAAATCCCTAATGAACTCTTCGTGTATGTATCCATACCTAACTGTGAATCAGTTCAATTTCAGCAACGTGTACAAAATGCAAACCATGGCAGATTATGTACTACCTGCAATTCAGATAATCGCTCTACCTTACAAATTCAAACACATAGTAAATATATAATATTAATGCTTATACGTTATAATGCAGATGGTACCAAAAACAACTGCAAGCTGACTGGATTCACACATGGTCAAGTATCACTTGGTAAGAAAACCGTCACAACAATAGGTATAATCTACCATGCGGGAGCCACAACCAATGCAGGTCACTATATTGCATATATAAAAAAGAATTGTGGATGGTTCGAATGCAATGATAGTACCATTACTCTAAAGCAGAGATTACCAGCAAATCTTATAAACGCTTATTTAATCTTCTTAAAACCAAAATTTTATAACTAATCTGTACAGAAACATTAAAAAACTTCAATTAGAAAACTATAAACAGAATACGCCAACAGGTATCTAACTGCCCCAAGATTCTGCAACAACCAAACAAATAAATCAATACCACTAAATTATAAGAAATAAACAGTTAGAATACACCAACAGGCATCTAACTGCCCCAAGATTTTGCAACAACCAAACAAATAAATCAATACCACTAATAACTAGTCTGTGTATAAACATTAATAAAACTTCAATTATAAAACTATAAACAGTAACAATACGCCAACAGGTATCTAACTGCCCCAAAATTCTGCAACAACCAAACAGATAAATCAATACCACTGAATTATAAGAAGAAAGAAACAGTTAGAATACGCCAACAGGTATCTACCTGCCCTAAAATTTTGCAACAAGCAAACAAATAAATCAATACCACTAAATTATAAGAAATAAACAGTTAGAATACACCAACAGGCATCTAACTGCCCTAAAATTTTGCAACAAGCAAACAAATAAATCAATACCACTAAAATATAACAAGAAATAAACAGTTAGAATATGCCAACATGTCAACTGCCACAAGAATCTGCAACAACCCAATAGATAGATTAGCAATTTGAGAATATAAATAGAAAACGATAACCAGTTACAATTTGACAACAGGTATCTAACAATCTGCAACAAGCCAACATTAGCCAGAAACAACAAGTAAACACTGAAAACAAAGAAAGAAATGTACTGTACCATAACAAAACGTTTTTTTTAATCCAACATGGATTGTTTTTCCCACAGACCCAATGATTTAAGCAACAAACACAGAAACTGAGCAAATTGCACAGTACACTGGTTTGTAAAATACTAAATATGAGGGTCGAAATAAAGCAGAATTGTCTATTATGCAATGTAATAAGTCTTTATAAACTACCTACACTAACATGATCTTTTCTTTTGTCACAGAAATTGAAAAAGAATATCTGCTCCAGTTACCCAAGCCATGAAAAAAAAATGTATCCAATCACAAAAAATCAAACAGTAAGTATGTTACAATAAATACAACTCATAAATACTGCTCCGTAACACAACCATTGAAGCAAACATCTAACCATACAGCACATTACAAAATGTTTACTTCCATGGATATGTTATACTGCAGTGCTTGTTACCAAACTCTACAATCTTAATGACATCACAATGCCAAAACTTCACATACAAACTATTCAAATCAAACAGTAGACAAACTGTACATTTGCAAATATTTGATAGATGTTTGATTCTATGGGTGTGAAATGCAGCAGTGGTTGTGGCCAGGGCCTAGAGTCTTGGGTGCATGGCCTACGGCCTTCGGCCATGCACCCAAGACTCTAGGCCCTGGCATGACCACCGGTCATGCACCTAAGACTCCAGGCCCTGGCCACAACCACCGCAGCATATGACACCCATAGATTACACCCATAGAATCATCCTGCCAATCAGCGAACACGTCGCATGTCCGCGGACATGACACAAGCCGATTAGCCAATGGGTGTCCTGTCCGCGGAGCGAACAGGGAAGTGTGTCTGCGGAGCGGACATAGATATCACAAATTATTTGTGACTTACTTTTTGTGCATTTTAAAAAAACTACTGGATGGATTTTCAACAAATTTACAAAAGGAAGCCACTGCTCCTGCCTCAAATTTGGTGAAAATCTGTCCAGCGGTTTGGCCTGTAGGCATGAGCAAATTATTTTCCCCATTCAGTCTATGGGAAAAAAATAAATTTTGGGACCCCCCTATAACTTTGCCGCCCCTGGACCAAACCTCACCACACTTTGCAGAGTGGGCCATATACTTTTTTTCCAAAGTTTGGTGAGGATTCGTCCAGGGAGAGCGAAGTTATAAGCCACCCAAAAAGTGCTCTTCCTATGGGATTAGCAACTTAACCATAACTACAAAGCCACTACCGTGGCTGTGTAATATATTCTCGTTAAATGGCCAAAGAAATCAATGCACATACAGGATAAACAACAGAGACAATTATTACAAAACATATTCTACAAAGCAGATGGGTCCCATTTTCTTTATCGGGAGTCAAAATTATTGTGGAATTTGCTGATTGAAACAGCTTAGAGATGGCACTTGCCCATCTCAATACCTGATTTAGCTCCAACCTCAAAACCGTACGCAATGGAGAAAAAAAAATGCAGAAGCTAACTGGAAAAAGCTCCCGTCACACTTGAACAAAGAAATATTCCCAAATGTCTCGAATAGCTACAAAACTGCCATACTCCAGACTAAAAGGGACACCTACAGTGACAGAATTATAAAAGCTAACTCCAGTACGAAAGAACTATTTACTATCCTCAGAGAATTAGAGTCCCCTGCACCCCCACCAGAAACCTGCACTAAAGGTGCTACCTGGTGCTCACATATCGAAAAAGCGATTCTCGACAAAATATCTCTGTTACAAACCAAAATCAAAACAAAAAACTTAGTCTGCCAGATAATATACAATTCATAGAGTCACAAGATTCCTTCTCAAATCACTGCAGCCCACTTGAGTTCACCCCTGTCTCTACTCGAGAAGTAGAGGAAATAATAACTAGCCTCAAACCATCGAGATGCCAAGGGGACATCTGCCCTGCAACAATTATCAAAGAGGCTGCGGAGGCTCTCGCACCTTTCATCACTACATTAATCAATGCTTCATTCGAAATGAGTATGCTCCCAACCAATCTGAAAGATGCTTGGGTACTACCTCTTCTAAAAAAAACTAGTCTTGATCCAAACATACCTACCAATTACAGACCTATAACAGTGCCTTTTCTCTTAAAATCCTAGGCAGGGCCGCCTACCTGCAAATCGAGAAGCATCTTAAATCTAACAATCTTCTTGGCCTGCGACAATCAGGCTTCAGACCAGGTCACGGCACTGAATCATCTCTAATTGACTTAAAAACTCAAATGGACGAATTAAAGGATAAAGGCAAGTTAGCCCTCTGTTCAGATGTATTTCTGAACTCTAGCCTGGTGGGCTGAGGTTCAGAAGGCCAGCCTAGTTTCTTGGAACAGGATAACCTTCTGGACAAGCCAGACCAATCAAGGTAGCATTGGTGGTGGTCAAGACTAGGTCTCAGGAGGGGTGAGGGTGACTGAAAGCCCCCAATGAGCACACAGAGTAAAGGACACTTACAAATCACTCCAAGTCAGGTGCATATATATTAAAAATACAAATACATTTATTCAAGTCCTTTGAGGTTCAACACACAGTAATAATCATAGTAACACTGTTAAACCAACACAATCCAACTAAAATACATATATACAAGACCAAGTGGCCAAAGGGGTTAATTCACGAGAGGGGTCCACAACCTAGAAAGGGAAGGAAGCAGGTAGTGCAAAGAGTCTTTAGGCAACTCTGCAGTATTCGTAATCCTAACTGAAAGCCAGTCCAGTCCCTACGATGAGAGGAGCCTATTGATCAAATGTACTTGCAATGCTGGTGCACACGGTAGTACAGATGGGCGAAACAGGGTCTTTTGTACGGTCTGTAGCAGCTCAGGAAGGCAGGTGAGATGATGCAGAATAGGTTCTCACTATTCGAGGAGGGTCTCCCCAACAGGGCAGAACAGGTTCCAAGATTTGGGAATAGTTTGATAGCTCGCACTATCTGTGAAAAGGAGACGGGCCCTCAGGGGCCACTTGTGTGTAAATAGAGTTGGCTGCATTAGGGGCCACTGGTAAGGGTTGTTAGTACTCACCGACCCCCGGCACACTCCGGACCAAACTTCGGCAGTCGAGTCCAATTCGGTAGCAGTTTCAAATGAGGCAGTGCTGTGGCTCTGCGGCTTTCAACGACAAAATTACAGCATTGATAACCAAATGGGACAGTGGTGATTTCTCCACTCCTGGCAGATGGATCAAGCCAGTTTCATTGTTGCAGGCTTCAGGGCCAAGAGGGGCACAGCAGCAGGGCACCTGCAAAGTTCGTCACCACGGCTGGGCGACACGGTAACCGGGTTCACTCCGGATCAGGCTCTCTCTCTTTACTCCAGACCTGGGAACACCAAGTGTACAAAATTTGGTGTGAGAGTGCCGCGAACACAGAGCTAGCGGTGTACTAAGTTTGCAGGGTCTCCTCGGAACGGTGGTGGTATCAGGGCAAAGGTCCTGCGCAAGCTGGTGAGCCCACTGGTTGGGCCAGGGACACTTCCAAGAAGGCTAACTTGAAGTGTTTGATGAAGGTGCTGAGAATAGTTAGTCCCACTATTCAAATGGGTCAAAGCGTCTTCGCAGACCTTCTAGTTCCATCATCAGATACAGCGGAGTCCAGTGGTTCCTTGACTCGGCTTCTTAGTTTCAGGATACTTGGATCCTATCCTTCGTTCAGTGAGAACTTCAGATATCGACATGGTACGGGTGTTTGGAGCCTTCTCTTATCCAAAATCTCCTTCGCGCCAAAATGAAGAGGACCCAATGGGAGATTGGCTCACATACAGGCACACCATACATGGACCAATCATGGACCACGGTGGTCCCAGACATTCACAGCACACCAAACTCTCTGGCACCAAGGATGTGTATTGGAACCAGACAGTCCAACCCACTTCCCGGAAGCACACGCACAAAGGCATGCAGAAGCCTGCAAAATCTTGGCATTTCGTGGGACAATGCATGTCCAAATAAGGTCTGACCCAGGTCGGCTCGACCTGGGGAAGGTGAAAGGGCAAGATGGCCAAAGGACAGGACAAAGAACCTTGTGGCATGGCCATTTTGGAGCCAGGCCACCTATTCGTGCCAAATGCGGTAAACACTGTTTACCTGGCATGAAAGGGTTAAAATTAAATGAAAAGATAAGCTGCCAATAGCCCTGTCCAAGGCACATCAGCACTTCTCCTAAATAATCCTTCGAGAGTATATAAGGCCTTTTTAAATGACTACAAGACCCAAGTGCACTGTACTGTAAGGCACATTGTGCACTTGCAACATGTTGCAGAAAAGTTGCAACATTGACAAGGAGTAAGGGAAACAAAGTCTCCCAGTACTGACTGTCTTTAAGGGCATGTCAGTTTCCCCAGAATAAAGTGAGTGAAAAGCCAATGGGAGTGCAGTTGAAGGCAGACTATGTGCAGTTGAAGTCAGACTATGGTGTTTAACAGCAGCAAAATGTTAGGGGGTACACAACTGGAGGGAAACCTTCACATAAATGGGAATCTTTCCTAACACCCTCCTCCTGCTAGTCGATCTTTCTGCTGCTTTTGATTTAATTAATCATAAAAGCCTTTGTAAACACCTTTCCACAGCAGCTCATTTCTCAACCAAAGCTACCTCATGGATACAATAATTCTTGGATAATAGAACTATGAGGGTATTTGCACCTACTTCGAGAGCCGAACCGGCCCCTGTCACCTGTGGAGTACCACAGGGTTCATGCATCTCCCCTACTTTATACATTATCTTTACTAAACCCCTATTAGACAACCTAGACAATATGGGTGTCACTACACTATCTATGCTGATGACACCCAAATTCTCATCCCTATCACAGTCGACAATGACAATCAACATCAAATTACTCAATGACATCTTCCTGACCATTCAAGCCTGGATGGTCATTCACGGCTTATACCTTAATGACGACAAGATAGAACTACTCCTCGTTGGATCCCAAACCAAATTGAATAAATTGGACCATCAATTCAAATCATTCGACATAAATGTTTTCATGGAAGTGAAAAGCTTGGGAATTTACTTACTCTCACCAAAGAGGTTAATGCTATACCCCCTGCCACAGCTTATACTTGCAAACTGATCAATGCCAGCAGGCATTTCTTATCCACGGAAAGCTGTAATACCTTAGCAAGAACCCTTTTATTGTCTAAATTAGATTACTGTAATCGATTTGCCTAAGGACCAATGAACGCAATGTAAAGAAATTACAAATATTGCAAACAATGCACTGAGGACTGGCTTTAAGATTCCAAAAACTGACCATATCTCTGTAGCCAGAAGTAACACCCACTGGCTCCCATTCCAAGACAGAATTACCTTCAAAACCCTAGCCCTAACCCACAAATGTCTCTCTAACTCAGCTCCTAAATACCTCACATGCAAATTCACAAGAAACCAATCTGACAGACCGACACGATCATCTCTCACCCATTGTCTCAAAGTTCCCAAATTCAAGCTACAAAAATCAGGGGGCAACAGCTTTCGTGTATTAGCTGCTAAACTATGGAATTCCATGCCAGTAGTGCTAAGAGCTGAACCCTCCTTCTGGTGTTTCAGAAAAAAAAGTCAAAACCTGGCTGCTCACACAAGAACGCACATAGAACGCCCATAAACAATACATACCCCAGCCTATGCTATTCATTTACATATGGTCTTGCAAACATGATCCTTGGTCTGTTTTACAATAGACTTGTATTATAATCTGCGAAATTGCTCAATACACCGATTATTTCTGCAATGTATAATGCAATGTTTTTGTCTTCTTCCTGCAACTAAACTCTTTTGTAAGTAGTTTGCACTTGCCTGCTTGTAATTGTAACTGTAATGTAAGCTTTCCTGTATGGGCCCAGACACTCCAGGATCAGGAGCGCTTTATAAATGAACAACAAACAAACAAACAAACAGTGTTGACGTTTGGCGCTGTGAGGGGGACTGTCGACACAGGTGTATTCGGCCACTTTAAGCAGTCCATGGTGCTTTAAATAGGGCAGCCTTCATCAGGACAGAGGAAAATTTGTGTGAAGACAATAAAAGATGGATCCTGTGTGAATCTGAGAAATATCAAACAATAGTGTTTGAGTAATTGAGTAGCCATTCGGGGTGCATCATTGATAACTGAATAGGCTATAATTGCTTTTACTTATTGAAAGAAAATCTCAAAGGGGCTTATGGTGTGGACCTTGTTGAACACGGTGCGGAACTCCACTTATGTTGATTAAGAGGGGTCCGGGTAAAGATGGAAATAGAACTTTCGTGGCCTTGTGGTTAACAGGCTGTTAAGGGAAAAAGGAGGGATGGTGGGCAGGAATCGCCTAGAAGTGTGATAATGCTGTGTCAACGGTGCATAACGATGAACAGGCCACTTGTGTGCTCCCCGATGGATTAGCGAGAAATGTGCATGGCGTTCCGTAATTATGAGTAAATGGTGGTACGGACCATGTGGTAGTGTATCATGTGCTCTGTACAGTATGAGGTAGCCCAGCTGATGCCTCAAAAAGGTTTGTGCCTAAAGCCCACCAAAACGTAAAGCGTGTGCCATTGACAGTGGTTAGTGAAAAGCCAGCACAGTGACATATAATGTGTCAGAAAAGCCCGGTCTGTGCAATAACACAATGTCATTATGTGCCAATCGACGGACGGCTTGTGTAAAGGGTCCTTGCTACGGCAGAGTTGCTTGTGAGACAGAGTGCAGTGCAGATACAAATGCGTGCATGTCTGTAGCGATAAAGACAACTGTCAATGCTTACTGTGATCAGAGTTTACATGGGAATCAACCAGTCTGCATGGACTCCGTAGGGGCTAATGTTGCTGCTAGGACTTCCATGTCTAAATATGAGTCCATGAGAAGTCCACTATGTATGTACTACTGGTGTATGGTGTAGGTATGTAGTAAAAAGTGTGCTTTTTACTTCTGCTGCTTCTGTGATTAGCATTACAGCATTAAACTATTTACTCTCCTTGTAGCAGCCATCCTATCACGGCAGGATGGTGCCTGGCTTCCGCCTCAGACACGCTTGGCGGTCTGTTTTCTATGCTCTTTCCCTGAGTGGGAGGGACTGAGCACCTTTCAGCTCTCATTAGAGCGCTGGGATCCCAGCAGATTATACTGGCAGGTACGGCCTGCATGTTATTAATTTTTAATTCATTTTAGCACACGTAGGAGTGTGGGTGGGTGACTGGACACCCAGTGTGCTTTTTGTTTCTGCTGCTGCTGTGATTAGCATAACACTATTTACTTTCCGTGTAGAAGCCGTCCTATCACGGCAGGAAGGTGCCTGGCTTCCGCCTCAGACACGCTTGGCAGTCTGTTCTCTATGCTCTTTCCCTGAGTGGGAAGGACTGTGCTGTTGATATGTGTTTGTATTTAAAGGACCTGCCCCAGAAGTGCAGCAAATGAGCGCAGTGGCCGAGAGCTCTGCGTGCCGAAGTCGCACCAAAGTCTAGCCCATCTGTGCTCGTCCATGTGCAGGCTTTGCAAGGGCATCATATAGTAAGAGGGTAATGCCTCTTACTATAGATCTGGTGGCCATTTGACTTGTGATGACCTGTTGCTCCTGGCCCCTATTGAGACTTCACGGACTGCTGTATTTTCCAAACCCTTTAAACGTGTACCCAAGGCCACTGCTCCCCACTGCTGCTTATTAAACACCCGCTCGTTGGTGGCGCTTGACCTTGATTGGCACGACTTGTTAAATACTTCTCAGCCTGATTTTCTAATTTTGACTGAGACTTGGCTTTGTGAATCCTCTGGCTCTGCCATCCAACTATGAGCTTCTTCATTCTGATCGCATTTCCATCTACCCCGGGGTTCCGGGGGAGTTGCCTTAATGCATAAAGACATTTTTAAAACTTCCTGTATTGTGGCCAACCATTCTTTAAAGATGGAGTGTCTACTTGTTCGTATCTCGGTTTCTCCCACTTTCACCTTGTCCACCCTGGTGGTCTATCGACCTCTGGGTCCTAATAGTATTTTTCTTCCTTTGTGTCTGAACTTCAGCTTAAGTATTTCAATATCCTGATCATGGGTGATTTTAATCTATCTGTTAGCACGGCCAGTGCCCTGTAGGACTCTACCTTCTTGGCTCTTATGTCTGATCTTGGTCTCCCCAAGCAAGTTGCTGACCCCACTCATCAGTTGGGTAACACTCTTTATTTTGTTTTTTCCCCTGAGGCTTTTATTACTATTTCCACTTCTATCCATGTGCTTTGGTCAGATCCCTGTGTGGTACCTTTTACCATTCCAGTATCGGCTGCACTGGTTATTCCCTTGCTTAAGAAACCCTCTCTTGATCCTTCGCTGCAGCTAATTTCCATCCGATCTCGCTTCTTCCTTTTCTTATGAAGTAGCTTGAGTCCTTGGTGTCCCTTTTGCTCTCATCCTTTCTTGAAGCCTCTTGCTTCTTTGATGCCTTTCAGTCTGGTTTTCACCATGGCGAGAGGCACTGAGTCAGTTCTTACATCAGTGATTGACAACCTTGTCTGCCTGGTTGATCAGGGTGGTGTCGGGGCACTGATTTTATTAGATCTTTCTGCTGCTTTCGACACTGTTCATCATCCCACCCTGATCTACCGGATTTCGTCCATGCATCTGTTGGGCCAGGTTTTGTCTTGTTTCTCTGCTTTTCTGGTGGACCTTTCTCAGTCTGTCTTTCTCTCCCTGTTTTGTTATTAACCTGTTTCTTTATCCTGGAGAGTCCCGCAGGGTTGTGCACTTTCTCCTATATTATTCAACATTTACATTTGCCCACTTCTCCACCTTATTCATTCCCATGGCTTTCGCTGTTACTCCTATGCCGTTGATACGCAGACCATGGTACACCTCGATCTTTCTTGGCCTGATTCTGCTGCATGGCTTAGGGGCTGCCTTGAAGACCTGGGTCTTAGGATGACAGAGAACTGGCTAAAACTAAATGGTGAAAAGACTGAGATCCTGGTTGTTGGCACATCCACCCCTCTGTCATTCTGGACCCCGGGCTTTTGGCCGGTTACTCCAGGACCATTCCCTTCCCCTGCCACCTCTGTTAAGAATCTGGGGGTCAACATCTCCTCCTCCCTCTCTATGTGTGACCAGGTTACCTCAGTCTGTAAATCTGGCCACTTTAAACTTAGAATTCTAAGGAAAGTTCTCCTGTTTGCTCGCATTCAATTCCAGGAACCCGTGGTGGCTGCCCTTGAACTCAGCAATATTGACTACTGCAATGCACTGTATTTAGCTCAGCCTGCTTATCTCATGCGCCATCTGCAGCTCATCCAGAATGCTGCTGCCAGGCCTGTTGTTCACCCTCCCTTTGGTGCCCATATGTCTCCTCTTCTTCGACATCTCCACTGGCTTCTGGTCAAGAAGCGTGTCTTCTTTAAGTCACTTTGTATCGTACATAGAGCCTTTGTTATGTCTTTATTTCTTTAAGATTTCCAATAAGCACTCACACCTTGTGATATGTCCTAGTATCTCTTTATTTCTACCTCAACTGAACTTAGCCCGCTCACCACGTTCCAGAACCCCCTTTTCCAACACTCCATATTCTACTTAAACTACTATTCTACAGAGAATCTAAATACAATAATATATGTTAACAATACACAACAACCCCCACCCCCTTACTTATCATCTTGGTGATTACCGGATATAACAACTATTACATTTGTTCAATTAGCCTAGCTGGCTTGCGAACCACTCTTTGAGGTCTGCCTGGTATGCTCATGCCCATTGACTCAGTACCAAAGTTCATGTCCATTGATTCTGTACATGTGTCATTACCTACTCAGTCCCTTACAACCAGATTCATATCCCTACCGGTACTCTCTCTCCTCTCACTTTGACCATCACTCTCCATTTGCCCCGCATCACAACCCAACATCTTCCCTTCCTCCTCATATAACCATGTTAAACCAATGTCAATTTTAGTATCATTTGACCCATCCCTTTCACCACCTTCCCCTTCAGACTCATTTTGCACTAGTTTTTTTAAAAAGGATACATTTCTGGTTATTTCACCAACAATACCAGCTGCCGTGACAATGGACCCTTTAATGTCCATGAACTTTAATAACATTGGCCGATATTTGGAATCCGTTTTCTTCTGTTGCTTCTGTTTGACTACCACCACATCTTCTTCCTGAAGATTAATATCTGCAGCCTTCCTTTTGCGATCCACCCATTCTTTTGTCTTCAATCGTTTCATTTGATCTCTCTCTCTAATCTCATTATCCTCATCAGCCGTTTAGTCCTCCACTCTAGGAAGTCTGGTCCGTGGCTTGTATTTTATCATCAATTCTGATGGACAGTGTCCTGTCATTTCATGAGGGGTGTTCCTGTAGCTTCTTAACATCTGCGAGACTGCCTGTGGAAATGACATATTATCCACAACTGCCTTTTGCCTTGTTCTTTTCAAAGTACTCATGAACCTTTCCACCACCCCATTTGCTTGTGGCCACAAAGGTGTTGTCCTTTGATGTTTGAACCCCACGTGGGCTGCGAATTTGCTAAATTCATGACCTTGAAAAGGTGCTACATTATCCGTTTTGACTATTTGAGGTATTCCCCATTCGCTGAAGAGCTAATCCAAGACTACCACCACGTGATGGAATGCAGTAGATCTGACTTGTTTTAGCAACGGGAACCTTGAGTATTCATCTATAGCCACCATTAGATATCCTCCTTCATCTAGTGGTCCAAAGAAATCAAGGGCCACTCGATTCCATGGCCCTGTAGGAAGTGGCACTATCTGAAGTGGTGTCGTCTGAGACTTGGGGGTTGCTAATTGACAAACAAAGTAGTGTTGTAAAATATCCTCCACAATCACATCCATACATGGAAACCATACTTGATTTCTTAGGATTTTATTTGTATTCACAACTCCTGTGTGGCCCTCATGAGCCAGCATCACTAATACTTTCCTCAAACGTTTCGGTGCTACGAGTCTGTTCCGTATTAGAAGTATTCCTTCTTTCGTTGCAGACAATTCACTGCTCATTCTCGCCAATTCCCACAGATCCTTCACATCTCCCTCTTCCAAACCTTTTTCCTGGTCAATACAATGTCATTTCCCAGACTGTGTGAGTCCAACTGGCACTTTTATCATTGGATCAGCTTGACTTCTATCTATGAATACATCCTTTGTTATTGCGAGAGGTAAGGCATTTAATGATACATAATTCACATATTCTTCCGCTTCCGTCTGCATCTCATGTTCCACCGTGTCCACTGGATGTCTTGATAGATAATGAGCTGGATTAGCATCTTTCCCTGGCCTATGGACGATCTTGTAATCGTATTCCTGCAATCGCATACCCCATCTTTCGATTCTGGTAGGCATCTTGACTCTTGGATTCCCAAAAAGTGAAATCAAGGCTTGATGATCCGTTACAAGTTAGGGCTTTCCAATTAGAAAGTGGTTAAACTTCTTGCACACCCACACAGCAGCCAGACTCTCTCTCCTTGCCTGTGAGTAGGCTTGCTCAATATCACTCAGCGCTCTACTGGCATAAGCAACAATATGCTGTTGTCTACACTCTGATTCCTTGCTTGAATACGTTTGTGCCAGAATCTCACCCAATCCTACTGGACTGGCATCTGCAATAACTTCAGTGTCCCATTCTGGATTAAAGTATGCTAACTGCCTATCATTAGCCAGCTCCTTTTTATGTTCTTGAAGCTCTCTTCACAGTTTTCATTCCACATAAATGCTGTATCTTTCTTCAGTAATTGTCTCAAAGGATCAGTGAGAGTGGCATATTCCGGTAAATATCTTGCACAATATCCCACCATTCCGAGAAAAGATCTCAGTTCTGCCATGTCCCTTGGAGGCTTCAAGTTCAATATCACTTCCACCTTCTCTGGATCTGCTTTCATGCCATTTTCTGGAAATATATGCCCAAAGAACTTTAGACTTCTTCTGTTTACATCACATTTCTGAGCACTCAGGGTCAGTCCACTCTCTTGTAATAACCTGCATACTTGCTGCAATGCTTCATCATGTTGAGCTTGGTTGGTCCCATACACTAGAATATCATCGCTGTAGTTAAATGCATTTTGTACTGGCGCGATGACTTTTATGATGGCTTCTTGAAAGATCTCAGCTGCTGAGTAAACCCCAAAGCTAAGTCTCTTATATCTAAATAAGCCTTCATGAGTACTGAAAGTGGTTATTAGTCAAGACTCCTGATCAATCACCAATTGATGGTATCCTTAATTCAGATTTAATTTACTGAATCTGTTGGCTTGATATAGGCGAATTATCATGTCTTCTATGTTAGGTCCTGGTGTTAGGGAGAATTCTCATTTATGGCTAATTTCCCTCACCTAGTGAGTCCCCCAGCAGCTTTGCTGGACTGCTGGAGTTTATTTCTTTCACTTGGTAAGAGTGTGAGCTTTTCCCCCACTCTTACCCATGTTTTGCCATGTGTCTTTTACCTGTTGTTGTGATTGTGGGCTCTGAAGTACACCACTTCAGTAGCCCCCTTCTTTTGTGTGTTACACAGCACCTTCAGTGCAGTGACACAGTGTTGTCTTTTTAGACTTCCCACCGACTCCATTTCTGGGGCTGACTACAGTCCCCCAGAAAAGGGTAAAGTTGCCATTAACTTTACTTAGTCAAATTACCACAGATCCAGTACACCCCATCTTCCATAGAGTACTGGAAAGGGTTACTTCGTATCCCTTTGTATCAGTACCTCCCAGAGCATTGTTTTGCTCTTTTAACATTTAGACTTGGCTGGTGGCAGTGGTATCAACCCTAACTTTTGTACCACGATTATACTATATAAACATGGTAGTGTTATAGGCTATTATATTAGCCTCGAACTTAAACCCGCTGACCAAATACTTTTTCTTTTGGCTCCGGTCAGGTTTATTCACCATTTCTTTTTGTTAAAGTCCTTCTTGTGTCTTACTTTGCGCGGCAAACCAGGTTTGCCTCCTTTGTTCACCGTCTTTTGGCGGGCTTCTGCTCAGAAGCCCTCCTCCAAGCGCATGGGTGTCTAGGTGGGCTGAATGTGAGGGAGGGGTGTAATCACCCCCTGCACAGAGTATCCTAGGAAACCCAAGTCGCAATTTGCCATGATTGGCTGAGGTGGGTGTCCGGGCCGGAAAACCCCCCTGCTACGTGATTGACAGCCAGGCTGTGTGAATGGGGGATTTTCGCATAAAAGGCAGGTCTCTTGGGCTAGAAGTCAGAGAGTCGCCACTGGAACTACAAGGAACCTAAGAGAAGGGGAGAAGAAGTCGACTGCTGCAACTACCCTGTCCCGGTGAAGCCCTACTGCAGTCCTGAGCTATCTACCCTTCGACGTCCAGAGAAGATCCATTCCGGAGTCTTCTTCCCTTGAGCTTGGTGGGGATAACCAGCTCATCTTCCACAGTCAGAGGATCCTCTTCTTGGTCAAAATCGCTGCACACTGCTGTAATGGTCCGGATAGCCATCTGAAGAGCCTCTACTGTTTTTAAGGAGCGCACCTTTGATTCATCGTCGCTGTTGCCGGCTTCATCCCTGTGTGGTGCAGACCCCTCCAGTCGGCCTCCTTCACATCGAAGCTCAAGGAACCGTGGGTCTGTGGGAAACCAACAGGAACAACTGCCAGGGCACTAGCTTCTCCATCGAATAAGGTACTGTGTTCTGCTTGAGGAATTAGGGTGAATCCCTTTTCTTCATCTCCAAGGCTTGCCGTTGTCTTCCCTCCTTCTTAGAACTTTTTTTTCCGAACATTGACAACATCAAAGTACTCTTGGCTACGTTGAATCGTGAACTGTTCGACTGTGTGATCCTTGACAACAGACACCCGGTGTCACTTGACCCTGGCTCCGACCCTTTGACTCTTGAATTCCTGTCTATGAGTGTTCTTCGATTCTGTCTGCCTAACTATAATATTGCCTATGATTTTTGCCTCCAACTCCCTCTGGGTTTCTCAGGTGCTAAGTGTGTTTTTGCCCCGGTAGCATTTCTTGTCACAGATACGCGTTTATTTAGTAGACCCAACTGTCAAAAAGTGATCGCAATCGTATTCACGGTAACGTGTCTTGTTTCATAACACCGGTCCATTCAAACACAGGGTACTTACATTGAGTCATACCGTACAAAGTGAATTGGTTAGTCATAGAATATTTTACGTGTGGTTTTAAATTTAATAGAAGTGTTGTGTTTATAACAAATGGTTTAAAAATAAATGTACTTATATTTTTTTACCTGAAACCTTGAGTCAGTGTTTGCTTGAGTCACAGTAATTGTGGTCCCTTTGTGTAATCTCTGCTACTGCTCATATACTCTTGAGATAGGCCTGGCTGCTCCGCTACAGCTACCACTTTAACATAGTAGTACAGGCTTGTACCAAAGGTAAAATTTGTATTGCCACCTGTAGTCTTAATTGTGTGTAGTGGTCCCTAAGGGCACTGCACAGTATTCTGCCTAACACTGGTGTACAGCAGTGAGGATTTGGAAGTAGAGTGATTACACTTAGAGTGCTGCTGTTGCTTGGGTTCAACTAACCACAAGGCTAACATCACTAATTCTATTTAACTAAGAAATCATGTCAAATATGGGAAACTACACTGAAGAGGGTCTCTTAAACTACACTGCTGAGGTTTTAAGAACCATGTGTAGGGAGAGGAGTCTCTCTGGTAAAGGAAATAAATCTGAATTGATTGCAAAGTTAATTGGAAAACAAAGTCTGGAGAGTGGGTCAGAAGGGCCTACCCCTCCAGCAAATGTGGGGACTGATGTTTCCGCTTCTGAGTGTGTTAGTTTTGAAGAAGTAGATGAGTTCTTGTTAGGAAACCCTACAACTCATTTGCCTGCTCAGAATGCACAACCTCTGTCCACAGGGACCCCCACAGGTCCTACACTTACTCCTGAGTTTATTGCACTTGAGAAAATGAGTCTTGAATTGGAAGTGAAACGTATTGATGCACAAACTGCCATGAAACATCAAGAGTTAAGGCTCAGAGAAATGGAGCTGAATCATGAACTATAGATGAAGAAATTGTCAGTAGAAAATGCTTCTCTCCCAGAGTTTTCTAGGTGTTCCAGCCCTAAGAGACCCCGTATGCCAAAGGAGATGATTGGTATGTATGAGACTAAACTTGATGTTTTGGAGTGGTTAGCAATGTTTGAGTATATCATGGGATTCAAGGTATCTCAGGGAATCAGTTGATTCCTTGGCTTTTCTCTAGGCTTCCCCCTGTTGCAAGTTATGCTGTAATGGAGTTGGGGGAGGAGGATAAACAGGATTATGAGTGTGTGAAACTAGTATTAATAGCTAGATTTGGGAAGACCCCTTCCCAGTATCTCAAGAGGTTTAGAACCCCCAAAAAGCATGATGGTACCCCTTGGGCTACCTGGGTGTGTGAATGTTTGAAAAACTTAGATGGTTGGGTTAAGGGTTACAAAGTGAACATTTATGAAGGTTTGAGGAATCTTGCAATGTTGGAGTCTATTTTTGATGTCTGCTCTCCTGCATTTTATTTTTTCCATTTTCCTTATCACATATTAACCTTACATACTCTTTGCTGTACCTATCGTATTCATATTCTTGATGATAATCTGTTGATAATCTGTTGTCGGTTCTTCCTCTTCATATGACACAGGTGGATTCTCATATGGGTCTCCATATTTTATTTCTTCTTGATCTTGAGAATGATTGTTTGGTGTTGTTCTCTGTCTTGATTCTTGAATATTTTGGTCTATTGTTCCAATTTGTAAATCATCCATGGCTCTAACAAAACCTGGTCACGTTGTTTGCAGGTTGGGTTTTGAAATGTGATAAGTTCATGTTTCTCTCTCTGTGGAGTACCGTCCTCCTATACTTCTTTGATTATCATACCTCCGGTTTGGTGTCATCTGAGAGTTACAATTATTTGACAGTGTATTTATCCTTTCTCTACACATTGTTTGGAAATGATTTTCCTGCCCACACTGTATACATCGCTCACCTATTGCAGGACAGGGGCCTTTGGGAGGAAACTCAAATCCACACCTGTAGCATTGTCCCTCTCCCATGCCTCTGCACATTAAACTTGGTGAACCCATGCCAAGATACCTCCTTTGCCATTGGATGTTCTTATTCATAACAGCAATTGTGTACATTCTCTTCAGATTCTCTATATTGGCGGCTTGCATATCTACTCTTTCATATACCCTAGCAAGTTCCAATACTTCCTTCATGGGTAGAGTTTTTTTAAACAAATGTTTCCTAAATTGCGACGATAAAGATCCTTCAATAATTCTCAGATGTATTGCTTCATCATCATTGAAGTTGACAAATTCACAAAATGTGGTTTTCTTTTGCAATCTCAGTACAAATTGAGCTATTGTCTTGTGCGGGCTTTGTGTACATTGATTGAAAACATATCTTTCATAATCCCTAATGAGTGGAATTATTATCTGTGCATTGACTGCTGCCACCAATAGTGGATATGTCATTCTATCTTGAGGTGGAATAGTTTTGATTATGCTTTTTATTTCTCTTCCCACTAGGTTCGTGAAAATGTCCATTTTGTTCGGGGCATTTTGATCCCCTACAGCCCTTATGAATTCCTCAAATTCATCAATCCATTCTTGCCATCTTTGGTCTTGTGTTTCCTGTGGTTCTAAAGTAAAGGGATTTGGCCTTCTCAAGTAATTCAGTGGATTTGTCGACATAAGCGTGTTTGCAGACATCTGAGGTGTGATTTGCTGTTCATTTGCATCTCCGGCTGAATTTGCATTTTCAATCGACATTTTTGCGAGACCACTTCACCTTTGGTATTTTAACAAAACTTAGAATTGTTTTATTTTATTGCTGTTTTATTTTATTGTTGTTTGCACTTCATTGTTATATACTGTGTTTGTATTCTTGCTTTGTAATCTGCATCCTTTCACTCAAATTGTTCTTTCCCTTTTACTTTCTAATTCCAGTTGGCATTGTTTTAATTTCCTCTATATTCTTTTATCTCTTTTTTATAGATTTCTCACATATATTAATGTGTGTCACTTCCAATTTTCATGTGCTTTGTTCCGATTCACTCGTTCGATCACGTGTTACACTTCCATTCGTTTTCTGATAGCGTTTGTTATATAATGTTTAAGTACGTTCGTGTTCATTCATTGTATACTATCACAGCACTCCCTAAAATGGCAGCACGTGTTTTCACGTTCGAGGGTCCTTTTTTCTATATTTTCCTACAGCAGAGTCACTTCCTTATCCCCGCACGCATACTGATGCGCATAGGTCCTTTTCTTTGAACCTGCCCTAGTCACGCTCAAGCTTGCGCACTGCAGGTACGTTATTCTGTCATTTAAAAAATGCTCCTTTCCATTAACGTTGTATGCTCATGTCTCCATTACTTTTAAATCAAAGTTACTTATTTTGTCAACGCCAATCCGCTTACCTCAAATTCCTTTTGATTTGTTTGGTATGTAGTCCACCCCGATTTGTACTGTTAGGCTTTTCTGTTTGTCCTCATTCCCTGATATCTTTGTCCACGTCCAAATGATCCCGTCGTCCTTTGGGTAACTTCCTTGCTTGGATTCGGTTCTCCCTCGTCGCCACTGTTATGTCTTTATTTCTTTAAGATTTCCAATAAGCACTCACACATTGTGATACGTCCTAGTATCTCTTTATTTCTACCTCAACTGAACTTAGCCCGCTCCCCACGTTCCAGAACCCCCTTTTCCAACACTCCATATTCTACTTAAACTACTATTCTACATAAAATCTAAATGCAATAATATATGTTAACAATACACAACAACCTTCTATAAATGTGGCGCAGAATATTTGCAGAGCAAGTTCTCCCCCTATGTTCCTTCGCGACCACTTCACTCTCAATCTGCCTTTCTTATTCAAATCCCTCATGTCAGACTTTCTTGCATGGGTGACTGCACCTTCTCAGTTGCTGCAGCTAGGGCTTGGAACTCTCTTCCCCTATCCCTGCGCTCTACTCTTGATCATTTCTCCTTTCATAGGGTTTTGAAAACCTTTCTGTTCTGAGTTACCTATGTTGCTCTCCGGCCACCCTGCCTGGTAAGCGCCATGATGCCTTAGGATGAACGTGCACTTTATACATTCTTTTAACATAACATAAAATCTGTACAGCTATTGATTAATAGGTTTTATGGATACCAGAATACAACATCCATTTGTGTGTTTGCTGGCTGGACTTTCCATCTGGGGCAAGAGTTATTTTGCCAGAAAACATCTAGAAAATACACACACATCAATGTCACATGGTCCAATGACAATTGGCTGGCTCTACATCTGTTGAAAGCCTTTCTATACAACTTTACAACACCGGTTAAAACACCTGTGATTTGTAGAAGGTTAGCCGGATAGTCTCAACGATGATCACTTACTACCACCGAGTATGGTGAATATTGTCATTGTGGACGATTCGATGACAGAGGGTGGTCAGAGCGCTGAATTTGATAAATTCTTTTCCCATTATTCACACCACCACAATCGAAGCATTTGCTATATCATGCAGAACTTGTTCAACAAGGGTAGTAGGAGTAACAAATCTATAACACTAACTGCTAGTTATATAAAAAAGAACAATTATTTTAAAAACCCTTAGATAAACAACAATTAGCCATGATAGCATGACAGATGTAACGATCCAAAACGCATTTCTTTATGAAGGCTCTTAAAGACGCTATGGATATATGTTGGTTGAAAAGAGCATCTAAAAATCTAGAAAACACCCTCAGCCAGAGTACTTCATTAGTAGCCATTACAGCTTTCAAAACTTGACAGACACGTCCGGTTCTTAAAAAAAACCCTCTGGTGCTTGTCTAGATGTAACACTGTGTCCCCATACTCTGGTATAGTTGATATGCTTTTGTTGATTACTCTGACAAGATCCTGTATATTTGGGTAGTATCCCTCGGTGAACAGTACCGGTAAAAGCATTTGCAGGGTTTGTTCATTTTATAATAAATGTGAATCCCTGCTGCCCAAAGTATCCCATGAACGGACGTATTGAACTTCTGTGACTTCTGTTGACTGTCCTTCAAAATGTATTGGTTTTGCCAATTTCACAGTGAAATTGGGATATTTTGTTCTCAGGGAATGTATCTTCGGAGGAATTGCTGTGGAGCATAATGTAAAAAGGTATAGGCTCCATGAATTTCCCACTATACACCCGTGGCCTCTAAAGAGCCAGCAACCACCCAACGTAAAAGGGGGGTGGGTACGGGGATAAAAGGGTTAGGGGGGTGGGTAAGTAAAAGTAAAAGGGGGTGGGTAAGGGGATAAAAGAAGGGTTAGGGGGATATGGAAAGGGATTAAATAATAGAGAATAGAGGTTTGAGGGGGAAGCCCCTAATTATATATTATTTAAACTGTCAATGAGTTTTTTCAATGAAAAGTTTATGTAAACAAACTCATCGAAAAAACCCTGGCAGCAAAAGAACATAGAACCCACCAAACTGGTGAATTTCACAGGCCACCCCAGCTGTTTCATTAGATATTGTTTCCTAGACCCTTTACTAGTTATGACTTCTTCTATTCTATAAACTATGAGTGGGTCTTTGTTGACTTTCTGGATCTCCTCCCTATACAAAACACCTTGAACAGCTTTCCCTAAGTAATCAATTTGTCTGTATATATAAAGACATTCCCATAGAGAAACTCCATCTATGATAAAGATCTTGCTACTCATTATTTTTCTCATTAGCTGAATGTAGTAACGCAGAAACGCAAGACAACTAGAGATCCTGAGCAAGTTTGCAGATGCCTATGGCAATTAACCCTATGGGAGTACAGGAGTATATATGGAGACTGGTAGGACCACGTGTGACTAATGTATAGGAAACATAGCACAGCAGAAATCATATTATAAGTCTAAGGAAAATTACAGAAGGCATAAATCCACAGAACACGAGAAAAGAGGAGCTGGCTCAGGCTGCACGAAGTGCAGATCAAGCTTACAGCCAAGGTCAGAGATAAACAGTCACATTCCCAACTACAGACGACAAGAGGACCAGCTGCAGACAAATTGAATACATCCTCACAAGTGCAGACCCAAGAGATCAATTTTGTGGTCCCCAAACAGGTGATGCAGCCAAACTATACAATGGGTATTCATCTGTGGTGGGAAGGAAAGCCGTTCTCAGCAACCCAGACGAAGAATGAAATGAGTATTGTAACATGAAGGTCACATCACCTTGAAGAGGTGCACAGAGGGCTGAGAACCGAGTTGGGTCCCAGGCCTGGGGAGACCAGCTCCAGCCAATCACAAGACAGAAATCAAGGGTGGATGGCAAGGGACAAAGGCCATTGGTAAGTCAATTACTCTGCAACAATGTAATAGATCGTTTCTGGGGGATGGGGCAGGTCTGCCACCTGACATGCGAGGACCAGTAGAATAACCTCTATAGGGGATACCCATATGGGTTACCACTCTCAGCACCCAATCAGCAGTAGGGATATTTTTTTGGGGCATGACCCAGGTCATGACGACATACAGCAGCAAAACTGGGGCGCACGCATTGTAAAGTTGATATGTATCAGAGAATCCTGATTGTCTTGTATGATCCCTGTTGGTTTTTGTAATAAAACACAGTGCTAACTTGCCATTGGCTGAGTCCTCCATTTATTCTGGGGAAGGGTTGTTGGGGCCCTTTGGGAGTCAGTCTATCCCCCATATGACCTCTGGCATACCTGGGAACCATCCCAAGAAATTGGTAGCAGAGGATAGTTGAGCTATGCTAGTCTGGCACGAAGCCGACTCTCTCGCTGCAGAGCCTGGAGGGCTGTGGGATGCCTCGCAGGTTTCGAGACAACAGGGAAAGTGCACTCCCTGTAAAGGCCATCAGGAACTAGCATGGGAAATATCCTGCCTGCGGTCCTTGAGGAGGCCAGCAGACCAGAAGGGCGGCATGGCAGCTTTGGGGGACGTGACAGCCGAGCAGTGTCAGCATATCACAGAGTGTAAGTATTGGCCCAGCCACACAGCAGCTAAAGGGAAAGGGCAAGTAATGGGGGTGCGAGGGTGGTATCGAGCATTGTTGAGTACTGTAGAGTATTGTCAAGCATTGTCTAGTATTGTCAAGTTTAGCAGGGACAGGAGCGGAAGTAGATGTCCCATTCTGTGGTTAGGGCACATTCGGTTTGAAGGTAAAGGTTCTCATGAACAACCTAGACTATTGACTCGATGGCACGGATGACAGAAGTTATGTAAATATTGGATTTCTTGGGGGTTGGGTGTTTTAGCTCAGGTCATAGATGGCGGTATCCCCGTAATGTTTAGCAAAGGGAGCTTGCCTAGATTGCGGAAGGTCATTCGACTGGTTAAGACTTGCGGAGGAAGTTACTTACAAGTTGACCTTGTAGGTACAGATCGAACACAAGAAAATATTGGTATACTCTACTAGGAGGAAGGAAGACAGCTATGGGGTTTGTGTTGGGGTTGTGTGTATTTATTTTTGGGTAACAGTGTTATAGCATTATGCGTGCTGTAAGTTATTATCAGCACTACCTTGCTTTGTGAATTAGTGACGTCACCTGTAAGTTTGTGCATAGGGCATGGAGAGCACGAGGAGAACACAGTGGTGAGAAACTTAAAATTGATGGAGGAGGTTGCCCAGTGGCGGTGCGCGGAAGGCGTATGCGCAAGACTTGTGGGTGTGCCTGAGGAGGCAGAGACTTGTGCTAGGGTGGTGCACGGAGCACAACTGACAGGTTGTTGTGTGGCCAGAGATGCTCGAAGTAAATTGAAAGAATTGTCATTTCTCCTAACAGTAGATTGTCAAAAAGCTCAGCTTGAGGTCAAGTAAGAATAAACACAACGTACCATGGGTAGTGCAGGGCGACACGCCCCTACAGCACTTATGTAAGACTCTTCCGCCCTAGAAGGACATGATTTTTTAATATAGTGCGTAATGGACGTAAAGCACTGAGCGTAAATTGACTAAACCATGGCCACAATGCGTACGTTTCTCCAAGGATGTGCAGCAATCACTACTGACACACTTACAGGGCACCTTTAAGGGAAGACCTTAGCAAACTGCATGGCAATATTCGAGCTGTGGAGGATGTTCTAGGAGGGCGAGGGGGATGCAGCGAGGTGTCAATGGATGCTGAGCCAGCAGGAGGAACAGGGGCCCGCACCCCCGCCCTCCGCTTCCCCATGCACTCCTGCGAGCGAAACCTCTGAGGAAACAGATGATGAGCAGGGGATGTACCCACTATGGGGAGCTAAAAGCAGCAGAGGGACATTCAAACCCGATATTTAATCCACCGCCATATACCAAGGAGGAGGGACAGAAAGGAATGGGCAAACGATCAGCGAAAAGGGAGCTAGCAGTGTGGTGCAGAGGGGCATGGAGGAGGGGCTAGAGGGCATAGCCACAAGCAAGTGGGTAGTGGTACAGATTCTCCTAAAACTAGATAGGAAGAAAACGGGAGAGGCAGAGGGAGAAACCAAAGATATAGAGGGCCTTAAGAGGAGCAGTGAAGCAAAGGACTGGGTAGAAATAATGGAGTAAGTAGACAGAAGGGAGAGGGAAGCAGAAGAGAGATGCGAGAGAGCGTGCAGAGATCGACCAAAGCAAGAAGAGAAAGAGCAGGAGCAGCAAGAAGGGAGGAGGAAGGAGCAAGAAGAGATTGAGAAGCAAAGGGAATCAGATGGAAAGGAAAAGCGAGTGTTAGTGGACAGGGAACGTAGGAAGTGGCAGATATAACCGATTATGAGAGAGCAGAATCGGAAGGAGGAGGAGGAGTGCGCGATCAGAGTCATAAGAGCACAATAGGCAATGGGCACGGGAGACAGCATGAGTGTAGGGGGAGGAGGTAGGAGAGCGGAGCCAGACAGCACAACGCTGGCAATCAGGACAGGAACAGACGGTATGGGCATGGGACCCTATGGAGATAGGGGTGGCATAGACTTGATTGACTCCAGAGGGAAGCCTGGAGAAGAGAAAACCTCTAGGAGACTGAGCTTTATGGACTATTTTTGGAGCAATATGGAAACAGATTCAGAATAAGATGCAGGGGGAAGTGGGGATGAGAAAAGAGGGTGACCGAAGTATAGGTCTCCGGGGTACAGCGCGGAAAGGAGCATGACATGGGAAGGGGGAAAAAATACGGGGACGTCTAAAGATGATAGAGACAACTCTGACAGTGTGCTCCTGATGGGAAAACAATATCCTAGAAAGGGAGAAATTACTCAAATATCAATAATAGAAACAACTCAAGGTAGTTGGCAAAAGATAACTGTTTTAATATCAATTATCTAAAACAGGGAGTACAATGGACATCAACAGACATCCCTCATCACAATCTCTCGATCTTCTCAATGCATTTGGAAAAAAGCTTGTTCTTATAGCAAAAAATCATCATAGGTGAGGTTAAACTGCATACTACTAACGTCTTCCTACGTGGCAAACTACAAAAACCTAATGGTGAATGTAATTGGTTCTAAGAGGATCATCTAGGTATACAATCCATACTCATCTAGGGCAGTGGAATAATGTGATTTGCTTCTTAACATCAGGTGGGGCAACTAAGCCCTTCCCCAAAATATGTCACTATGAATGTCACTAAATATACAACGTCTAATTGGTTGTACAACTATATGACCCTTGATCATGAGTTCCTTTATCATTGGTTGTTTTCTAACCTCTGTCAGTACCTTCCCACCTACGTATACAGCACGCAGGCTGGGCAACCAGTTGCCGGTGAGCTCGTTCTTAACCATAGCTTCTCACCAATTAACATATCTATCCATCATCACCTTAGTGGTCAGCTGTCAATTAGGACTTTGAACTTGCCTTTGGGAGTGTTCCTTGCTCTGGAGAATTCAGGGGAGTGAAGGCACGCTCTACCCACGTGCGTAGGTGTGACCATCATGCTCGTCCAACTTCTTCTCCCCACGTGATTGAAGACCACAAAATCGAGCTAATAGTGTATTCAAATACTATTCTCTAATAGACCTCTGACGTCTTCTTGTTTTTGTCCATGCCTTCTGAACAGGAACTTTCTCATGATTTGTATCCAATGTCAGCTCACCCCAGTCTTGATATGGCCTTGGCTTCTTGGCTCAACCAGTCTCGCCTTTCTGAGATTTGCCTGTAATTCACTTGCTTTCTAACAGCAGCATAATGAAAAAATCGGCCTTCCTTCTTTTGCCCAACTCTGCTATTGTACGTAGTGAGAACAGCCATCCTTTACTGACTCCTATATATATATATATATATATATATATTATATTTTATATATATATATATATACATGTTGGTGCATGCTGCACTCTATTCACTATAAAGCTAGCCTCAAGAATACTTTGTCTGCTTGTGTTTCTTTGCATGTGTACACATGTAAAATAACTTGACATCTTCATTATTTTCATAGCATAACTTTCTTCATCTTTATCACAAAATGTCACTTATCTTCAATACCTTCTAAATGCTTAATAGATTTGTCTGCATTCTCTAGTCTCTGCATCTCTTCTATATACGTCAACTCTGCTCTGTATAACGTCACCATTCCTCTTCGTCATTCATTTGCTCTGTTTCTTCAGGGATTTCATTTGAATGGCCATCGTACTGTCGTGTATGCAGGTATGGTTTCCTCAATGGGAACCTTGCTTTCCATATTCTTCTAGGTATCAATATTTTCACTGGTACATCATGTGTCTTTCAATAAATAGGTGCTATGGGCAAAGTGGTTGAGGTGGGGTTACTTAGCTCCTTCTCTACACTCCCTCCTCTGGGCGAATCATCAACCATTCTCCCATCAGTCTTCATATGGAGACATCCTTGTCTGAAGAACTGCTTCTTTGGGATCCATATCTTTATGACTCCCTTCAGATGTCCAGCTGATTTCACATGATCATCCTTGTTGCAAGTCATGAGCATGCACAGTCCACTTGAACTCCAATGGATCCATCGTCCCACATACTTCTTATGGTTCTTTGGATACACACATTTAGTTCCATCAGGTGCATGGATACTGGACTTCACATAGTCTCTGTTCTCTTCATCTGTTAGATCTTTGGCCTTCCATCCTGATTCAAAATCGGTCATGATTTTCATCCCTATAGCTTTCTTTGCTGTCTCCCTGCACTGTGTGATTATTATCTTGATCCCACAGAATCCGAATAACAATAACACAATCAGGGCTCCAAGGAACTTGAACATGTCTGCCATCCATTGTGGAATCCAAGAAAAAAGTGATCCAAACCAGCTGTCATCAGCAATATCTTCTACTTCGTCTATCATCTGGACGTGTAGCTTTGTTAGTATCTCTATGGCCTCTGTCAAGTTCCCATTCTCGTCGTCGTGAGAAAGTATGAATGTGCAACATGATTCTCCTATTTTTGCACAAACACCGCCATCCATAACTATCTAGGACGTATCTATTCTGAAGAGTCATCAGTCATATGGCTCTCAGCTCCTCTCTGATAGCACTGAATCCCTTTATGGCTGTATTAATCGTCTGCAGCAATTCCCATCTGGTTATCTGTAACCATTTTGTATTTGCTCCAACATGGATTATTGCCATGAAGATCAACATGAATACAGAGAAAGTCTGGCTGAACAGTCTGTGCTCAGACAGGATGGAGTCAAAGGCTTCTATTGGCTTGGCAGAGAAGCAGTTCTCCCTCTTCATTCGATTTATCAGCTCTACAGATCTCTTCTTTCTCAGATGATCATCTGCTTTTGGGAAACTGTTAAGTTTCAAATCACTTTTCAGAATCACCAACGCAGGAACGTGAACATTCACTGATGTGCATCGTCCTCCACAATCTTTAGGCAGCTTCATAAATGCTTTGGATCCACAAGCCCAATAATGATCCATTATCACTGCTGTTCCAATTTTCATTCCTGGTACATCGAAGTTACAACCACAGTTCTTATTCTCTCCAACTTTTCTTGTGCCATTGTTTCTAAAGAACAGCTTTGAACTTTCCAAAGGCCCTATATGCGACGGTCCTCCTCTGTCTTCGACACAGGTCAGTAGCTTAGCAGGTCTTGGCCATAATGGCTTACGTCCATTTTGCACTAGGTCAATAGTTTCTTTGTAGACACCAATGATAACCCAGTCTCTGCAAATAACCACTCCCTCTTCCCAGCCATCTGGAGATAGCACGGATCCCAAAATCTGCATCTGGCCTCTTTTCTTCCATCTACACACTTCTTCTGCAGATTTTCCTGGACTCTCAAGCTTTTTGTTTGCCTCTCATCTGACTTCTTCTCCTTTTTCTCCAGGCTTTTCGTATTTGATCATAAGATTCTTGGTCTGTGCCTTATTTCTTGTCTTCGTATCCTGAATATAATCATCTTTATCTGGATTTGTCCATTCAATTGCCTTTTGAGATAGGCATCTCGGCCCATGAACTGGCCTCTTGTTCTGCAGAGTGCTATGTGTGATAGACAGCAAGCTATCTGGACGTCTATTTCAATAGCTATGAAGATCTTGGACTGCCCCATACTATTAGGCAGGAGTGCACACACAAAGCATTCCTCCTTCGAGGTCCTTCTTCCCACTTCTTTCATATGCTAATACCAAAGGTTATTCCCCAAATGTGCTGTGCTGTCCAGGTAATCATTTAGCTCATGATCACTCTTCCTAGCATTTCCTTTGGGCCTAATTGTTCTCTTATGAGTCTCTGTAATCATGTCATGGAGTATGTCAGCATAGGTTCTTCTTACTGGACCAATCATAGAACCATTTGTCAGTGCACTGGGTATTTTTACATGTACTGTCTGTGTAGGAGAAAGCTCTAGAAGCCTTTGCCTACTTCGATGCATTCCTTTAGCAGTGGCATATGAGGGCCATAGAGACTCTGCTATTACTTCCATACGTAACCTCTCTTCCAGGTTTATCTATCTTAGGAACAGGTGCTTTCGTATGTAGCTTTAGGGTAGGAACAATTACCAGAGGTCTCGATTGCCTAGTAGTTGCCACATTTGTACCCTTCTCGTGCATAGGAGGATACACAGGAAACCTTACTTTGTGCGTTGTTACATAATAGGCTGTGCGCATTGTAAGTGAGAGCAATACCACTGTGAACAAAATACAGGTCTAAATAACAAACGTATATGACCACTTGCAGTACAAGATTCATGCACACCGTGGACGTCTCTCGGGATCTGTCATGATGAAGTTGGTACTGATGCTGCCCATATTTATTTTTTAAGGAAAGAAAAAGTTATTTTAATGGGGAACCATCATGCACTATTTCTGGAATCTGCTGAGTCAGCTCAAAAAGTTCCTCAATTGGCTTCAACTGGCTGAATTACTTCAATGACGTACACCAAGTCCCAATCAATGCCACAAACCTGCCTTAGACAGATGACATGAACATTTTTCTTTCAGCATGAAACAAAAGTTCCTCAATCTGTGGACCTTTGAATTTGTCTTACTCAAATCTCTCATTCCACTCTAGGGGTTCTTTCGGAATACCCATTCACCTGAGCTATGATCTCTCTTAATATTCAATTGAGCACTACATTATTTCTCGGGTCTCTCAAGAAAGTTCTGACATCAGTTTGTCTACCAACAAGATGTGGGCATTCTTCGGCCATGTAATAAAACACTAAACTGACCAGTCTATGTGCATTATCCGGTGACAGGGGCATCTGTGTTTCCCTCACTGAACTCAGGAAGCTGAAAGATTTGCTCAATAATAGCTGTAAGCAACCTTCTCACAATTGGGCCATTCTTATGATCTTGCAGGAAAATAGGAATGCTAGTAGTTCTCCCCACAAGCCCAGGGTATGGACGCTATAAAAACTTGAAAAAAGCAAGAACGATCCATGAAACGTTGTCATTGGGCATCAGTCCCGAAGAAGTGTGCCTCAGTCCCGAAACAAGCCACAGTCCAATGGACTCTTTATCTTTACTCTGCAGTAGCTTCTGCATCCTTCTTCCTCACCATAGACTTAGCCTGCACGTGCTGTGGTTCTTCCCCAATGCTTGCTTTTGATTCTTGCTTCTGATGGGCATGGGTGTGCTGTTCAGCCTGGAACTTTAAGTCACCAAAGAATGTTCGAACGTGTCTGCTTTACACCATGACTGCAGACGGTATAATGTCCCTCACTTAGGAAGGGGCCACTGGAATGAACCTGCCACCTTCTTGCCAAAGTTTGTGAATCTATTACCTTATTTCCGGGAAAAAGTTTGGAAATACAAAACTACACAGCTCTGGTTGTTGTTGCATCTCCTTCTGTGTTCCGCATTGCCCCACACCCTTGTCACTTGAGTTGAGCTGAAATTACAAAGATGCTTGAAGTCATTACATAAAATACACACATAGCTCCTTTCCTAACAATTGTACTGTTTGCTGACCATTATTCCTAATTCTATATGGAGGTGTGAGAAATATCCTCATTCCGCCTCCTTGCCATTTTCTGGTGAAACAAGATAGTGTTCTGAATCTGCCTAATCTCTTAATGCATACGATGCCAGTGATAGGCAATGCAACCATACTTCCTTCAGGGTCTTTTTAATTACTCTATTCTCTTTTTTTTAAAGCAAGCTATTGAGTATTTTACAGACCTTATTAGCCTGCTGGTGACCTGTCTATGAAAACTTGTGCCTTTTCTAAGCGACAATTTATGTATCCACAAACTTTTTCTTTAACACAAAATGAGGGCAATTTTCCAATCTTAATAGTCCCCATATTCTTCATCTAGGAATAACTTTTGGCACTAAAAATGTGGCTGGTCACACCATTATAATAATATATCTGAGTCTATATGCAAATACTGGGAGAGACCATTAAGTCTTAAGATAACTCCTCGATTGTGCGTAATTCGTGCCCAGTAATAATCTTTTTATCAATGATAGACTTTACTATACAGAATGAAATGTATTCTACTATATGTAAAATGAACCAATCCTTGCACTCATTGCGGCGAGGTTCTCGCTAGTAATGTGCACAGGGTAGTGTAGTTATTGCAACGCCACCCTTAATAATGCTACAGGCATCACTGGTTTACCAGTACTGTCTTGTCGCCATAATGCCTTAGAGGGGTTTAAAGAACACCCTCTCCACGTCCACAAGTCTTTTTCATCTTGAGGAACTTCTCATGGAGTCCCGATCCACTAAAATCTAAACACATTAACACAATAATTAAACATACTCTTTATCATCATGCTTTCATTCACCTTTAAATACATCAACCAACATATACACTTTCTATACATACAACACATTTCGTTTTCTCATCTATCTTTTAATTTCCATGTGAACTAAAATCTGCCCCTTTAGTGCGAGCTGTGCACTTTAGCTACTTGTGATGGCTGCTGGGAGTTGTAGTGCTCCTACGAGTCTGTCCAATAAGGCTGTGTGCTGCTCCAGAGTGTTGCCCTCTCTGAGGAAATCCCTCCTTTTTTCCCAATGTGTTAGCCCTGCGTGCACCGTTACCGTCACATAGGCAGAGTCAGTGTACATTGTCACTTCCTGGTCTGCATAATTCTCAACAATCAGCATCACTACTTTTTTAAACTTTGTGATAAAAAGTGAGACTGTAGTCATACACTTTATCATATCTTCAAAATTTCTCCATTGATCATGTGCTTTTACCACAGCGGATCCCATATATCCTTGCTCATTATCAATTCTAGAAGACTCGTCAATAAAAAGAGTCTCCCCAGCTAACAATACATTTTCCTTCACCCTTGGGAGCTTATCATAGAACTTCTCATAGTCTAGGATAATCATATGCGTGCTCACCTTCTATCAGTGGTTCTGATATACACATGGCAGGATTCATTTCTCTACGCCTGATCATTTTAATCGCTAAATTCAATATGACAACTTCATAAGCAGAAGCCTTCTAAGATGCCAACGTGCCTTTAGGCCCTACCAACATGGCGAACAATGCATGTTCAACAAATAACGTCATAGAACATCTCATTATTATACTATCAGCCTTCCTAATGGCGAAAGCTGCGACTGCCAGAAATTAAAGGAGGAAGCAACGTTAGTGCAGAAGAAACTATCCAAGTATGCCTTGGAAGGGGCGGTACTGATGAGTGCAGCGGGACAGGGAACACCGCAACAACAGTACGCAACGCCACCCGCGGGGGAGGATTCATGGGGTGGGAGTACATGTAGCATGGGTTTCGAGGAAGAGGGGGCCACCCAGGGGATGAGGGTATGGGCCACAGATATATCACAACCAAGGGGGATTTCCAGGAGGGTTTCAAGGATACGGGCAGCAAGTGCAGCAGGGCCCAGGGCAATATTCTGGGGGTTTTTGAGGGCAAGGAAGGGACCCACCACAGTGCAGGTTGTGCAGGTCGATAGGGCACATTTCGAGAGTGTGCAGAAGCAGGGGTGTGCAATGGAATGGGGGAATGCAGTACCAGTCAGCATATCAACGAGAACAGGATGAGTATTACACACAAGACCAAGCACAACAACAACAAGGACCAACACCGAGCAAATACCCACAGCCGCACCAGCCCATGACACAGATACCATGGATGCAAGCACCTATACCACAGTTTTTGCAATCACCCCAGACTCTAGGTAATGCACAGCAGGTACCACAGATACAGAACAGCATACCGCCAAGCAATGGCACAGTGGCATGCACAGACTCCATGGCAACGACCCCATTAGGAACCTGAGAGAGGTCATCATGATGGGGCACAATCCATTTTCGGGAGTGGGATGTCCTTATACCCTCAATAGGACAGCCCACAGATGGACTTGATGTGTTCCATCATGTCGATCACACCCAGCCCTGCGGAGGAACCACGCATAGTGGTGTCAATAAGTGACAAAACATTTTCCTTTCTTGCAGACACAGGGGCGACTAAGTCCTGCAATCGGGCAGGAAGTTACAGGTTGTCAGGCAATGCCATGAATACTTAAGGATTCTCTGGGGCTATTGAAGTAATTCCTTTCACAGACAATATTTCCCTTTCTATAGGGGAACACAATCTATCTTTGCCTTTACTTAACTCTCGACAGACTCCTGTAAACATACTGGGTAGAGACAATATGAGCAGATTTAACATGACAAGTTCATTCACAGACAAGGGAATAGGGTGCTCACACCAGGGATACATTTTCTCAATGTAAGGGAAATCATTCAGGCATATTGTGGACGGAAGGTACAGAAGGGGGTGCACATGGATGAAGAGCTGTTCCAAAACACTACTGCAATTGCAATTGCAAGGCTCCCAGGGATTCAAGGGAAGATGTGGCACATCCCAAATGAGTATTTGTTCAGACCAGAGATACCATTGGATGAGACAAAAGGGACAATACCACCACTAGAATTGGAGGCAGTGATTGTGGGAGATGAGTGGATAGCAGTGCACGGAATGGACAACATAGGACGATGATGGCGAGTGGTGATTGCCGTAGCTGAGGAGTACAGGTTGACCACAGTGACAGACGAAAAACAATTCAGTGACAACAGATCAGATAATGAGATGGTGTTCGAAATGAGTGTGACACATTGGATAAAGATACATTACAGAGAGGTACCACAGAGGATGGCGATGGTGCTGAAAGGAGGATTTGGCCAAGGTGTCCAGCATTGTATGGACCACTAGTCCTTACGATGTGGGGCTTTTGAAGGTTGGTGAGAGTGGTGAAGATAAAACTGAAGCCAGGCGTAATTTTACTGAGTCAAACAAAACCCATCTCAAGGGAATCAGACGAGGGCATTTATGAGACAATTGCAGCACTAGTGAAACAGGACATCCTAGTACCATCGGAATCACCATGCAGCACAGCTGTGTATCCCGTTAAGAAAGCAAAGGGGGGATCATGGCATTTTTTACTGGACTTGCGCCCTCTTAATTATATTGTAGAAGCAGAGTACCCCTTGGTTCCGAACCCAGCAACAATTTTGTGCAGCATTCCAGTGGAAGCTGCCTGTTTCACGGTCATAGACTTGAAGAATGCCTTCTTCTCTATAACACTACACCCAGACTCACAATACTTGACTTCCTGTTTGTATAGAAACAAGAAGTGGAAACATACAAGACTTCCTCGAGGGTACTGTAAATCACCCTCCATATTCAATGGGGTCCTCGAGAGGGACCTAGGCAACGTACAGTAAGTAGATGACATTTTGATCTGCAGCACGACAGAAGAACAGTGTAGAAATGACTCAGTGCACATGCTGATGGTATTAGCTGATAAGGGATACAAAGTGGACAAAGCCAAACTAGTGTACTGTCAGAAAGAAGTGCTGTACATTGGACAGATGAACTCCCAAATTGGCTGGCAGGTGACTCCAGAAAGGGCAGAGGCATTGTAGTGTATTTTTTACTGCTTATGGTGTACTGCAAAAACGACTTTTCACTGAGTTTGCACTGCAGAAATTCACTTTGCACAGTCCCATTAATCAGGGTTTGTGTTGGCAGTGCAAAGTCACTTTTCTCAGCAGTGCAAAGTCACTTTGAACTATGCAAAAAATTCCATGAATCGGGCCTGAGTAGTGTATGTTTGTGGAGAGATATGTGGTCTCCTTTAGGCCTTCTACTCGAGAGAGCGGACCCCCGCATAAACATACTATCGGCGGCTCGGAGGAACTCAAGGGTGATTTTTAAACTAGCACAGGGTGGTGCTCAGAGACGTCATTTCAAAAAATGTAAACAAGATGCGTTTTTCTGGCCAGTCCCTCTCTGTGGCCCCTAGAAACTGTAATGGCAAAGTCCACTCCAATAAAAATGCCTCCATAATGGAAATTGGATGGTAGATTGGACAAGACAGAACACAGGAACAAAGGACACCCGGAAAGGTTTATAGCATAGTATTATTTGCAATGCAAATGCCAGATTGGACCGCATTAGTTTGTATATAAAAAGAAAATCTAAACATGCAAGGATACATGCTTTACACGCCATTTCCGAACAGTGCGTATGGAGTCCCTATGATAGCACAATGGATAAGACACTCCTTGTTAAATTCACCCTGTCTTTTAAAGTGAAGGGAGGGCCTTAGGAGTGGAACAAGTCAAGCTATTTAATCATTGTTTTCATTGCTCATTTATATTAAATGCCAATTTTAATTCTAACTCTAAAGAACTATTCAAAATCCTCAGGGAGCTCGAGACACCCACCACAGCCCTTATCACCATTGACAAAGACGAGACCTGATGCTCAAATATCCAGAATGCCATGCGCGACAAAATATGTCTGTTACAGAAAGAAATTAAACTCAAACGAGCGAAACCGAGCAACATTACCACACCCACTCCCACCAGAGTACACCAGGCACCGGCATTCCACTTCAGACAAAGATCTGAGATAGAAACCACCAACATTGTTAACAATCTCAAACCGTCGAACTGTAAGGGAGACTCCTGCCCAGCATCGGTAATCAAAGATTGCTCCGAGTCTCTCATCCCCTTCATCACAAAGTTCATGAATGCCTCCTTCTCCACTAACCTTGTCCCAGCCAGCCTCAAGCAATCCTGGGTCCGCCCATTGCTCAAAAAACCCTCACTTAACCCTGCAGATCCCAACACCTACCGCCTTATCACTACAGTTCCATTCCTTCTCAAGATTCTGGAAAAGGCAGCTTACAACTAGATTCAACCCCACCTCGAATCCAACCACATCCTTGGCATGTGCCAATCCGGCTTCTAGCCAGGTCGCGGCATGGAAGCTGCCCTATTGGAACTAAAAATTCAACTTGATACTCTTAGGGATAACGGCAAACCTGCTATTCTGCTAATACTAGCCCTATTGGCCATCTTCGATTTAGTTGACCACACCATCCTATGCCACCAACCTCAGTTCATCAGCGAATTTCTCGATCAATGCCACCTCCTTTATAGCCTCCTTCCTAGAAGGTAGAACAATGAGAGTCTTCTTCGACACCGTCAACGTCGCCCCATCCCCTGTGGCGTCCAACAAGGCTCCTGCGTCTCCCCCTCCCTATACAATATCTTCACTAAACCTCTTTTCGACATCTTGGATGACATCGGCATATCGTACACCAACTACGCCGACGACACCCAAATCCTTCTTCCCTTTTCAGGCTCCTATGAACAAGACTCCCTCACCCTCAACCACATCTACTCCACCATTCAAACATGGATGGCTACAAACTTCCTTTGTGTTAATGACTTTGTGTTAATGATGAAAAGACAGAGATCCTCCTGGCAGTCTCACCCTCTCTGATTCAGAAACTCAGCCCACAATACTCATCCATCAGGATAGAAGGCTTGCAGATCCCCATCTCTCATACTGTAAAAACCTCACCGTACATCTGGACTCTTCATTATCCCTCACCAAACAAGTCAGCGGTGTTGACTCTTCAGCAGCTTACAGAGCATAACTCTTCTCTGCAGCTAGACACTTCTTGACACCAGAGAGCTGCCTGACCATAACAAGAGCCACCACGAGTGCAAAATTGGATTATTGCAATGTGTTGTTCACTGGAACCTCCCAAAAAAAACATTAACAAACTCCACATTTCAGCTGCAAGAAAAAAAAGCACACTGGCTCCCAGTGAGGGAAAGAATCATCTTTAAAACTTTATCACTCGTAAATGTCTGAGCAACACCACATCGCGTTACCTGGGCCAGAAAACACCCAACAGACCAACTAGGGCTATCTACGCTCACAGACTCACTCTACCTAAATTCAAAAGAGCCAAAGGAGGGGGGCTAGCTTCCCATCGGTAGCAGCTAACCACTGGAATGCCCTTCCCACAGCCTTGAGATAAGAAAGTTCATACTTGACCTTCCGAAAGTTGCTGAAAACATGGCTTTTCGCCTAATACACTGCTCCTCTTTGCAGAAACTACTGACTCTTGGTCTATATTACTTCATCTCGGTTGTTATCGCATGTCCACAGCATTCTTTGTATTTCCTCACTTAAGGAAGTGTCATGTAACTGGTTGTAACAGTGCCCTGGTGCCCCAGGGTTTGGGCGCTTTATAAATGTAAATATAAATAAATAAATACATATTGGTATATAACATGTTGTGGCAATGAAATCAAGAACGGCTTGACTTGGAGTATTTTGTTTTAAACGGGGAATACACACAGCATGTTGTATTGCCATATTCAAGTAGCCTCGGTTTTCCAGCCCTAACATTACTGCCTGACAGACCCATGTCTCCTTGAAAGCTTGCAGCCAAAAATGCAAGACAGCCTAATAAAAAGGTACCTGTTGTTGCGGTGGGCCCCGCGCTCTATTGTTTGAGAGGGGGGTTTTAACAACACGCTGTATTTTGAAGCTGTGGTATCAAAGCAAAAGACATCTGCGTGAATTGATGAATTCCAAAGGTGCGCCCCCATACTCGTTTTTTCAAATAATTGCTCTCCTAAGGAGGGAAGGCCAACAGCGCGTCGCTTACCCGAACACGTGCCACTTAATCACACTCCTGTGTAGGGCCTGTTGGCAAGTATGAGTGGGTTTCTAACCCTATCTTTAGCAAACATCAGAGCAGCCGGCAGCGTTATCTTTGGCCAAAGAGGACAATCAACATCCTCGGCCAACCTATTCCGATTGCATAATCCGTATTCCCATCAGAAACCCTGCCCAGTGCAACATTATGCATCCAACATTGTCTGTTTGCACCTGTTTTTTCAGTTGATTGTAATTGTGTTGCGTGTTATTCTAGCTTGGCATTTGGAAATAATTACCAGCATTACAATTTCTATTTCGCTGACAGAAAATAATAAAGTTGTATATCTCAACGCAGACTGCTTCGCAAAACGCTTTA
The DNA here is from genome assembly GCF_040938575.1 of Ambystoma mexicanum. Lineage (NCBI taxonomy): Eukaryota > Metazoa > Chordata > Amphibia > Caudata > Ambystomatidae > Ambystoma > Ambystoma mexicanum. The sequence continues at coordinate 518,307,015 of NC_090930.1, read as the reverse complement.
ATACATCCTACTGGTGTCGAGTCCGTCAGTCTCTCCCAATATGAAATGTAACCCTATTTGCGCTCTAATTTATTTGTTTTCCATGCATCCATAGGCCCAGCGGTGCTGCCACCTCTTGGTACAGCCAGTCAGCATAGGTTGCTGCCTTAGAATCGACTGATTTGAGCAGAAGATGGCCGGGGTCTCACCCCCAAAATAAAAGAATCAAAGGACCCCAACCCCCACATTTAAGCAAGCATGGCCCATGCAATCTGCTTGACCTGTTCCCCCAGGTTGGTAATATCTACCAAGTGGTGGAAACGGGGTTAAGAAGGAAAAAAAAAAAGAAAAAAAAAGGAAGGCCGCATTTTAAGTACCACCGAGAACAGGAACAGATTTGAACACAGAGTACAGTGCCAGAAAGCCGGGAGCTCTAATATACTGCCCAGTGTCACCTTAATGTCTCATTCTCTCCCTGGCCTAGCCTATATCAATCACTGACACCCACACAACTCTAGTGGTGGCACTGTGGCAGCCTGCTCATGTCCCCAGACACACAGCACACAGTACTTACCGTTGTAGTGTGAGTCATCAAGTGGACTGTCAGATTCTGGTCGGGGTTGGGTCAGGGCCAAACACACAAGCCAAACTCAACTTGGCAAGGGCAACTAGGCCATGGCGAGCACAGCACGTGGCTCAGGCAGGATCTGCTCGACTGTAGAGAAGGAGGACAACAACTGTTAAGTGAGAAGGTTGTGCTGTGCCCATCACCCACCCCACTCGTGACCATAATGTTTGCCAGTCAATGAAAACTGTACATTCTGTGTTACTATGCAGTATGCAGAGACAGTGACACTCTGATCACTGTGCTGTTTGCACACAGAAATATAGTTATACTGGCGGGGGCCAGGGCCATCAGTCTTGTGCCCCGCCAGGCTCCTGCTTTAAATGCTAGCAGTCTGCTACCGTAAAGCATGTGGAGCTTTGAGCTCCATACAATATATACAGCCAGTCACAGAGCGGAGTGACTAGCGAGATGAGAAAGATATTTATTTATTTATTTACACATTGCCACCACGGCGCTGCTCCGTTTAAAACAAGTTCACAGCAGATTACAATATTTATTTTCTCTCTGCACTCTGGCGGGCAGGGGGTGGGGGATCACCACCCCCACGCCCTGCATAAGGATCCACCACTGATTATACTTCTAAAACACAGTGAACATCCCCATCTAAACAGCTTAATTTTCAAAAAGGGCTTATACGCCACTTATATAGCCGACACCATTTTAGACACGCACTGTTCTGCCCCTTTCCCAACCGTCCTCCGCCTACAGCACTAATGAAGGGAAAGCCACCCAGCGGTAGCCTTTGTTTACTACAGCTGGCTGGCTTTTCCTTCATTAGTGCCGCAAAAGCAAAAGCCAGCACAGGAGGGCCTCCATTTCACAAAATGGCTGCGCCCATGTGCTTGCTTTTGCGAATTTTGAGCTTGAATAGCTCAAAATTTTACATAGGAAGTTTTAAAACAGAGAATGCTATTATTTTTTTTTTATGTGGCCTATCTATTTTTTAAATATAAATTTTGGCTTTCCTTTAAGGTCGCTGTGTATCCGGTAGTAAACACTGGTTTCCCAAACGCGTTACGTCCCTTCACTTTTCGTCCTAGTGATAATTGCACTTGCACCAGTGCATAGTTTCTGCATTAATGCTGCATTGGCCGCTTGCTGTTCCAAAACGCTGACAGTCTTTTTTGCCACATTTCCCTTGTTTGTGCCAGGTCTAGATGAGGGCCCAAGTAGAAACATGGTTAATTTGCCCATGGACACGTTCGAATGGATTGCTATCTTGCTTGCTGCGTGCATGTTATGGATGAGTCATGTATGACATTGCTATCTTGCTTGCTGCGTGCATGTTATGTGTGAGTCATGTATCACATTGCTATCTTGCTTGCTGCGTGCATGTTATGGGTGAGTCATGTATCACATTGCTATATTGCTTGCTGCGTGCATGCTATGGGTGAGTCATGTATCACAGTGCTATCTTGCTTGCTGCTACATGTTATGGGTGAGTCATGTATCACATTGCTATCTTGCTTGCTGCGTGCATGTTATGGGTGAGTCATGTATCACTTGTTTCACAGTTTACTGGATATCGTCAATGGCTATGCCCCGCTCATCTGATACCTTGAGCATTACTACTGTACATCTGCTGCCTTTGGTCGGAGTTATTTTCACTCTCACTCTCCCCACTTGGAGATCTCACCTTCTTGACCTCTCCCTCTTTCTGTCCCGCCAGAAATGGCTCGAATTCAGTGACTGCCAGACAACTATTGCCAAATGTGCTTTCTATTCTGTCTGAGAAAGCTCTTAAGAGATGTTCAGTGACAGGACCTCCTACCAAACGCTCACTAGATTCCCCTGCCATTGACCTTTGCACAACTGTTAGTGTGGTCAAACTCTTACCGGAGCAGGTCTCTTAGTAATAATAACAGCAGTTGCCGTGCGTTGCTGAACCTGTGCAGTTGTTGCTACTTGTGCGGGAATATATACAGTTGTTGTAAAGAGTGGTACTTAGAATCAAGTGTACAGTTGCACGCACTACAGACATATGCATAGCTGCACTTACTGAATGTCCTGTAGTATGCCTGCTCCTGCTTTACAGTTGATATAAAACAGCCTTCCTAGAAAACACACAAAGTCCCCACTTTGTTTTTTTGTGGAAATAAGAATGTCTGCTTCAGCTATGATACATTTTTACTTAAAGCCCATTTACATTGCATTTGGTTATAAGTAACAAAGAGCTTTCAGCCACTGCAATTCTGCCTCACATGCCACCAATCCTTTTTAATTTGGACTATTAGGTGTAGCTGTAAACACCTTTCATAAGCCAACATTGGCATTTGAAATGAAGACAGAAGAGAGAGGATATGTGAGGAGGAGCATACAGTCAGCGGGTGTTTTCCTTTGCTTTTTACCCACCCATTGATCTCCCATGGTCATGCTAGTACCTTTGGCCTTTCCCATTCTCCTACCCACTTTATGTCACTCTCCAGTCAGAATACCAGCTATTCCTCACTCCACCTTGGGATCTCTTTGAGTTTGCTTTGCGCTTTTAAGCAGATTCCATTGTTATTTTGAATCAGTCTTCTGAAAGTTCTTGATTAAATTGCAATTGTAAACCAGATCTTGGTGTAGTAAAAATGTCTTAACCAAGTGGACCTCCAGCCATTTGATTTAGAAGAAATACGTGTGCCCTTGCATCTGTTCCTTGTAGTGAAGGCCTGTTGAAAACATAAAAACAATTATTGTATGTATTCACCCTGCAATGCCCCTATTAAAATTTTGGAAAAACCAACTCAGCGGAGATTGAGCCCTGCTTCTGTCTTTCACGTCAGAAGAATACTTGTGGACATACATTCGAGCATGTGGACTTTGTATTTCTCTTGAAACAGTTTTCTGACACTAGATTGTGTACCTGGACCTTGCAAATAGTTACTACATCACCTGCAAAGATGCATATGGTGTCATTTGCCCTGCCTGGCTTCAGGTTTCAAATGGTAATAAGCATTGTTAGTGAAAAAAGCAGCACTGCGGGTCCTGTGTCTGCTCGAAGGGTGTTGAGCACAGTCATAGGGGGTCATTACAAGTTAGGACATAACCATGCCGCTACTCCCTTACTGGATACCGGGTCCGGGTTCCTTGGAGGGCCCGGTAATGGGGGAAGGTGCTAACAACGGGCCTGTTAATAATGGGGCTGTTGTTACCCTGGTCTGCTTGCGGGTAAAACCAGGCATCCTTAGCGGGTTCCCGCGAGCAGACTCGTAATGAGGCGGTAAGGGGTTGACGGCTCTGGCACCTTTACTGGCGCTGTTAGCCCCTTACTGCCTCACTAGTAATGACCCCCATAGTGGCTTAAATATGGCTCGCAACAATGGAACAGGTTTCCAACTGACGGTGGACTACTGTGTTGCTGGGAGTCCCACAACCAGGGGCTCCAGAACAAGATGAGTCCTTCTGATGCACTCCTTCCCCTGGGATTGTCTGGCACCTAAAGGGGTTCCATCAACTCCAGCAACAGGGTCATTGTTCGAGTGCAGCCACAGTGAGGAATTAGTCCAAAAGCAGTCACCCCCACTGTTCCCGGGGATGGTTAGGGGGCAGGGCTCTCTTCTGCCTTGGTTGCTTTCTGTCGTCACCTCTGTGGCAGCGGTCTTTCGGATAGACTGTATTCCCAACAGAATTCCACATTAATTCATCTTGTTCTTTTGGAAGTTTAGAGATTAATCAGAAATTGAGGGGGTGTCCCTCTACTTTTAAAGGCAAACTTCCAGAGGGGATTGGTCTAATCAAGCCTGCTGTAAGGGTTCGATTCCCAATGCTGTAGCAAGTGCCCTTCTCCTTATGATATCACAGCTAGAGTACCTTGCATGCAGGAAAATGTGGTGAAAAGAAAAGGGAGAGTACCCGACCAGAAAACAATATGGCGGGACCCTTTCGAGGCCTACCTTCCCTCTCTGGATATTCTAATAATGCCACTTTCCCATGCCTGGTAGCTTCAAAGGAACTCTAATTGTCAGCACCCTGGTGTGGAGCTGACTTGTTATGCCTGAAGCACTGTCCCCAGGAGACCCCCTGGGAAGATTGTTGTACCCAGGGGGAAGGTGTGACCCTTCCCATTGAAGAATCAAAGCAGCCTCCTCCTGTCTATTGTTCCCCATGGCACCTGTGGACACAATCAGCCTAGACACTGGTATACATCAGTCCTGTCATAGTTGAGGCCAGCTTACAGAGCTGACACTGGTGTGATATGAAATTGATTCAGCTGTATAATTTTGCTTCATTAGCAGTCAGGATGCCACAACCAAGCATGGCTTATATTTAAAGATGCATGTGCTACTAGAGTGTCTAAGGGATATACTGATCATAACTAATATCAGTGGTCCAGACAGTTAAAATGCCACCGATGCCTGCAGGAACTTTCTGTCCCAGCACCTGTCAGGGCTGCATAGGTGAACTATTGGGCTTGCTTTGTACCACTGCAGAACTGGCACTGTAGCTGTTAGTAGCCTGCTTACAGCAAGTCACATGTGTACACTATGTTTTAGCATGGAACATTTTACAAAAGTGAGGCTGATTAGCAGACCTGCAGTTCAGAAACAAATGTACCTGCGTCAGAGTATCCCACCTTTACCAGAGGACATTCTGTCACTTGCCCACGTCCAAAAGGATTGAGCACTACCTTTCAAAGCATCAGACTTATTCTCAAGGAGAAAATATCTACTGAGGTAATCTGCATTGGAGTGCTGCAACCCATGTGCGTCCATATGCAGTCCCTTTAGGGATATGGCCCAATGTAGCATTCGCTCCCTGCATGGCCACCAGCCAGCTGAGAGGTCTGTGGTCGATTTAGATGGTAAAATGGAACCCAGAAATGTAGGGTTTCAACCTGTGTACTGCCACAAAACTGCAAATGCTTTCTTGTCAGTTGTGGCCCATTGCATTCACGCTTTGTCAAGCGCCTCCTAAGGTAAGTGCATGGTTGTTCAAACCCCTCAGAGTTTAAATGTGATAACACTGCTCCAACACCAAATACACAGGAGTCTGTCTATATATTGAATTACTGACCATGATCTGGAAACTTTAGAACTAGGGCCCTACATACACGTTTCTTTCAAATCCTGAAAAGCTTTTTGGCAAGCAGGAGTACATGTAACATTTTTTGGCAACTTCTTGTAAAGTATTCAAGGGAAGGGTGATGGTTCCATATCCCTTAATAAAAGGCCTGCAGTATCTCATCTGTGTCTAAGCGGTGGGGGTGTGCAATCCATCCCTGCTTGCACTTTTGCCTGGAGAGGCTGTTTCTTACCACCACCTACTTAGTGTCCTAAGTAGGTTACAATACCCTGCACTATCTGGCACATAGAAGACCTTGATAGTCAAGCCAGCATTCCACAATGCTTGAAGTGCCTCTTTTGGGGAGAATAGATGGTCTTCCTAGGTATGGTTGAAGACAGCAACATCATCTAAACAGGGAATTCTGAATTATTTGAAACCAGCTATGACCTGATTCATCATCCTCTGAAAGGTGGCAGGGATTTCGTTTTGGCCAAAGGGCATCATAGTAAACCGGTATTGCCCCTCTAGTGGGCAACATGCCGACCTCACCTTTAGTCTGTCAGTGAGGCTGTCTTGCCAGTTCCTGGTACTCATGTACTTGGCAAAACACCAAGGAACTCTTCAAGATCCTTAAGGAACTAGAGTCCCCTGTCGCTCCTTTGGATACTTGTACACCGGATGCTGAATGGTGCTCCAACATTCAAGAAGCACTACTAAACAAAATTGCCTGGTTCCAGTCAAAAATCAATAGCAAAAAAAGCCACCTCTTAGATCATTCGAGCAACTACCAATCCTACAATATACCTGCCCTGAAGCATTTAATAAAACCTTTCAGCTTCACACCCCTCATCATCAAGGAAGTTGAAAACATAATCATTAAGCTTAAGCCCTCTAACTGCCAAGGCGACTCTTGCCCTGCGCCGAGGCAGCTTATGACCTAGCACCATTCATTACTTCCTTTATCAATGCATCATTCAAATCTGGCACAGTACCCGACAATCTTAAGGATGCCTGGGTCATCCCCCTAATCAGAAAACCTAACCTTGACCCCAGCAATCCCACCAACTACAGGCCCATCACCACGGTGCCTTATCTACTCAAAATCCTGGATCGTGCAGCCTATCTCCAAATTCAGAACTATCTGGATACCAACAACCTACTAGGGCTTAGACAATCTGGCTACCGCCCAAGACACAGTACGAAGACAGCCTTGATTGACCTAAAAAAACAAATAGAGGACCTGAAAGACAAGGGTAAACAAGCGCTCCTGCTCCTCCTCGACCTCTCTGCGGCATTCGATTTGGTCGATCACCAAATCCTCTGCCGTCACTTTAAGTTAGCCGTGCACTTTTCTGATGCAGCTACTTCGTGGATTAGCTCCTTCCCCGCAAATAAATCTATGAGAGTCTTCTCCCCCTTAGCCGCGGCTGACCCAGCACATGTCCCTTGCGGAGTCCCACAAGGCTCTTGTGTATCGCCCACATTATATAACATGTTTACTAAACCACTTTTTGATATTCTTGATTATCTGGGTGCCTCATACACAAATTATGCGGACGACACCCAGATACTCATCCCTATCACTGGTGACTATGTAACCGATGCCAACGCACTCAACTCAGTCTACTCTGTCATCCAGGCCTGGATGGCACACCACGGGCTCTGCCTTAACAATGAAAAAACTGAGTTACTCATCCTAGGATCTCCGCCTAAACTCATGAAACTTGACCCCAAATACATCTCCTTCGCTATCGATGGAAATGTTATTAAAGTTTCCAATGTCACGAAAACACTAGGAATTTACCTTGACTCCGCCCTCTCTCTCAATAGACCAACTCAGTAGTTTCAGCATCATCGTACACCTGTAAACTTATTACAGCATGTCGCCCCTTCCTGACAACAGACAACTGCCTGATCTTAGCCAGAACCCTCATCATGTCCAAACTCGATTATTGTACTGCCCTCTACTTAGGGGCTAGTCAGAGAAACCTCGATAAACTTCAGGTCTGTCAAAATAGTGCCATTAGGGCTGCTCTTAACATTCCCAGGCGTACTCACATCTCACTACTAGGCGCAATCTATTCTGGCTACCCATCACACTGCGCATCTCATTCAAAACACCTGCTCTTACCTACAAGGCACAAAACAATGCTGCACCTGCTTACTTATCCACTCGCTTCATACAACATACAGTGGCCAGATCTCTGAGATCGGCACAGGCGCACACACCAACCATCCATAGTTTCAAGCTTCAGACAGCCAGGGGTTCTAGCTTCCCAGTCCTGGCTGCTAAGCTGTGGAACTCCCTACCTAATGATCTCAGGAACGTGCCAGACATCCATTCGTTCAAGAATAAAACCAAACGATGGCTTCACGAACAGGATGCCCCCGCCTTGTAAATCCTGTTGAGGTCACCGCTAACAGGCCATTCACTGTGTATACTGTATATTTGACCTTTCTGCCAGTCCATGGAATATCTTCTAATCTATGTTCTCCTTCTATGTAAATATGTCTTCAATGTGTAATGTTTAACTATCTTTGAAAAACGTTTCTGTAACTACCTTTCCAAACATGCGCCCTGATGCCCTTGGGCAGGGTGCGCAATACAAATAATAAAATACAAATATACAGTGCCTAATCGGTCAATGAGGTTCCCTTGATGAGGTATACTGTAAGCATTTGTCTTGGTTACGTACCTGAGCCCTGTGCAGCCCACACAAAAGCAGTCTTTAGTCTTCCCATTGCTATGCTTTTTAGATATCAGCACCACAGGTCCAGCCCATGGGATAGGTATGGCTCACTAGCCCCCTCCTTGATTGTTACTTTTACCTTGTCAGACATCTGGTGAATTCTACTCTTCACCGGCTTCAATCTATTTTTTCTGTAGTTGCTGGGAATAGTCCTGCAAACTGGCCGAGCAGCTACTGGCAGTCCACCAATTGCTGTTCTGTAAGGTCTGAGGAGATCTGAACTCTCCCCAGTGCCCCATCTGTGGACTACGCACGCAACAGGTTTTGAAGGGGAGCTGTCTCATCATCAGTCATGAGAGCCAAACCAAGTTATCCCTGCTGTAATCAGGTGTCAGCCGTTTGACATGAAAGGCCCTGTGCGTCTGCCTTGCCTTTATATCAATGATGTAGTTAGCCTCAATGAATTCCTCTAAAACCACTTAAGACCCACTACATTTATCCTAAAGATTACTGGCTTTGACAGGCTCCTTAATATAGTCCATCTGTCCTGGAATATGCTCTGTCACTGGCCTTCTGGTCATGCCAGTGCTTCATGGGAGCCTTACTAAAGTTCCGATTTTGAATACATTGTTCTCTCTACTTGGCCATTTTAGATCTGACCCAAGTACATAATCCATCACATTGTCAGAAGGACTTGTGTGGTTACCAATCTATCCTTGTTATGTTATGTTATTTTGCATTTATATAGCGCCTTATGTATCATTGGTATGATCTCAAGGTGCTGGTAGGTTGTACGCCTTCGGGAACCGAAGTTCAAGTCAGTAGAGAGAGAAAGAGAGAGAGAGAGAGAGAGAGAGAGAGAGAGAGAGAGAGAGAGTCATAAGGTGCGTGTGAGCACCAGATATGTGTGCAGCGGTGTTGCATTCCTGTGATAGCTGCTTCTTAGCTGTAGGTGCGGTGGTTGGGAGATCAAGAGTATGTGTTCGTTCTGGCAGGTTGTTATCCAACCCGATTTTGGCTGCGTTAGGCCTGAGGAGAACGCCTAGGCTGGAGGGTGTGTAACCAGCTGTGTTGTAGATAGGATGATGGGGAGTATGTGGCAGCTGAAGGTATGAGAACAGCTATACCGAATGGTGTCATAGTATCGCTGTGCTCTAGTTGAGTGATGGTGTAAAGGAGAGAGTAAGCGTGGAGATGTGGTATGGTGGTTTATATCTTGAGATCGAGCACACTCCAGAAGTTCGATGTACTTCAGCCGTTTCATGCACTCGAAGCCGTTCCATGCACTCCCACCATTCTATGCACTCCCACCATTCTATGCACTCCCACCATTCTATGTACTCCAACCATTCTAAGTACTCTAACCATTCTATGCACTCCAACCATTGTCTGTTCCGTGCGTTCCATCCATTGTATGTTCCACCCATATACTTCACCCATTCCATCCACATACTACACCCGTTCCAACCGCATACTTCACCCGTTCCATCCGCATACTTCACCCGTTCCATCCACATACTTCACCCGTTCCATCCGCATACTTCACCTGTTCCATCCACATACTTCACCTGTTCCATCCACATACTTCCCCGCTCCATCCACATACTTCACCGGTTCCATCCACATACTTCACCCGTTTCGTCCATCCATTTCCTCAATTCATCCATATATTTCACCCGTCCTTCCACATTCTTCACCCGTTCCATCCAACAATTTCCTCGGTTCCATCCATCAACTTCACCCGTTCCCATTCAAATACTTGACCCGTTCCATCTACATACTTGACCCGTTACATCCACATACTTGACCCGTTTCATCCACATACTTGACCCGATCCATCCACATATTTGACCCGTTCCATCCACATTCTTCACCCGTTCCATCCAACAGTTTCATCAGTTCCATCAATCAACTTCACCCGTTTCCATTCACATACTTGACCCATTCCATCTACATACTTGACCAGTTCCATCCACATACTTGACCCGTTCCAACCACATACTTGAACCATTCCATCCACATACTTGACCCGTTCCATCCACATATTTGACCCGTTCCATCAACATGCTTCACCCGTTCCATCCAACAATTTCATCGGTTCCATCCATCAACTTCACCCGTTCCCATTCACATACTTGACCCGTACCATCCATATACTTGACCCGTTCCATCCACATACTTGACCCGTTCCATCCACATACTTGACCTGTTCCATCCTCATACTTGACCCGTTCCATCCTCATACTTGACCCGTTTCATCCACATTCTTGACCCGATCCATCCACATATTTGACCCATTCCATCGACATACTTCACTCTTTCCCTCAACCCATGTTTTCCATTCCTTCCACATATTTCATCTGTTCCTTCCATGTACTTCACCCGTTCCATCTATCTACATACTTCACCTGTTACATCCATCTGCATACTTCACCCGTTCCATCCACTTACTTCATGCGTTCCATCCATACACCTCACCCGTTCCGTACACCCATTTTCTGTTGTTCATTCTACCTATTTAAACTGATCCTTCCGCATATTTATCTTGTTCTTTTCACCCATTTTCTTAGTTCCTTTCACACATTTTACCCATTCCTTCCACATACATACTTCACCACTCGTTCCATCCACACACTTCACCCGTTCCATCTATACATTTCCTGTTCATACATCCACTTTCTCTGTTCTATCTACCTACTTCACCCGTTCCTTCCATATACATTGCTATTCCATTCACCCACTTCCCCTGATTCTACCCACCCATTTTGCCTGACCCATCCACATACTTCACTCGTTCCACATACATCACCCGTTCCACATGCTTCATCCGTTTCCACATACCTCACCTGTTCCACATACTACACCTGTTTCACATACTACACCCGTTCCACATACTACACCTGTTCCCCATACTACATACTACACCTGTTCCACATAGTACACCCGTTCTACATACTTTGTCCGCTCCACACAGTTCATCCGCTCCACCCAGTTCGTCCACTTCCCCCAGATCGTCCGCTCCACCCAGATCGTCCGCTCCACCCAGATCGTCTGCTCCACCCAGTTCATCCGCTCCACCCAGTTCATCCATTCCACCCAGTTCATCCGTTCCACCCAGTTCATCTGTTCCACTCAAATGCTTCATCAGTTCAAACCTTATACTTCATTTCTCCCACTTACTTCACTTGCTCTATCGACTTTACCCGTTCTATCCACATAAGTCACCCATTCTGTCCACATACGTGACCTGTTCCTTCCACCTACATCACCAATTCCGTCACGTACATCACCCATACATCACCCATTCCATTCAAACATACTTGACCCATTCACTCCATACACTACACCCGCTCCACACTCTACATCCTTTCCATTTAACAAACTTGACCCGTTCCTTCTACCTACATCACCTGTTCCTTCTACCTACATCACCCGTTCCGACATATACGTCACCCGTTCTGACACATACATCACCCGTTCTGACACATACATCACCCGTTCCAACACATACATCACCCGCTATGACACATATATTGCCCGCTCGTGCCACATTCTACATCCACGCCACACTCTATGCCCGCGCCACACTCTATGCCTGCGCCACACTCCACACTCTATGCCCGCTCCACGCTCCACACTCTACGCCCCCACTCCACACTCTACGCCCGCTCCACACTCTAGATCCACTACACGCTCTATACCCATTACACACTCTACACTCGCTCCACACCTGCTCCTCACTCTACACCAGCTCCAGACACTACATTTGCTAACACCCTACATCCACTTGAGACCCCACATCTGCTCAAGACCCCCCACATCCTACATCCGCTCGGTACCCTACATCTGTTCAACACCCTACGTCTGCTCCATGCTATCATCTAGTCCATAGCCTACCTCCGCTCCATGCTCTCATCTGCTCCACGCTCTCATCTGCTCCACGCTCTCATCCACTTTACGCTCTCATCCGCTATACTCATTCATCCGATATACGCTCTCATCAGCTATATGCTCTCACCTACTATACGCACATCATCCTCTCCACCGTCATTCAGCTGCTCTACTGACTTCATCTGCTCAACTCACTTCGTCTATTCATCATGCGTTATCGGTTCAACTCATGTCATTTGTTGCACGCACTCAATTCGTCCCATATTCTCCATCTGTCCCATGCACTACACTTGTTACATGACCTTGAATCGTCTAGTCTATTTGCTCCACTTGTACCATGTACTTTTGCCTTCCGTGCCCTATATCTGTTTCATGCCCTCTGGCAGTTCAGTGCACTCTGTGCACTCATCCGTATCATATATTCATCTTTCCATCCTCTCCACTTTATTCTTCTTGTCCATTTTGTTTCTCTCGTCCATTACATTCATTTCATCAATTTCATTAATTTCAGCCACTTTACTGCGTTCATATAACTTGATAACATGATTATTGTTGTCTCCTTTCTTTCCCTTCTTTCTCCTTCTTTCTATTGTAATAATCTGCTGTTTTATGACTATAATGTTGAAAGGATGTACTTTGATTGGCTGACGGCCGAATAAAGTTATGTAAACGAAATGATATATTGTGTCGAATCCCAGGGTTTTGTCACTGCTCTCATAGGGGGAGCCCCTTCCCATGATTCTAGGGCGTTACCTGATAGTCCCCCTTGGGAGTAGTACTCAGCAGGTGGATCTCATGGGAAAGGAAACCATCTATGGGACCAGTGACGACTATCTTGGGAGAACGCGATATAGACCTCCTCCATTTCTGTCCCCTCTTTTTTCTCACCCCAGTCAGTCCTTTGTGGTCCCCCACATGCCTATATATTTGTGTATAGCAGAAGACCACATCCACAAACACCATACTGGGATAATGAAGAGTGATGGCTACCCAGATGAAGTTTATACTTTTGGGGGGGGGGGACCAAGCATTATTTGCATATGGTCTTTCCCCTTCTGTAATGGCTTGGCAGGAGAAGCACAATGGCCTGGAGGGTAGCCAGAGCAATGCCAGAAGTTAAGGCTCTTCAATGGCAGATTGACAACATTTTGTGAGGCTCTTTGATGGCAGATTGATGATATTTTGTGGGCAATTGGCAGGACTAAACCATCGAGGGCCCTGGGCCCTGACAACATACCTCCAGCTCTAATTAAATCTAATCCAGACTTCTGGGCTGCCCCCTTGCAAAACCTATTTAACCATGTGAGACTAACCCTGACAGTTCCCAGAAAGTGTAGAGAATCCATAATGATGTCAATCTTTGAACAAGGAGATAAGAAGGACTCTAAAAACTTGAGACCGAAAGCCTTGCTGGACTCGTCCAGCAAGATTTTTAGAACCCTTCTCCTAAGGGAGCTGAAGGAACAAATTACATCACAAGGTTTGTACACACAGTACCAAATAGGGTTTCAAACTGGCATGGGAACCTCTGTAAAGGCATTTGCTATGTCACACCTCCTAGCGGCTGTTAAAAAACAAAAGATGGGGACTGTCTATATGGCATCAATATATATGTCCAATGCCTTTGACACAGTAAGAAGAATCAGGCTTTTTAGGAAACCTCTGGAAATGAACCTCCCAATAACGTTGGTGCAGTTACTGGCCCTGCTGCATACTGACACTACAATCAGGGTGAGGTTCAACCGGGAGGGAGCCATGACAGACCCTATTGCTACGCATGTGGGTTTGTGGCAGTGGTGGGTCATGGTCTCCACCCTGTTCAACCTCTATCTTGCAGATCTTTAAAAGGTCTGGGATGGAGGGACCACCAATCCGGTAAAGCTGGATTCAGTGTCATTAGATTGCATTGTTTTTGCCGACAATATTGTCCTGTTCGACTCCAGAGGAAGTTGACCCTTTTCTTTGACTATGCAACTTAGAACAAGCGTTGATTAACGACCAAAAGTAAAAGGTTATTGTGTTCTCCACCAAAAGACGATCTAAAACCATTATATGGCGAGTGGGAGGCAATCCTCTAGAAAGGGTGGAATCCCACAGATACCTGGGTTACCATATTACCAACATGAACTCCAGGGAAAGTTGGAAACTTCTGATCAGGGGGATATGTCTGTCCTTGCTTGCAAAAATGAAGAGGGTTTGCTCCCAACTATGCCACTTCTCACTTAAGCCTCTGCTCCAATATTGCTTGTCAAGTGTGGAGGCCATACTGTTTTATGGTCTGGACCTCTCCCTGTTAGACCTAGGGGACTTCCTTAACTCCATCCAGGGAATACTTTTGAAGAAAAAAGTGGGGCTGGCAAATTCAATCCCGAACTCAGTCATTACACAAGAGTTCGGGTTAACTTCATTGGGTGCTAGAGCCAAGTGGAGAAAGTTGGCGAGTACCTCCTATGTCTCTCTATCAGAGTTGGGGAGAGGTACCGACTAGAGAATCTGGGGAAACTATCAAGATTTTTAAGGAACAAATGAATGAAATCCTTTCCCTGATAGAATTGTCGAAAGAAGAGCTCGCCTATAGCCTGGCCACAATAAAGAACAAGCTAAACAAATATGATTGGGTGGTCTCCTCTGATCAAGTGGGACGTACAGCTTGTATGATGAATACGGCAAGTTTTTCACCAAAAGAGAGGTGCTCCTAACTACATTTTGATCTTCCCTTGTCCAAAATTAAGGTCAATCTACCTTCGATTTAGGTTAAATCAAATCCCTACTTTGGAAAGGACAAGTAAGTGGGGGCTGGGCTCAGGCGATGAGAGCTGCAGATTTTGCAACAACATGGCTGCCAAAGAAACTATTAAATATTTAGTAGCAGATTTCCCAGTGCTGAATAATGAAAGGAAAAGATATTTGGGGATGGAAACTGTCAATGAATTCATGTGGTCTGGCTTTATGGGAGGTCAACGGCAGAGCTTTAGTCTGACCTAGTGCGGCTTCCTTACTATGATAATGAAAAAAATGGGAGGGTTAGGACATCAACGATTAGAAAGCTCACTTTTTAAAGAAATGTATTATGAATTTGTCTTTGCAATTGATGTTGTGTAATGTTACCATGGGACATTTTAAGTTCTGAAAACTTTTTACTGTAAACATGTATGTGAATGTTTTGCTTGTACTTTTTTCTTATTATTTATTTTATTCTTTTTTAATTTATCTTATTCTTTTTTAGTATTTACCGGCGTGGCTAATGCCAACCTCGTAATTACCCCCATGGTGTTACATTTTGTGAACCAGGGAAAGAACAGGGGAAGGGATAGACTCCGCCCTGATACTTCGGAACTGTCTTTTGTGAAATAACAAAGACTGTGAAAGATAAGCGGTAGGAAGACAATTTACCAGCCATCCTGTTTTCGTTTGTAAACATTTGGAGGAGTATCTAACTTCATGAACTTTTAAGTTAAATAGGAGAACAACTCTTTGTGTTTCCTCATTAGAACTGAACATTGAATTGGTAAACAGAATGAGAGAATCCTCCTTCTCGATAAAGAAGACACCCAGTTTTTCCTTAG
Organism: Ambystoma mexicanum; assembly: GCF_040938575.1. Taxonomy (NCBI): domain Eukaryota; kingdom Metazoa; phylum Chordata; class Amphibia; order Caudata; family Ambystomatidae; genus Ambystoma; species Ambystoma mexicanum. The sequence goes on along the minus strand of NC_090930.1, from coordinate 518,291,272 downwards.
GAAATCTAGCGTGTAAGGGAAGGAAATAGGTTTGGACACAGGATGGTGGATATTGTACTTTAATGGACATCCTGACAGATTCCATAGTCTTTTTGTTGAGGTAGGGTAACCTCTCTTAGAAATAAGGCAAGATAGGTTTTCTTTTTCTTTACTTTTATATATAAATACAAGTCTTGACCAATAAATATGCCACCACTGTGTCAGACTCACACTTCTGCACCCCTACAATATATTTGGTTGGACGCTCTCGGAAACATTTTGGATGTCCAATACGCCAAGCGTTGTAAAATGTTTCCTGGAAGCAGCTAAGAATGCGCACTTAAAGGATCACCTTTGAATCACCATCGACAAACGAAGAGCAGGAAGGAGCCTGCCGCCCGTCTCGGTGGAGACTGACAAAGTCGAAGGACGCAGCCGGAAAACACAGTGGGGGTAAGAGTTCTAACCGTTTCTTCGTTACATTGAAAATAACGCTTTTGGGTGTTCGCGTGTGTCATTCTTAATATCGCCTCACAGCACATATATTACTATGTTCTACCAAGTGACCTCCACACGCACGCGCATGTGTGCTTTTTTGGATTTACCATATTAATTAGCACATTGAGTGCTTTGGGAATTCCACACCAAATAGAATTATAAATAACCAATGACTTCCCAAGCCAGTATAGAGGTTGCAAGAAAAGAACAGCAGCCAGCCTGTTCAATGAAACCTTATCATTGGTTAAGGAAAAGGACACAGCAAGAACAGAAATGTTAAGGGATAATAATGAGATTTCTTTATTAAAAGAATTGGAAAAACTTCAGAAAAGAGAAACAAGCAAATGGTGGGAAGAACATTCCCTACAGAACTATTTGGATGTGGGGAGGATTCCACAATGATTGAGAATTTTAACGATACCATCTTTTGAGGAACAAGATCCTACTATGCTGAGAGAATGGGGAGATGCCTCTGATCAGTGTTCCAATACCTTTATACGCATCCTAGTTAAATACGCTAGAAGTGATCATACCAAAATCCTTGCACAAATAGTGGAGCATGAAAAAAATACAAAAATATTAAAGAGAGCGAAGGAGGGAAAAAACTCCAAATAAATATTGAAAGTGGTTTAAAAACGTATGAAGAAGACATTAAATTGAGAAAACAGCAGAAATGTTTAAGAGATTAAGGTGATTATGAACAGGGTCGAGTATCCACCTTTGCACATCGCTTTGACCACATGAGACAAAAAGTAAAGGAGACAGAGGTACCATCAGGGTCTGAGAATAAAGCAAACCAAGAGTGGACAGCCTCTACTTCCGAATCAGATATTATGGAATATGAAGAAGATGAACCAACAGTGCGCCTCCATTTTTTAGTGAAAATGAGGTTGCTATGACAAGACGGCCACTCAAACAACATAAAAACTTGAGGATCCACAACTGCGACAAGAGGACGAGGAAGAGAGGGAAGAAAACAACGAGGAGGGGGCAGAGGGGCAAACAAGTTCAAGCAGCAACCCTCCTCCAAGATCATTGCGCTCTGGAAAATAAATGAAGACATTACACAAAGTTTGAATGAGCAACACATTGTCAATTTATCTGATCATGTCTTAAAATCAGAAGAGATCAAAGTTCTCAAGTTAGGTCTGAATATTTGTCCCTTGGCAGGATACGACTATGTGCAGATGAGACTGGATTTGGACAGCTTTATACGCAAGTTGCGTTAAAAAAAGTTTTTTGCAACCAACACACATTGAAAGAAACCAATATTTGAGGGAAAGACAGATATTATTACTGCAGATATGGACACTGCCACTACATTAGTCACTCTAAAACAAGAAAGTGAAGATTCCTTGGACGTAGCGTCTACAGACTGAGAGTCATTAGGCATTTGCACTGATTGGCCATCCAAAACCAAATTAAAATGCAAATCTAAGTTTAATCCATTGAGTGCCCAAAATATCCATATTGAAGCATTTTCCAAACATGGTTATTGATGACCTAAAACAAGCAAGAATGAGAAAGAAAAACATATTAAAAGCAATCTATCATGGAAACAACAAAAGGCTCTATCAGACATATGTAAAATGGACAAATATATAATAAAACTAGCGGATAAAGGCTGCAACATAGTCCTAATGAGTAAACAGGACAATGTAAAAGAAGCATATAGACAGCTCAACGATGTGAAATGTTATGAAAGTCTTACAAAAAATCCCATTCAACAAATGGAAAGTAAAATCTGGGATTTCTTATCAAAATGGCAGAACATAGGTATTTTGGAGGAAGAAATGGTCAAATTTCTATTCACAGAGCACTCAGTGACCCCCACGATATACTTCCCCCCAAATGTTCACAAGAACCCCATTAGACATCGAGGCAGAACGATAGTGATGCTCTGTGGTTCACTCCTCGAAAATATATCAAAATTTGCGGACAAAGTGCTTTGTACCTTTGTCTCTACTCTACCATTATATGTGAGAGACAGCACAGACTTTTTATGTAAAATTGATGATTTACCATGGGAACCGACATACTTATTGGCCACCATGGATGTGGTGTCACTATATACATCAATTCAACATGAGGTTGTCAAACCTTTTAGAACACTCGTTCTTTTAATTATTTTGAACATTCGACACTGATCCTCAAAATGGTAAGACTTTGCTTAGAGAACAATGTTTTTCGTTTTAACAATGAGATGTTTCATCAAATCCAAGGCACTGCCATGGGTGCCATATTTGCACCTTCGTACGCGAACTTAATGTTGGGTAACTGGGAAAAATCATTGGTGTGGGCAGAAGAAAATGAGATCTTCACAGAGAAAATAATATTATGGCTACGCAATATCGATGACTTGTTTATTATTTGGACTTGCACGGCACAATCTTGGCGTGAATTTGTTAAACTTTTGAATGTCAATAATTTGAATTTGCAATTTACAGAACAACATAGCGCACATTCTATTGTATTTCTAGATGTTAAGATTAAAATTGTGGAACAAAAGATTGGGTACGAGCTTCATAGGAAAATTACAGGTGCTAATGTTCCTCTTCATGAAAATAGTGCACAATCAAAAAGTCTCCTGTGGAGTATCCCATATGGCGAATTTATTTGCATCAGACGGAATTGCAGCGATATTAAAGATTTCGACTTAGCCAGCCAAATTACAGCCCACACCTTTTTACAACGGTACTCGAAAAAAGTTATGGAAATATCTTAAAGTTTGAGATATGGATAGACAGGACTTGTTGACAACATCCAAATCTGACTCCAGGAATACAACAGAAGAGAATACTACTAGATTTATTTTTAACTTTTGGAAGTCATTCGCCAACTATAAAGAATATCATCAATAAATATTGGAAAGATTTGAAGGTGGACAAAGACTTGGGTAACTTATTAAAAGAAGGCTCTGATATAACTTTTTGAAAAAGCATATCCATCAAGGACCTAGTTGTTCAAAGTTACATGGTCCCAGATAACAACTACAAAGGAGAAACTGGTTCTCAGGTGGGGGGATGGCTTTTTTAAGTGCAGCAAATGTAAAATTTGTAAATATGCTTTTAATTGTAGTAGTTATACTCGTCCTATCTTAAAGGTACCCATGCAAATTAAGGGCAAAATTTCATGTGAGTCAGAGTTAGTAGTTTATGTCCTGACGTGCCAATGCCTAAAGTGGTATGTGGGCGGTACCAAATATAAATTAAAAGTGCATATCCTGCAACATATTAGAGCTATTGTCAATAAGGACTGTACGTATCCCATGGCCAAACATTTTTCAGAATTTCACAACATTGACCCTAAGACTCTTACATTTTTTGGCATTTATAAAGTTGCAACAGGCCTGAGAGGAGGTGATAGTGAAAAATTATTATGACAGGAGGAAACAAAATATATAATTGATTTTGAAAGTAAAAACCTGACAGGCCACAATGTCGATGAAGAATTGTATATTTTTTTAGGAGTCTAGGATGTCATGACAGTTGTTGATAATTTTGAGAGTCAGTACCAAATGATTTAGATTTTGCTTTTGTCTTTGGGTTTTTGTTCTTCTTTTCCTTCTTCTCTTTTTTCCCATTTCTTTTTAACTTTTTTCTTTTCTTTGTGCTCTTTTCTTTTCTTCTCTTTTTCCTTTTCTTCATTATTTCTCTCTCCTTTCTGAGCAGTCCTTGTGTGTGTCTTTGTAATTATCATTTTTAAATATTAATTTTTGACACTTACCAACATTAATACTTTTGACTCTTGGCAAAACATGTAGCACAATATGATGTCGGCTTAAACTAAGAGGTGAATGAAGGACTCAGAATACCTTTTGTGAAACTATAAAGGTTTTTTTTATAGGTTTTTTAAGCTTGTAGCAAGTGAAAATCATATCATTTCCTTGTTGAATATGAAATTCTATATGCAAAATGGTTACTATTACTGTGGTGACTATTTTATAGACTGCCTTAGAACTTTACTATCGGATTTGTATAAAATGCAGCTATCCAATGAATATCTAACATCTTAACATAATGCACTTGCACTTTATTATATGATAGATGTACATTCATATAGTTCAATAATAACATTGCTTATTCTTGCACAATGCACTTGCACTTTATTACTATTGGATGCATTTACAAAGTAGATACTGAATGAATATCTAATGTTTTAGCACAATGCATTTGCGCTTAATTATATGGATGTACACTCATATAATCGAATGAGAATTTAGTCTATTCTTGCACAATGCATTTGCACTTTAGTATTTCAATTCCATGCATTTGAACTTCAGCCTATGATATGTTTTCAGCTATGAGAATGGGACATAAATATCCTTGCTGCAGCTTATTATAAGAGCATTTTTGCACTTTATTCATATCATATTATTATTTGTATTCTAGATTGGATATGGGTTTCCTAAACAGTATGAATATCTCAATATTGGGATGGTAGTGTCCATGTTCCTATATGTCACACTTGAATCCTATTGGGGATTATGCCCAGATCGACCATGCCAGGGAGTAATATCTCCGGTTGCACACATCTTACTTAAGACATGCAGACTTAGGCAGCTAGGTCCTTGTTCACTCTTCATGATCGTTACATGTGGCCATAAGATTCATTACAGAGCACTTTGCTATGACGAGTATCTACAGGCATGATCTATGACAAATACAAGGCAAGGTTGGCAATTAATATAATATTACCAACCCACATATGATATACCTCACAATGGATATAAGTGTGATATTGTACGAGCATGGCCACAGTATTGATAACACTGTAAAACCAATTTGTGATGCAAATACATTGGAGTGCAAACTAAGGTACTTTTGTTTATTCATTGGTCAATATATAATTTGCATTGTTAATTTCACTATTTTTTTCAACAATGTTCAAAACCGATTGTGCATAGGAATATACAGGAGTGTGGTGAAACGCGTCAGTCAGCTTCTTTGGCATGCACGATTTTGGGAAGCTTTTTTAAACTGCATTGCTAATAAAGCTTATACTTTCTATGACTTTGTTGGGCAGTTTGTGAGTTGGTGTTTACCAACACATTTATTTTTTGGCAATTTTTGCCATATATCAGTTGAGATCCACTTTGAGGGGAGTGCAGCTCTAAAGAATGGAGGCTTCACCGCCTTTTTGACTTGTACATATATATATATATATATATATATATATATATCTTTTCAAGGAAAAATGTTTAGTTGCAGAGATGTTACAGTGCGAACTTAATGCAACAAAACACTTGAAATTGAGCTAAAGTCACCTTAACTTTGCGTCCCCTGTGGCACAGCCTATGACCACAATGATGACATCACAGATCACATCACTGATTACATCACTATTTACATTACAACAGTAACCGGCATTATGCATTGCCTTCTATAGAAAACCTCATATCGGCGCGTTTGGTCAGTGTGCATGGCCAAATATATTTTAACACATGAATGGGTACTATTCATGGCCTTCAGTTTTGGACAGTGGTCACAACCTTCACCCATGTGACCTGAATATTTTAAAACACTAATAGGCTACCAACCATAGATTTTGGCCTTTACATGTGGATACAGCTTTCAACCGTGTCCACTGTATATTACAAACACTGGTCAGGCACTAGCCATGAACTTTATCACAATACTGACCTGTGGCCACAATCTTTGGCTGTGCCAACTATATATTCTAACATATAAATGAGCCACTAGCCATGGCCTTTGACCTTGACCAGTTTGTTCATCTTTTGGCCATGTCCACTGTACATTTAAAAATAATAAAATGCAATAAGCGATGGTCTATAGCCGTGCACACTGTTTACTTATACACTAACCAGCCACTAGCCATGGTCTACAACACAATACTAGCTAGTGGCCACAGTCTTTGGCTGTGCCAACTGTATCTTCTAACATATTAATGGGCACTAGCTATGGCCTTTAGCCATGGCCACTGACTGCAGCTTTCAACGTTGCCCACTGTATTTTTTTAAAACAGTGATGGGCTACTAAGCATGACTCTTTTTATTACCGCCCGATTGCTTTGATGGACTGTGACAGTAAGAACCTCTCCACTCTAGTCTTACAAGAACTATATTATCAAAACTACAAGTTGGTTATCAGAAAGAGCTTTCTACTATTCTGAATGGGTTGATCCTTAACACCTTAAAAGCACTAATAAGTGACGCAAAGTTTCAAGACCACTTAGAGCAACATGGTCTGTGTGGGCCGTCCCCTCACTCACGTTGAAGCCAAGTAGTACTGTGCATATATTCATGGGTGCTAGCTTTTGATTATTGCTATAAGTGCTGTAAGGACCTGGGCATATGTTTTTCTTGCAGCCAGCCATTTTTCTCCCGTTTCCGTGCTGCTTAAATGTGGTTAGTTGGGGTTGTGCAATGTATCACAACAGTCACCAAGAGACCGGCCAGAAAACAAGGGGCTTGGAGGCATATTCACTGCAACCTATCACAAAGAAGTACACATTTACCTAATTAACAAAAGCCATTTACAAACACTGAAGCACAAACAAAACCCTGCCCAGCATCACTAGTAGCCACGGTTATTCAACGCGGCTACAAAGCTTACTTGTAGCCATGGCTACACGTACATGTTTTGCAAACAAAAAAACAAACTTCAGATATGACAACACCTAAGAACATAACACACAGATAAGACACTGTGCTATATCCTCCACATAACAATATGATTATTGCACAGAAAATGCATGTTTATATACGCGGCTATAAATATAACCACGCCTAAGAACATAACCAATAAAAAGACAAAAAGTGGTGACACAGCTACGCACGTGCTTTTTTATACACGCACTTATTGAAAACCCATACATGAGCGTTTTACTGATAGCCGCGGCTATTCGCAAAAACGGTGACTTAAGAAATGTATTTCCACTCCTCAAACTCCAAACAAGTGTCCCTAACACACATATCATCCCCCTCCACTCCCTATGGTCCTCTGCCACTCCTCTGGTCTCTCCCAATTCCCCAAAACACTCAATGCATCTATGATGCCAATGCACCCAAAATGTCAGATAGCCGCGGATACCACGCGTACACAAACACATGATGTGCCATTTTCCACAATGTAGCTGCGGCTGCACAGGGTACCACACTTACCCACAGGTAGCAATGCTGTGCACAGAGTGGCTGCTGGATAGCCACGGATAATCACAACAGTACCATCAACATATTACAAACTCAAATACACACACATCATAAATACCATGCTCATAGAAACTACTAGAAATTCAAACTAGAAATAATTTTCTTGTAAACAGAGGAAGACTGCAGATATCATTGCTAGTTTGAAAACTGTGTAGTTGATTGGAGGCAGTTGGCTGTTTTGGTTACTGCTTTTTAAAAAAATGTATACATATTAGATCAGTCTTAGAAACATAATAGATCAGCCTTAGAAGGGACTCTTTCGGGTACAAACAGTGTACTTTTTTGCACATTGAGGCGTATAGCCACGGTTATGGTTCAACGAACACGCGGCAACGACCCTCCCCAGTCATTGCTGCGGTTAACCGCACCTCCAATATTCAAAGTCCATTGGGCTACACCACAGCTGCAGTTATTCATCTATGTTTTAAAAAATACACATATATTATCCTTCTATCTGAAAAAAAGAAAACATAATCAGTTAGAAAATGCACGCATTTTAAGAAACACAATTTAATACACACGTTTTTATGACCCTCATATCTTGTATGCAGTGCATCACATGCATTATACAACATTTGTGCATACAACACTGTTGTTCGCTTTCCACAGACTAATCTTTGGGTCATTGGGAAGAAAATCCAATTTGGATTAAAAAAAAAAACATTAAAAGGTAGGCAGTGTGTGTGCTGTGTGTTAGGTGTGTCTATATTACCTACACAGACTTCTGAATTGACTGCTGTTCAGACTGTTTTCTATTCATCCTGTTGATCCTTGATTGGAGTCTGTCTTCGCTACCTACTTTCCACCTTCAGGAGGCGGAGCGGATCTACAAAAACCTCACATCGGCGCGGAGTGTGCGTGCTGTGTTTTAGGTGTTTTGGGTGTGCTGGGAAGTCGACAGAAGAGTATTTCTGCAAGCAATTGGCTCACACCCTAGGTAAAAGACTGCACACTAGAGACGGTGAGTGTGTATTCTGTTATTTCTCTCCCTCTCGACTTCGGAAAGATGTATGATCTCCATAGTGGGGAATTAAGGAATGCACCACCATCAGTTCTTATCTCTGATGAGGACATATTAACAGTGATTGCTTCACCTTTTCCCCCATCTCCAGTCGAGAGCGGCCCCCTGTTGATTCGGAATCCAACGCATCCATTGAAAGAGAACAAAATCCTTGAAGATTTGGAAGGACTGTCAAAATCTGATTGCGTCTTTATTTTTACAACTGTCTGCTTCTACACAGTTATTTCCATCTGTGCCCCAAGCTCCAGTAACTTCAAACGAGAGGAACTTACAACTCCAACAACAGATACCCCCAAAACTGTCAATACTAGATGTACCTCTGAAACCACTGCCAAGCTCAGCGGCAGATTCTTCTTTTCATAATGATGTGCCAGTAAGCTGTTCTATGGCAGACACGCCATCAGGCATGTCGCCACAGGTTTCAGTTGTACAACAGGGGGCGCAAGGTGCCTCAGGTATTGATTTATTTGCCTCCTCCCCCGCACCATCTCCAACCCCTTTGCCGCCACAGGGTCTATCAGTGATGATGCGCAAAATGGAGGATGCAGTTATCTATCATTGCATGCAAGCTGTAGAAAGACTGGAAGCCGACCAGCAGCAGCCACCCTCCAGTGTTCCAGGATTTATTGCCAGCAGAAAAAGACCAGTGAAGAGAGAGGAGCACAGCAACACCTCCGTAAGCATCAGATAGAGGAGCTCTGTGGTGCTGTTGAGTAATAGAGTCAAGCACACGCTGCTGCAACTGAGTACCCTACAGCACAAGAGAATACATCCAGGGACAAAAACCTTCACAGCCTTGGGACATACCTTAGGGGTACCTAGAACAAGGACCTCTAACAATGAAGAGGGCATTGAACTTCCCAAACTACCATTGCTATTCTGCAGCAGGCCCACCAGAAGGAGGCGGGCATGGTTTAGCCTACTACTTGTAACCTTTCTTCAGTGTGTCTGGGATGGGGAAGACAGGGCCGGATTGGACAGTGACACAGAACCAATCCAGAGAGGGGCAGAGAGATAAAAGGAGACCACAGGAAGCAGGATTGGTGGGTTATTTGGAGGTTGAAGACAGACTATCAGGAGGCAGGAAGGAGCAGTGAAGTTTGGTGGCTTTACTCTGGGTGAGACCTAGATGTAGAACACAACATGGCACAGCGTAATAGCATTGGTTTGTGTGAACCAAAAGCATGATCCCAGCAGGAGCACTGACATAAAGGAGATGAAGGTGAGTTAGGTCTTAGTTAAAATTGGGAAGCTGTTCTCCACATCACATATTGTTCCTTCATCCCCCTTTTCTTCCATTCACCCCATGTCTGTCTGGTAGTTTACAACTTTACTGGGTGCTGAAATTGGTCCGGTTTAATTGGCAAAAGAGCTAGATTGATAAGATGCAGTGGTCACTGTAATATACGATGCTTAAGAGCCTGAGTGTGGAATGTTTAGACAACAAGCCATATGGTGTACTCAAAAGTACCAATAGATACCAGATTGATAAACTAGTGGGTGATCTTTCTGACAGGCTAGAAAGTAGTTCAGGCAAAATAGCCCACCAAGCATTCAGGTGTGTTGCGCTATAGTGGGATATGATATAATACTAAAATAGTTGCAACAAGATGTCCACTAGACAACATTATGTATGTAAACTGCAGCAGCAGCATGGGGTATAGTGCACATCACCCTAGGACACTTAGGAGTATGACACCGTAGGTAGTGAGAAAGTGTGCTTTATCTTGGGGCAAAGCATAGTTGCACATATTGTACGGTTTACCTTCTGCTACCCAGCAGCAACACCAAATTGGGTGTGCTGCAATACACTACTGTGAGAAGCAGAATTCAGAAAGATATTGATTCGTATGCTTTCACCTGGGACACTCAGACACCAAATGCAGTAGGATACAGTCTAATGTGGGGCACCTAGAAGCAAAATATAGTAGGATACAGTATAGTTTGCTTTACCCCGAGATGCACAAAAACTATTCCTAATAGGGTATGGTGCTGTAGGCGTTATCCTGGGACACCTTGAAGAAAATAGGAGTAGAACATAGTTAACTACACTTTACCTGGGATGCTTAGAAGTGAAACACAGTAGGATATAATATAATAATACTTTATCCTGTGTGGTACCCTTTGCCTAGAGGCAGGATTATATCGGGATATGGTGTAATACAATTCACCCTGGGATGAAGAAGAAAAATATAGTAGGTTTTAATGCAACATGCTTTACCATGGAAAATTTTGAAGCAAAGCATGGGAGGATACAACATCATTTGCTCTACCCTGGAATACTGAGAAGAAAACACTATAGGATAATGTATGATACACTTTACTCTAGGACACCTAGGAGCAAACACAGTAGGATACGTTATAATAAGCTATACCCTTGGATACTTAGAAGCAAAACACGGTAGGATGTGATGGAATATGCTTTACAGAGGGATACCTAGATGCAAAACACAGTAGGATACGGCAGAATAAGCAGTTCCCTGGATATCTAAAAGCAAAACAACGGGCGATGTGGTGCAATACAATTTACTCTGGGACAGCTCGACGCAAACATAGTGGGGCTCATTACACGGATGGTGGTAAGGGTTTACCGGTACCGGTAAGGGTACCAGTGCCGATAAACCCTTACCGCCTTACTACGAGTTACCTTTGTGGGACCCTACCTTAACGGCTGGTTTTACCAGCCGTTAAGGACGGGACCCGCAAAGGGACCTTGGAGGTAATTACGGTACCGCAGTTTGCAGTACCGTAATTACCACCTTCTCCATTCCCATTGAGCCCTATGGGGACAAAAATGGGAATGAGGAAGTGCCATGGTGAATGGGGAATTACCACACACCTTGGAATAGGGCGGTAATTCTGCCAGTCACCATGGCGGACTCGGTAAAATACCGGCGGCAACCATGGCGCTAATAGAGCCATGGTTACCGCCGTCCATGTAATGAGGCCCAGTAAGTTACAGAATAATAGGTTTACCCTGGGATACCTAGTAGCAAAACACAACCGAATGTGCTGCAATATGCTTTTCCCTGAGATGCCTAGAATGGCACTCTGTAGTATACACTGTAAGATGGTTATCTTGGGACACCTAGAGGCAAGGTTTCGGAGTGTGCATAGAAGGTGGCAGAGTGGACGGTATTTGTAACTTAGAGGAGGCTGGTGGCTCAGTTTAATGGAGAGTTCAAGAAGTGAGGGATGAGCAGAGCATAGTGAGGGTCACAAAAGGAACCTGGGGACTAAGAGAACAGAAAATAAGAGAGCACTTACCAGAGTTGCATGAATAATGAGGCAATGAAAAGAGGGTTGCTACAAAGAAGCAGGGCACAAGGCACTGTGCCCCATATTATTCGACCCTCAAGGAATACCAGTTAATACCAGATTATTTTCTAAGCGCAGGGCCAGCATTCAAACCTGTGTTGCTCTGAGTTGTCTAGCTTCCAAGACAAACGCGTTGCTCCTGAGCTTTCCCCCCACTGCTCAATAGGAGCTATGGATACTTTGACGGCTCAGTTGTTAGATGTACAGTGCATTAAGTGAATTCACTGGAGTCCCTTGCTCATATCCTACTAGGATGCAGAAAATAAGCATCCCAAATACACACAGGACGAAATACTGTTTAACATGCCCGATACATTACACCAAAAGAAGCAGGGAATACATAAAAACAATGAAAATGATTAAATAACAAAGACTAGTAAATGCATTCCCTGCAGCCCCATGCAAATATCCTATTAGGTTGCAGGACTTGGGGCTCCAAAAAAGCAATTATATTTAAATGGAACCCAAATGGTGAAATACTGATAGAAATGATTTACATTGTATCTCTATGCACACTCTCTAGGACAGATGCTAGAGCAACTTCGGCCTCAGCCAATTTACCTCTACTTTAAATGTATGCAAGCCTTGATAAAGCCCTGAGTGGTAGAAACATTTGTTGCCAGATATGCAGATATAATCACAATAAAACTGAATAATGAAATATCATTGGAGTCTCATAACAATTATATCTTGACTAACTCTCAAAAGCATTACTTTGATTAAGAGTCCATTGGATCAGACTATGATACGTCATTCACGTTAGCTCAACTACTGATGCCTGGCCCACACGAATGGAGAACTGCGTTTGTAGCTGTCTGAAAAAAAAGTTTTGCATATCATTATGTGTAACCTGAAGAACAAAATGAGAATAGTGGCAACATTGGTGTGGGAATCAAACTCCAATTGTCTTGCCCCAGTTGTTGGAGAGATTCCCAGGCCGACGACTTCTCACCAGGTGAACAAATGTGACAGAAATGAGGTGCACATGTATCCTTACATGCTTGAAAGTGCTTCTACATCACATACTTCAACAGCTCAAGTATTAAATATACAATGTAATGAATGCATTCACTGGATTCCCCTGCTTATATCCTATTAGGTTGCAGACGTTGAGCACTCCAAAAAACACATCCAATGAAAATCTTTTGATATGACTTACACATATGCTACTAATACATAAACCCAAAAAGCAAGGAGCGGAGCTGGTGAGCCGAGGTTGGGAGCCAGTCTGCAGCACCAGAGTCTTTCCACTGTGTTTGTGAGAATGGAGGAGCCTTTATCTACACTGACCCACCGCGGAGCGGTGAGCCGAGCTGGTGAGCCGAGGTTGGGAGTCAGTCTGCAGCAGTCTGCTGCAGATGCGGAGCGGGAGTCGCATGGATCCGGACGTGCGACCATTGAAAACATCGTTGAAACCAGCAACAAAGCTGGCATGGTTAACGGCTCTAGGAAAAAGGGAGAGGAGCAAGTCGGATTCTGCTCGGACACCCCATTTCATATCTATAGATGGGGGAAATCACTCGGATTTAATGAGCACAGCCCTCTGGGCTGGTGAGGCAAAAATAGCGTGTGACCAGGCGCACCAACATGGACAAGAACATGGACCCGTAAACGGTAGTGGAATTGATAGCGCTATCCTACCTGAGCCGCGAGATCAAACGTTGGTGTCAGCACCTCCGCCAGCGTCGCTGTCCCCGGCATCAACAGAGGATCGAAGTGCTCGAGAGGAGTGCATGGAAGAGGCTCTCAAGGAGGCTAGCGAGGTGAAGCGGCGCAAGCAACCTGGATGGCTACCCTCCTCCACCCTCGCTGCTGGCTGCAGTCCACCGTCAGCCAGAACGGTGAGTGGAGTTTGCGCAAGCGCGGTCGGAGGACGGCGCCCGCCCGACTCCAAGTGGAAGCCCAGCGGTGAGGTGCATACAGGAAACTCCGAAGTGGAGGTTAACGAGGAGCCGGAGTGCGACGTAATCTCACTCGAAACGACAGGCAGAAGTATTGCAGCCACAAGCCCCACCCGGACTTCGAACATAAAGGGTACAAAGTGTTCAAAGGGGGAAGAAAAAGGGGTTAAAACTGCAGAAAATTCACCAACAAGAGAAGATCAGCAACAACATAACAGAAAAGGATATGAAGCAAAAATGAAATCGCACCACACAATGGACGAAACAGAAGCCCCGTCAAATGTAATTCAAATAAAAGCAATGCTGCATAAAATCAACAGAGATCAAGATGGCTACTCGCAAGGGCAGGAGAAACAGTCAATAAATGGGATAACACAACCAAATGACCCAAAGTCCATCATATAGTTCAGTGTTAGCGAATCGGACGCAGACACTGAAAATGATGCTGAATCTGAAGAAGCTGACTCTGATAGTGAAAATAAAACGGCTGGTGAGCCGGAAGACTCAAAAAAGGAGACAGACAGTGAGCAATTGAAGACTGTATCCACAGAGAAGAGAAAAAAAATAAATAAAACAAAAACCCCAGCCAAAGCAACGAAACAAGGGGCAAAAAATCTGGCGAATATGAGAGCATCAAACAAACTTCCACTGATGGAACAGAAACCAAAAAAGATGATTAGAAGACGGGGTCAAACGTCTAAAGGGCTGGCAAATCCACTCCTGTCATGCCCTTTAAAGGCATTTTTCACACAACAACACAAAAGAAAGCAAACCACGGAGAAAGAAGTATCCGATGCAGAAATGCTTGAAGTGGTACTAGAAACTCTGTCAGTCCAAAAGCATAGGAAAACGGAAACGGCAACCATACCAACAGACAGGGTTGGAAGACCTTGGTCCCCAAGAAAAGATTAATACTAGGGCCAACGAAGCGAGTAAAAACAAAGAAGGTCCGAAGGCGACAGGGATGATGTGCACGAATAAAACAGACATAAAGGGTATTCTCAGATTTAAGGCACACAACGGCCAAACCCAACAAGCAAAGAAAGGGGTTCCGGCGAGCATAGGGGATATAGAAGAACTGGTGAAAGGACGAGACGATGAGAGGGAGCAGACAGAACAAACAGCCCGGGAGGCAAAGCAACAGGCCAATATACTGGACGAAAAAGAGCATCGTGTGGCCTGGACCAAGCCTCATTGGACTACGGGTCAGATAACAATGACACCAACAAAAAAAGGGGATGAGGCAAAATCCCAGTGGGACAATCTCCGGATGAGTAAAGTATCATCTGGGAACCTAGCGACAATAGATCGAAACCAAAGATCGCTATTGGAATGTTCATCAATGGAGTCACCAGCTGCAAGGAGGAGACCAGAAAAAACCCAAGTATCGCCAAAAAAGAGATGACTAAGTGACATTGCAGCATCCATGCAAAAAGAATCACCAAACAAGAATCCCGACATCATAGCAATCATGTCTGCCATTCCTATTGTGCTATCACCTTTCTGCAAATTGTACGAAGCCATAAAAGAGGATGTACAAGATAACACTGCAATTCTAACAAACATGATAGTGAAAATGTTGCATGTGGAAAGTTACATAACAGCAGTAGAGGACAGAGCAAGTAATCAGAGAACCTCCTGGGAAAGAAAAATTGAAGCTTTCGAAAGAAAGATCGAAAGCATGGAAGCAGTAAACAGAAAATTAACGCCAGCAATGATCACTCTGAATCCAAAAGTCCAAGATGCGCAGCCACACCCAAAGGGTAATGGAAAAAGCCTGCAAACACCTTCCCATGAGATAAGTGAAGGTAAACAACTCTCAGACTCAAAAAAGAACTCGCAGTCGATAACACTTCAGATAGAGGCAAGGAGTAAGCCCAAGAAAGACTCCATAACGACCGTCGAGCCATTTGTGAGAACCCACATCCCTGTGGGGCCTCAAAGAAAGGTGAACCAAGACGATCCAAATAAACGGCCTGAGGAAAACGTCACAACCAGATCGCCAAGAACGGCATAGGACTTTTGGAGTAATTCAGTCTTAATGAATATGTCGCTACATTTAGATAATGATCAGATTAAGAAAAAGGAGAATCGCAGAGAAGGAAGTAGAAGCAGGGAGCCCAACAATCAGAATAAAGTCCCAAACGGCGTAGAAAAAGTGGTAGAAGAGGTACATCCCCACAACGACACAAGCGTTTCAACTTTGCCGGGGAACAATGACTCCCAATGCAAAAGCAAACAACATCTAAGTGAGGAGAGGAATAAGGTGAAAAGTAAAGAATTTAGAAAGAAATGGAGCCCACGGAATCATCGGGCAGAAAGAGATGATGGGGGAAAAACAAAACAAACCAAAAGAGGAGATACAAGTATTTAAGTTGGAACAAATGGAAACAGATGAAGACTTTCTAATACTAAATCGATCGACAGTACTGCAAATAACAAAGAAAATGAAAACATTGAAAAAATTAGAACGGAGGATTTCAAACAAGTGGAACCCTACCATATGGAAAAGAGGGCTAAAGCCTATCTACATCGAAAATCTGCGGGACTCAAATACATCGATCAGTATGCATACGAAGAAATTAAACAAATGGGCTTTCGCCTGACCGAAATAAAAATGATGAGGGGAAGAATCGCTTCTGAGATTGAAAAGAAAGAAAGGAGCAATACCAAAAGCACTACCAATTGAAAACTGAGGGATTGTACCACCAAAATCGCTGGAAACATTCCCACGAGATACATGAATCCCAGAGGGGAAACCACTATAACCGTGGTGAGGGTAAACGATTTAGCGAGACAATTTGGAGGGAAGAAGTGAGATCCAATCTACGACAGAGATACAATAATAGGGAGTACCCGGATGACGGACGAAACGCTGCTAGAAGTCTAAGAGAGGAACATTAACAGCTGCGGACGCCCTCAGCAGCAGGTGTAAAAACCCTAGAGGACAAGAAAATTACACAGTCAAACCATCCAGCGAAAATGACAGACGCAACTCGATCCAAAGGCCCATGGAAGTGGCTAACATCAACTTGGAACAAAAACACAGCTAAGTAGCAACGACCAGGGTCAGCCTGTCTCCACAACAACGAAATTAAAAGAGGAGCGGCGCGGCCCGAAAACAAAAAATACAGTCTGGGATCGTGGAATACGAGAGGCCATGCACATCTCACGACAGTTGGTGACGTTGACCTGGGGCTCTTTCATATAGTCTGCCTGCAAGAAACTTGGTTGGTGGACCAACCCTCACTCGCCAGCAGTGAAAGGTCTGCTAGGCAGACCATCTTCGGGGCTCCTAACTGCAATCAAAACGGGCCTGGGCCTAACGGAACCCCGAAAGTGGAAAGAGGCATATGAAATGCTTGTTATCCTGACTACATGGCTACACTCCAACGAGAAGAAGCAAAATGGCCACCCGAATCTTATTGCAATAATCAATTGCTATTGGAATCCGCAACGTATTTCTACAAAAACCTTCTGTTCCAACATGAGTGTCACGATAGATCAGTTGTATGAAGAATTCGACAAAATTGAGATCATTATATGTGGCGACTTCAATGCCAAATGCCCTGATACAGGAGGTGCAAAGCAAGGCGATGGCCAGCGGACTGGTGGAACGGAAGCAACTATCGAGCGAGGAAAGGCATGGAATGAAGTCATTAGATCGAGAAATATACAAAACATAGCCTTGCTGTCCCCAAACCAAGAAAACATCCCGACTTGGGAACGTAATTCCTTGAAAGCAACTATAGATTACATTTTCAGCTCCAACGGTCTTATACACGGCATGACGAGCTTCAAGGTGCAAAAAACCCAACATAGTGACCACAACCTACTGGTCTGTACATGGCAAGGAAGAAGGCTGAATAAAAGAATGTATGAAGTGGTCACTGAAACGAATCTCCAACAAACACGACTACGGTTAACAGAAGCGGATATTCTGAAAAATCAAAAGGGCCTGGGAGCAAAGAGTCATCAGCATTTCCTCGAACAAGATTGAGGAAAGACCCAACTATCTGCCACTTCTATTGTCATACCAAATGCATGGGGCAAGGAAAACCAGGAAACCAGATCATGCTATACATGCCTACGATAAAGCACTGGTTGACAAAAGAAAAGTGGGGCGAAGACTGAAAAGAATAGCCAAGAAAACGAACGCCCAGGAAGATTGGGAGAAATGGCAACTGGAAGTGAAAAGGTATAACAGCTGGCGTAAACATCACAGAGCGGCCCAATACCAAAACGACACTGAGGACATGATGAGCAAAATACTAACAAAAAAATGCAGTGAATTTTGGGCACTAGTAAAAACAATGAATAGTACAACTAGTTCAACGCAGTGCAACGCAGTGTCAGAAGCAAGGTGGATAAGCTATCTAACGACGGAATTCGAGAGCCCGAACACGGCCATGCCCGTGAGGAAGCAAGAGCCTAATACAACTTGGGTGGATGTATCCAACGCGGTACACATCGAAGTGACAATCAGGAAGCTGAAAACATCCAGAGCCCCGGGTCCGGATGGACTGACCAACGTTGACCTTAAAATGTTTCCCAAGGAGTGGTCAGAAGTGATCAGTACGATTTTTGCAGAATGTGGTAGGACAAAACTGATTCTGGAAACATGGCAGAAAGCCGTCATAGTTCCAATCTACAAAAAAGGATGCCATAACGAACCCGAAAGTTATAGGCCGATCGCCTTACTAGACATAATAGGGAAAATCTACGCAACACACTTGCTTGAACACTTTCTAAACTGTGAAAAAAACAGCCCGTCAAAAGACTTTCTACAAACGGGCTTCCAAAAAAATGGCAGCACAGTGATCAACATCATGCTAATAAACATCCTGAAAGCCAAAGTAAAGGAAGGAGCGCCAAAGGTTTATCTGGCTTTTGTGGACCTTTCAAAAGCTTTTGACAAGATCGACCGGAACAAACTGTGGTCGAAACTTCAAAGCTGGAACTGTCCATAAAAAGTGCTCGAACCACTAAAAGCCCTGCACTATCAGACAAAAATCAGAGTCAAATTAAACTGTCAGGGCTCACTATCAGAGGAGATCAAGGTGAACAGAGGTGTCAAGCAGGGATGCCCTTGGGCCCCGGCCCTGTTCATAGCGTTCCTAGGAGATTATCAGCTTTCAGAAAGTAAAATAAGAGCCTTCCCTCCTAAAATTGGAAAAACGGAGATACCACGGCTTGTATACGCCGATGACTATTCTGATAGACCAGACCAAAGTTGGGTTGCAATGAAAATTAGCAAATTTGGAGAAATACATCGCTGAAAACCATCTCGAGATAAACAATATGAAAACTAAAATTCTGGTAATTGAGAAAGTGCCAAGTAAACCGACAAAACAACAGAACTAGTTTCTTGACAATACCAAAATTGAAATCGTAAAGAGCATCAAATATCTGGGAGTGCAGATAGACAGTTCAGGAACGGATAAGACTTGGCAAAACCAATTGTGGGAGAAAGCTAAACGCCTGACTTCACAAACAAGAGCAGTTGATAACAAGTTTGGGAAGTTTTCACTAATTCCAGCGATAAACTTTTATAAGACAAAAGTAGTTCTGTCTCTGGTGTACGGAACGGAAGCCTCTCTAAATATCTCACGTTAGCTCTGTGCTAAACTGGAGGGCCACGTCTGGAAAGCAGTGTTAGGCCTACCAAAATCGACTTCCATGCCGGCTATCAGGAGAGAACTGGGCCTAGTGTCACTAGCGTCTATGGTTGACCAAACTGCCATGAGACTGTACAGGAAAATAATCATGTCTGACACTCTACGCACAAACAACATCATGAGGGAAGAAATTGAAACAGGAAAATGCGAAGCCCTAAAAAAATGGGTAAAAGCCAGAAAATATGATCTGGCACAAATAGCCTGCACAGAAAAAGAGCTAAAGGAAAATCCAGATCAAATCAAACGAAAAATGGAAGACATGGACTGGATCCTCACAATTGAGAAAACGGTGGGGAATAAGCTTCTAATCCATCTGCCACCGACTTTCAATAAGCTGAAAAAAACGCAAAATGACTGTCTAAAATTCCCGGACAAAAGACTGAGAAACGTGTTCATGAAAGCCAGATTAAATCTATTGCTAACTCGGGAGATCATAGCGATTCGAGGAGCTACGAGCGACAAGAGATGCCGCCTATCTAAAAAGGAACTAGTGGCAGAAACACTAATGCACCTAGTGATAGACTGTTCGAAAACTAAAGAAAACAGAAGCACTTATCTCCTACCGCTGATTGCAAATCCGTGGATGCTACAACCAGACGATCTGTGGAACAGACTGATCTCAGGCGAGACAACGAGATGGACTGTGGCCATGGTTAAACTAATACAACTAGCATTCGCACAGATAAACCAGCCATTCGACCCATAGTACGGTTTCAGTCAAACAGTGAGCCATTAAAGCGAGTAGGACAAAGACGAAATCCAAGGCATCTGTACTCGAAGCCAAAGAGATGCAACAGCGGTTTGGTGGATTCGTGAGAAAAGAAGTTTTTCGTGAAAAGCGAGTTTGAAACCTTGATAAAACTCTGGCTTAACTGAGTAAAAATCAATAAAGAAAAAAAAAAACAAAAAAAGCAAGGAATATTTACAAACAATAAATAACTATTAAATACCAATAACTAGTGAACACGTTCACTGTCCCATGTGTATATCACATTAGGGTGCAGGAGTTGAGCACCCCCCAAAAAAGCATTAGATTTAGATAAAAACACAAAAGGCAAAATGCTGCTTGAACACCTTTACGTGTCTAGGATTGGTGCGCTCAATAAATGGAATACATATAAACAGTAAACAATGAACACATTATTATCAGTAAAATATTATGCACAATCAGATCAGATAAAACGTAGCATGCTCAGTAGTGCCTATCCTATGCAACAAAATAGCATAGTGGAACAGATAGCAAGCATGGTAACCAATAAATCAAGGTCCCTCAAGTATCAATTCCCAGGTGCCCAATTGATTGTGGGTACCACAGGCAGACAGTCTGCCATCCAGCATTGCTTCAGAGAACAATGAGTGCCTGAAAGATGAGTGCCTGGACGCCTCTATGCTTGAATGGATGCCAGTTTCACACTCCTCCTCACAGTGCATTTCTGTCCAGCTCCAGGGCCCTCAGATGCAGATACTTCGACCCCTGTTGAATGACATAGAGCCACCTGGTTGTGAAATGATAAACGGCATCTTAATAAGCCTCTGTATGGTGTGTATTAGATACAGTAGGCGTACAATCATGGCAACATGTGTTGCTGAGATGGCTGATTCGGCCGATAAAAAGAGCAACATGTACATATCTTGCTCTCAAGTACAGTATTTGCATTTGGAATATCAATTGTGCCTCCACTGCAATGCCTCTCTCACGTAACATTCTGGTTGCTTCGAGGGACACCCAATTGTCAGAAAGTCAAACTCTGCTCAGCTGTTCTAATTTGCAAACCATTAATGGAAACAAAACCAAAACTATCACATTTTAAATTTTCTCCATCCCAGCCATAGGGTCTCATTACAGCAGTGGAGGTATTGCCAGTAGGAAATCTGACAGAGGAACATAGCACTGCCATTGGTGTTAATCTTAATCTGAACACTCTGGCCCAGTTACAGCATTACCACCGCTTCAGTGTTGACAGTAGGGATTTCCTAGAATACACCTAGTGGTGTTCCAGAAAAAAAACTTTGGATATTTTGGGGATTTTTGGGGATGGAAATGGATAGTGCAACGTTGTGGTGTAGACCACTAGTTTACATTTTCTAGGCACAAACCTATAAATTCTGACCCTTTAATGGCGTTCATCTGTAAGGTGGTGAGAAGGTCGGCATAAGAAATGCCCAGTTTTCCCTCCCCTGCCACTGTCCTGAAGAAAAGAGTGTCTTCCATGTACTGAAGGTAAGCAGGTGGGCTTTCTTCCTGTGCAAACCAAAAATGTAAATAAACCTTTAAGACGATTTTAAAACCATGTATGTGGTAGAGTTGAACATAGCTGAGATTTTGAAGGTGAAATACCACTTTGCAATATGGTGGTATTTACCTATGGTGTCATCTCTCTTTTTAAATACCCAAAATATCACCAACACCAAATACCTCCATGTCTGTAAGGAGGCGCCAAAACAGGCTGCAATCCATTTTGGCATTGCCTCCAAGGCTGTAGCTTTTTAGGCAACACCATAGCAAGGACTCTTTCTTACCATACAAAGGCCCAAACACAACCTAAATCATCATGAGAAATGTGTTCCCTGTCACCCAAACTAATCAGCTCAAATGCAAACACAAGCAGACATTTTTCAGATCAAACATAAACTATCTGACACCTTCTTGCGATCAGAATTAATTTCAATCCACGCCACACTTGGACACAGCTGCAGCTGCCTATCCCTTTCTACCGCTATCCTCCCCTACATATTTCACTTGAGCTTTAATAAAAGCAGGATTCTGGAAAAAATACATCATATTTTAAATGCCTCCATCGTAATTACAACAGGAATCTTTTGCAATTTGCGTCCGGGGAAGGGCGCTCAGCCAATCAGGCGGCTAGAACATCAGGTGAGAATACACATTCTCCACTCGCTGTTTCCAGCCACCCAAGGCCCTTCGCCGGGTGTCACTATTTTTCTTTATTTGGAATGTGGGGAGGCAACATTGAGCCTCTCACTGTTGCCTCCCCATCCCCACACCCCAAATCAAATCATACCCCTTTCCTCTCCCTTCCCACTTACTTGCGTGTCTGAAGCGTTGAACTCTGGCCCAACGCACCTCCCACTCCCTGCTGCTGCCATTGAAATGGAATAGGGACACAGTTGTTTGTTTTTCGAGGGAGATTGTCATCGTGCAATAAGCACAGTGACAGATTTGTAAATGATGCAGCTTTAATGGGGCAGATAAATACACAGGTAATACCCACTGCCCATACAAGTACTGATTCCAATCCTTCCCCCTCGCCAGTGTCCTTCAGGAGAGACATGGTGCCAACTGAGACAGCCCTACCCCCCTAGGAGCTTAGGGGTGGAAGATGAGATCAACTAAAACCACAAAGCTGCAGTTATAAATAAGATAGATGAGGTGACTAGTAATGCAACAGGTAGTTGTTACTATATACATACAGAGAGAGTAACTAGATGACTATACATATACACATTAAGTATATATAGCAAATGTGCATGCATTACACACGAAGTACACATCCGCTCCATATGAAGAACACGTACAATAGGTAATATATGCATCTAGACATTAAGAATACTAATATAGCATCCATAAGACTTGAAGAATATTACTATGACCAATGTATAAGGTGAATGCAACATAAACAACATGCAAATATAGCTTTTTAACATGGAAAACGAGAGTGTAATTGGCAACCATCTTCCCAAAGACGAAAGAAGCAGCATGCCTTAGTATGAGCACAGGCCTCAAGGCCTCGGAAAACTCAAAAGACTGAATCCACAGAAACACATATTTGTGCAGTGCTCAGACAGTAGGTTGCAGAAATAGCCAAGGTCAGTGAGCGGGAAGGGTGTTGTGAAAACACAGGTACCAAATAACAGTTGCCAGGACGAGGCATAATAGACTCACCAATTAATCAAATTTAATAAGAGCACAAAATCAACCTTTGATATCCAGGGGGACAAAATCAGTTCACCAAAAGCCTTCATAGAAAGTAACTAACCAGCACCATGAGTGGCCACAAAGAACACAATATGCATGTTAGAATTAGCTAAAACCTTAATAAATAGAAGAAAAATCACTCTCAAACACACTATCCTAACCCAGATGTGAAAAGCACTGCCTATTCATTATGTGCCAAACGTAGATAGAACACGTGCAGACCTCCCTCACCATGCACACAGACACCAACCGGCACACAAGGCCAAGTTCAAAGAATAAGGGAAGGCGTCATCGCCTTGGGATGATTAGGGTATTATTTAATTGGAAAAATGGCAGACCAGAGAAGTCTCTTCCCTCACTTGTGTCTCACTCGTATCTTGATGGCCTGTCAAAATGTTCAAGGTTAGTAGGCTACATGCCAACAAATAGGAAATCTCCATGCAACACCGCCCATGATGGGCAGCGCCAACCAATCAATTAACCTCATGGTGATGTATTAGAAATTGTATATGTAGGTAGGATGTGCCCAAGTGGAGCCATCAGATATGTATTCACCAATTAAGTGACTAACTACTAAACCTTTTATATGTAGCTGGACTTACTAATCAATCCCAATCCCCTATAGGGTTCTAAATTGATAATGTAATGTGACATTATCTCTAACATAATATTGTGACAAAACCAGCTTGTAATCGTATGGAATACGAGAGCTACAAGAGGAAATGCTTTATGTTTTCCTGGCTTAGAGTTGTTGTTTGAATAAAACTGGGTTTTGACGAACACCTGAGTCCTCATTATAGAGTATTTTTTCTGACTGATGGTGTGATCCTCGGAACCTCCTCCACACTGCACTCATTGAAAGTTATGTGTGCATCTAGGTGTGGACAGTGTAGTGAAGAGAGGGTTCCTGGAATGGCCCTCATGTCCCCTATGTGCATGACAGCCCGAAGACTGAGAAACAAGAGATGCCAGTTACTGTTTGGCCAGCTCCCAGGAGGGCCAGTAAATCCTACACATGGGAGCAGATATTCTCTTAGACAACTGTTCAAACCCAGCATCAGCGGATCACGGAGGGTAAGTATTGACTCAGCCGCACATCAATTGAGGGGGGTGGTAAATAAATGTTGGGTGTGGGGTGGTGATGAGTATTGTTCAGAACTCTTGAAGTATTGTTGAGTATTGTCAAGTATAATTGAGCAAGAAGCAGAGCATTTGTTTGTGGTTAGGGAACATTCGATCTTGAGGTAAAAGGTTAGCCTAGACTATTTACTTAAGGGTACGGATGACAGAAGTTATGTAAATAGTGGATTCCCTGTGGATTGGGCGTTTTAGCTTGGGTCATGGATGATGGTATCCCCGTGTATAGGGTTAGCAACTGAAGCTAGCTTAAACCACGGAAGGTGTTCTTCTGGTTAATTCTTGCAGAGGCATTTTATCTACAAGGCGACGCTGCAGGTACAGATTGAGCATGTGAAATATTGGTATCCCCAGTTAGGAGGCAGGACAATGGCTGAGGGTATATGTTGTCTACATTTGTGAAAATAAGAGTGTAACTGGGAAATGGTATTATAAGCACTATTAGTGGTTTGTTTCCTTCACTTATGCATTCTTGAGGTGACATTACCAGTGAGGATACTGTGTAGGACTTGAAGAGCCAGAGGAGGTGTGAGAGAGTTGTGGTGTTTTGATGCAGTGCGCAGAATGCGCATGTGCGAGAATAGTGGGTGTGATCGAGGAGACAGAAGGTTGTAAGTAGGAGGTTCGCAGAACACTCCCAGAGTATTGATTGAGATCCGGAGAGGCTCGCCAATGAACATTTGAAGAAAATTGTACTTATTAAGTGACTGTGGAAGTGCCGAAAGCCCTGACTTGGGGTCAAGTAAGTATCAAGAATAATGTATCATGGAAGTAATGTGGGGGGTACACCCCTCCAGCATATGTGCCAGTCCCTTCCACGATATAAGGGAAAAATCTGTAAATATAGCACAGAATGGACACAGAGCACAGAGGGTAAACTACTAAGCCATGGCCAAAGTGTGAGAGCTGCTCAAAATATGTGCAGCAACCGTTACATACACACATACTAGAGGTTTATAAGTGGAAAATGTTGAGCAACTGTATGGCAATATTCAAGCTCTGGAAAATGTTCCAGGATGACAGAGGGGATGTGGTGCGGCATCAATGGATACTGAGCCAACAGGATAACCTGGGCGCAAAGCCCTTGGCGCCACTTCCTCTCCTCCTCCTGAACATTTTTATTTTATTTATTGTGTATTTGTACAGCACTTATACACAGGTGAAGTGCTTAAAAGCACTTCAAGGAGGGAAGTGAGCAAAGGGATGCAGTAGTCATTCTTGGGCCTTGAAGTTTCCGAATGACCGAACACAAAATAATAACTAGCATACTAGGCCTGACAGCATTTCTACTGGTTCAAGTGTATGACGAGAAGGAAGAAGAGAGGGGGCGGGGGGACATACAATCATGCAAGTGCACGGACGGAAGTGAGAGGTAGGGGGAGGGAAAGGTTGAGCAAGTGCACCCAGTCCAGCAGGGGCTTGGGTTAAGTGCAGCGAAGTTACCCGTCTCATTGACAGATGGAGCAGGAGTGCTGAGCATTGTGCAGTGGCAAGTGGGCACGTGCTAAGACTGGCCGGGGAGCCTGAGACCTGTGTTGCTCTGGAGGTGCACCAGATGACCATTCAGCAAACTGAGCATAGTTAGGAAAGGGGAGGCAGAAGGGAATCAGGAGAGAAAGAAGGTTAGCAGGGGAGAAGGAGAGAGCAAGAGGAAGAGAAGAGGAAGGTCTTCAGGAGTTTCTGGAACTTAAGGAGGGCTGGATCAAGAGAACATTGTAGATAGTGTGGGCCCCAGAAAGCCATGTGGACTATGCAGAGGGTCTTGAACTTGATCCTTACAGCCACAGGGAGCCAGTGGAGGGATTTCAGTGTCAGAGAGATGCAGTCACTGGGCTTGAGGCCAAGGATAAGTCTTACGGTTCTGTTCTGGATAAACTGTAGAGGACGGAGCGTGGAAGTATAAAGATTGAGAAAGAGGCTGTTACAGTAATCCAGCCTAGTGAGAACCAGGGCTCTGGAGATGGTGAGCCTCTGGTGGAAAGTGAGAAAAGGTAGACTACCTCTGAGGAAGTGCAGTTGGTAGTGGAACTTGTTGGCGATGTCGCAGATGTAATATGAGAAGGAGAGAGTGGAGTCGAAGATGACCCCCAGGTTATTTGCCTCACTAGCAGGTGGGAGTGCAGGGCCAAGGGAGGCCGGCCAGAGTGAAAGTGGGAAAGCAGGATCAGGGGACCCTCTCTGTCTTACTGGCAATGAGGCATAGATCATTTGCAGCACACCAAGACTGAATTGCAGACAGACAGTCAGGAATGAGCGAGGAGGAGGAAGAGGCCGAGGATAGCCTGAATGAGAGCTGTGTGTCATCCACATAACACTGAAAGGTAGAGGTGAAGGTAGAGATCCTGTGAGCCAGAGTGGCCATGTAGACATTTAAGAACCAGGGCGTAGGTTAGATCCCTGGGGGATGGCACAAGTAGAGAGAGTAATAGAGGAGAGAAAGGACCCAGGTTCCACCTGGGAAGGACCTTTAGAGAGAAAGTAGGCAAGCCATGCCAGGGCTTGATCTGTGATGCCCAGGGTGTCATGGAGATGGGAGATCAGGATGTTGTGGTTTACTGTATCGAAGGCAGAAGAGAGGTTGAGAAGAATGAGGACAGAAGGAGAATTAGAGTTGAGGTTTGAGAGCAGGTCTTCATGGGTGTTTAGAAGTGCAGTTTCCCTGCCTCTGGATACCCTAAAGCCAGACTGATGGTCATGGAGGCAACCAACAGATTCAGTGTGGAGGATGAGCTGAGAAATAGCCAACCTCTCCAGGAGTTTGCCCAGGAAAGGAGTGATAGAGATCAGGCGATAGTTTGCCAGAATAGAAGGGTCGGCAGAGGGTTTTTTGAACAAGGGGTGCACTAGAGAGTGCTTGAGAGAAGTGGGGAAAACTCCAGTGGTGAAAGAGAAGTTGCAGAGATCGGCCAATGCTGGAGCAAGAGAATCAATATTGTCCTTGATGGTTTTAGATGGGCATGAGTCAACCTGTTTGGAAGAGGCTTTCTTAGACCAGACTTGTCTAGAGATTTCCTCATGTGTGACATGCGAAAGGGAGGAGAGAAGGGGGGGGGCGATGGAGGCCCAAGAGATGTGGGTGCAGATGAAGATGCATATACGAGAGAGGACAGGATGTCCTGAGTTTTGGCAGTGAACACAGGCCGTGAGGAGGGCCTGGGTGGGTGTGGTAGAGGAGGAGGCTGCAGTAAGGTTGCCCAGTTCCTTGCAGACTTTGAAAAGTTCAGCATGTTGTTGGATGCTCCTGAGATGCAGGCTTGAATATAGACTGTTTTCTTGGAGTGGATGCAGAGTCTGTATTGTCTTTGAAGAAGGTGCAGGCCAGTTTATCAGATGGTGCACCTGAAGATCCCCATTTCCGTTCTGCTACTCTGCACTTTTGTTTAAGGGCTGCCAGATCAGGGTCATACCAAGATTTGCACTTTTTGGAAGGCTTCAGGCAGACCCTCATGACAGGGGCAAGAATGTCAAGAGTGTTGGAAATGGAAAGGTGAAAGTTAGAGTGGGCTGTGTCAGGGTGGGATTCAGCTGCAGGAGTAGACGGAGGAGAGCAGGTGGAGACAAAGCAGCCACTGTCACTCTTTTCATTGGCTGGATGACCTTGAAGGCGGGGGGCATTGCAGGGTGTGCCCATGCTAAACGAGAAGATAGCGTTAGGTGAGTAGAGAGAAAAGAAGGATCGGTCCAGGGGAGTGTGTTACTGAGAGAGATAGAGAGAGAGATAAGAACATCCAACATGTGGCCAGTGGTGTGCCTCGGCCCAGAAGGTAGAATGGAGAGAGAAAGAGAGTCACATAGGTTGCAGAAATGACCTGAATCAAGAGAAACAAGATGAATGTTAAGATCCCCCAGCAGTAGGAGTTGGGATGAAGAGGAAAGGAGAGAAGAGGCCAGGTAAGCCCATTCAGAGAGGAAGAGGGTGGGCTGGCCCGGCTGCTTATACGAGGTGGCTAGAGTAAGAGAGGAGACAGGAGAGTGGGAGTGTCTGCTGACCAGGCATTCAAAGGAAGAGCAGGCCTGAGTGGGAATGATGGAAACAGGGATCCACTCTGGAAAGATCAGGGCTACTCCACCTCCTGGCTTGTTGGGCCTGGGCTCAGCGAGGATCTTGTAGCCTTCAGGGAGAAGTGTGTCAAAAGACGTGACAGAGCTGTCCTTAAACCAGGTCTCTGTGAGGGCTAGGACATCAAGATCCAGGTGTTCAAGGAGGTGGCAGATGTCAGATGAGTGCTTGACAGCAGAGCAAGAGTTAAGCGTGGCAACGTGGAGCACATTGCCGTTTTTGAAAGACTTATGAGGAGAGTACAGGGGATAGAGGTGCAACCAAGGTGAGTGTAGGCAAGGTAGTAGTAGATGACAATGGAGCCAGTGTGGGAGGGGCCACAGGGGGCAAGGGAGCCCCGGATCCAGCGGCAGTAGTTGGCAAGGGCATCTTAGTTGAAGAGGCAGATGGGATTGTCAGTACAGTGAGTGTAGGCAATGGAGCATGGGCATTTGAACGCAGCAAGGGAGACATTGT
Organism: Ambystoma mexicanum; assembly: GCF_040938575.1. NCBI lineage: Eukaryota > Metazoa > Chordata > Amphibia > Caudata > Ambystomatidae > Ambystoma > Ambystoma mexicanum. Next base: position 518,262,116 of record NC_090930.1, on the reverse strand, counting down.
GAAAGAGGCGGTATGGATAGTTGGAAGCAATGTAGTGAAGGTGGATATAGCTGACAAGTGAGCCTCGGAGGCCATACAGATTGATGGCAATGGAGCCCGTGGGCAGGAAAGTGGAAATTTGATAAGGCAAGGAAGAAGCCTTTCAAAAGGTAAGAGTTTGGGTTGAGGCCCTTGTACCAGGATGGTACCATGTTGATAGACATTTGTGATGACTCTGAATGTGGAGAAGAAGGCAAGAAAGTACCTCCCAGCGGGTGCCACCATTTATGTGAGCAGAAGAGTAAGGAGAGAGCAGAGCGACCATATGAGGAGTCATAGGTCAGGAGAAGGTCGGTAAGTGTCTCTCTGGCGGAAGCACTGACGTAGGTGTCAGAGATAGGAAGGTCTGGGTTGGAGACCATTGTGGTCTTCTTGAGTTTCTTCCAGCCAGACTTAGTGAGAGGTGAAGGATAGGAGATAGAGAAGCAGTTGGAGAAAATGGGAGAATTAGAAACCGCCACAGTGAGGGGCACAGAGTGTGGTACACTTAACCAGGCAAAACGGATGAGGCACGTGGGAGGAAGTAGGCCAGGAGGGAGCAAGGGGCACAGGTAAACACAAACAGGTCTGAAAAGAAACAATGGAAACTGAAGGGGGTATGGGAACAGAGAGCATAGCAGTACTGAATGCAAGGTGAGTAACACGTCAGCACTGACACAAGAAATGCAGGATGTGAGCACACCTAGATGCGATTTTTAACTAGCAGAGCAAACAATGCAGGATGCGAGCACCCCTAGATGCAATTTTTAACTAGCAGAGCAAACAATGCAGGATGTGAGCACACCTAGATGTGATTCTTAATTAGCAGAGCAAACAATGCAGGGTGTGATCTCATTTAGATGTGATTTTCTTATTTTTGGTCAACAGGTATTGTAGCACACTGGTACAGGGGTAAATGCAGTGGCAGTGAGATCTCAGGAGGTATGAAAAGTTAGAGTTTAGGAGCATGTGGAACAGGGGAGAAATTACATCTGAGATAGAGAGAATTCCAGGAGTGGCTCAGGTACAGAGTCAAAGGGATGCAGCAGCAGACGAAACAGGCAGCACTCACATGATAGCAGATGGTGGGATCCCATAGCCCAGGGGTGTGTGTGGGGGTGCCAAGCATCAAGGTACATGTTGATGCCTGTAGAACATTACGGGTCTGTAGAGCACAGCCAGGCCCGGACAGGCACAGGCAGGGCCTTGGCTGTGGGCCTTCGGTATGGTGCCAGATCCCCGCCTCCCATTGGCCCTGATTGGTTTAAGGAGAGGTGTGTCAGCCAATCACAGGGGACCAGGCTCACAGGAAGAGGATGGCTTACTGGGCAATGCAGGTATGGCCCTCCTGGAGTGTGGCCATGGGCAAACAAAAGATTCCAATATTATGTAAATAACCCTTAATTTGCAATGGGCAACAGGTGATGCACCAGCAGAGCACTGTCATTGATGAGATAATCATATTCCTCACTTGAATGAATTTCAGTGTGCTCGACATGCACAGCGGCAAAATGCAGAAAAAGCACAATTTCAAATTCAAATTCCAAACTGCTGCATCCAATGCCAGGTTGCAGGTGGATAAATCCACTCTTTTGCTTTGGGCTTACCTTACTGTATAAGGGTTCCAGATTAGGGAGGAGGCAGTGGGGCTGGAGGGAAGCTGCTGATCAGTTGCTGCGATCTGGGTGAGAGAACATCAGAATGGTGGGGTCACAGCAGCAGTACAGGGAGTATACCCAATAGAGTCAGACAAGCAGGAGAGGGAACAACAAGTGCCAAAGGTGGAAAAGAGGGATGCAGCGATACCCAGATAAGGGTAAAGGACAGTGACCTGGGAGACGAGAGAAGAAGGGAGGGGCTGGAGGATAGAGTATCAAATGAATGGTTGGGAGGACTTATATTACTGTAACTAGATGGGAAGACAGCAGGAGAAATGGGAGCTGCGAATAAGGAAGTAACGGGTTGTAAGTAGACTAGTGAGGCACGAGAATTGGCAGGCATAATGGAAGAAGTGGAGGGACACGAAAAAGAGGACATGGAGGATTGTGAGAGAGTTTGAAGAGAAAAGCAAAAGGCAGAAGAACTAGAGCTGGTGCAGCGAGAGATGAGGAGAAAGAGAGAGCTTGAGGAGATAGCGCGGAAAAGGGAAGATGAAGAAAGGGAAAGGCAAGTACAGATAAAAAGGGAGAAGAGAAAGTTAGAAATAGAGCGACTTCTAAGAGAGCGACGGCGCAAGGAGGAGGAAGAATGTGCAGTGAGAGAAGTAAGGATTAAGTTGGGTTTAGCACGTTTTAAGGATAACATGGTGTGGGAAGAGCAAGTACAAAGAGAACGGAACAAGAGGTGTGACAGGGCAGCCACGCTGCCGAGCAAAAGTAATACCAGGGCAGCAGGGAGGCATTGTGTTTAGAAGGCTATGCTTCCAAGACAATATTGACAGTGACGGCAGAGATGCTGAGTTGGACGATAATTTTGGAGGAAGTGAGGACGGAGGACTAGGATGGCCTTCCCGAGGAAGCTCAAGAAAGGGCACGGACCGAGGCGCGATAGGGGGATTAGACAAGGATGGGAGTGGAATGCGGGTGACAAAGTTGAAAGGGAACATCATTCTAGGTCTTTATCGCGCAGCATCGACAATTCTACCATGTACACACAGAGACTAAGAGACCTTCCATCCGCAGGAGTGTAGAACTAGCGAGGGCATTCACTGCCACCAAATACACTGGGAGACTGGAGTGGGAGATCGGGCTGATACAGTTCCCCTTACTGGAGAAGTGAGGGGGTGACCTCAGTACATACCATGGCAACATATAGACAAAGACAACTTGAGGTATAAGCTACCCTCATTGACTGTGGGGGCAGGGAAATATATATATGAGATGGAAAGACTAACAGCAGGTCATACATTAGCAGTAGGAGACATAAAAAGTTTACGTATGGAAAAGGGCGAGCTACCCAGGAGTACCTGCCCAAAACACAGCGCACAGTGGTTCACCGTTCAACAACTGCCAAGTGGCTATATTGCAAGCTCTACGGGTGCAGTACGCAGACACTTCGGACATTAGCACAATCATGGCACGCAAGATGGGGGAAGACGAAGACCCCTTACAGTATATTCAGGCTATTCAAGCGAAATAGAGACTTGAAATGGAAGAATTGTGGGACAAAACAGTAGGATTATTCTACCATATATTATGTCAAGGGTTGCCAGAGCAGGGCAAAAGCAACTGAAGATGTTGGTGGGGATGGAAGCAAAACCGTGGTCAGAAATTCAATTCATTATAGTACACTATTGCAGACTAATGAAAGACAATGCGAGGAAAAAGCACGAGGAAAGAAAGCAGGAGGAGGCAAAGGTAGTGCCAAAAAACTGTCAAAATACACCATGTAAGGGGCAGTGTTAACAAGTATGGGAGGACAAAGCGCACCTCAGACATATTATGCACCACCACCCGTGTGAGGAGGGTTCATGGGGTGGCGAGATGCGCAGCAAGGGTTCAGAGGAAGAGGGGGGCCACCTATGGGATGTGGTTATAGGCATCAAATGCAACAAAGCCAAGAGGGGTTTTCAGGAGGGTATTGTGGATATGGGTAACCAGTACAACATGGCCCAGAAGGGTTCTCTGGGGTACCTGAGGCAGATGAGAGAACCACCCAGTACTGGGTGTGCACACAGGTAGGGCACATCTCTAGAGTGTGCAGGAGCAGAGGGGGGATGCTACAGAATGGGGGAATGCAATATCACCCAACATATCAAGGGGAACAGACTGAGTACTATGCTCAGGACCAGACACAACTACCAGGACAGACACCAAACGCATACTCGCAGGCAGACCAGCCTATGACAGAGACACCACAAATGCAGGCACCAGTGCAACAGTATTTGCAGGCACCCTAGATACCACAGGTTCAAAATAACACTCAGCCGCCATACATGGCACCACAAAATGACGGGACATTGTCAAGCACAGACTCCATGGGAATCACTCCCATTTGGAAACTAGGCGGGCTACCCATGACCAAATAACAGTACATGGAACAGATGACACCGGATGAGCATGGTCAGTTATCGCAGTGGCAAAAGGATATAGGCTAACTACCGTGACGGATGAAGATCTGTTCAAAGACAACCAGTCAGATCAAGAGGTAGTGTTTGACATTAGTGTTACATACCGGGTGAAGATACACTACAGGGAGGTACCACAGAGGATGGCGATGATGCCTCAAGCACCGCTGACATTTCTTGAGGAAGACTTGGCAAAGTTTCCCCACGTCTTATGGACCACAAGTCCCTATGATGTGGGGCTTCTTAAAGGGATAAGAGCAGTAAAGATAAAACTGAAGCCAGGAGCAATTTTACCGAGACCTAGGCAATATCCCCTGTCGAGGGAGGCAGACAAGGGTATCTATGAGACAATTGCAGCACTAGTGAAGCAATGCATCTTAATACCATCAGAATCACTGTGCAACACAGCAGTGTAACCTGTGAAAAAGGCAACAGGGGGGTTGTGGCATTTTACACAGGACTTGTGCCCTCTGAACCATATTGTTGAGACACAATTGATTTTCTTTAGTCCCGAACCCAGTAACGATCTTGTGTAGCATTCCTGCGGAAGCTGCCCACTTCACAGTGATAGATTTGAAGAATGCTTTCTTCTCTATACCACTACACCCTGACAAACAAGACCTAACTTAACTTCTATATAGAATTACGAAGTGGAAACACACTAGACTTCCTCAAGGGTACTGCGAAATAACCTTCAATATTAAGCAGGGTTCTTCAAATGGACCTAGGAAATGTACAGTTAGAGAGCGTAGTTATACAGTACGTAGACAACATATTGGTTTTCAGCAAAACAGAGGCGCAATGTAGAGATGACTCCGTACACATGTTGACTGTGCTTGTAGAAAAAGGGTACAAGGTAGACAAGGCCAAACTACAATATTGCCAGAAAGAGGTATTGTACATTGGACAACTGATATCACAAGACTGGTGGAAAGTTACACCAGAAAGAGCAGAGGCAATATGCAAGACTCCAAATCCCATAACCATAAAACAAATGCAGCAGGTTCTATGACTATGTAATTACTGTAGAGCATGGATGTTTGCCTACACTAAATACACTAGGCCCTTGTTAAGTGCACTGAAGGAAGCACAGAAAGGAGAGTGCACCTGACAATGGACAGAAGAAATGACAGAGGCATTTGAGGAGCTGAAGGTAGCACTATGCACAGCTCCGGTGTTAGGGATCCCAGATTATAAAGATGAATTCTTCTTTTTCTTGCACTCCAATGGATTAGTAATGACTGCAGTACTGACACAGAAAACGAGTATTGGGCACAAACCATTAGCATACTATAGTGGGAAATTAGACCCAGTGATGATATGATATGATATGGCATTTATAACGCACCTATACACAAGTGTTTCAAGGCGTGAGGAGGCAGGGAGAGGGAACAGAGGAAAGACAAAGACAGCGATCCTACTAGGCCAGGTGTAATTCAGATTGCGCAAGTGCATGGGAAGAGGGGAGGGGAACGTGTTAGGGTAAAGGGGGGACAGTGCAATACATGGGATACTAGAATAAATAACAATAGGTAAAAGGTACGGCCAGCTGGTGGCCAGTGGAAGGGTAAGTGCAGACATCGGGTGTCAAGTGCTGGAAGTGGGACTGAAGGGATACAGAAGGCAGTCACCAAGTACGGGGGTTGCCCGGAAGGCAGTGCTGGAGTGCGACTGGCAAGGGAGGGGACCTGGGCCCGAGATCCAAGGGTGGCCAGGTAGCCAGTACAGTTTCAGTTTAGCCAGGAATTCAGCAGGGGAGAGGAGGAGAAAAAGCAGAAGTAAAGAAAAGGTTTTGAGGTGCTTCCGGAACAGGAGATGATTCTCTTCAAGTTTCAGGGAGGCAGGGATGCTGTTCCAGAGGGAGGCCCCAGCCAAAGAAAGAGATGTACCACCAACTCATTGCTTGGAGAAGCGACAGACCCTGTGGGAGCTGGAGGCGGATGAGAAAAGAGCTCGAGACGGAAGAAATTTAGGAAGAGAGAGTTGAAGGTATTGAGGCCCCAGGCCCGAGAAGGCCTTGTGGACAATGAAGAGGGTGTTGAACTTAATCCTTGCAGCCACTGGGAGCCAGTGCAGAGATTTCAGTCCTGGAGACAAGTCTCGCAGTGCTGTTCTGGATGAGTTGCAGAGGGCGGAGAGTAGAAGCAGGCAGATTTAGAAAGCGATTGTTTCAGTAGTCCAGCCTAGAAAGAACCAGAGCTCTGGAGACAGTGAGCTTCTGGGAGAAGGAGAGGAAAGGAAGAATACATCTGAGGTGGTGCCTCTTAAAGACGTCGGAGATGTGAGGAGACAAGGAGAGTGTGGAGTCGAAGATGACCTAGAGGTTTTTAGCCTCACAAGTGGGAGCAGGAAGAGGGCCAAGAGTGGCCGGCCACAGAGTGACAGGAAAGGAGGGAGCAATCTCAGTATTACTGTTACGCTCACCTGATATCCCCAGGGGCGTCTGGAAGCTCTGAGATCTGGAACCCTGGATGCGTAGTTGCCCAGTGCTGAATAATGAATCTTAGTTATTTGTAGGGTGAGCTATCCGTCCTGCGTTTCTTGTGCAGGGGCGCTTGATGTTTGTTGGCGAACTGTCCGAGTTGCTTCACTGGTGCAGTATGCCTTCCTTGGGCCCAGGCCTGCTGTGACCCCGAATCTGCTGGTAGGCAGGTAGGTTTGTTAATTGTAAGTCTTTGTTCTGTTTATGGTGGGAATTCGTTAATGTCTACATCTCCTTCTTTTCAGGTGCGAAGGTCTTGATGCTGGTGTGCCGGATGGAGAGGTACGTTTTCTAGGTAAGAGAAAGCGCTAAGCACAGCGCCTTTATTGTCTTTTAAAGCTAACCTGTGTTTTCTTCTTCTTCTCCTCACAGGCCGCTGTGGTGCTGCGAGTGGATGAGAGCACGATGAAAAACAGGCCCGCGGAATCCGTTAAGGTAAGTACAGCGCTGTGCGGTTGTTTAATATTGAAAGCAAACCAGGTAAGACTGATGGATTTTGATGTTTTGGAAGCGCGCGTTCTAACATTGTTTTTCCCTTTCTCGTTATTGCAGGTCGCAATTTCCGAAACAGCAGCTGTGGTAGTGGTTCGCCGGAATTCCTTAAGCTGGTACTCACAGGTGAGTGATGTTTCTTCATCTCTAGGTTTCTACAGATTTCAGCCCAGCTGAGATGCTGAGTGCTGGATGGTGTTTTCTCAGGTAAGACAGAATAATATTGTTCTTGTTCTTGCAGGATTACAGGAAGATGCTGAAGACCAGGAGCTGGACACAGGGAGCATCACGCTGCTGGTTGCAGAATAACACAAAGCGTGTTCTGCAGGCAGGGTGTGGTTTATATAGCCCAGGTAAAGTAGTACCAGGGAAAGTAGTTCCAGGGCTGCCACACCCAAAACACTGGCTTGGTTCTTAGAACTAGACTATGTGGGTGCTTCCATGTTGGATTTAAAGGCCCATGTACATAAATGGGACCTAGTTTGAACAGCCCTTCCTTCCTACATATGAGCCTGCTGCCAAAGGTGCCAGGACTGGCTCCAGGAGCCCTTTTGCAGTGGTTTTACGGCCCTCAGGGTTCTGGTGGGAGCCTGCTTGTGGCACGACTTGTGCCCCCGAACAGTGGTCATGACAGCACTCCCCCCCAATGCCCCTCTCATGGTATCCTTCCTGTCTGGTCCGGGCTTGGTGGGGTTATCCAGATGAAACCTCTTAATCAGACGTGGTACGTGAATTTGTTCACTTGCTTCCCAAGTTCTGTCTTGAGGCCAGTACCCTTTCCAGTCCACTAAATAGTATAGCTTAGATCTGGTACGTTTCGAATCCAGGATGTTTTTAACTTCAAATTCAGGCTCTCCATCAACTAGCACAGGTTTTGGTGGTGTTAAGACTCGGGTTCCTGGTTGTACAGGTTTTACAAATGATACATGGAACACCGGATGAATTTGCATGCTTGGTGGTAAGGCTAACTTGACGGCCACCGGATTTAATAATAATAATAATAATAATAATAATAATAATAATAATAATAATAATAATAATAATAAATGTATCCCTGATTCAATGGTATAGGGTCCTAAATATCTTGAACGAAAGGTCTGCATACCTTTTATGGGCACATGTTTTGATGCCAACCAGATTTCGTCTCCAACTTGGTCATCGGGAGCTTTCTTTCGATGCCGGTCTGAGAATTTTTTTTGTCTGTCTTGGCTTGCAGTAAATGATCATTTGCCCTTTTGAAGGCTTGGGTTATGCTTGTGTGTAGAGTCTTTACCGCTGGCATTTCGAAGGTCATGGGGGAGTCTAGTTCAGAGGTACGTGGATGTCTTCCGTATATTGTGTAGAACAGGCTTTGTCCCATGCTGGTGTGTATGGAGTTATTGTATGCGTAGTTCGCTATCCATTACAAGTCTTTCCAATTCTCTTCCACTTGATGCAGCATGCAACGTAGATACTGTTCTAATGTCTGGTTTGTTCTTTCCGTTTGTCCATCCGTTTGGGGGTGATGGCTAGTGGATAATTGAACATCGATTTGTGCCATGGTACAACATTTCCTCCAGAAGTTGGATACAAATTGGCTTCCACGATCTGAGATTAGGACTGAGGGGAAACCATGCAGTTTTATCATCTATTCAAGAAATGCTTTTCCAGACCGGTGGCGTTAGGACGTTCTTTGAATAGAATGAAATGTGCCATTTTAGAGAACAGGTCTACAACCTCCAGATTGGTATGAAAACCTTGACAGGGAGGTAAGTCCGTAATAAAATCAAGAGAAAGAGTATGCCAGGGAGCCGGTGCAATATCCAGTGGTTGTAGGAGGCCAGCTGGTTTCTGTTTTTGTGATTTATTCTGTGCACATATCCCACAGGATAGAACAAATCGAGCAATGTCCTTACGCCAGGTTGGCCACCAATAATTTTGTTTAATCTTGGCTAGAGGATTAGCTATTCCGGGATGGCCTTCGATCAGGGAATCATGATAACCAGACACGACCAATTCTTGCAGATCTTTACTTTGTAGATATAGTGGTTCCCTGAAGTAGGGTAATCCACCCAGAACCGTGTGATGTTCATTTTGGGAATTCCATTTCTGCAAGATATCGGGGTTCATTAAGGTTCGAATCTTATCTTGAAGTTCACTCAGAGTCAACGTGGTGGTGAGTCCCAGTAGTTTATCACTTGGGACGATGACAACAGGGTCCAGGGTACTGTTCGTTTTCTCTTCAACACCCATACGAGACAATGCATCGGCCTTCCCATTCCGAACTCCCGGTCAGTATGTTATTACATAATCGTATTCTGCGAAGAATAGAGCCCACTGCAACTGTCGTGATGATTGGGCTTTTGCTGACTTTAGGTATTGAAGGTTTCGGTGATCTGCGATTACTGTGATGGTATGTTTGGCACCTAATAGATACTGCCTCCAGGCTTTGAAGTCTGATTTTATTGCCAACAATTATTTGTCTGTAATTGCATAGTTAAGTTCCGGTGGTGAGAATTTACGTGACCAAAAGCCCACGGGGTGTAATAGGCCTGTCTCCGGATCTCTTTGAGAGAGAACTGCTCCCATAGCTATGCTGGAAGCATCAGCTTCCACTACATAGGGGAGATCAGGGCGAGGATGTCATAAAATTGGTGCGGAGGTGAATCCTTTGTTGAGTTCTTGAAAGGCCTGTTACGCCTCTTCAGTCCATTGGAATTTTTTGTTGTCTTTTCTCAGTAACGATGTGATTGGGTGGACTATCCGTGAGAAATCTGGAATAAATCGGTGATAAAAATTTGCAAAGCCGAGCCTGCTTTGGATTCCTTTAAGTGAAGAAGGTCGACGGCCAATTAAGGATGGTATCTACTTTGTGTAAATCCATCTTGACTCCCTTTGGGGAGAGAACAAAACCGAGGAAGTGAACTTCAGTGACATGGAAGGAGCATTTCTTGAGTTTAGCGTACAGTTTGTGCTGGCAAAGTTTTGCAAGGACTGAGCGAACATGTTCCACATGATCTCTTTCAGAGGGGGAATACACCAGGATGTCATCAATATAGACCAGGGCACAGACATCGATTATTTCCCATAATACATCATTCATGAAGTATTGGAACGTGGCGGAAGCGTTGCACAGCCCGAAAGGCATTGCCTGATATTCGTAGAGGCCATACTTGGTGCGAAATGCGGTTTTCCATTCATCCCCTTTCTCAATACATACAAGGTGGTATGCTCCTCTGAGGTCTAGTTTGGTGTAGATTCGAGCATCTTTGACTTGGTCCAACAGTTACGGGATAAGGGGCAAAGGGTAGCGTTTTTTTACTGTGATTTGATTAAGTGCACAGTAATCGAGGCAAGTCCTCAAATCTCCTTCCTTCTTGGTACGAAGAATAAGGGAGAGGCTGCCGGTGAATTTGACAGGCAGATATACCCATTAGCCAGGTATTGATCCAGATAGGACTTCAAGTGGAGATTTTCGGTTTCGGTAAGTACATACATTCGACCACAAGGAACCTGTGTGCCAGGTATCAGGTCGATCTGACAGTCATAGGGCCTATGTGGCGGTAATGTGTTAGCCAGTTCCTCTGAAAAACATCTTGATAATCCTGATATTCTTTTGGTAAGGTGTCCATTGGTTCCCCGATCCCCGATGCTATTCCTTGAACAGATTTCAGGTTTGGCTGTGGTATAGATTTCGGGTAACAAGCGTGGCCGCATTCATCGGAAAAGGTCAGTCTCTTTGCACGCCAGTCTATGTGGGGATTGTGAGTTACTAACCATAGCATCCCTAAGATCAACCGGAAATGAGGAGCTTTGATGAGGTCAAACGTGATTGCTTCTTGATGTCCCTCCTGACACAGAAGGGCTAAGTCTGTTGTGCATTGGGTTACTGGTCCCGAAGTAATTTCTGTACCGTCAACAGTAGTTACCTTTTCAGTTGTTGGTTTTGTGCATAAGGGAAGTCCCATTTGGGTTGCCAGATCTCGATCTATGTAATTACCAACTGCTCCGCTGTCTATATTTGCTTCTATGGCATGCATCTGTGATGGTCGTTGGTGATTGATCAAGGTTACTGGTAGGGCGGAATGTGAGGTCTGTCACTCATCCTTCTCGCTCGACAAGCGGACCTCTACGCTTGCCGTGCCTGGTAGTTTTCCGATTCCTTTCCATCATCTTCTTTCTCTGTAGCGCCTACGACCTTCCTTGGAGGTTTTACTGGGCATTCTTTGGGGTAGTGACCCGATTTACTGCAGTATAGGCATAACTGTACCTGTCTCTTCTTGTCTCTTTCAACCTTGGTTAAAGAGGGTCATACTCCTCCAATCTGCATGGGTTCTGCGGTATTTTCTGATGGACCTTGAACATTATCTTTTGAACGTACGTACATGGCATGATTTTCGAGTCTACTTCGGTCTGTTCTTCGATCCTGTAATCTGTGGTCCAACTGAACTACCAGGTTGATAAACTCTGCACAGTCTTTAGTTGGGTCTTCCACTTGAGCAAGGACATCCTTCAGGTCTCCTTGTAGGCCCCGATGAAACAACGTGGTTCTTTTATCTTCTGGCCACCCTGCTTCTACAACCAGTCTATTAAAGGTGGCAATATAAGTCAGCAAATCTTGATTCCCTTGGCGGAGGGAAAGGAGTTTGTTATCCATAGATTGTACAAGCAAATGTCGAGCAAATAACTTTTCCATCTCCTGTTGAAAAACCCTGAAGTTCTGCAGTAATGGGTCATCCCGGCTCACTAAAGGTACCGACCAGTCTGCAGCACTTCCACTCAAATATGATAACACGAAGGCCACCCTCGCCTGGTTGTTTGGGAAAGCCCCAGGCCTACAAAGAAAATGGAGGCAGCACTGGTTCATGAATGTTGCATACCTTCTGGGGTCTCCATTAAACTGTTATGGTGGTGCCAGGGGTACTGCTCCCGGCAACGTTTTCTGTACTGGATTGACTGATGATGGTGTAGTGACGATGGGGCGAATCCAAGCAATGGAGCCTGGCCCGCCTGTGTTTGTAGTAGCTGTTTGCTTAGTTCATCAGTACGGTCTTTTGTCACTATTTACTCTCGTCTTAAGGCATTGGTTTCCTGCCGGGCTGCATGTACCTCGGCGCGTAATTGTCCCAAAAGCTGGGCTAGCTGATCAGTTTCAGATGTCTCCATGACGCCCAGGTGGATAAGGTTTAAAGGCTTTGTGTTCTGTTACGCTCACCTGATATCCCCAGGGGCATCTGGAAGGCTCTGAGATCTGGAACCCTGGATGCGTAGTTGCCCAGTGCTGAATAATGAATCTTAGTTATTTGTAGGGTGAGCTATCCGTCCTGCGTTTCTTGTGCAGGGGTGCTTGAAGTTTGTTGGCGAGCTGCCTGAGTTGCTTCACTGGTGCAGTATGCCTTCCTTGGGCCCAGGCCTGCTGTGACCCCGAATCTGCTAGTAGGCAGGTAGGTTTGTTAATTGTAAGTCTTTGTTCTGTTTATGGTGGGAATTTGTTAATGTCTTTATCTCCTTCTTTTCAGGTGCAAAGGTCTTGATGCTGGCGTGCCGGATGGAGAGGCACGTTTTCTAGGTAAGAGAAAGCGCAAAGTGCAGCGCCTTTATTGTCTTTTAAAGCTAACCTGTGTTTTCTTCTCCTTCTTCTCCTCACAGGCCGCTGTGGTGCTGCGAGTGGATGAGAGCATGATGAAAAACGGGCCCCCTGAATCCGTTAAGGTAAGTACAGAGCTGTGTGGTTGTTTAATATTAAAAGTGAACCTGAATATGTCTCTTTTCCTTTGCAGATGTTGCTGTGGTGCTCCAGATGGAAGCATGGCGTAGCGCAATGGAATTCAGGTAAGACTGATGGAATTAGATGTTTTGGAAGCCCACGTTCTAATATTGTTTTTCCCTTTCTCGTCATTGCAGGTCGCAATGTTCGAACAGCAGCTGTGGTAGCGGTTCGCCAGAAGTCCTTAAGCTGGTACTCACAGGTGAGTGATGTTTCTTCTTCTCTCAGTTTCCACAGATTGCAGCCCAGTTGAGATGCTGAGTGCTGGATGGTGTTTTCTCAGGTAAAACAGAATAATCTTGTTCTTGTTTTTGCAGGATTACAGGAAGATGCTGAAGACCAGGAGCTGGACACGGTGAGCGTCACGGTGCTGGTTGCAGAATAACACGAAGCGTGTTCTGCAGTCAGGTTGTGGTTTTATATAGCCCAGATAAAGTAGTACAAGGTAAAGTAGTTCCAGGCCTGCAACACCCAAAATACTATACCACATGGCTTGGTTCTTAGAACTAGACTATGTGGGTGCTTCCATGTTGGATTGAAAGACCCATGTACATAAATGGGACCTAGTTTGAACAGCCCTTCCTTCCTACATATGAGCCTGGTGCCAAAGGCACCAGGACTGGCTCCACAAGCCCTTTTGCAGTGGTTTTAAGGCCCTCAGGGTTCTGGTGGGAGCCTGCTTGTGGCATAACTTGTGCCCCCTCACAGTGGTCATGACAATTACTGGCATTAAGGCAGAGATCATTGGCGGCACACCACTCCTGGATGGCGGACAGGCAGTCAGAGATGAGAGAGGGAGAAGAGGTGGCCGAGGGTAGCCTGAAAATGAACTGAGTGTCATCCGCATAGCACTGGAAGTTGGGGCAAAGCGTGGCAATGCGGTGGGCAAGAACTGCCAGGTATTGGTTGAACAGCCAGGGAGAGAGGTTAGACTCCTGGGGAACACCACAGGTGGAGATAAAGATAGAGGAGAGGAAGGACCCAAATTGAACCTGGTAGGGTCGGTCAGAAAGGAAAGAAGTCAGCCATGCCAAGGCCTGACCGCTGATCCCCAGGTTGTCACAGAGACGGTTCAATAGGATGACATGGTTAACCGTGTCAAAGGCAGAGGAGAGATCAAGTAAGATGAGGACACAGGGGGTGTTGGAATCGAGGTTGGAGAACAGGTCTTCACGGATGTTCAGGAGATTAGTTTCCGTGCTTCTGGTGGCTCTGAAGCCAGACTGATGGTTGTGGAGGCAACCAACAGATTCAAAGTGAAGGTTGAGCTGGGAGATCACCAGTTTTTCCAGGAGTTTGCCCAGGAAGGGAGTGATGGAGATTGGGCAGTAGTTAGCCGGGCAGGAAGGGTTGGCAGAGGGTTTCTTAAGAAGGGGGTGCACAGGGGAGTGCTTCAGGGGGGATGGGAAGATTCCAGTGGTGAAGGAGTGGTTGCAGAAGTCGGCCAGGGCAGGAGCCAGGGAGTCGATGTGGTCCTTGATGGTTTTGGAGGAACAGGGGGGAACCTGTTTTGACGAGACTTTCATAGATCGGACTTGTCTAGAACCCTCATCTGGGGAGAACAGGGGAAAGACAGAGAAGGAGGGAGGAGAGGTGGATGCAGAAGGGCCAGAGAAAGAGCAGGGAGTAGAGGAAGGAAGGGGAGAGGAGGAGAGAGAGGACAGGATGTCCCAAGTTTTAGAGATGAAATGAGAAGCCAGTGCCATGCCGAGGGCCTGGGAAGGGACAGGAGAGGTAGAGACTGTGGCAGGATTGGCCAGTTCCTTGCAGATTTTAAAGAGTTCGCCGAGTTGTTAGATGCCACAGAGACTTGGGGTTGGATGTGAGCCCTCTTCTTAGTGAGGGCTGTGAGCTGGTATTGCCTTTGGAGAAGGCAGCAGGCCAGTTTGTCTGAGGATGTACATGAAGCACGCCATTTCCTCTCAGCCACCCAGCACTTGCGTTTGAGGGTTACAAGGTCTGAGTCGTACCAGGAGTTGCACTTGGCTTTGGGCTTCAGGCGGATCCTCATGACAGTGGCAAGAATATCAAGAGTATCAGATATAGCAGAATGGAGCAAGGAAAGGGCTGCGTCAGGGTGAGAGTCAGCCAAAGGGGGAGGAGGGGTGGGAAAGGGGTGGCAAAAGCCTCAATTGACACATGCTACATGGGTCGGATGACCGAGAAGTTGGGTGGCAGTGATGGGGTTGGCTTGGCCAATGGGGTAGAGAGGGTAACCTGGGAGAAGAGGAGAAAGTGATCACTCCAGGAGAGAGGATTGGTGTGAGGGACAGAAAGCGGAATGTTTGAGGAGATCAGAACACCCAAAGTGTGCCCTGCAGTGTGAGTCAGCCTGAGGGGAGACTAGATAGTGAGTGAGAGTCGCAGAGGTTGCAAAAGAGTCCAGAGGAAGGACAGGAGGCATCCAAGTGGATGCTGAAGTCTCCAAGAAGGAGGAGTTGAGTGGTCGAGACCAGGAGTGAGGAGGAGAGGTCCACCCATTCAGAGAGGAAGGAGGAGTTCTGACCAGGTGGCTGATAGTCACCATGATAAGGGAATGGCTAGGAGAGAGAGAGAGCCTGCTGAATTTATAACGCACCTATACACAAGTGTTTCAAGGCTTGAGGAGGCAGGGAGAGGGAACAGAGGAAAGACAAAGACAGCGATCCTACTAGGCCAGGTGTAATTCAGATTGATGAGAGGACACTACGCTTGCGAACAGGCAAGAATTACCATGGGATGCAGCAACACTCTATTTGTGGAGCATGCTCTCTTCGCAATACTGGAAAGGCCCAAAAGTACATTGACAACACAGAGAGCTTCGGGATATGAGGTGCTACTGTGAAACCCAGCCCTCAAGATAGTGAGATGCCGACTTGTCAACCCGGTGAACTTCATTGCCGAACCCCTAGAGGATGATGACTATGTGCACGACTGCACTGCCAACATTGAAAACAATGACAACATTCCAAAGTTACAGGAGAACACACTTGAGCGGAGAGACATACTTTATATTGAAGGGTCATCCACAATTGACCAGGCGACAGAGGAAAGACATACTGGGAAAGTAGTTGTGAGGTTAAAAGAAGACAGAACAAGCAAGGTAGTGGTGAGCGCATATTTCCCATCACATTTCTCCACGCAGGCTGCATTGTTAGTAGCTTTAATATTGGCACTGGAACATAGCACAAACAAGGAAGTGACAGTAGATTCAGATTCAGCATACGTGACATTCACAGTGCATTCTGGGCTGTCACGTTGGCTGAGGAGGGGCTTCAGGCATACTGATGGGTCACCAGTGCAACCCGCACTCCTATTGGGCAGACAGATAGAAGCACTTCAGCTCCCACTGCGTATGGCAGTGGCAAAGTGCCAGGCCTACATAAGGGGTGAGGATTCCATCTCTAGGGGCAACGAGACAGCGGAAGCAGAAGCAAAACATTTTGGGAACATTTTGGAAATGGACGCCTCATTCCCAGTATGCAACTTTGTACGAACAATGGTGTTGAAAGAAGGGTATAACACATTAAGAGGGACTCAGATTATGGAATTGCAGGGAGCGGCACACAGGGAAGAAAATGAATTGTGGCTAAAGAGGGGATGTACAGTATCTCTGACAGATGTCTTATGGAGGCAAAACAACACAGGGAAGGTGATAATGACATTATCGTTATACACTGACAGAGTTACACCATCCTACCCATATGGGGAATGATATACGAGCTGCTGATGTTCGAGAGGACTGGTTCTGTCCTAACTTGGTGGAACATGTTGCAAAATTCATGACTAACTGCCTTTTTTGTCAACACTTTACAACAGGCCATATTCTAAGGGTAGTGAGAGGAGCCATACCTCATCCAATGGCTCCATTCCAACACCTTTGACTATGTGGACATGCTCCAAGTATTCCAGGTCTACCGCTACATGATAGTCGTTATATGCCCATTTACCCAATGAATTAAGCCGGTTCTTGTTCCCATCCCGATGCCATTAGAGCGGCAACATTCCTGGTTCATGAATTTTCCCACGATGGGACGTGTGTGAGGTCCTGCACTCTGACAATGGTTCTCACTTCGCCAATGAGATGTTTCACCACATCACAACCATGTTGGAAATACAACACAAATTCTATTGTGCCCATCACCTTCCAGCAAACGGGGTGTGTGAGCACCTCAACAGGCTGCTCAAGGAAGGCATTGCCAAAATAAGAAAGACGCTTAACAACTTAACAAAAAGTTGGCTGCATTGTCTTACTTTAGCCTTGTTCTCATTGCGCAATAAGCCCAGGTCCGTCCACCATTTAACTCCACACGAGGTGGTAATAGGATGGTGCATGAGACTTCCCCTGGCTCCTACCCCAAGAGCACTGTTAGACTCAGAATAAATGTCTGATGTATTGGGGCAGGAAATGTACGAATACATTGCTTCCTTGATGGCTAGTGACTCTTTTTATTTCTTGCCAACTGCAGGAACAACGGGGGAGACCCAAAGAAAAAAAAAACAACAACCGAGAAGCAAACAAAAAACGTCTGAAATTTACACAACTTAATTCTGGGGACCAGGTGCTCTTCAGAGACTTTACTTGGCGGTTGTACAAGCCCCAGTTTACAGGACCATACGCAGTGGAGCAAGTAACAGATCGGGCTGTGAAATTTCAAGATAATAAGGCTTGGATCTACATGGAGACATCAAGCCCTGTCAAGCGGTGGCCTTTCCCAGTACTAACAACAGAAGGGCCAATGATCCATAAACAGAAGAACAAAAAAATAACCTTGGAACATCTCAGCCCATCACAGGCCAACCTATGATTACTCGTTCCAGAGCAAGAGAGATAGGGAAATCATTTCCTACACATCCAGAGTGAGGGCACACTGTCTGTTTATTATTGGTCTTTCCGCACACTGACAGGATTCATCATGAAAGTTGCGACTGTTATTATTGCATTGTCTGATGCTTCCCCATAAACCACATCCTGCGACCTTCCAAGGCCACTTTGTCCAATTTGTTAGGAGATCCAAAAGCACAAGAAGACACCATCCTAGTGTATTTTTCTGTGTCTTCCTCGCCTATCTATTCCAAATGTATCCACAACTGAATAGAGGAAACCCCTATGTGGTTTTCCTTGCAATGACCCAACATCAAGTTGCAGGGCTGTTAAGTATTTCAATCAGGCGATACACCCTGGTCTCAGCCTAGTATGCAGCGCACAACTGAAATGCTTATTTTTGTTATATATATATAGGTTCAATATTTGAGAGATACACCACTCATATCATACCCCCTTTTCAAATACCCTGGGTCACAATGGACCAGGTACCAGGCTGGTAGGTAAAGGTAATATTTATTTATTTATTTAGAAATTCAAGAAAATCACGCACTTTCTCATATATGGGGCAGCAATCACCAATGGGGTGATAAGAACAATATGAATGTAAGCAATGCACTTAGTTTAACCTTCTGTTGACACAACTACAAAACACCAGGGATTAGGAGCACTTTTGATTTTATGTAAGATAGCACTGGAGTTAGAATTTCCCCCTGTAATGTTCCCTCAACCCACAAATAATCAATTTTAAGTGGATAAACAGAATCAGCAGGTAATCAGGAATGACAAATAAGAAACAGAATAGAAATTCGACTTTTCCTCCCCAAACCAGAGAGAAAAACGGATTTAAACCCTGGCAATGCTAAACTGACACTCGGAAATAGATGGATAAATAATGAATGTGTCTAAAACTCTTGAAACAAAAACAATTCTCTACTGGAGCAACACTGGAAAGATACTAGCAATCACATGCAATGGATTAAGCAAAAGCATGCAATTTGAAATTGAATGGAAGATTGAAACCGTTTATAACCAAAATTACACGTTGTAAAATTACACACTTTTGCAAATCCCGCCTGAATTTACCAAAACGTTTTTAATAAAAATCTGGTTGGGGTGTAGCTATGGATCCTAGGTACAATATGAAAGTGAAATGAGCTCTCTAGCTGTTAAATTGAGTGAGTTATGCCAGATAAAATGAGATGCGTTTTTTGAAAAATAAAGGCGCGAGAAAGGAACAGAAATCAATGTTGACAAGGACATTTTTACTTTACGCTAGGGCATTCAGGCTAGGCTACCAGCTTGAGACACAGTAAGCTCCGGAGTTGAACCGCGGAATCAACCCTAGCACCTCCGTGCCCACCCTTGCTGACCTAATCTGATCATCCGAGGGAGGACTGAGGATTTCACAAGACAAAATTATTGACGATATTGGTGCTAGCACAAGGAATCAAAGCAGGGTAGCAAGAATGATTATGACAATATTACAATTATCAGGATAAAGATAGGATGATTTAGAGATTGGGATGGAACAAAGCAAGGCAAGGTTTACTATGTTTCTATGGCTCCTATTGATACTTACAATCCACTTTTAGTTTGGGTTTTGGACAGTCAGCGGTTCTGGTCGCCACACGGAACTGGTCTAACACAGGCGGCCGGACAAACTCAGCGGGACAGAGTCAGATGGGCAGGAACTGGATACCAAAGGATAGTTCTTCTGGTCTGGCAGTTCTGGTTACTGGCTCCTATAGGGCATCAGGATAGCAGGATAACAGTGAGTGGTAGCAAGCCAGGTAAATTCAGGAGGCTTCCCCAAAACACCACAGCGCTTCCCTTGGCTATGGGGATTATTTTAGAATTGAGGCCTAGCTGAAGCAAGATCAGCAATGTTTGGCCTTGTGATTGGGATCTGGATTCTAAATGGAAAATTGCAAGAAGACAGGAACAGGACGGCGGCGTAGGAATCAGGAATCAGTCAACAACCAGTGTGTCCTGAGTGCTAGTCAGAGGCCCTTATTTATAATGCCAAATGACATCATTACAGTATATGACAGGGGCAGGATTCACTACCATTGTGTTACGCTCACCTGATATCCCTGGGGCGTCTGGAAGGCTCTGAGATCTGGAACCCTGGATGTGTAGTTGCCCAGTGCTGAATAATGAATCTGCAATGACAGAAGGGAGGATTTGTGATAACTGTCTCTAATGGGTGAATCTCCCACCTCCCTCTGACCGATTCCCTTCCCAGTGGGTTCTTTTCTCACCTTAGTTATTTGTATGGTGAGCTAGCCATCCTGCGTTTCTTGTGCAGGGGCGCTTGATGTTTGTTGGCGAGCTGCCCGAGTTGCTTCACTGGTGCAGTATGCCTTCCTTGGGCCCAGGCCTGCTGTGACCCCGAATCAGCTGGTAGGCAGGTAGGTTTGTTAATTGTAAGTCTTTGTTCTGTTTATGGTGGGAATTCATTAATGTCTTTATCTCCTTCTTTTCAGGTGCGAAGGTCTTGATGCTGGCGTGCCGGATGGAGAGGCACGTTTCTAGGTAAGAGAAAGCGCAAAGCGCAGCGCCTTTATTGTCTTTTAAAGCTAACCTGTGTTTTCTTCTTCTTCTCCTCACAGACCGCTGTGGTGCTGTGAGTGCGATGAAAAACAGGCCCTCAGAATCCGTTGTGGTAAGTACAGCGCTGTGCGGTTGTTTAGTATTGAAAGTGAACCTGAATATGTCTCTTTTCCTTTGCAGATGTTGCTGTGGTGCTCGGGATGGAAGCGTGGCGTAGCTCGATGGAATTCAGGTAAGACTGATGGAATTCGATGTTTTGGAAGCGTGCATTCTAATATTGTTGTTCCCTTTCTTGTTATTGCAGGTCGCAATGTTCGAACAGCAGCTGTGGTAGCGGTTCGCCAGAAGTCCTTAAGCTGGTACTCACAGGTGAGTGATGTTTCTTCTTCTCTCGGTTTCCACAGATTGCAGCCCATTTGTGATGCTGAGTGCTGGATGGTGTTTTCTCAGGTAAATCTTGTTCTTGCAGTATTACAGGAAGATGCTGAAGACCAGGAGCTGCACACAGTGAGCGTCATGCTGCTGGTTGCAGAATAACACGAAGCGTGTTCTGCAGTCAGGGTGTGGTTTTATATAGCCCAGCTAAAGTAGTATACCAGGGAAAGTAGTTCCAGGCCTGCCACACCCAAATCACTAGACCGCATGGCTTGATTCTTAGAACTAGACTATGTGGGTGCTTCCATGTTGGATCTAAAGGCCCATGTACATAAATGGGACCTAGTTTGAACAGCCCTTCCTTCCTACATATGAGCCTGGTGCCAAAGGCGCTAGGACTGGCTCCAGGAGCCTTTTGCAGTGGTTTTAAGGCCCTCAGGGTTCTGGTGGGAGCCTGCTTGTGGCACAACTTGTGCCCCCTCACAGTGTTCATGACACCACGCTCCTAACAATAGGATTGGGCAAGGGCATAGTCTCCGCCTTGCTCACAATTGGTTGGATATCAGAAAATTGATGTCATGTTTATGAGGTGATTTTTACTGTATCTAGAAACTCCCACATTTCCTTTACTGAAAATCTGATTTTGCCAAAAACAGATATTTATGCAGTTGCCACCTCTTAGTAAATCACATGCACACGTTACATATTTTATGCAGCACAGATTAGTGCAAAGCTGCAGTCTGTGCGACCTTGTTTCGTCTTTCTGACACATTTTAGTCATTTTACACATTAAAGATTTGGCCCACAATTCCCCAATTTTATACACAGATGCAAATTGTCCCCAGGGATGTATGTACAAAATTTGACATTTGCAACATGAATGCTTTTCTGGTAATACAACATATATCACCATTTCTGTCCAGAGTGTGTTACGACATTCTACCAAGTTTTCAAACAGAGCCCACAATTCCACTTTTACGCAGTGAAAATCCACATTTTTACCAATTTTGACAGCTGAGATATAAGTCTTTTAAAAGTTCTGTCTGCAATAGTCTTAAGAGAAATGGGAGTCATTGTCTGTCATTTTTTCTTCCCAGCTAACACCAACTGGCAGTTTCTTCCAAGCAGTATGTGGGGCCTCTTTCTTAATTGAAGGTTTTATTGCCCTTCACACTTGATAGGTGAGTGTGCCAGGACTGCTATTGTCCCAGCCTGGAGAAAAGACAAATGTCTGATGAGCATGTGAACTGTCATCGTCGTATCCCATTCAAAGTTTTTTCACACTGGTACTTCGCACCTAAGTGTACTGGATTTTGGGTGTATCTCCCTTCCTAGGAGGAGTTTCATAGCTGGCAAGTGGAATTACAGGTTTCTTAGAGCTTGCAACTCCAGCCTATGTGTTTTAAACTGTTTAATTTCTTACTTTAATTTGGTTTGCAGCTCCTCAGATTGCCACTGTCTTGGCAGCTGTAGTCATTTTCCTTGCAGCAGGACTCTTATCTCAAGTATAGATACAGTTCTCCTTAACTTGGCTCAGGGAGTAAAAGGTCTCTTTGAACTGCTGCGCCTGGATACATTTTGTCAAGAAATAAATGCGTGTTTCCCATGCGAGTGAAAATTAGGTTGCTTTTGATTTCTCTGAGGATTGATTTTAACTGGGCCTTTTCACTCACAGTGGTTTTAGAATGACAGATGAAATTGGCATCAAAGCAGCATTTTGAAAGGGTGAAAACGGTTTCATTTTGAAGGGGATTTTGGCTTTTTTTCAGCAATGGCAGGCTTTCCTTTTTACTTGATTCCATATATTTTTCTGTGTGTCCCCTTGTTCCATTTTGCCCGAAGTGTATAAGGCAAAATGGGGCAGCCAATTTTCTGTTGTTGCTGCCAAAAGCAGTTTTGAGGTCCAGGTGCGTACAGGAGCCAACACAGCCAGGTTACTGTTTCTTGCGCACAGGCAGCTCAGTGATGTGAGGCAATGCCGTTGAGTGGGTCAATATATCCCAGAGGGCTTGAATTAATAAAGTACTAATAAAAATAATGCCTTTTCTTGTGCATTGTAGGTGGGAAATAGGCCCCTTTAAAGCTACACAACATTCTGAAGAGGAGCAAGTAATGGATGATATTATTAAAAGAATGCTCATTGTGTCCTGTGTATTGTTCTCGTTTGGTATTTTTGCCTTCATCTTTTGGCAGATGTTGTATGTTATAAGTAATTCAGCTGTAACCTACTAACACAACTCCAACATCAACAGGAGGAACTACCATGCCAGGTGGAAAGGTTAGCACTGGTGGACCAGTAAGAAGAGGTAGACGCAGTGCTGATATAGACATGACTAAAGTAGACAAGCAAAAAACTGAGGAGAGCTGCTATATCTGCTCTTTCATCCCCTATGCCATGAGTGCCTCCAGAACGTTTGTTGCAAATGAAATACCAGCAGCAAGAGCACAATGCCTTAGGTACCTGTCCATGTGTACTACGCAAGGAAGATTCCAATGGAAGATGGCAATATTGAGATGGATGCCCAGGACAACATTCCAATATGAAGATAGCTACATCAAAACGCTTGACGTGATGGACAATTATTGGGAGAAAGACCAGGCTATACAATACATAACTGACAGCCCACAAAAAGGAGAGACGAAAACAATAACACTGAAGGTATTACCATGTCCTAAGAAGGAACCCAAGGAAATAAGAGGAGAACTAGGAAGCTGGGAATGACCACAGATGCCTGTGTATGGCCAAGTGTACACAGTTAAAGGATGGAAAGAAGGTGTAGTAGGGAGCAAAGCATACATGCTCCTGCCAGCTCCAGTAAACACAGTAGAGGGAGAGAATGACAAATACTTAAAAGAATGGGACGCAAGTGCAAAGTTACTGACCTAGGTGGAGAATAAAGCTGGAACAATGCCCATAATACCACTGAAGAAAGCAGCGTTATGTTTCCAGAATAATGGAGCAGTACAGGTTGGAAAAACAAGACTGCAAGCAGACATTGAAGCTTTCAGGCATGAAAGTTGGGACAGCAGTGTTGATGGATCATTATTGGGTGTGCGTATCTAAGGCATATGAAAAGCTGCCACCAGGCTCGGACTGGCCTTTAGGGCAATAGGCCCATGGCTGAACCAAAAACACAAAATTCTGGTGTAGGGCAGCTTTTTTGGTCAATGTGGGATACTTATTTTGGCCAATGAGTTACTTCACTATGCGACTAGTAGTTTTGACCAGTGTTGTTGAATACAATTCTTTAAAATGCTAAATTTGCATCACATTTATCAAAACACTCCCCCTTGGGTACTATTCAAACATTGTCACAAAAGGAATGAATATATATTTGCAACTGTGGGACACTTTTTCAATGCCACCCAACTGGGGAGGAGTGTGCTCACTGGTGCACATCAATATGTCAGCACTAGTGGTTCCACAAAAAGACATCAAAACAGAAGAGATCCCTAAAATGGATGATGTTAGAAGAAAGCAGAGGTCAGTAGAAGTGAATAGGGTAAAGAGGGAGAACTGTAAGCGATATTCAATCAACACTACGGCCAAGTCAATGCCTAGTCTGGGATGCTGAGGAAAACCCTTATTAATGTATTTTTACGTCTAGTTCAGTACTCTGGATGACCACCCTTGTATAACACCCCCTCTTAGAATCCCCCTGACCCCACTGAGCCAAGAAGTAGGTTTGTTTTGCAAATTAAAAGGTTTATTTGAGAATTTAAACAATATATATATATCACACTTTATAATAAATTAATATCTGATAGTAAACTTAGACATATGATGTTGATCAACAATGGGTAATCTGGCACTAGCACACTTCTTTACAATCAATGAGGAGTTAGTATAGGATGGATAAAGTAGCAAAAATACTTTTATGATTTCAAGGGAAAAGCAATGAGGAATAAAACGCAGTACAGAAATACTTGATATGATTTTAGCAAAAGATAAGATAATCACTTTTTCTCTGGCAATTCGCCCCCTCCCCTATGCAATGTAAGAAATGGAAGGAGATGGAAAGAGGAGCACACAGTTCTCAGGAATGTAATCAAATACAATACAAAATTCAATTCCCACCCCAGCAAGCTTAGAAAAAACAGGTATGAGTTTTAAAACACAGGCCCAAGTGCTTTGAACGTGGTGGCAGTGAAGTGAGAAATATGCTGAAAATGCTTTTAATTCCCTTTAGGAGGTTCAGGGTGAGTGAGAGATACTTGGGATGAGCTCAGGCTCACTTTAGCAATGATTCAGGGATGGTTATTAAGAGACAAACGAATTTTTAGCACAGGAAAGCAAAAAGCTGCTATCTTTTTACAGGTAAAGAAATCAGGCCAAATCGCAAATCGCGGCAAAATTCGCGAGTGCGTGAATCGCGATTACGGCAAAGATTCTAAGCTTTCAGATGAAAGTTAAATTTCGTTCCTAGCCCAAACGGTTCCAGAGATACGGACGATTAAATAAAGGTAGATTTTCGGATTTAAAGTAAAACTCAAAATGACAGGTGACAGCTTGCAGCTGCAGAATTGACAGGTGACAGTTGTGCAGCTTTACAAATGACAGATGACACGATTTCTAGGAGGCTGTTCTACTTAGGTTAAAATAGTTTGGATTAGATTATTTTAACTAAGAGATTGGTTCTGCACAGTTCTGCTAGGTACTCACAATATAAATTTGAAATAGGCCTCGCCACGGATCTGGTCAGGTTTTGGACTGGACTCCGGTTCTGGTCTCGGCACTTCACAGTAATCTGGGTCAGCTCTCTGGTTCTGCTCACAGCGGTCTGGGTCACTCTGGATCTCTGGTCTGGTCTCTGGCAATTGTTCTTGGCAAAAGAATTCAAACAGCTCGCCCGGCTGTGGAATAGTTTGCAAATGATTTTAAAGTTGCTGAGGCCTGCTGAGAAGAGTTCTCAGTTTGTGGGTTTAGGCCCTTGCTTTAAGTTCTGAAGTAAAGTTCTGGTCTTTGGAGATTGATGGATTTGAAGTCTGGATCGCTGGATGTGAAGTCGTCGGTCAGCATGCTCCGCAGCAAATGGAATTGAATGTCTCTACCTGTCCCAGCAGTCTCTTTTTATGTGTTTTGAAAATGGGTGTGTGCCTGGGCCTAGCTAAGCCTGCCCCTCTCTACGTGTCATTGGCCCAATTCTCCCCTCTCCCATGATTGGGGGAAGGAAATGGATTGTCATCATGATGAGGTCTGTTTATGGGTCAGAGGATCCTCCCCTGGTCAGTTTGCCCACAAATATATATTTGATTCAAATACATCTTTCCCAGATATACAATTTGTTGAAATTACATGTGCACATTATATATTCCTTATGGTCCATGCTTGTCCGCCTCTGATCTTCCTGGGGGCTTGCATTCAAAAATGACAACATTTTGCGCTTTTTAACTGGTTTTGCAATATCGGACATTTACCCAAAATTACACACATGTGCGCAAGGAGTATGGACATTAATTGATGAAGTGTCAGATTTTTAACATGCAGACATTTGGAGTGAGACCCTATTTTCCGCTAGCAACCCCCCAGAATACACCACAGGGTCCTAACGCCTCTCAAAATGTTCACAGAAAAATCACAAATATAATGATATTACTTATATAATTCTGACAAGTCCGCACTATGAGTTATCTATCTTTTTAAAATTATGCCCTGGTCAAAAAGGGGTGTGGCTTCCCACATCACAGGGTGGAATAACCGGTTTATCCACTTCCCCCAAGCTCAGCTGCTAGCAGAGGCACTGCCCCTCCCAGTTTCCCCTATGAGGACGCCACTTTACGACACCCCCAATATAACATTTGCCTGAGTCAAGGGAGTTGCATTGTTCTGTTCCTTCCAGTTCCCAGGTGCTCCACCCCTAATCTAATCAGAGAGTTGACAACTCCTTTTGGCAAGGGGCAGCAGGATGCAGCTAGGCCTGGGAAGAGTGGCTGAACAGGTTTCTCCTGTCGGGGGTAGTTGTCAGGCAGAATCCAGTTTCACTAAGCCAGGTTTCAGCTAAATGTCACTTTTTGTTCCCAGTTTTCTACATTCAAATCAAACTGACAATTTGTACCTATACATTAAATAATTACTTCCTTCAAGTCATTTCAGAATATGGTTTTACATTCTTCCACCTCTTAGCAAGTCTTTCCTTGGTCTGGTTTTGTTTCATTTGTGCAGTTTTACACAAAAGTCTGGTGGTTTTAAAACGCCAGCTTTCTGATAGTGGTGAGTACTGGTAATGCAACCATTTTTGGGATTAAGAAAATGAATTCGCCACAGTTCTGAGTTGCTTTTTTGGCAATCAGCATTGCCATTCCCAATGGTTTCAGGCTACTGTGTGTGTAGCCCAATGGTGGTTTTAGGCAGTGCCCTCCTGTGCTCACAACATAGGTAAAAATGGGTGGCAGCCTATTCTTCATGTTTTCCCTGTGCACTCTCTGGGGAGTTCTGGCCATCATGATGTTTTCCATGCCAGTACTGCACAGTTTTATTGTAGGGCTTGGATGCATGGGTAAAAACATCCCACAAGCCCCCCCTCTTGCGATGGCCATTCTGTCCTTTCTCAGATGGAACTCGCAAGATCTGGGATGTTCTCCTCATCTTCTTCCGGTAGATGGCACAGTTCAGCATCTTTTCCCCCATCCAGTTGGATCGATCGGTTCTCCTCGCCGGTCCTGATAGGAATATTGGGCGGTACCCCGGACCCCTCGGGTCTCTGCTCCCGGTCCCCGGTCGTCCCCCTTGGTCAGTCTCCATGGTTTCATCTCTCCTAGGATGATAAAGCAAAGCGGCAATACACATTCCTAGACATTTTTCCACCACTATTAATGGTGTGGCGAACATATACATTTTATGAATCAGAAGATATGAACATATACATTTTCTTTTTTAATTTAGGAGACAAGAACATATATATATATAGACAAGGATCACAGAATTGTATATGCTTGGATGCATGGGTAAAAACATCCCACAGAACTACTTGTCATCAGCATCAGAAGCTTCTCTGGACGACATACCACCTGAGCGCCCATTGTTCAATAGGACAGAAATGTTCTTCACGTCAGTAGTTCCAGCTGTAAAGACATACACAAACACAAAATGGCTCCAGATTACAAGGTGGGAGCTGATGCAGATAATAAACTCAACTGTCAACGGCTTCAACACTACAGAAAAAAGAGCTCTGAGCAAAAAGGTTGATAGCCCTCCAGAACAGATGTGTTATAGACCATCTCACAGCAATGGAAGGAGGAGGTTGCACCAAGATCGGGTCTTCTTGCTGCACGTTTGTGCCAGCAAATGATGAAGCAAGCATAACACTAACTGAAGCAGTTACCAGATTATCGAAAATGCATGCCAAAATGGAGGAAGAACCAAACGGTACGGAAAAAGATGAAAGTTGGCTATAATATATATTCTCATGGATACCTACTTGGATGGAGGATGGGCTGAAAGAATTACTAGCAGCATTAATACTAGTGTTAGTGACACTTTGTGTGATAAGGATTTACATTACACAATGCAAGAAGACAACACAGAAAACAGTAGGGATGAAAATATTAGTATACAATAATGGTGAGGAAGACAAGGAGGACATGATAGCTGAAGCTCAAAATACAATAAGGTCACAGATAAAGGCATGTCCACTGTTCCTGACTGAAATATAGTATTTAATTATCCCAATGACTACAGAACATATTGAGCTAAATTGGTGTGGTGCAACCCAGAAGGAGAGTGCTGTTACATAACATGGAGTTTGGATGACCATGCAAATTACTATGGACATTTTGGAGGAGCAACAAAGATATGGCTCCCAAGAGCTACGGTGAACAGATTTGGAGATGTGGTTGACAGGTCGGCCAGATGGTAGACTGAAGAGAGGGTCCCTGGAACGTCCCTCATGACCCCAATACACATGACAGCCCGAAGACTGAGAAACAAGAGATGCCAGTCACTGTTTGGCCAGCCCCCAGGAGGGCCAGTAAATCCTACATATGTGAGCAGAGATTCTCTCAGACAACCGTTCAAACCCTATCCAGGTTACGTCTTTGCAGACAGAGGTGCCTCATCACTGGACCAGGTGGACTAACGATAAATATCCAGCTGTTCTGAAGTCATTAGCGACACTACGACATAGTAACATTAGCCACAAAGCAAACTTGCATCCCTGCACAAAGTTACATGCACACACACATGAACACCGTTTAAAGTCTTTCTTATTTTCTTTCACTAGCCAAATTCAGAAATGCAAAGGAGCAAGAGAGCAAGAGTCACCCAAAACAAACTTGCAGCCACTTATTGCAACTAACCATATGGAACGTCAGGGACATATAAGGAACCTGGAAGAACAGAATACTACTAACCTCAAGAGAAAGCAATGAAATAACACTTGTAGACACAGAGAAACCATACAACAACTGTAGTGAAAGTGCACAAAGCCACAAGCCTCAGAACAAGGAACAAAGATATGCAGACTCTGCAGCACGTAGTGAAGGGCCAGTGCTCGCAGCTAAGGACAAAGGCAGGTGGAACAATCATGGCTCCAGGGGCAAAGAGCCAGCTGCAAAATAGCAGAATAAATCCTCACTAATTGCAGATCAAAAGCTCTGTTTTGCAGTCCTCACCCACATGATGTGGCCAAGCCAAAGAATAGCCATTTACCCGTGGTAGGAAGAGAAGCTGTTCCCAGCAAAGCAGACAAGACATTATATATGTGTTGCCCAACAAACATTGCACGTTGCAGGCACTTTCTCAGGCTAGGTGGATATACCAGTGGAACAATTGGGACACACAGTCTTTCTCATCACCTTGAGAAGGTACACAGAGCGCTGAGAACAGAGCATGGACCCAGGCCTGAGGAGACCTGCTACAGCCAATCAAGGAGCACAGATCCTGGGGTGGAGAGTAATGGGCAAGGGCCAATGGTAGTCCTGCAAACTTGCAACAATATAAGAGATTGTTTTTGGAGACGTCTCAAGCGAGACCACCTCACATGAAATAACCAGTTAGCTAACAGATACAGGTGCCTTCTATAGGCACTACCACCCCTGCTATCCAATAGAGTAGGCTCTTAGGTTTTTGGGGAAAGGTCAAAGGCTATTACGCCTTCTGATAACAAAAGCCCATGACACAGGCACAGGAGTTGTGATTGCAGGAAATTTCATTTTATTGTATGATCCCTGTCTGTTATGGAAAATAAAGGACAGTTCTAACTTACCCTTAGCTGAGTCCTCCATCATTCCCAGGGGAGGGTTCCCTGGGCCTGGGCACTCTGTTGAATGGTGACTGTGTAGCACAAACCTCAGTCTTCTGGTGGGCATAGACATTATGTGGTCATATTTGAAGAGACCTTTGAATAGGCTTGCTGCAGTATGGAGGATGTTTCTCCTAAGTGCTTGGGGATCCAAGTAATAATGTCGTCGTGAAAAAGTCATCAGTTCTGGCGACCTTTCCCAGACTCCAAAAATGATTTCCCCAAATATTCTAGCAGGGGTAAAATTATATATTTTTATTTTCAGTCCTAGAATATTTGGGCAAAGTGTTTGATAGACTGGAGGGCGCATCATTAATGCATTTTTTTTAAAAAGTCGCCAACCTGCCCACTGTATTAATTGCGACATTATTACCTGATACCATACTTGGGTGCTGCTGGACATACTGATGAGCTCTGTGGTTCCTCGGTCAGGATGTGTTAGGACCAGGGCCTGAATGGTGGATCTGATGTTTTTGACTGGTAGGAGGGGCTTACAGATCAGTGTTAGTCAGAATTACATGCAATACCCTTTGGGAATACTACACGCAATTAAGACTACAGGTGTAAACACAATCTCACCTTTGGTACAATCCTGTACTAGACAGTTATGTGGTAGCAGTGGCTGAGCAGACATACTTATCTCAAGAGGGATGTGAGCAGTACAAGATGTTACACAAAGGACTTGCAATCACAGTAGTTCAAACAAACACTATTCAAGGTTTCTTGGTAAAAGAATATACATTTATTTACACAGTCAGTTGGAAAACATCCCACTAGTAAGAAGCAGCTCAATATCACACTATAATACACTACAGTACACAACCAATACGTTTCTGAACAAGTGGGCACTTCAGTAACTTTCGAAAGGGGGTAGAAAGGAAAAGGTTAAACAAATTAAAGCACAATTACTTTCATCGGCAGGGCAAATAGTTTCAGTTCACTACAACAGGCAATTCAATTCAATGGGCCTGGGCCAAAGTCAATGGTTCAGAGCATTGGATAGGATAACACAATTCTGGTAGTAAACGGTTAAGTCTTTTCCAATGTTCTTAGAAGTATTGTGCCAGAAAAAGAGTTATATGTCGGTTTAGGAGCGAACAAGACTCCAAAGTTGGGAAAGTTTCACAAACTTTCACTGCGGCAAAAAGGATTTACACACTGCGTTTGCACAGTACCTTAATGATGAAGAAAAGCTGTAGCTGAGGCAGTTGTTCCTGGCAGTTCCTGCAGATCTCACTGTTCCGGAGCTTCAGTCGTGGGGCGTTGTGGTTTTTCTGCACTACCCAGGGAAGAATCCACAAGCTTGGCTTAACATCGGTTTTAAGGTGTGAGTCCCTTAAAGTCCACACACTAGTATCCTTCTCAGTGGCTATGAGGTTTTCAACAGCACGGTGATGAAAATTCGACCAGTATGGAGACAGTGTCCAGGTGGCTTATGAGTTGGTTGTTCCCACCAGCTCAAGGGAAGAAGCCGTCCTTGAAGGAGCTTCTCTGTTGATGGAGTTTCAGGCAATTTGGACCTGCAGCAGATCTTCACTGGACAAACCAAGGGTCCAGGAGTTGCAGCAGTCGTCTTCCTTCAGCTCGTCTTTGGTTCTTTCGTTCCAGTGATCGACTCTGCCTTAAGTCCCAGAGACCTGCTTTTAAACAGTTTTCTCCCATTCATTCCAGCCTAGTTGTTATTCACCCAGCAGGGTGGCTGTCCTCACTGGACAGTCAGCCAGCCAATCACACCAGAGTGCATTCAGGTCTCCTAAGAGACTAAGCACAGGGAGTTTCGGGCACCTCCCTCACATCCTGTCCACCCCAGATACTCAGGCGCCAGAGGAGGGCTTCAGCACTGAAGCCCGCCAAAGGGCATCGAACAAAGGGACCAAACCTGGTTTGGCGCGCAGAGTTAACACAAGAAGGACCTTTCCTAAAAGAAACTCCGAAAAAAGATGACCGGAATCTGTTTTTACATAGAGGTCATGGGCGTCATATTGAAAAACATGGCAGACCCAATTTTTAGCTACCAGTATTAGCGGTCGGGAAAAATCATGGTAGTTCGTTCTAAAACCACTGCCACCAGCCATTTCAAGAGGAAAGGGTAACATTTGATTGTTACATGAGTGTTTAGACACAGGGGATGCTAGGCAACCCCTCCAGCACTCTATAGGAAGATAGTGTGTGCTGGGTCAATGAATTTAAAAGGACTATTAAAGTCAATTTAACTTCACATGCTCTGGGAGACAGTAGTCAGTCCCAGAGAAGGTATTTAAACCTTGGGGAGTCTGAAAGACACCCCTGTGCCACTGCACTGAAGGTGCTGTGTGATACCCAAGAAAAAGATGATGCCTATGGAGTTGTTTAAAACTCCATATCCAAAGAATACAAAAGTAAAACACACATCAAAATACATGAAAGGGTGGGAAAAAAGGCTCACGCTGCTTGGGGTCTCAGAAGGTAAGGGAAATTAGCACATTCTTGAGAATTCTCCCTAACAATCAGCAACAGTGACAATTGGTGGCATGCTGTTTGAGCTTTCTTCTCTATGTGAGTTGTGAAGGAGAGGTGGCTATGTACGTGGAATCCAAGAGACTTTTAGCAGGGTGTCAGATACGAGTTGAAACCCTCGCAGTTTCTAGAGGTCAGAAAATGATTGAGCTATATTCTTAAATCAGCGACTGTGCAAGTGATTGTCAAGAAGGGTATTGGGCTGCCCATGTAAACGAGTTTAATTCTTTGTATTTATGAAGGTTCATAACCAACAAAAAAAACATCGATTATGAGGTGGCAAACCCTGGAATTGAGGCTAAGAGAGTATGCAGACTTTTGATTATCTTTTGCATTTGAAATTCACAGCCATTACACATATTTACATTAATTTCTGTTTTCATTCACTTTTTTCAACAATCACTTGCATAGTGGCTGTATTAAATACATGGCTGGGTCGTTTTCTGTTATCTTAATTGCATGGGGCAACTCGCATAATGCACAAAATATAAAGTCTACACGCTTATGTGAAAGAGCCGTACACTGGTTTGAAAGAGATCAGACGGCGGGCTCTCCTTAACAATCAGAGGAGCATAGAACACCCAGCTGATGATGAAGGGATGTGATTAGACTATTAGAATTCCATGCACACAGCTTTATCTCCTGCCTCTACAATTCTAATCTGATGATTGTATCCAAATTATACACCAGCCCGTCCCTGCCATCCCACCAGAATACTGAGTAGGTGCGCCCTATCCGCTTGCAAAGCCATATTTCTTTTGTTGCTATTTTTCATGCTGTTTGCCAGCAGAATGCTGGGAATTGGCGCGTGCAAGCCCACGGTAAAGACTGCTCCGACGCTGCCTTGATTTAATATTTCTGCTTACCGGACCAACCTCGTCCTCATATATCATGTCTCGTTGCCTAGAAAAAGCTTCAGCTGAAACGTGTATCAGATTTGGGAGCCAAGAATAGCACCACGGAATAATACATTCTGGCCAGATAGCAGTGCGCAGAGATGAAAAGGCCCCATTTAATGGAATGCAATAAATTGTTTTTGATGCCGACTAAATGCAGAGATACATGTTGTTAAATTCACCTTCCAACACTGATATGGCTATAAAATTAAAGGTGCTTTTAAAGTGTTTTTATTGCTCAGAAAAATGTTATCTGGATGGATTGAGCTTTTAGAAACCTACAGTAAAACTAAATAATGCATCATGGTGGTTGATAAATCTAGAAATTCGTACTTACCTTTTGCCGATGCCTTTGAAATGCATTTTGGAGGGTTGCTTTTTTTTCTAGCAGAAAAAAGGCACATTGACAAGATGCATTTTTATATTGATCGATTTCAACAAATGCAAAGAAATGGCATCTGAAGGCTGCACCTTGTGTTTGGTTTCCATAAAGGGGTTCAAATCAGAGTACATAGTCTTCAATAAGTGCAGAGGAATGCTCACAAAACAACAAAGAAACATTATATTTGTATCTCTCTTTTTTGGGTATTCACTGAGAGCAAAACTAGATTCCGGAAGAAAGGAGCCAGTTCCCTACAGTAGTGGTTAATGCCCTACACTAGATGGTTACCGGGGAGAGGGTCGTCTGTACAACATGGCATTCCGTATCGTCATACCAACTTAGGGAAGGACGGAACAGTTAACATTTGCTGTGAGTGGAGGACATGTGACAGTGCTGAAAGGGGGCATAGGGATATGGAACAGTGGGTTGAGCTGTAGAGGGCGCCAGTCAGGTGGGATGTTGGGCTTGGGGTGGTCAAAAGCAGGTTTCTAATTAAGCAATATAATCCAAGAAGGAGGCATCAGTTACAAGCCCAAGAGAAGCACAGGCTTTAACATGAGCCCCAGGGAATTACCTGACCGGTAATGCCCCCATGCAAGGGTTATATTGCTATTAGTACCCCAGCACATTGTACTGGTGAACGAATAGTGTACTTTTCTACAGTTGAGAAATGGCGTGTTAACCGTTTCTCAACTCGAGAAAAAAAATGACAAAAAAGATGGATCAGTAGGAAGGGAACTACACCTAGTCCCATCTCCCTCTTCATGGTGTCCGTTGTCGAGTTGGAGACGCGCCAGGAACACTACTGTTCTTGGCACCAGCAATGGAAAAGTGAGCACAAGCTAAGTTGGGCAGGAGTGGGGGGATTTGGGTATGTGGAAAAGCAGGGTGCGGGTGGTGGGAAGGGGAAGGGAATACAGGGGAGAGCACACTTACCTGATTCCCTGCAAGGGAAGATGGTGGCCTCCAGCTCTCATGAGGCTCAGAGCGGGGTTGGTACCACGTGGTATAGACTCTATTCTGAGTCTCCTCATTGGCTGGGAGGCAGCCACACCCCACTAGATGGGTACTAATGTGGTATGTATAAAGCAGATACGCCTTCAAGTGGAGGGTCTTCATTTGCTTTCTCAAATGCTTGAGGGTGGGGTCCAGTCTGATATTGACTGATATAACTGTAAAAAGGTAAATTCCTTGGACACATCTGTCAGGTTCCATAAGTTAGCTTTATTCCAGTCACATTAATATCCATTAAGATGACAAGTTATGAACCACTGGCTCACATCATCCAGGCAGGAGTTCTCCAACGGACTCTCTGTAGAACCTTCACTATAGGCATTCCTACACACTCACAGCTTACCATTCTCTCAGGCACACCAACATTCTCATCATGCATTACCAAGCACCTGCATTCACACCCAGCACTATACAACACATCTCCCTTCTTCACATACACAAATCCACAAGAGGAAAACATATAGGGGACACTCACACAGGGCACCTTTTTAGTGAGAGGTGCACCTTAAAGCTAAGGCGGATGGCGTCACCCCCTGACTACTCTCGCTGTGCATCCACACACACCACCCACTCACTCTTAAAAGGTGTCCCCCCCTTCCTGCCCATACTCTGTTCACATTCCCCTTCACCTTTTTCACATGAATAGGAAGGCGCCTCCCCCTTCTTCACCCAACAGCATCTCATCCATGCCTTACATATATATGACTCTCCCATGTCCAATATTTCATGGCAATTATGTGAATTTTATGGATTGTGCCACCAGATTTCAAACTTGTGACTCTGGTGTTGCTTCAATTACATCATCAGAGTCATTTCGAAAGCATTTTAACTGCTATTCAAACAAGCACTGGCAAAGCCATGCTATCAGCTGTTGCCATTTTATGAGTACTGTCATTGTCCAAGTATTGAAATGATTTGTACAGATATTTATATCTTGCAAAACATGACACAACAGGTATTCATGCTAGGTAGCTGACGTTGGCATTATTTGCCAAATTACTAACAACATTCCCAGGTACTGCCATCAAACATCCTTGCACTCATGCCATCATAGTAGCATATTTACTGACACTCTATGCCAAACCTCAGGCAAACACTGTGAATACCATATGATTACAGTGGGTAGCAAAGAGCTGCCCAGTGCATAGAGAAAATCCCAAAGTGTTGGCTTTGCCAGTACATGTTCCTGAAGCCATTCTTTCAGACGAAACCCCGGGCTCATGCTCTGTGAAGGGAACCCTAAATGACCATCTTGTCTGGAAACTATTTCTTGCATTAGAGCGTCCTGCATACATGTGAACAATATTTGAATAAAAGATGATGCAACTGCACTTTATATTAGGGTAACTAGCATACATAATGATGATATTGACAAAACAAATACCTTTTTGTGATAACTGCTTCACCACAGTGAAGCCCCTATTGGCTTACGCTGGGAAATCTCCATTCCAATATGGCTGCTCTGTTTGCTATTTGCTGTATCCAACTAACACTCACAGATTATGTATCTCTCTGTAGAGGAGCAGCTGCATGCCTCTGCAGGAAGTCCCACCCCCATTCTTTCTATATGTTGGAAACCGGAAATCGTAACATGCACGACACCAGCGATGCTGCCTATTCCACAGAGAGTCTTTGAGAAAAGGTAACAATTGAGAAGACCCTATATGATGTACCCCTGTAGGGATGACAATCTCTTGGAGAAGATTCCCGAATGAATATGAAGATGAGAGGAAGAGAGGCTGGTGACATCACAAGAAATGAGCGTGACGCACTGAGAAGAGTGCTCGAAGAAGAAGATGCATATACCTTATGGAATCTGATGAAGAAGTAAAGAATCGAGTAAACTTTCATATGTGGAAATGAAGATTGCACATGTGAAGAGCACTGCAGAAAATGCAAGCCGTTTTATAACTGTACAGATGAAGCAACGCAAATAGACTAAGTAATCTTAAAGGCTTGCTATACGTTGTGAATGGACTGCAGGTGGTGCCGCCATTATATAGAATCTGGACATCAGTGGCACACATTTAGTAAGCTCAGACCCATGGAGAAAGAAGGATTGGAAGGCTATGTCGCAGCAAGAAAGCAGCTGAAGATCGAGGAAAGACCTGAAATAGCTCTCTGGCCTGGTGTCAAAGGATGGAGTGGCCAAGAACTGGTTATATATCCTTGAAGAACAGTCAACGTGAGATGATGAATCAACCCTTGTTAAGGTGCAAAAAAGAACACCATGAGTGGCAAGTTTATTAATTCAAGACAATTAAATGCTGCAAAACAGGCCGAAATACAGTCTCCTGTCACGTGAGTCAAGGGTGGAAATAGGAGTTGGGTGTGCAGTCCTGAACTGCGATAAGAGTGTGCCTATACTCCCTTTTACTCTCAGGAGTGAGGATACTTTGCAAGGACAAGTTCAAAGACAATTTGAATGGCAGACGGCATGAGTGATGAGAGATGTTTGGTGGGGAGACACGGTCAAGTCAACCTCTCTGGCACCTGGTACACCAGCTTACATGATGCTAGTGAGCTGAATGTTCCAGAAGGGTACAAGCATGCCAACCAATAGTAGAGGGTCATATAACAAAGGGCCTTATAGTTTGAGAGCCAATTATATACCGTGCATCTAGTAACTGATGAATATGACTTGCACTAGGGGTGAACATAAGTTGTCCACCTGACTGTAGAGACCCAATCACAACCGAACCCCTTATAGAAAGTATACTTATATGTTCCCTTTAAGCCAACCACAGCCCGCCATAGGTTTTCTTAGTTTGCCACGTAGAATGACGTAATGAATGACGAGTTTTTGCTTGTTATGCAAGATTGTATGCAGTAACCTGTGGGAGACTGCACTAGCCTTGTCCTCTTGGCAATAGTTAACCCAACCTTTGGTATAAGCATGTACTACACAAATTGGTAGAGTGACTGAGCAGCCAGGCTTATCTCAAGAGGGGTCAATGTGAGCTGTAGGGTTGTAACACAGAGTTTCACAGTGACAGTTATTCAAATAAATGCTTATACACAAGGATTCTTGATTAAACAATTATTAAATTATTTAACAGTCAGTTAAATAAGCCTTCTTTAGATGGGAGCAATCATGCAACACAAAATATACTTCAATATATATACACTCTCAAATTCTATAAATCAATAGATACCCATTTGGGATGACACCCAGACAATTCCTACAACCTGAGGTGACTTAAATAACTAGGACGCTGTGGACATTGATATATCACTGGCACATTTAGAGCAATACTAAGGTTAGTGTCAAAATGAAAAGATGAGGGAATAAAACAATGGCAAAAAATATTCTTAAGCAGGTAAGTACTTTTTGAACCCTCCAATGCAAAGTAAATGAACCCTTTCCCAGCTACACAATCTATCTAATGTGTGACTTTTGTTGAGGGATAATTAAAGCACAAAGTCAGAGATAAGAAGAGTCTTTCAGGGAGCCGGGACAGCTGATGTTAGTTGAGCAAAAGTCTAGGTGAGCTGAAGCACTTTTTGCAGGTAGGTAAAAAGCCTTGCACAATGTTTTAGAAGTCTTTGTAGAAAATGAAATCACTGTAGGACCACAAGCTGGGAGGGTTGTGAAGGGCAGAACTGCAAGCTACTCTGCAACAGTAACCATGGCAAGTCTCAACTGAGAGCTAGCAAGGCTAAACAGCAAGAGGTAGGTACCCCTTAGTTTACAGTACCTTAGGTTTGAAGAAATTGGTTCCAGCTGGCTTCTGTTCCAGTTGTAGTATGGCAGATCCTGTTGTCCTGGGCCTCAGTCATGGGAACAAGAGGGAGGACGTCTGAGGACTCCTGCACTACGGTTTGAAGGTCAGCGGCAGCAATGGGCAAACTTCAGATCAGCGCGGTTTCAGCTTCTTGCGAATAGCACCACCGCAGTTCTCGGATACATTATGGACTTTCCTCGCATCTGGGGTCCAGCACTCTGTTGAGGTGGCTCAGGCTTGGTCAGTCCTGCTTCATTAGAGTCCAGAGGATCTTCCTGGGGCTCGGGTCTGACTAAAAAATGAGACACCCAATTCTAGTGTCCCTCTCCCTGGCAATCCGTTCCTGCAGCAGCAATGGAAGTACAGCCCGGTCCAAGAGGATGTCCAGACAAGTTTGCTCTTGGGGTTGATTGGTCCCACCGATCCTAGGGGAGAAGTCGTCCTTGCAGGGCTTCTCTAGTTGAGGCGAATTCGGAGCTTCAGCACTGCAGCAGTACTTCACTGGGCAAACCAACTGTCCAGGAGTTGCAGCAGGTGTCCCTTCCAAGTTCTTCTTCAGATTCCTTCATCCAGTGGTTGACGCTGCCTTCCAAGCTTAAGAGCTCACCTTTTATGCAGGTTACTCCCATTCATTTGCAGCGTAGCTGTCCCTCACACAGAAGGGTGGTTGTCCTCCAAGGACAGTCAGCCAGGCAATCACCTTTGGGGGCATTCCTGTCACCTAGGAGATTAAGCACTGGGAGTTTCGGGTACCTCCCTCACTTTCTGCCCTGCCAGACACACTGGAGCCAGAGGCGGGCTTCAGCAGTGAAACCCACCAAAGACAAAATGAACAAAGGAACCAAACCTGGTTTGGCATGCAGAGTAAATCTCAAAAAGGAACTTTCCACCAACAAATCGCGGAAAAAGAAGACCGGGGCCATTTTGACAAAATGGGCATCAATGGGTGCTTTTCTGTAGCTGCAATTGCACCCTGCGGTAAAAACACACAATGGTAGGGAAAAATAAATCACTGCCACAAGCCATTAATTGTCGAAAGAGTAACATAAAAATGTTACATGAGGAACTAGACAAAGGGGATACTAAATAACCCCTCTATCACCCTATTGTAGGATTATGTGTGCTGGGTCTAGAAAGTTACAAATGTAAGTAAAGTCAATTTCACTTCACTGTTCTTGGAAACAGTAGTTTATTCAAGAGAAGGTATTTAAACCTTTGGAAAATCTGCAAGCTTTCCTTGAGCCACTGCACTGAAGGTGCTGTGTGATACAATGTAAAAAGATGATGACTACTGAGTTTGTCAGACTCCAAAACCAAAAAAAACACAGAGTCCAAATTAAAGAAAAATACATGAGAGCGTGGGAAAAAGGTCTCACTCTCTCCAGGATAAAAATTAAAAGTTCTAAAGTCCAGCAAAAGTGCTGGGGGTCTCTAAGGTAGAAGGGAATTAGCACATTTCTGAGAATTCTCCCTGGCACGGCTATAAGAATAATTTTTTATGAAATGCTGCGAGTCTTATGCCGTGCAACGTCTATTGGTGTCCGTTGTGACTCCTTGTTTTAGACAACTGAAAATTAAACAGTCAGGAGAGACTTTTTTCCAACTTCCTGAGTCAGTCTTATTATTTGGTGTAAGAGTTATTCTGCATCCCATCCTGAGAATGAGGTGTTAATGATTTAAGGACCCCCTGGGTTCATCTCTGTTCCCGACCAAACCATTCAAGTGTAAACTCTCCAACACATGTACTGATGCCCACTGTCATAGAAAGATGGAAGCCTAAGTGATCTACATATGTTAACATTTTCAATAACTAATAAGTCTACATACATAGTATACAATATTAAACTGCAAGTGACAGTACAAGGGACCAGGCATGGCTGTTTGATAGGTTCTTTACTAAAAATGGTGTCTCCTTGCTGTTGCATACTAAAGTTGTTCTGCATTGATGCATGCTTCTGTTTGCAATGATCTACTTTAGTTCTTGAAGCAGTGAATTCCAAATTCACTTTAGAGAAGAGAGATTTTTCTCTTGTTTGTTGATTTTCACAAGACACCAATCATTCATATGGATTGGACTTGTTTCCACCTGAATCTCCTATTCACTGAAGCTGCTAAATTGGTGAAGCGAGAGTATATGTGTTATCTTAAACAAGTAATTTCAATATCCCTGGTTCCCTGATGAGCAGGTTTCTCCTGTTGTTGTGGAATGGCATAAACTCTTTGCAATCTCTCCTTGGCCCAAAGTTTTCAATTTCTTTAAATGTGTCGACAAGAACCTCTGAACACCTCTTAAGTGAACCTCTTTTTTCACACTTTTCTGGCGTCTCTACACCCTGAACATAAATGAACCGAAAACAGATTGCAGCTGACAAACATTCCTAAGTTTTACTAGGGCTTTGTACCTGGAAATTTCAGGACCTATTCCCACATCACCAGCTCAGCACTTCAATTACATACTTCTGCCTTTCTTTGAAAATGTTTCTGGGCAAATTTCCAAGAGCTCCCCCGTCTTCCTCTGGGCTAAAGGGCCCCTGCTTCCCTCTGAGATACTGGAGTTTGAGCACCTACTAAACAGGATGTTTTTTCCCTATTGGAAACAGTGAAAAGAGGAAACAGTGTATCATGGCAAGCTAGTGGATCTGTTGGGGGAAAAGTCTTCCAATCTTTATGGGATATTATACCTGCTGATAAATCTAAAGCGCTCAAAGGGTTCCCTCTCAAAAGAATTTTAAAGACAAAAGGGCATGACCAATTCTTCTGAATTTGAGTTTTGTCTTAAAAGAAAGTGTCTCTTCATTCAAAACAGTGTTCATACATATGTAAAAAAGCATCATGGAATTGATCAAACCTGCAGATGCGCTTCCCATAATTTCATGAATTAGGTACTGTCGTCCACAGACAGGATCCAGCATGAGTGTGGGCGTTGAATGAGTGCACTCATTTGTACACAGGGCTGGTGTGACATGGAACTCTGCTGTTGTGACCAGTGACCGTGATTAGTATTCCCTCAGACAACTTTCTTATTTTCTTTGCCCTGGGTCCTACCTCTAACGCTGCCCTCTCTCCCCCAAATATGGAAACACGTGTGCCAGTACAGAAGCATACAGTAGCTGAAAAGTGAAGCTCCTTAGGCACCCTGGCTAAGCAGAGGTGATACTTCTAGGGCCCTATCCTTTGCAGCACGTATCCGCTGCATCTAAGATAGAACAGCCCAGTTCAGCTCAGTAGACACTGTTGCAAACTGAGAGGCAGAAGAGGCATAAAACGCAGAAGAGGCAGTAAGTGATGGTAACATGGCAATTAGAGCGCACAACGAATATGACTAGAAAAGTGAGAGGAAGGGGTGCAAATGAAGTGAGAGGGATAAGAAAAGGGAACATTAAGATCAATCTCCTACTGGTGCTACGTGTGGTCCAATATTTAATCCCCCTCTACTTTTTTACCTAAGCGCATCAAAGAGGGACAGTTGTCAATATTTAGCGTTATTTGAAGGAACGATAGAAGATCTAGCAGAAAGATGAAGGCTCTAAAGACTGCTCTGAAGCGGCCAGCTGGCTTAGCCCTCAAACATGAGCATATCCCATACATGACGATGATGCATTTATCAATTTAGCTTTATTCCATTATAGTTCTTCTTTTTGATCACATTAAACCAGCATGACAACGACAAATGATTCAACCCAATATGTTTTTGATCACACTCGAGATGAATATTCATATTTCTGCATCAAATGTATCACGTTCCACAATAATAGCCTGCATTTTTATTTTCTTTCATTGCTTGTAGCACGAAACTAGTTCGAGAGAAGCAGAGCGCTTAACAATTGGGGTGTGTGTGGGGAGGGGGGGTGAATGCCAGCATTGAGCTTGTCATTTTATACACTAGCACAGTACCATTGGTGGAGAGGGGGGGTGTATACGTCCGTCTGGCAGGTATTGGTGAAAGAGTGATGTTTCTAGTGTTTTGCAGAAATGGAGGATGGTGGAGGCGTTTTGAGTCTCTGTCAGGACTGAGTTCCTGAAGGTCAGGGATTGGCAGGAGAACTGCTTGCAAGACCCCTCTTTCTGGGCTAGCTTAGACTCCACCTTTTTCATAGTTTTGCTACGGGAGGCTCGAGAACTTAGAGGTGTGGAGCTTAGCCTTCAAATATGTTGATGTTCTGTTTGGGACTGCTTTTTATATGATAAATTCAGCTTTTTGTATATAATCCTAGCTGGGACGGGGAGCCAGAGAATGCTGCGCAGTGTTGGAGAGGTGTGATTGACTTTGCTGATGCCTGCAATGAGGCTGGCTGCAGCATGTGAACGAGGGATAGCACAGGGGCAACATGCTGGTCTTGATAGCAAGACAATGCAGCTTTTCTTGTGTTGATATGTAAGTACACAAGGGGGTGGATCGCTGAGTTAAAATCATCAAGGGGGTATGATGGGATTCATTTTGTGGAGCAAGGAGATCCGTAACCATGCAATTTGCACCTTTTTGGCTATGTGCATTTGGCAGCTGTGGGGTGAATCCTTCCAGGCGCATGTCATCCAGCCATTGTTGCATACATTGTTGCATGGTAGAGGGACTTGTGAGAACCAAGCTGGTTTTGGTGGGGTTCACTTTGATGGTAGCCAGGCATTCACAGGGGAGAGCAATGTATTGGGGGGCACTGACCTTAAGGTACATCTGAGTGTTGTCAGCATACTGATGGATTGCTATATTGGGGTCATTTAAGAGAGTTCCCAAGAGATCCATGTATAGACTGAATATGAATGGGGAGAGGAGGGAACCTTAGGGGACCCTTAGGGCACCCGATACATGATTGGGAGTTAGTGTTATCTGAATGAGCCCATATGTGTTTCCTGGTGTCTGCCAAATAGGTAGGCTGTGAACCATTTTAGGATGATTCC
Source organism: Ambystoma mexicanum (assembly GCF_040938575.1). Classification (NCBI taxonomy): domain Eukaryota; kingdom Metazoa; phylum Chordata; class Amphibia; order Caudata; family Ambystomatidae; genus Ambystoma; species Ambystoma mexicanum. The sequence goes on along the minus strand of NC_090930.1, from coordinate 518,218,929 downwards.
GATGAAGCACAGAATGTCAGTAAGAAAGAAAGGGAGTGTTAGGTGGCCAACTGTTTCATAGGAAGTCGAGATATCTACGAGCCCCTTGTGTCTCGGAGGATAGCTCAACAGCAACGTGCTCGCCTTGGAAGCAAGACTACGCAGAGCACCACAGGTTCAATCCCCGGGTCTGCGCTTAGAAACCTCTGGGTATTAAGCATGTTATAAATAACCTATCATATCATATCATGTCTGTGATTTGTAGTGCATCACCCACTACTTGGATAGTTGCCGTCTCTTTTGTGATGGGTACGTAGTTGACTAGGTCCTCTGGGTCAGGCAAGGCTTTTTTGAGAAGTGATTGTATTAGACATGTATTCAATGTACTTGGGAATCCGCCTTTGCTGAGGGGTGTGTTTACAATGGCAAGGAGCTTGCTGAGTGCTGGCCAAGTGAGTTGTTTAATGAGTGAGTCTGAAAGTAAGTCTGTTATATGCATATATCTGTATTTATAGTCTACGTTTGCTACGCCAGCTAGGAACAGCCAAACATGTATATAGTTGATCTGGGAGAGGGGTTCCATTCTGGAGTGGACATTAGTGATTGTGTAACTTTGGTGGACATGAGCAGTAGGATGTTGGCTGGAGCCATGAAAGGATGTTCCTGAGGTGTGGCCTCATACCAGGGGACCCTCCTTTCAAAGCTGTCCATGTAAGTGATAGGTTTAGGGGAAGTGAGTGTGTCTGAGAGATCGTCAAGAGAGAGGAGTGTGAAGCCAGTCCATGAGGGCAATGGGCTGGGCGATAGTTGGTGGTTACACTCCTTCTAGTTTTTAGATGCTGGTGCAACCTCTCATCTAATCAATTTTGTTAATGAAGAAGGCATTGATTCCATTGCATTGTCTTGTGAAGCTGGCACCTCGGGACATGTGTGGGCGTGACATAGTGCTTGACTTTGGCATGACTTTGAATCAGACTTTTCTCTTGATAGAGGCTGCCTGAGAGATCATGCTTATGCAGTGGGTAAGTGGGAATTGTGGAATAAGCGTTCCTCTGTGATCTTTGCACTATCACTTTTCAAGGGATCTGATTAAGTGTTTGTTGGCAGACCGCTTGAGTGTGTACCAGGGTGCGGACAGTTTGACTTTGTGTGACTAGACTTTAGGAGTGCGTTGGCATCCAAAAAACCTTGGGTGAACTGAATGAAGATACAGTGCTGGGATACCAGCAAACTTATAATGACCCCCCATGGTGTCGTCTTGATGTATAATGGACAGAGTTTCTGGCTCTTGGCTTTTCTAGGCCCTACCAGGACAAATTAAGAATTGTCTTTTTCTTCATTTGCCTTCAATTCAGTTGCCATCCTTCAATATAACTGGTTAGAATGTAAAGAACGCGCAGGGCTAGGAAGATGGGTGGGACAGAGGTCACATGACTTCACTTGCAAAAGCTGAATAAATGCAAAAGAAAGGGAACTGAAAGGCTGCTTGTTAAGGAAAGCAAAGGGACGAAAGGGACGAGGAAAAGAAAATGAGCAGCAAAATAAGAAAGCACCAACACATTAGTAGTGATGGACTGGTGGGTGGGGCAGAGGTCACGCAAACTAGATCCACTTGCACCAGCTGACCAATTTCGAAACAAAAGAGGATGCTTTTCATGTCATATCTCAAACTTGGAAGTGGCTTCTTCTTCTAGATCCATAAAATTGCTTCGAAAACAATGATCCTAGTACAGTACCACGTTTTCATAGCCAGTTGATATCAGGGAACAACATAATTCATTGTTAAATCCTCTGTAGAGATTTTAACATAATCAAATAATAAAATGAACATAAAAGAAAGATTCCTGAGTGATTGAGATTTCAGCACATAATATGGTCCTACGAGCAGGACATATTCTTGTCACAAGGATATACAACAACAACATTACGGTTGGATGCTCCCTCAACACTTTGGAACTTTAAACACTTCAAGTGCTTAGGACGTGGCATGGCTGATCTGGCTGATTGTCTAGTAAATGTGTCTCACTACTGATGACTTAAAGTGCATTGTTGGTATGCAATACTTATGTTCTTTCCATCTTATTTGAACCTTTCTGGATGTTTTCCTACATAGTAAATCCCACAAGGACCATTCGTTGAACCCCACATTTTTATCATAATCCTTCAGAAAAATCTTTTGAACTGTCTGTGGTTGAAAATTCGCTTTGCCTCTTTTTAAATGGTTACAATATCCACAATGTAAAGATGGGATGGTCCTTTTCTTTGATGTTGCAATAGGTTACCGAGTATCTGTTTCTATATTACAAGCGGTAATCAGTAAATCCTTCAAATGTCAACGCTCTTCTTATAAGCAATTATTGGTGGATTATTAAAAGGTATGGTCAATTTATGGTCGTGTTAAAAAGGCTGTATTCATCTAGAACAATGATTTTGATGCTACTGAATATTTGGATATGTACACTAACAACTGGCTGTTCTTTTTTGTGCCCTTTAACCAACAAACTCTTCTAAGACACATTAACAACCTTCTATCGAGCTTCCTCATCCTCATTTTCAGAGTACCCACGTTCTGCAAATATTACATCAAGTAGTTGAATACAGGTTTCCGTTTGACTAACTAGCCAAAATAGAGAGAAGGATGTGTGCCCATGACAATTTTGGCAACGCTGACAACTCACCATGGGTCATAAACACAACCATGCATCCCTCCCACCCGAATGCTCTCTTGGCCTAACCTGTAAGAGCCTGTACCAATGCCACTTAACATTTACCCAACATGAAACTCACAAGAAGCTCAGTAACTGGTGAGTTTAAGGTCCAAAGCCCTATACGCTGTAAACATGTGCCTTGAGAGCAAAACTCAAATGGGCACAGAAAGGGCTTCCAGTTACCCAACTCTGAAAGGCATGAGCTGTGTCCTGAACACTGGGCCCAGAGGAATTGTAAATCAGACAAAGCCTGAACACTGTGAAGGCCCCCGAAGGCCATCACATGCTGTGACACAGACACACAGACATACTGACATGCTGACAGACATTAACCTGTCACCAAGGAGGTGACGGGGTAATCCAAGGCAACTAGAGCAACCATTGTTACGTGAGTTCTACAGCCTGTAGAAGGCCATTTTTCCTGTGCCATCTAGATATCTCTTAACAACAGAACCACCTGACAACCCCCCACCCCCCTGCAATGCACCGCATAAGGCTATTACACTCAAGATCAGTGTGGCCAGTGTGATTACTTGATCAGCCATCATGTTTTAAGTGCAGTAGTTCTCCCATGGCCACGGGAGACTTCAACTAATTTTATGAGCCTTACACCAAGTTTGATATTAGGCCCTGCAACACCTCAAGATGCTTCTAGACAGATCCCTTTAAAAAAAAAAAAAACTCGAACAGAACTGACAGCCATGGTATATATTATTCTTTCCCAAAAGAAATGTGTGAAATCACCGCCAACAATGGACAATAATTCATATGGAGTCACAAAGTCATACATACCGAAACCCGTGAAGAACAGCTATTGTATTTAATGGCAGGAAAAGGGGTGGAAGCAACTTCCATGAAGTCCAACAAGACAAAATCCATGGTTAAGAATGTCAAAACCAATACATGCTAGACATAATCTGGAATGCTATCTCGTTCAACATTGTTCAGCTGAGCCAGGATAGACACACGCATAGCCATGTCCAAATAATGGATGTTATCAACGAAACTCATAAGACAGAGGTGAACAGACCCATTCTGGAACAGAACAGTAACTATAAGATCCCACAAGAGAAGCATAGCAGAATGTCACAGTGAAGAAGGAAGAAAATACCCTAAACCTTCAAATATATAGTGCTGGATAAGATGAAGCTCCTCATCCCTCTCCTAAGGGAAATCAATCTTCGGCTATTCAACAGCTCCTGACTAGAAGGAGAGGACATGGACACTGTGTAGATCTTTCCATAGAATGGTGCTGGCTCTAATAAAAGCGGAGATGTGGACTTTCGGAACTTCCTATCTGAATGCATCCTAATCTTCTTCCAGAGACCGGTATAACACCACATAACATTTAGGGGTCACCTGGATCCTCAGCACAGCTAAAAATAATGAAATGTCAGCCCGATGTAGTGTAATGTAAGATAAACATCAAACCCATTTATAGATGTAAAAATGTTTTATCTATATAAATAAAAATGTAAATGTTCGTTTGTTAAAAATCTTAAATCTCTGAAAGTTCTTCACCGATTGTTTTGAAATTTTGACACAACGTTGCATTTGAATACTTGCATGTTTTTATATACTACTATATATAGATGTCACACCTGTGACAGGTAAAAACATGTTTTTTGGGAAAAACAGCGCCATCTGTTGGACGTAAGAGCAACACAAGCTGTACTAAATATTTTAAGTTTTCTGGGAAAACAGCGCCATCTGTTGGACGTAAAAACAACACACGGTATACTAAATATTTAACGATTCCATTTCAATGTTTCCGATTTATAATGGCTCAAGCACGTGCCGAGGAAGCAGCAGAGCGACGTGCAGCCAGACTTGAGGATGCACGTTTGCGAGCACGGCGATCGCGCACATCTAATTTAAGAATGTATGAATTTGGCTGATGGGTGCAGCAACTGCCAAGAGCTTTAATGCTCATGACAGAGGGCTGAGGAACACTAACTGAGCTAAGTATCATTCCATGCTGTGTGCATCCTCCAGCAGGCAAGGTAGCACAATGCAAACTCTGACCCATGAAGAGGGATAAGCGGGGGCACAAAACCCGGACTACAAGAAAGGAGGGAATGGAACTGCACTTTCTGCCTCCGCCACTGGCACCACTGAGAGGGGGAAAGACTATATACCTGACTCCTGGATTATGGGGAGTTGAGGGGGCAGGGGAGGAGGGTTGTTTTGCGCTTTCTCTTTTCTTTCTTTTCCATTTAACCAGACTGAGTGACAGCAACGAGTGGCCAGGGCACAGCTAGTTATACATAAAAGTAAATGTAAAGTGCAATTGGGTTTAATGTGAAAATGTACTCTGGTACTTTACTGTAAATTTACCCTCGCTGAATTCGAACTGTAATACATTGCCTATTTTATCATGTAAGCATTGGTATCTGTGAAGCAAAATGTAAACAAATTGAACGTTTTTAACATTGCCACACTTAATAGATTGGCCTCTTCACCAAATGTCCGACATCCATTGTGGCTCAGCAGGGTCGCCCATGTCCATACCCGAGGTCATCTGTAGAGCTGGCCTGTCAACCCACGACGTACAGTGACACTTGGTACAGCTAAAACCTAAAGCCTGCCAAAAGTGAGAGGCAGCTGAGGGGACTGTGAGTATAGGTGGTTGCTGTCCATAGCAGTTCTGCCAGTCCTGTTAGGGACTTTCTAAGGCCTGTGAAGTGCCTTTTCCTTGATCACCCCCACACTTAGGTTGATCTTCATGCCCAGCACTTTTTAACACTCCCCATCAAGAGAGAAACTGCAAGACTGAGGAGAAAGAAAAAGATAGAAGAAACTATTAATTCCACAGTTCCCCTGCTGCAGGCCAGTGCTGATGCCTGAAAAAGCCCCAGAATCACTCTGTCAGGCGTGGTGCAGATGGGACAGCAGAAGACTGGCTACCTACCGTTGGTGCTTTGCTACCTCCTCTACTCCCCAGTCACCTTCCAGGGCAAAGAAGAAAAGGGTGAGTAGCGCAAAGCTTGCACAAGGAAGTGGTGTTAAGATGGATTTCTAGAATCTGACCAGGTGGACAGATTTTAGGAGGCCACACTACTTATGGTCAACAACTGAAAGGTTAGCAAAAACCTAATCAAAGTAGTGTGAAGAGCAGCCAAGGCTTAGTCTCAGGAGAGTGTAAGTGGGGTCAGGGACCCCCAATCAGTTCACACAGTATGGCACACAACAATTAAATTTATATAGTCCGTTATAAAAATACAGACATTTATTTGAGGCATTACGAACAAACAAGAAAAAGAATACAACAGGTAATACTATCACACAATACTCTATAATACAAATATATACTATCACCATAGGCTAAAGTATAAATCAGAAAATGAAATCAAACAAAGCAGATAAATATGTTAGATGCAATAAATGATGGGAACCGATCACAAGACAATATCCTACCTTGAGAAGTCCTAAGCCTAAAATGAATGGGCCTTTGTGTTTAAAAGTCTCAAAGTCCAACAATGTTTCTCATCAGTATGCGTTCTCTTTCTAAAGGATGCAATGTGCCTGTTGTGGTAATTAGTTTAAAAGTAATACAATGTTATACAACAATTTACCAAAGAAAAGGAAAGTGTTCTCCTCTCTTCCAGACCCAAGCCAGGATATTCCTCCCAGGTCAGATGACCAAAGTTGAGTGAAGTGGAGACAAAAGACAAAGGCAGTGTTCCCAATGTTATCCTATGGAGGAAAGGGGGCAACAGGCACACTGATGCTTACACCAATGATTCTGATTTTCACAGATGTCTTTGTGGACCATCTACGAGTTGCCAGGGGCTCAATCCTCTACCCTTTGTTCTAGTGAGAGGTGCCCAGGAATTGTGAGTTCAAGGATTCTTCTATGCAAGATGCAACCCCTATTGGTGAAGGTATGCAGAATCCAACAATGCAGGTATGCTTAAGACACTTCACTGGGTGGAGGAAAGTGAGCTCCAGAGTTGATTACCATTTTCAGGCGATGACAGGTATCCTTCCAGTCGCGGTCACACTAGCTGTTCTAGGACAGGTTCCCTTGAAGGTGGGAAACTGAAATTGGAGAGGTGACTTGTGGCACAAGCTGGTGACCACCAATGTTCAGGGCTTCAATTCAGAACAGTGACGGTTCTAGTGAGGTAGCCCATGAGAGAGCTAGTCAGTCCACTTGGCAGTCCGAAAGCTCTGAAGGGCTGGACCCTCGAGGGCATTGAGACTAAGTGGATTCAAAAGTCCAGGGGCAGAAGCACCTCTCAGGGTCTTGAGGGATCAGGTAGAGGAGCAGGGTTTCACCGGGCCGGGCACAGGAAGGGATGCTGGGCCACCTCAGGAGTTGTCTTCTGATCGTCAGCTGACTGCTCTTCTTTGAGGGAGCTTTGGCATCAAAGTAGATCTGAAGAATAGCTGTAGAAATCCTAATTCTATCCAAGATTGAGCCGGAAACACGTGCATGACATCAATGGTAAGGATCTGCGCAATTCAAACAGCCAGTAGTTGGCCATTCAGGGCAACTATTGGTTTCACATTCACCCCAGTAGCAGACTCTCTGGCACCAGGGATGTGGACTGGGATTAGACAGTCCCAGCCCTCTTCCTGGGCCACACACACAAACACAAAGGCTCACTATTTTGAAAAAGCTGCAACTTTTTCGGGCAAGTGCGTGACCATATAAGGACTTTCCTGACCTGAAAGGGCAGTAGGAAGGCCAAACTACAATATGGTCAAAGAACAAGCGAAAATCTCATGGCACGTCCATTTTAGGCACTAGCCATGTTTAGTAGTGATACATGGTAAACGAAAAATGTGCCACACCAAAAATAATGCAAAAAAGTGCAAAAATGTAAGCTTGTATTTAGTCACATATAAAAGTAACCAAAAATCCTCTGTGTAAAAAGCTAACGTGATAAAATAGTATCACCCTTGTTCTGCATTGTAAGATCCTTTGTGCAATGTTAAAAATACAAGAATTCTATGACAAGACTGGAGGCGAGCATTATACTTCAACTTCAATGTATTAATCTTCAGCAGTTTCAACAAAAACACAAGAAAACTCTTAAAAATGTCCATAAATAACTTTTCCTTTCTGGAATACAAATCCCAAAGTCTCTGTAGTCCAACCCTGCACAGCCCAGCCATGACACACATTCTGTCCCTGGGCTCCTCCTCTTCTTTTACTGCTCTTCAGCAGATAAGTACCATTGTATCACCTCTCTGTATAATGCATTTGTTTAGCTAAATATGTATAGTTAGGAGGGGCAATACGATTAGGAACGTTATGTAGGGAAACATAACTATATGAATATGGGATTATTCGTAGAATATTATTGAGAAAGAACGTTACGCTTCTGGGTGTCAGGCGTATTTTGTATTTTAGGAAGTTCAGGCATCGTACGGCCGTGGCAGTTCGTATAGCCGCGATTGCAATGTAAGCAGAGCCACAGCGGCGCAGAGAGGTGGGCGGTCCTGTGTCGTATTAACGGCATGTCTGGGGCTTAGCTCGGCCCCGCAGAGCCGAGAGAGCAGGCTCACTCTTCTCCCCCCACCTTTGCGGGGGTGGAGCGAGAGCATTCAGAAAACTCCGGCCCCAGAGCAGGAACGTTGGTCCAACATCGCAAGCGACAGAGAGGAGAACGAACGCCGGGTCTGGCAGTGACATTAATATCATAAAGAATTGGGATTTCAGAATAATTGAACCAAAATTATACTCTGCAACATCAGCGTTCCAGATCAGCTGAGAGTCCACTGGAAAGCGAGCCTATATACTACAAAGGGAAGAAGAATTACCTTCCCATGGATGCAGGTGCCTTTAACCTGCTGAGAGCCACTTAGCCACCAAGGAGTGGTGGATTGGGCACTACCAGCCTATTACAGGGGCAAACAAGATTATGAGACAGTCTGGTGCAAGCCACATATAAAAGGAAACAAAACATATATATATATATATATATATATATATATATATATACAGAGACATCAGCCCAAGCGACGTGGGCATGCAAAGACACCTGCTTCAGGTAAGATGCACACTGCATGCTTAAAAAGATGTCAGCATTTGAAAGGCACGAGGAGGAACAGCCTCTGGACCTCGCTGTCAGCTTCAAGGAAGTGCTGGGAAGCTCACTGGTCGATGCAGTGGTACAGGGGGTGAGACCCTGCAGGAGAGGCTGGAGACTCTAGAAACAATGCTTAATCAGCACAGAGAGAGCACCAAGGACAGTGTGCCCACGGACCTCAGATGACCCTCCCAGGCCCAACATACAGAGTGAAACAGAAGACCCCCGAGGCAGCCAACACATTCGCTAAGCTTAAAGAAGCTTACCTGCAATGTCAGGCAGTGCCAAGCCTCACGACCCTCACTCCAGGGGAAGATAATACAGGAGAAGATGACCCAGTCTCGGAAGAGGAGCCGGCAGAAGGAGACCTCTCCTCTCATGAAGGAGAGGAGGTAGGGGAGGAGGGATGGGAGAAACCCAGCGGGGGGAAGAGAACCAGCACAGTTAAACATCTAGAGGAAGAGCAGGAGGACACTGGGGATATGTTTGACCCGGACAGTATCTGGAACCTGAGGTCCTCAGATTCGCAGCCCTCCCAGGGTCGCACAGTACATGACAATAAGATTACAAAAGGCTATCGACAAAGAGGTGAGGCAGCACCTGTGCGCAGAATTCCCACTCCCAGACCTCCCAGGGAAAGTGGCTGAGACCCCTGAGCTAGATACTGAGATGTTGACCTTAGTGTCCAAGACCAGTAAAGATCTGCGTAAAGGAATTGACAGATCGTGGAGAAGCTGCCAAGAGAAGGTGCCTCTCATGAAGATAATGGATCTGGCGGAAAGGGCTAAGCATACAGGGGAGGAAGTGAACCCTGACACACTAGCGAGCTGGGCGCAAAGGGTAGTTTGCCTTCTAGGTAACGCTAACTGCGCATTCTCTTCAGAGAGGAGTGGTCTGCTGCTCAAAATTGATCCGAAGCTGAGCGACCTCGCGTCATATGAAGCCGGAGAAGCGGCTCAGGGCCTCCTTTTCGGAGAGATTTTTGGAATGGAGATGGGCCAGTTCGCCGGCACCTACACATCGCTGGAAAGGTGCAAGCCTCCATATGGAAGGTGTTACCGAACAGAGTTTTTGCCGGGACAGGCCGCTTCATGGGTCATGCGGCCGGTCGCTCTCAAGGAGGAAGAAGGCCCCCTAATACCAGAGCCCAATACTGGGAAAACAAACAGCAAGACACCTTCTTCCATGCCAGTGGTCGTTTCCCTAGAGGGCGCAGAGGAAGAGAAACTGGTCATGTACAAGGCTTTACACCAGGTGAGGGAAACAGAGTATCCGCTGGTAGGGGGGAGAACGGGAACGCTCTGGAGAAATTGGCGCGCACTTTCCAGGGATGCTTGGATATTGCAAACCGTCAGAGGTCTGCAGCTGGAGTTCATACAACCGCCTGTACAGTTAGGCTGGCCACACCAGCAGCGCTTAGCACTAGCGGAGCAACAATGATTAGATTGCGAGTTAAATCAACTAGCAGAGAAAGACGCCAAGAAGTGCACAACATCCCCCGGATTTGTGAACAATATGTTTCTAGTTCACAGGAAGGAGAAGATTCGGCCAGTCATAAATTTAAAAGAATTAAATGGTTGGACTGTGTACCGCCATTTCAAGATGGAGGGTATCCATCGGCCCTGAGACTCCCTGAGAGAAGGAGACTTGCTGACGATGTTAGACTTGAAAAACGCCTTCCTAATGGTACCGGTGCAAGAGGATTACAGGACGTTCCTAGCTTTTCGCTGGAACAAGCAGCTCTGGCAATTCGAGACGATATCCTTCGGGCTTGCGTCAGCTCCCTGGGCTTTTACCAAGCTGAAGAAGCCAGTAGCAGCAGCAATTCGAGAGAAGGGTATCAGGTTGATTATATACCTAGACAACCTGTTGCTCCTAGCGGAGGACCAGGACACACTAATTTACCAGACAGTATGGGTGCAGAAGCTACTGTTATCGCTGGGTTTTCTAGTGAACGTGGAGAAGTCAGACACCATGCCAGCACAGAAGCTAGATTTCCTAGGACTTGTCCTAGACACCAGGAAAGCTATGCTAGAGCTACCGACCCGGAAGATAAGAGATATTAAAAGGGAGATCAGCGCCTGCTTGAGAAAGCAGTTGATTTCTCTCAGAGTTCTAGCGAAGATAGTGGGGCAAATCACCTCTTTTCTCTCTGAGTGGGCCAACCTCTCCTCCTCCCTCCTGGCCTCAACCACTCAACTCCTCCTCCTTGGTGACCTCAACATTCACCTCGATTCTCACTGTCCTTCATCGCTGCTCTTTCGCAACCTCTGCGATACCCTCTCACTCGCTATCCTCCCCTCTGGCCCGACGCACTCTGCAGGACACACACTTGATGTCTTGATCTCCCCTGGCCTCCCCCTCTCTATTCCTCTGACCACTCCTCTCTCCTGGAGTGACCACTGCCTCCTCTCCTCCCATCTCTCACTCTCTTCTCCCCAAGCCAACCACACCCCAACACTTCCACTTACCTTCTCAGACATCCGACCTATGAAGCGTGGGTCAGCTGAGGCTTTCGCTGCCTCCTTCTATCCCCCTCCTCCTCCCCTGGCTGACTCACACCCCGACACAACCCTGTCACTTCTCTACTCTTCCATCTGTGATACTCTTGATGTTCTTGCCCCTGTCATGAGGATCCGCTTGAAGTACAAAGCCAAGTGCAATTCCAGGTATGATTCCGACCTGGCTACACTTAAACATAAGTGTAGGGCGGCTGAGAGGAAATGGAGGTCTTCTTGCTCATCCTCTGACAAACTGGCCTGTCGCCTGCTCCAAAGGCAATACCGACTCTCTTTCCGCACTAAGAAGAGAGCCCACATTCAAGCCCGTGTCTCTGCGGCATCCAACAACTCAGCCGAACTCTTCCAAAATCTGCAAGGAGCATTGACACCCCTGTAGCAGTCTCCTCCCCTCCTCTTTCCTCCCATGCTCTCTGCAATGCCCTTGCTTTGCACTTTATCTCTAAAACCCAGGACATTCTGTCCACCCTCGCCTACCCTCCCCCTCCTATTCCCTCTCAGTCTGTGCTTGGAGACCCCCTTTTAAGCACCCCCCCCCACCATCCTTCTCTTCCTTTCCTATTTTCTCACCTGATGAGGTCGCTAGACAAGTCCGATCTATGAAAGCCTTGTCAAAACAGGTTCATCCCTGTTCCTCCAAAACCATCAAGGACCACATTGACAACCTTGCTCCTGCCTTTGCTGATTTTTGCAACCACTCATTTGCCTCAGGATCCTTCCCCTCCCCTCTGAAGCACTCCCTTGTGCATCCTCTTCTCAAGAAACCCACTGCTGATCCTTCCTGTCCGGCAAACTATCACCCAATTTCCATTACCCCCTTTCTGGGCAAACTCCTGGAAAAGCTGGCCATCTCTGAGCTTAACCTTCATTCAGATTCTGTTGGTTGTCTCCATGACCACCAGTCTGGCTTCAGAGCGGCCAGAAGCACGGAAACTGCTCTCCTCAATATCCGTGAAGATCTGCTCTCCAACCTTGATTCTAACATTCCCTCTGTCCTCATCCTTCTTGATCTCTCTTCTGCCTTTGACACGGTCAACCACATCATTCTGCTCAACCGTCTCCGTGATAATCTGGGTATCACTGGTCAGGCTCTGGCCTGGCTGACCTCTTTCCTCTCTGATCGACCCTCCCAGGTCCAACTGGGGTCTTTCCTATCATCTATCTTCCTCTCCACCTGTGGGGTTCCCCAGGGGTCTAACCTCTCACCCTGGCTTTTCAACCAATACCTGGCAACTCTCGCTCACTGCATTGCCATTTTCTGCTCAAATTTCAAGTGCTACGCTGATGACACTCAACTCATTTTCCGGCTGCCCTCGGCCACCTCCTCTCCCTCTCTCATCTCTGACTGCCTAACTGCCATTCAAAATTGGTGTGCCGCCATTGATCTTTGTCTGAATGCCAGCAAGACGGAGATCCTCCTCATCGGCACACCATCTCCATCCTTTTCCCTCACTCTCTGGCCGGCCTACCTCGGCCCTCCTCCTACCCCTACCTGCGAGTCTAAGAACCTTGGCGTCATCTTTGACTCCACACTTTCCTTCTCGGCCCATATCTCTGATGTCTCTAAAAAGTCAAACTTCCGACTGCACCTCCTCAGAGGTATTCTGCCTTTCCTCTCCTTCCCCCAGAAGCTCATGGTATACCAAGCTCTGGTTCTCTCTAGCTTGGACTATTGTAACAGCCTCTTTCTAAATCTACCTGCCTCTACTCTCCGCCCTCTACAACTTATCCAGAACAGGACTGCGAGACTTGTCCTTGGCCTCAAGCCCTGGGATCATACCTCTCCAGCTTTGAAATGTCTCCATTGGCTCCCAGTGGATGCAAGGATTAAATTCAAAACCCTCTGCATTGTCCACAAGGCTTTCTGGAGCCTGGATCCAAAATACCTTCAGCTATCCCTTCCCCAAATACCTCCCCTCTCGAGTTCTTCTCTCCTCTACCGCTAACTCCCTCAGGGTCAGTCGTTTTTCAAAGAAACAAGCTGGGGGTAGATCTCTATCTTTGACTGGGGCCTCCCTCTGGAACAGCCTCCCTCCCACTCTAAAACTTGAGGAGAACCATCTCCGGTTCCGGAAGCACCTCAAAACCTTCCTCTTTGCTTCTGCCTTCGCTCCCCTTCTCCCCTGCTGATCTGCTCTCTTGGCACTGTGCACCTGGCCACCCTCTGTCCCCTGGGCCCAGGTATCTGCTCACCCTGCCACCTTCCTGTACTGCCTCCTGGCCACCCCTTGCACTAGGGACTGTATCTGTACCCATACAGCCCCCCCCCATTTTTCTTCTTTTTCTGCACTTATTCAGACTTACCCAGTCTGCTGCCTTAAACACAGCACTTGCCACTTGCTGGCTGCACTACCACAGTTTGCCTCAATTTTCTATTTATTTTATTTATCTGCGCTCCTCGGTTTCTGTACTTTCCACTCTCCCCCTTCCATGCACTTTTTCTCTTTTCCCTTTCCCATGCACTTGCGCGTTCTCAAAGTCACTGGGCCTAGTAAGATCGTTTTTATGTTGTGCTGTGTTCTCCCTTGTTCCACTCCCTTGCCTAGTCATGCTCTGAAACACTTGTGTACGAGCACAATACAAATAAAATATCATATCATATCATATCATTATCAGCCTCAATTCAGGCCATATACCCAGTCCCTTTGCTTTATTGAGCACTGCAGAGACTTATGATAAGACACTTGCGGAGGGTTTGAAGTATCATCAGCAAGCGCCTTTAGATCAGGAGTCCATCAGAGAACGGGAATGGTGGTTGAAGAATATGGATGCTTGGAATGGGCGTGCCATCTTCGGAGACAGGCCAGACCTGGTAATAGAATCTGATGCCAGCAGCATAGGCTGGGGAGCGAGATGCAGAGATATAGAGACAGGAGGAAAATGGAGTGAAGAGGAGCTTAGTCTGCACATAAACTGCCTGGCACTTCTGGCAGGATCATTTGCGATCAAAGCATTCACGAGAGTGAAGGTGAAGTCGTGCGTTCTGCTAAATATGGACAATATCTCAACAGTCCATTACAAAAATCACCTAGGAGGAACAAAATCCAAGTTGCTGGCGGAGCTAGCAAAAGATTTTTGGCACTTCTGCCTCCAGTCAGGAACTTCAGTGACAGCAGAATACCTGCCTGGAACACTGAATGTGGTGGCTGACTGGAACCCATGGTACCTGACGGACTCCAGGGACTGGAGACTGGATTCAGCAGTATTTCAGACTCTGAATATGAGGTGGCGTCTGGTACATATAGACCTCTTTGCATCCCATCTCAGTGCCCAGACGGCCAGCTACTTCAGCTGGAGTCTAGACCGGAGGCGCAAGGCACGGATGCATTTCTACAGAAATGGTCAGGAGGTCTGCACTACGCATTCCCCCCCTTCGTGATGCTGAGCAGAGTTCTAGCAAGTGTCGGAGGGAGAGAGCGGAACTAATTTTAGTAGCACCACTGTAGAAGTCACAAGTGTGGTCCCCGACGCTAATGGAGCTAGCACTAGATTTGCTGCTGGTGCTTCCGGAAGGAGACTGACTGCCCACGGACCCAGCTGGGTCGTGTCCTCCTCTGAGAGTGAGAGGGACTCTCCCGCTCGTCGCATGCAGGATATCAGGAGATGCTGGGCGCTGCCAGGCATTTCGGACCAGGCTGCAGAGCTTATCGCAAAATCCTGAGCTCCATCCACTAGGAAGAGCTACATGGCTTGGGACAAATAGACAAACTGGTGTAAAGGGAGAAATCTTCATCCCATTTCAGTCCCTGTAGTGACTATACTGAATTTCTTAGCACAATTGTTGCAGGACGGGAGAGCATTCCGTACCATAGGTGTATATAGATCTGCGATTTCGGCAGGGCACCTACCAATTGAAGGAGTTCCAACAGGGGAACATCCAGCAGTAGTGAGGCTCATCAGAGGAGCTAGGTATAAGGCGCCCCCAGAGCCTAGGTATAAAACAGTATGTGATGTGACAGTAGTGCTGTGCTTACTGGAAAGCTGGCCAACGGATAGATACCTGCCACTGAAACAATTATCGGGCAAACTAGTGATGTTCTTATACCTAATATCATGCAAGCACGTGTCAGATGTCAAGGCACTGGAGATTAATAGGAGATCATTTGGGCCAGAAGGAGTGACCTTCTCCATAGTCAAAAGGACTAAGACAGGGACCAATACGGTCCATTATCCTTATTGCCCAAGTAACCCTAAATGGTGCGTAGCAAGATGTATTAAAGAATTTGAAAGTAGGACAGCCAGTATCACTCAATTGCTAATAGCGCGTAGGAAGCCTTTTCAGACAGTTGCAATGGCAACCATCGTGAGGTGGGTTAAAGAGGTAATGCAAGCAGCAGGTATTGATTTGGGAATGTATGGGGTGCATTCAGTAAGATGAGCTATGGGTACCAGAGCCTTTATGACAGGAGTATTGTTACAAGAGATTATGTTGGCAGCTGATTGGGCTAGTGATCGTACATTTAAAGAGTTTTACTTCAAGGCGACTGAGAGCGTAGCTGTTAGGGTGTTGGGAAAGCTTTGAACAAGCATAATGCTCGCCTCCACTCTTGTCATAGAATGAAGATTACCCCTGCTAGCTGCACAGGGAGTATTAATTCTATTAAAGACTAGGAGGCGAGCATTACATTCCCACCCGATCATGTATTGTTTATAATGTGATATTTGTGGATTACAACAGTACATGAACGCCTCCCCAAACTTGTTCATTGTATGTTACTTGGGGGAAGAGCAGAAAAATATCTGAGAGCAGAGGTCAACAGCCACCAAAGCTTAAGTTGAGGAACAGGAAGGCAAGGGAGCAGCATCGATCCAGTTGACGAGTTTTGGAGTCTTCGCACTGTTGGCGGGACATGGTTATAAAGTTCAAGAGACAGTTCGGAACACGTAAAAGAGAGGAGGAGCCCAGGGACAGGATGTGTGTCATAGCTGGCTTGTGCCGGATTGGACTACAGAGACTTTGGGATTTGTAGTTCCAGAAAAGAAAAGTTATTTATGGACACTTTTCAGAGTTTTCTTGTGTTTTTATTGAAACTGCTGAAGGGTAATAAATTGAAGTTGAAGCATAATGCTCGCCTCCTAGTCCTTAATAGAATTAATACTCCCTGTGCAGTTAGCAGGGGTAATCTTCATTCAACCGGGAAAAAAAGTTTCCCAGTGCTGAAAGTCTGAAGAACTGATCAGTTTTCTCATGTCATGTGAGCAAAAGGCAACGGAAGTGAAATTGAAGGCTTTAAATCTATTTCAAAAAGTCAGGACAGAACAAAAAAAGAGCAAAAAGAATGGGGTTTCATAGGAAACTATGTAGGGAAGTTGCAAAAAGAAAAACTTCCCTAACAAGTGGCACCAAAGAAGTATGTAAGACCCAATGCTTCAGGCTCCCCAGCTACCAGAACTCCATGGGCACCCTGTTTTCAAGAAAGAAAACTGTCAACCTGGGCCATGATCTATGTGCAGCCATGGTGAAGAAGCAAGGTAATAGCTGCATGTTGCGAGGCTCCCCATTCCTCCAATATGTTCATACGTTGTAAGCCCCATAAAGCAAATGATGGCCAGAAGTGAGGGACCTTTTATAGAATTACCCACGCAGTGTCTTCTGTCCTACGATATCCTTGTGTGGGCAGGCTCCCTCCTCCTGTGCTCTTTGTGCAGTGCCCACCTGCCTGCTATATATCCCTGTTAGCACAAAAGTGGAAAGAGAAGTAACCACACCATAACTGTTCCCGGTACCTCAGCACTCCCCAATGCAGGCCGTATTTGGTAAACACCAAGACTGTGCTGAAGTCCTGATCTACAACACAGACCAAGTGAAGGTAAGGATGAGTCCCGACCTGCTAGATCAGACCCTTATAGTTGCTCTCATGTGCCTGCGCTGGCCTCCAGGAAATGGTAAAATGTGGCCGAGTAAGCCTTGAGCGCCACCATCACAAGGAAAAGAAAAACTGTCCTCGCCCCTCAGCATTGTGTTCTGGGAACCCACCAGCACTGATTTTGCAATGCTGTGTACACCTAAAAGCAAAAAGGCCTTAAACTCACTGTTGCTCCTCGCTGTGTTCTTGACACTATGCACACTCAATCAAATACAAGATTTACCAGGGAATCATGGCTTCCATATACAGAAAATAGATAAACAATCAGATTATACCAAGCTCGCCAGCCAGCTCTGCTACTCAGTCCTCAGGTCCCTGTTTGAGAAGCACTCCTGTGATCATTTAAGGAAACGCAAATCAGAATTCTACCAGCCCTCACCACTCAGAAAGGAGTATCATGAGAGTACTGTGCCCCCTCACCCCCTTTCTGGACCTCGGCATACCATCTGTAAATCAAACCAGTCATTACAGGAAGTGCATATTCAATATACTTAAATAACTGGGTAGGTGTAAAGCTGGAGACGCTGCCAAGGACCCTTTACGATTGACATCACCTCAAGCCCACCCATAAAGCCTTTGAAAAAAAACCCAGCAAGCTGCCTCGGCTCATTCAGCTTGTGATAGTCTTTACAGATAAAGACCAATCAAAAGATCAGAGCCCACCCTTCCTGTGCTATCAGAGTTCCTGCAGCTGCCTTCGCCATTGCCAAAAAGGAAGAGGCCACCTCCATCAGTCAGTAGAGCTAGCCCAACTAGCTCCGGTGGGACATTCTAGCACCTACCCTTGTCACAACTCAGAGAAACCAATCCTCAGCCAGGAAGCTGCACCAGCCCCTCTGACTTTCATCATCACCACAATGCAGCTGCCTGCCCCTCCCCTACCCATATCCCACAGCATCCCCTCCAGTAACACTGCATACAGCAGGCAGTCCAGCATCCAGGTATCTAGCGGTAAGCAGGTATTGTGGAGGACGCATAAGCCTGCATTCATTCTATATTTTTTTTTTTTGGAGCATCCAAGTGTTTGCATTGTTACTTCAATTTGTATTATTTGACAGACTGTCATCATCAAGATGATAGGATTAGGGATCAGTATATTGAGGCAAAGTGTGAAGTAAAGTTTAAAGGAGCAGTGGGCTGTGGGATTAACATTTTCTGGACTGCCAGTATACACTGTGACATATCAAGCTGGGACATTTCTTTGCACTCTGGTAGGAGAAAAATAGACAGAGACCAAATGTATGGTATTCTAACTGTAGGCAACACTGTGTGTAATACTGGAATGATTCATTTGTGTATCTAAGGTTGTATTGCATCTGCATCTACTACCTACTTGGGGATCTACTTAATGTTATTCATTGGTGTCCTTATTATTTATTTCTGAAATGTTCTTGTTATTTATTTTTCATTACTGCACTGATGTATGCATTGAAAAGAGTACCCTGCCTTTACAATGTTGAAGTTTACCTGACAGCGCATGGTTTGGCTACCTAAGGGCCTTTCCCGGTTTGTGGAAGAAAATACAAACATGTCCTCTTATGAGGGGTTGAGCAGTGTGCTTAACTCAGTTAAACTGTCTATTTATGAATCTTTATTACTGTGCTATGTTTTAACAATAATGTATAATTTAGTTTAAAGGAGGACCGTTGACTTTGCTTCTATCATCCACCTCAGGTGGAGATACTTTACCTTTCTATACAGAGGTCCCTTGCCTGGCCCCTACATACTCACACCAAACCTGCCCCTTAATTCACACCATATTCCACATGCCACACATTGCTGTAACATGCACAGATCTAACTCCAAGGCAAGTCACAATATGTCTGAAAGAAATCCTACTGACTTTGACAGAAGATGGATTTCACATATGTGCATTCAAAACTGCTGACTTTCCCTTTTCATGCACAAGTGAATAATATACAGACCAATATTGAATCATGTCAGATTGCATGATTGGTTTAAAACAGTGTTCAGTGCAAACCACAAAACAGATGTGAATTCAAACTGCATTTGTTTTCCTATGTGAAATGCACAAAATAGACAAGGTCAACGGAGATGCCTCACTTCTAACTTGTCTTGTTTACACATTATTTAAGCAAATGCTCTCACTGCTGTGCACAATGAGTGTGTAGCCATATAATCAGTCACTTGCATTAGTATAGAAATATAGTCTTTGAGCACACAGCAATTCAAAACAGAATTATAGCTAATTGTTGAACATGAGTGTATTAGGAATATATTTAATTGAATACTGCAAAAAAAAAACAAATCCAATAATTAAAAACATTCACAGCGTGAACTGCAATCATAATAATGATTTTTTCTGTACACTTTAGCACATTTCCTGTTTATTCAAAGCATGGCAGTTTATAAAGATGCATCCAACAGCGTAACCTTTGCTGCATTTCATTGTAAACTATCATGATGGTCAGTTCCTACTGATTACATGAGTACATCTGTTTGTTAGGATTGGATGGGCTAACAAGGTGATGGGAGGGACGTTGTAAGCTGAGGGGAGGGAGCAAGACTGTTTAAGCCAGCTGGAAAATGTTTCTGAAATTAAACTGCAAACTATATCCCTGCACATTGTGCGGGGGCAGAGCCTGGAGAACCACTGATCACACAAGACTTTGGGCCTCATTACACGGTAGGCGGTAAGGGTTTACCGGTACCGGTAAGGGCACCGGTACTGGTAAACCCTTACCGCCTTACTACGAGTTCCCTTTGTGGGACCCGACCTTAACGGCTGGTTTTACCGGCCGTTAAAGTAGGGTGCCGCAAAGGGACCTCGGTGCTAATTACGGTACCGCAATTTGCGGTACCATAATTAGCTCCTTCCCCATTCCCATTATGCCCTATGGGGGCAAAAATGGGAATGGGGAAGTGCCTTGGTGAATGGGGAATTACCGCCCCCGCTCACCTTGGAGTAGGGCGGTAATTCTGCCATCCACCAAGGCGGACACGGTAAAATACCGGCGGCAACCATGGCGCTAATAGCGCCATGGTTACCGCCTACCGTGTAATGAGGCCCTTTATCTCGGTAAGAAAGCAAGCAGAAACTTTAATGAGTACGCCAAGACTGTAATTGTAGAGCCAGATATTAGAACCTCTGAAAGTACTTGGATATAACAAGAAAAACATACTCATGTTGATTCTGAATTCTGTCCAAAATGCTTTAACAGCACCATCAATGTTAGCACTTTCGTGTGGTTGCCTCCCCTGCATACAATTTTAGACATATACAAAACAGAGTGGAAAGTGAAAGAATAAAAGCAGACAAAATCTCCTTTTCCATACAACTATTATCATTTACAAAGTGGAGTGTAATTGTGAAGAGTAAATCAAAGCGAAATCACCTTTACTCTTTACTTTTACTCTCCGTTTTGTAAAAAAATAAAATTCTGCCTGCAAATGACACTTTGTATGCACTGTTTTATAATGGATTCCTGTGGAATCTGCCTGCTATTTACAAGGGGAAATGGGAAGCATATTTCATATCAATTCACTGGGTTCACTCCTGCATGAAAATCTCACATGCAAAATTCTTTTTGAGCCACCACCCCCTCAAATGAATTAAAAATCCCCATGTGTGTAAAAGTAAGTTGAAACAGCTTACTCCTTGATTTTACACCTTTCTTTTACGACCCACCCCTTACAAAATGACACTCATTATATATCCTTGGCGGGAGGTAGGAGGATGTAACATTGAGAGAGAAAGAGTTGTGGCTGATAGTACAGTATATGGTCAGACGAGGAAGCACCTCGTTGAGAACCTAAACAATCTGCAGGAAAATGTAAAAGAAATGCTAAAGGGGTTCCATCAAGGGGAGAACGGAAAGGTAAGGGCAGGTGAAATAACAAAAATCATGGCTTATCTTTTTCAATGAGTCAAAGTGGCCTTTTAAGTTTAAATGTCAATAGATTTCTGAACACTATGAAGATAATGCAGGTAACAGCTCACTTGGAGTTGATACGGATCGCTGCAGCATTCCGTCCAGAGAAACACCCTAAAAAGAAGATTTAAGCAAATGAATGATATCTTAGCGTGCGCTGATTGAGGAAAGCGTGTTTACTGCCTGAGTTGCCTACACCCCATATAACAGGTTATTTATATCATCTACATCCTCGATAGAGGGTCTCCTATACCTCTGTCAATTTTGTAAAACTTGGGGTTTCACCCTAAATAACTAAGGGTAATCCAGCCATTGAATCCTTCTTCACTATGCCTTACAGGGGTTCAGCTTCCACTCACTGATGAGACCCAACAAGACCAAAACACATTTCTAGGGTTGCTGATGAAACTTTTGTTTAGAGGAGAATTGCCTTGCATTTCCAGGCTTGACTGCCCCTTTGGGTGGGAGCAGAATGATAAACAAATAGATATTTCTCCTCTGTGAAGGTTGCTGTGAGCTAAATCTTGGTTGTAGACCCTCCTGAGTAGGGTACATCCCATAGAACAGGTTATTTGAACCATGTTCGTCCTCGTTAGAGGGACTCCCACACCTTTAGTAAAACTTGGGGTTTCACCCCAAGGGTAATCTAGACGTGGACCCCTTGCTCACTGTCTCTTAGGGAGACTCAGATTGACTTCACTGATGATGCCCAACAAGGCTGAAACATGTGTCTGCGATTGCTGGTGATAATCTTGTTCAGAGGAGAATTGCATAGCAATTTGTTGCTAGGCTGTCCTTTTGTTTGGGGCCAGACTGATATGCACATTAATATTTCTCCTCTGTGAAGGGCAAAACAAGCTCAAAAGTGGTTGTAGACCCTCCTGAGTGGAGTGAACCCCATAGGACAGAATATGTGAACCATGTTCATCCTCTCTAGAGGGGCTCCCACACCTCTGTCAATTTTGTTTATCTTTATATCTACAAATATAAAGGGAGGAATCATTTTTCAAAAATAAATGAGCTATATTACAATTAAGGAAAATAGCTAAAGACCATGAAGTGATATGGGTGATATATATAGAAATGAACACATTATCAGAGTAATTTTGTAACAAATGTGTTTTCATGCAGGGGACTCGCCTGTACTCCTCACTTGTAATCTCCATTTTGTGAATAAATGAAAAGTGACTGAAAATTGCACTTTGCACCCAGCATTTATTAATTGATTCCTATGGCATCTGCCTGTTTCTTGGCACGTGCAAAACCCAGAGAAATCCATTCATTTTACACTTTCATAAATCTCAGGCAGGTGTTAAATGAAGTCCTCACACAAGATGAAGGAGGAAAGCACATCAGGGATGTTAACGCTGCTCTGTGCCCCTCCTCCGCTTTGTGCCAGAACAAAAATGGGCTGGAGTGCAAAGTAAAGCGCAAAAGCATTGTTAGGCAGAATCCTCTGCAGTTCCCTCAGGGAGCACTACCCAGGATTAGGACTACAGATGAGAGCAATAAAAATCCCCTTTTGGTATCAGTCTGTACCACAAAGATTTAGTTGGTAGCTGTGGCTAAGCAGTCAGACTTATCTCAAGAGGGAGATGAGCATTATTCATGGTTTACACAATAGGTATCACAGTACTATGGAGCAAGGAAACACTGACCAAAGCTTTGTATCAAAAAGAGAATATATATTTATTTTATACACATCTAGTTTAGCACATGAATCACAATTGATAAAGCAAGTTTAGTTCAGTCAAGGAAAAGTATATACAACTCCCTATTCAATTGTAGACAAGTTTGTGGTAGAGTGAAAACTGAGCAAAACGGCACAGTGAAAACCAACTACAAATGGCACTCTAGCAATTTAACGAAAGGGAGGGAAAGCACAAGTTAAACCAAAATATCTTCAGACACCCCCTAGCAACACTTCCCTGAAGGTTTGTGAACAAGTAAAGCACAGTAACACTTTAGCAGAAAGATAAGTGAATGAAAGCTGAGCAAAATGGCACTCCACAAGTTAAAACAGTTGGAAGGAAGAGGGGTTTAGAAGATTCAGGCGCATCAACACATTTCTCATTGAGAATCAATCTAGTGAGAGCAGATCTAACAAATCAGCTAGAGTCAATAGGCCTGAGCCAGAGTCAGTGGTACAGGACCAAGAGTTTAGGGGCAAAGATTTTCTTGTAGCTGCAGTCAAGTCTTTGGTAAACGAATATTGAAAAGGTAGATGCGAGGTGAAAGACAATGTTAAGAGAGAGGACGACCAACCCACACAGTAGATAAAGGATTTGAAACACCTTTAGGGCTACCACAGGGAAAGGGAGGCCTGGCGGCACAATGTACATTCAGCATGAAGAAGTGGCTCCTGCGGTGGTGGTTGTTCCTGGTAGCTCCTGCAGTTCGAGAGGTCCAGCAGAGGAAGAGAAGCTCTTGTCGTGGAGGAAGGTTTGAGTCACTGCACTACCCAGGGATGAAACCAGCCACGGTGCTGCCAAACAAAGTTTAAAAGGTACGGTCCTTTTAATCGTGGTCCGGGACGATAGCTGCCTGGCTATCCGGTCTCCAAGTGCTGGGCACTGTCGATTCGACCAAGGAAGTTCAGAGGAAGAGATGGGTGAACTGGTTGGTCCCACCAGCTCAAAGGAAGAAGGCTCTTTCGATGAAGATCTCCTCTCATTGTGTGGAAGAAAAGTAGTGAGACGATCTGGTAGGGCTTCACCAGTGGTGTAGATGCTGAAGATGTCTGTGGCTTCTCTCCCCTTCGGTTCCGTAGTTCCAGTGGCGGCAGCTTGCTCTTCCAGTCCTCAGGACCCTGTATTTATGCAAATGAGACCCATTCATATGGCCTAGCTGTCACTCACACAGTGGAGTGGTCTTCTTGGCGGGAGACCCTCCAGCCTATCAGGTTAGAGTGTGACCTGAGTTGCAGCGGCAACTCTGTCCAGGGGTTCTGCTCCCCCTCCCAAACAACAGACCCACCCCAGACTCAGAGGCGCAGAAAGGAGGGCTTCTTTGCAGAAGCCCGCCAAAAGAGCGAACAAAGAATCCCCGACCTTGGTTAGGAGTTTAGAGTAAGAAACGAGAAAGAATTTATATCAAAGTTCTGGCAAATAAAACCTACCGTAGTAAAGTTAATAATAAAATAACCCGTCGGTATGTTAGATGCTGTCAGTAAAAGTGGTAGCCTCGAACAATGGGAAAATCCCATAGGAAAATATTTGCGGTTGAATATTTATGGTAGTAACCACTGCCACCAGCCAAAAACTTTAGAGAGAGGGACTTTAGGGTACCCCCTCGAAAATGAACCCAAGGGAAAAAGCATGAACCGTTCCAAGTATCTCCATAGTAAGATGGGTTGTACTGGTTAAGTTCATAAGATTTGACTAGTAAAGTCAATGGGGACTTTACATGCCCTGAGAGACAGTAGTCAGTCCCAGGGTATGGAGTCTATGTTTGGGGGTCGCTACGACACCCCTGTGTCACTGCATTGACCGTGCCGTGTAACACATGTGAATAAAGATGGTTCCTATGGGTGAGAGAATATCCCATTAAACACAAAAATAGCCTAGAACACACATAGCCAAAATGCCCAAGAGTGGGAAAAAGATTGAGTCTCACTCTTAGCAGGTTAAAAGAAACAAACCCTTCAAATCCAGCAAAGCTGCTGGGGGACTCTATAGGTAAGGGAAATTAGCCATAGAATGAGAATTCTCCCTAACAAGCATTATGCCTTGCTTACATGCTTTCATGTTGCACTCCAGCCATTCTAAAATTACCCTCTATTATAAGAACATGCCCAGGCCAGTTTTAGCCATGTCTGCCAGTGTTGCTCAGTTAAGCACATTGGGCCTCATTAGGACTCCGGCGCTAAACCATGGTGCTGTTAGCACCATGGTCCATGCCGGAGTCTGCCATGGCGGAATGGGGAATTACCACCCCATTCCGAGGTTGGTGGGACGGTAATTCCCCATTCTGCCATGGCCCTTCCCCATTCCCATTTTTGCCCCATAGGGCTCAATGGGAATGGGGAAGGCGCTAATTACGGTACCGCAAATTGCGGTACCGTAATTAGCACCAAGGTCCCTTTGCGGGTCCCTACTTTAACAGCTGGTAAAACCAGCCGTTAAGGTCAGGTCCCGCAAAGGGACCTCGTAATTAGGCGCTAGGTGTTTAACTACGCCGCAGCATTTTACGGCTACGTTAACCACTTAGCTCCTGGGTTATAATGAGGCCCATTGTCATGTTCATTTGTTATGTTTGCCTCTATGCAAAACATCTTGATCCCAGAAAATTACTATTCCATTTTCACTAGTTCTATATTGTGAAATCCTGATCCTCTCAATGCTCTCCTTGGCTGGAACCTATGCAGTTATGCTGGGGCACTTCCATAAATATGATACAATTACAACATTGCAAGTAAAAGTAATACAAATGTTTTTATGGAGACTGCTCCGGGGTGCGTAACAAGATGGCTGATTATAGTTTCGCTCATTGTAGTCCCGCCACCTTCCACGAGGAGATATTGATTTTCTAGTCCACTGGACCAAATTCAGAGAGCAAGAAAGTGTTGCAGGTATCCCCAGGAATGTGGAGTGTATTCGGTGGAAGGCAAGAGGTTGAAGCAAGATTGTGAAGGAAGTAGCCATAATGGGAGGCCCATGATCTAGTGCAGGGTGGTGGAGTGAAGAGGTAGAAGAGAGATGCAGGGCTATTGACATGCTGGAGGAGAGAGTCTCAGAGGAGAGTAACAGAAAGCATGGTCAGGAGGCAAAAACCATGGAGAAGTTCAGAGACAGGAGCTGTGCCTAAAGGCCCTGAATGAAGGTGGAAGGTTGAGTGTCACAGAGATACTGAGGAGACTGGTGAAGTCAGACGCCAGGTGGGCTGAGGGAAGAGGAGTGACTTGGCAGCCATGTGAGAAGTGGCCTGGAAACCCTGTGTGTGGGAGGTGGGTTGAGTGTGGTTGCACTCTTGAAAAGGCCAGAGCAGTCCGTAGCCCAGGTGCCAATGAGCAAGTGTGTGCTGAGAGAAGTGGCCTGCAGGGGACAATGAACTGTTCAGCCCCCAACGAACAAGTAAACACAGTGTTTGGCAGAAGGTGGGCTGGAAAGAATGAGGGGTGGGAAACTGGGGGATTAGGAAGGTTACCCCCGTGAAGACGCCAGAGAGAGTGGGGGCATTCGGTTAAGGCTCTGCAGAAGTTATGGCTGGGAAGACAGTCTCTGCAAGGCACTCCAGTGGAAGCCGGGTGAAGACATCCATCCAAAGTGGAAAGTGATATTAGCGTGCACCTCTGTTGCCATGGTGCCAGTGCAGGCTCAACAAGGTGCCCCCTTTGGGTGTCCAGGGTCTGCAGAAATACTGCAGGATGGAGAGGGTGCTGTTGCCTAATGGGAAGCCGAAGTCATTGAAGGGACCTGGATGGGAGACCAGTGCATATGGCACAACTAAAGGAGACATTTGGAACATTCTTCAGGAGATTATGTCCCTACACACGGATATCCAACCCGCAGTTACAGAGCTCTGAGGTCGTGTGGATATGATGGAAGAAAGAATAGAGGGGTTTGAAACACATTACTGCAGACCTTTTGGAAATGAAGTTGGATGCAAGAATGATTGATCTTGAGACTTGTGAGGCAGCGCTGGAAATGAAAGTGGGTGACCTTGAAAATAGGGAGCAGAGAAATAACCTCTATATTTTCTTTTCTTCAAATTCAGCAACGTATAAATTGGCCAGGCTCGGCACAAAAGTTGCACCCATCGCTGTTCCCGATCTTTGTTCATAAAAAGATCACACGACTTGTCAAAACGAGACTGGCGGAACATAGAACATGTATTAGAACTAAGACGATGACAGCACCCATGGTGGATCCTTTTGTAGCTAAACAGCATGGCCAAATGATTTCAATTGGACGATTATAGAGAGGATCGCCAACCCCAAAAGAGGCGGTAATCTCTACAATTTACTCTATAGAAGAGAACAACTCTGGATCTTCTGTTTGAAAACAGATTCTCTGGGGTTAAATGAACCGACAAGTTGGCAGACTTTAGCAACATTGTGATTCTTGCCTAGGAACAAAATAAAATATGCCAGGAATACCCATAGCATAGACCTTTGCCTGATTACAATCACAGGGACAAAGGGGGACTATGTGAAGGTTACATCTATGCCCACATACACATAGATATACACAGTGGTGTGCTAGGATGTACCAAGACATAGGGGCTTATGTTTATCCATCAACTGTATATGAACACATTAGCATTTCCCGACTGCAGTCTTTAGTTATTTATTTTGCATGTGAACACCACGTTAATGTTCACGTAAACATGGACAGACACCATGGCACCTTGGGACATACCACCATGACAAAGGGGCCCCTCTCTACGTATAGGCCTAGCCCGTCTTGCTGTAGAAATAGCAATTTGCATCATTGATGCCAACATACGGAAAGCAGCAGAACGGCATCAATACTAACATACTAATATTTCCCCTTCACACGCACTTATGTACTTCACAAGTACACACGAGTGGAAAATGCGAGGGTATAGAGCACCCGGGGGTTCACATAGTATCACCCCACAATAGTAGATTACACTTGGTCATTGTGCACACTTATTGCTAACATAATTTTAAGATGGCACTCAAATCAAACCAGTGAAAACAACTAGAACGGCATCCATAGTGAGCCGTGGTTCGGCGCATGCACACGCGATATTAAAGAAAAAATAAACAAATGGGTGGAACGGTTGCGCTTAGAATCGCAGACTGCTCCGTACAGGAATCAGAGATGACGGTGTCCCTACATGCAAATATACGAGGTAAGAAGGCAAAATACTCGTAAAGAGTCATGCAGCACCTAGGCACTCGTTCAGAATTACGCATCCAAGAATGGAGTGCAGATTATGACCGGTAGATGTAACCGGGTGCACGTACACATAATCCCAATCCTTTAAACCTTTTGAACTACCCTGGAAATTGATATATATGTATATGAGATAGATGAGAACCTTGTTCTAACGAACATGGTTTAAAAAAAAAAAGAAGTAACACAGGATACAATAAGATATGAATGAATTAAGCTGTATTCTCTTGCCAATCCCCTAGGAGTTCACTATGACTTTATGAACTCTTTAGGTAGTATGGAATGCTGACAAAAAAGGCATCCGATAGAAGAATAGACCTGACCTG
The DNA here is from genome assembly GCF_040938575.1 of Ambystoma mexicanum. Lineage (NCBI taxonomy): Eukaryota > Metazoa > Chordata > Amphibia > Caudata > Ambystomatidae > Ambystoma > Ambystoma mexicanum. Next base: position 518,190,733 of record NC_090930.1, on the reverse strand, counting down.
ATCCAATAGCAGATAAAAGAAATGGAACTCGGAAATCCTAAAGAGCACGGTAAGCAACCTCCACCTCCTCATGTTATATAAACTGAAGTATTTAAAAGAACAGAGAGACACTGGCAGCAATAATAAAATGTGTCATGTATCTCTCCCCATACCCGGTAACCCATTATCTCTACTCTGCAGGCGGGGCACTATATGAAAAATCATAGCTTTTACGAACCAAACACAGATCAAGCCTAGAGGAAAGAAACGCTTTCTGTGCAAAAGTTGGGGTTGCATTCAGATATATGTAGAGATATTTTGTCTAGATTTCTCTGAAATTATAAATTCTCACAAAACTGACAATACTTTTATGCAATGTTGTTTTTAGAATATCTGCCAAACAAAGAAGCCTATTAAAAAATACATAATTTAATTTGGAAGGCAGACGACACATGCCACGATGAGTACAACATGTGCCTTTTCGAAAAACTGTATGTCATGTTTCACGGCGTGTATAATAGTTTAGCGATAGGGCAAGTCCTCTCTGCACTATCCCCTCACCCAAGATAAGCGGAGCAACCAGCGCAACCTAGGGATAGCAATACACAAGGGTTTAGCTCAGAGTGATTGAAGAGCAAGGAAGATTAGGACCACATTTGGAGACAATAGATACATTTTGTAGTAAATTGACCTGAGACTTTGTTGTGTGAAAAAAAGTTATTAGATCTTAAACACCTGGTTTGCACCTTATCGCTTATTAGAGCATGAAGATATTCCGGCATCCTGCATCCTGGCCTGCCGACATTTAAGAACAATGAGGGCAAGGTGATAAACAAGTCTGGACTCCACAGGGACCCAGTGTAGGTTACGCCGAGCTTCAGTGATGTGGTCTCTACACATTGTTCACCTTTAAGGGAGAAGGGCTGATGTGTGTACAAGAGCGGGTGGTGGGTGTCACTGGCTCATCTAGTGGACTGCATTTAAATGGGTGTCTCATTAAATATTTTGGGTTTAAGAGTAATGTTTGGGGTACATGGTTGTGGAGAGCGAAAGTGGGGGAGAGACAGGGACCAGGAATAATGAAAGATAGTAAGGGAAATTTGCTACCTGAAGGTCAGAGGTTAAAATGAGACCAGACCACACTGGGTATGGTAAAGAGATGAGCTACACAAATGATTGATGTAGTCAAGGGGGGAGCAGGCGGTGGATGACAGGTTAAGGGGGCTTAACTCACCTACAAAAAGATCACTGGTGGGAAGGTCGACTGAATGGAATAAGCTGTATATCCTGGATGTCCTGGATGTGGTTGATAAAGGGAGATTAACGTATGATTTATAATAAACATATTGGGCAGCATGGACCTACCTGTAAGAAGGGTGGGGTGGGAATTTTCCTGAGAAAAATGCTGAACATTGAGGATCTAAAGGTGTTTAGGGGATATGGTTGACAATTAATTAATTCATATTTTGTAATGGGCTCAATACCAGAGATCAGTCTCTCAGCTATGGACCGGGATTCAAACCTATGTTGCTCTCTGTTGTTTTTCTTCCAAATGTGTTGCCCCTGAGCTATCCTTCCAGCCCTTATATCTTCCCACCTATCCTCCCAGTTCAGATTATTAAAGGGACATTGGACATGCAGGGTTGCAAGGATGGAAGTTTAAGATGGGCAGAGCCACATCTAAGAATTGTAAGGCATGTGGCAGCCCAGAGATGGTGTGCGAAAAGTTCAGATTGCAAAGGTAGTTGCTGAAAGCCAGGAGGAGCAGCATCGGCCTGGAAGTGAGGCGTCTGTCCGATTTGTTGCAAATAGAAAAGGGGACAGAGGAAAAACAGTACAGATTCCTCCTTCAATATGTAAGGGGGACATGGAAGTGGAAGGAGATTTAGAGGCAGTGCTCAGTTGATAAGGGGGAAAAGGCCAAATATCATCTATAAAGATGGAAATCACCAGCTCCTGGCCTCTAGGAAGAAGAAGAAGAATAAGAAGAAGAAGAAGAAGAAGAATACGAAGAAGAATACGAAGAATACGAAGAAGAATTCGAAGAAGAAGAAGAAGAAGTAGAAGAAGAAGAAGAAGAAGAAGAAGAAGAAGAAGAAGAAGAAGAAGAAGAAGAAGAAGAAGAAGAAGAAAAATAATGCAGCTAGGATAACAAATAGCTCTATTGCCTCCATCAGGGTCAGGGTACCTTTGCGGATACTGTGTTGGGGGAATGTTACCGAGGAGCCTCCTGTGGTGGGAGGGGATGGGAGAGGATTTCAACTTGTGTGTGTGTTGATAGGAACAATGATAAAAGAGTGGCAAAGGTAGGGGAGATGAGAGGTGACAGTAGTGCAGGAAACACTCTCCAACCGGTTCTAGATAATTATTGTTTATTTGGCACATTGAGGGAGATCAACCCACAGGAGAGGGAATACACATTTTTCTCCAATACGCACAGAACCTTCACAAAAATAGATTGCATTCTGTTGGAAAAGGGGCAGGAGTACAGGAGCGGTGTGAGTGATATGGTTGAGGTAGCATGGTTGCATGCTAAAACGGGTATCATGCAGCTGGACAACGGGGGGGGTGAAGGCAGATATGACCTGGAGATGTAATGATTATCTCTTGAAGGATGAAGTATTCAATGGGGAGTTGAAGAGGGAAATAGAGTTCTACTTCCAGTAGACCAATAAGGAAATCCTTCAGTGCAGTGCGCTATGGGAGGCAGCGACGGCTACAGTGTGGGCCTTAATGATAAACGAGGGATGCAGGAGGAAAAGAGAAAGAGCTCTGAAAGGTTTAAACTCAAATAGGAGATCAGGGAGTTGGAAAAACAGGTAGCTGATGGAGTAGAATGCCATTAGAACTTTTACAGGCTGAACATGAACGCAGTATTCTGGCAGCTCCGATACATGAAGCAAAATTATCATGAGAAATGGGATAAGGTGGGTACCATGTTAGCCCAGTCTACGAGCCCAGAGAATGGACAGAAGGATGTGTTGGTTACATGGTCAATTGAGAGGCGCAGTTGAGGACTGCACACAGAACAGTGGAATTCTTTCAGGAATTCTCCCAAGACCTTTATAATAGGGGGGCAGGATATAGAGAGAAGGAGTTAGGGCCCGCTTGGAGGGAGTGGACATGCCAAATCTGGATGAAGAAAGCACTGATGGGATAGATGCACCAATAATGAGTGAGGCGTTGCTGGCTGTGATTAAGAGTATGAAATTCATTGGTGCACCGGGAGAGGATGTGCTCATGGTGTGGTTTTATGAAAAGGTTGAGGGAACTATGACGCCACATTTAGTGACATGTATGAAGGCATTGATTGCAGTAATTCCATAGGTGGGTAGAGACCCAATGGAGTGTGCTTCATACAGGTCCATCTCCCTGTTGAATGCAGAGGCAAACATCTTTGAACGGGTGCTGGCAACAGGAACTGACTGGGTTCATTGCAGACTGATAGGCACAGACCAGATAGGGTTTATCAGGGGACGACAGGTGGCATCTGTGGTCAGGGAAACCATGAATCTGATAGAGTGGTCAAAGTTGGTTCACATAGATGCTGTGCTGGTCTCCCTTGATGTAGAGAAAGTGTTTGACTGGGTTGGGTGGTCCATAGTATTTGTAGTTTTGGGGCAGGTGAAGTTGGGTGGGAGTGTGAGGAGGGCATTAGAGTACTTGTACACATATAGGACGGTCCAGGTGGTGGTGAATAGGAAATGGTCAAGTTGCATTGATTTGAAGAGGAGCACAAGGCATGGATGCCTGCTGTCACTCTCATTGTTTGTACTGATGGAATGGCTTGCGAGGAAAATAAGAGCAACTCTGATATTCGAGGAATTAGTGTCGGAGAGAAAGACTCAAAATAGGACTATTTGCTGAGGACATTCTATTGCGCTTGCAGGCACCACTACATTTTAGTACGATAGTGTTCAAGAAGGTTGAAAAATATGGGCACCTATCTGGCTTTAAACTAAATAGGACAAAGTCTGCGTTATTCCCCTTCTGGAGATAGGATTGGACGGACTTGATAGACCTGGAAGGTATCTCTCAAAGGGTTAGTGCAAGTTAATGGTGACTTGTGGGAGGCAAACTACCCACCACTGATGGGGTCAATCTATAGAGATATGGATGATTGGTCCAAAGTCAACCTGTCCTGGCTCAGTAGTCATTTCGATTAAGATGAATATACTCCAAATACTGCTGTACTTATTTCAGATGCTTCCAGTCAAGCTTCTAGACAGGATGTTATGGGAAATACAGTATAGGCTATTAAGATTTCTGCCGCACGTGGTTCAATACTATGGGGAAGCTCAGTTTAGAGTTCTGATTGCACATCTTAAGGTGTACAGGGAGCTAAAATCAGGTGTAGATCCTGGTTACGTTGGGAAAATGGATGCGGGCTTGGAGAAATAGGATGCCCAAATGGGTGAGCGAACATCGGACACTGGTGGGACTGTGGGATGTCTGGCTATACGGGAGAAAGATGAAGGGGATTACAACCTTGCCATCTCCTCTTAGCCCTATATGTGCACTGCCTATCAGGGATGCGATTATGGAGCCACTGAGATTCGAACACTGGTTTGAAGCTGGATTGGAAAGAGTGGGGAAACTATGGGACAAGGGTGAGTTTAACACCATAGCCAGGCTGGAGAAAGATGTGGGTAAAGGGAGGATTTCGGGTTTTTTCTGACATGCAGTTAAAGGTGGTCCTGATGGATAAACACTGGGAAAATGAGACACAGAGGGGATGGCTTCTGTTTGAAAACGTTTTTGACATATGCTCTGGCTCAGAAGGGCCTATATCAGAATCTTATAATGCAATTAATGAGGGAGGGAGAAGTGGAGAGATAGTATTGAGACACACATGGGAGAGAGATCTTCAGAAAGAACCGCAGGATAATGAATGGTCTGTGCCCAGCAACCTTTTAGGCGTCCATTTCATGTCATTACAAGATGTTTGGGGTTAAACCTCTATACAGGTGGCAGTTCCCCCTCCTGAGGCTGTCAAAGATGTTCCCTGTGCTGAACCCGCAATGCTGGAGGAAATGTGGGGAGATTGCGTCTTTTTTGCATATGTGGTGGGGCTATAAAAACCTGATGGGCTATTAGAAGAGGTGGATAAGGGACCTGGATACGTTTACAATAAAAAGATAATATACCGAAAAAAACAGTCTTAAATCCATTTTGCAAAAACATGATCTGCCATCCTGTAGCCAACCATGGGTGGACCTTCCTAGCTATTTATCATAGTGAAGTTAGATTGCTCATGTTTGTCTTAAAAGTAGTTCATCTAAAGGAGACTAACTAAAGTTAGTGTATTTATTGTAACTTTAGAGGGTCTGCACTCCCCATGGGCAAGAATCATGGGACAGAAACCACTTGGGCAGCAGGGAGCACAGCACTTACAATGGCCCTTTACACCAACTTGGGACGTATACATGACTTGTGGCAAAATAAGACCACTTATTAGGATGTATAAATATGTATTAAAGGCACCCAAAAGGTTAACAATCGCAAAGGTCATGCTTACACATCTTTCCCCATTCAAAAAACTTGAATTGTGTGTGATCTTAATCTTCCTATCTGTACACAGTCTGTGTTCTTTCATCTGGGGTGGGTTTTGTATAATCTTTTCTATTTAGTTATTTTTCAGTAAACTATATCTATTTTTATATAGAATCTTGATTAGACATTCCCTTTATTTTTTACTGTTTTACTGTTGATGTTCGTGTTGATAGTGAATCACATTCACACCATTCTTGAGAGTGTAGCCTTCCCTTGGCCCACATAACCACACAAAGTGAAGGAGGTATATCTCTTAACTATGCCTGTTTCACCTTTATGGTTGTGATCACTCTTGTTTTGTAGCAGTGTGAGGGCAGAATAGGCGCTTTAGCCACTACTCTCCCTTTTACTCTTGCAGGGTAGAAGTCCTTTTGTCACAGTTCAGTATTCCCAGTTCCTGCTTGTCAATACATTTGTTAAGTGATAATGTCGAATTGTGTAAACAACAGAAACTAAGGCTATCCTGCAATGTTGATTAACAATCATTTAGTGAAAACCAATTATTTTTCAGAACAGCACAAACTTGCTTCACACGTTCACTTTGAAGCTTCTTCTGTCATTTTCGCAAGTACTTCTTCTGTTCAGAGTCCTCACATTAGACATGTTTTGTATCATGTTATAATTTGCTCAATGTACTATAAAATGATGTCCGTTGCCTCCAATATCTACCTGCAAACAGAGAACTTTTGCCTCTATTTTGATACTGGCAGATACACAGGCCGATTCATGGAATTAACGTGCGCCGAAAAAACGGCGCACGCGTGCGAAAACGTGCGATTCGCAGAGAAACAGCGAAAATAGCAGTGCAAGTGCGATTATTACACAGAAAATATCGCACATCAATTCATGGAAGTCCGTGCACGCGCGAAATGTGGGATGTGCGCTGAGAAAGTGCGCGGCGCACACTGGCGCACGCTGGCGCACAGCTCAACGAACGCCGTGTGATAAGGCCACAGCGAATTCGCACATAGCGCGGCGCACATAACAAAAGTAGGCGTAACACGGGACGTCACACGCAGAATGGGGAACAACTCGTGAAAATATGGGCGTCACGGGGGAAGTACAGGAGGCAAGTGCGCAGAACGCCTACACGCTCGCCTACAACACGTATTCATGGAATCGAATAGGGAAAAACAGCGCACGGCCAAAGACGCGCACAGGCCCATACATGTCCGCCACACGAAAGCAGGCGGTAGCGTCCCTGCGCAGGAAAAAAATGTGCGCCAAAGTCTTACATGCGCGAGAAGCCCCACACGCGATCGGGCCTAGGGGAGCGTGTGCGTGTATTTCAGGGGTGCGCGTGAAGCTTCTCACACGCGATTGGCCTGGGCTCGTGTATTTCAGGGGCTCGCGGGTGTTTTCACACGCGATCGGGCCTGGGGCAGCGGGGTACGTGTATTCCAGGGGCTCGCGGGTGTTTTTACACGTGATCGGGCCTGGGGGAGCGTGTGCGTGTATTTCAGGTGTGCGCGCGAAGTTTTACACGCAATCTGGCCTGGGGGAGCGTGTCCGTGTATTACAGGGGTGCGCGTGAAGTTCCACACACGATTGGTCTGGGCGCGTGTATTTCAGGGGTGCGCGAGAAGCTTCTCACACGCGATTGGCCTGGGCTTGTGTATTTCAGGGGCTCGCGGGTGTTTTCACACGCGATCAGGCCTGGGGGAGCGGGGTACGTGTATTCCAGGGGCTCGTGGGTGTTTTTACACGCGATCGGGCCTGGGGGAACGGGGTATGTGTATTTCAGGGGCTCGCAGGTGTTTACACACGCGATCGGGCCTGGGGGAGCGTGTGCGTGTATTTCAGGTGTGCGCGCGAAGTTTAACACGCAATCTGGCTTGGGGGAGCGTGTGCGTGTATTACAGGCGTGCGAGTGTAGTTCCACACGCGATTGGTCTGGGCGCGTGTATTTCAGGGGTGTGCGAGAAACTTCTCACACGCGATTGGCCTGGGCGCATGTATTTCAGGGGCTTGCGGGTGTTTTCACACGCGATCGGGCCTGGGGGAGCGTGTGCGTGTATTTCAGGGGTGCGCGTGAAGTTCCACACGCGATTGGGCTGCGTGCGGGTATTACAGGGGTGCGCGAGAAGCTTCTCACACGCGATTGGCCTGGGCGCGTGTATTCCAGGGGTTCGCGTGAAGTTCTTCACGCGATCGGGCCTGGGGGGAGCGGGGTACCACTCACCGTCTGCTTTGCGTGTAGAAGAACGCGTAGCCAACACCCGCTGTGAAGTAATAGCGTGTGAACCCCAACGGATGGAAAACACACGCACCGCACGAAAAGCACGTACAGAGCAGTGTAAAGGCAAGCGGGATCTCCAAGCCCTGCCAGGGCAACGCCTGTGCGCGAAACGCCACAGGCGCGCTTACGCTGTAAGGGCCTTTGGTCCAATGAAATCGCGTACGCGTGCTGACGCGCTTGCGCGCTAAGGCCCTTTCCTCGAATTTCACGCTGACGTGCAGGATTTTCACGTGCCAAATCACTGCGTATCAAGCTGGCCACGTGAAAACACATGGAAGTGTATTTCAGGGGTGCGCGTGAAGTTCCACACGGGATTGGCCTGGGCGCATGTATTTCAGGGGTGCGCGAGAAGCTTCTCACACGCGATTGCTCCTGCCCAGAAGGCCGAATCACTGCCCCCCAGTGCCCCAAGCAGCCTCCCACGTGCCATCTGCTGCTGCCTGCCTGCCTGCCTGCTGCCACCGTGCCCTGCCATTTGGTGCCTGCACATCAGCCATCTGCAGGGGTCCAGTTGCTGTGTCCACCCCTGCTGGAACAGAAGACTCCCGACTCAGATAACATCGCTCCACAGCCCAGCCCCAGGACCCAGTTGCCCACCCACTCCTGCCCCTGGGGCTGCCATGTCGGGCACATCAACATCTGGCACCAGTGGCAACCCCTGGCCAGAGGGGCCGAGGGGCACCAGCTTCACTGCCACCGAAGTTGGTGTCCTGGTGGAGCAAGTCCTGGGGCAGTATGATGCCCTCTTTGGATCGTCCCGCGCCAACAAGGAAGGATGGGAGAGGATCTGGGCCGACTGTGTGGTTGCCATCAACGCGGAGGGGGTGGCAACCCGCACCATCCAGAAGGTCAAGAAGCGCTGGGAGGACTTGAGGTCCAGGACCCTCATAAAGGCCCGGCGCCTCGTGGAGGGGGGCCGGGGCCGCATGAGTTCCATCCAGATGAGGGTCCTGGAACGCGTACACCCAGCGCTCCACGCCCAGGTCCTTGAGAGGGAGACCCGTCTGGAGTTGAGCGGTAAGTGGCCAAGCATTGCTGTGTGAGACAGGGCATGTTGCAGTGTGCTGGTTGTCTGATACTTGCCTGCATGTGTGACATAGGCCATGTACGCATGTATTAGTGCAGGGACATCATGGTAATGCATGTGCGACCAGTAATGTGTGAACCGCACGGTTGTTGCATGTGTTTAAATGCGACATGGGGAGCCCTATGCAGATTGCACACATGAGAGCATGGCAGTCTCTGTTCCTGGACATGGGTGGGGGTGAGGGATGGGTGCTGATGCCAGGTACATATATGGTATCCATGTCTGTGTGCCTGACCTGCGTGTCTGTGACTTGTGAATGCCATGGATGCATGACACATGTCTGTGACAATTTACAGATTCACTGATGCAGCCTAGTCATCCTTGTATGCACTGTGATTGGGGTGTACGGGGCCAGATGGATGTGACTGAGGTGAAGTGTGTGCATGTAATAGGCATGACCCATGATGCAAGTGAGTACCATTACATTGTATGTTTCGAGAGCCCATTGGACATGCATGGAAATGTCCATGGCATGCACCATGACTGTCACTGTGTGTGTTTTGCCTGGACTGACACATGTGTTGTGGAGTGACATGATGGAAGTGTACTTTGACAGTGGCACTCATCTGCTATTGCTTCCTGTCTAGGGGACCATTGTACAGTACCCTGATGCTTGTGTTCTATGTCTCCCTCTACGCAGCGGCTAGTGAAGAAGAGGGCGGAGACGGCGCTGTGGAGCAAGGCGGCGGGGATGCCCCCACGGCTGCAGCGGAAGGGGTGGGTGAGCCCCCACAGGGGCCTGCTATGGCGTAGATGGTGAGGAGCCATCCAGGTTGGTGGTTTCCACAGAGGAGGAGGAGGCCGCCACTGAGGCACACATGGGGCTTGGTGGGGGCATCCTTGCTGGTGCAAGTGGTGCAGTCCAGGGGCAGGGGCAGGAGGCAGCACAGGTCACCGTGGAGGGGCCTGTGCATGTCGCTGTCCCTGACCCTGTGGGTTTACCACCATGCACCAGCAGGGATGCCCCGTCCCAGGCCCGTCCGCAGGTAGAGGGGATGTCCATGTCATCTGACTCCCCTCCACCTGCGGACGAGGGGACCCCTAGCCATATGGAGAAGGTCCTGATTGGGGTTGCGATGCGCACGGCTGTGATTCGTGATGCCGTGCGTGCTTCCCAGGAGGAAGAGCACCGTGCCGACGTGGCCCAATTGGGATTGTCCATGTTCGGGGGTTTCCTGCATGTGTCGGCCAATCTGGCGGCCCTCTCCTCTGTGGAGACTATACGCCAGTCGTTCTCCTTGCCGTCTTCCGGCCCAGATGCCACCAGGGCCACCTGTGGACCTGCCCCGACCAATGCAGCCACCTCGGTGGGGATCCCATCCCTGCCACAGTCGGAAGTCAGAGGTCCAGCAGGGGTGGAAACACCAGCAACTGGACCCCAGCAGATGGAGGATGTGACGGCATCATCGGGCAGGGCACGTGCACGACGGCGTCGGTGGTTTCCATCAGCCTGGATGCCGTCGTGCTGGCACAGGCAGTTGCATCGGAGGCAGCGGCAGGCTCGACGTGGGAGGCATCATGGCTCGGGGCCATCAACATCAGGGGTGCAGGCATCGGCCGGAGGGCAGGAGAACCCTGGAATGGGAGTGGCTTCCGTGTGGGAGCGGTTGGGCCAGCAGATAGGTGCGGAGCGGCAGCGGGCAGAGGAGGAACGGCTCACAATGGTCAGGGCGGAGAACTCCATGCGGATGGCGCTGAGGCGGGCTGAGTGCCTCGAGGGTCTTCGCAGGGAGTTTGAGCTGGACACTGCATTATCCCTGCGGGACCTCGGGGCCAGGGAACATGCCCGCCTCCAAGCCATTGAACAGGAGTTCGATGATGCCCTGGCCCATGACAACAACCAGTGAGCTGTCGGACTAGCCCGCTGGCCTTGTAAATAGTTATGTAGTTAGTGTAGGTTTCCTTTGCTTTTTTATTTATTTTTGACCTTTTAGACAATGGGCCACATTTTTGTATATAGTTTTATTTTATTAGGTAGTATTTTTATGTAGGTTTCATTTCTTCAGTTGGGATCATGGACCCTGGTTTGTTTATCTGTATATAGTTGACTGTTGGATTTTTTGATTTTTTTTTTGGATTTACCCAGCAATGGTTTTCGGTTTTGTTTTTACCTTGGATTTACTTTCTTGAACTGTGACTTTGGACACCTTTCCTTTGGATTATGATTTGTCGTTTTTCATTATTTTACGGACATGCTGCTTTTGGTTTTTTATTCCCATTGTCATTTGTTTATTTTTAATTCCATTTATGCTGTTTTTAATACATTTTTTTCATCAAACTTCAATGTGTAGTATCATCTCATTGGTATCATGCATATCATGATATGGGTTTTGAGATTCACTGACACCCATTGGGTGTATGTGAGGGCCATGTGTTCATTTCCAGACTTGCTATTGGGGTTCTATCATGTCATTGCCATTTCTAGGTGGGTGGATGCAATACTCGAGTGGGTGTTTTGCATTTGGAGGCTGACCATAAGGGCCAGGGATCTAGATTGTGATGACATGTTGGCTGGGGGACATGTGTGGGGGCCTGCTGGCAGGTGCCCCACAGTGCTGGTGGGTGGGGGTGGTGGGGAACATGAGTTGGACATGGGTGGGGTCCTGCTGGCAGGTGCCCCACAGTGCTGGGGGGTGGGGGTGGTGGGGAACATGAGTTGGACATGGGTGGGGGCCTGCTGGCAGGTGCCCCGCAATGCTGGGGGTGGGGGTGCAAGGGGACATGAGTGGGACATGAGTGGGGGCCTGCTGGCAGGTGGCCCGCAATGCTGGTGGTGGGGGTGGTGGGAGACATGGGTGGGGGCCTGGTGGAGGGTGACCCTGCACTGCTTGGGGGTGGGGGTGCAAGGGGACATGAGTGGGACATGAGTGGGGGCCTGCTGGCAGATGCCCCACAATTCTGGGGGTGGGGGTGCAAGGGGACATGAGTTGGTGATCATTAGTGCAAGGAGACATGTGCCTTTGCTGGGGGGCATGCCCATGTTGGGTGGGCTGCCTGCAGGACATGACCAGGGATGCAGGGTAGTCCCCTGTGGTGTGGGCTGCCTGCAGGGGCCGTGGAGGGTGTACAGGGAACACCTGGGAGGACCCACACTGGCAAATCACATGTAGAACTCCCCGGCACCCCTGAAATACACATACCCTGCTGAAATCGCGTGTGAAACTTTCCGCGCACCCCTGGTATACACGCACACGCTCCCCCAGGCCAATCGCGTGTGGAACTTCTCGCGCACCCCTGAAATACACGCGCCCAGGCCAATTGCGTGTGGAACTTCTCGCGCACCCCTGAAATACACGCACAGGCTCCCCCAGGCCCGATCGCGTGTGAAACCACCCGTGAGCCCCTGGAATACACGCTCCCAGGCCAATCGCGTGTGGAACTTCTCGCGCACCCCTGAATTACACGCACACGCTCCCCCAGGCCCGATCGCGTGTGAAACCACCCGCGAGCCCCTGAAATACACGCACCCAGGCCAATCGCATGTGGAACTTCTCGCGCATCCCTGAAATATACACACGCAGCCCAATCGCGTGTGAAACTTCCCGCGCACCCCTGTAATACACGCGCCCAGGGCAATCGCGTGTGGAACTTCTCGCGCACCCCTGAAATACACGCACACGCTCCCCCAGGCCCGATCGCGTGTGAAACCACCCGCGAGCCCCTGAAATACACGCGCCCAGGCCAATCGCATGTGGAACTTCTCGCGCACCTCTGAAATACACGCGCCCAGGCCAATCGCGTGTGGAACTTCTCGCGCACCCCTGAAATACACGCACACGCTCCCCCAGGCCCGATCGCGTGTGAAACCACCCGCGAGCCCCTGGAATACACGCGCCCAGGCCAATTGCGTGTGGAACTTCTCACGCACCCCTGAATTACACGCACACGCTCCCCCATGCCCGATCGCGTGTGTAACCACCCGCGAGCCCCTGAAATACACGCGCCCAGGCCAATCGCGTGTGGAACTTCTCACGCACCTCTGTAATACACGCACATGCTCCCCCAGGCCCGATCGCGTGTGAAACCACCCGCAAGCCCCTGAAATACACGCGCCCAGGCCAATCGCGTGTGAAACCACCCGCGAGCCCCTGAAATACACGCGCCCAGGCTAATCGCGTGTGGAACTTCTCACGCACCCCTGTAATACACGCACACGCTCCCTCAGGCCCGATCGCGTGTGAAACCACCCGCGAGCCCCTGAAATACACGCGCCCAGGCCAATCGCGTGTGGAACTTCTTGCGCACCCCTGAAATACACGCGCCCAGGCCAATCACGTGTGGAACTTCTCGCGCACCCCTGTAATACACGCACACGCTCCCCCAGGCCCGATCGCGTGTGAAACCACCCGCGAGCCCCTGAAATACACGCGCCCAGGCCAATCTCGTGTGGAACTTCTCGCGCATCCCTGAAATACATGCACCCAGGCCATTCGCGTGTAATACTTCTCGCGCACCCCCCCTGAAATACACGCACACGCTCCCCCAGGCCAGCTCGCGTGTGAAACTTCTCGCACTGGTACAGGGTTGGCGCAGCCCTTTGCGATGGTTTTGCGATCTTGATGGCTTTTCCTTGCGCAAGGGCGTTCTTGGGGGCGTAACTGGCGCTGCTGCAGGGTCGTTGCGCCACTCTGCGCCACGTCTGCTTTTGGAGGTGGGAATCCATGAATACGCTGTGCGCGGAAATTGATTTTATCACACGCGGCTGGCGCAGACATTCGCACGGGCACGCTGTGCGCCAGCCGCGTGCGACACTTTTGAGAGGAATTACATGAATCGGCCTGAATATGTTTAGAACAGCTGACCGCTCTGATCCAGTGGAATAACTTCATTATTGAATATACACTAAGTAAATCACCTCGGGTTCATTTTTAGAGAAATATCATTTGGTTGTTCGAATGCATCGAGTGCAACTCTAGGATGTGTGGGTTGTTTTATCCCAGCCTCACATTGTTGACCAAGAGTGTAGATTTAAAAAAAATAAAAAAGCATTTTGGATAGAACTCTGACATTACTGCATCCCAGAGGCTTCATGATGAACAGAAGTGTATGTATTTTATTTTACATTTCCAGAATGTATTTAAGCAATTTGTAGTTATGTGTTTTCGATTAATTGAAATTGTTGGCAAATTGTCTTTACTAGACAGTTTCATTGTTATTGACATTTTTGGTACACTTTTTAAAATATTTTTGTATTTGTAATCCTTATTTTTCTTTTGTCTTTATTTCCTACTTAATGAAGCCATTTCTATTTTAAGTACTCTTAATGTTCCTTATTTGTATTTTTTATCTTTTAATTATTGTGCTAGTTTACATGGTATGTTTAGGTACAGTTCTGTTTTCTTATTTAGTCAATAATGCTGTATGTTTGATCACTTTGGCTGCTTAGGCTTCTATCTGTTTCGCTGTATTTCTTTTTCTAGCATGAAAACATCACAGCGTTACAATTGCGCAGTGACATCATTGTACTTTTCACCATCCGAACGTGTGATTTGGGCCACCTTTTAATTTCCACATACTTTTCCAGCATCTGCACAAACATACCAATTTTTCAGTACGGGTGATTTGATTAGGGAATCTGTCTACACTGATTTGGCTAGGTATGTGGGGCATTTCTTTGCATTACTGATCGGGTTATTTTACAGTGACACTGCTTAGGTACTGAGTTACATGTGGTTGCTGTGTAGCTCTTATTTGTACGTTTTTTTTGGACTTAACTGGGGTCCAGCGTCCTATTATTTTCTATTTTTCTTTTTATTTCTTCTTCTGCTCCTTTAATGACTTGTTATATCCTGTTGCTACTCATTTGTAATGTATTTTTACGCTACAAATCCCATAGGTCATTGCTTCTGATTTGGAGTTTCAGAATCAGACACAGAAGGAGAAGTTTTGTCATGGATACAATTTGGTCTCCCTCATTCTGGAAAAAAGTGTTGTCCATGAAAGACATTTGAGAATGTATTTGTATGCGGATCCACTCAGAAGACATAATTTCCATTTATACTGCTAAGCACTTGTCCACTTAATGTTAAATTTTAATGTTAAAGGTATTGGTACCGCACACCATCACTACTCCTGTGGTCCCAAGGCGCTCTGGCGGATCTGAAAAGGAGGGTTTCGGGGGGGTGTGAGGAGGGGTTAGTAGGGTGTAGTGGGGAAAGGAAAGTGATAGTTGTGATGTCCTGTTGGCCGCTTTAGTTCGGTTTGCACCGTTTGCTGAGCTTAAATTCAGTTTACGATTGGTGCCAGAATTCCCATGTGCTGTTGTGGCGGGTTATGTGTTGTTAGTCTGTTGTTGCAATGTGGTGAAGTGCGTGCAGATTACTGTGCATAGAGGTGGTTGTGTCAGTTTCTGTATGTTGAGTATGCAGAATGGTGAAATTTTAAGGTTACGGTTCTAATGGTTTTCATGTATTTGTCAATTTCTTGCCACTTTGTCTTTGAGTTTCTGCACCCAACCTCTATGGTTTTCCTGTGTGTTTGGTACTCTACTTTGACTGCCTAGTTGGCAGGCGTGCTGCGTAATAGGATCTCTCTTTTGTGTGGCCCCAGTGGCGTGTGTAGCTAGCTCATTTCCGCTACTTTCCTTGCCCTACTTTAGGTGTAGTTTTGGTCACAGTACATGTCCTTTATTGTCCATCCTGTTGGTTGTCCCCACCTTTCTAAGTACCCTTTAGGGTTGGTGGCGTGCAGGCTTGGGTGGGCTCTATGCGCCTACTCCTGCTTTCATAATGGAGGATCAGGTTAGGGATTATGGTTTTCGACAGGGGTATTCACGGTTTTGTTGTGTTCTTTGCTTTCTTGTTGATTTCTCCTGAATCGGGAGCAAAGAGACACATTTTGAGTAATTTTCTGAACTCCAAATCACCCATTTTGTTGCGTATGTTTTTTGGTAGGTTATTCCAGGTGAACAACACTTACTACCTCGATGTATGCACAATCACATAACTGCATTTCCTCTGCATGCACACTCTCCAACCTATACTGTATTTCCTATGTAGGTAACAACCCATACCGTATTTCTTATGTATGTAACAACTTACTTAAAGTGCCCAGATACCTCTGGGTCAGGTGCCCTATACAAATAAAATAAACAAACAAACAAACAAACAAACAACATTGCACGATGAGTGAAAGATGATCCTCCGAGTTTTCTTTTGTTTAAGGTTTTGCTACTAGGCAAATGTTGTTTCATGATCTGAGTGATCTTGTTGGGTGGTAAACGGTTATTTTTTTCTTTAGGAACTCTGCTCCCTGGCCGTGGACTGTTATCGCATTATGCACATCACTTTGAACTTTATTCTCTCTTTTATTGGCAGCCAGTGTAGCATTTTCAGTGCTAGGGCAATGTGTTCTCTTTGTGGTAGTCTGAGCAGGAGTCTTGCCGGAGCGCTCTGAATGTGCTGAAGTTTTTTAACAGTTGTTCTGGCATTTCTAGCTATAGGCTGTTGGCACAGTCTACCCTGGACATGATGAGTGCAATGATGATGTGTGTTTTGTGGGTGAAAGCGAGGAATGGTAGGCTCCTTTTTACTGGGTGTAGCAGGAAGAAACATTTCTTGATTACGGCGTTTACTTGTGGTTTAAGTGTTAGTTCGTCGTCCATCATGACTCCCATGTTTTTTACTATCGTTGATGGGGTCGATGCTGGACCCAGTTCCATTGGCCATGGGATGTAGTGGTTGTTTTCCTCTTTTTGAACTTTGATCATTATTTCAGTATTGCCCGTGTTGAGTTTGAGGCTGTTTGTGTTCATCCAGCTGTAGAGCTCTTGTAGGCAGTTGTTCAAAGTTTTGTTTTCTTCCTGTGTCTTGTATTTTGTAGACAATCTGAGTGTCATATGCATAGTTGTAGCATGTGAGGCCGAGTTTTTTGATGAGTTTGATTAGTGGCATCAGGTATATATTGAAGAGCAATAGGGAGAAGGATGCTCTTTGTGGTACTCCGCAGTTGGATTCCCTTGTAGTAGATTTGAAAGCTTTGATCCAGGCGGTTTCTGTCCTGTTTGTTAGGAAAGATTTAATCCATAGTAGGGCTGTGTCAGTGATTCCTATTTCTTCTAGTCTCCCGAGTAGGATTTCTTGGTTAACTGTGTCAAATTCTGCAGAGAGGTCCAGAAGGATTAGAGCTGTGCTTTTGTCAGAGTCGGCATTAGTCTTTAGATCGTCCCAGAGTGAGAACAATGCCATTTGCGTTCACCTCATCGGGCTGAAGCCTACTTGTGCCAGGTCCAACAGTTGGTGCTCCTCTATGAATTGTTGTGTTATTCTGTAGATGTATGTCTCGAGTAGTTTAGCTGCGTTGGATCTGTAGTTGGAGAGGTCTTCCACATTTACTGCTGTGTCCTTGAGGAGTGGCTTGATGTATTGCACTTTGAATGACTGTGGTACTTTCCCTTTTGAAACTGATTGGTTGAAAAGGTTTCTGTAGTATTCTATAGGTGTTCCTTGTGTGAGGATTGATTTGTATATGTCTGGGGGCCATGGATCCACGGGGGAGCCTGCTTTGTTGCTGTTGCTTATCAGCTTGACGAATGTCTCTGCTGATAAGTGGGGGAAGCTTTGGAGTTTGTTCTGGTGATTCTCGGATGGCTAGGTGGATCGCATGTTGTAGTCGATTGGTCAGCATTGTATGATTTTTTGGATGGTGGTGATTTTGGCTTTGAAGTGGTCTGCAAGTTCATTGCATAGTTTCAGTGAAGGTATTGGAGCGTTGTTGCAACCAGGAGGGTTTTTTATTTCGTGTAAACAATTCTTTTTGGGTGTTGGTGGCTTTGGTGAATCTGTTGTCATAGTATATAGAAGAATCATGGATTTGCAGTTTTTGATGTTTAGTTGTTCATCCGTTTTAATTTTGAGGTGTTCCTTGTATGCTATCGCCAGTCCTCCTCCTCTTTTGTTTTTCCTGTTTACTTGTTAACACTTGAAGTTGCCAGAGATGCAGTTATGCAATGTGGTTTTGTAGTTGTCATCTAGCCATGTTTCAGTTATGAATAGGGTGTCAATACCACCTTCGCATAGGAGGTCGAAAATCTCTGTGACATGTTTGGACATTGATCTAGCATTGATGAGGTTACAGTGGACCTTTATGATGCGGTTAGAATTGATTTTGCTTTGTCTTGTGGTTGTTCTGTTGAGCTTCTTCTCTGTTTTGGTCACAATTTGGTTGGTGATCTATGTATTCTGTTTCCTTTCAGTTAGGTTGATTGTCGGGTTGATGATAAATTCTTCTGTTTCTTCATCCTCTATGTTTTGCTGTGGTTGCTTGCAGTGCTCTTGTGTTTTCATGATGTAGGAGATGAGGGCGTTGGTTTCATTCCTTCCCCTTCTTGGGTCATCTCATCTCTTCCTGTGAGGTTCCGGCTGGTTTTTGGCGTGCCTGGACATATTAGCGCTGTTGAGTTGTCGAGGCGGTGAGGTGGTTGCGAGATACGGTGTTAGATATAGGGATTTATATTTTCTAGTGATATTTGTTTCATTGGCTGGGGTGTTTTTCGACACGTGCTCTGTATTTGTGGTGATTTCTGCTGGAGTCGGGCACTTATCCAGTTGGTTTGTTCTATTTTCCGTTTCTCTTTGGCGGCGGCCTACTCTTTGATGGGCCATTTTAGAGTCTTTGTTGGTTCAATAGCTCGAATTTTGGTTACAGGGGCTGTAGCTCATCAGTAGGACTTTGTGTGGTTTGAATGTTGTCAAGTTTTTTCCTCTTCTGCTGTGTTGATGGGGAGTACTCTGTTGGCTTGTGTCTTTGTAGGTTGTTTATGATCTGGAGGTGAATATGCTCTTGAGGGTTGTTTTGTAGATTGGCTGGAGTTCCTGTGTAAGGCTGAGTGGTAGATGTTGTGGCTGTTCTAGGGTGTGGGATGTATGGGATGTATGGTTAAACCTTATTTTGAAACTTTTCTATGAGCACAGTTTAGGTGACCATTTTGTAGTGAAACGTGTAATCTATGTTAAGAAGGTTTCTGATTGGGGCTTAAAAGATACTCCTGTTGTGCTAAACTGTTTTAGGGGTTTTAATCTCCCCTGGCAATGCAAGAACTATCTTGCTTAAGAGCGCTGTTCAAAGTTCAGAAGACTTCCAGGATTAGGGAAGGTGATCTTCAAAGATGCCTCACAGCTGCAAGATCCTTGGATCCATCGTGATGAAACATAGGGCGTGTAAAGGATTTCTTTTACCAGAATGTGGCTGCACAATTTTGCCAAAAACACATAGGGCCTGATTTACAAATGTGGGTTACAGTGGCACAATCCCATTAAAAAATGCCTTGTAAATCAGGCCAATAGAAGCCTGGATTCAGAAGGAATTGCTACAGGAACTGTCATGGCATTTCCTTCACGTGCCCACCCCCAGAATATCCGAGAAACTAAGCGCAGACATCCACGTTGGAGCCTCTACACCACCAACTGCTTCCAGGACACAATGGGTATGATTCACAAAGCGATTTTCAATGGGATTTTCGCATTGAAAATTGCTTTTGTAAATCAGTCCCAATAACTGCTAGATATCTTTGCTGTGCAAGAAACAGTGTGAAATGAACTTTGCCCATCAAACACATGCAATGCCACACGTTGCTAGGGTCTCTTTCTGGCTGGCTTAGACCAGAATCTTGACTCTCTAATGACTTTCATCTGAATGGTTATGTTTTGTACGTTGCTCTACTGTCATAGATTTAATAGCACCTTAAAGTAAAACTTTATTTTAAGAGACCGATCTAGATCCCCAATGAATAGGGTACTATTTTTTTTATTATTCTTTTTACACAGCTAGGACCAGCTTGAGCACCTCTGAAGTCCATCACACTACCACCCACCATCTAACTCCATCTAGTACCATGCTTAGTCTGTTCTAGATCTTGCCATCACAATAAAACTCTGCTCTAATCTGAGCTCTACTCTACTCTCCTGAGTCCTACATTTATGCTTACCAATAACTTACCACATTTGAGAAACACGCACCTCTACTTCCACAACCATATCCCCTCCTACTCATCCCAATTGCTTTTCCTTGTTGATTTTGGTCGTTCTATTCTCTAATTTCTCTTTCCTTTCACCTTCTTCCCATACCTCTACTTCCTTTTCACAGACTACGGTCTGGTGGCACTCTGGCAGGGTCACAATATGCCACCTTTCGGACAAGGCCAGGCACCATAAGTCCTCTATGGTGGTGATGGGCACAGTATGAATATTGCACAACATAACATAGACCACCAATACCTTATTAATAAGTTTTGTGTAGAGAGCGTTCAAGATTCCCAGATCCAGGAGTGAGAAAGGCACACAGTTCCCTTTTTCCACCAGCAGTTCTGGGACTTGTAGTTTTGTCTTTACATTTTACATATACCACTACAAATCCCATAATTCCAAATAACAAAAAGGACTGGTTGGTTTTCTTACACATGGAACTGGGAAATTTGAGATTTCTAGCTGTATATCAATTCTCTTCCAGGTAGCATGTTTCCTGGTTCAAGCACCCTTTCTATTTTAGGAGTGCACATAGAGGGTTTGAATTTTGATATTGCTGAACGCTATACAATGAACTCATACTTTTTGGAACTTAAAACTTGTTTATTTTCCTGTGGAATTGTTTTTATTTCAGTATTACAGTGTTATGAGGCACACTTTATTTTCTTAATTTTATTTTTGCATTTATAGCAGCGCACCTAGCCCTAAGGCATCTGGGTGCTAGTTACATGGATATGTACAGATACATAGGAAAGGGATTGTTCAGGCCGGTGAAGGAGGCTGATTAGTTAAATAGGTGAGTATTTTGTTTTTTTCTGAAGAGATTGTAGGAGATCTCGGAGTGTAGGTGGAGCGGGAGAGTGTTCCAGGGGTTAGCCACAACAGTGTGGAAACTTAAGCCACCTGCACGTTTCCGTCTGAATTTGGCAGTAAGTGATCGTTGGCTGTTGGAGGATCTGAGCAGTCTGGATTTTAAGTATTTCTTAATCCTGAACAAGGTAGGTCAGAGCTTTGTTCGGCAGGCACCAATGTGCAATTGTGAGTTTAGTTGTTTAGGCTGTTGCAGAGGCAATATTGTTGATTTGGCGGGTCATGTTGAGGGATGCATCGAGGTAGATGCCCAATCTTTTGACAGATATGGAGACAGGAATGTTGTGACCATGTATGGGAAGTGCCGGTATGCTGGATCAAGGTTAGACAGACGGGTTGAAGGCCCAACTGAAAGCAGCTTGGTCTTCTTGTCGTTGAGACAAAGGCTATGCTGGGGCATCCAGGTTGGGATGGTCTCATAGATGGCATTTACCGTGGCACAGTCCTGGATGTAAGAGCCTGTCAAAGGGATAGCTTAGTGGGGTGTGCTTGCTTCTGTTTGCTGTGTGAAACACGCGGTCAGAGTTTCATACCCCTGCTCAGAACTACATCCTTCTGAAGTTGAATACTTGGACACATTTCAGATGTGTGATAATAACACATAATTACAAAACTTGAAACAAGAACAATGCAACATGAACCTATCTATCTATCTATCTATCTATCTATCTATCTATCTATCTATCTATCTATCTATCTGTACAAAGCCTATATAATTATATCATGTTGGATATGTTTCACATGCTGCAGCAAATTGCTTCATCCCCTTTATTGATTCATTTTGAAATTCTATACCAACTTATATCAGGTTTCTTTCGTTATATGACAAATACCATGTTATTTGTACTACATTGGGATAATAAAAAGGCCATGATATTCAGGTCATTTTCGAATGCTCACCTTAAACTGCATTGCAACTATATGATTACTGAAATGTCACCTCTCTTCGTGTGAGCGCCAGAAACATTCCTTTCAGCATTTAATTTGACTAAAATACAATACAAGATCATGCACAATGCTGAATGATTCAATAGAATGTCGTTTCCTTCCACCTAAATGCATTTAGAAATGTCCGGAAAATAAAAGAAAAAAATCGAAGAGAATGCATTTATGTATGTATGTATATATCACGCACAAAAATGAAAAAATGAAAGCGGGATTGTGTGATGCCAAAGAACTCCTCGCATTTAAAATGCCAAGCTGCTCTCCACGTTTGCATTCCACACGGACAGGGATCTGATTTGTATGCGGGGCCGCCGGCGGCACTGGTGTTAAGCAACTGCCCGGGGGACGTGTGCAAAACGCAAGAAGGCAAGACTGTACAAACATAAGCTGCTGAAAATCAGCAACCACGCCAAGGCCATTCTATTTTTGCTGGTCAGGTAATTTGCTACCAGTTCCAGCGAAAGCCACCTTTAATTTGCACATCGCATTACATCATAGGTTATGCAAACGGAAAATGGTCCTGTTCTCTGTTTGCATAATATGTATATTTTATGATGTCACGTATCTCACCAGCTCACACTCTCTACCGAGGCAATTGGCTGTCAGAAAAGTTCAGTCTTTCAAAAGCAATGTTAAGCTACTTTGCGTATGGTTGTTTGCAAATACATCTGACGTACAATCTGTCTTCTCTAATGTTTTAAATGTTAGGATTGGAAAAATTCCAGGATGTCAGGTCACCTGTTCCAACACTGAAATCCTGATGTATCATATGGATCATCTAGCGAACATACACAAACCATTGGATCCATTCTCAGATCAGGCGCCTAAGGTCAGTCCAAAATAAAACATAGCTCTGGCCAGTGCAATGCAGAAAATTTGGGGGGGAACCTCTCATTTTTCAACACTCTCTCATTTTTCACATCATCAAGGAATGCGAAAGGGGCAACCTCGAGTTAAGATGCTAATCACTTCCCACACTGACTGACTTTCACTGGTTTTGATGCGACACATCGGATCACCTTAACTCACTAGTTGTTTTCGCTGCAATTCAAGAGTTTTGTTATAATATCGTTTCTTCAGGGCCCACTAGCCAAGACAGTCTATGTTGCACCAATGATTTATAAAAAAGGGAAGGCCAAGTCGAATCCCCCCTCCCTAGTACCTAATCAGATCCCACTAGTCATAGCCTAAATCAATGGCCAGAGGCCCCTGAGTTCACTGCACTTTGGCCTTTACCAGTTGCCCACATAGCCCTGGTCTCTGGCCATGGCCAGTGGGATTGGCCACTCTACATGTGGTACCAATTATTAGAACTTACCCATACCTCCCTACCTACTAGTTCTGATCCCACCTCTGTTCAGGTTTAAAAGACAATTGGCAAGTCCCAGTGGTACATGGGCTATTTAGTGACCCCTTTTACCCCGTCTTTTTATTCCCACGATAATTTATTACACTAACAGTAACTCCTTTGCTGCCATGCTCTATTCCCTCTGACGTCATTCCCCATAATCATTCCTGTGCATAACCCAATGTGAGAAAACGACGTTGTCTTGAGAAGCGTGTAAAGCATATTGAGCTGGTCTTATAGGAAGCGTAAGAGTTGTAGAGAAAGTTTTTTTTTAATACAGAGAATGTCCAGTCCCACAGTAACGTAATGTTTGTCGATTCCTGAGGTAACAGGAAAACACTTGAAAATGTAAAATTATATTTTGTCCTCCTTGACACTCCCCATGTGTGCCACTGTCTTTTCTGGGTCCTCCCAATAGCTCCCTTGTGTTTTACCTCACTGGCCTTTTCCAATTAACCCCTTTCACTTTTTTCCAAGCGACCTTTACGACATTACTGTGGAAATCTTGCAAGATTCCTTCATCATTCCCTTGATAAGCTGAACATGTTCTCCCCAAAGTTGGCTTTCCAGCCCGCCACAAACTCCCCCACTGCACATGTGGTTCTCACCCCCTCTGCCTGTAGTCTGATATGAAAGTATCCCTTTTGCTCTTCCAAATATAATTTTGAGTACTTTTAGTTCTCATCTTCCCTTGGTAGTACTGCGGGAATTGCACGCATCAAGCAAAACAAAATAGGTGCTTTTCATTTCTGAAAAGCCTGTTAGCCTCCTTGCCTCAAAGGAACCTGGGAGATATAAACGTTTTAGGAGAGCAGGGGACACCCAAGTCTCTGTGGAACATTCTAATAACTACTAGATGGATTTACCTCAAACCATTAAAAGGTAGATCTGAGATGCTTCATGCCCAAGTTGTTTCTTATTTGGTGCAAACATGTCCAGAGTTTTTTGCACTCCAGGTGTTCAATCAAAGAACATGTTTCTACGGGAAAATGAACAGGAGTCAAAAGTTATTAGCATTACAATTTTTGAAAAAGGTTTATATAAAAAGGTTTTACTCTAGTAATATGGCAGCGACCGCCAACCTACAAAATTAATATATATGTAATTGGTATGGAATGGTCAGTAAAATTGCAAAACAAAGTGAAAAAAAGAAATAAGGCTTACACATGGGAGAATGAAATAGGGGTTATGGGCATTGGGGGACATTTGGGATGTACTCCTTCAATTAATAAATAATTGCATAATTGGAAAGGTAGTCATACTGCTTTTTTTTCAAGGAGTCACAAAAATGTGCAATTTGCACTTCCGACACACAAATAGGTTATCATTCCAAGATGCAAAGTCTGGTGCACTTGTATTGTATACTTTTAAAATACCTCTATGAGAAAGGGGGAAGGGACAAACAGCAGCAGTGTGGGTTCCAGCCTAGTTTTTCTAAAATCAAAGAGCATTTTAGAAACATAAATATGACCACTGAGCTATTTATGTGACAAATATGTATAAGATAAAAGGGTTGCATGCTTTAATCACTACATTATGTACACTGGGGATAGTGCTCATTTAAATCTTCTCAAAAGTCACTCCAGCATTACAATGTTTGTAACAGTGAAGCATAGATTCTGATTCGAAGAGGCCATGTTTTGTATGTGAGGGAAAAAAAGCTGTGAAAAAACTGAAGGTTCATTGCTGGAAGCATTTGAATTAGTCATAACATCTGACAATGCTCCTTGCAGCCCTTCAGACCATAGTTTTTCAGTCTGTTGTGCATCCAACCTGAACTGCTAGGTTGCATCCCTTCTGCACTAGACCCACAAGTAACACTGGACATGTTTCAGGCTGTTCGGGCATTGTCACTGAGGTGTGCCATGTGTTTTTAGGGTTGGGGCCCATGCCTGGGTATACTTGTCCCAGTCGGCATGACATTTGCGAAACTGAACGTTGATGGTTGGAATGTTTTGAATTAATAATATCCTCTCGCATTGATCTGGGCCTCCCTTCAGACCATTGCTTTCCAGTCTGCCTTGTCGGCCATATGTTACTAAAAACCTTCCAGTCATATGCTTCAAAATCACCCTGAGTGGGGCTGGTATGCCCAAGGGTGGGTCCTGAGGTTTCCGTGCCTGTAGACAATAGCTTCACCTCAATGGATATGCCCAGTGAGGTTGAAACATATTTGGGGTTGCTTGTGGCCGCATGTAGATAGTGTTCTTTTTGTCCTTTTGGCACGACACGTCCCCTGTTTCGACCCGGAGCGCGCTCCCTCAAGAGCTGCCCGCCAACGGCAACCGGTACACCTAGATGTGCACACTCAATAGGGAGAAAGGATATGGGATCCCCCTTTACAAAACCCACCGTACCACTTGCAGGAGCCGGGCGTGGCCTTTGAGCGAGGGGCGGCGCCCTGACCGATTGGGTCCAGAGGGTCTCGGATCAAGACGGACACGTGTGTATCAAGTGCGGGTGACATTAAAAGGAGGGTGGGAGTCAGATTAGGAGGTTTGGGAAATAAAATACTAGCAGGGTTAAATAAGAGGGGAAGTTATTAGCAGCAAGGGGGACTCTAGGATTTGCTCTATGTTCCATTCTATTCTCCTTCTATCGCAAATGGACATTAGGACAGTGACAGAAAATAAGGTGAAAAGAGGATAAAGGGATCCTATCTCCATTGGGGGGTGGAAGGCGGCGCCACATAGTGCTATCTCGACTAGTACAGGATGTATGGATATGGGAAAATTAAGGTGAAGAAAATAAAGTAGGGGTCTCGCAGGAAGACCCGGAGTAGTTTTTAGAAACACTTTTTTCCTACTTTTCTTATTCTTCTTCACTCCTGCAAGGTGTAGACAGGGTGAAGGGAGAGAATTATTTTTTTAGAGGCTGGGGAATCAGGGAAGATATTGAGACAGAACATTCAGGGGATATTAGGGAAGGTGGGGTAGATTTTATGTTGTTTGTGTTGTTCGTTGCATGTGTTATGTCTTAAGGTGTTGTTCTATGTAAAGGTATTGTTTTGTTGGTAAGCGATAATGAAAAACGGTTTAAAAAATTGAGTTGGAGAATATTTCAGTTGAACATTTTTTATGCATAACCCATTGTGAGAAAACGATGTTGTCTTGAGAAGCATGTAAAGCATATTGAGCTGGTCTTATAGGAAGCGTAAGAGTTGTAGAGAATGTTTTTTTTTGATTGAACAACCACTCCAGGTCGATAAAATGGGTGCAGAAACGCCCTTAACTCATATCTGTAAAACTCTGCCAGGGAATGCAGAAAAGATAAGGAAATACCACGATCAATGGGTCACAGAATTGAAGGGAGAAGGTTTGCCCCAAGTGTGGCCTGAAGGAGGGTCTTTTGATAAGGCTGTGCTAGAGATGGTTGCCACATGTTTGTTTATAAAATACAAAGGGAAACAACTGCAGAACAGGAGGGAAATATTGGACTTGTGGCAACTGTTTGAGGAAGTCCCTCCAGGTAAAAGTGGCGAGTGTGATGCATCTCCCCTGATAACAACTGGCAGTGAAGGACTAATTGGCAGAATGAGAATAAGATAGAGGTTACACGAATATACCCCTTATCGACAAAGCCAGTACCCACAGAGGGATATAGTGACCCCGTATACGTAGCACAATCCACATCACCATCCACACCGAAGCCATCTGCCCCTGCACAAAACCCATATGAGAGCCAAGGCATGACAGGGCAGGTGAGTATCCCCACAATAGATATTGAGAAACTCAAACAAGATCTAGATTCACGATTGATGATGGCTCAAACAGAGCTGTCCTGCCTGAGGGCCTTGGGAGAAAAAGGGGGGCTACCTACTCCCAGGGCAGAACGGGATTCGACGCCTCAACCCAGTGAAAGGGCAGCGGAGGACGGGTAGAAAAAAGAAGAGATACTATTTTGGATAAATGACACCCCCACAAGAATAATAGAAATAACTACAGCCAATAGTGAACGTGAAGCGGAGGAAGGGGGGGTGACATCGGACAGGGAGGAAGACTACTGGTGTGACAAAGAGGAACAAGAAGAAGAAGAAAGGAGATTGGGAACTGATACGGGTGGGGCCTCATTTGGGGAGGGATTGTCCCCCATGGAAGAATGGAGAGGGAGGTTAAGGAACAGAACAGGACGCATGGCGGTAGTAGGGAAGAAGGGAAAAAAGGTGAGTACCGGAAAAGGGGGGAAAAATCTTCAGCTGCCACTAATCCATAGGGGGGCGGGAAGGCCGAATTACATACCATGGGCCCAAATGGACAAAGCCAACTTGCTCAAACAGCTACCACCACTGTCTGGATGAGCCAGCAAGTGGATATACGCATTTGAAAAACACACGGCTGGAGTGCCCTTGGCAGTGGGGGATGTTAAAAGCTTGCTAGTTTCTGCAGTCGGAGATCAGGCAAACCGGGTCTGGGCGAAGGCGGGGTTTCCTGGAATAACACTAGATTGTGACCGCAATGATGGGGCCTCTTTTAACATGGTACGAGCGAGAGTGTGGGACGCCCTGAGGGAGACATTTCCAGACACACCCAATTTACAGTCGGTAATGCAGTGTACAATGGGAGATGACGAAGATGCAGTGTCTTTCAATCTCCGAGTGCAGGACATGTGGAGAGCAAAAACGGGCATGGCTTGGGACCAATCGACATCCCTATTTTATTTCATTATAAAAAGAGGACTCCCAAAGGAAGTACAGAAGGCCCTTGATAAAATAGCTGGGATAGAAGCCAAGGGATGGCCAGACATTCAAAGCATAATAGTGCACCAATGCAAAAAGATCAAAGAGAAAGAAAAGGAGATAGCTCAGCGGCGGTTGGCAGACAAGGCTAAATTAGTACAAAGCAAACTATTGAAGGTGAGTGCAGTAGCAGCAACTAACACGGCAGGAAGAGATCAAGAGGACGAAGGACAGATGGGAATACTGGTGCAAATGGCAGCAAACTGGGCAGGTAATAATCAAGACTCATGGCCAGGGGAAAATCAGTATGAGGGATCACAGTGGCCGATAAGGGGCAGCCGGGGCAACAGAGGAGGATTCAGAGGGTCAAGGGGAGAGGGTGTCGGGTACGGAGGGCCCAGAGGAGGAGAGCAAGGGCAATGTTGGAATTGCGGGAGGTGGGGACATTTCATGAGAGTGTCGGAGCAGGCCCACTAATCCATATCCCAATGAACAACAGTACGGACACCCCCACCCTGGAAGCCCATATGGATTACCGATGGGCGGGAATAGAAGGGAGAAGCACCCCCACAACAAGCACCACAACACTGCCAGTGTCATGAGCGCACCGCCCCCGCCCACAGAGATGCCTACACCACCGCGGCAAATGCAGCACCTGCACCATATAGAGGGATGGCAGTGGTAACAGGAAATGTTTTCGAACTGATGAACACCCAAGGTACTTAGCATAGGACTCGGGATGGTGGATTCGGGAGCGGAAAAATCATATCTCAAAGAGGACAGGTTCCCGCTTTCTAATCGGAATTTGGAAACGCAAGGATTCTCTGGGGCGGTGGTCGAGGTTCCGTATACTGAAGAATTAGACATAACAGTGGGGGGAAAAACTGTACAAGCACCCCTGTTGTATTATGAAGACTCACCCATTAACTTGCTGGGAAGGGACCTTCTCAGCAAGCTTAACATGACCATATCCTTTACCGACAGAGGTATAGTGTGCTCTACACCAGGAATATGTGCAATCTGTGCCATGTTGGTAATACACACTCAAGTGTGGTATACCTGTGGACCCAGACATGTGCATACAAGGGCTGAGGATATTAGCAAGAGTGGTGCCAGAGTTAAAAAATAAAAAGTGGAGAGTGCCCTCAGAGTTTATTTTCCACCCAATCACAGACCCAGAGATAGTGCCAAGGTCAATAGTGTCTTTAGACATACATGCAATACAGGTGTCATTGCAAAGAATAGCAGTAAAAGCAATGGACATGCAGGGGTGCCAGTGGAGAACAGTGCTGTGCATCGACGCCAATATGGCTCTGCAGGATCTTACAGATGAGGACCTTTTTAGTGACTCAGATGATGATGGGGAAATAGTGATGGAAATTGCAATCCCCTGTGAAGTAATGATTCAAAAAAGAGAAGTGCCACTACCCCTCATAGCGGTCGTCAAAGCCTCACCAGCCTATTTTGAGGAAGATATGTCTTAGGTACCGCAGCAGTTGTGGACCACAGTCCCGCATGATGTAGGGCTGCTACACGAAGTAACACCTGTAAAGATAAAACTTAAACCCGGAGCAATTTTACTCCAGGTAAAACAATATCCCTTATCTAGGGAAGCGGAAGAGGGAATAAAAGACACCATATATGCATTGATGATACACAGAATAATAGTGCCATCTAACTCTCCCTGCAACACTTTTACCCAATCAAGAAAGCTAAGGGAGGGGTCTGGAGGATGATCAGGACCTATGCCCCCTTAATGACGTACTACAGAGAGAGTTTCCTCTTTATCCGAATCCTGCTTCAATATTGTGCAGTATCCCAACACAAGCCACATATTTCACTGTAGTAGATTTGAAAAATGCATTATTTTCAATTCCGCTCGACTCAGATTCTTGGTACCTAACAGCGTTCATGCTGGGAGGGAAATGGTATGAACACTGTCGATTGCCCCAAGGGTACTGTGAGAGTCCCAGTATCTTTAACAGAATATTGCATGAAGACCTTGGAAATATACACACAACCAGTCCAATCATTCAATACGTAGACAATTTGTTGGTCTGCAGTAAAAATGAAGAGGAGTGTAGGGAAGATTCCATCATCCTGTTAACACAGCTAGCACACAAAGGATATAAAGTAGACAGACAAAAACTGCAATATTGCCTGAGAGAAGTGTTATATTTAGGTCATCTAATATCCAAAGATGGCAAAAGAATAATACCTGACAGAGCAGCAGCAATAAAAGCAGTAAGAGAACCCAATACAGTTAAAGAGATGCAGAAGTTCCTTGGCATGTGTAATTACTGCCGAGCCTGGATATTAGATTATGCAGCCTACACAAAACCCCTATTACAGGCAATCAAGGAAGCTCAACGAGAAAACACTCAATTACAGTGGACACAAGAAATACACACAGCCTTTGACACACTCAAAGAATTGATAGCCACAGCTCCAGTTTTGGCAACCCCCAACTATGATCGTGAGTTCTACCTTGTTCTCACACTGCAATGGCACACTCATGACAGCTGTGCTAACACAGAAAACATCTCTAGACCACAAGCCCCTGGCGTTCTATAGTAGAACACTGGATGCCGTAATGCAAGGACATTTCGGTTGCGAACAGGCTCTCGCAGCTGCCGCTTT
The DNA here is from genome assembly GCF_040938575.1 of Ambystoma mexicanum. Lineage (NCBI taxonomy): Eukaryota > Metazoa > Chordata > Amphibia > Caudata > Ambystomatidae > Ambystoma > Ambystoma mexicanum. The sequence goes on along the minus strand of NC_090930.1, from coordinate 518,160,436 downwards.
CACAATCGAAAAAAGCTCTACGATTGTGATTGGATGCTCCGTCACGTTGTACGTGGAACATTCCCTATTTGCTATTCTGGAAAGATCAAAGAGTACCCCTACCACCCAAAGAGCAACAGCATACGAGATTATCATATCCAGCGCAAACATACATATTGTGCGGTGCAAAAGTGTAAACCCAGCCACATTCCTCACAGAAGCATGTACGGTAGACGAAATGCAGCAGCATGATTGCGCCACCTACAGAGGTGATGGAGGCAATACGACTACAGCACATGGTGACGCACTGACAGAAGGAGAAATTTACTTTGTTGATGGTTCACCTTCTATAGATTCTGAAACAGGAGAAAAGCACGTGGGAGCAGCAGTAGTTTGGGTGGAAGATGGGGAATTTGAAGTTATTGTCCAAAAATGATTACTGCCTCACTCCTCAGCCCAAGCAGCAGAGCTTGTAGCACTCATAGAAGCATTGCATACAGCTAAAGGATGCGCAGTGACAATCTATACAGACTCTGCTTACATGGCAATGACTGTACATGGAGGTTTAGCCAGATGGGGTAGGAGGGGATTCCGAAGAGCAGATGGGTCCCCAGTCCAGCATGCAACACTGTTAGGAGAACTAATTGATGCACTAAAAGAGCCCACACTTGTAGCTGTCGTAAACTTTCAGGCCACACACACAAGGTGATGACGTCATCTCATTGGGAAACACGGCAGCAGACGCAGAGGCAAAGGAAGCATCCTATTTACCAAAGAGCCCTACAGGCGAGTACATACTACAAAAGATAATTGAGCAAGAACACCCAGAAGGATTCAACTCATTGCCAGTTTCCCAAATTATTGAGGAAAAGGAAGTGTGGGTGAAGAGAGGGTGTAGCCAGTCATCCACTGACCTTTTATGGAGACAAAATAATACTGGTAAGGTAGTAATGCCTACAAAATTATTGGAGGTAGCATTCCAACAACTGCACTTCCCTGCCCACAATGCAAAACAACTGATTATCACAGATATACAGGAAGATTATTTCGCCCCAGGATTGCAGGAGCAAGTTACGAAGCTAATAATAGAATGTACCACTTGCCAAACATACAATTCCGGTATGACATTGCGAACACTTAGAGGGACATTGCCGAAGCCTGAAGGGCCATTCAGAGAGCTGCATATAGACTTTGCAGACATGGGAGAGCATTGTAATGCGTCCCGATATTTAATTGTTGTAGTCTGTCCCTTTTCTCACAGGGTTGAGGCGGGCCCCTGCCCTCATCCGGATGCACGATGTGCTGCCAAATTCTTGGTGAGGGAAGTGTTCCCCCGCTGGGGTATTTATGATGTCATACATTCTGATAATGGGACACATTTTGTAAATGACATATTCAGGCACATAACAACAATGCTGGGAATGACACATAAGCTCTGTACGATTTATCATCCGCAATCGAACGGAATTGTTGAAAAAATGAACAGACTGCTCAAAAGCAGATTGCCAAAGCTGTGCCATACACTCAAAAAGAACTGGGAATATTGTTTACCCTTAGCTCTTTTCGAGATGAGGATTCAGCCCAGTAAGGACCACCACCTGCCACCCCATGAAATTGTGACAGGCAGGAGGATGCACACAGCCCACTCACCCTTGCGCAGACAGTCAGATGCACACCAGAGTGCCGTAGTACTGGGAGAAGAGTTCCACGAGTACCTCAGGAATCTTACAAGAGCAGCACGTGCCATAGCAAAGCAAATAGCACCCCCATTCACACAAGAAACAGCCACAGACACGACCACCCCAGCCACAATTAGCCCAGACTGCCAGTTGATGACAGGTGACATGGTATACGTGAGAAGCTTTGTGCGTAGGTGGAATGGACCCAGGTTCCACGGCCCCTAAAAGGTAATATACTGCACGCCCACGGCAGTCAAAGTGCAGGGCTTAAGGTATTGGGTGCATTTGACAGATGTCCAAAAGGCTCATGAAAGCACGGACTGTACAGACCATGAAAATGGTAGAACTGAACACAGTGTACAAACATAATGAATGAGGGAGTAGAGTACCGAAACTGGCTGCAAGTTGAAACAGGAATAAGTGTATAATGGAAAGAAAAGTGTTAGTAAAGGTGCACAACGTCAATAAGTACAAACGTCAAGTACAGTATGCAAAATAAAGAAGGCTGTTAAGATGTAAATAATTGTATAATGAAAATAATGAACATCCTCTATATTGTCTCTCTCTCTTTTCCTCTCTCTTTACTCACTCTTCTCCCCTGATTGTTTGTATTATGAGTAGTCCACCTCCCTCGATTCTTCCTTCCCGTGCTTAAATTACGAAGAGGGAGAAAGGAAGGAAGCAAGATAAACACCTGTATTAAGTTCCACGAATAAGCACGAAAAGTGGAAGTGTCTACAATTAAAATGTGTAATAACGAAAATCTAATGTGTATGCTTAAAAAATGCTTACATCTCATTTATTAGGAGCTACAATGGGCATGGAAGAGGCCCCAACGACAAACGACAATAGAGTAGATAGAAGTAGAAGAAGAACAAGTAGTTATCCTAGCTATTCGTATGAATGTATGTTGTTTGTATGTGCAGTAGTATTCTTTACTACAATGTTTGGCCTACTTTTGTATTGGGGCATAGCTTTTATTTCAATTGATATGAGCAAAGGGGGTGGTGGGATAAAATCAATTAAACAAGGAACCCATTTAATCTGGGCTGGCTTTAAGTTGATATGGGCCCACAGGCATCGCAGGAACGAATCTAATGATAATATTAACTTTAATGATACAATTGCGTAGGCCACCCAAGAACCCAACACGTTTAATTAATCTGATTTTAGTTTATTCAATGAATGATAGAACACCCTCAGAGCTCACTTGGGTACAAAATCACCCATACCCAACCACAATTCCAGTTTCGGAGGTCACATCACAAGATAATATAGCCACCAAGAAAACAATCATAACAAACACATGGCTGATAGCTATTTTGGACTGTGCACCGAGTGGGAGGAAAAAGGGACTGACAAGGTTCTCCAGAGCAATGATGGGGTGGCAATAGAAGGAAAAAGAGGGGGACACAACCAGAAAAATGGGAAGAGCATTATAAATTTGGCCTTGATACCATTGATGATCTTCGACATCCACACCAAACAAACAAGTGGTATGCTGACATGAGCAACACGGCAAAACAAACAACAAATGAACGTTTTTACATTTGCTCACTTATAGCCCACGCCTCAGGAACCCCTAAGGTATAGCTGCCACAAAAAATTCCATTTGCAGAAGCACAGTGTCTCCTACATCTCGCACTATGTAGAATTTAAAATACTTTTCAAGCACACACAGTCTCATTCGTACTGTTGCAGAATGAGCGAACATGTTACTCCCGGCCGCAAGGAGTAATTTGTGTGAAGGAGCATTTTTTGGTGATAAAAGGAACATTACATTCAGACAAGTGGCAAAATGAAGAAATATAGTGTAAAGCAGAAGCGTTACGAGGACTGTCTGAAGAAAAACGTTCCTGGGTACAGAGAACGTGCGCTCCCATATGGGCTGAACATATAATGACACTCACTTGGGTTACTGCCATCGAAAAACCCTTCAAATTGCAAAAAGACATTCCGTACGAACTTTGCTTACATGGGGAAGGTAAAAAGAACATGGGAGAAAACAGACACTGTAGCAAAACTCTCATAATACCTGACATGAAGAAATGAACGGCTGCAATGATGGACACATGCTGGGTTTGCGGCAACCTAGTGTACCTGCACCTCCCGCAATCATGGAGGGGCACATGGTCTCTGGCAACACTGCATTCTGCCCTGATGGTGATCCCGGAAAGCCACATACAAGGAGGAAACACAGACATAGCAGTGCCAATTGAACCGTCTCCACCACCGCCTGAAGAAATTCCTGTGTATGCCATCGCTGAGGAAGATTTACAAAGGACAGTGCGGAGGAAGAAAAGGTCATCCAACTATATCTGCGCCAAATCATCAGAACTCTTGGCACAGATCCCAGATAGATTTTGCCTGTTCAGCTCCGTCGAGACATTCTTCGCGTCCCTCATTCCCAGCATCCAAGCGAGGGCAAATGAAAAATGGCTTCAGATCACGAGATGGGAAGTCGTCCAGCTGGCCAATGACACAGAAGAAGGAATCAACATTATCAAAGTGGAACTCAGGAGTCTTACGACTGATGACCATGCAGAACAGATATGTGCTAGACCTGTTAACAGCAATGGATGGAGGTGTTTGCCGAAAAATCAGGAGCGCATGTTGCACTTTTGTACCTTCTGCAGACGCGGACAACGGCTCCCTTTCCCATGTCATAGCGGCAGTGCACGACCTTAGAGAATGTATGAAAGACGAAGGGGGAGTGTAGCCCAGCACATGGTTTGACAATCTTTTCTCCTGGGTACCATTGTGGCTCGGACTGACAGTGAAACTCCTCATACCACTCATCGTCTTTTTGCTCCTCATTTTTTGTGTGTGCCAATTAGGTCTTAGATGTTGTGCAAAAGCAGTACCTAATGGTGCACTGATGATGGTAACAATGGGCCGTGCAAATGGAGTCTCACAAATAAAGTATGAGGCAGAAGTTCAAACAGGAGAGAGCTCAGAACCAAAATATAGAATGACTGCGATATACAATACGGGGCATATAGTAGACAATTTATACCATACATCTATAAAAGAGCCAAGAGAATTACAATGGTACAAAGAAGTATGGGTAGATCTGGAGGGTGAAGGGGGTGCATTTATATGACGTGCACCCCAGATGAATACGCTAGAAGGGGGGAAAGCCTCAGAGTAGTATGTAGGGCATGGATGCCAATGATGGGAACACCTGGATGGGAGGAGGCAGTGGCTGAGGAAGAAGAGCGTAAAAGGTTGGGGCAATTACAATATTCGTTACTTAAGTAACGAAAGGGGGGAATGTGTGGGAGGAGAGGGTCTCGGAACCCCCCCTCATTCGCACACTTCCTGAGTAGGCCCAGTTGTGGCTGCTCTGGGTCTAGGGCCCCGGCCCCGGAGCACCCATGCGGAAATACCCCTAGGGACTGTGACCCCTGCGAACAGTCCAGATCAGAGTCCGACTAGACTCCATTTTGTGTGCCACCGACTCCATTTTGTTTCACAAAATGGCAGGCCAGCCATGAAATTAGAACGCAGGCCTGCAGCTCTCCCCGGAAGACACGCACAGCGAACAAGCTATATCCCCAGCCTCCTCCCTTCTGTCATCTCTGCATTCACCCGGTTCTCATGGGAGACTAGCCACGCAAATGCAACAAACTTTTCACTGTATCTTCTGTCTTCCATCTTACCTCGTTGACCCTGCCGCGGCCAAGCTCAAGGCCTGGCAGCAGAAAGCCATTCATCTCTATAAACCTGCCCCCTCCAAGCAGACCCAGCCAATAAAGAATACCATCCCCATATCTTTTCAACATGGTTAAATAATTAGGAACGACCCTCGAGTATGTCATGTTGTTCGCGCCTCAATATGGGGAAAACTAAAGTGTTTTTTCCACAAGCATTCGAAATAAGTTGCTCATAAACTGTTTCCCGTGTATGCAAAACAATGAAAGGGTCGTGGTAGAACAATGAGCATATCGGTGCATTGCATAATATATGTATAATCAGAAACACTAATGTTAGGTTCCAGTTATATAAGTGTGACATGTGTTAACGTGTAGAATGAAGTTTAATAGAAATGGATTGCAATAACAAAATGCATAGCAGAATATAACCCTGTACATGCCAGCACGAAGCTACCTAATTTCTAAGTTCCATGTAAACATATGCATAATGTCATGTAAAAGCAATTTTAGCAAATCAAATGTTGTAACCAGTATAATTTTAGTGCAAGAATATGCATTAGGGCCTGCATGTAATTCAGTAATGGACTGCTTAATTTAGGATGGAAAATAACCTGTGCAGACGCGAATCATTATTATGAGTTCTTAACAACGAGAGCACATAGCCAAAGAGAAATGATAACATGCTCTAGTCGATTACAATCAGAATGTAACTGCCACATGTACAGAAGTCTGTATGTAAAACGCCATTCAAAAGGTCCTGTCTCCCCATTCAAAGCAGAACTGCACCACAAAAGTGTTTCGATTCTTCTCCACCCTTCATAATGCAAAAACAGATCAGCAGAGATTTAATGATGTTTAAACAACCCGCCTTTAACCCCCACAATAAGACTTATGACTATTGTGGTATATGCCTGTGTGACCCATTCTTTTAATGTATAATCTAGGCCTTAAATTCAGCAACCTCTCTACTTTACCAGATGGACATTCTAGACCAAACTGTGATCTTAAAGTCTTAGCCCCGTGAACAATATATTTTGTGTTATACTAACACTATGGACCAGCCAGTAACAGATCTAACACTGAACTTAAGAACTGCACTATGACCTGTGCCCAATGATAGTTATTCTGCACTGCAGAAATGTCTTTCCTTTGGTGTCAAAATTCACAGGCCTTAAAACATGAAGAACAAGATAGAGTGTAATATTGGATGAATGGAAATGCATGGCCCAAGGGCAAATGTCAAGTGTTTTATTGAATATGTAACACTGCAAGAGTCACCGACACTGCATGCCAAACCAATGAGCCCAGCTGACCAATTGACCCAAGGAGCGTCATCACAGCGCCACGTGATTGTGGTCCAACCGTAGCATCCGACCCTATGGCACCTATAGGTTCTCATCCCTAGTGACCAATTCCAACTCTTCATGTGCCCCCCTATGCCTCCCCTCTCTTGTATGAAGCAAAAGTTGTATAAAAGTGACTTGTAACATGTTTTCTGCAGAGCGCTCTCAGCGTGAGCAGAGTAGATTCTGCTTGCCCTATTTTAGATAAACGATTTTTATATCACCAGCACTTGGTCTTGGTCTTGGTCTCATTCTCTTTGGGATGTGTCCTGTTTAACTCTTATTGGGAGGATTAAGAGCATTTTTGGGGACTTCTCACTTTCAATGGGCATGACCTAGCAGTTCAAGATGGACTGTCCCTTTTGGGGTGGAATCAAGCCTGATTTGCTTATGGTTTTTCCTTTTTGTAATGGCATGGCAGGATGAAAAGTGATTGATTCATATTTTGTTTTGTATTACATAAATCCAAAGCAAATGATACACATAGCATTGTGATGGAATATTTGAACAAAATCATGCTAAACCACAAAGGGATACACTTTGATAACACAGTGAGTGTTACAGTTCACCTTCATCAATTCCGCCAGCATCATCAGAAGGATCATTATACTAAAATTCAACTTTCGCTTTGACTGCTCACCTCACAAGACAACAGAGCGCATTTTCAATTATTGACTGACTGTTGCATACTTGCCTTTGATGAGGCCAATATTCAGGTAAAGAAAATGTCCTTTATATCAAAGCAGTTGAGCACCTCTAGATCTCCTCTTATAATTTTGTTTAAACAAGTACATGATCGATTCAAGACACATATTTTGGAATACATACTTTATATGTTTCTTTGACCTACTGTAATCACGTAAAACCATTTGCCCTTATTCTTTATCCATCCACCTCTGTAGTTCTGTGCTGTCACTGCATTCTTGGGTTAACTGGATCTTATTGAATGCTCCTCTTCTTTCACTCATTTCAATGGGAATATGTTTCACCTTGATATTGAGCCTGCACATTTGCCATTTTCAAGCATTTCCTTGCAAGTGGATTGGTTTTGGCATTTAGTGGTTTCTCTTTACATTCATTCTGTAGTCCTGTACACTGGTTTATTGAATGATATTACCTATTACTCTCCCCAAGTCTTTCTCATATGACTGTCCATCTTTACAATACTCGAATCTCCCATCTCTGGGATGTTGTTGCTCCAAGCCAGGGCTGTTTTAAGCCTGCAAAAGCCTTTCCTTTGTGTACCCCTGTGATGCATTGACAGAGACAGTCGAAAAGGAAATTTAACAGACTGTGGCAGGAGAGGTCTTCTATTATTAATCTCACTCATTTGAAGGCCCATTGATCTTTAGAGAGGAACCACACATTTACGGGTAAACAAAACTACTAGTCGATTACATTACCATAAAGCTCAATAAGTGCTGCTGTTTGTTTGCATTAATAAAATCCATAACAAAGCTTATTTTGTAGGACACTATACTCAGTCCAGCTACAGCAACCCTTTTCTAAAATTGTTTAGAGATTATTGGCATCAGATAGTCATAAAACTGATGTAATAGAATTTATTTGTGATGCTCTATATTAACCCTAGTTACACAGTAATATTGTGATGCAAACTTTGTAAGAGTTCATGAAGAATTCGTTCAAGATTCAGCATAAATATTTTAGCATAAAACAGTAACATAGAGAAACACAGGGAAAAGTAAAATGAACAAGTACAAATACATTTACTCTTGAGTATATGTAAACCTTTTTTGAAAGTTGACAAGATTGATGTTTACAAAATTAACAACACACCCAAGTATGATACCAACAAGGGGCCTGAATCCATTATTTTGGATTATTATGAATACAATTCTTAATAGTTGAGCTTCTCCTTCTAACGTTTACCAATCTTGAATTGGCCCTGCATTGAATCTTAAAAATGTAGACAATTAGGGAAACAATAACCAATTCTGCAAACATTTGTTTTTAATAAATGTGTATCAAAATGCATGAAATATCCAGCATTTGGCTACAAATATGCAGCTTTACTCATATCTTCTTCACTCTGGTAATTATAAGTATCACTATTTGCGATTGCGTACATATTCCGTTCAATATGGTCACAAGGTTAGACTGCCCCTACACTGAGTAGCAGACGCAGCAAATGTGTTTTTAATATATTAAATGTATATATATCAGGATTGGTTGTAGGCTATGAGCCACTTTAACCTGCCAGGCCCATTAGTTTTTATTCTCTCCTATATCATGATAATATGCAAACTAAAAATTGATGTAGATATAGAATCCATATAGTACTAGTACTAGTAATGCACTTAGAAACACACAATGCAATCAGGACACATTATATTGGCCCTTTTCTCTGCCATCAAATTGCATGAGGGCTTCTCGCCCACTTGGTATTCATCTTCACCTTCTAAATACATAAGGGCTTTAGACCTACTACTATTCCTCACTAAATGCAGTTGTTGGCGTTCTACATTGCCAACTAAATGACATGGGGTTTCTCCACTTCCTAGCATATGCACACTAGGTTTCATTGCTTTTGTGTTGAGCCATCTACTAAACGCACATTGTGTCTCAATGTCTTGGTGTTCTCTTCCACAAATAAAATGGGTTCTCATTTTTGTTTTCCTTTCATTCCCCTTAAAATACAAGGATGTCTAACACTGCATTGGGCTTATCCGGTGGAATTCCTATTGCCCTCGTATTCACCTCTGCTTACTAAATGAATGTTGGGGTATTATTCTTTGGGGTTTTTTCATCCTTAATATGTACATGGCGAACCCAGTGACTTGGCCTTCTCCTGCAGCAACTAAATGCATGTGGGGTTTTAGTGCTTTGCCTTAGTGTTCTTCTCTGCCTTCTAATTGCAAGTGGTATTCTTCAGGGTTCGGTTATCTGCGCTGGGTGTGGCTGAGCTGAGTGCGAAGGCTTTGCTGGGAGGTGACGGGGTGAGAGGCAGGAGTAAGAACTGTGTGATGTTGGATTTTGTGAGGCAGACGGGGCTGTGGGAGGAGTTGTGAGTTTATGTGAGACAAGTATTGACTGGTGGGTCTGGTGCACATCATCCTTTAGGATGGGGAAGCGCCTGCGTGGGTCCGCCCATGTACCCGATAATTAAGAAGAAGAAGGTATTGTTCTGGTTTGGTCTTTGCCTCTGCCTATGAATTTAATGTGGGGTTGTCAGTCCTTTGGCCTTTTCCTCTGCATCCTAAAGTACAATTGGTTTGAACTGCTGTGGAATTCCCTTCCGCCTAAAAAAAATTGAATTGGGTTTTAAGTACTTTTCTCTTCCCCTCTACCTACTGAATGCAAATGAGATGTGTGTGCTTTGGTCTACTCCTACGTATGTGGGATAATCAGTTCTTTGGCATTCTCCTCTGCCTACCAAATGAATGGGGGCTTTTGCTGCTTTATAGTTCCTCTGTCTACAAAATTCACATTGGTTCTCAGTGACTTTGCCTTCTCCACCTTCTTAATCCATATTTATTTTGGTTCTTTGGCCTTATCTTCTGCCCACTAAATGCACAAGGGGATCCCACTTCTTTGGAGTTCTCCTCCCCCTACAACCTGCATGTTCTCATCTAATGTAATCTACTTGCACTCTAAAAGCTAAACACAGGGCTGCTTACAAAGCCAAGAGAATGATAGAAGATTTATGCACTTGGAATTGTGGTTCTGACACTCTAAGGGGGTAATTCATGGAATAAATGTGCGCTGAAATTTGTGGCGCAAACTGGCGCAAGCATGAAAAAGCTAGCGTATGCGTGCGAATCGCACGCGTGCGATTAATGGAAGGCCCTGCGCGTGTTTTTTCCGGGATGTGCGCCAAATCCGTGCTTACCTTACATGTCACTGTGACTTTCCAAACGCATGAGCGACAGGAACGGGGAAAGCGCACAACTTCTCGTGCACACACCTAAAAAGGGGGCGGAACACGGGGAATGGGGAACAACGCGTGAAAATGTAGGCATAACGTGGGAAGTACCGCTGGGAAAGACACGCAACGCCCACACGCTAGTGAACAACAAGTATTCATGTAATAGAATAGGGAAAACCAGCGCACGTCAAAACACACGCACACGCACAAATACGTCTGCCACACAAAAGCAGGTGGAAGTACCCCCGCGCAACATAAAAGTGCGTGCAAACAACAAACAAGCATATACAGCTACGATGAATGTCCCATTCCGCACAGCAGTGATCGTGGAACACCGCAGGAGGAGGAGAATAGCCAGGCCCTGCATTTTTTTGCCCAGGACCAGCCTTTTTGGGATGCCCGATGACCAGGTCTATGGCAGGTATAGGTTTCCACCTCATATCATCCTAGAGCTGGTCAGGGAGTGGGAGGAGGAACTTAAATCACTCACCCTGTGCTCCCAAGCATTGAGCCCCTTGGAGAAGGTGCTCAATGTACTGCATTTTCTGGCCACTGGGTCATTTCAGAGGACAACTGCCATAGTGGGGGGGCATCTCACAGCCCACGCAGTCACGTTGCCTACACCAGGTGTTGGCAATCATCACTGTGCGCACCTCAGTCCGCAGGCACATATACATGCCCAGAACACCCGCAGAAAGGCAGGCCATGGCCCAGGACTTCTACAGGGTGGCACACTTCCCCAAAGTGCTTGGTGCCATAGATTGCACCCATGTGGCCCTATGTCCACCTAGGGCCACTGAAAACATCTTCTGCAACCGCAAGCACTGGCATTCCATCAACGTGCAGGTTGTATGCGATGCCAATGGAATCATCACCTCTGTCTATGCAAACTATCCTGGGTCCACCCATGACAGTTTCATATTCAGAATGTCCGCCCTGAGCCGGGCCCTCAAAGCTAGGCAGCATGGTGACACATTGCTCCTAGGTGAAAACAAATGCCTGTGCACATGCATGCATGTCACACACAGACAAATACACAAGCCCCCTAATAATCTCAACCATTATCACCTTACCAGGGGACAGTGCCTACCCTCTGAGCACCTACATGATGACGCCAATACGGAACCCCACCACACCACCCCATGTAAGATAGAACGCAACACATTTTGCAACCAGGGCCATAGTGGAGCACACATCCGGAGTGCTCAAGTCACGCTTCCGCTCCATTGACCGCTCTGGCGGACAGCTACTATATGCACCCCCAGTAGTGTGCAGGATCATTGTGGCAGCATGTGTCCTGCACAACGTTGCAACACGGCATGGCATACCGGTGGACATGGTGGTGCCCCCACATCCCCAACCACACACAGGGCATGTGGCGAGGCAGCCCGTACCCAGCTTGTGGCCACATTTTTCACCGAAACTCCAACCCCTGCGGAGTACACACAAGCCTGGCACATACCAGGTGACAATCGATGATGAGAAAGGGACAGTTAACTGTCACAACCTTACCACCCTGACAATGTGTCCACGTAAGTGCCACATTGTGTGCATCCCTAGCTACTTATCACAACCAATCCCATGTGACCGAAGGGAACACATGCAAGGTGCATATCCCCCCCCTGCAAAACAGGGCATGAAAGTACTGGTATGCCACCCAAACCCTCCTAACCCCCATGACCCCACCTGCCACACCATACCATGGTATGCAACGGCAAAACATCAAACCATATGCACAACACATGACACAATAGTCCTGAAGTGCCACGTGAGAAATGTAAATAGGCACTAGACAATTACACCTGTCATGGAATCTGAAGAAATGACTGAACAAAACCTCACACCCTGAAAACGGTGGCACAAATGCATGCCACCACTGGTGCAACAAAAGTCAGAATACCTGTTGCATGCACATTGGACAATAGAACATTGGCATTTCAAACACTGTGTGCTGCGTGTGTGTCCCCCGCAACACATCGCTCACCAGACAGCATAGTGAGTGTGCATTGCATTGGGGAAACCCCTTGAGCATCATTAAAAAAAAGTGCAATCAACGAAATAGTACCCTGTCATGGATGTACACAATCAATGACTCAGATGTGAACCTGGATTGTCAGGACAAAGCATGCCTGAGAAGGCAATCTGGGTGCACGTGTGTGCATGGTGTCGATGTAGTTGGTGTGGGGGGGTGTTGCCAAAGTGTTTGTTTCAGTAGGGACATGCATCGAATACATGCATGTGAAATTAAGTCAGTCTCAGTGTCCTGTACACAGCACATGTGAACATTGCACTCAAGGACCCCCCTGTGTGTTAAACAACACCCATCCCCTGACACCTCAAAATAAAACACAACATCGGATCAGCCATTGACCAGCAGAACATATCATGTACAGAGTACACCACATCGACAATGGCAGACAGTGAGCAATCACTTATTCATTGAAAATCCTTATAGGGCCTACACACAAAGTTCATCAAAGTGCCTCAAGGAGGGAGGGAACAAGGGAGAAGAACAGTACATTCTTACAAGTCCTTCAAACAGTCCACAATGTGAAAACAAACTATCAAATCAAAGTACATATTACAAGTGCCTGGAACAATAAGGGAGAGTCTAGGGTGGGAATGTGGGAAAACAAAACTAGCATCAACATTGCAATGTCTGACGGCAATAATTGCAGTGTCGGAGTCACATAAGGAGGGGAGTGAGGGAAGAGGTGAGGAGAGTAACAAAACAAGTGACAAACTGTGTTAGGTTGATGAAGAATCAAGATAGTGCTGGGGAGGGGGAGAAGAAATACAGAAGGAAAAGCGGGAACAGACGACCTGTAATCAGTGATGGAGGGACCAATGATAAAAGTAAGTGCCAAAATAATACTAAAAAGGTGAAGGTGGGGGGCGGATGGATGGAGGCACAGGGGGAAGTGTCTGCAAAGAACAAGCAGCTACGTATCACCATGCCTGATGGCAATTGGGGTAGTGGTGGAAAAAGACAGACAGAGGACAAGGAGGAGGGGAAAGGGTGGTGGAGAGGGAGAGGGAGGAGAGAAGGGAGGAGGGGGGCAAGGTCTAAATGCATGAAGGGGGAGGGGGAAAGAAAGCACACACAGGGGGCAGAGGGAAAGAAGACGGTGCAGAAGGGGAAGGGGTGTGATGGTGAAGGGGAGAGACAGAGGGAGACTGGCGGGGGAAGGGGAGAGAGGGGGAGAATCAAGGGACCCAGAAGGGTGGTGGACAGGGCTAGACAGGGCCTCGATTGTGGGCCTTTGGTAGTTGTGGCAGGCTCCAGCCTCCTGGTTGGCCGGATTGTCACAAGGGCCAAGTGCAACCAATGGGAGGGGGAGCAGGTCCAGGACACAAACATGACAGTCAAGTCAAAAGCAATGCAGCCATACTTCAAATGGCACATCAAAACACCAGGCAGGGCTGCAAGATGGCCAAAGTAGGGCAAGCAAGGAATGGGGGGGGTCGTTGAAATACATGGTGACATGGATAACTTGGCGTGCAGCCTTCATGTGGCATATCAAAATCACTGTGGGGCAAGTGTCCCAATTCAACATTGTCAGCACACGGATCCCTCCCACCATCAGTATGTGTTACACAGCCAAAGGGTGCATGGTGCCACCTACAGCAGGAAGTACATGAACATAGACAGTCAATACATAAAAAATATCATAAGCAACATGATGAAATGCACAGTCAATAGAATACTCACCAAAGTGAAGTGCAGACATGCATTGGAGAAGCCATCCGGAATACCCACTAAGGGTGTACACACAAGTAGGACTGCAGGCTGGCCACAGATATGACGGAAGCCCAATGCCGCTGTGTGAGATGCTGTCACACCGAGCCATCCTTGCGAGCCCATGGAAAGGGGAAGCATGAGTAGCATATGTGTCAGGACCTCAAGCAAAACACATACACAAGACAAGCCTGAATGGGCCCAGCTGGAACACACAGTGGATGCCTTCAAATGCCACAAAGCACCACACTGTCACATGAATGCACAACAGACAAAACAAAATGTAATTAATAAAAAATCAGCAGAAATAAAATAATAAATTAATTATTTGCAGGAACAAAAATCAGTAAATAAAAATAAAAAAACATTACAAAATCCTGTAAAAAATAATTAACAAAAAAATATGCAGGAAAAAAATAAAAATCACAAAATATTTACTAAACAAATCAAAAATGAAAAAATATTTATAGGAAAAAAAATATTTGCAGGAAAAAAATTAAATTAGTAGGAAAAAAAAAATCCAAAATAGCCATATATGGCCCAGAGGGGTGAGGGGCACCCAGGAGGGGGAGGTACAGGGTGCACCTCAACAGCTACATGTTTAGATGTTGAGATAAAAAAAAGAAATCTCACTGGGCTCAGCGCCTGCACGGCCCGAACTATGTGGGAGATAGGTTGTCATCGTCACCCTCTGGATGGAAATCAGAAGGTGGACGTGGCTCAGTTGCCTCACCACTCCTAGCCATGCCTTGCCCCTCAATGGCAGCAAGCATGCGGGTCTGGTAAGCCAGGTCCTGCATGGCAATGACACGTAGGTCAGCATGCATTAACTCACGTGTCACACATGCTTCCTCCTGCAAGGGCTGACGTGTAAGACGGAGTTCTGCCTGTATGGCCTCACATGACAAATGGTGTGACTCCCGGCTTGCATGGAGTTGAGCTGAGATGGTTCTTTCAAGCTGCACCATCCTGTCTTCTGCCGCCTTCTCTCGTTCATCCAGAGCGCAGCCAGAGTAGATCAGAGGGATTGGTTTTCCACCCTCAGGGCCTCACGGTGTGCCTCTGCTTGAGCATCAAGTGCTTGATGCAGAGCCACCATTTCAGCCCGGCGTGCCCTGTCAGACGCTGCCATGCCCAGCCTGAGTGAGCGGCACGTGGACCGCATAGCTCGCTGCTGGAGCTCCACTTGCCTTACAGAGGGGAGGATGGAATGGGCCACACTTTCCATACCTTGAGAAATAATCTCAACTGCTCCCCCCTGTTGCTGTGCTATGGCAATCATTGCACGCTCCCACTCAGTTGACCCTGGTGGCACACGGCCACCGTGTTGCCGGCCACTACGCCTGCTGGGCCCAAGGAGCCGTTGTCCTTGCTGGGTTGGTGCCACCCGCGGCTGCAGGACTGCATCCCTCCGTCGACCTGATGCTCCAGGAAGATGGCCAACTAGTGTTGAGTGTGACCGTGCACCCGTAACCACCACAGGTGGACATTCCAACCCTGCCTGGCCCCCTACTGCATGTGTTGCGGACAGAAGATCATCCAACACAGGATCACTTACCGGCGATGACACGTCATGATGAAGATCCGGCTCAACATAGTGGTCAGAGGATACATCAGAGCCTGACTCAGAGTCAGCTCTAGACACGATGGCCTGGAGCACCAGTGGGTTCTCGTGGGCTGACACCCGACGACCACCACTGGTGCCTGGTTGCTGATGTGAACTGACCACCGTGTCTGGGATGACATCTTCATCCTCTGCCACCAGTGCGTCATCACCTGCAACATAAACAAAAGAAACATGAACACGCATGTTAGTAGCAAATACCACACACATACAGATCACAACATTGACAGCCAACTAATGAAGCAGCCATGTCACAGGCAACTCAAACCCCAACATGCATACAGTGGCAATGCAATGCAAGGGTATCCCAAAAGCAGAAAAGGATGTGTGCAAAATATGAAGGCAACACATGTGTTGCATTTTGCACATCACCTGCAGCACACACAACCTCTAGCAGGCACATATCCAAAGCAGAAATGAGAGATGGCAACAAAGAGATGGCACATAGCATAAGCATGGAGGAACACACACATAGCCACAGCTGGCAATCAAACCAAACACACCATGACAAATGTAACATGCATGTTCATGTGCAGCACACAACTACCATCAACTATGCAGAGTACATGTGTCACAGGAGGCACCTATGCTAGTGCGTTTCTATACAGGGAAAAGAGGGACATGGATACATACATGTCAGGTCACCATCACACAGCAGCATTGTGTTTGCATGTTGAAGGTCTGCACTTGGCACAGGAGTGGGTGTGTGCGGTGCGGTGCATGTGTAGCCCCTCAACTTCCAACATCAACACATACGTAGTGATGTAAATCTCCAAACATGACGGCAGTGTGAGGGCAATTGCAGCCATGCACCATGTAACATGGATACTGTGAAACACTTACCCTCTGGGCAATAGCAATGAAAGTTTTCCCACAGAACTGTACATTGGCAGACAGTGTTGGCATTCGTCTATTGCATGCCGTCAGTCAAATGTCACTACAGCCAATGAGAAGTGGACATGATGCAGGACAGATGAGGAACCATTAATAGTACACCCATGCATGCAGAAGACACAACACCAGTTGAATAGAAGCAGTAGGCCTGTAACAGGGGGAGCCATGGGCATGACACAGATGTGGACAGCCTAAAGTCGTGCGTGATGACATACATACCCACAGTGAGCATGAAATGGCTGTCCAAATAACATGACACTTGGATCATCCTGGAGACCTACTACAATGAGCAGGCGGTCAAGGACACCTAGGGGCATACATGGAATGCACATGGAACATGAATGTGCACACATGTGCATGGTGAGCCACTCTCATCAGCACAGTCTGAGTGAGACACACTGCACCAAGGACAAAGGATGTATATGACATGATATGACATCTCATCAAGATTGCACTCGTACACAAGTGGCTCAGAGCGCTAACAAGCAAAGGGAGGGGAACAAGGGAGAAAAGGAAATCAAAACAACTATCATACTGACATTGAGAACATGCACGTGCATAGAGAAGGGATAAAGGGTTGAAGACCCTGGAAGGGGGGGAAGTGGAACATGCCATACAGAGGAGACCAAAGAAGGAAAATGAAGTCCAATGATAGAATAGGCATTCAAATGGTGGTAGTGCAGCCAGCAAGTGGCAAGTGCAAGATCATTTGAATAGGGCAAATCTGATGAGTGCAGAAGAAGAGTGGGGGACTGTATGGGTACACTTACAGGACCCATTGCAATGGGAGGCCTGGAGGCAGTGCAGCAAGGAGGCAGGGTGAGCAGGTACCTGGGCCGAATGACAGAGTGTGTGCAGGTGCACAGTGCCAAAAGAGGAAACTGTTCAGCTGGGGAGAGGAGGAGCTAATGCAGGAGCAAATAGGAGGTCTTGAGGTGCTTCCGGAAGCAGAGATGTTTCTCCTCAAGTTTCGACGTGGCCGACAGGCTGTTCCAAAGGGAGCTTCCAGCCGTAGACACAGATCTGCTCCCAGTTTATTTCTTCAATTACCGACTGAGCCGGATGGAGTGTGAGGTAGAGGAACAAAGGACTCAATAGGGGAGGTATTGGCAGAGGGATAGTTGAAGGTATTTTAGACCCAGGCCCCAAAAATCCTTGTGCACAATGCAGAGGGTCTGAAGTATCATCCTTGCACCCACTGGTAGCCAATGAAGGGATTTCAGAGCTGGAAAGATAGGATCCCAGGGCTTGAGGCCAAGGACAAGTCTTGCAGTCCTGTACTGGATTAGTGGTAAAGGGGGAGTGTGGAAGCAGGCAGAATATTGAAAGAGCCTGTCACAGTACTCCAACCTTTAGACAACCAGAGCTTGAGAGACTGTGAGCATGTAGGTGAACAATAAGAAAGGCACAGTACCCCTGAAGAAGTTAAGCAAGAAGTTAATATATCTCAAGATATCTCAGAAATGTGTGTGGAAAAGGAATGCGTGGAGTCAAAGGTGACCCCGAGGTTGTTGGCTTTGCAGGTGTAGGTAGGAGTGATGGGAAAGGATGGCGAATGTGTACCGATGAGGAGGATGTCAGTCTTGCTGGCATTTAGACAGAGATCGTTGGCAGTAAACCAATTTCAAATGTCAATGAGGCTATCAGAAATGAGGGAGGGAGAAGAGGTGGCCAAGGGCAGCCTGGAAATGTGTTGAGTGTCATCAGCATAGCACTGGAAGTCATATCAGAAAATGAAAATGCAGTAGGCGAGAGCTGCCAGGTGCTGTTTGTAAAGTCAGGCCGAGAGGTCAGACCCCTGGTTAAAACCACAGGTAGAGAGGGAGACTGAAGAAAGGAAGGAGCCAAGTCGTAGCTGGGAGGGTCACACATGCCAAACACACATGTCATTGAGTAACACGCATCAATACTCACCAGACGATGCATCATAATCCATCCTCTCTCCCACTCCACGTATTTGTTCTTCCGGGATGAACTCTGCAGTGATCTCCTGATGCTGAGTGAGTTCATCCACCACCAGTCACAAGAGACATGGAATAATTGGGGGCACGCTTTTGTTTTGCACTGTATCGGAGGTCATTCCAACGCTTGTAGCAGTCCTGAGCCATGCACACCTGGAATCACATGGCTGTGCCACCATCTGCAACATGCTGCCAGTGGACCCAGCGCTGGTGATGCGTTGTATGGCACCTTGGGCCCACAATCATATCGTGTTGAAGTGCCAACACGTAGTCCACAAGGAAGTCCAGTTCCTGCTTGCCAAAAGGCTTCTTCCTTGACGTGCCGGAGGCTGGAGCTGTGTCTGGGGTCGCAGCCTCTTGCGCAGGAGCACGCTTCCTCCTTTTGGGCGGTGGTACTGACCTTGAGTCGCCAATGTGGCCCTGATCAGTGGGGGCAGTGGCACTGGTGGACTGGACCAAGGCAGTGGGTGTTGGTATGAGGACAGAAGTTATGGCTTGGGTCTGACTCACTGCCGGGGTGGTGTTGGCTGCATCTGCACATGCAGTTACCACCACCCGGCTGCTTGGCGAAGCAGATGTCATAACTGCCCCAGATACGTGTGCCCCAGTCATAGCTACACTGGACCCACGTGACCCGCACCTCCGGACAAGATGAAAATCGTCCTGGGAGTCCTCGTCATGCAACGCAACATGCGCTGCCCGACCCAGAGCCCGGGTGGTAGTGCCCACAGCTGCACCTGCAGCTACCACCACCGGTGGGCCAGCGAAAGCAGATGTAAGTTGCTGTTGGGTGATATGGGCGCCAGGTTGTGATGCAACAGCTGCATCATGAGGAGCCACAGGGGGTGGTGGCATGTCTGCACCAGCACGTGACTGTGCATCCCGCCCCAGTTGGGCACCCCTGCCTCTTCCCCCTCTGTAGCCACCCTGGACTCCCTGTCCCCCCTGGTCTACGCGCCCATGTGCCCAACCACGCACACCCCTGGAAGGACGCCCAGCTTTGCCCCCTTACCCTTTGGTGGCCTCCCAACCATGGCACAGATGGTAAATAGCCGATGGGAGGTGCACTAAATAATTGTCCTGGGCAATTGGGTAGAAGGGGGCAGGGTACTGGATGGAATAGGTATCCCTGTGCTCCTGCAAGGCTGTCTGTGACCCCTGGGGATAAATGACGGGTCACGCAACGCTCAGGCCCCCCAAAAATAAAAAAATATTTTTTTAAAAATAAAAAATTGACAAAGAAATGTAAAAAAGTACATTTACAAAAGAAAAATATGCACGCGACCCCGGTAGCCCATGTGTGTGGATTTAACCTCCAGCAGTACGGTGTGGCACCCAGGGACACAAAAAACACGTATGGGTGGAACACGCGGGCTACTATGACCTTGAAAATGGTACGCGATGCACAGGGGGAACCACTGTGGGAAAAATAGCACGCGCGACTCACCACCTGCCTTGCGTGGACAAGAAAAAGAAAGACACACTCGCTTGTGCGCGTAGGCAACACCCCGCCAAAAGAAGAGGTACGAACTTCAAACGGTGTGAAGTAATCGCGTGTGATTCCAGAAGAGTAATACATGCATCGGTCTCCACGAACAGCACGTACAGTGGACTGCTGGCCCGCGCTCACCATTAACCCGTGCTGAAGGCAACGCCCACGCGCAAGGCAACATCCATGTCATTGGTGTGCATACGCGCTTAGGTTCTTTCCTTGAATTGTACACATTCACACGTGGACGTGCTGTTTTTGCATGTGTGAATGCACCCGTGCCGAGGGAAACGCCTGCGCGTGCAACGTCCCTTACATGCTTATGCGCTAAGGCCCTTTCCTCGAATTACACGTTGACATGCTGTTTTTTCACGTGCCAATTCACTCTGCATCAAGCTGGCCATGCAACAACACACGGAAGATCACGCTCCTGCCCTGAAGGCCACTTACCTGCCCCCCAGAACCCCAGGGAGCCTCCTACAAGCCATCTGCTGCTGCCTGCCTGCCTACTGCCAACAGTGCCCTGCCATTTAGTGCCTGCAAATCAGCCATCTGCAGTAGTCCAGTTGCTGTGACCACCCCTGCTGGAACAGAAGACTCCCAACTGGTGTTCCATCGCTCCACAGCCCAGCCCCAGGACCCAGGTGCCCACCCACACCTGCCTCGGGGGTTGCCATGTCCGAACCAACACCATCCGGTACCAGTGGCAACCCCCAAGCAGAGAGGCAGAGGGCTGCCAGCTTCACTGCCATTGAAGTTGGCATCCTGGTGGAGCAAGTCCTGGGGCATTATGATGCCCTCTTCTCACCATTGCACACTGACAAGGAAGGACGGAGGAGGATCTGGACAGACATAGTGGGTGCCAACAATGCGGAGGGGTGGCACCCAGCGACATCAAACACGCCCAGAAGCGCTGGGAGGACTACAAGTCCAGGACCCTCAAGAAGGCCTGGCGCCTCTTAGACGCAGCAGATGTAGTGGGGTGCCGGGGCCAGCTTACCCCCCAGCAGATGAGGGTCCTGGAGCACATTCCCCCAGTGCTTCACCACCAGATCCTCAGGATGCAGGCCCGTCTGGAGTCGAGCGGTAAGTGCCCATACATTGAAGTGTAAAACAGTGCATGTTGTAGTGTGGTGGTAGTAAGCTACTTGGCTGTATGTGTGACATGGGTCATGTATGGATGTGTGTGTGCAGGGACATGATGGTGCTGCATGTGAGTCCAGTCAGGCGTGACCCACATGGATGGTGTATGTGTTACAATGCATCATGCGGAGCAGCATGCGGAATGCACACATGTATGCATGCTTGTGTCTGTACTTGGACATGTTTGGGGTTTGAGAGATGGGTGCTGCTGTCATGGACATGCATGGTGTACATGTCTGTGTGTCTGAGTAGTGTGTGAGGGACTGGTAAATGCCATGGATGCATGACATATGTCCGTGATGATGTGTTCATTCACTGATAGAGCCTAGTCATCCTTGTATCCACTGTGTCTGGAGGTATACAGGGCCAGATGCATGACCCTCCGGTGATGTGTGTGCATGTGATCAGCATGTGCCATGATACATGTGAGTTTCAACCCACCATCGGATGTTTCTACGGTGCCTTGGACATGGATGAAAATGTTTGTTGCATGTGCCATGCCTGTTTCTGCATGTGTGTTGCCTGCACTGACCCATGTGTTGTGGAGGGACATGATGGAAGTGACGTTTGACAGTGCCACTCATGTGCTATTGCTTTCTGTCTAGGGGACTAATGTACAGTACCCTGATGCTTGTCTTAAATGTCTCCCTTTGCACAGCGACAAGTGAAGAAGAGGGAGGAGACAGCGCTGTGGAGGAAAGCGGCAGGGATGCCTCCACCGGCCGGCGACGCAAGGCCCACTCACCCTCCCAGGAAATTCCATCATCTGGGAGTGAGGGGACTGGTGCCGCGTCTGCCACTACGGCTGCAGCGGAGGGGCAGGTGAGCCCCTACAGGGGCTTGCGACGGCGGAAGACAGTGCAGAGACATCCAGGTTGGTGGTGTGTACGGAGGAGGAGGAGGCCGCATCCAAGCTGCACATGGGGCCTGGTGGGGGTGGTACCACTGGTGAAAGTGGTGCAGTCCAGGGGTAGGAGGCAGCACAGGTCACCCCAGAGGGGCCTGTGCATGTCACTGTCCTTGACACTGTGACTGCATCACCATGAACCAGCAGGGATGCCCCATCCCAGGCCAGTCCGCAGGTAGGGGGAGGTCCACGTCATCTGGCACTCCTCTACCTGCAGATGTGGGGACCCGTGACAGGATCGTGTCCGTCCTCATTGGTGTTGTGTTGCGCACACGTGTAATTCGTGATGACGTGCATGATTCCTGGGGGGATCATGCACGTCATCACGAAGAGACGTGTGCCAACATGGCCCATTTGAGAGGGCTTGTGGTCGCAGGTTTCCTCCATTTGTCGCTCTGTCTTGTGGCCCCTCTCCTCCTCTGTGCACACTATACACCAGTCATTCTCCATGCCGTCTTCCAGCCCCTGTGGACCTGCCCCAACCAATGCAGCTAGGCTGGTGGAGATCCCATCCCTGCCACAGTCGGGAGTCGGAGCTCCAGCACAGGTGGTCACCCCAGGCAATGGACGATGTGCAGGCATATTGAAGCAGGGAATCTGCACAACAGCATCTACCCGGAGGCAGTCGTGGTGGTGGCGGCAGGCAGCAGAAAGGCAGCAGCAGGCTCGACGTAGGAGGCATGTGGCCTCAGGGCCATCAACATCATCAGGGCAAGCAACAGCCGAGGGGCAGGAGGGCCCCGGACTGGGATTGTCTTCCGTGTGGCAACGGTTGGCGCAGCAAATAGATGCAGAGAGGCGACGGCAGAGAGGGCACGGCTCAGGATGGTCAGGGTGGAGAACTCCATGCACCGGGCTTTGAGGTGGGCGGAGGGCCTCAAGGAAACTCGCAGGGAGTTGAGAGATTCCATGGCTGCATCCCTGCAAGACCTCGAGGGCAGGGAACAGGCCTACATCCGGAACATCGACATGGAGTTTGATGATGCCCTGGCCCGGAACATCGCTAAATGAGCCGTGGGACTGGCCCGCCGCCTTTGTAAATGGTTAGTTTATCAACTGGCTGGAGCTGAAAGCCATCTGGCTAGCTCTCAAAGCTTTCCTTCCGCTCATTGGGGGCAAGGTCATCCTCATCCAGACCGACAACTGCACCAGCATGTACTATGTCAACAAGCAAGGGGATAACATGTCCCCTCCACTGTGCAGTCTAGCGATCACCCTTAAAACCTCATACAAAAAATACTACACCTCTACAACCAAAGTACACACCACTAATGCATCATATCATTATGAGTACACAAGTCTCCCCTCTGGAGACAAACGCCTCTGTACCTGGGACAAATAAAATCTAGAAACAGACCTTAAAACAGAGTTTAGGGTAATTCTGGTCTTCATTGATCAACACAACATAAAAGCTATCTTCCACCTTCCTTCTCCTCCTTCGAACTTAACTCATCTCTTTTATTTCAGATCTTCCAGAGAGCCTACAGACCATGCACATGGCAGAAGTGCATGGTATAAATCCCAGCAACCTAACACTATAGGGAATCCCAGTATAATGGACAACTTAATGGTAAGATGAAATTAAGTGTACTATTGAAAATCAAAACATGAATTCCACATTTAGAGGGTCTGTTGGAAAGAATTCCCCAAACAGGATACATTCATTTGTTATCTTATGCCTGTTTCTACTGGCTCATTTTATAACAAGACACAATAACAGCAGGATATTGAGCGATGCAGAAAGCCTTTTAGAGCCTCAGGGTATTTGCATATTGGCCACTAATTTTCCAGTCCAACATTTATCTATAGGAAACAGATACATGCTCAAAATAACTTGTTCAATAAGGAGATGGACAGAGAGACTCCCAGCATCATAAATTGGTTTCAGGTACACATTAGTGTATCAGAACATACAGTAACACACTGATGATTCTGTGGAGGGAGAGCTCACTTCACTGACATAAAACCAGAGTCTAGACAAAGGCCAAATGAATCTTTTTTTTCAAATTAAAAGAACCTGAGTAATGATTTTGCTTTCAGAGATTCTGTGGATGTTGCTCAGGGAGGCCTACAGCTGGAGATTTTAATGAACTCGTTGAACAAATATCTTTTCATTTGTAGTACTTGGATTTGATATTCTCCTCTCAGGGTTTTTAGAGATCCTATACAAGAACGCCAGCACCTGAAGGTTGCCTAAATTCCCTAATTGTTTCCTTGATGTCCGAGGGAAATGCTGATGGACAGTCACAGCTGTTGCCAAATAGCACCTCAGATAACCCTGCCTCCTACCAATCTTGATTAACCCTCTCCAGATAGTCCAGCAGGAGTGAGATGGTGTGTAGTAGAGGATAATGGCCAAGCGTGCAACACACCCAAGAAGCACAGTGCACCATGGGTTTGGTCAGATAGAGGCTGAGGAATACACGCAGTCTCATTAACTATAAGTCAGAGTTGGAATCTGGCCTGAGCTCCAATAGAAAACACTGCATGGTGCAGCCTGAAGGAGAGTGGGCTCCCACATCCATCCACTCCAGTCTGGGCACAGCACTGATCTAGGAGAATAGTTTGAGGGTGAATCGGGAGTTTGTTTACAGTGGGGTGGTAAAGGGTTGTCACAAATCCGGATGCTGTGCTTAGTGGGGCAAAATCAGTAAATAGCAGGAAATACATAGTGGGGAAGCATGGATCACTGGGAGATTGGTCTTACAATGCCATCATCTTGTCCACAAAAAGAAACTTGGTAAATAAGATGGAAATTGAAAACATAGACACCTAAAAACCTTTAAAACAGATGGCCCTGGAAACTTTAACAGCAGGTTCCTTTTAATGGCTAAACTGTAAGTGCAGGGATTGAGGTCGTGATTCCAGGGGCCTATCAGAAATGCCGGGGAAGGAATGCTGGAAAAGCAGAAGTGTTGCAATGCCAGCGGATGGGAAACTCATGCTGTGCCCAAGACATTCCAGTCATGCAAGCGGTCACAGGCTATTCAAGCCACAGACTAGAAGACTCATCACACAAGAGGTAATGGGAAATCCAACCATCCTTTCAAATGACAACACAAACAACACATATGTCATTGTGATATCAGGTGTTGCTGGCGGAAACCAACCCAGTAATTTTGATCCCAGTGTTACTGGTTCACCCAATTCCAAGAAACATGAAACTTTCAGTAGTGACCCATTGTTTGGAATTGATGCTATCATTGCATCAACTGGCAAAACAATGTTTTATGAGCAGCAACCTGGGACCTTGACAAAATGCACGCCCTCTTGGAGAAAGACTATGTTCCTACATTAATCATTTTCCCGAGGTGGATATGTTTTAAAATCCACTCATCTTTAAAATTAGGGTTCTTACCCTCGATTGAAAAATTACCATTAATGACTTTCTGAGTAAGCACTAGAAGCAACCAGAATCTTATGAATTTCTATGTTAACAAGAATAGTGATTAGTTCTAAAACAGAGCTTTAAAAATTACTCAATATGATTGGGATATCAATTGAATTATGTTGGCAACACTTTAGTCCGATGAACTGAACAGCTGACCTGTTCATTAGCAAATCAAAATGTGTTTAACTGGACATTGAAGATGAGGGATTGAACTGCTGAACTGTTGATGGCAAATGCAACTTCGACTGTGTGGATTTAAGCAGTGAAAAGACTATAATAGGGCCTCAGTACGAGTTTAGGGGTAATTTCACGATTGTTCTGCAGAATCACCATCAAACTCATTTAACATTACTGCCATTCAGTTGACTGAATTTACCGCCGATTACAGGTGGGGTAACTGCGACTAAATGTCTTCTGCTCTGCAGGAGTAAAAGGATGACTAGAGGTTAAACTGTCTACTGAGCCCCCCACAAGTCTACAATCCAACAATGATCCCTTTGCCATTTGTGGTTATGGAGCAGAGGGAAGGGGTAAATGGGATCCAGGAGCAACCCAAAAAGCAAAGTACAACAATCCAAAATATAGCAATGTTCAATAACGGGTCTATTGAAATATACACAATTTAATTAAACACACCAATGCGTACAAATAACTTTAAAAACCCACCTCTGTAAAGAGAACAAATGATAGAAAGATGCAGCACTCTGGGTAATGAAACAGCAGTGAAAAGGCAATCAGCACCTCAACTACAATTAATTTAAAAGGATATGTCTTTTCAGTGGAAAAAGGTGAAAAGGGGACTTAGACTGTCTCTATGGCCAGTGGGACAGGGTCAGTTCAGAGTACCTAATCCAAGGTTTGGTGGTTGGCGGCATTGAGCTGGACTTCGGGCAGTGGTGTCTGCGTGTCAAATCAGTGTCAGGGGCGATGAGTCGCATTAACCCAGGCAGCGAGTCAGCATCGAGTCAGGTCAAGCAGGTGTTCCATGCAGTTCCAAAGTAGCATCGGGGAGTGCAGGTCGAAGGGATCACCAGCAGCAGTTTGACTTTCAAGTGTGTTTTAAAACAAGGAGTACCACTGGTTTGGGTCGATATGTGAGGCATTGATTAAGTGGTTTGAGTTGAGCTGTGATGCAAAGTCCTGGTGGTTACATCCTGTGCCCAATGCAGTGATTCGGAGTTGAGTGTGTAGTGCATTGGTGCTTAAGCCAGCCAGTTGACAAGACTCTTCTTGAGTGCTATAAAGCCAAGCTGATTCGCTGATGCAAGCACGGTTGCTCGAAGTGGAGCGGGTACCAAAGACAGCACTGGCACTTCCCATTGGCTTGGCAGTGTTGAAGGAGGCTCAGAGGTTGCTCAAAGTGGTTTGATGGTGAAAACAGGATTCCTAGCTGTCCTGGCTCTCGGGATGCAGTAACACTCACTGCAGGGGATCTAGGACAGGGTAATCATTTCAGCTTCTGTTTTCGGAGCCTAGGGAGGTTTTTAAGCAGACTGGCAGGTCCCGGTCCTCATCAAGAGTCACCCCAACAGTGTCCTGCGATGGTGTAATGGGAACAGCATTATCTGCCTTGAACAACTCCTTCTCCTGAATCAGTGAGGGCCTTGGAAAGATCATCTCTCCCAAAAGAGGTCCAAATGAATAATTGCTTAAGTCCTGAATGGTCGAGATGTTGATCAAATAAGGAGTGGGAGACACCTTCTTTTACAGGAGATAGTATTCAATACTATTGAATACTTGTCAGTTTTGCCTAATATGACGTGGCTGGACATTTGAGCATGCACCATTGCTGTGCTCTGCATTGTGCCAGGTCAGAACGTCGTCTCTAACAATGTGATGACAAAAGAAGAGAAATTAATTTAAAGAATGCACATGTTATTTATATCAGTCATTTAATGTGCAAAATGGGAAATGTATGACACAAATACAGATGAGTCCTGGTAACTATCTTTTTTGGAAATCGGCCAGGCTGCCAGGTATCCAGCAGAAGTGTACTTAATGTCTAGACACCATGGACGACCTTTAATAGACTAAAATCGCTTCTCATTGTATAGACACACTGTGACCAATGTTGTTCAAGCGCATTAAGTACATCTGCTGTAGGGAAAGATACACATCTTTCTTTGGTTCTATGCATTATTTTGATTTTTGTAGGTTGCATAACCAAAAGATGGATTTTTTTCGGCTGATTCACAAACACAAACACCCAACACACACACAAGCACACACACACACAGACACACACACACACATAAATGTACCCGTTCTCCGTTGAGTCCTCTTCCGGGTCCTGGCGCACCTGTTAGACCCTCCACGCACTCGTGTTCATCGCAGGGGCTGAAAGTTTGACTTAGAAAGACCGCTCTCTGCGGTCACAGAGCAGTCTTTCAAAATCTTTTTTTTCTCACTTTTTTGAAAACGGTCTCCTGACCTAATTTTTTTTCTTCATCAAGTGTACAGGAAACTATTTGTGATGAGTGTGGGACCTCGGTAGTGCGTGAGACTGTACTAATGAAGTTCTACTGCCTTTAATGATATA
The DNA here is from genome assembly GCF_040938575.1 of Ambystoma mexicanum. Taxonomy (NCBI): domain Eukaryota; kingdom Metazoa; phylum Chordata; class Amphibia; order Caudata; family Ambystomatidae; genus Ambystoma; species Ambystoma mexicanum. The sequence goes on along the minus strand of NC_090930.1, from coordinate 518,132,206 downwards.
CATGGGTAAGTAGGGAAAAGGCCTGAAATCCTAACAGGATAACTGGAACTGAAAAGTATCCACTAAAACGGAATTATGGTTTGGATAAATCAAAAGTGTAACTCCCTATTGATAGGTGAAGGCCACCCCCCCCTGTTTGGAATTTCCTTATTGTTAAGAAGTAATGGAAAATTAGCCCCACAAAATTGTAAATTTAAGAAGTGCCCGCTGCCGAATTACGGGTCTTCAAAAATGAGACTCTATGTTTTAAGACCCTTACGATATTCAGTCTAGGGTGTCTCAGAAGAGGGCCTCATTACGTGTACGGCGGTAACCGTGCCGGTGATACCGGTGGGTTACTGCCAGACCAGTATAAATTTACTGCACCTGATTTGCCAGTTTGTAACTGAAGGGACAGCCCTAAAATCGGGCAGGAACTAATGGGCTGGGAGAACAAGATGTATATACAATGAATGTTCCTACCCTCTCTAATTCAATGCTGCAATAATTTAGAGCAGTGTGTTTTTTTAAACCTTCCAAAAAACACCATGCATAAGTATTGAATACTGATTACGTGGTGATGAAACAACCATTAACAATGTTTGGTTTTTTATGGTAGCCTCTTTATTATTTTTGTGGCTAGTCTTTTTAATTATATTCTTAAAACAAGAAAAGAAACAGATGTTCAGATAAAACAAGGTGGCACAAGGGATCACCTTGATTTTAGCTTGACACAACTTAGTTAATGACAAATCAACAACTGTACATATAATGAACAAAACAAAGGAAAAACTTAGAAACCTGTGCAGGTCTTTTCTGGTCTGTACAAACAATATGCTATAATTATTTAGTAGGCTGAGGGTGAACACAATATTGCTTCATAGAGTCCACCATTCCATAGGTTCAGAGCTATAACATATTAGATTCAATTACTATTCATCTCAACACATTTGAACAGAACAATGAATTTCAGAAAAGCACAGAATTCAAACAATTCGCTCATATAACCGTGGTTAGAAAATCAGGATGTCTAGAGAGACTGATTTGCCAGTAACACCGAGGGATTGCAATCCTGACGGACCGGAAAGTCAGGCACCGGCAAATTGTATTTCCCCATTCCCATAGATTCCTATAGGACTTTATGCGATTGGGGACCACAGAAGCACCGGCACCATTGTTAAACATGGCGTGCAGGTGCTGTCCTGCCCGGCAGGTTTGTCCTGCCCGGCGGGATGGTACACGCGCGCAGAGTTGTAGTGTGCCGGTCTGGAAACAATGGTGCCAGTAAGCTTACCGGCACAGTTGTTTCTGAACCGGCACACTCAGAATGAGGCCCACTTTTCCATGTGCTATAACTAAAAGAAATGAGTAAAAGCCTTGCGTTAGGCTTTTACACATTTTATGTACATTACGGCTCATTTTCATACATTTGTGTGACGCAGAGGGGTGGCAAATCATTCTTCCACCCCCTTCCTCTCTGAGATACAAATACTGCAGTATTTGCATTAGCACACATTTTTATGCTGGCGCAGCTGGGCAGCAGGTGTAAGTGGAATTAGGTCACCTGGCCTAAACCCCGCCCACCTGGTGCCTCCAGCCTCTTTCCTTTGCAGCTGGGGAGCAGGTGTAAGTGGATCTAGGTCACCTGGCCTAAGCACCACCACCTTCTTAGCCCTGCCTCTTCCTTCCTGCTCTTAACTCTTAGAGCAAGGGCGTCTCTTGCCCGGGCGTCCAAAGTGAACGGCAGTCAAAGAAAAGGGCAATTCCTGATTGGACCTGTTCCGACCAGGAGGACCTAAGACCTGACCCCCTGCTCAGACAGCAGGTAAGCATTCACCAACATGTGTTTATACCCTCAGTCCCCACAGGCCATCCCCACCCTCTCTGGTCCCCCTGTGTTGTTCCCTTGTACCCCACCCTTCCCGCACACAGGAGTCTGTCCTAATACAGTCTGGTTTCACCATCACCGTCTTGTGGCCAATGCTGGATTTAACTTTTATGGACTTCATTGACTCACGGTGCGTCACCCTTTCTCAACTCTCATGCTGGACTTCCTTTGAATCTTGTACTCATAGTGGCCCTAAACCATTCTTTTCCCATCTTCATCTTGTATCCTGGCTTGCAACATTATGTGTTACTACTGACTTCTGCAATTGTATTTGCTCTCCCCTCTTGCTTCTCCACCCTTTTTGACTGCTTTCTCTTTGTTCTCTCCTCCCCTCTCCCATTTCGTATCTCCTCCCCTCCTCCCCTTACTTTCTTCTATGCACTTACTCTATCAGAATTGTCCCTGGACCTAGTATGATAGCAGTCTCATTTGTCGCTCCCCCATCCCCTTACTGCCCCCCCCTCTCTCCAGCACTATCTGAAACGCTGTCAGGCCTAGTACGATAGTCGCTTGTTTTGTTCCTCCCCTACCTTTCTGCACCCCTCTCCCTCACCTTTTTTTTTCTCCAGCTCTACCAGAAATGTCGTCAGGCCTTGTACGGTAGTCGCCTGTCTGTTTCCATGTCCTTCCCACTCTCCCCCTGCCTTCCTTATCTACGTCTTAGCTCTTGCACTATCTGAAATGTCGTCAGGCCGAGTACAATAGTTAATTTCAAATCCTTACTGTTCATGGCCTGTAAGAATCTCGTTGTATTTTCCTTTGTTCCCTCCCTTGAAGCGCTTTGAAACACTTTTTGTATAGGCGCTATATAAATAAACTATCATATCATGGAATCCACCAGCTTTTTTAACCAGATTTGTGCACTGAATAGGAATCCCCAGCATTTGAAAATGCATGCTGGTGCAAATGCTGGAGTATTTGTATAGAGTAAAGAAAGGGAGGCCTCAGAATCGCAGGTTACAATTCGCCCCTCCTCGATAAAAATGTATGAAAATGAGCAATGAGGTAAACAAAACGTGTAAAAGCCTTATGCATTTTGTTTATGTTCCAGCTCATGGAAATTGTGCCCTCTAGTCTTCAGAAGCCCTCTGCCAAGTCTTTGACCCTAGCCTATAACAGAATCCATCCCTCAGACACTATCCTGGTATGTTGTGTGCTTTCACCAACAGTTCTCACATGGGTAACACACAATCTGGGATCTGATCCCCCCTCTCTGCTTTCAATCGCTCCTGGTACTGGGTTAGACTCTGTCATCCTCTTTGCTCTGCGTATTCACAACTCTTGGGTTACTCATGGTCTGAGCTCTCCTTCCACCTCTTGGCTTTCATCCAGACCTATTTTAGCCACTGCTGCCTTGGTGGGACACTTGACTGTTTCATCTTCTTCATTCTTGGTCACACAACCTTTCCTCTTGGTTCATTGCTCCCTCACAAGGCCTCTATGTTTCGCACAGGTCCCAGTTATCAGGATCGACTGGGATTGGCTCTGTTGTAATACCCAGCATTGGTTTTCCACTTAATTCTCTAGTTTCCAGGTTGCCCTCTTCCCCCACACCACATCTCTCTCTTGGGTTCTTGTCATCTGTCAATCGTATTTTGGAGATCTGTGTCTTTCCCTTCTACCTCCTTTATTGACACCCCTTCCTGTGAGTTACTGTGTTCCTTATAGCCTGCTACCCCAGAATGGCAGGCTGGCAAGTTCGGAAAACACACCACAAGAGGTAATGAAATGCAAACTTGTAGTCCTGGGAATGAGGGTTATAGTACACTATGCAATCCTATAGCACCCATTCTTGTCAATTAAGACATTGGGCCTCATTACGAGTATGGAGGTAGCCATGCCGGTTTTAGCGGCATGGCTACCCCCGTACCGAGTACTGGGTCCGGGTTACTGGAATGGGGAATTACCGGGCCATTCCGACCTTGGAGGGCCCGGTAATTCCCTTTCCCTGGACCCGGACCTGGTATATCCCCATTCTCATTGAGCCCCCATGGGGAGGATGCTAACAATGGGCCCATTATTGACGGGTGTGTTGTTAGCATCCTGGTCTGCTAGTGGGTCCCGCTAAAGACGCCTGGTTTTACCAGATGTCCTTAGCGGGACCCGTGAGCAGAGCTCGTAATGAGGCCGTAGAGGGTTAAAGGCTCCGGCAGCTCTACCGGCGCCGTTAACCCTCTACCGCCTGGGTCGTAATGCGGCCAGTGACTCTTTCATTAGGAGTAATGGACGAAAAACAATATACAAACAATATCAACAAAGCCTAAAATGTGGCGGGTCTGCAAGTAAGAAGGCCAGCGGTCTGTCTGAGGTCTGTCGAGGCTTTGTGTATTCGAGGGTGGCTGCTGGAGAGGCCTGCGAAGGAAACTACTGTGGGTCTAATTACTCTAAAGTGAGGATCAATAAGATATTAAATTACAATGCGAGAGGAGTGATAATTTAGCTTTCTGATCATTAAAATGTTTTTACAAAACTGCTGCTCCTACATGGACATTTCATAAAGGAGCTGTACTTTTTAACTGTAAAACAAGAAGTTAAATGCACTTGTGTATTCCTTTGAGGACTGATTCATATAGGATGTAATTCAAAATATATCTGGTTACATAAATTAACATTTTACTTAATTTAAGATGGGTTCATTCGGAATGATTGGATTAGAACGCGTTTGCACAGAATCCAGAAAGCATGCTATTGTTATGTTTATTGTACCATGTCACTTGGACATACTTATTGGGTTCACATTCATGAGAATACCCTTATCAACAAGTTGTTCATAAATCTTCATTTACTGTTATCCAAATCGCATGTCTTGCTCGGTACAATGTCCTGTTGTCGACAATCGTTTTTTCGATGAATATTTTACTAAAAGAATTCCATTGAAAAAACTCATAAAAATATCCATGGGGGTCAGGTAATGGGTCGATGGGGTTGATAACATAGGGAAATGGGCAGGTTGGGGGGAGATTTCAATGGATTTTTTCAGTAAAGAATCCATCAAAAAAAACTACTGACACTGAGACGACATAGAACCGTCTTGCTCAAGGCAATAATCTTATCAAGTGTTGAAAGTCCACGCAATACAATGTGAAATATGAATGGCAAACTGCGTTGGGTGTGTACTTGAGCAAGTGATGAAGTTTCCAGGTTTGAATAAATAAGAATACTCATATGTGTTGTGGTATGGCAGTGTGTGTTCTTTGCAAACATATGAATGCAATGTGATTATTTTAAACAAGCAATGAGCTAATGGACATCTTACCTGTGTCTCTAAATGCATCCTCTGAATTCTAGAATTGTGCCGTGCCTTCTGGACAGGACCAAGGTACTTCAGAATTCCCTTCAATGCATACTATCGCTCCCATTCCAGAGACTGCAATGCATACTATTTCTCCCCTTCCATTGACTGCAATGCATATTATCTCTCCCTTTCCAGAGACTGCAATGCATACTATCTCTATCCTTCTAGAAACTGCAATGCATACTACTTCCCTTCCAGAAACTGTAATACATATACTCTCTCCCCTTCCAGAGACTGCAATGCATACTATATCTCTCTATGCAGAGAGTACAATGAATGGAAGCTGCAAAGCATACTATCTATATCCTTTCAGAACATGCAATGGATACTATCACTTCCCTTCCAGAAACTGCAATACACACCATCGCTCACCTTCCAGAGACTGCAATGCATACTATCTCTCCTCTTCCAGAAACTGCAATGCATACACTCTCTCCCCTTCCAGAGACTGCAATGCATACTATATCTCTCTATGCAGGGACTACAATGCATGGAGGCTGCAAAGCATACTATCTCTATCCTTTCAGAAATTGCAATGGATACTATCACTTCCCTTCCAGAAACTGCAATACACACCATCGCTCACCTTCCAGAGACTGCAATGCATACTATCTCTCCTCTTCCAGAAACTGCAATGCATACACTCTCTCCCCTTCCAGAGACTGCAATGCATACTATATCTCTCTATGCAGAGAGTACAATGAATGGAAGCTGCAAAGCATACTATCTATATCCTTTCAGAACATGCAATGGATACTATCACTTCCCTTCCAGAAACTGCAATACACACCATCGCTCACCTTCCAGAGACTGCAATGCATACTATCTCTCCTCTTCCAGAAACTGCAATGCATACACTCTCTCCCCTTCCAGAGACTGCAATGCATACTATATCTCTCTATGCAGGGACTACAATGCATGGAGGCTGCAAAGCATACTATCTCTATCCTTTCAGAAATTGCAATGGATACTATCACTTCCCTTCCAGAAACTGCAATACACTCCATCGCTCACCTTCCAGAGACTGCAATGCATACTATCTCTCCTCTTTCAGAGACTGAAATGCATATTATCTCTTTCCTTTCAGAGAATGCAATGCATACTATCTCTCCCCTTTCAGAGAATGCAATGCATACTATCTCTATCCTTCCAGAAATTGCAATGAATACTATATCTCCCCTTCCAGAAACTGCAATACATACTATATCTCCCCTTCTCCCCTTCCAGAGACTGCAATGCATATCATCTCTCTCCTTCTGGGAACTACAATGCACACTATCTCTCTCTTTGCAGAGACTTTAATGCATACTATCTCTCTCTCTCTCTTTTCAGAGACAGCAATGCACAGAGACTGCAATGCATAGAGACTGCCATGCATACTATCTCTATCCTTCTAGAAACTACAATGCATACTATATCTCCCCTTCCAGGGACTGGAATGCATGCTATCGCTCTCCTTCCAGAGACTGCAATACATGCTATCTGTCTCCTTCCAGAAACAGCAATGCATGCTATCTGTCTCCTTCCAGAGACAGCAATACATGCTATTTCTCCCATTCCGCAGACTGCAATGCATACTATATTATCCCCCTTCCAGAAACTGCAATGAATACTATCTCTCCCATTCCCCACTTCCAGAGACTGCAATATATACTATCTCTCCCTTTCCAGAGACTATAATGCATACTATCTCTCTCTTTACAGAAACAGAAATGCATAGAGACTGTAACGCACACTATCACTTTCCTTCCAGAAACTGCAATGCATACTATACCCCCCTGCCAGAGACTGCAATGCATACTATCACTTCCCAGCAGAAACTGCAATGCATTCTATCGCTGACCTTCCAGCGACTGTACTGGGCTTGTTCTTGAACAAGTACTGAAGTTTCCAGGTTTTAATGAATAAAAGTACTTGTATGTGTTGTGGTATGTCAGTGTGTGTTACCTGCAAAAATATGAATGCAATATGATTATTCTAAATTGGGCAAAGAGCTAATGGACATCTTACCTGTGTCTCTAGATGCCCCCTCTGAATTCTAGAATTGTGCTGTGCCTTCTGGACAGAACCAAGTTACTTCAGAATTCCCTGCATTGCATTCTATCTCTCTCCTTCCAGAGACTGCAATGCATGCTATCTCTCTCCTTTCAGAGACTGCAATGCATGCTATCTGTCTCCTTCCAGAGACTGCAATGCATACTATCTCTATCTTTCTAGAAAGTGCAAAGCATACTGTCACTCCCCTACATCTCTCCTTCCCAAGACTGCAATGCATACTATCTCCTTCCAGAGACTGCAATACATACTATCTCTCTCCTTCCAGACACTGCAATGTATGGAGACTACACCGCATACTATCTCTAGCTTTCCAGACACTGCAATGCATACTACCACTCTCCTTCGAGGGACTGCAATGCACACTATCTCTCTCCTTCCAGAGTCTGCAATGCCTACTATCTCTCCCCTTCCAGAAACTGCAATGCATACTATCTCTCTGCCTCTAGAGACTGCAGTGCATACTATCTCTCCCCTTCCAGAGACTGCAATGCATACTATCTTTTGACGTCCAGAGACTACAATGCATATTATCTCTATCATTTCAGAAACTGCAATGCATACTATCTCCTTCCAGAGACTACAATGAATACAATCTCTCTCCTTCCAGAGAAAGTTCTTGGAAACACCTAGTAAGTAGTGTCATCACCCTTGCGCACAGTTTGAGAAGGGCAATGTATGCTATCTCTCGCCTTTAAGAGACTGCAATGCATGCTATCTGTCTCCTTCCCGAGACTGGAATGCATACTATCTCCCAGACACTGCAATTCATATTATCTCTCCCCTTGCAGAGACTGCAATACATGCTATATCGCTCTTTTCAGACACTGCAATGCGTAGAGACTAAACTGCATACTATCACTTTCTTTCCAGGCACTACAATGCATACTATCACTTTCTTTCCAGAGACTGCAATGCACACTATCTCTCTCCTTCCAGAGTCTGCTATGCATACTATCTCTTCCCTACCAGAAACTGCAATGCATACTATCTCTCTGCCTCTAAAGACTGCAGTGAACGTTATTGCACCCCTTCCAGAGACTGCAGTGCATACTATCGTTTGCCTTCCAGAGACTACAATGCATATTATCTCTATCCTTCCAGAAACTGCAATGCATACTATCTCTCTTCTTCTAGAGTCTGCAATGCCTACTATCTCTCCCCTTCCAGAAACTGCAATGCATACTATCTCTCTGCCTCTAGAGACTGCAGTGCATACTATCTCTCCCCTTCCAGAGACTGCACTGCATAATATCTTTTGACGTCCAGAGACTACAATGCATATTATCTCTATCATTTCAGAAACTGCAATGCATACTATCTCCTTCCAGAGACTACAATGCATACAATCTCTCTCCTTCCAGAGAAAGTTCTTGGAAACACCTAGTAAGTAGTGTCATCACCCTTGCGCACAGTTTGAGAAGGGCAATGTATGCTATCTCTCGCCTTTAAGAGACTGCAATGCATGCTATCTGTCTCCTTCCCGAGACTGGAATCCATACTATCTCCCAGACACTGCAATTCATATTATCTCTCCCCTTGCAGAAACTGCAATACATGCTATATCGCTCTTTTCAGACACTGCAATGCGTAGAGACTGAACTGCATACTATCACTTAATTTCCAGGCACTACAATGCATACTATCACTTTCTTTCCAGAGACTGCAATGCACACTATCTCTCTCCTTCCAGAGTCTGCTATGCATACTATCTCTCCCCTACCAGAAACGGCAATGCATACTACCTCTCTGCCTCTAAAGACTTGAGTGCATGTTATTGCACCCCTTCCAGAGACTGCAGTGCATACTATCGTTTGCCTTCCAAAGACTACAATGCATATTATCTCTATCCTTCCAGAAACTGCAATGCACACTATCTCTCTCCTTCCAGAGTCTGCAATGCATACTATCTCTCCCCTACCAGAAACTGCAATGCATACTATCTCTCTGCCTCTAAAGACTGCAGTGCACGTTATTGCACCCCTTCCAGAGACTGCAGTGCATACCATCTTTTGCCTTCCAGAGACTACAATGCATATTATCTCTATCCTTCCAGAAACTGCAATGCACACTATCTCTCTCCTTCCAGAGTCTGCAATGCATACTATCTCTCCCCTACCAGAAACTGCAATGCATACTATCTCTCTGCCTCTAAAGACTGCAGTGCACGTTATTGCACCCCTTCCAGAGACTGCAGTGCATACTATCGTTTGCCTTCCAGAGACTACAATGCATATTATCTCTATCCTTCCAGAAACTGCAATGCATACTATCTCTCTTCTTCTAGAGACTGCAATACATACTATCTCTCTTCTTCCAGAGAAAGTTCTTGGAAACACCTAGTAAGTGGTGTCATCACCCTTGTGCACAGTTTGAGAAGGAATTTCCAACCTGTATCTTTGGTGAGCTTTGTCTTTGGCTGGTCTTATAGGACAATCAGCAGGTTTTGAAATGGCCTAATGTGTTTTTAGTTGTTTGCGGTTCTGCATTACATACTGCCACCCCACACCAATTCCTTATTTAGCCTATGGGATACATTTTACCTTTATTCACATTCAATTCAGCTGTGTTGTTTTTACCGTGTGCTAGCATTGTCTAAATAGGTGAGCTTCCATTTCTTGTACAGACTACTGACACGCATTTAGGACATTTTTCCAACACATGTAGAAACCAACAGAACACATTCTGGTGTTTTACAACCCTTTGATTAGGCACTTTACCAGCTTTCATAATGATATGATTTCCAAGTCTAAGCAATGAGGCACACACGCATGAGTGTAGCGGCCTATATTGCCAAATGTAATTCATCTGTGAACTGTGGCCAACTAATGTGTGGAACGGTTTGACTCATCCAAGGAGCTCAATAAGTGAGCTTTCTGTGATCTTCAACATTGTATTTGATCAGATGCAAACCAAACACTGTATCCCCTAAATCCAGGCTTTAGAAAATCAATGCAGAATTATTTCAAGTTCTGTTCAGGGGTAGGCAACAAGTGGCTCTCCAGATGTTTTTGCCTATGGCTCCATGAACTCTCGCCATTGACCATACTAACTAGAAATGATGGAAGTGTAGTCCAAAATTCCTGCTGAGATGGTAACTGCCTACTTAAAAAAATAAAACTATTACCGCCCCGGAAAGCAAGCCCGAGGGTTCCTAGCAATAAAGCCCTCGGTGGTCAGGCATCACCAGCCATGTAACGGTCTGGAGCTAATTTCAAGGCCCTCACGTGTGACCTTTGCCATTACCTGACAGGTAATGCCCACCCAAACCGGAGTTTATTGTTTAAAAGAAAGAGCAACGCGTTTAGACCTGTACTCGCATTGGAGCTGTGTGTTGTTGGCCTGACAGTGTTTGTACGCCTGGTTCGTGCTGTTGCTGGTGACGTTGAGTTGGGGTGTATGTTTGGTGCTGCCTCTCATGTGTGTGCTTGCGCTTGTATAAACTGCAGCTATGCTATTTGCCTTTTGCCTTTATTTCTAGACAATGATTTGAGAAATAAAGACGCTACGAAAATTATTTCTCGTCGAAAAAATATACCAGAGATTTCTTGTTTTTTATTGTACACAGAATGTTCCGGCGGAAGTAATGCAGTCCAGAGGCTAGATAGATTACATATGAAACTGTGAGCTCCCACCACAGCAGTTGTCGCCTCCCACGCAGGACACCTACAGTGCGGCCTGGGCAGGAATGATGGGCTCTGGCACAGGGTCTGGCACAGGGTCAGGCATGTCGGGCACCGTGTCCACAGGCAGAGCCTCAGTCTTTTGCTCTTGGGGTTTCGGTTCCTCTGTCGGTTTGTCTGGCTCGTTTTCCCGCTCTTTCTCATCCTCCGTGTCCTGCTCCGACGAAAAGAACTTAAATAACAGGGATGAAAAAAGAATTTGGAGCAGAACGTTTAGTTTCTATGTCAGATCGAATACTGAGCAGCACACATGACACATTGGGCGACGGTGCCCACTGTTACAAATCACACGTCTGAGGCACACAGGCTTTTCTCATTTTTCTGCAACCAGAGAGAGCCATTAAGGTGGCTCTGATAAAATTGCACTTGATAAAGCCTATATTAGTGTCCTGCGGGGATCGAATAGAGGCAACCTGCAATCCAGATACCGTGATAACATGTAAAAAGTTTGCACGCAAGTTTTATACCAAAAGACAGGATGTTATTGAGTACTTTAGTTCATTCTGCTTCCCACATTGGCGGCTAACCTGAATGCAATTGGTTATTAAACAAACTGATGTTTATAAGATTAGTTTCCAGGTTTGGGTTTTTTAAAATACTACTCTGTCATTCTAGCTAAGGAAAAACATTTAGTTGTTCTTCACGTTTGTGGCACATTAGAAATCCCCCCCATATTACATGACCTGCTTTAAATGGAGATGTGCCCATCACCAGCAAACCTGCTTCCCACTGAGGGGGCACCATACGTGGCAAAACCTATTTTTCTTTGTTTTGAAGATCGTATTAAACATCTTTGAATGCAAACAAGAAATCACCCCTATGACTGATCACCTGAAGCACACATGTGCAAAGGCCCACTGATCAATTATAACGACCAAGCTAAGAGCAGTGTCTCCCAGGGGCTGCTCATTGGAGCAGAGGGCAGTGAAGTATGAGGCCCAGGTACTACAGCATGGCTGCAGAGGAATCACTGTGTCCGTGGAACATGTGGCCTGGCACTGCACAGACTTGTGAGTTCTCATATTGATTATTGGACAGGTCTTCTGCTTACACTTGTGACTACAATCCTAAATATCCAACAGCCTGCTGCTTAGACAGTTGATGGGTTGTATTGTCGAACACAGGTCCAGCTGGCCTTCCATGAAGGAAATTGGCATTGTAGAGAGCAACGCCCAGAATGCATTTGTCTGAGATAAGTCCCCGGCGAGTTTTGGTGAGAGATTGCACCCTGTTTTAGCAAGTCAGCTTCATGATAATGCAGAGCCCGCATGTGGCTTACTTTAAAATCCAACGCATCTCATGGGGTCAGATTAGGTTTACACTACAACAGGGGCCAGAGCTACTAGCCTATTCCCTCCTGGCTATGCAAAATAACGAAATTCAGAAATGCTCACATCAACATTTTGTGGTTCATGGTGATGAATTTAATGGAAAGTGAGACATTTTAATCAAAATGTAACCTTTGAGTGCAGGGGTCTCTTTACCCCACTCCATCACAATCCACCTCTTTTCTTGACACTAGTGCTCCATGCTAGCCTCACCTTTTCTACTCTTCCCTGGAAGTCCTCCATCTCTTTGGACTTGGTGTCTGCCCCTGTTTGTGCAACCATCATGCAACACAAGTATGCAGTTACGGGGCAGCAAGTCACATCACTGTTGTGAACTACGCCTTTTCAAACATTTCCTTGTATTTTACATCTGAATTCTTTATTTGAAATTAATTTCATATCGGAGAGTAACAGATTAGTAATTCAGGTTATTTGTTTAGCCGGATTTTTTTTTGCCCTCTGCAAAATGCTGCATAATTACATTTTTGATGGCGTTTTAGTCGTTCCTGTTGTATTTTGATATTTTTGATTTCTATACTTTTCCTTTTGTTGTTATTTCTGACCATGTTTACTAGATAGAAGCACATGTGTACAGGCACGTTATAAATAACTTATATCATATCATGTGTAACTGTATGTCTAGACCATGGTTGTCCAATTCCAGGCCTCGAGGACCAGAATCCTGATGGGTTTTCAGCATATCCCTAGTTAATACTATTTACATGAGAAAAAATGTGCATACAGTTACAATCATTGTATGCTAATTCATCTAATGAATATTAATGAGGGTTATCCTGAAAATCCAACATGTGTCTGGCTCTGGAGTTCTACAACCCTGGTCTAGACCCTCTATTCTTCCAGTGTCCAACTTCAAGTTACAACGTTTTCCAGTTAAGTATCTGATCATGTGTGCACAACCTTTGCTATGCCATCGCCCTTTAACGTTTATTTTGTCTTTCAAGTGTGCAACTGAAATAACATTGAACATTGAAGAACACTCAACATTCTATGCATCACTTTACAAAACCTCATGCAGCACATAATACCGAGAATTGTGTTTTCAAAAATTATGAAAAGGGACATCTCTAATGAAAAACATGAACATGTGAACAAATAACTGTAAAAACAAATAATTGACACACTTAACAAGTAATAGAATATACATTCTCGGGGACTATAAGGGACAGGAGATAGGTGGTAAATTGAGAATCAAAGGGACATTGAAAATTAAGTTTTAGAGAGGAAAAGGAAGAACATTTAAGACTTTTAAACCATAAACAAGAAAACGCATTGACAAAGCCAATAGTTTAGGCGATTGTCTGGTGAAAATAATTGAAGAGTTCAAGCACACACACACACTCGTGCTTAGGCAGATGGGGTATATCATGGGAAAAGCAGAAAGAGTGGAGAAAGAGTGAAAGAGGGATAGATGATTGACTATTATAGATTATTATAGATGGCAATCCCATCAAGGTATCTAAAGAAGTGAAAACCCTAGGAATCTACTTAGACTCTGCACTCTCCTTCCATAAACAGGTTAGTTCCGTGGCCACCTCCAGAGCCTACACATGTAAGCTCATAAGAGCAGCCAAACCTTTCCTATCCACTCAGAACTGCATTACCTTAGCCAGAGCCCTTGTATTATCAAAACTGGACTATTGTAACACCCTCTACGTAGGAGCCAACAAACAGGTAACCAATAAAATCCTGACCCTACAAAACAATGCTCTCAGAGCAGCACTCAGCATCCCCAAGAGGGGACACATCCCTAACATAAGGAGAACTCACAATTGGCTTACCACCACTGACAAAATCCTGCTCAAAGTAGCCTCCTTAACACAGAAATGCCTCAATAATGCAGCCCCCCGCTACTTAGCCGACATAATAAAAAGATACACCACTAACAGGCCCACCAGATCCACCAATGCTAACTTGCTTACAGTTCCCAGATTCAATCGAACAAAAATGGGCGGCAACAGTTTCCAAGTGAAAGCAGCCCAACTCTGGAACTATTTACCTCCCTCCCTTAGGACACCTCAAACCTATCCCCACTTTAGGCATAGCTACATTCAGTGGTTAAAGAATAATGACCAATAACTGACCTCGCCTTTACTAATCATGTAACCATGTATACCTGTAAACTGTAAACTGTATATTACTGCATCCATTGCAACTGTATCAACCTATGCACACACTGTAAATTACTGTACAGCACTGTAACCAAGCTGAGAATAACCTTGCTGCTCCTGCGCCCTCATACCTTCGGGTCTGGCGCGCAATATAAATGAATAAACATAAACAAATATAAACATAAACTATAAAGTGAGGACTGTTAAATCATGCAGGAGAGAATTTGTGAATAAAACATGTATTTAATGAATGATGTAATTAATGGGGTACCCACTTTATATGGCAGCATTCCCACTGTAAATCACGTTCATGACAGTGCACCTACATTACAGGCCACCATTCCCACTGTAGAATACTTACGTGATGCCTGCCCCCATAATATATGTCAGCATTCCCAATCAAAAGATATATAAAGGGTGCCTGGCGGAGCCCTGATCTGCCCGGGAAGGTTCCTGTATATAAAGTACTAGAAATCAGGGTGGGAGATCCGTAGACAGCTATCTGGTTTGGAAACTATTTTATTTTGTCTCCAGAACAATTTGGAACAGATAATACAGTTAAAAGTTTACATGACTTTCGATAAGCACGAAAATGTACGGACAGATATTTGTTTAAACACAGGAAATACAGGTAAATATCGGCCTCTCTATTAATGAGGTACAATTTCCGAAGTGATGCACAAGTACAAAATACAGGCAAGTGAGAACAAAGGATTTTACAAGGTGCTGCCCAGTACTATAATAGGTCCGGGGATGCTGAACAGGACGGTGTACACAACACTATCTACAAACACATAAACAATGGGGTTGTGTCACGGATCATCGACACTGGAGTGTTTCGGCCATGTGGGGCTGGGTAAGAGCCCGGAGTTGTAGTGGCCTTCATCAGGATGAAAGTTGATCGTGAGACTGTCCGTGTGGGTAATCTGTGGGTGAAGGGATAGCTGTAAGGATCTCAGGGGAGTCATTATCATTTTAAACATTATTCAATAATGACTGATTGGTGCCTAAACACACAGTGTCGTGTATTTATAAGGACAGCTTACCGCCTGCTGTGGTTGCAGTGGGGACGCTGTGCTTAAAGTCCTAGGGAAATGCCGGACTATGAAGAAACCATGCCCAGGGGTTACATGGGCTGACTCAGAGATAATTTGGGTCCTATAGGCGGGAAGATTAGTCCTGGAACATCTAGGAGCTGTGAAAAAGAAGGTTGACAAACCGTCATTTTCACCCTAGACCTAGACGGTACTAGGGATGCACGGACTCAAGCAAATCCACTGTCGGATTGTGCAAGTCTCGGTGCATGCAGGTACGGAAAAAGCAACAGTGGTCTTGGTGCCACACAGTAAGACTGTTGTGCAAAGAACGTGCTTGTGCAGCCCAGGTGGTCTAACTGCAGTGTGATCACGAACGAGTCTAGGCAGTGTGCAGTATTGGGGAGGTGAGTGCAAGACGCAGACTTACTGGAGGTAGTGCACGCTACTCGAGTGACAGAGACTTGCTTCGTTGTTAAAAGATCAGCGGGAAGCAGGCTTCACGTAGTCGCCAATGGATATATACGGTGCTGGAGGCAGTGCCCGCTATTGGTGTGAGAGAGACCTCCTGACTCACTCACACACCCTCCACCCGATTGGTTGGCTCTGGGTCTATGGGAGTGGTTTTATAGTTGCATCGTCATGCCCTCACTAGCAACCATTGTATCTAGGAGGACAGCCGCATCCATTGCGCTCCGGTGAGTTTCATTTTTCATTTTTATTTTTCTGGCTTTTTTGAAGATTTGGATCGCGATCCGCACAATTAGGAATGGCTCACTCTGGCAGGTACCTCACAGGCTCTCACCAGGCAGTACTCCACTCTCTGGTATTATATATGTCCGCCACTGCCTTACTTCAAAATTACACCGCACTTTGATCCACTGGCCACATTGAGGCCGCACCCTGTAAACACCTGACTGAAATGAGCAAGTCTCTCTCACACCAATAGCGGGCACTGCCTCCAGCACCGTATATATCTATTGGCGACTACATGAAGCCCGCTTCCCACTGATCTTTTAACAACAAAGCAAGTCTCTGTCACTCGAGTAGCGTGCACTACCTCCAGTAAGTCTGCATCTTGCACTCACCTCCCCAATACTGCACACTGCCTAGACTTGTTCGTGATCACCCTGCATTTAGACCACCTGGGCTGCACAAGCACGTTCTTTGCACAACAGTCTTATTGTGTGGCACCAAGACCAATGTTGCTTTTTTTCCGTACCTGCATGCGCCGAGACTCGCACAATCCGACAGTGGATTTGCTTGAGTCCGTGCATCACTAGTACCGTCTAGGTCTAGGGTGAAAATGACAGCTTGTCAACCTTCTTTTTCACAGCTGCTAGACGTTCCAGGCCTAATCTTCCCGCCTGCAGGACCCGAATGATCTCTGAGTCAGCCCATGTAACCCCTGGGCATTGTTTCTTCATAGTCCGGCATTTCCCTAGGACTTTAAGCACAGCGTCCCCACTGCAACCACAGCAGACGGTAAGCTGTCCTTATAAATACACAACTCCGTGTGTTTAGGCACCAATCAGTCATTATTGAATAAATAATGTTTAAAATGATAATGACTCCCCTGAGATCCTTACAGCTATCCCTTCCCCCACAAATTACCCATATGGACAGTCTCACAATCAACTTTCATCCTGATGAAGGTCACTACAACTCCGGGCTCTTACCCAGCCCCACATGGCCGAAACACTCCAGTGTCGATGATCCGTGACACAACCCCATTGTTTATGTGTTTGTAGATAGTATTGTGTACACCGTCCTGTTCAGCATCCCCGGGCCTATTATAGTCCAGGGCAGCACCTTGTAAAATCCTTTGTTCTCACTTGCCTGCATCACTTCGGAAATTGTACCTCATTAATAGAGAGGTCGATACTTACCTGTATTTCCTGTGTTTAAACAAATATCTGTCTGTACACTTTCGTGCTTATCGAAAGTCATGTAAACATTTAACTGTATTATCTGTGCAAAATAGTTTTGGAGACAAAATAAAATAGTTTCCAAACCAGATAGGTGTCTACGGATCTCCCACCCTGATTTCTAGTACTTTATATACAGCATTCCCAATCTACAACACTTTCATGATACTGGGGTCATCATTGCAACTCTAAAACATTCTTAATCACTCAATTTCTGATTGTATTTGTAATGTGCCATGGTCATACTTAACTGCATCAACACATGAAAAACACATACAGCTAGGCACATACCTTACTTAACTGAAGATCTAGGTATTTAAGAGAATGGCCACATCTTAATAGTATTGTGGAAAGCATAGTAGTTATATATTTTATATATATATTAACTGGACGTGCATTCCATATATGGTGGCAGCTACAGAACATAAGTGATTGCCCCTGGTTTTACAAATAGACTGAATATTTTACAGATGCAGCCCCTCTCCAACTATAAATTGCTAAACCGTGTAAACATTTAAAAAACAGACATAAAACCATAAAGCCGAATCTGCGTTTGATGGGTAACCAATGAAGTACTTACTGATACTCTGAGATTCCCATGTACAGTGACTTGCAGTTTTGAACATATGTCAACACTCACAATGGTAGAATGCTAGATGTAATTCACACTAAAACGTTCTTGGTGCTTCATCTCCATCCACAGTACATGCCCACATTCCCACCATAAAACCTTTCTAATGATGCCACACCCGCAATATTGGTAGCATTCCTACTGTAAACCCATCTTAAATCTGTGCTCACAATATATGGCATGATGCTGCACAAATAGTACATACCAGCATTCACACTATAAACAATCTGCAGTGGGCGATTGAATCAATTACTTCTGTGGCTTTCACAGATGGTAAATCCTGTCTGGCTGGGTCCTTTGCACTCCTCTAGTTAGATCCTTGGAACCCGAGTATGGTAAACTCATATAAGGAGCAAACCCTTTGCCCATGATCATCGATGAAAGTGCCACAATAGAGACATTGAACACAATTTGCTTCCTTTTATCCAGAGAGCTTAGGGATCAAAAACAACTTGCACAATGACAATAGCAACTCAAAGAAATGTCTCCCCAGGGTCGTCACTAGCAAACAAACTAGGTATCCACACAAAGCCACTAGCCTTGCAGTATTCCAAGGCCAGCTTTGGAATGACAAGGTGTTCCGTTTCTATTACTGGCTTTTGCCAACTGACAGTTTTGGCAAATTATTTTTGCTGCATTTTTACCACTTTTATACAGCAAAAGTATAGATGGTAAGATTGACTAAGGTATGATATGATATGATGTGGCATTTATAACGCGCCTATACACAAGTGTTTCAAGGCGCGACGAGGCAAGGGGGGGAACAAAGGAAGAACAGACAACGATCTTACTAGGCTAGGTGTCATTCAGATCGCGCAAGGGTATGGGAAGGAGGGAAAAAGGAAGAGCGCAAGGGGGAAAAGGGAGAGGGGAAAGTGCAGTACATGGGAAGTGGAATAAATAAGATAAATAAATAAAAACACATTAAAAAAAAACAGCAACAGGCAAGTGCAAGGAAGTGCGGAATAAAAGAGTACATAAAAACAGTCCCCAAGTGCAGGGGTTGCCAGGGAGGCAGTGCAGGTGGGCAGTTGACAGGGCCTGGGCCAGAGATCAGAAGGGTGGCCAGGTAACCAGTGCAATTTCAGTCAGGAGTTCAGCAAGGGAGGGGAGGAGAGAAAGCAGAAGCAAAGAGGAAGGTTTTGAGGTGTTTCCGGAACCGGAGGTGGTTCTCCTCGAGTTTCAGGGAGGCAGGAAGGCTGTTCCAGAGAGAGGCTCCTGCCGGAGAGAGTGATCTGCCACCAACTCATTGCTTGGAGAAGTGACTGACCCTGAGGGAGTTGGAGGCAGATGAGCGAAGAGCTCGAGAAGGAAGGTATTTAAGAAGAGAGAGTTGAAGGTATTTCGGCCCCAGACCCCAGAAGGCCATGTGTACAATGCAGAGGGTTTTGAATTTAATCCTCACAGCCACTGGGAGCCAGTGCAGAGATTCCAGTCTGGGAGAGAAACGATCTAAGGGGGTAGGTGGAAGGAAGGGTGCAGGGGATAATTATAATTTCCCACATTTTACAGTAAAAAAGTGGGAAAATCTGCACATTTTTTAAAATCGAAATGTCATTAGGCATAAACACCCGTCATGGATCTAATGCTTTGCAGAATGACAAAACAATCGTTTTTTGAAAAAGAAGAATTAACTCCCGTCACCGCCTGCAATCAAGTATGCTGGCCCTGCTGCAAGTCCAGGAATGCTTTTGATGTACTCTACTTGCTAAAATCTGTAGGCCATATTTGGGTATTGTTGGTGAATTTACAGCACATGCTGATGTTTTGCTATCATAATGTCAACATGTGCTGTAAATTCACATAAAATACTTTAATATGGTCCATTTACCCAGTATATATATATATATATATATATATATATATATATATATATATATATATATATATATATATATATATATATATATATATCGGTATTCTTACTGTCAGTCTAGAAAAATGGATACCTCTACTTTGTGACCGCAAATGTATTTTGGTGGCCGTGGGCTAACCGTCTCATGCACGATATGACAGAATATAGGTATCCGAGTTTGCCAATGAACGGCCATTTTGATGTAACAAGAATCGCCATTTTGTTTTCTAACCATTGCTCATTGCTTTCTGTTCCTATTGTTTCGCAGTATATTTTCCGCTTACACTGCTCGACTGTAAAACATTGTTGTCTGCACGTAAAAAGGACAAGGCTGCAGGGCCGTGAGGATAACAAGAGTTTGTTGAAACACAAACGTAGGCAGCGCCTGGAAGAATGCCCGGCTCCCTCCCGAATGTAGCCTTGAAGCAGAGCTGCAGGGCATTTAATCATTTCGCAGCTGCCAGCCAGTCTTGTTATATTGTAGAATATGTTAGAATAATACAGCTAAAGGCTTGAATTATGCTTTTCTTACGGCCCCCCTTTCCTGAGCCCGCTAGAGCGTGTCGGCTCCCAGGACACGAATAGCACCTAATAGATAGCAAGGTTTGGAATGCAACTCTTCCCCCCCGTATGTAGCTTCCAAGAACAGAAGCGCTGTGTTCTATTCAACAACTGAAAGATGCCTCCGCACTCACAAATTGCAAATTGTTACTAGAATAGATGTTTGAATGTGTCATAGTTGTCGGAGATGTCCATCATCACACCAAGTTCAAAGAAACCCAATAAAGGGTGGGTGTTAAACATGCCATAGCTGATTGTTTGATATGCATTTTGTATATATATAACTGATGTACGTAATTCACTCTCTTGCGTCCCTCAAAGTCTAGAGATACACGTTGCGTGGCGTGAGACTGAGTTGGCGAACTGAGACTTTTGCTTTGCAATAAACCCTAGCTTTGGGAATACAACCTCGTGTCTGGCGTATCTATTGTTTGTGGTGACTCGCCTTGTTTCCATAGACGTTAGGGACCCCTAGGGGCCCCTTTCATTACAATCATGTGCAAACCAATGTACACTTTTACATTAAGACTAGATCTAATAAACAGACTTGAGTCTTCCACCCACCCTGGTGGATTTAAGTCTTTTTACCATGTCTATTCTTAATGGAATACCGCAAGTTGCACAGATGTGTAAGCATTAGAAATGAATTAGTAGGTATTCAGTGCTTCCTCTTGAAGTGGGTTTTAGTGAAAGCACTCCATTTCATCAAGATATTTTGAATACCAAAGTGTAGCACTGAAGGTGACCACACAAAGGTGTGAAAGAGGGATTTTTGTTGGGTATTCCTCAGAGACTTATGGACAAACACACTGTTTGGTTAAAACGTAACATAAACTGATAGATTTGAAGCACTTAATAAATACAAAATAGGAAATTAGCAGCACCGATTTCGCCTATCCATGCCTTTGTTTCTTTAATATTATGTATGCATTGGTGGTGAATTTATAGCACTTTCTAAGATCGTGACATCACCACGTAAACATGCACCTGTAAATGAATTCACAAACAGTACTTATTAATGGCCCCATATACCTAGTAAATGCACTTGAACACACAGTAGTGCATAAAAGTTAGCCCATGCACACTGCCACACCAAGCATAGACTTAGCAAAAAAGTCCATCCGCAAAGCAGATGGAAGTCCTTATACAAGGTAGTTTTTTTAATGTAATAGTGTGTACATCCTCATGCACATACATTTGTAATATATGAAACGTAAATATGAGGGCATAGCGAAGGCACATACTGGATGCCTGAAGTGGCTCATTCCACTGCTGTCCCACTCCGCTGATGTCCATCTAAATGTAATATGGACAGAAATTACCGTCTCTTGCATTAGCTATTACCCAGGGACTTTTCCAAACAGGTGCAGGGGAGGGCATTTCTGACTCAGGATGCACTTTGAAATGTACCTTAAAAGCTCCCTTATGCCCCCTGCTTTGCACAGTTGCACAAACCAGGGTAGGGGCTGGAGGTGCACATCTATGATGCACAAATTCACATCCCCTTTGTGCATTGTGCATACCTTTTTTTGGTGCAAATGAAAGAATAATTTCCCCCGCCTCAAAAATAATTTTGAACTTGCTTACACTCTCTGGTTTGCAGTAAATTAGTTTACTTCTCAGACTTCCTCATGCCGTCCCCAAGCTGGATGGCAGATGATGCAAAACGGGGCTAGATTAAAATGTCTTCTCCTGGTTCACCAATATATGCACGGTAAGGCACCACTGTATCGATCCTCTTCTCTCCAACTCTACCTGCCTTCTTGTAATCTCTGCTCTGCCTCTCGACTACACTGGTGGCTCCTCGCCCACCCTGTGCTTCCTCTCACTTCCGCTCCTTCTCTCTTCATGCATTGAATTTTCATCCCCCAGACATCCGAGAAACAGTCCCACAGATTTGTTCATAACCAAACTAATAGCCTACTTCCTCGCCTCTGTGTTACCCTCTTAACCTACCTCTCATCTGCCTGCTAGCTAACCTTTTTCCCCTCACGTCTAACCTGCCTCTGTCCTTAACCTCCTCTGCCTCCACTCTAGCACTTCACCCACCATTGTCACATCCCGAGCATAGCTGGCCATACCGCCTACCTGCACTTACAATTGTGCAATTTTCTTGTGCCTTAATCTATGTGTGTCTACTTATGTATTGTCCCCGGTGACAGTTCCATTTACTCCCATCCACAAACTGGTTATGTTGGTACATAATAGCATGAGGATAATGATGCGAGTGATATAAGTACTCCTTTATGTACAAGGTGTGCCTTTCGGCTAGGAAAGTAGCCACTAGTTTTAATAAACACTGCATGGAGAGATCAGTGCCAGTGTCAATACAAGAATCCTAGAAAATTCCAGAAACTTTACCAGCAAGATTCAGAAGTCCAGCTTGCTTTACTTAAGGAAAATGAATAAAATAATGTTTGATTTTTGGTATACTTAAATGGCACCAACAAAGCCAAAATAAATAGTATTTGAGTTGCGATGCTTAATGAATAAAGAGTTGCATTTGCAGGGAATAGCCAAGTAATTAGTGCGATAAAGTCTGAATCGTGTATCTAGGAGCTGCCAGAGCATTTATTGATAGCAAATGATTCATTTTGACTGTGAAGCTCTCCTTCACATCCTCACTATGTACATGGTCTCTGATGGAGAAGTCCTGCATTGCTCACTCGTGCCTTTCTAACAGAAGCCAGCTCATCCTGACGGAACCCAACCGATCCATGCACCATTCAGTAACCCGCAGAGTTCCACAAGGATCCGTCCACCCCAATGTCCTTTTCAACTACTATATGGAACCTTTGTGGGAACTATTACCTACGATGAGATTAAGATAAACCAACATTCAAATGACACACAGATTTAGCTAAAGACCAATTGTATCAATGACATCCAAACTTGGATGTCAAGCACCTACCTGAAGCGCAACCTGACAAATACCACATTTATTCTGTTATGACACTAAGCATGCCAATGTTCAGAATTGGCTGACCGATTTGAAGCTCAAAGGATTCACACCTCAACTCTCACTTATTCCAAAATCTATTTGCCTTTACTGTCTATTATAACTTCCAATTTAAAACACACATTGCCAAGAAGCCCCAAGCACCAAGGTACCAGCTTGCGCCTATCATTCGTCCTTGCACTTGACTCCCATCTGGATGGTGGTGACCTCCCTTTGGAAGAAGTCCCAGATGCCACCTTGCCCCTACATCTAAAATCAGCCCAGCATGTTGCAGCATGCTTCATCACAGAGTAGGAAAACTCAACCACATTCTAGAAAGCTCCTGAAGCCGCCCTGACTACCTCTTCAATAGCAAATCAGGGCTCATTCTTGTTGGGGCATACCATTAATTAAATGTGTAAAAGTGCTGCATAAAACTTGTATCCATTCAATTGATGTTGAGGCTCATTTTCATACATTTGCATGGCAGACAATAGGGGCAGAATCTAAGCTATGATTCCACCTCGCCCTTCCTCTCTGCCATGCAAATACTCTAGCATTTGTGCAAGCATGTATTTTCATGCTGGTGCAAAAGCTGTGGCTTAAGTCAGAATAAAATTGTTACTCCCACTTCCGTATCATCTTCTACTCGATTCTCCCACACTCCTCACCCTCATAGACGGGGAAGAGGTACTGGAATCCTTTGCCACTCGTCCTGGTATCCTTCCTATCCCATACCCAAACTTCCCCTTTTCTCTTTCTGCACATGTTATTTCTCTGCTTTCTCTAAACCTAGCTCTTTTCTCTTTTTAACTAATTACCACCCCCCTGCGGTCTCACTCAAAGCTTCTGTGATGATCTGAACTATCTGCTCTCCTTCTCTCTGACTTACCTGCCTTCTTGTTAATGTGTGATTTTAATCTCGTCCTCTATCTGTGCATCTTCCCCCTTCTACATCTTCTTCACACTTTCACTC
This sequence comes from Ambystoma mexicanum, assembly GCF_040938575.1. Classification (NCBI taxonomy): domain Eukaryota; kingdom Metazoa; phylum Chordata; class Amphibia; order Caudata; family Ambystomatidae; genus Ambystoma; species Ambystoma mexicanum. The sequence continues at coordinate 518,107,926 of NC_090930.1, read as the reverse complement.
TTTCTTCTCTACCTCCCCACATTTCCCCGTCCACTTGTGATCATATCTTAACGCTATCCCATCTAATTCTTTGGTTAGCCCTCCTCATATCTATTCATCTGACCATTTCCTTCAATCTTTCTCATTTCAGCTCCCACACATCGACACTCCTTTCCCTCCTACTTCTTTAGTCTGCCACAACCTACACCTGTGCTCCCCACTTGCATTTGCATGTTCATCTTCCTCTATTATTCCTCTTATTGGACTCTTCCCCACTCTCTCCCCTGAACTGCTTACACTTTGGATAGTCGACCTTGGATTCTCTTCATCCATCGCGCTATTTCTCGCGCCTCGTTCTTGCAAACCCACTCAGGCTTGCTTTACTCTACTCTGCCCTTTGTACTCTCTGTTCCTCCCTGCGTAGAGCTGATCCCCGTTGGAAAAACCTCTCTCATAATTATCATGTACACTTGTTCAATCCTCAAATGATAGTTCTCTTCTTAATGCTAAAATACAATACTTCTCTCTCACCTCGTCTCTTTCATATCACCCCGACTGCCTATTCCAATTGATCAATGCATTTTAGTTTTTCCTCTGCCTTCTGACCCTTCCATCCCACCCATGCTTTCTGAAACTGACATTGCTGATTTCTTTATGTTAAACGTCTCCACTTTAAGTTATTTTATTTCACACACTTCTTCCCCAACCCCTATCTCCCCCTTGCTACTCAACAACACCCCATAGCTGGCTCATTCCATTCCTTTTCCCTACTTACTGATGCTCATACTGCCTTATTCCCTTTCTGCGCTTACCCCACTGCTGCCCCAAAACCTTGCCTCAATCCTTTCTCTTCCACTAATTTCCAACCTATTTCTCTTCCTTTCTTTCTCTCCAAACTCCTAGGAAGAGTTGCCTACTTTCAAATCTCTGCTCATTTTAATCTCTACTCTATCTTGACTATTGCACAATCTGGTTTTCATCCTGCACTCTCCACTGAAACTGTGCTCCTTCATGTCTCTGTAGTAAAGATGCAAGTGCAATACGGTATTAAGGAACACACTTATCGCACTGTAAAAGGGGAGGGGGCCCTTTTGGATATCTGTGTAATAGAATCCATAATAAAACACATTCATAAATACAGGGGCACAGGTAAGTATAATCAAACTTAGTGGTAGGACGCAATGTGGTAAATAGGCCTTAAAAGCTTACTTTTGCAGAAAACATATGTTAGCCGTTTGTGTGAGGATAAAGCCACTCTGGCTGGTTATTTAGTGCAGCATCTGCGATCCCAGGACAGTGCCGAAAGATGTATAAAATGGCTGTTATTTATCGAGGTCACAGATGAGAGCTTACAGGTTCCGCCAGCGAATAACGAATGCATAATCATTTTATGCTTCAAAATTACTTGTAAAATATGATTTTCCAATGGAGCCGAAACAAACCAAGGCGGTTTCAAATTGCCCCGCAATACATTGTCCCTGGAAAAAGGGTTAGAGCATCCCAGATGTGCAACATCCGTGTAGCAGTGCGTCCGGGGTTCAAGACTGTGGCGGTGACATGGTGGTAAAGGCTTCTCATGTGAACCATGGATGAGGAGACCAGGACAGTTTATTAAAGTGCTGCTCATTGTCTCCAATGTTTCAATTAATTAACTTTGTGCAGTGGAAATTGGGGGGTGGATTGTGACATCACATATTGTAATTTAGGGCAGTGCAGGAAAGTTTGGGGACCCAATTATTGAACATAATGTATGCTTTTCTATAAGGGTTCAAAGTGCGAACGCCAACTAGCTTTGTGTGGGGAGATTTATTCATGTTGCATCACCACAAATACAAATGACTTTGCATTGTATAAAAGTTCTAAATTTAGGGGCGTTTCTTTGAAAGTGCCTTTCACACAGTTATATTCCGCAATTTGTTTGAATTTGCTCTCCTTTTTTTCTACTTTTGTAATATTTTGGTGAGTTTTTTGAGGCGACCCGACCCATTTTTGGAGGCCACCGCAAGATATCTCAGTCTTTCGACCGAGGTCTGGGAATTCCAGCGGTGCTCCCGCAGGAGTACAGGACATCGTCCCTTGGCTAGTACAAAGAGCTCTAGTATGAGGAGGTCCATCGACACCGAGTTCCCGAAGATCCACCAGGTCCGGCACTGCCTTCACTGCGACTGAAGTGCAGGTCTGTAAAGGGAGACTCTGAGGTCGAGAGAAGTGAAGTATCTCCTAAAAGCATACATGAGTAGACCGGTGCACGAAAGCGCAAAGGGTGCAAGGGAATATTTTTATGGTTTATAGGACGCACTCTACATTTTTAGAAGCTACCAACTGTAAAACCTTGAAGCAATTAATCAATCTTGTGGGAGGAAGGCAACTTAAAGAAAAGGCCATTGGTTTATACATCTTTTTAAGGACTTTGGGAACTACTGTGTTTTCAGGTTCCCACAATCCTCCCAGGATTATATGGTGAACATCATTAACTAAAGACATGGCACCACAGGCTAGTAATAGTGTACAATGTTCATCCTAATGTGGATCACTTATGGTCTAAAGGTATACCGAAGGTTATATGTATATGAGACGCAATTTCCCCAAATATATCTTTTTTTTTAAACTGTCCTTGCAGAATTATTGTCTTCCCCTTGATCTGTCTGCATTTGTGTCCTAGTCAGACATTGTACCATTTCTCCAGCTGGATGGCCTAAGGGGAGGGGGGGATCAGCACCAATACCACATTTCCACTGTCATGCCTATTAACTGTTGAATGGAAACATAGGGGGTCCAGAACATTTGAGGTTGGGACATAAAGTGCTAGTGATGCTTTAAATTACTTCTATGCGTTTGTCTCCTTTCTTGCACCCATGTGGAAGAATCAATGTGGTGCCATGGTCTTTCATGCTTGCTATGCTCCATTGTTGCAGTACGAACCTAAGTAAAATCATACCTCTCAACCTTTTGGGTCACCAGTGTGGGTGGAAGCACGGAATTTTGTTTTTGGCAAGTGGTAGCCATTGAAGTATATGGATGGGTACGACGCTTGATGGGTGAACAAACTGACTTCATTGTGGGTGGCACAAGCCAAAAACTATGAAAATCTCGCATAGCTAAAAAATGAAAAAAAATATGCCATACAAAACATTACAGTGAAGAAGGGCAGTGTGGGCTGCGGGGGTGTCCCCCGCACCATTCTTCACTGTGATGTGAGTAAGGTTGCAGGGGTGTTCCTTGCTCTCGACTCAATAAAGTATTTTTAAAAAAAGAAAAAGAAAAGCGGACCGTGCAGCTCCGGTTCCCATACACACAAGTGAAGGGAACCGGCGTCGCAGAGGGATGCTGGAGACGGTGGCATACAGGGAGGTGTGCCACCCACAGGTGAGTAAGGGGGTGGGAGGCAAGGGCATAGTCTGACATTTTCAGGGGAGAGAAAACCAAAAGTTCTTTTCGGGAAAATAACTTTCTGTCTTTTCTTCCTTGAACATTTCAGCTGCAATTTTATCACCCAAATCCATAGTAAAAGGGTTTAGCTTCATAGATATGTGTGGGAGTGAGGGGTCATTTGGGCCCCCCGCCATACATTCAGTACAGCCTCGACCACTTGCTCTTCCAATGGTGGGGGACGCCTCCATTGCCCTTATGTTAACATCAGCCTTATGCTGGCATTGGCGTAGATGGGGCTGTTGCGAGAGACACTTTGCATCCATTTTGTACACCCTCGACTCCATCTTTTTTGGACTAGGCCTCACTGCGATAATACAATGAGGCTTTTCTCCCCTGTGCAGGGCCACACGTATCGCGCACATAGCCCCCACCCTTTCTTACTGTGTCTGAAAGCTTCGCAGCTCCATTCTCATGCTCAAGCCGGAGGCAATTGCAACAACAACAAATGTAACATCTCGCTCTTCCTCTGAGATCACTGTCCCGTGTGTGAACCGGCTTGAGCCAGGCCTTGTAGCTCATCCATCTCCATTAACCTACCTGTGCCCTCTCACCCTCGCTGTTGGAAAATTACTGCCAGTCTTACCCTGTGTTCCTGCAAGGTATTGTCTTGATGTACCAGATATGTGGCCCTGTCATGAAGCCCACCCCAGTGTGCCCTTAGCTAAAATCAGACCTCTGTCACTGTAGATTGCTCTTTGTAACTAACAAACGTCAACTTGCCCTCAGCCTCTTTGATAAGTGCAGACCCACCCCGCAGTTAATGTTATCAAACTGGTCAAGACCCTTGCCCTGGTACCCCATATAAGTCCCAATAAGTAATGGTGTGATTACATGAATACAATTTATAGGTTTATGATGATGTGCTCAAAGGAGTGGTAATGACTATTGTTTAGTGCATGTTTTATGGTAGTGTATTATGTTAGCTTAGTTAGCGGCCACCCTGCCTCACAGCGACCTGACCCTCACCCCGCCAGGCCACAGACAGATGGACCTGGTGACGCTCAACCTCCTGCCAACCCAGCAGCCAACCACGGAGGAGCAGCACCTATTTGCGCCTATACAACGCAAGCTTCTGTCCAATTATAATGAACTTTGCAGCCAGCATTCATGTCTGACATCATTTATGATGCTTTCTGCCCTTATAATCAATTGTAAGTGTATTGTTTGCCAGAGCGCTCTCGGACAGCAGAGTTCTCTGGATGCCAATTCTTAATAAAGAAAGACTGCCTGTCTTCTTAGTCTCATTCCCCGTTGGGGCGTGTATATTTAATTTGTATTACACATGCTAAGACGGGTTGGGCCTTTACAGATCCCTGGCCCTCTGTCTGAACACAGCACCTGTGCAGAGCCTAACCAAGACCCAGAAGTCTTTTTGGGAAGTTGTATGCACTGAGGACTGTGAATGTCAGGAAGGCTTTAAAGGGGTGTGCCCACTCTGTAGAAAGCTGACCCCATCAATTATTATGACCCCAAACTTGCTGCACAGCTGGATGGGACCTTCATAGGAGGTACACATGCCAAGGTCCCCTGGGACCAGGACAATATTAACTGGTATAGTCTGAGGACAGAATAAAACAGGAAGTACGTGGGGTAGTGTAGGTCTTAAAGTAATTCCAAAGAGGGGATGAATTAAAAGGGTTATATTTAAAACATTTTCAAAAAAGGTAGCAGGCGCCATTCTCTAGAAAGAACACGGCATGATAACCTGTTCTGTGGTTTTTTTCCCACTTTGAGAGTTCAAAGTCATTTGCTTTTTGCTCACTGTACCTTTCACAGATGGGAAATAACCATTTGCATATCAGTCTTTGTCCCGCCCACATGGGCAGTCCAGCACCAAAATGCTATGGCAATTCCCTTCTGAACAAGAGTACCAACAGCAACCCCATACACGTGTTTCAGCCTTGTTGGGCCTCATCAGTGAGATGGAGCTGTGCCTCTCTGAGCACATTGAGCAGGGAGTCCACGTCTTGGTAACCTAGGTAACTCAGGGTAAACAACCCCCAAGTTCCTTGCAAAATATTTTCAAAAAAGGTAGCAGGCGCCCCTCTCCAGAAAGAACATGGCATGATAACATGTTCTTTGGTTTTTTCCCACTTTGAGAGTTCGCAGCCATCGCTTTATAATCAACATAATAAGCATACACTTTGGAACTTGATGGACCCAGAATCCTTCGACGTCCCTCCCAAGAAGGATAACATGGAGCCTAGAGTTTAACAGCTTAACACAAATCTCTATCCGGCATCATTAACATGGAACTAATGATTTTCTTTTCCTTAAATCATAGTTTAGAGCAAATAGTACTATACTTACTTTATTCCCTAAGGGAAGCTGCGTACTGCAGAAGGTGCCTTTTCTGTGTGGGCTTTGAGGTTTGGGAAAGAGGAGATGGGCCTTTATCAGTGACTTTGGAGGTAATGGTCCGAACATGGAATCTAAAACTAAAAAGCAAACAGTCATTATAAGGATATGTTAATTGTCTTTACGTTGAATCTGCAACAGTTCACATGCATACATGTTTAGAGTAATTTTCGGATAGTAATGTTCGACATAAAGTAACACCCAGAATGGAATCCTGCAATCGTGGGTCCCAGTCAGTGCACAAGGCTTCTGGATAATAATCACCAGTGAAGACATAGACCCAGTTGGTGTCAAGCTGGGTGCTGATGCTCTTCATGTGTACTTTCCCTGCTGTACCGTTCCCCTGCTTACTTACACCTGATCCCATCTCTACTGTTGCCGCCTCCTCACTCACTTCCTAAGCTTGCATGGGCCACCCTAATCATGATGCCAGCCACACACTTTGAAAGAAACTACAGACTGCTGACCCCATGCTGCCTCTAATCCACTCATATGCAGCCATGTTGAGATGTCTGACTTGCAGTTTCCTTTTTGTTCTACCACCATTTAACAAACTGATGGTTGAGTGCTAAATGTAGTATTGTCCAGAACTCTGGGCCATACTGTTTGTAAGAGCTCTTGGCCCTCCTTATGGGACCTCACTTTAGTCGGGCCCATAAATCGGGCTACCGAGGACCTTCCGAACCAGTCCTGCTACAGCCTGTGGCCAATACTGCTTAAATAATGGTATGTCTAATTCTACAGCTGCAGCATGAGTAAGGGTTGATGATAAAAGCTATACACTCCAGAGTGAAAACATGCAAAGCACTTTTTGGTTTCTCCATTAGCCCAGTGAGTTACCTATTTGCTGCAGACATCAAGTTATCAAACATCATAAAGCAGATTCAACTTCTGGCAAGGCTAACACAGCTTAGCTTGATTGCTTCTGAGGCCCGTATGTTTAATTAGATGATGAACATTATTATTGAATTATCTAATATAGCACTATGGGCCGTACAAGGAATTTGGAGGTTAATGAGAAAACATATAGTATTTCCAAATATAGCATGATTTACCACATCACGCTATTATGGGTTGAGAAACTACTTTTTGGAAGCTAATGATCTCCACACAAAAGCATTGCTGATCATTGCTGGATCTTTATTGTAGGTATTACCACATTTCCCCAATAGAGTCCCATAGGACTCAAGAATGGGGAATAACTAAAGGGTTCACGTGACTCTAAATCATGCAGACTCTTCCTATTATTGCGTGTTTACTTCATTCCCATTCCGATTATTGCATGGCATTTTAGACACACTCTAAAGGATAAAGGAACATATATAAATCCCCAGGAACGGGACGCTTTTGTAACCTGGATTACAAAAAGGTCTAGGAGAGTTAGAGTTGGTGAATCAAGGATTAGGGGTTTAAAAAAATATCCTAATGCAAGACTGACAAATAAATGAGACAAAAAACAGAAACAGAGAAAGGCACAGCACAAAGGAGTGAGGTCTTATTCTCCAGCTCCGACAACACAACTGTACTCTCAAAGGGCAGCGATAGCAAAGAAATAAGAGGATAAAGATAAGGAAAGACTTTGGTAAGTGGGAGGCGATGCAGCACTGCGCCAACACAACCACGAGCAATGATGCAAGCTCAAAACCAAAGCTCTCAGCAAGCACAATCCCAGAATGCTGCTGGCGCAATTGCACAAACTCAATCTTAAGCCAGGCATGAATCAGGCACATCCACAATAAACCCAGCCAATGCCTGTGCAGGTGCAATTTACAGTGAAGGAACTGTGCAGTTGCAAACTCCACTGAGTTACCAGGAGTGAATGCTCATAGAGATGGTAACCTGGTAACGATTCATGCCCCAAGGACACGTTGTGATTAGAGGAATGTGCATAAGGAATTTCCTAATGTAACAGATGAACCATAGAAGCTTACTGAGGAGTTGTGAACTGTGAAGCTAATGAGAGTGAGTATGCCTGTGAATACATACCACCATTTGACTTGAGCGAGTAACTGGCCTAATAGAGACATGGGGTATGGATTTCAATTGGTACGGGATATAGTTTGATACAGACGATTGCTATAGGATGCCCATGGTGGTCCGTTTGGGGGAAAATCAGTAATTGTAAGCAGAAGAGCGACGAGAGTCTAGCACACTATTTAGATTGATTGCAGATTGTGTTCATGCAGCATTCTGCTATAAACAAGCCAGTGGAAATGGCCCAGTGTGACATGGTGGGTTCATTTGTACAGGGTGTGCTACCCAAGGATTAAGGCCAACTCAAAGCAATTTGCGTGGGGTGACAACTGAGACCTGCGCAGAACCTGTTTCTGTGGTGAATCATTGTATTTCTTGTCAGGAGCAATAGAAGGTGACTAACAAGTATAAGTTGATTGGTGTTCCAGGGGCAAACTCTGCAGCAACATATAGGGTGGGGGAAACCAGTGTTTGCTAACGTGGTTGGTGGGGGGCAGTGCTCCCTCAGTCCCTCCAATTCCAAACCTTATCGCGAAACCCTTTCATGTACAAAACAAACAACAAATCATTGGTTAGGAATTCCAGCGGAAAGCTGACCTCATTGTGCAAACTTTGATACCTGTTAATCAGGAGTTACCCCTTGCACAGTGCAAAATGTGTGGGATCAACATGCTAGGCCTGATTGACAAAGGGGCACACCATTCTGTGATTGGGAGTATGGATGGTATAAGAACCCCATTGTCTTTAGAAACAGTGCGAGCTGTAAGAACCTCAAACAATCCAGTTATTCACTCAATAGCCCAACCGTTTACAATATAAATTGGTCCAATTCCAGCTAAGCATTCATTTCTGTTGAATCTCTTGTCACCAGTAAATGTTTTAGGACCAGACCTATTGTTTAAGCTGTGATGTACTAAATATTAAACTCTGGAGAGAGCATTTTTAGGTAATCCTCAATGAACATGAGAGTGAATTAATGGGTTAGTCTTAAGAAGAGAAGTATGAAGGGAAATGGAAAAATGAAGAGATACGTGGGCAGGCGTATTTAGAATAGTTGTTGCATCATGCAAACCAGAAAAAATTAAATTTGTAAGACAAAATCAGACCGCTTGAGGTAGACACTGCAGAGCTGTTTCCCCAAACCACCCAATATCCTTTGAAACCTGAAGCAGAGGCAGGAATTTCCATAGTGATACATTTGCTGTGAGACCAGGAAACACTTGTGCCAACATAAACCCATGCAATAACCCAATCTTACCCACAAAGAAACCTTGCTGTCGGGTCGTAGATGTGTGTGAGATGTAAGAGCAGCAAATGCTGGTGTAGTACATTCTTTTTCCTTAGTTCCCAATCCAGTGGCAATTCTATCGTGCCTACCGCCCATTCATTCTACAGTTGTGGATCAGTGTACAGCTTTCTTTTCTGTCCCAACACACCGAGATAATCAATAAGTTTGTGCATTTACCCATTCTGTTGTCAGTTGAGGTTGACTTGCTTTCCACAGGGGTACACACAAACTCTGAAAAAGAAGCAGGATGGTTGACCATTTTTCACAGCTTTTACTATTCTAATCTAATCTGAATAAAGCAGACTTACTGTAGTGGTGGTCCACTGCATAAACAAACAGGTGTATATTTATTATGCTAAAATGGTAGGTAGCAGCACAAAGGGGCTGGAGGGGTGGCCCTATACTTTTTAATATGGCCTTTTGAATGGTGGCAGGGCGGGGCAAACTCAAAGATGGCAAAGCAACATGAAGAAGAAATGTGGAAGTACACCAATGGTACAGGAAAGGGAACAGCCGTCAAATCTCAAGGTAAGCCCTGATGACATTATAACCCATCTGAATAGTTGTGTATTTATGCAGTAATTCTGCTGAAAACAAGGGAACACACAGGCAGAATTGCTTACTCCAGTCCATCTAGTGTGGAAGAAATCAGTTTCACTCCTTAATTTTGAAGATGGCAAACAGAGGTGATGTATTCAATGGCTTGCAAGTCAAGGTACACAGCATATCAATTCCATCAAACCCGCCTAACTAACCTAATCCACCCTCCAGCCCTCCTTTCCTTATAGCCTCATGGTCACCAGAGTGTCTTCGTACCTATAAAAAAGACTATTTTTATATTGAAAATGATGTGTTATATCTGATATTTTGGGGATAAGTCCATCCTGTCTATGGGTTAATAATTTAAGCTTCACTACAAATAGACAGACGCACTTTGCCTTAATCTCAGTTTAAGTATGAATGACAGGAAGTAGTTGAAGAGGAGGTAAGAACAAGAAAATAAGGATCAGTCATTCTTGTCAAATGCCCATGAGTGGCTCATGAAAAACCTACAAAACAATGTATTCTTTCTGCTTCTATTTCTATCCACTTTTAGATAGGAGGCATACCAGAGCAGCCTAGAATTAGCATAACTGATAGGTAGATTTAGTGAGACCATCACCCTATCCTTGTGTCTTTTTAATGCATGGATATGTAGGTGACCTCCTCTTCAACTTTGAATGAATGTGAAGTGCGTTGCAGTGCACTTCCATTAGGTGTGCCAGCCCTTCTTTGTGTTCATACTTTACTATCAGGGAGTACCCTGCTTACTCAGATAAAAGGCTCTCTATTGTGTTAATCTGTACTGCTGGGAATGCCAGCATTAGGGTTGGAGAGGAGATGGTGGTAAATCAGCAGGAAGAGGGTGCATCAGAGGTGTGAGGTTTTCCAAAGACAGACAATTAGAGGATACAGGTGGTAGTACGGGGGACAACAGAAGAGCAACATCCAGAGGAGACAGAGGTGGTCCCCCAGCAAATGGCTACATTTGTTATATAATAATCCATTGGTTAGGGTCAAGGCTAAGGACTATATTTCTGAATCCTTTCAGATTAGTATGGGCACCAGGCAAGGGTGTCCGTCGTTGCCATTGATATTTGCGCTGATAGCTGAAACCCTTGCATGCAGGTTGAGAATTACCTTAGAAGACAGCGGGTTGCCAGTTGCAGGGTTTTTAATGTGTGGTGTCATTGTTGCCATTTGATAGGGAACCAGTGGTCACTGCTCCATAGATGCTCAGATATTTCAGGAATTTAGCCTTGTGTCAGCACTCAAAATAAACTGGCAGATGTCCATACTATATCCTCTTAATAGCTGTGCTGTGGAGGGGCTGAATGCGTTACTATTACATGTGACTGCTGAACCCTATCGGGGTAATTCATAGAATCCAGCGCAAAAGTGGCGCATGCGGCTGGATCACAGTGTGCGCGTGCAACAGTCTGCGCCAGCCACGTGTGCTAAAATCCATTTCCGCGCACAGCGTATTCATGGATTTCAACATCCAAAACCAGCCGTGGCGCAGAGTGGTGCAGCGACCCTGTAGCAGTGCCAGTTACGCCCCCAACCCCTACCCATGCGCCATGCACAGCACACAAATCCCGAACATGGCGCACAGGCCATTGGACCAGCATACAGCCCCCCAACCACGAAAACGCCTGTAAAACTCCCCGCGCACCCCTCCAAATACATGTACACCTCGGCGCGGGGAGTTTCACACGTGATTGGCCCTGTGATAGGGTGGTACGTGTATTACTGGGGTTTGCGGGGAGTTTCACACGCGATTGGCCCTGCGCGAGCGTGGTACGTGTATTTCAGGGGTGCGCAGGGAGTTTCACGCGCGATTGGCCCTGTGCGAGTGGGGTACGTGTATTACTGGGGTTCGCGGGGAGTTTCACACGCGATTGGCCCTGTGCAAGCATGGTACGTGTATTTCAGGGGTGCGCGGGAAGTTTCACACACGATTAGCCCTGTGCGAGAGTAGTACGTGTATTTCGGGGGTGCGCGGGAAGTTTCACACGCGATTGGCCCTGTGCGAGCGTGGTATGTGTATTTCGGGGGTGCGCGGGGAGTTTCACATGTGATTGGCCCTGTGCGAGCATAGAACGTGTATTTCGGGGGTGCGTGGGAAGTTTCACACGCGATTGGCCCTGTGCGAGCGGAGTATGTGTATTTCGGGGGTGCGCTGGAAGTTTCACATGCGATTGGCCCTGTGCGAGTGGGGTACGTGTATTTTAGGGGTTGCGCGGGAAGTTTCACATGTCCCACTCATATCCCCCTGCACCCCCACCCCCCAGCAGCGAGGGGCACCTGCCAGCAGGCCCCAACTCATGTCCGCCTGCACCCCCACCCCCCAGCAGTGAGGGGCACCTGCCAGCAGGCAACCACTCATGTCCCCCTGCACCCCCACAACCCAGCAGTGAGGAGCACCTGCCAGCCGGCCCCCACTCATGTCCCCCTGCACCCCGACCCCCCAGCAGTGAGGGGCACCTGCCAGCAGGCCCCCACTCATGTCCCCCCCAACATGTCAGCATGACCCACAATCATGGCCCTCATGGCCACCAAAATCCCACGGCACGCCACCCCTCCCCAAATAACCAACCAAGCATAACATACACCCCACATTGAAATGCCCATTTCATGAAACAACCCAAATGGCATGTATGTACATCAACACATTTCCGTCACACACACACACAATGGGTGCCAGTGAATGTGAAAACCCACATCGTGACATGCATGACACCAATGAGAGAATACCACACATTAAAGTACAGGAAAAAATGTATTGAACAAAACATGTGGTGAAAGAAATTCAAAGACCAAACAATGTACTTAAGGAAAAGTAAAATCCATTGCTCCATGGAAAAATCAAAAAAGAAAATGCCGACAATCCAACTATTTACAAGGATGAAATCCTGGGTCCATGAGCCCAACTGTCCAAATGAAACCTACAAAAATACACTAACTAATGAAGAAATATATACAAAAATGTGGGGTATTGTCCAAGCGCCCCAAAAAAAATGAAAACAAAAATGAAACCTAACACTAACTAACTAACTAACTAACTATTTACAATGGCAGTGGGCTAGTCCGACGGCTCACTTTTTGATGTCCCGGGCCAGGGCATCATCGAACTCCGCTCAATGTCCTGGAGGCGGTCCTCTTCCATGGCCCGAGGGTTCGCAGAGACGATGACATGTTGCCCTCCAATTCCCTGCGAATTGCCTCGAGGCACTCGGCCCGCCTCAGTGCCCTCCGCATGGAGTTCTCCGCCCTGACCATTGTGAGCCGTGCCTCTTCCGCCCGCTGCCGCTTTGCATCTATGGCGTGGCCCAACCGCTGCCACACGGAAGACACTTGCAATCATGGGTCCTCCTGCCCTCTGGCCGATGCCTGCCCCTCCGATGTTGAAGGCCCCAAGCCATCATTGCTCCCACCATGTTGCTGCTGCTGCTGTGCCAGTGCCTGCGCCCTGGCTCTTGCTGCCTGCACGTCCTCCTCCGGCTGGGGTGCAGTTGTCGTGGTGGCCACCCCTGCTGGACGTCCGACTCCCGACTGTGGCAGGGATGTGTCCTCCACCAGCCTGGCCGTTGGGTCAGAGGCAGCTCCACAGGGTACCTAGGTGATACATGGGTGGGAAGATGGCATGGAGGATGACTGGTGCGTAGGGGGTTCAGGTGAGGAGGGGGTCACAAGAAGGTCCAGCACACAGAGGAATCCAGCACTGGTGACCCGTCCCAGTAGGTCATCGCGGTCAAAGAGGCATCCGAGATGACGTGCAGTATCTTCACGAAAAAACTGCAGGTCACCTCGCATGCCCCGTTGACGCAACGCCATCCCAGCAAGGACAGGCTCAACCCGGTCCCGGATAGCCATGTCCGCAGGGAGAGGAAGGCCAGTTGTTGTGCGCCCACCCCCTCCCTGAAAACGGGTCTGGACGTAGGCATCCCTGCTGGTGCCGGATGATGCAGTCACAGGATCAGGGACAGGATTACACACAGGCACCTCTGCGGTGGCCTGTGCTGCCTCCTGTCCCTGCCCCTGCACTGCACCACTGGCACCAGTGGAATCCCCACCTCCAGACCCTGTGTGTGTCCCTTCCACGGACTCCTCCTCCTCCAAACTCCCCACCAACCTGGATGACTCCATGCCATCTTCCTCCGTCGGACACTGTGGGGTCTCAGCTGCCTCTTCTGCTGCCGAGGAGTCCATCTCCAACCTCCGCCTCTTGGACCTACCCTCGGCAGCTGCGGCCTGGGACGCGGCACCAGACTCCTCACTCCCCGAAGAGATGACAATCTGGGAGGGGAGCCGGGCCTTGCGTCTCCGGCTGGTGGTACGATCCCTGCCGCTTTGCTCCACAGCACCCTCTCCGCCCTCTTCATCAGTTGATGCTGCAGACAGGGAGAGATAGAACACAGGCATCAGGGCACTGTACAATGGACTGATACACACATGACAGTTGCAAATGAGTGGCAGTGTTGAACTTCAGACATGGCATCACACTCCCTAACACACATGTCATTTCTACTGACACACATGAGCAATTCCACAGCAATATTGCACCAGGCAGCACCATCCATACACATACAACAGCATCTGCATCCGAAGGTGAGCCTGACGTCACATGAAACACGGGGAGTACACAACACATGCACACACACCAACACACTCTCAATGTCCACCAACTGTCAGAGTGATGAGATCGCCATCCATGTCACATCTTTCATTCAGCCTTCTATATGTCAGTGCCACATGCATCCATGTTGCATCACAGTTGCACACTTGTCAAATACACACACATGCACATGTACACAGTGCAGATACATGCAGCTGGAACCAGCATCCATGTGTGACACCACAACCATGCCACCGTACATACACAGTACTTCAAACATGTGTGCTCCCACATCTGCATTTGGCCTGCATGCTTACCCACACATACACCATCCATGTGTCTCACACATGAGAGGACTTGCATGTGTCAACCTCACGCCCCTGTACATACACATCCATACATGGCCCTACAGAAACACATGTGCAACCTGCACACTACTGGCACAACACGACACGCACAGCTTCCAACCAGTATGCATGTACACCTACCGCTCGACTCCCCGCTAGGGTCTGCCTCTCATGGACCTGGACGTGGAGCGCTGGGCTTATGCGTTCCAGGACCCTCATTTGGTGGTCGGACAGGTGGCCCCCGGCACCCCTTGGCATCCGCTGCCTTCAAGAGGCACTGGGCCTTGTCGAGGGTACTGGACCTGAAGTCTTCCCAGCGCTTCTTGACATGTTTGATGTCGTGGACTGCCACCCCTCCTCGTTGATGGCAGTCACGATGTCCATCCAGATCCTGGTCCGTCCTTCATGGTCGGCGCGCAAACTTCCAAAGAGGGCATCATACTGCCTCAGGACTTGCTCCACCAGGACACCAACTTCCCTGGCACTGAAGCTGGTGGCCCTCTGCCTCTCTGGCTGGGGGTTGCCAGTGGTGCCAGATGATGTTGTGCCCGACATGGCAACCCCAGAGGCAGGTGTGGGTGGGCAACTGGGTCCTGGGGCTGGGCTGTGGAGCGATGGTATCCCATTCGGGAGTCTTCAGTTCCAGCAGGGGTGGTCACAGCAACTTCACCCCTGGCTGACGTGCAGGCAGCAAATAGCAGGGCATGTGGGCAGCAGGCAGGCAGGCAGCAGCAGATGGCAGGTGGGAGCGTGCTCGGGGCTCTTGGGGGGCAGTAATTCGGCCTTCTGGGCAGGAGCGTGGTCTTCCGTGTGTTGTCGCGTGGCCAGCTTGATACAGAGTGATTTGGCATGTGAAAAAATTGCACGTCAGCATGTAATTCGAGGAAAGGGCCTTAGCGCGTAAGAGCGTCTGTGATGTTATGCGCACGGGTGTTTCCCTCGTGACGGGTGCATAGTGAATCAGCACGTGGATACACCGCACATACGCAAATTCATTGGACCAAAGGCCCTTTAGCGTTTAAGCGCGTCTGTGACGTGACGTGCAAGGGCGTATCCCTCAACACGGGTGCATGTTCATCGTACACATGCAAAAACTGCACGTCCGAGTGTCAGTTCGTGTAATTGGAGGAAAGGGCCTTAGCGCGTACACGCGTATGTGACGTTGTACGTGTGGGCCGGTTTAAAAGGTACGTGTAGGACGCCATTTACTTGTACGTGCTTTTCGTGGAGAGCGAGTGGGTGAATTCTGTAATTCTTGTCAGATCACACGCGATTACTTCACAGCGTTTCAAGTTCGTACTCCCTGTTACCTCTGACAGCGTTCAATTTTTTTGTTGTGCCTGTTTCCTCAAACAGCGTTCACTTCTTCTTTTGTCCTGTTTCCTCAGACAGCATCCAATTCTTCTTTTGGCGGGGGTGTTGCCAACGCACATACGTGCGTCTTTTTCACATTCTTTTTCCAGGCATACGGTGAGTCGCGCACATATTTACCAACTGTGCTTGCCCCGTGTGTCGCATACTCCTTCAGAGGTCATTGTAGGCTGCGTGTATTACACATACGCTTATTTTTGTGTTTCTGGGTACCACAGCGTAGTGCGGGTTCATTTTTCCACGCAAGTGGTCTACGAGGGGTTGCGTGCACGTTCATTTTTTTTTTGTGGTGCGTGACCCATCATCTTCCCCCAGGGGTCACAGAGAGCCTTTCTAGAGCACTAGGGTACACATTCCATCTAGTACCCTACACCTTTCACCCCCAATTGCCCAGGACAATAGTTTACTGCTACTCCCATACGCACAACAACATCAGTGCCATGGTTGGGAGGCGACCAAGCGGTAAGGGAGGCAAAGGTGGCCAACCTTCAAAAGGTGGGTGTGGTGGGCGCGGTAGGGGACGTAGACAGGTTTTGCAGGGTGCCCCTAGACCCCCATGTGTGGAGGACCAATCAGGGACACCCATGCCCCACACTCCCATGGTTGTGGGAAACGTAGCTGACACCATCCCAGATCAGCCCTTGTTGGACTGGCCCATTGTGGCACCTAAACCGGCACAGGAAGACTCCCAGGCTGATTTCCAGGTCAGCAAGTCTAGGCCACGTGTGGCGGTGCAAGTTGGTGTCACCAGGCCACGTGGATCTGGGGCAGCAATGTCATCTGCTGCCGCAAGTAGGCAGGTGGGGAGGCTGCAGGGGCAGCTGCAGCTCTATCCACCCCAGCTCTGAGTTTCCCAGCCAGGACAGTGTCGGTCCAGGTCCATCAAACCGACATTGCCCCTGCCAACATCACCCTGCAGCCAATGCCTGCACCAAGACCTATGGTCATTGTGCCTTCGCACACTCCTAGTACACAGTCCACCGGCGCTTCTGCCCCTACTGACCAGAGTGGCGTAAGCCATTCAGGATCCGCACCACCTTTGAAAAAGAAGAAGAAGGGTCCTCTGGCACTACAGACTGAGACCCCAGACACGGCTACACACTCCGGCACGTCAAGGAAGCCTAGCTTTAATGACGCCGAACTTGATGCACTTGTGGCCTATGTGTCGACACATAGCCGCAAAATGGTGGTGACTGCAGGGTACAAGACCACACCTGGTCAACGTAGGGCACACTGGCAGACCATCGCGGACCACATTAGTGCCATTGGATTTGTGAAGCGCACAGCTGATGATTGCTATAAGCGGTGGAATGACCTGAAACGCAGAGCAAAGAACAAGCTGGCCTCAAATCATGCCTCTACTCTGGTGACTGGCGGTGGGTCTCCACCAGAGGACAACCAACTCACTGAACATGAGTCTGTTGCTGGAACCTTTGTCACAGAGGAACAGATCCAAGGCGTGGGAGACCTACCTGATTACGACGCATTGTCCGGTGAGTGCCCATGCATGTGTGTGTAATCCATGTGTATGTTGTTTGGGTGACGGGTTCTGATTGAGTGCCAGGCGAGGGTGTGTACTCCAGAGTGGTATGGGTCACCCATGTGCTTCCTCCAATACATTCACGTGCCTTGGATTTGGGTATGACAGTATCCCTTCTGCCCACAGTAGCCAATTAGCACCACATTACTGCAGTTGCCCTTGAACTGTCATCTGGCAACAACATTGTTCAGATTATTTCAGTGTTCATTCAGGCTGATTGTTTCAATTCTCCCATTTTTACAACGCATTTTTCAGCCCTAATGCCACATATGTGACATGCTTCTGTCATTGATTACACCACACATTGGGCCACATTTGTTACCTGGTTATGTGAATGATTAGACCATTCAGGCCGATAGAGTATTGGCCTGCTCACATTTATTTTTAGGGCCTGTTTGCATGTGGAACATGATAGTTGTTTCTTGTCATGTTAAAGTGACCAACCAATGATGTGTACATCTGCATACAATCACTGTATTATTGTGCACTGGATGTGTTGCAGTGTGTGGCACATGCATATTTTGCCACACTATTTGGATTTTTCATCTCATCATGTCCATCTCACATGGATGGGTGACAGTATTCATTCACTGACATATCGCTGTAGTTGTCTAATGTACCATGGCTATGCTACATGCCATCTGTGTGCTGGCATGTGTCATGTATGTGTATTGGACATGCCACTCACAGGCTAATGTGTGATGCCAGTGCTACCCACTATGCAGCAAGTGTGTTGCTTTTCCATCTTGGTGTCCTCAGTGTCTGCTTTTTGCCTCCCCTTCCAACTCTTTGACAGTGCATGCATGCCAGGGTTATAGTCATGTGGGACATGTGTAAATCATGTACAGGATCTCTGTCTTGTCAGGCCTATGTGTGTGCTATGGTGCTCATGCCTGTTTCCATTTGTTGTATTTCATGTTTTTGCAGGTGATGACGCACTTGATGCTGGTGAGGTTGAGGAGATGGTGCAGACCCAGGAGGGATCTCAGCCACGACCGAGCACCAGTGGAGGACGTAGTGTGGTTGTGGGTGAAAACCCTTTGTTACTGCAGACCATACTGTCCAGAGGTGTCTATGGGTGCACCACCCCAGACCTCTATTCAGGTGCTGAATCGGAGGATGAGACTTATGTGCTGTCACAGGTGAGTGCTTCTGGCAGCGATTCTGTTCTGTCCAACCCACCTGCACCAGGGGTAGAACCCTCTATCGGGATGTCAGTGTTGGTAGGTCCGCCTTTGGTGGTTACGGAGGCAGGGTCACACTCCACAACTTCTGATCCTGTTCCTGGGCCCGCAGATCAGAGAGGGAATGCAGTCCTGCAGCCTCAGGCAGTGCCAGCACAGCAAATTGCAGATCGCCTTGCCCCAAACAGGTGTGGTGCCTGCCGAGGCGGTGGCCGTGCGCCACCAGGCAATACTGTATGGGAAAACTCCATGTACAGTATGGCAACCCAACAGTCAGCATCAGTTGAAATAATGGCTCAGACAATGGAGAAGGTGGCCACTTCCATTATCCCCCCTGAAAGGCAGATGGAGCAACAACAGCAGGCAACAGACTCCATTTGCCAATCACACAGGGAAGACATGTTGATGTACAACAGGGACCGACGGGCGGCACTGGAGACTCTGCACAAAGCCATATCAATAGAGTCACAGGGCCAGAGGGAAGCCCTGAGAGTAGAACTCCATAACATCAGGGAGACTCTGCTTGAACTTGAGGCTTCTTGAAATTTTAGGGCAGAACAGCAGCTGGAGCAGCTCACACGTTTGCTCTCAGCTGAGCTGCAGGCAACCCGTGAGGAGATCCGGGCATCACGCGAGGTCATGCGTGCAGAAATGCAGGTAACCCGTGAGGTGCTGCAGGGGGATCTCTGCACTATCATCCTCCAGAATCAGACCTTCCAGATCTGCATGCTTGCTACCATGAGGACCATACCAGGGCTTTGCGTGGGCTGCCTCCCATAGCACCACCACCTCCTGATGCAGCAGCAGAGGGTGAAGAGACCGACAGCAGTTCTCTCACAATGGCATAGCCGTGCAGGCCATGAGCCCATGGAGGACTTTTTTTCCGCAACATCCACGCAGGTGGGTGTTGGCATGCACCCTGTCCTCGAACCTCCTGGGTGGCCTCCCTCCCCCGGCCCCCACATGGGCATTTTGGTTTTGGTTTTTTTTGTTTTACAGTGTGTTGCCTTGTGTGGCTCCCGTGGGCATCCACTGTGTATTCCGGCTGGGCACATGCAGGCTTGTCCTGAGTTTGGGTTAGATGCTTGGGTTCATGACACACACACCCCTCCTGCTTCCCATTTCCACGGGCTTGCAAAGGGTGTGACGAAGTGACTTACACGGTGACATTGGGCTCCCATGAGCTCTGTGGGCAGTCTGTAGTCAATACTGTGTGGACATCATTAGTGGGTATTGTTGTTGTATTGAACATTGCATGGTGAATTGATATGTGCTTGTGCCTTGCCTCCATGTCTTCTTCAAAATTCGCAGGTACCTTATTCATGTCTTCACAAGGCCGTCTCCTTTGCAGATGGAGTTCATGTTGTATGCAGTACACTGACACATTTGTGTGGCAGCAACACTCTGCAGTTGGAAGGGGTCAATGTGATGGCTTATTCAGGTTGTAAGACTGCCACTACTTTGACTTTGTACTGTCATGTTTTTTCAATGTTTCATACTGTGTTGCTGTATTGTGTTGGTGGTCAGTATTTGGTCATGTGTGCTGTTTTTTATTGATTACTTGGAGCATATTGTCTGTGGGCTGTTTCCATTTGGGACAGTGCACTTTGTGACACTTGTGTCAGGTCTTGTGCATTGCTTTGTTTGCTTTCACATTGCATGACATGCCATGGTGTGTTGGGTGGCGGAGATGGGGAGGGGTTGGGTGACATGGCACTATTTTCATGTTGTATTTTGCTAGGAGGTAGTCATTCATGCAGCATGAATGTATGTCTTTTAATGACACAGCATTGGTTGTCTTTCGGTAGGTAGGGATGCACACAATGTAACACTTCCAGGTGACCAATCTCAGGCTGGTATGGTTGTGACAGTTGACTGTCACTTATGTCATCATCATTGATTGTCAGCTGGTATGTGCCAGGGCTGTGTGCACTCGACAGGGGTGTGATTTTAGGTGAAGTAATTAGCCACCAGCTGCGTGCGGGCTGCCTCACCACGTGCCCTTTCCCCTCCCATGCGCAGCAGCCGTGCATGTGGTTGGGGATGTGGGGGCACCACCATGTCCACTGGCAGGCCCCGGCGTGTTGCAACGTTGTGCAGGACACATGCTGCCACTATAATACTGCACACTACTGGGGGAGCGTATTGCAGCTGCCCACCAGAATGGTCAAGGGAGCGAAAGCGTGACTTGAGCACTCCGAATGTGCGGTCCACTATGCCCCAGGTTGCAATATGGGCTGTGTTGTATCTTACCTCGGGTGGTGTGGTGGGGTTCCGAATTGGCGTCATCATGTGTGTGCTCAGAGAGTAGGCACTGTCCCCTGGGGAGGTGATGATGGGTATCATTAGTAGGGTTGTGACATTACTCAGTATCTGACATGCATGCATGTGCAGTGGCATTTTTAGTCACCAAGCAGCCATGTATCGCCATGCCGCCCAGCTTCTAGGTCCCGGTTTAGGGTTCACACTCTGTATATGAAACTGTCATGGTTGGACCCTGGATAGTTGGCATATACTGAGGTGATGATTCCCTTGGCATCACATACTACCTGCACGTTGATGGAATGCCAGTGCTTGCGGTTTCCATAGATGTGCTCTGATGCCCTGGGAGGACGTAGAACCACATGGGTGCAATCAATGGCACCTAGCACTTTGGGGATGTGTGCCACCCCGTAAAAACCCTGGACAACAGCCTGCCTTTCTGCAGGTGTTCTGGGCAGGTATATGTGTCTGCGGACTGATGGCCGTGCAGTCATGATAGCCAAGACCTGGTGTAGGCAGCGTGACTGCGTGGCCTGTGACACCCCCCCACTATGGCACTTGTCCGCTGAAATGACCCAGTAGCCAAGAAGTGCAGTACAGGTCGAGTATTATGTGAGGTGGAAACCTCTACCTCCCATACACCTGGTCATCAGGCATCCCAAATGGGCTGGTCCTGGGTGTAAAAATTCTGGCCCTGACTATCCTCCTCCTCCTGCTGTGGTATCCCACGACCACTGCTGCGAGGAACGGTATATTCATTGTAGCGTCTGAGCTTGCTTGTTGTTTGCGCGCACTTTTATGCTGCGCGGGTCCGCGTACGCCTGCTTCCTTCTGGCGTACGTGTTTCCGGATTAGCGCGTCTTTTTTGACGCACGAGTTAGCCCTGTTCGATCCATGAATACGTGCTGTAGGCGCGCGTGTGGGCGTTCCGCGCATTTGCCTCCTATACTTCCCCCGTAATGCCCACATTTTCACGCGTTGTTCCCCATTCCGCGTGTTACGCCCCGTGTTCCGCCTACTTTTGTTGTGTGCGCCACGCTATGTGCGCTTTCGCTGTGCGCGTAGCGCACGCTGTTTGGTGAAGTGTGCGCCCGCGTGCGCCAAGCAGGATTTCAGGGCACATCCATGGATTTACACGTGCACGGACTTCCATGAATCGATGTGCGTGGGTGTCGCTGCGATTTGCGCACTTGCGCTGCAATTCGCACGCGTTCGCACGCTTGCGCAGAAATCTTCAGCGCACATTAATTCCATGAATCGGCCAGTATATCTAAGGGTCATGATTCACAGTGATTTTGACAGGGGATACTGAGAATATAACGTTAGTGGGGAAGATATCAGTGGCTAAAATGGTTATACTCCACAAACTACTGCACATGTTTCAGGTAATCATACGAAATATATCCAGAGCATGCTTTAGAGCGCTTGATGATCTGTTACTTAAATAACAGGGTGGTAATTTCCTTTGTGAATGAAATATGTAAGGCATAGGAGACACCGTGAGAAACAAGGTCCACTGTTTAAATAACAGAAATGGGTTGTCAGCCAGATGGGGCGGACTTCATCTATTGCAATATAGGTATAAATAGAAAATGAATATCTTGCACAAAGAGATTAATATGATAATGTTCATCATGCATTGATGGTCAGAGTTTTCCCAGATATCGCCAACAGTTATTAGCTCCCTCTACATGACAGAGAACATATCATAGTGCATGACGGGTACTCTGGAGATAGATGACAAATAGTTTGACATCCTACGAGGATAACCTCATCTTGTTATCCACCGATTTATGTCCGCTCCAATCTCTAGGGGTTCTTGAGCAGATCATGATGGTATTCCTCTGTGATGAGTAAAAGCTCTGGACGGGGGTATCTGTACTTCTTCACTCTGCATGGTAGGGTAAAGGCACAGAACACCCCAGCCAGGGCTCTCAATTTGGTAGAAAAGGACGAGGAGGGGGTTATCTGTACTTCTGCCCTCTATATGGTAGGGTAAAGGCACAGAACACCCCAGGCAGGCCCTCAATTTGGTAGCAAAGGACGAGCAGCCGGGCTTAATCTTCCAGGAGGTGATGCAGGCTGGTTCTTAAGTACAGTGAATCCCCAAAGCCCCCACAAAGGAATGTCCACACACTATGTTAGGTGATAACCCAGCTTCTTTATATAAAATAAGGCTGCTACCAATATATATACCTATAAATATTTACACTTTGTACTTGGAAATACTTATTCAAAGAATGGCACATATAAATAGGCATGTGACAGATGACGGTTTTAAATAGGCATGTGAATTCTTAAGTGAGGTCTACCAGCATAGAATAGGGAAGACAGGTAGGTTAGTTGTGAACAGTGGCAGAATGCTTTCTTTAGGCTAGATGTACGATTGTGTGTGAAGATCCCCCAACCTGGGCAACCTGTAATGGAAAAGTTAGGGAGTAACTTATCTTGTCTTTTACAGCCTAGTCCGATAATGTACAATAACCTTCTGCTTTCTTTAAAAGGTTCTATCTGCCCAAAGTATCTGGGAAGCCACAGGAGAACAGGATCCAAGACAAATCTGGGACCCCTGGATGACTCCTGAGGCTAGAAGATGCTCTTTCTCATCACAGTACCTTTGGTTCCTTGTTAGGCAAAATGGCAGAGTGTCTCGGTTTCACTGAATGACTCCCTCCGTGGATGGATCCCCTTGGATGAAGGAGCCACTGGGCTGCTCAGTCCATGTGAAAAATTGAACTAAAGTCTTTCTGAGGTGCAGCAGTTTTACTCTTCGCGGTGCTCTCCTTTGATGAATGATTTCTCAGACTGTAGAAGTCCTGTGAAGATGAAACTTGTTGTAGGCTCCTTAAAGGCTGTCAAATGAGAGTAAGATCCATGGGACCCTTCGATGACTTCTGGCGGCGATTGGTGCATAGGTCACTTTTGGTGTCGTTTTCGAAATATCACAGTTTTCTAACTTTAATTCTTTGTAGGTGCAGCCACAGTCCAGCCCTCTGGATGGGTTATGGTGACATGAGCTCAACCACTGGAGTGGACCTCAGACCTTCACCAAGTCTGGACCATCAGGATGTAATTGTTACCTTCTGGTGGATGGAAACCCACCAACAGTCCTTCCCCTGCACTCAGCGCCTCTGGACTCTCTCCGGTGGAAAAATTGGTCAGTGATGATGGTAAGGTTGTCCCTTGAAATATTCTTAGGAAGTTTGGAACTTTTGCAGCTCTGGGTGTCCAGCATTACTATGCCAGGGAACCCCCTCTTCTTGGCGGTAGACAGCAACGCTGCCAGCGCTCACGAAACACACCTGTGAACCGTAGGTGATACCAATGGACTTCTTCAACTCGAGATGTCTGGACACTCCTCTTCACGACTCACAAAGACGCCTTCTCTGGATGGCTGGCACGCATTAATGTCTTCCAGGGTACCTCGGATTAAGAGTAGCAGGTTGCATGATGGTCCCTTTTAGCCCACGAGAGGTCTCCTTTGCAGGTCCCCTCTGGATTAGTCCTTGGAAAAACATGGCACCTCTTTGATTTTACACAGAGAATATGCAGCAGTAGGCTTCTCCTCCAGCTGGGCTTCAAGGAACAGCTTCTTCTTGCTTCAGCTTCAACAAAAGCTTGTGAACAAATTGGTGAGTGAGAGGCCCCCTGTTATACACATTGGTTCCCATTCACTCAGGCGGAGCCAGGCTCAATCAACCAATCATGCAGAAGGGCATTCATGCAGGCAGGCAATCAATCAGGTACAAAGAATGTGGATTGGGGTAAGTACCCAGCCTTCAGCAGACTATACTGCATTAATGTCAAGTTCAGTCAGGGCTATCACATTCATAGTGTCACACACACACACAGAAACGAGACACCCATAACACAGTATGTGAGGTCACTTCAGACTCCATTCATACAGGTCACACCCCTAGGGTGTACCCACAACACAAAGCCTCTGGGAAGGCACCAGTCAGTCTGACAGGAGGAAGCCCCAGAGCTATATATGGTATTACCACTGAACAGCCAGTCAGGAGGAAGGGGCAGAGTCAGGGCTTCCCAGGATATGGGAAACAAGGAAAAAGGCAATAGAAAACAAGAGGACACTGGGGCCATCTTGCCTTACTTCAGGAATCCATTGATTCCTATTGCAGAGCCTGGGTGTCCGAAAATGGAGGACACCCAGAGCCACTGCCAAGTGAGCATGTAGCTGCCATCATCCCATACCATGCTCTGTGGCAACATACAGGTGCCCAAAAACAAACATAAGGGTTACAAGGATATACTTACACCCATGAGTGCCACAAGGGTATCTAATGGGTGTTGTTCACCAAATGGAAAACATGAGGAGCTGCGCTGCCAGAGGTCCAGGCTGGACCTCGTAGGCAGAAAACATATAGAAAACACACACAGAGAAGTGGTAGGACAAGGAATAGGTGGCCATGTCCCTCCATACGGCATTTACAGCATCACAGATGCCCCCCCCCAGACTGAGGTTATCTCCCACAAGATTGTTACCCTCATCCAGACGATCAACATACCTTCTGGAAAGGCCATCTGTATTGTCATGACTCTTCCCTGGCCTATGTTCAATGGTGAATCTAGCCCTTGCAGGCTAATTGACCATGTGAGAAGTTTGGGGTTTTTACCCTTCATATGCATAAGCCACTTTAAGGGCTTATCGTCAGTTTGGACCTTAAAGGCAGGCCCTGCAGGGTAAGGTCTGAAATGCCTAAGCACCCGAAATATTCTAAAATTCTCCTTTCAACAGTGGCCCACCTAAGTTCCCTACCCTTGAGTTGCCTACTGATAAAAATGATGGGATGTTCTCTCCCTTTGTCATCTGAGACAAGACAGCTACAATTCTAGTATCACTGGTATTAGTTTGCACACTAAAGAGTTTGCTGTAGTCAGGGGCACACAAGTCAGGTGCTTTGCACAGACTTTCCTTCAAGCCATCAAAGGCCCTTTGACAATCTTCATTCCAATGAACCCTCTTAGGCTGCTTGGGTGGCTGTCAGAGGGTCAGCTATGGGTGCAATGTCTTCCATGAAGTTTCTGTAGTACCCAATGAGGCCCATACAAGCACTCACCTGAGCATGAGTAGAGGAGGTCTCCCAGTCCTGTACAGATTGTACTTTAGAGAGAGGTTGGATTTGACCCCCTCCTTCCTCATGACCAAGGTAGGTAACCTTCCTCTGTGCTATCTGGCACTTGGTTGCCATGATAGTGAGGTTGGCCCTTTTCATGGCCTGCAACACCCTATCCAGGTATGTCAAATGCTCTTCCCCGGTGGAACTGTGAACTGCAATGTCGTCCATGTAGGCCACACAAAAGGCCTCCAGCTCACTGAGAGCATGATTGACTAACCTTTAAAAGGTGGCAGGGGCATTCATCAACCCAAAAGAAATATCCTAAACTGGTAGAGCCTTTCCGGTGTTGAGAAAGCCCTTTTCTCCTTGGACTGGTCAGTTAGAGCTATTTGCCAATAGCCTGATGTGAGGTCAGTGGTGTTCACAAACTTGCCAGCACCTATCTTGTCCACAAGCTCACCAGCCCTGTGAAATGGGGGTACATCAGTCTTGGTGACTGCACTGACACCTCTGTGCTCCACACAGAACCTCAAACCCGTGTTACCTGTCTGGGAACTTGCCTTGGGGACAAGGACCACTCAGCTGGACCATGGCCTGGTTGAGGGCTCAATGACACCCAAGCCCAATATCTTGGCGACCTCTGTCTAGATGTGGTTCTTAACAGTGTCTAACATCCTGTAGCTTCTGCTTTTGACAGGTGCACTGTCACCAGTGTCAATATCATGCCTACACCATGTGGTGAGGCCTGGTGTCAATGAGAACAGATGGGCATACTGCTGGAGCAAAGCCCTGCTCTGGTGTCAAATCTGGAGAGAGTTGAACTCCCTCCACTGAGCCACCTTGAGGGTTTCTATGTAGCAAATCATGAAGGGGCTCACTCTTATCCTCTTCTTGCTCTGAAGCTAGCAAGAGGCATGAGACTTTTCCTCTCATGTGGATAGGCTTGAGCCTGCAAACATGGAAGCCTTGAGGGGCTACCCCAGGAACCTCCATGTTAACCAGATAGTTGACCTCACCCATCTTGGAGATTATCCTGAAGGGTCCAGGCAACGTATCTGCCAAAGCTTGAGGCTTGGTAGGCTACATCACAAGGATCTCCTGACCAGGAGTCTAATCCACTTCTGAGGCCTTAAGGTCATGCCAGTACTTGTTAAATTTTTGGCTTGCCTTAAGAATTGCTGTTGCCTGGCCCATCATCTGTGCCATCCTCCTTCTGAGGCCTAATACATAGTCCCCCATTTGCTTGGCAGAACCTGCAGAGGTGGCGTCCAAACCTTCTCATAATAAGGCAAGGGCCCCGACACTTGATGCCCAAAGAGGAACTCAAAAGTGCTGAAACCATCACCCTCTTGAGGCACCTCCCTCTAAGCAAACAACAGGAATGGTAGGAGGAGATCCCATTTCCTCCTTAGGGGCTCTTCCAAAGCACCCAACATGCCCTTGAGAGTCTTATTAAATCTCTCAACCATGCCATTGGCCTGAGAATGGTAGGAGGTTGAGAATGTATAAGTTACACCACATTCCTTCCACATAGCTTGCATGTAACTGGACATAACATTGGTTCCTCTGTCAGAGATCACCTCTTTAGGTAATCCAACTCTGGTAAAGATGCCCAGGAGAGCCCTGGCAACCACCTTGGCTGTTATGGTTCAAAGGGGGATAGCGTCAGGGTACCTGGTGGCATGATCTACCTGTACCAGGTT
The DNA here is from genome assembly GCF_040938575.1 of Ambystoma mexicanum. Lineage (NCBI taxonomy): Eukaryota > Metazoa > Chordata > Amphibia > Caudata > Ambystomatidae > Ambystoma > Ambystoma mexicanum. The sequence goes on along the minus strand of NC_090930.1, from coordinate 518,080,252 downwards.
GAACCTGTGTCCACCTGTTGTGGGAGGGTCAATGGGACCAAAAATGTCGAAGCCCACACTCTCAAATGGTATGAAAACCAATGGCAAAGGCTACAGTGGGGCAATGCCACTGCCTCCAGTCTTGCCTGACAACTGACAGGTGGGACAGGCCTTGCAGTGAGCTTCCACTTCTAATCCCTTTCTGGGCCAATAGAAGTGGGCTGAGAGCCTTTGCTTGGTTTTCTAAGTGCTAAGATGTCCAGCTAATGGTACATCATGTGCCAACTGCACAAGGAAGATCCTGCATACCTGGGGTACAACTATCCTCGTGACTGCACCAGGTTCAGGCTGAGTGGGCTCACTGTGCAGGAGCTCACCCTCCCAACAACTCTTAAAGGTCCTACGCACTTCACTATGTGCATAGGCCTGGGCCAGTTTTCTTAGACCCTTACAGCAATCTGCCCTAGCGGACCTTTGGCAGATACATACTGGTGCATGTTGCATGTTGACAAAGAAGTAATGTATATTATGTCTGTCTCCTCTCCCCCTCACCTTGCTTGTCCCCCCCAGCACTATGTGAAATATCATCAGGCCTAGTACGATAGTTGCTTGTTTTGTTCCTCCCCTCCCTCACTGCACCCCTCTCCCTCACCTTTTGTTTTCTCCAGCTCTACCAGAAATGTTGTCAGGCCTAGTACGGTAGTCGCCTGTCTGTTTCCATTTCCTACCCACTCTCCCCTTCCCTTACTTCTATGTCTTAGCTGTTGCACTATCTGAAATGTCATCAGGCCGAGTATGATAGTTAATTTGACATCCTTATTGTTTGTGGCCTGTAAGAATGTCATTGTATTTTCCCTTGTTCCCTCCCTTGCCTTGAAGTGCTTTGAAACACATTGTGTATAGGTGTTAAGATGGATTTCTGAACTCTGACCTGGAGGCGCAGACGTTCAGAAGGCCAGCCTAGTTTCTTGGAACAGGGTAACCTCTGGACAAGCCAGACCAATCAGGGTAGTGATGGCGGCGGTCAAGACTAAGTCTCAAGAGGGGTGAGGGTGACTGAAAGACCTCAATGAGCACACAAAGCAAGGACACTTACAAATTACTCCAGACAGGTGTTATATTAAAAATATAGACACATGTATTACAAGGCCTTTGTAACATCTACCATAGCAAAGAATCAAAATAATACTGAAGTAAGCCAACACATCAAATCAATACAATATATATACAAGACCGAGGGGTCTAAGGAGTTAAAAGCACGAAATATGTAGATCACCTATATGGGGAGGAAAACAGGCAGTGCAAGTAATCATGAGACCCAGTTCGACATCAGAAATACACCTAACTAAGAGGCAGTCCGAGCCCTACATAGAGAGGAGCCTTATGCTCAATAGTACATGCACGCGCTTGTGCCAATGGACAAAATAGGGTCTCTTCAAGGGTCTCTGACAGTTCAGGAAGGTAAATGAGGCAATGAAGAACAAGTCCCCACTACTCAAGCAGAGGCAGGGTGAGAGTGTGGGATGGAGCCGCTATTGCGCAACAGCAGTAGAAAAGAAATGGGTTCCTGCGCTAGGGGCCACCGGTTGGGGTATGGACTACTCACCGGTCCCCGACGCAGACAGACCCAGACTTCGCCAGTTCAGTTCACTCTCCTGGCAGGTTCAGATGTGACAAGCAGGACGTCTCGACACTGTGTAGTTTCCGGGGTAGCAGGTTTCAGGGTCAAGAGGGTCACAAGTGCAGCGAACTTGCACAGGTCGTTGCCGCAGCAGGGCAACACGGTAAGTGCCTTTACTCCGGTCCGGGCGCACTCATCTCACTTCAGACCTGGGAATGACAAGTGTACGAATTCCGGAGTGAGGGTGCCAGGGACACAGAGCGAGCAGGATACCAAGTTTCGAGGGCTTCTTCGAAACGGCGGCGGTGACAGAGCAAACGTCCCGTGTAAGCTGGTCAGCCCACTGGTTGGCCCAGGGACACTTCCGAAGAGGCTTACTTGCAGGGTTTGATGAAGGTGCCGAGAATAGTTGGTCCCACTATCCCAATGGGTCTAAGCGCCTTCGGAGACCTTCTAGGACGATCAGATGCAGAGGGGTCTAGCCGGACGACAGCGGGCTCAGAGTGCCAAACCTTCCAGCGGGTCACCAGCGGTTCCTCGACTCGGCTTCTTGTTGCAGGATACTTGGCTCCTTTTCCTTTGTTCGTGTGAACTCAGGAGATCCACATGGTAGTGGTGTTTTCAGCCTCCTCTTATCCAAAGTTCCCTTTGCGCCAAAACGGAGAGGACCCAATGGGAGATCTGCTCACAAACACTCACTCCATACGTGGACCAATCACGGACCATGGTGGTCCCAGGCATTCATGACACTCCAGACTCTCTGGCACCCAGGATGTGTTTGGGAACAAACATCCCAGCCCACATCCTGGAGGTACACACACAAGGCATGCAGAAGCCTGCGAAAGCGTTGGGTTTCGCGGGAAAGTGCATGACCAAATAAGAACTGACCTGGGTCGGCACGACCTGGGGAAGGTGAATGGGCAAGATAGCCAACGAATAGGACAAAGAACCTCGTGGCATGGCCATTTTGGAGCCAGGCCACCTATTCGTGCCAAACGCGGTAAGCGCAGATAACATGGCAAAAGAGGGTTCAAAACATAAGATAAATGATAGCTGCCACCAGTCCTGTCAGTGACACACCTGCACAGTTCATAATAAGTCCAGCGAGAGTTTCTAGGGCCTTTGGAATGACTAGAGACCCAAGGGTGCAGTAAAGTAAGTTACATTGCACTTTTGTTACATGTTGCACAAAAGCTGCAACATGAGGAAAGGACTAAGGGAAACGAAGTCACCCAGTACTGACTGTCTTAAGGGCATGTCAGTTTCCCCATAAGAAGTGAGCGAAATCCCAGAGGAGTCCGGCGGAGGGCTGCGCTCCTCTGGCAAAGGTTAGATCAGGGTGTAAAACAGCAGCAAAAAGTTTGGGGGTTGACACATGGAGGGAAAATTACATTCAAATATGAAATCTTTCCTAACAATAGGCGCTATATAAATAAACTATCATATCATATCATATCATATCATATCATATCATGTTTCACATGCAAAATACTAGCAAGCATTTGAAAAGAAAAGCCCACTTTGTTTCCATGAAAAAGTTCCTTAGGCCCAAGGCAGACCCTGGTTGCTTGCTGTGGGATAAATGTCACAAAGGACTCCCCCAACGGAAAGATTGGCTCACATCCCAGTAGTTTACTGCAACACTATAATGTGATGTGCCTGAAAGGTGTGGAAACCAAGTGTCCTTTAGACTTGCTGTCTCTAAAGGCAGCTATATGCAGGCCAACTGTTTTGACTGATGCATGAACAGAAAGTAAGACAGAGGTGTGAAAACAGGGGCTACAATTAAGGGAGGCTGAAACTCCAACTTCAAACAGCAAACTCCAAATACAAAGAGATTAATAACAGCTTGGGTTACAGGCTGGCCCAGAGAGGCAAATGGCTTGGAGGAAGGGAGGTTCATATTTGCACATAAGAAGATTCCCTTTGTTTAAAAGGCCAATTATCATTTAGGTTTTTTTCTCAGCAACCATAAGTCGGATTCTCTTTATTTATGTGTTATGCTTTAGATAATTTCAAGGCAATTTTGGTAATATAAAATTCATCCACCTGCCACTTAGGGAAATTTAATGGCCGGTTATACTAGGTTCCTGGCTGATCTGAAATTGTCCTGAATATAAGAGTTGGCGAACAGGTGAAGGGTGAAATTATGAATGAGGAGAGTAAATTACATGTTCATAACTGTTATGCTTTGTATGAAAATGACAGAAAATTGCCAAAAGCTTGTGTAAAATGGTGTGGACCTGACTGTCATTTTATTTAATTCCCCATGATTAGCTGAATAGGTAAATATATATATTATTTATTTATTTTATTATTTATATAGCGCACAAAATCCAAGGGTATCTAGGCGCTTTTACTTAAGGGATTGGTTACAGTGCTTCAGGTTATACAAAGGAAGAATATGAGGTGATTACATCATAGATGAACATACAGAAGTAATACATCACACACAAAGTGCAGAGGAGAGTTCAAAGTGAATACATTCATGGAGCCTTACCCCCTGTTGAGGGGCAGCAGCACACACAAAATGCAAAATGTCAATTAGGAGGGCAGATACATGGAGCCTTACCCCATGTTGCAGGGTGGCAGCATACACAAATGCAAAATGTCAATTAGGAGGGCAGATACATGGAGCCTTACCCCATGTTGCAGGGCGGCAGAACACACAAATGCGAAATGTCAATTAGGAGGGCAGATACATGGAGCCTTACCCCATGTTGCAGGGCGGCAGCACACACAAATGCAAAATGTAAATTAGGAGGGAAGATACATGGAGCCTTACCCCATATTGCAGGGCGGCAGCACACACAAATGCTAAATGACAATTAGGACGGCAGATACATGGAGCCTTACACCATGTTGCAGGGCAGCAACGCACACATGCAAAATGTCAGTTAGGAGGGCAGTTAGTAGTAAATCGCAGCGTTTTGCCCCATAACTAATTTTTGCCAACAGATTTGACATGAGAACACATGGGGATTGCAAATAGAAACTGCCATATGTCTGCTCCAGACTCCCAAGCCAATCGATAGAGATGGGCAGGAATGGGAGGAGAGAGAAGGGTAACTGTCCATTCCTATTTGCAAGAACACTTGCAGGGTATTCCCCAGGATTGTAAGCTTGATGGTGTCATCGCTGCTATATTAAGGGGATGCACTGTGAGGAAGGGAGAGATCTGCTGATAAATTTCCATTGAAGGGGAGCTGTTAAAATGACCATCAAGAGAGCTACTGAAACTTATTATCTGACAGCTGCAAGGAAACACCAGAGGAGTTAGCTGAGAGTGCATATGTGTGGAGCTGTCAATTCTTGGGAAGGACTAAAAGCTGACTGGGTCCTATGGTGAAGTGCTGGTGGCCATCCTTGAGAGTGGAGTGACCTGACTCCTGCCCTATCTTTTCAGAGGGTCCTGAATTGCAGCTGGCTTTCCTGAATTGTAAACAGAGGTTTTCTATGTAAGTAGAAGTGAATCCTTTGCAACCAAAAGGTGGGGAGCATCTGCCAGCCTTAAATCCTTTCCCTTAATAGCGGGCAGGGTGTGGGGGGGGCAAAACTGTCTAGATGCGTAGCCTATTTAACTAAAAATATTAATTTAATTAATTCCCATTGGCAGAACACTACGGGATGATTTTTGTTAAAATTTGAAATGAACAAAGGTCACTTCCCAGTGTGCGCTGAAAAATGATAGCCATTAATTGAATTGGGTAATGCTTTTTGTCCTGTTGACCCCGACTTCTTTAAGGAAGAGGGGTGTCTACGTCCTTAAATCAGTCCAATCTTTTTGTCCAACTTTCCCCTAACACAGGCCTTTAAGTGGAGGGGGGTTCTGGAATCCGAAATTCTCTATTCATCCCAATTTTGCTATCTGGCTTCCCCAACACAGGCCTTTCAGTGGAGGGGGTTTGAAATCCGAAATTCTTCAATCATCCCAATTTTTCTATTCAGCTTCCACAACACAGGGTTTTCAGTGGAGGGGGGTCTGAAATCCAAAATTCTTCAATCATCCTAATTTTTCTTTCAGACTTCCACAACCCAGACCAAAGTAGGGGTTGGGGGGTCTGAAAAACAAACCGCTGAATCATCCTGTGTTTATTTTAAAGTGAAAGTGTGGTTGAAATAATACTTGGCATATGCATTTGCCCAAATTTGTAAAACTGAACTGCTAGCCTTTTAAGCGCAAAGGAAAATCGAAATTGCACAGAACTACATTCGTAATTTTTTGTGTTCACTGACCAATGCTAATTATTTCTTGAATTGAAATTGAGATAAACTACTGTGATTTGTGTATTTCCCCAATTATTTGTGTGATTTATTTGTGTAACAAAAGTTGATTGTGTGCCACTAAGAAGTTGTCGGTGTAGTTTGTGTGATTTTTCTTAACATATAATTCAGATAAACATATATATATATATATATATATATTTCCTGTACACCGGCCTGGTTCCTGGCTCATTGGTAGCCTAGGGGGAGGGATCCAAGTGGTATTAGATGAATTGGAGATAGGGCTGAATAAGAAAAAGCCATTAAACAGTTTTTGCCTGACACCTTGATTGGGGAGGGAAGCAACTCTCTGTGTAGAGGGTGGCCTCTCAATAAGCCATTACAGGTCTGACTAATACTCTGGGGTGCATACATCTCAATGAGGAGGGTCCTCTGGCTCTTCTCCCTCAGGAGTTGAGTCAAGGGTCACCACTGGGCCTAGTAGACTCAGGAACTGGGACCAAAGCGGGTGCTGCGGAAACAGCTGCAAGAGAAGGAGCCCCCTTCGCAGAGGTGGTCTTCTTACTCTCATGCTAAGCCTTGGGTCTTCCGTTTGGCTTGGGTAACTGACTGTCAGTCAGACTCTGCATGTCCTGTGACCTAGTGACTGCAGCAGTAGTCCAGGGTAACCAATCAGAAATTAACCCCATCTCTCCTAAGTCATTCCCCAACAAAGTGTTGGCAGGTACATTGTCCTGAACCAGGACAGGAAGATTTGCTGTCTTGTCATCAATCTGAATGGTGACTAGGGCTACAGGAGAAGGTTTGTGAGGCCCACCAGCTAATTTAGTGGTACTCAGAGGAGCTCCCACGTAGTCGTATGGCCTGAGTTGGGTCTTGTCCACCACTGTCATGCTAGCCCCAGTGTCTCTCAAACCAGTGGAAGGCTGGCTATTTATGAGGACACTTCTCAAAAATCCACATGCAATCCGTGGGATAGTAGCCAGTACTTATGACTACTGGTCCCAGGCCCCAAGGGACACTAAGGAAATCTCTACAGGAGCACCAAAGGTGATTCCTGGAGAGCAGGGGATAAGAGTGTCCTCCACCTCAGGCTAAGATTAAGGGTAGTTCAAGCTGACAGCCTGGAACCCAAGTGTCTTACCTTTACATTTGGGGTTACCCGTAATGTGGTCCAAGGCCCCACAGTCCCAAGAGGTGCCAGGGATGTGGGGAACTGAACTAGATCCACTGGGAGTCTGCTTTGCAGCAGGAGCACTGCTACTCATACTCCCACCCCCATGAGACTTATCCCAACTAGATTTCTGAACCTTAGAGGGAAAATGTTTTGTTGTATTTGGGTGTGGCTGCTTCTTGGACTCCTCAGCCTTCTGAGGGGTCCCCTTCTCTTTGTCATTGTCCTTCCCATTTGGGTCCTTAGGAGACACCCTGCGGGAGACCAACCTATCAGCCACCTTAAAGGGGTCAGAGATATTCTGGTCAGCAATGTACTGATGCAGCTCTTGTGAACAAGCCTCAGAAACATTTTCAAAAATTCTATTCAACTAAAGATTCGGCTTTATAACCATCAACACATCCCATCATGTTCATATGTGCAGCACTCACCCAATCAACCCAAGATATATTATCTATCTTCTTATAACTTGGCAACCTAAGCAGTTTTCAGACGCTCATACTGGCTTCATTCCTCCACACTCAGTTTCAGAATACAGTCATAACCAGTCATAACCAGTCTGAAGTACTCTACTTAACAAACACTTAGCCCAATCGCTTTGGTCAACATCATAGATACACAAGCCATTTCAAATGCTTCTATCCATTGGAGGATATCAGAACCCTCCACATACACACCAATCAAATCTTTCATACACTTGGTTGAAGGAGACCTGGCACTCTGAACTGGTTTGGTTGAAGTCTCCTCCATAGCTTTCTCTAGCTTTAGTCTCTGTCTTTGAGTTCAAGATTTCTGTTTTTGAGTACAACTTGTGCTAACTCCTCCTTCATCAAATCTGCTTCAGTCTCTAACTTTTTGAATTAAAAGGCTAACTTCATCCGTAATAACTCAAATTCCAATGCAGTTTCCTGAGAGAAAATGCTGGGTTTTGGAATATAAGTAACAGTAGAGGTGGCAATCCCAGTGGCAACAACTGTGACTTCACCAGGGGTAAGCACCCCATCAGCGCCCCTACCCCCATTTTCATCATGAGTGTCACAATCTGCCTGGAAATCCACAAGGGCAGCTATAAACTCTGCCCTATACCTATCTTCAAATCTATTTCTCTCACTTCACAAGCACTCTGGAGTGCCTCTGAGCTCATTCTGGTCAGTTTACCATTTGCAATAGTTTCCACAGTTTCTACTGCAGTTATCAGTGTAGACTAATAGACTACTAAAAGTAGTAAAGAAGTGTTGATATTTTGTAGTAGCTAGGTTAAACACTGAGGGCCTCATCACGAGTAGGGCGGCAATGCCAGCGGTATTACCGCTGGCGCTATTAGCCCTACCGCCAAACCCCCTTGGCGCTATTAGCGCCGGATCATGGGTTTGGCGGAACGGTTAGTGCCCATTCCCCATCGGGCCCATTCGGGAATTCCTCATTCCCCATTGGGCCCAATCGGTCAAATTTGCGCTATTACAGCAGGCAGATTTCCCGCCGGCGGTAATAGCTCTGAAAATTGGCAATTTCCCCGCAGATTTCCCCCCTGCTCAGAGCTGGGGGGAAATCGCCAAGGCCATGATCTGGCGGACCCTTAAATGTGGCGGTAATAGCGTTATCGCCGCATTTAAGGGTTACCGCCAAACTCGTGATGAGGCCCTGAGTCTTAAAACGAGTGATCCCACTGCTGTAGCACCAGTGTACAGACTGGAGGTGGGGTATGTGTACTTCTGCCCTCTATGTGGTAGGGTAAAGGCACAGAACACCCCAGCCAAGGATCTCAATTTGGTAGCAATGGATGAGCAGCAAGGCTTAAGCTTTCAGGAGGTGATGCAGACAGGTTCTTAAGTACAGTGAATCCCCAAAGCCCCCACAAAGGAATGTCCACACACTATGTTAGGTGATAACACAGCTTCTTTATATGAAACAAGGCTGCTACCAAAATATATCCATATAAATAATAACACTTTGTACTTGGAAATACTTATTCAAAGAATGGCAGATATATACACTATGGGCCTCATTACGACCCAGGCGGTAAGTTACCGCCTGGGCCGTGACTTTACCACCATGGCGTAAACTACGTTTACGCCATGGTGGTTGGCGGACTTACCGCCCCATTCCGACCTTGGCGGGGCGGTAAGTCCCCAATCCCCATTTACCCTTCCCCATTCCCATTTTTGCCCCATAGGGTATAATGGGAGTGGGGAAGGCGTTAATTACGCCACCGTAAATTACGGTGGCGTAATTAACTCCATGGTCCCTTAGCGCCATGGATTTTAACACCTGCTAAAAGCAGGTGTTAAAAGCGCCATGGCGCTAAGGGACCTCGTTCCTCAGGCGGTAAGGGTCGGCGCTGTTAACGCTGCCGTTAACCCCTTACCGCCTGGGTCGTAATGAGGCCCTATATGTGGTATCACACAATACTTAAATCCACTAATACATGCACTAACTGCAGACAATTTTAAATAGGCATGTGAATACTTAAGTGAGGTTTCTCAGCATAGAATATTGAAGAAAGGCAGGTTAGTTGTGAACAGTGGCAGAATGTTTTCTTTAGAATAGATATACAATTCTGTGTGAAGATCCCGCACCTGGGCAACCTCTAATGGAAAGGTTAGGGAATAACTTATCTTGTCTTTTACAGACCAATCCAATAATGTTTAATTACCTTCTGCTTTCTTTAAAAGGTTCTACCACCCCAAGGCATATAAGAGGTCAAAGGAGAACAGGATCCAAGACAAATATGGGACCCCTGGATGGCTCCTGAGGCTAGAAGATGTTCTTCCTCGTCACAGTACCTTTGGTGCCTTGGCAGGCAAAGTGACAGAGTTTCTCGATTTCACTCGATGATTCCCTCCAAGGATGGACCCCCCTTGAAGGAAGGAGCCACTGGGATGCTAAGTCCATGAACAAAATGGAACCAAAATCTTTCTGAAGTGCAGCAGTTTTACTCTTTGTGGTGCTCTCCCTTGGTCGACAATTTCTCAGACTGTAGAAGTCCTGTGAAGATGAAACTTGCTGTGGGCTCCTTAAAGGCTTAACAGAAGAGAGTAAGACCCCTGGACCCTTCGATGACTTCTGGCAGTGACGGGTTTATAGGTCACTTTTGGTGTCGGGTTTTGGAATATCGCGTTCTTTTGACTTTAGGTTGCTCAGTGCTTCAGCACGGACCTCTGGACAGCTTATGGTGACCTGGTCTCGACCACTGGACTGGATCTTAAACCTTCACCAGGTCTGGACCCTCAGGATGTCTTTGTTAGCTTCTGGTGGCGGTAAACCCACTAACAGACCACTACACTCAGTGTTTCTAGACACTCTCCGGTGGGAAAAAGTGGTCAGTGATGATGGCAAGGATGTCCCTTCAAATGTTCTTAGGCAGTTTGGAACTTTCGCAGCTCTGAGTGTCCAGCAGCACTATACCTGGGTACCCCCTTTTCTGGCCAGTAGACAGCAACGGCTTCCAGCGGACACAAAAACGCACCTCCAGACCCAGGGTGACAGCAATGGACTTCTTCGAATCATGATGTCTGGGCACTCCTCTTCAGGGCTCATGAAGACCCCATTCTCTGGAAGGCAGGCACACAGGACTGTCTTCCAGGGCATTTCGGATGAAGAGTAGCAGGTTGCACGATGGTTCCTCAAAGCTCAGGGAGAAGTCTCCTTTGCAGGTCTTCTCTGGATCAACCCTTGGAAAAACACACAGCTTTTGGGTTACATGAAGAAAATGCAGCTGAAGACTTCTCCTCCAGTTGGGCTTCAAGGAACACCCTGCTCTTGCTTCAGCTTTGACTTCAGCTTCTGACCAAACTGGTGAGTCAGAGGTCCCCTGTTATACACATTGGTTCCCATTCACTCAGGCTAAGCCAGGCTCAATCAACCAATCACTAGAAGGGCATTCATGCAGCAGGCCGCCAATCAGGCTCACAGGTCATTCTGGCCATTCACTCCACCCAGACACCCATAACAAAGAATGTGGATTGGGGTAAGTACCCAGCCTTTGAGCACACTACACTGCATTCATGTCAATTTCAGTCAGGGCTATCTCATTCGTTGTGTCACACACACAGAAACCAGACACCCATAACACAGAATGTAAGTTCACTTCAGGCTCCATTCATACAGGTCCCACCCCTAGGGTGTACCCACAACACACAGCCTCTGGAAAGGCTCCAGTCAGTCTGACAGGAGGCAGCCCCAGAGTAATATATGGTATTTCCACCCAACAGCCAGTCAGGAGGAAGGGGCAGAGTCAGGGCTTCCCAGGACTTTGGGAAACAAGGTCAAAGGCATTAGAATCCAAGAGGCCACAGGGGCCATCTTGCCTTCCTGCAGGAATCTATTGATTCCTATGGCAGGGCCTGGGTGTCCCAAAATGGAGGAAACTTAGAGCCACTGCCAAGTCAGCATGTAGCTGCTACCAGCCTATACCCAGCTCTGTGGGCAACACACAGGTGTCCAAAAATACACATAAGAGGTACAAGGGTGTACCTGCACCGATGGGTGCCATAAGGGTATCCGTTGGGTGTTGTTCACCAAAAGGAAAACATGAAGAGCTGCACTGCCAGAGGGCCAGGCTGGACCTCAGTGGCAGAAAACATAGAGAAAACACACACTTGGTGTAGTGGCAGCTGAGTTGACCCAAAGTATGATTTACCTATGAAATGTATGATGAAATTCCGTTATCAGTCTACTTTACAGCATTCAAAATTAGATCATCTAGTAATGTATAATATCTTTACCTCGTCTGGGTTCCTAGATTTCTTATAATTTTTGGAACTCGACTGAGTTGTATTATCAACAGTGTCTACATTTCATTAATCCGGGCAGGGAGTGCAGTATGGTGTCCTACAAGTTAAATCTATTTGAATGCATTTACTTAAAGTTAAGAGAATATAGTTACTAATCATAGCATTACGCTATGTGACACACCCGCTATACGTGTGGAAGTGTAGATATGAATGATATGTAAAATACGTCATCTGGTGTTCTATGATACTCTCGTGATACATCCAACCTTTTTGGAAAGTATACATTGTATGAGTTAAATTTATTTTTGTGCGCATTTCTGCAGTTTCTGCATCTGTTCATGAATAAATATTAAACAAATAAATTACTTACCTAGTGTGTTCAACTTTCTATAATGATTCTAGGTGCTATCCAGTGTTCATCTGTTATGGCCGTGTCTGTATCTACGGGTGAGTATGTAATCATTCGTGTCAGCGCAAAAGCTTGTTCTTCTAAATATTTCTTACAGTAAATAGCTACACACTTACCATTATAGATATGTTGTAGTTACATTATTCACGAAAGTCGAGTTTTCACACACACAGTGCCGCCGCCGTCGTGATGTGAATCGGTGAGTTGCTTATAAAAAATAATTTTGGCTAATTCAATAGCAAAGACCTTATTTGATGGAAAGTATTCTTCTTTCAAGAGTAACCATTTGAGAGCTTCTAAGCCTTCTTCATGTGGTATTGAAGTATATAATGATTGGACGTCATATACTTCAATACCACCTGAAGAAGGCTTAGAAGCTTTATAACAACTTTTTAGGTTCCAAGGACAAAATTACCTTCAAATCTCTGGCACCTCAATGGGGTCTTCAATGGTGCCAGTCTATGCCAATACATTTATGTTTTATTTTGCAGTTGTCATGCCATTGTTTGCGAACTGCATGTTTGGTGCTCCCTACCTGCATCCGTCAGACAGTCATGCAAGACTGCAATATAGATTTGTCAAAACATTGCCTTTCCAACACTTCTGCAGAGAATGGGCAATCCACATAGGACAATGCTGGACTTATACTGTGACCCTGGCAACGTGGTCGAAGACCAGGGCCTGTTTTGCTGATGAACCACGAGACTACGCGGTAGTATTTGAACTTAAAGGCCTATCAGGCGTTGAAATCGAAAACTAGCGACGTGAAACTGAAAAGTAGCGATATTGGCGATACAGATTAAAGTAGCATAGTGATTTAGTAGGCATCTTGTAGGGTAATGAATGGACAAAAATGTGATCTCATACAAAAGAAGTATTAATAAATACATGATTCAAACTGATACAGTTCACCTGCATGACCCCTTAGGTAGTACACACGTTTGCCCCAGAGGTAAGGGCAGCATGCCCGGATACTCACATCCAAAAACAGATTTTCTGCACATGGTTTGGGAATGCAGAACTATCTGAGAACTTTAGCGAAAGGCGCTGCAATATCTGACAGAAATTACAAGTTGGGAAATAGTATTGTCTCCTCAGGTGTATTTTTAGTCCTGATACCCATGCTCAGAAAAGGCAAACAAATAACTAAATGTATGCCTCTTGGAATTGTGCTACTGAAGCGTTTAATAATACCATAGTTGGAAGGGCACAGGGGCTCCCGCCTTTGATGTATGGCTGAAGAATCTGACTAAGCGGGCTACAGCTGAAAGTGAGTGTGTAGGACCGCACACCAGGGGAGGGACAACCATGATTCATTCTACTCTGTATGGGACACGTTTCTATCCATTCCCCTCTGATTTGATGCGCCTGGGAAATAAGTTAATGTAACTCGGCATAGTATCCACCAGTTATACAAAGCACTCCAATGTATAATTACCAAACTACTGTACCTTTCTGTATAGTTTGAAAGCTATGTATCCCATGTGGGGGACCCACAATGCTCAGCCATTTATCTACGCTTCATACACTATAGGCACAGGCAGTCGGCTGTAAAAAAGTATGTGAATTAATCCTGAGGGATCTCCAAGTCGTACCGTCCTCAGGTAACCTGGTTGGGGGGGCGGAGTGGAGGGAATGACAGGCATTATTTGCAGGGGTCAAGTCCTAAAAATTAAAGTGGGGGGACTCATCAACAAACAATAGGATGTGACATTGCCAGAAATTAGCATATCAGGGTGAAATATGCGCATTTAATTAAATTGGCTTTGCATAACCACCCAAATTGCAAACAACAAATGGCATATGCCTTTCATAAAATTACACACACAAAACCAAGAGGGGATATTTTCTTCTAATCGTGCTTTTGAAAACGTTAAAATGTGAGCGTGTTTTAAACTCCAAGAACCAATACAAATGTTTTCCCTGGAACTTGCAGTACCGAAATGCTAAATGTCACCTTTAGTTCGTTGGAATTTTTCATCAGGTCATATAGTACAGTGGTGAAGTATCCAGCCTGCAAACCTGACGACTGCGGTTCAATTGAAAAGATCGGCAATGATTCATAAATTCAAAGAGGACATTCAATGTTTCTCATTTTAGCTGGGGGGACTGAGTCCACCTTCTGAAAAAAGTGGGTGAACTGCGTCCACTCGCGTGTACCATAGACTTGAGCCCTTTCTTCGACAAACTTTGTAACGTGTATGCAAATCTTTGCAATGAAGTAACTACTTGTATGTCAAGCAATAAAGATATAAATACAAGAAATAATAACATGAGTGCATTTGAACTCAATGGGAAAACTCTTGAGACTGTGAGACAAGACCTTCACAGGCCCAGCTCCCCGTATTTATTGGCTCCTATGCAAGTTCTCGATGTTACCACTGATTAAGTTCTATACAGAAAGGCAGTCCAGCCTTGATCTGTGACTTGAACATTATGGACTTAGATCTGGGGGTGGGCGTGTCTTTTAAAGACAATGCAAGGCTCTTTATGGAAGAGAACTATAGGAATTCCTCGATGAGTGCCTAATTGTGTTTTAAGATACAAGCTGGGTTTCATTTCTTTCAAAGTATGTGAGTCCTCCCAATAACTCTTTATTTATAGACCCTTGTAGAGTCCTACAGGAAAGCACTGTGCCTTCCTTGGAGACTTTTGCTTTATCCCAAGGATACCTTTTGAAGGAAATAGGTTCTGATATTGACACATTTATAAATAATCAATTAGGGATGAAAAAAGAAGTTATGCTCATGGGATTAGAGGGTAACTATAGGGTAAATGGGAAATGACTCACTTTATACTGAATACACTGTTACTATCTATAGGCATGACCACATACCTAGCTATTTGAAGCTCTTCCCATGTAGGGAACTGAGATGCCTATATGTATGATTCTAATTAAATCAGCTAGCTACATTTTAATACATAGACCCACGAAGAGGTCTGGAAACTTATGAAAAATGTTTCAGGTATGTCTGAATGGCAATGAAGTCGAAAATCTGAAACATCTGGTTATCTTCTGCCCACGTTTGCATACGTTAAGCGTGCAACATTTGTATGAGTTTATTATCCCCTATTTCAGTCAGGTGAGTGATCTTTTTTGGGCGTCCCTCATGCAAGGAGAGAATATTTCCTTGATATTGACCCTGACAAGTTTCTTAAAGTCGTTTTTCAGCCTGTTGGATGGGCAAATATAGTACTGTATAAATTGGACAGAATTTGGACACTTTGCATAAGATTTTAAATTGATAACATGAATTAGTATTCTTTTGAGGAGGCTTAATATAACAATGATGAATATTTTACGTTTATGTGTTGTATAATATGCAATTTATGTACGATTTTTGGTAATTGTGTATGCATTGTTTAATTTTGTGTAAGGGTTGGCAAATACAACAACCAAAATACAAACAAATATTGCATGTTGAGCAATATGACATCTTTGTATCATGATAATTACGTTTACTACGAAATGGTGTGCAAGAAAGTAAAAAATCAAACACTCCAGATGATCATCCTCAGGAACATGTACTCAATCCATAGCACTGGGTCAATTTGGTGATGTGTCCCTCACAAACAATATATAACATGACAATAACATTATGCACACATTGGTTGACTAGTATTCCTCTAGTTTATTGTTTAACTCACAAATTCCCAAAGTGATTGAGAGCAGCTGATTTACCCATAAACTTTCCAGCACTTGAGTTATAAGATCTATGTGCTAGAACATTACAAAATAATACCACAACATAAAAGACACACATACACGTACAATGTTTAAAGATATGTCATGGCATTGAAACATAGGACTGTTACATAGCCCAACAGGCATTACAGAGAATTCATAGTGCCCAAATTGTGTATGAAGAGCGATCTTCCACTCCTATGTCCTGCCTTAACAAGTGAGAGATGATAAGGTGAAGTCTCTGATGATCCAGTATAAATGACATTGAGGGGAAAGATTGGTAACATAAAGAGGGTTCTTCTACCTGCATTGATGTACATGCTTAGTATGCTCCTCCTTACACTAGAAAAGAAGGAAGTGATCAATATTTGCAACTTTCTTTGAGCATTTGTATAGGATGATCTGAAGAACCAAATATTTCCTGAGTACATAAAGAGAAAAAACGTTTCCACTGGTTTGGCTTTCCTGATATAGAGAATAACCATAGCTTGGGCTCTGAGGACTTCACTTCAGGTTGTCCTCTTCTCGGCCATTAGACCCCTCTTGTTGTGATCTTGAAAATTCCTCCTCACACCCCTGGCCTCTTAAATCTCTCACATCTTCTAACTTCACCCTAAAAAGAAGTGCACAAACACCCCATATCATTCTGAACCTGCTGTCAGGAAGCAGTGGCAACTTGTGAATGATTACTATTATCTTCATAAAGAAACCGCCTGCTGAAAGAATCCAGCAATCAAAGGTTTTAACAATATAACTCTGAAATGGAATGCTTGGATTTCACCTGGTATATTCACTTCTTTAACGCCTTGCTTTCTCTGTAACTACACTACTGTGAATAATCTTGAAATTGCCTTTGTAGATATTGTTAGATATGTTATTGTATAGTTTACTTCTACCTATGTAACTAAGATATTTTATTGTACAGTTTATTTTTGCCTGTGTAACTAAGAAACTGCATTATCTTGTACTGCGCCCAGATACCTACGGTTGAGGCGTGCATTATAAATAAAGAAATCAAACCACCATATGGAACATTTGGTGCAGAGGGGCTATGGAATCTTTTAAGGTTCAAAGATTTAAATACAAGCTTGACAATACGCAGAGACATATACATGAGGAGCACCTGAGCATCTTTGAGACTATGACAGATAGCCATGGCTTCAGGATGCAGACCCTTCCTGTGCTCCTAACTTATTAAGAAGTTCCTCCCTCACTGCCTCCAAGATGTGCAACCTGATTTCCACTGCAGTTGCTCCTCCCCTTCTGGCCTGCAAGTCCAGGTGGGAACCTGAACCGGATATCAAGATATCTGCACATTTTTAGAAAATATTGTGCATGAGCCAGGTGAGGATGAAAATTAGAACTGTCATTGCATTTCTCTCAGCAAAGAATAACATTCTACCATTACTGGTCAACAATTCGACTGTTCAAAACCAGCATAACAGTCCTCCCTGTCTGCTGGTCCGGCTGCGATGAAGACGGATATAAATCTCACATGCTCCAGTGCTGCTCTAAACTCTACCCTTTGACCCAAATTTCCGGAAAAAAGGGACATGGTGACTTCCACCTGAACACAGCGGGATATGCTTTGCATTATACTCAGCCTTCAACCCTGTTACTTTTCCTTGTCTTCTTTCATGAGCAAATGGCTCAATCGAGTGCTCATTGCGGAAAAACAACAGATATTACGGCATTGGAAGAGTACGGTGATGTTCTCAACAGGTAAAAGGAAATGGACACTGTCGACTAGGGGGAAGGTTTCCTACAACTGGAGGGATCTCCTGGATCTTTATGTCTCTATTAATAGAATGTTAATGAACTGTGTTTATACACAATTTGTATTGTCAACCAATGTCTACATTGCTACTATGTCAAGTGTACTGTCATAAGTGTAGAACATGGCAGTGTAAATGGTGTTTCCTTGAGCAATGTTCTTCCCTTTCCTCCATTCCCTCCCTTCACATCCCCTCCCGTGTTTACAACTAGATCCCCCTTTTTCCAGGAAATTGGTCTCTTTCCTATGGTTGTGTGTGACTTCATTTTCAAATATTCTCTGAATCTGCTGAATTTGAAAGTTAATTACATGTAGCTTGGATGTAGATGCTAAGCTATTCTCCACAGGCAGCACCCATTGTGTTTTCCTTCCAAACAAAATCAACAATAACATGTATTTAAAGTAGAAACAGCAGCCCTTTCACAGGTTCACAAATTCTAATGATCACCGGTAAATGATACTTATCCTTCACAGTTATACTTTTCAGCCCAGGATGGACTACAAATGAACACGAAGTAGGTGTCTTTTTAGGAGAAAAGACAAAGACAAATCTGCAGGAGACTCTGGACTAGTGTCATGAAGACACTGTTTAATTGTCTCCTTCTCTGTCTTAGAAACATATATACATATGACCAAAGAGGACCACTGCACAACCTGATGAACAGGCTTTTAAAGAGACTCAGCAATATCCTGCTGCTGAAAAAGAAGACAAGACTGATCAGCCAGCTCTTTCTCATGATAATTCCTTTTCCCCAATGCCCCAGATCCGTGCTTTGAATAACTCTTGGGTGAAATGATCAATAGCAAATTCTCAGAGCCTATCTTCTTGATATTCAAAGACATGTTTTGGGTGCAGGAACCATTAGGTTTGACTTTAAAACTCCACGAATCTTGCTGTGAGCCTCAAACCTGAGATAGTACCTCCCTGGAGAAACTGATTAATTGCCCTTTTCTCTGCCCCAATATATCATATTTAGATCATAATGGATTGCTGATATCCTCTGTCAACCGGGGGTGGTGTGTACTGGAGTCCCTAAAGTAGGTTATTGATACCTCATGTAAGGGAGGAAAGGTCTTTTAGGCCCCCTCCCCTCTATTCCCACCCACTTGCACACAATGCTCGTCCTGAGGCTGCCCATGCACCGGAGGCCAGGGCCGCCAGACTGCTGCGGAGCAACACATACAGGTGCAGCACCCAATCAGAGGACCGATTACTGACTCCATTTTGTACCAAACCCCGACTCCATTTTGTACAGGCTAAAACAGGCCTCATAGCAAAGCCAGTGTGCAGGGCTGCAGGTCTCCCTTGAAATTGCACACAGTGAGCCAGTTATTTCCCCCCACCTCCTCCCCTTCGTGTCGCTGCAGCAGACCTGTTCTCACGGGAGACTAGGCGCAAACAAGCTACAAGTCAAACACTGTATCTTTCGCCTTCCTCCGTCCATCAGTGACCTGTGAATGACCGGTCAAGAGCGTGGGTCTGGAAGAAATTATTAATCTCCACAAACATGTCCCATTACTTGCAGACCCTACATTTAAGATACATATTGTGGATAACCCCCCAAGCTCACACCTCTTTTGATATAAGAGATACATACCCCACGACTGTGTGCCACCCTGTTTCACCCACAATGCTAATCCCCTTTGTAAAGCTATAAATCCCCTTGTGTATTTGTGTATAAGGGAGCTGTTTCTAAGAGATGTAACAGAACAATCATTAATTAACGTATCTACATCAATTGCAACGAATATGATATTGTGATCCCCACGTCGGTATCCTACAATGTTGATTACATACTGTTCCCTGCCAAAGATCCTCGCAAATTTATGAGATGCAAAGTGACTTGTTTTTTATGATGTAAAATGTATGATCCACAGGCTCACTGGTTTCCCAACATTATGTATACTCACAAATGTATCCAGATGATATAATATTCATATACATACAATGTAAACAATAAGGCCATGAGGCTAATGTAAATAGAGCCATTCTGTAGCACGATGACCATGGTAAATGTGAAGGCACAGCCCGCAATGCAATCAAAGCCTGCTTATTACCTTTTGTAGATAAAGTGGCAATAACATGTTTTTACCTTTGTTCTAATGATTCATGTATAATCCCTCTAATCACACTGGGCCGAACTCAGCGAACCACAGGATCTTTGTTCCCCTCTCCAACAGCATCGCGCACAACAGCGTGTTACCAGCCTCCACTATTCTCCCCTTACGATGGTATGATGGCCAAAGGTCCTTGTCTTACTGATGCCTTAATGCAACAAATGTAACCGCTCACCCTTCCGCTAAACCCGAACCGAGTACTCACTCCCCTCCCTCCTGACACACAAGGTCTCCACAAACCTGCCTCACTCCCATAGAGTCCATTTAAAGACATATAGACTATGAGACCCCTCACCCCACCACCTTTTGATGTAACAGTCATGTGATCTAAGGGAATGTTTGATGAATGTGTCAATGTAATATTGTGAATAGGTTAGGCAGCTGGACCCATGTAGTCTCACTTTTATTGTCCAGGTCAAACATCTAGTAATATAATTCCTATATGTCAAAATGTATAAATAATGTTCAAGGTATGTGTGGCCACAAGGGCAGATGTTAGACAGTGTATATCTTATCAAAGTGGACATCGCCTGACGCTACACCCCATCCAGATGAGCCCAGCTGACCTGCGTGCTCCATGAAGTGACCAGTTTTATGTCAGCCAATCCGGGAGCGCCACCACTACATCATGGATACAGGAACCTAAGTGATTTGGCTGCAGCAGAAACTACCGCGGCCGAAACGTTTGCATGAGAAAGGTGCAAACTACCAAAAGTTTGCACCTTTCTCTTTTTGTTGCTTTCTATCCAGCAGGAGCCTGGACAAATAGGTGCAGTGTGTGGTGTTTATATGTGTGAGCAATGTTGGGATTGGTTGTTTTACACTAGAGAGACTTCTAGGTCGGTAATGTAATCTAAACGTGCATGTCCTCTTCCCCATTTCTTTAAGACAGTAACATGTTTTACTGTTGACATGATATATATCTAGATCTTTATGTCTGAATTTTGTCATGTTATGTGTTTGTGTGTTATTTTGTATCTGTATATTGGTGTTCCTGTGTTTAAAATTGGCCATATCTTTTCAATTGTTTGAATTTGTATATATTTTGTAATGCTTTTTAACTAATCAAATACACTGACTGGCCTCCAACATCAAGGAATTTCGACGGTGTTCTAGAGATTTCAGGTGATCTGCTGTGCAGAAATGGAAGTTCAAGGGATTTTGCAATACATATTGCAAGATACCAGAGTAGGTTATAAGAACTACTGGAGATATCTGTTTGGAATCAATAGTTCACAGATATAAATATGGCCAGGGAGGAGTCAGCCTTTCACACTTCTTAAGTGAAGTTCATGAAATGAGTGCCACTGAAAGCCTCATTTATTTTGAAAGCTGAGGACACAGGGGAAACAAACTCCCTGCAAAACATAGTGATACAATTCCCATCTTCGTCCACAAATTGTGATCCATTGTTGAATGGGCAAAGTCCATGGCAGAGTTGGCTTCCTGGAACCATTCGGGTTCCGCACCCTGGTTGGGATTCTGCCAATTCCATGAGGGACACCAATTGTTATCCACATGGAATCCACCAATTTCAATAGTTGATGCCTAGATATGTCATGCCTGCATTCTCAAGATGCTGAAATGAAACGTGCAATAATAGCTGTCATGCTTTCTATGGAAGTGCCATTGCAGATCTCTGCCATGCCTAAGTGCGCACGTTGGAGATTTTCACAAATTTGCTGCTTGTCTGCATTGAAAGACATTGGATCTAGAGCAGATCCCATTTACATATGCAGTGATTCCCTGCTCGGTCTCCGCTATGCTGCTTTGTCTTCCCTGTATGCAGAGACAGATCCCAATGTCAAACGGAGCCTAACCATGCCGGTGCCGTACTTCTCCGCTCCGTCTCCCACTGAATCCACGGCCATCTTACCTAGGTTGCGACTTGGAGGCTATTTCCTGTTTTGTTAAAAAAGAAAGTTATATTTGTGGTGTTTCCTATATCTATACGAAATTCCTCCCTGCAAATCTTGGGGAAGATAGACCCGGCGTATAAGTGGTCTGCTGCAGCAATCTGTGCACAACCTAGATCACAGATTCAAAAGCAGACAAAAAGGCTTCAGAATTTTGAGGAATCTTGTGCATACAGCACAGAGAACACATCCACAGGACAGTCCCTAGCCAGGAGCACCACCAGAGGGGCAAGGCCAGGGAAAATACCACTACCCAAGGACTAGTGCCTATGCGAAGTGCCAACCTTTAGGAGGCCTTCGTGAGGTGTAAGGCAGGCAAGGTCATCAGTTTAGTAATGATTTGCTGTGCATTTTTCCATCACTTTGCTATATGAACAAGGCCCTTTTCCTCTATTTTCTATTGATGGATGGTTAGAATGTTGCACTAGACACCAAAAGAATCGGAGGAAATTGATCATGATGATGTGTTTGAAGAATCAGGTAAACACCTGAAGTCTCCTTTCAATGTACATATTCTATGTTATGCTGTTTTGTCTGGTGATTGTAAATGCTGCCCTGAATGGTGCGCACATGACCCTGAATGATCTGGTGGGAGTTGCAGCTGAAAACCCAATTATGTTGACACTGTGGTTTGGGAGGAGCATTAGACAGTGAATTACCACCCTGATGTGGGAAAAGCATGCTAGAAAATATTTGGGCCCTGGCACTTATTCATTTACACATTAAGCCATGTGTGTTTCCTAAGAGTAAAAGGAATAAGGTTATATGGATGTAGCACAAACCACTTTCATTACACGTGTGGGGTCATTTTACAAATCCCTTAAGAGGAATATAAGGTGTAAAAATAATGCCTGAAATGTTTACGTATTATTTTACTCCTGAGGTAGCATTCTGTGAGCTCATTTTGAAAAAAAAGTAATTTTGTTGGCGGGTACCAGCTACGTTTACACTTTAAGATAAGTGGGTAATTGCTGGCAACTTTTGGTCATTTCTACTGCAGCAGGCAAGTGTAAAGGGCAAAAGGCTGCATACAAGTACGTACAGAACCTTTTGTTCTTTACAATTGCACTCTGCAGTGCAAAGGGAATAAATGCTGGCATGCCAGGCAGGGTTTACTATTGATTATAAGCGCATTGCAAGCAGCACTCACAATCATAACTAAACGCTCCCCGACATGTGCGCATGATAAGCAGTGTCCACAATGGAAAGTAAACACTGTCCAACATGCAAGCATGTCAAACAGCATTTATTTATACTTGTAAATATCACCTGTCATTCTAGCAATGGAACCGTATGGGGTCCAAGTGCTTTATGCTGGTGCATTAAATTGGCCGATCCCATAGAGATCTCAAGCCTTGCACCAGCATGAAAATCCATGCCGTCACAAATGCTGGAGCTTTAGTATGGCAGAAAGAAAGGAGGTGGCGAAAACAAAAGTTGAGTTCCAACGTTCGTTTCCACCATACAAATGATTGGACATGGGGGTAATGTTACTTGAAGGTATAAGAGCCTTACACAAGGCTTTTACGCTTTCCATTAACGTTATGCCCTAATTCAACATGAGCCTTTGGGGCTTTTTGTCCTTTTTGCTGTTTGAGCTAGGGCACAAAATGGAATTGCCATTTACACCCTTTATTCTAAACCAGCAAAAATCGAATGCATTTGCTCCAAGATGATATTTTCTTCATGGTGGAAATACACTGGATTGCTATGTAATTGGCCTGCTTGTTTCACCTGCTAAAAGCAGGTAGATTCCATAGGAATTTTAAATACCACCCGCAAGCGTAAACTGTAGGAAACATTTACACTATTTGCACTATAAAGTGCAGAAACAAGGTGAACGATTATTTTGCTTGCTTTACACAGTTCCTTTGCACGTCATAAGGCAAATCAGGGACATCTCAGGTAGGGGACCTTATTCCGTGAATTTCTCTAAAATAAGCTCCATGGTCATCATTGAATAATATTCTTTATTCCGATTTGCATTTCTTTCAAACATAAGTCTTTTTCACTTGATAATTGAAATTAATTCCATGTTTATTACAATTAAAGGGGTTAGAAGTGGTTGCAAATTGAAATCTGTTGGTGTTGCGTGCCCAGTGCAGTGAGGCTTGACTCCTCCTGGGCCCTTGGCCCTTTCCTCTAATGTAAGCCTGAGCCAAAGCCAGAGCGAAGCCGGAAGTGAAGCTGTCATTGATTTGTTGAAGCACTGACGCTGAGCCATGTGCTGTGGTGCCGAGGTGCCTGTTCCAGTGGGTATTGACTAGGTGCAGTACCGTAGTGGTGAAAGTGATTGTTGAGCGCCAAGCATGCCAGGCAAGCTGCAGCCGTTCAGAGGGTTGCGCTAAGCTCTGAGGTAGGCGTGGTGGATTTGTGTGCCGTGCTAAGTGGCAGTGAGTGCAGACGGCACATCGCTGTTCAGGCGCACAGATTTGTGTGACACCTCTGCCCTGCTGTCTGTGGCTGCAGTGGTGAGTAACTCCTGCTGGGGATTGTTTCATCACATCATCAATGCTGCTGGCTACTGAGGCCCATTGAAACAGCGTTGCTTTGCAGCCGCATGTCAGTGGTGGAAGCAGCCTTTGGACCCTTCAGCGCCGTACAGACTTCCTGTTGAGAGGCTGCACGGGTCAAGGTCGCTTCTTACTCCTGCAGGAGTTTTTATTAGCGGTGAGCTGAGTGACGATAGGAGTGAGCATTCAGTGGTCCTCGAGCCATCTATTTGTAGAATCTGTAAAGTGGTGTAGCAAGAAGAAAAGTTGATAGCTGACCATGATGACTTAGCACGCAACTGCACTGAAAATGCACGGGCAGAAGTGACATACCAGTGTGCGCAAGAAGCATTGTTGGCGGTGTGTGGGCTATAACATCCTTTGAACTGTCGGGCGTTGTTAAAGACTTGTTGTGAAATACATGGGTACAAGTCTCTCCCCTGTGTGCTCAAGAAGCAGAGTAGGCTGACTATGGGCTATATTAGTTTCTCTATTTCCCCACCCGGGGAAAGCCTACAGGTGGTAGAATGCCTCAAAAAGTGCACACTAAAACACATTGTTATAATCTGAGACACAAGCCCCCATATAAAAAGAACAAGGGCTTGATCAATAAAAATATGCGAAAAGCATAGTTGAAGTACCCACAGCAGTAATTAATATACCAGTCACTAGTTTGCCTAACAGTAGGGTGTCAGGGGAAAAAGGAAAACAGGTGAGGAAAATGACGGCTTTCTTTCCACTAGCAGAAAACAGATTCAAACAAAACTACATAGAAGGTAAAGGGGTAGAGGTTGAGGGAGTTTTGCTTATTCAGGCCTGAAAACAATATGGATGAGGAGAATACCATCACATCGCTGCCCCAAAAGACAATAACTCCCTATTAAAGCTATGCTACTCGCTGCAAAATGTAATTTTCTTTTGAAAATCCTGGATCGCGTTGCATATATACAGCTCCAGGAGCATTGAGAACAGCAAGGTTTTGAACCAGATACAATCCGGTTTCAGACACATGCACGGAACAGAAACCGCATTAATCGGTCTCAAATCCAATATTGCGCATATTGTGGTTAAAGGTAAACCTGCTCTCTTATTATTGCTTGACCTTTCTGCAGCATTTGACCTGGTTGACCACTCCCTAATGGTCACCAGGCTGAGTGAACAGGCACACTGCTCTGGAATGGCGGTGCAATGGATCCTATCTTTTCTGGCACCCAGAAGATCTAGAGTTGCGGTAGAAAATGCTAGTTCAATGCCCATGCTTACCACTTGCGGGGCACCACCGGGCTCTTGTATTTCTCCACTTCTGTTCACTGTCTATGGCATGCCACTTCTTGCCCTCCTGGATGACCTGGGGTGCAGTATGCCAATTATGCAGATGACACTCAGGCCATTGTAGAGTTAACGGGATGTCATAAAACTGATTCTAATACCATCATCAATCACATTTACAAATCCATCCAGTACTGGATGATTACAAACTCCCTTGTTCTCAATCCCAAAAAATCTGAACTCCTAATCCTCGCATCTGGACAAAGATTCAAATCCATGTCCCCTGACTACAACAGTTTTCTCATAGCAGGATATCCAATCAAAGTGTCCAAAAAGGTGAAAACACTGGGTGTGGTGCTGGAGGCAGAGTTGTCCATGAAACCCCATGTTGCCTCAGTTTGGGCCACCTGTGGGTACGTGACCAAAATATTGAACCACATTTGCCCATTTATTTCGCTAAAATATAGATCTCTCCTAGCTATGGCCTTGATTAACTCCCACCTCGATTACTGTAACAGTTTGCTGGTAGGGACATCTGTGTGGGAGTGAGGGGTTGTTTAGGACCCCCCTCATGCATTCAATACAGTGTGAACCACTAGCTCGTACAATAATGAGGGACGCTTCCATTTCGCTCGCATGCACACTAGCAGTTTCATTGCAGTGGCAAAGGGGAGGTTATTGTGCGAGACACTTGGCGTCCATTTTGTGTACCCTCGACTCCATCTTTGGTCTAGGCCTCACTGCGGTAATACGAATAGGCTTCTCTCCACTCTGCAGCGCCACACACCCCGCGCTCATGGCCCCCACCTTTTCTCACTGTGCTCGATAGCTTTGCAGCTCCGTTCTCACAGCCCGGCCGGAGATAATTGCAACAAGTACACCAAAGTAACATCTCACTCTTCCTCTGAGATCATTGCCCCATGTATGAACCGGTTCGAACCATGCCCTGCAGCTCATCTATCTCCACAAACATGCCTGTGCCCTCTTACCCCCGCCGTTAGAAAATGACTGCCGCCACAACCCTGTGTCCCTGCAAGGTATTCTCTTGATGTATCAGACACGTGACCCCACTGTGAATCCCACCCCAGTGTGCCCCCAACTAACCCCAAGCCTC
The DNA here is from genome assembly GCF_040938575.1 of Ambystoma mexicanum. Lineage (NCBI taxonomy): Eukaryota > Metazoa > Chordata > Amphibia > Caudata > Ambystomatidae > Ambystoma > Ambystoma mexicanum. The sequence goes on along the minus strand of NC_090930.1, from coordinate 518,053,744 downwards.
TGTCGCATTATATTGCACCCTAGACCTAACAAATGTCAGATTTTCTTATGGCCTCTTTGATGCATCTGGACCCACCCCCCAACCAATGTTATCTTACTGACCAGAATCCTAAGCCCAGTACGGCACCCAAATCCCAATGAATAATGCTGTGATTATATGTGCACGATTTATATATCTATGATGATATGCTCAAAGGAAATGTAGTGATTATTATTTAGTGCATGTCTAGTAATAGTACCCCGCATTAGGGCTTGCCCTACCACACCGCAACCTGACCCTCACCCCTCCTGGATGCTGACAGCTGGACCACGTGATGTTCACCCTCTCCAGAAGAAGCAGCACCTACCCCGACATATGTGCCTTCACCGTCCAGCCATTTCTGCAATATTGTAGTACCCTATGTTAGTTGCGTCATCTATGACGAAATTTAACTTTATAATTCCATGTAAGTGTATTGTTTGCCAGAGCACTCTCGGGCAGCAGAGTTCTCTGGATGCCAATTTTATATAAACTAAACTTAACTCTTGCAGCCTGTTCTCTTAGTCTCATTCCACGTTGGGGTGTGTCTCATTTATTGGTATTGCACGTGTAAGACAGGGAGTGGAACTTTACATTTGGTGACCCCGTGACGTGATCAGGATGGTGTCCCGAGGCCCTGTACCGTGCAGCGAGATCCAGGACGCCACCAGCAAAACCATCGCCTCCACGGTTGACCAGTTTGCACGCACAAACAAGAGGTTCCACGGGTTCCCGTTTTCCAAATACCTAACTAAAACTGCTCGCCAAAACGGGTCACGGCTTGGTTGGGGTGTGGACCAGATTGTGGATAGACTGTGAACGGTGGCTCTCGGACCACCCTACTGAACATGTGAGTAGCGGTTGCGAGACATCTAGGGGAGGAAGGGAAAAATTGGGAAAGGGGTATAATAAGCAAGAGGGATACAAATAGGGGAAAGAAAGAAACAAAGGGTGTAGTTCAGGGTCTGTGTGAATGTCATTGAGGCTTTTTCTTATCTATCCTTTATATGGCCATTAGGTTATTGTGAGAAAAAAAAGAGGTAAAGAGGAGTAAGGGATCCTAGCCCGAAGGGGGTAGAAGGCGGCGCCACGTAGCATTGTCTCGTCCAGTGCACGGAACAAGTGAAGATAAAGAGAAAAAAAGTAGGAGTCTCATATATTTAATAGACTTGGAGTAGTAATTTAGAATATTCTTTTTCCGTGTGAGCAGAATTCTCTGAGAGGCAGCCTGAGGAGGTTCGGGGGGGGGAGTGCGTGAGATAGTAAAAACGAGGGACAATAAAGTAAAGTAATTAAAAAAGGGGAGTAAACTGCAAGGTAGTTTATGTTACATGTTCAATGTGTCAAAGTGTTACATGTTGTTTTACCAGTAAGTGCCTATGTATCTGTGTATTGATAACAATAAGGTCTGATGAGAAATGTTGGTAAATAATTTTTGATTTATGTTGGAGAAATAATTTGTGGTTCCGGCAAAAGGGTGTAAGTAAAGAAGGTTGTTGACATTTTTTGATGACAAGAGGTAAACAAGGTTGAATATATGTGTTACAGAAAGGAGATTATTAAGTGATTGACAGTGTGTCAGGGGGTAAACACAAAAAAAGAATAATAATAATATACAGCATTATGGGAGGGACTACGCCATTAGCTCATATTTATCAACATCTCCCATTGTATAGTGAGAAAATACAGAAATACCACGACCAGTGGGTGGTGGAAATAAAAGGAGAGAGTGCAACACCTATACGGCCTAAGGGAGGCTCATTTGATAAGAGGGTCTTGGATTTAGTATCAACACACCTGCTAGCGAAATACAGGGGAAAGCAATTGCAAAACAGACGGGAGGTAATGGATTTGTGGCGAATGTTCGAAGAGGTAGTGCCTAGCGGCCAGGTAAGTAAAGATACAGTAACAGAAAAAGAGAAAGTCCAGAAGTAAGGAGAGGGTGCCAAAGGGGAAGAATGTACAATGAAAACGAAATAATACCCATTATTAACAAGACCCGCAGTGGGTTACAGTGAGCCCCAGTATGTACTGGTACCCACCACACCAGCTGCCACGGCAGCAGCAGCTGCCACAGCATGGACCCCATATGAGACAGGAGGGCTCTAAGGACCAACTAGTTCCCCTCCAGTAAATGTAGCGCGATTAACAGGAGAGTTAGATAAACAGCTCACACATGCACAGATGGAAATAACACGATTGAGAGCCATGTTCGACAAGGGTCAAATGTTACCAGGAGGAGGGGCAGTACCACCATTAACAGCGGTAGACCTCACCCATCCGCCAAGTGTCGCAGGGAGATCAACACCATCTGCGCCACAGCCAGCACCAATACCGAAAGGGCAAGAACAGGAGTGGCAATCGGGTGAGTTCCTGTTCCATTTAAACTGTAAACCTGTAAGGATAATACGACCAACAACCCGGAAAGCCAAAAAGAGGGAGGGCAGACAGAAGGGAGTTAGAGGAGCAGATAGAGGAAGTTTGGAGTGATCTAGACGAGTACGAAAAAGGTGCAGCCGCGGCAGGGTCCCCGTCGCCATTCCCATTCGACCAGGAGGATGAAAGAGAGGTTAAGACAAAGGGAAGGGAACATGTTGGTAAGTTAAACAAAGAAGGGAGTGGTAAGTAAAAAAAGGAGAAAAGACAAAACTACAAATGCCACTGATACACAAGGGAGCACAGGAGCAATGGGACAGAGAGGAGCAGTATGGAGGGCCCCAGTGGCAAGGAAGGCCCGCAAGAGAATGAGGTGGGTATCGAGGACCCAGAGGGGGATTCAGAGGAATGGGCAGCATAGGATTTGGTGGCCCGGGAATGAGGGGGGGACTGCAGGGGCCATGTTGGAATTGCGGGAGGTGGGGACATTTTTCAAGAGAGTGCAGGATGCGACCATTGGGCTACTACCAAGGGCAACCCCCAATGGGAAACGAACAGCAGTATGGTCACCCACACCCAGGCAGTCCATATGGGTTACCTATGGGAGGGAATGGCAGACCGAACAATATGTTATGTTATGTTATTTTGCACTTATATAGCGCCTCATATACCATTGGTATAGTCTGAAGGCGCTGGTAGGTTGAACACCCTTGGGAACCGAAGTTCAGGTCAGTAGAGAGAGTAGGGAGAGTCAATGGCGCATGTGCGCACCGGGTACGTGGGCAGCTGGTGCGGTATTCGTTAAATAGCTGCTTCTTAGCGGTAGGTGTGGTGGTTGAGATCAGGAGTATGTGTTTGTTCTGGCAGGATTTATCCAGACCGACTGTGGCTGCGTTAGGCCTGAGGGGAACGCCTGGCTGGGGGGGGGGGTGTAACCAGCAGTGTTTACTTAGAGTGATGGGGAGTGAGCGGGAGGTGTTGGTATGAGAACCGTTATACCGATTGGTGTCATAGTATCTCTGTGTTCTAGTTGAGTGGTGGTGTAAAGAAGAGAGTAAGCGTGGGGTGTGATGTGATGGGTTACATGCTTTTTCATACGTTCTCTGCATTCCAGACCATACAATGTACGTCGCGCAGTTCTATGCGCTCCAGTCCGTTCTATGGACTTTTATTCATTCCATGCGTCTCCGTCAGTGCTACACACTCCGGTCTGCTCGACGCACTCATGCTTCCAGTCCGCCCCGCGCGATCCTGACAGCCCCACGCTTGCACCCCTGTCTGCCCCTCGCAAGCACCCTGTCTGCGCCTGTACTTCTACTCCCAGGACTCACCAGCTCCCTGCACCCACCAGCTCCACACACTCATCCGCTCTATGCACTCATGCATTCCCCGCATTCAACATTAGTATGCACTCATCAGCCCCTTAGAGTCATTCGTTAGTACGCTGTAATCCTGTTCAATAAATTAATTTGCTCTCTACACTCATTTGCTCTCTAACCTCATTTGCTCTCTAACCTCATTTGCTCTCTAACCTCATCCGCTCTCTAACCTCATCTGCTCTCTAACCTCCCCCGCTCTACATGTTCCCCCACTCTACACGCTCCCCCACTCTACACGCTCCTCCACTCTACACGCTCCTCCACTCTACACGCTCCTCCACTCTACATGCTCCCCCACTCTACACGCTCCCCCACTCTACACGCTCATACGTTCTGTGCAATCATCAGTTCTACATTCACTTCTCTGTATTTATGCCCTCGTCCGCCATGCGCGCTCGTCTGACCTACGTACCCAACCACTCTACATGCTCATCCGACTTATCAAGTTCATCCATTCTATACCTTCATCCGATCTACATACTCATTCGATTTACACATTCATTCGATCTATGTAGTCATCTGTTCCACACTCAAGCATTCTTCCGCTTAGTGCATTCAACTGTTTACACTCAATCACTCTACACACTCAGACGTTTAACATGTTCATCCATTCTATACACTTATCCAATGTACTTACTCATTCGATTTACACACTTATTCAATCTATATAGTCATCTGTTCTTCCACTCACACATTCTTTCATTCAGTGCATTCATCTTTTCACATGCTTCATCCATTCTAACTATTTCATCGATGCTATTCACTTCGTTCCCTCCTCATGCATTATGTGCATTTCAGCAGGTTACATCTCCTTACTGTTTCCATATGATTTATTCTTATTATCCACTTCACTGTTTTGATCTACTTTACTCATTTAATTCTGTTTGTCTTTCTAGTTTATATTCGGGGTTATCAGCTGTCCATTTCTCGCCTCAGGTAGTTTGATGGGTTGGTGTCGTTGAGATGCTGTTTGTCTGTTTGGGTTAGTTTGGTTACCGGTTGGTTTTAGGGGAAGAGCCAGGTTTTCAGCAGTTTGCGGAAAGATGTTAAATCCTCAGTTTGGCGGATGTGGGGAGGGAGTGAGTTCCACAGGGTGGGGGCCAAGTCTGAAAATGATGATCCGCCTAATCTGACTGAGTTTGTTTTAGGTATGACTAGGAGGCCGGCTGAGCTTGATCTTAGGGTTCGAGGGGGGTGATAGGGTTTTAGTGTGTTTTGAAGATATTGAGGTCCGGTTTTATGCAGTGCTCGATGGGAGATGCATAAGGTTTTGAAAGTCACCCTTCGGGCTACTGGAAGCCAGTGCAGCGTCTTAAGGGCTGCGGAGATGTGGTCTCTTGGGCCGAGCGCAAGCAGCAATTTGGCTGCCGCGTTTTGTGCCCTTTGGAGTTTATTCAGTTGGTACGCATGGAGTCCGAGGTATAGGCGGTTTGCATAGTCCAGTCTTGACATAACAATTGATTGGACCGCAGAGAGTCTGTTAGGAAAGGAGAGATATGGAAAGATGCGCCTAAGGGTTTTAAGGTGGTAGTGGCAGGATTTTGAGACAGTGTTGACTTGGCGCGAGAGTGCTAGGTCAGAGTCAAGGATGCATCCAAGATTTTTCATCGATTTGCAGGGGGTCGGTCAGCTGCCCATGGCGGGTGGCCAGGGTAGTGGTTGCGGAAGAAGCTCGGAGTTGCCACATACCATGATTTCAGTTTTGGAGGGGTTTAACAAGAGGTGGTTTTGGGTCATCCAGAGTTCTATGTCGAGGAGGCAGGAGGCCATGTCAGGTCGGGAGTTGGGATTTGAGTTCATTCGTTTTAGATTTAGTTGAGTGTCGTCAGCGTAGTTGTAACACAGGATGTTGTGTGAACGAACTATTGGAAGTATGGTGATCAAGTAGAGATTGAACAGGAGTGCAGATAGGCATGCTCCTTGTGGGACTCCCGTGTCGACTGGTCGGGCTTGGGAGGTATAGGTGGAGAGTATCGTTATTTGGTGCCTATCTTTGAGGAATGAAGCTATCCATTTAAGAGCGGTTCCACGAATTCCTAGGGAGTGGAGGCGGTCTAGGAGGATTGAGTGATTGATTGTGTCAAAGGCGGCGGATAGGTCAAGAAGGATTAGTGCCGTGCATCCCGTGGAGTCTGCCGTCATTTTAAGGTCATCCCAGATTGAGGTTAGGGTGGTTTTGGTTCCGTGACGGGCTCTGAAACGTGATTGTGCAGGGTCTAGGAGATTGTTGGCTTCGACAAAGGCATTTAGTTGGGAGTAGGCGGTTCGGTCAATGAGTTTTGCAAGGAATCTGGTGTTTGAGATGGGGCGGTAGTTTTTGGGCTGGAGAGGGTCGAGAGAAGGTTTTTTAATTAGTGGTTTGACATGAACTGTTTTGAATGCGTCCGAAAAGATACCAGAGGAAAGGGAGGCATTTATGATGGATCTTGCGTGTTCTCCTGTGCAGGTGGAAGCGAAAATTTCTTTGAGGGTTGTGGCCGGGCAAGGGTCCAGCGGGGAGCCAGAATGGTTAGCGGGCAGATAGAAGTTTGAGAAATTGCTCTGGTGATATTGGACTAAAGGATTCGAATGTTGGTTGCGTAGTGGTCGCAGCTGGGGGGTTGGCCGATAATGGGGGGGTATTGCCTGGTGGATGCGAGAGAGCCAGTTTGGTGGCTAGAGTATTTGTTCTTTCGAAAGCCATGGTGTAAAAGTGGAGGGAGAGTGAGTCACACAGTGATTGTGAGGGGGTCGGGACAGTCGTGGTGCAAGCCGGTTTGGTGAACTCAGAGATGATTTAGTGGAGTTCCTTGCTTGGGTTTTCACAGTTTACAATTCGGGAGTTGTAGTGGGCTTTTTTTGCTTTCCGGATTTCGGCCTTGCACTGATAGAGGTGTCGGGCCAAGATGGCCCTGTTCTCCTTGGTTTTGTCTTTCTGCCATTTGCGTTCTAGGTATTTATATAGTTGTTTAGTGGTCTTCAACTCAGGAGTGAACCATCTGGGGAAAAGGCCATGGCGGGATGATGGTTTACAAGGGGGTGTGAGCGGCATCAGAGATGCGTTGAGCCATGAGTCAAAGGCATCGGGGGTTAGTTGTTTAGTCAGCTGGCAGGTAGGTGGTGGAGATTGGAGGAGTGCGTCGGCTAGGTCAGGGAAGATTATTCGTTTTTTCCAGCATTTGCGTAGATTTGGTGGTTCAGATCCGAGTACGGGAGTGGGGTCGGGTGAGTGAATGGCGAAAGAGAGAATGAACTGATCGGACTAGATGATGGGGGTCGGGGGGTTTAAATGAATCTGGGTGTTGGAGCTAAAGATAGCATCAAGAGTATTTCCTTTATAGTGAGTCGGGCCATTTATGTGGGGTTGGAGGTTAATTGCGTCTAAACCGTCAACCAGAGAGTGTGTCATAGGGTTGGTGGGGATGTCGAGCCAAATGTTGAAGTCTCCAAGAAGGGTGAGGTTGGGATGGTTTAGTTGAAGGGTGGCGATTGAGTCGCAGAGGTTGTTTGCGAATTGTCTATCGTAGCCTGGGGGCCTGTGGATTATTAGGAAGCTGTGCAAGAGCGACGGGGAGAGGGATAGTTTAACGAGGAGTGATTCACAGGAAGGAATGGAAGGTTGGTTGTCGATGATTGAGGTGTGGAAGAAAGACTTGTAGACGAATGCGACTCCCCCTCCTCCAGAGGGACGGTTCAGTGGGATGAGGGAGTAGTCAGGGGGGAAGGCTTCACTAGCGATTGGTGCGAAGTCGTCAGAGAACCAAGTTTCAGTGATGAAAACCAGGTCTGGATTGTCAGAGGTGAGGAGGTCAAAGATGGAGAATCTGTTTTTTGCTACGGATCGGGCATTAAATAGGAGGCAGTTCACATCGGCAGGCGAGGTTGGTCTCGGGGCTGGTGCAGAAGGGGGTAGTGACGGAGAGAGAGGAAGCTGGAGAGGGAGGGGGTGGGTGATGATCGGTGGGAAGAGTGGGCAGGCAGAAGGATTGGTGGGCTTCAGGCGGGATTGGGTGGCTGCGTGTGTTCTGATGAACGGGTTTGGCTCGGGGGATTTGAAAGCGGGGTGTGGGCGGTTAGGAGTTTCCATTACAGTTGATGAGAAGTCGAGGGAGAGGGGTTTCAGGAAAGGCGAAGCTACGTGGGACGGAGGTGATTGGGGGAAAGTGGAGGAGGGTCGGGACAGGGGAGGCGAGAAGTGCTGAGAGATTGAGGGGGACCAGGTGCGATTCCTCTTTAGTTTCCTTGTTGCGATTGGAGTGTGAGAGAGGGAAGGGGGGTCAGAGGGGGAGAGGGATGCGGCTTCGGTTCTTGCTAGGGCTAGGCGTGCAGTTTTTAGGGACGGGAAAGGATGTATTCGGGAGGGGAAGGTGGTGGGGGTTTGTGGGCAAGGCGGGAGGTGGATGCTTGCAGAGCAAGGTGTGCCCGCTAAGATAGTGAGGGGAGAGGGCGTGGTTAATGTGGGCTGGCCGGTGGTGGGGTTCGGGGGAGGAGTGGTTTTAGGGTGGTTGGCTCGCCATCATGCCCCTCTGGGTTGGTGTTTGGAGAGTGGAATGGTAGGGAGTGCAAAGGAGGGTGGGGTGATTTGGGAAGGGGGTATGGATCAGAAGGCACACCGGGAAGTGAGGGCAGTCCACGGTGCTCGTTTCCGACAGACTCTGTTGGAGTGGGTGCACTTATGCTTAGTACGAGCTGTTAGAAGTGGTCTCAATTGAAACTTAAGTTTATTGGGCTTTATATGTTTGGCTATATCACTGGCTGTGAGTAGTCTTGATTTCAGGGTTGTACTAGTTTATAGATATTAGGCCGTTTTGAGGTGTAGCTAGACCCTAGGCTATGCTAGTTAGGCAGTCTATTTAGTTGTAGTTTCTTTTAGTAGGCTGGCATTCTTCTAATAAGCTGGAATATGGGTAAGCTATTTAAGGAGAGGTTGCATGTAGCAACGCTCCAGGTATGGTTTTATTTGGACTTTTAGGTGGAGTTTAGGAGGGCTTTCTGATTATAGTTCTAAATTTAGTGGGAGCACGCTATTAGGTACACTTCCAAGTTCAATTTGCACAGAGATGATATTAGACTATTGGGTGCACTTCTGGCTTCAACTGTACACAGAGATGATGTTAGGTACTATTAAGTACACTTCTAGATTTGACTGTACATCGGAGGTGGTATTAGGTCTACCTCTAGATTAAGTTTTGTATAAAAGGGATTTTAGACTATTAGGCACAGTACTCGATTCTACATTATACAGATGATATTAGACTATTAGGATATTGGGCACACTTCTAATTGCAATTTTCTCAGAGAGGCTATTGTGCACAACTTCTGAATATAAACGTAGGCTATTGGGTACACTTCTAAAAGCAACTTTTCTCAGAGAGGCTATTGGGCCTAACTTCTAAATACACACATAGGCTATTGGGTACACTTCTAAATGCAACTTTTCTCAGAGAGGCTATTGCGCACAACTTCTAAATACATACATAGGCTATTGGGTAAACTTCTAAATGCAACTTTTTTCAGAGAGGCTTTTGGGCACAACTTCTAAATGCAACTTTTCTCAGAGAGGCTATTTGGCACAACTTCAAATGCAACTTTTCTCAGAGAGGCTATTGGGCACAACTTCTAAATACACACATAGGCTATTGGGAACACTTCTAAATTCAACTTTTCTCAGAGAGGCTATTGGGCCTAACTTCTAACTACGCACATGGGCTGTTGGGTACACTTCTAAATGCAACTTTTCTCAGAGAGGCTATTGGGCACAACTTCTAAATACACACATAGGCTATTGGGCACACATCTAAATTGGACTTTTCTCAGAGAGGCTATTGGTTACGCTTCTAAATGCAACTTTTCTCAGAGAGGCTATTGGGCACAACTTCTAAATATACACATAGGCTATTGGGTACACTTCTGAATGCAATTTTTCTCAGAGAGGCTATTGGGCACACTTCTAAATGCAACTTTTCTCAGAGAGACTATTGGGCACAACTTCTAAATACACACATAGGCTATTGGGTACACTTGTAGATGCAACTTTCCTCAGAGAGGCTATTGGGCACACTTCTAGATGCAACTTTCTCAGAGAGGCTATTGGGCGCAACTTCTAAATACACACATAGACTATTGGGTACACTTCTAAATGCAATTTTTCTCAGAGAGGCTATTGGGCACACTTCTAAATGCAACTTTTCTCAGAGAGGCTATTGGGCACAACTTCTAAATGCAACTTTTCTCAGAGAGCCTATTAGGCACAACTTCTAAATGCAACTTTTCTCAGAGAGGCTATTGGGCACAACCTCTAGATGCAACTTTCTCAGAGAGGCTATTGGGTGCAACTTCTAAATGCACCCATAGGCAATTGGGTACACTTCCAAATACACACATAGGCTATTGTAATTATAATGAGCCACAATTATAATGAGCCACAGCAGAGGGAACAGCAAATGCAACAAAGACAACAACCACAGCAGAAAGGCATGCAGCAACAAATAGCAAGACAGAACACTATGGGTAATGCCAACACCAACATCTTCGCAACATCTGCAAATGGCACGCCGGCACCTTTCTGCAGCGCAGCAGTAGTGGGGGACAATGTATTATCGGTCCCAGGAACGGAAACATATGCAGATTAGGACAGCCCACAGAGAGCACTTGCGTGTCCAGTCCTATCTACTACCCTACGTGCAGAAGAGGAACCACTAGTGGGGGCGGAGATAGGAAACAAACAGTTCATCTTTATGGTGGACTCGGGAGCTGAAAAATCATGTCTTATGGAAGGCCGGTTCCAGGTCTCGGGAAAAAATTTGGAAACGCAGGGGTTCTCTGGGGCTATTTTAAAAGTCCCTTACACAAAAGATCTTGACATAACAGTGGGAGTAAAAACAGTGCGAGCTCCCCTACTGTATACTGAAGACACACCAATAAATTTGTTGGGGAGAGACCTCCTGAGTAAATTGAATATGACTATTTCTTTTACAGAGCACGGAATAGTGTGCTCTACCCGAGGGGTGTGCCCAGTAAGGGCAATGCTGATGATTAGCACAATGACCAATGAAATTGCAGTTGGAGGGTTGCCCGTAGACATAGATATGTTCATATATGGGATCAGAGTACTCGCCAGAGTAGTACCAGAGATAACAAGGAAAGAGTGGTGCTCAGATTTTTCTTTCGACCAATCGTGAACACAGACGTTGTACCAGGAACGATCTTATCCATAGACATAGAAGGGGTAGAAGTTTCAAGTAAACATATCGCAGTGATAGGACTGGACATACATGGATGCGAGTGGAGATCAGTATTGTGCATATCCCCAAATATAATGCTGCGTGATTTAAAGGATGAGGAGTTGTTCACTGATAATGAGAGTGGTGGGGAAATAATAATGGAGATAAGTGTGCCATGCGACATTATGATGCAACACAGGGGAATACACAACCCTCTCATGGCCAGTGTTAATGTGCCCCCCCACCATATTTGAAGAAGACATGGAAAAGGTCCTTCCAGAAATATGGACCACAGGCCCCCATGATGTAGGACTCTTACAAGAGGTCACGCCAATCAAAATAAAACTGAAACCAGGTGCAGTGCCACCTAGAGTAAAACAATACCCACTATCAAGAGAGGCAGAGAAAGGAATACGAGAAACAATAAATGCATTACTACAACAAGGGATAATAGTGCCATCCACCTCATCATGTAACACAGCGATTTTTCCTATCAAGAAAGCCAGGGGCGGGGCTTGGAGAATGATCCAGGACCTATGCCCACTTAATGACGTCATACAGAAGGAGTTTCCATTAGTACTGAATCCTGCATCTATTTTGTGTAGCATACCCAAAGATGCCACCTGCTTCACGGTGGTGGAGCTAAAAAACACCTTCTTCTCAATACCACTCGACCCAAGCTGTCAGTACCTCACAGCGTTCACACTAGGGGGGAACCAATATGAACACTGTAGATTGCCACAGGGATATTGGGAAAGCCTGAGCATTTTCAAAAGAATCTTGCACGAAGATCTTGGCAACATTGATGTAGAGAGCACGATAATACGGTACGTGGACGATCTACTCGTCTGCAGTAAAAGCGAAGAGCAGTGTAGGGCTGATTCAATCACATTGCTAAATTTGTTAGCAACCAAAGGGTACAAAGTGGACAAAGGTAAGCTACAATATTGCCTAGCAGAGGTGCTCTATTTAGGACAGTTGATTTCAAAAGACGGCAAGAGATTATTACCCGATAGAGCAGCAGCAATACGTAACTTGATAATACCCAAAACAGTGAAGGACATGCAAACATTCTTGGGGATCTGCAAATACTGCCATGTCTGGATACTCAATTATGCAGCCTACAAATGTCCACTGTTGCAGGCCCTAAAGGAAGCACAAAAGAATAATGTCCCACTAAAATGGACAGACGAGATGATGACACAGTATTTCAAATTAAAAGATCTTATTGCACACGCACCAGTTCTCGCGAACCCTGATTATGATCGGGATTTCTACCTTTTCCCGCACTGTAATGGAATTTGAATGACCGCAGTATTGACCCAGAAAACATCACTTCAGTAATGCAGGGCCACTTCGCATGCGAACAAGCTCTCGCTGCAGCGGCCTTCACGATAGAAAAAAGCGCTGCCATTGTAATGGGGTGCTCAGTGACATTATATGCCGAACACTCACTCTTTGCAATCCTAGAGCGTTCCGAATCTACATTGACAACACAGAGGGCAACAGCCTACAAACTCATAATATCAAGTCCAAACGTTCATGTAGTGAGATGCAAGACAGTACATCCAGCTACATTCATTACTGAACAATATACAGTGTAGGACATGCAGACACATGATTGTGCAACATATGAGTGAGAATAAGATGATATTCCCAAAGCAAGTGAGAATGCCTTACAGGAAGGGGAAATATACTTCGTAGATGGGTCAGCATCAATATACAGCGAGACAGGAGAAAAACATGTAGGAGCGGCAGTCGTACAAATGGAAGAAGAAGGGTATGAGATTATTGTGCAGAAGCGCCTCCCCTCTCATTTCTCAGCTCAATCAGCAGAATTAACAGCGCTAATTGAAGCGCTGCACACAGCAAAAGGATGCGCTGTCACAATATACTCTGACTCAGCGTATGCTACCTCAACAGTAAATTCTGGGTTGTCACGATGGCGACAAAGAGGGTTTCGGAGGGCAGATGGTTCAGCGGTACAACATGCAGCCCTACTGAATGAACTGATAGAAGCATTATCAGAACCAGTGGCAAGCACATACCAACAACACAGACGCAATCTCATTGGGAAACACGGCGGGTGACGCAGCAGCAAAAGATGCCACGTATTTCAATATTCCGCAAGCGACAGAGTGCATTGTTAAAATGTCCAGTACAGATACACAAGAAGGGGGATACAGTCTTACACCAATTGCTCAAATAATAGAGCTCCAAAAATGGTCCCCTGTTGACGAACAAGAATTGTGGGAAAAGTGAGGTTGTAAACAATCCCTGACGGACTTAATATGGAGACAGGAACTAACAGGGAAGGTGGTAATGCCAGTGGAGCTACTAGAGATAGGATTTCAGCAATTACACTTTCCGACACATGCAGCTAAACAACACATTGCAGCTGAGATACAGGAACATTGGTTTGTTCCAAATATGCAAGAGCACTTGTCAAAATGCACCATAGAATGTACAACATGTCAGACATACAGCATGGAATGACACTGAGGACATTGCGTGGAACACTACCACGCCCAGTGGGTCCTTTTAGAGAGCTCCACATTTATTATGCGGACATGGGGGAAAGATGTAATGGAGAGAGACATTTGATTGTGATAGTCTGTCCAGTCTCCAGATTGGTAGAAGCTGGACCATGCCCTCACCTGGATGCGAAGTGTGCCGCAACGTTCTTAGTGCGAGCGGACTTCTCTAGGTGGGGCATATGTGACGTAATAAGATCAGACAATGGCACTCATTTTGTTAACGATCTATTCAAGGAGGTAACTACTTTACTGGGTGTTAAGCACAAATTATGCTCAATTTATCACCCAATGGCTAACGGACTGGTAGAAAAGATAAACGGACTGCTCAAAGGTAAATTATCCAATTTGTGTAAGACCCTTAAGAACAATTGGGTGTATTGCTTACCCTTAGCACTGTTCCATCTCAGAACGCAACCAAGCAAGGACCATCATTTGAGCCCGCACGAAATAGTGGTGGGTCGGCGCATCCATATGCCACTTTCTCCAGTTAGGAGAGCATCAGAGGCTCACAGAGCTACCACAGTGCTGGGGGAAGAATTTAAGGAATTCCTCACCCAATTGACACGTGCCGTGCACAGCATAGCAAGGCAGATTGCACCACCCTTCACACAAAATGCTGAGACAGACACTACCATGCCAGCACAGGACAGCCCAAAGGGTCAATTAATGCAAGGTGAAAATGTGTACGTATAAAGGTTTGTGCGGAGATGGAATTCTCCAAGATTTCATGGACTTTATGAAGTAATATATTGCACGCCCACAGCTGTTAAGGTGAAAGGATTGAAATATTGGGTGCATCTGTCAGATGTGAGAAGAGCATGCGATAGTGCAATCCCTCAAAGTGAACAAAATACCAGCAATGAAGTTGAGAGTGGGTAAAACACAGGTGTACAAAAAAAAGAACGTGGCTGTTGATGAAGCTCTCTCTCTCTCTCTCTCTCTCTCTCTCTCTCTCTCTCTCTTCCTATCTTCCCCTTTGGCCCTCTTCCTTCTTACTACCAGCTGCCTCTTTATTTTCTTCTCTGCACCTCGTCCTTTTCCTCGTTCTGTCTCTCCCATTTCCATGACTGACAGTATGCCCAAAAAGTGACAATATTTATGTACATTTTCGGTGATAACAAACTTGAGTTTATGTTAAAATACAAGAATGAATAATGAAGGTATAATGGATTATACAGGTACAAAAATGGGAAATGTTTACTAATAATGATGACAATGAAATGAATATAAAGTAAAAATGTAAATATATGCATGCCACTTAACAATTTTATATCATCCCTCCAGGTAGAAAATGGCAGAAAGGAGGGCACTCACTGACAACGACACATATGTAGATAGTGATAGGGTAGAGAGTAGAATAAGTAAATATTATAATTTAGAATGTGGCTTTAAATACACAGCAATATTGTTTTCTGTAATGCTATTATTTGCAACCTGGTACTGGGTTGTAGCTTTCGTAATTAAGGACATGAAAGGGGGGTGGAGCGGGGTGAACTTGATATGAGAAGGATCAAAGCTCATATGGACGGGAGTTAAAACTATGTGGAGACATGATCGCTCTGTAAATAGCAATCTTACTACTTCACACAAGAATCGTACTACCAAAGGCCCACGTTTATAACTTGCTGCTATTAAACCAACTAAAGAAAATGAGACCAATCAGTATGATGGGGACTACTTCTGGGAGGGTGAGCCAGACCTCGTAAATACTGATATGAAAACAACCACAGAACCTACCTCACAATACACTATAATGCACTTTAACTTTGCTACCACAATCACACAGGAAACATTTGAACTACACCCCTGGCAAGCTGCTAATGAACAGAATGACACAACATGGGCAGATGTCGTTCCCATAAAGTATAGAAAGGTGAAAATGCTAAATAATGGGGAAGGGGGAGGAAAAGATGGAAAAGAGGGGTGGGAGGGAAAAGATACGACGTATACCATGGCCTGGGATTAGATGAGATTGAAGACCCTCGCCACCCAGATCAGTCCAACAAATGGTACTCAGATATGAGTGCAACAGCAAAACAAGCCACGAACGAGAGCTGCTATGTGTGCTCTCTCATACCGCACGCATCAGGCACACCTAAAATACTTATACCTCAAGAAGTGCCCTTGTCGGATGCCAAATGTTTAGTTCATCTCGTGTTATGTAGGATTCGGAGAACCTTCCAGTCACACACAGTTACAATAGAGTTGCTGCAGAATGAGAAAACATGCACCAGCAGACCGCAAGGAGTGATTTGTGTCAAATAACCATTTTTTGTAATAAAAGGGACAAGGTTTACAGAAAACAAATGGCAAGATGAGACAATTATGTGCAAAGCAGAAGAGTTACGAGGCTTATCTGAAGAAAATGTCCAATGGATCAAAGAAACATGTACTCCAGCCTGGTCCCAGCACATTGCAAAGCTTACTTGGGTTACCGCTCTTGAGAAACCTATCAAAATTCAGAAAGAGATACCACACAAACTCTGTTTCCACAGCGAAGGGAAGGTACCAATTGGGTCTAAAAAACAATGCAACAAGACAATCATCATCCCGGACGTGAAAAAGGGTACAGCAGCGCTCATGCTCGTATATTGGGTGTGCGACAAACAAGCTTACCTACACCTACCAGCATCATGGAAAGGTACATGCAATCTGGCCACCCTGCACTCAGCACTGATGGTAATCCCGGAAAGCCATATCCAAGGGGGGAGAGGTTCGGCTGGCAAATATCGGCAGCAGGGTACTCGGCTGACAAATTGGCAGCCACAGATCCGGCTGACACATCGATAGCACTTAAATGAGCAACCACGGAGCCCACCACATACGACATTCTGTCTGAAAATTAGCTACAATACCGAGTGTCCTGCAAGAAGAGGTCAAACTATATCTCCAGCGAGTCAGCCAGCGTTCTTGACGAGATTCCTTCAAAATATAAATTATTCAATTCAGCAGAGACCTTCTTCGCCTCCCTCCTAGCACCAGGACTCCAGGCCCGGATGAATGCCAAATGGCTACAGATAGTGCGCTTGGAGCTGATCCAACTGGCCAACGACACTGAAGAAGGGTTCAATGTGATCAAGGTGGAACTTCGCGCCTTGCCCCTAATGACAATGCAAAGCCGGTACGTCCTGGACCTTCTCACAGCAATGGACGGCAGTGTTTGCTGAAAAATTGTGAGAGCATTCTGTACATTCGTACCTTCTGAAGATGCAGACAATGGAACTCTCTCCCATGTCATCTCGGCAGTACAGAGCCTGGGAGAGAGGATGCAGAAAGAAGGAGGAATAGAGCAGAGTAACTGGTTCGATAACATATTCAATTGCATACCGTCCTGGTTCAGCATCATGATGAAGATTTTTGTTCCAGTAGTCGTTTTTAATTTTACTATTTTTCTGTGTGTGCCAACAAGGAATCCGAAGTTGTGCAAAATCAATGCTTATTTCAACAATGATGATGGTAACAATGGGCAAACCGACAACGGTGGCAACCATGATAGATGCGCAAATGCAGATTGGAGAACAAAACATACCAAAATACTGCATGACAGCTGTATATCCCCAGCAGGGGGATAGAGTGGATAGTTTATATCACACAACAATTAAGGAACCACGGGAACTGCAGTGGTACAGGGAAGTGTGAGTAGACTTGGATGGGGACGGAGGTATATATATGACATGTACACCTGATGAGTATGCAAGGAGGGGGCAGAGCTTGAGGGGTGTATGTAGAGCTTGGATGCTGATAAAGGGTACACCTGCATGGAACGAGGCGGTAGCAGAAGCAGAGTATTATCAGAATGAGAATAACAATAAAAAATAGTTTGTTACTTTAGATGTAACGAAAGGGGGGAATGTGTGGGAGTGAGGGGTCGTTTAGGCTCCTCTTATGCATTCAACATGGTGTGAACCACTTGCTTGTACAATAATGAGGGACGCTTCCATTTCACTCGCATTCATAGCAGTGGCAAAGGCAAGGTTATTGTGCGAGACACTTGGCGTTCATTTTGTGTATTCTCGACTCCATCTTTGGACTAGGCCTCACTGCGATAATACGAATAGGCTTCTCTCCCCTCTGCAGCACTGCACACCCCGCGCTCATAGCCCCCACCTTTTCTCACTGTGCTTGATAGCTTTGCAGCTCTGTTATCACGGCTAGGCCGGAGATAATTGCAACAAGTACACCAATGCAACATCTCACTCTTCCTCTGAGATCATTGCCCCATGTGTGAACCGGTTCGAACCATGCCCTGCAGATCATCTATCTCCACAAACCCGCCTGTGCCCTCTTAACCCCGCTGTTGAAAAATTACTGCCGCCACAACCCTGTGTCCCTGCAAGGTATTCTCTTGATGTACCAGATGCGTGACCCCACTGTGAATCCCACCCCAGTGTGCACCCCACTAACCCCAAGCCTCTGTCGCAGTATATTGCACCCTAGAACTAACAAATGTCAGAATGTCTTATGGCCTATTTGATGCATCTGGACCCACCCCACAACCAATGTTATCTTACTGACCAGGACCCTAAGCCTGGTATGGCACCCAAATCCCAATGAATAATGCTGTGATTATATGTTTATGATTTATAGATCTATGATGATATGCTCAAGGAAATGTAGTAATTATTATTTAGTGCATGTCTAGTAATAGTACCCCGTGTTAGCATAGTTAGGGCTTGCACTACCACACCGCGACCTGACCCTCACCCCTCCTGGATGCTGACAGCCGGACCACATGATGTTCACCCTCCCGCCAACTGGGCAACCAATCCGGAAGAAGCAGCGCCTACACCAACATATGTGTCTTCACCGTCTAGCCAATACTGCAATATTGTAGTACCCTATGTTAGTTGCGTCATCTATGATAAGGTTTTACTTTATAATTCCATGTAACTGTATTGTTTGCCAGAGAACTCTTGGGCAGCAGAGTTGTCCGGATGGCAATTTTATATAAACAAAACGTAACTCTTGCAGCCTGTTCTCTTAGTCTCATTCCCCTTTGGGGAGTGTCTCATTTATTGGTATTGCACGTGTAAGACAGGGAGTGGACCTTCACACATAAAAGGCAAATCTTCAGGCCCTGCATGTAGCTCAAAACAGGGCAGCCAGAGCAGTCTGCGGTCTCAACTGGAGGGATCATGTCACAAATGCAAGACAAGGTCTTCACTGACTTCCCATTAAACAACGTTTCACGTACAAGTTACTTTCTTTGACTTACAAAGGCTGTCATGGTGAAGCACCGCAATACTTGAACAACCGCCTCGCCATCCTTCCACCAGGTCACCATCTGCATTCCTATTACCCCCTGAAACGTATTCAACCTAATCAAAGTGGCGGGGGCCCACAATAGTTTGGTAAAAACATCTCAGGAAAATAATTGTGAAGGCCCAAATGACGCAGTGGAAGCATCTCAGAGACTGTCACCATCTCCTAATTTGTATTTGGGAAATTGAGTTAACAGCTCTAAAAGTAGAACGGACATGGAAACACTGAGTGGTGAATTACAGGCATCACTAGCCTCAATACAGTTTGCAATGAAAGTTCTATTGAAACTGTGTGGTAAGATCCTGGAGAACATTATGGAAGAATGGTCTCTAGTGACAGGGGGGTGAAGAGGAGATTGACATAGCAATTGATGCAGGTTTGGCCATCAGAACCTAGGAAGGCAATATGGTACATCAAGCAAGTAACAATATTGCCAATCAGGTGAATGTGACTGAGAGTGCATCAGAGTCCTCAGTTATCCATTTAATGAGGAAACAAAGGCGACTAATGAAGAAACAACAAGAACAGAGAACGAGGTACTTGCAAAAGATGTAGAAGGAACAGGTGGTGAGCTGTGAGGATACTATAGAGACAGGTGGTAGAAAACCCTCTAATTGGCCCAGGAAAAGGCAAATAGGAAACACTTTCCCTGAAATCACCAGCCTGGACTATTAACCAGCCGGCTAGTCTGAGCAAAGGTAGATTACGTGAAAAAAGGAGAAGACAATCAAAGGGGACAAAATGACACCTCGTCATTTGGCACATTGGCAAACAACACTCGGGGTGAGGTTATATTGGGTCTGGAAATGGTAAACATGGCAGGGGTACAGAAAATTACCTCTATCGAGAGATGGGAAGGTGGATACTATTCAAAAAGAAATAGTACCAGGGACAGCACCACCACCGTCAACGGGTTTCACTATAAAATGGACTACACAAAAGGATCCAAATAGATGTATAACTAGATCAGATCTGTTGAAATTACTCAGAATGATACCACCATTAATAGTATCAGCAATGTCTGATTTTGAGTTTGTGGAACCTCTCAAATAAACTAATAAGTATGTATCTGGCATCCACTACACCTTTATCGAAACATCAAAAATGATCTATGAATATAGTGTAAAATTATGGGAATTGGGATATGAATTGGATGTCGATGAAGGTCCTCTGGTAAGTGAAGATTTGAGAAGGGAGGGCCTTCTCGGTAATTGTGCAGCATGGAGAAAAGCCAGTGATGTTACACAGAATGATATTCAGCTAGTTTTGAAATTATTACTTGAAACAATCGCCACTAAAGGAGAACCACAGAGGTGAACTGTGAGTCTGCTATCCTGGAATACCCATGGATTCCCTCACCTCCTTGACAAACGGGGATCACTGGGTAGCTTAATGCTTATTGCTTTATGCTTGCAGATACAAAGCAATAGCAATGTCAACACAAAGTCTCTTAAAAAACTGCTTGAACATCTTGAGCTGATATCCAAGAGGGACTATTAAAATGGTGGGAAATTACCACGCAAGAAAAATATTTGGAGGTTGGAAGTATACAGAGGGGCCTCAGAATATGTATCTTTCCTTCCTTCAGTGAAGAAGATGTGGAGGATCTGAAAGATTGGGAGGATTTATTAGTCACCACATCAAAGGAAATGATATACAAAATTATATCCAACACTAAGAAGACACATGATAAACTGATAAAGAAATTGAACTAACATGTAAAAATATAGAAGATCTCAACATACCAGAAGGCACATTCGAAAATGTTCAGATTTTGGATAAATATTTAGAAAAATTTGAACAAGAAATCAAAATCAAAAAACAGCAAACCTTTCTAAGAGATGAACTAGACTATAAATGTAAACGTGTCTACACATTTCACAAGAAAAATATGAAGAAAAATCCAATTATCAAAAACAGGCCAATACCAGCAACAATGTCTGAAACTGAAGCCTCAGCATTTTCCTCTGAGACAGAACCAACTAGTGACGGGGAAATTGAAAATATATCTGAAAACAATGATAACATTGAAGAACCTTTGAGGCCATACTCTTTTTTAGAAGAGTACAAGAAACACAGACAGTGGATAACCCAAGTAATGACCAGATCACAGTTCATTATGGACAGTCAAAACAAAGATCTGAACAAGGAAGAAAGACCAAAAGAGGACAAAGGGGCCGAGGGAACATCAAAAAGCAGCGCAAACGAACAAAGAGTCTCTGCAAGAGCAAAGAGCCTACAACAAAAGAAAGCCTAACACTTAACCTTTCAAACAAACAATGCTCCAAAGCATTAGAATCAGCACTGAATAAAGGATTATCATTCAGCCCCCCTCTTTTTCAGATTATTTTCAAGAAAATGTGGATGTATTCAAATTTGGACGACTTCTGAAATTGAAAAAATTATTTGCAGCAAAAGACCCAACGAAGAAACCAATAGAGAAGACATTTCCATCAAATCTCAGTATTTCCCATTCACTAAATACTGTTGAACTTTTAAATATCCAAGAAATAGAAGACATACATACCATTGAATCATTCGCTATGGACTTAGATTTAGAACTTGATCTAGCTAAAGAATAAATCAGCATTCAACCCTCAATTACCACCTGGCAATACAGTGGATATCTTTCAAAAGGCTGTACTGGATGATCTAAGAAAAAAACACCTAAAAAGGAACAACAAACAGAGTCTGAACTTCAAATATAATCTAACTTTCTTGGAGAGAAAAGCCATAGAAGAACTGAAAAACGACGAGGAATTAACAGTGAAACAAGCATATAAAGGTGGAAAAATTGTCCTCCTCAACACCAAGGACTATCTAAAAATGGCCAAAATACATCTCGATGATGAGGATTGTTATGAGAAACTAAAGGATAATCCCATTCCCAAACTCAGTGAGGAATGGGCTGTTATGAGCAAAGAATGGAACAACGCTGGCCTTTTGACAGATGACGAACTGCTATTCATAAACAAACAATATCCAATCATTGCAAGTATCTATTTTCTTCCAAAAATTCATAAACCCTTTGAAAATCTGCCAAGCACAAGACCAATAATCAATAGCATAGGATCCATGACTGAACCTATATCAGCATACATAGAGACTCATCTACAACCACTGGTACAGAATCTGTCTTCTTTCATCAAAGACACGAAAGATGTGATTCAGCAGCTAACCTTTATTCATTGGGAGTCTGATTTCAGATTATTGACTTTTGATGTTCCAGCCCTCTATACAAGTATTATTCATGACAAGGGCATTCAAACGGTTTAATCCTTCTTACAGACACGTTCAATATCATATTTCTAGCAAAATGAAATGATCTGCAAAATGCTAGAATTCACTCTCAAGACCAACATCTTTCTGTTTAATAAAGAACTATACAGACAAAAACAATGCACGCCAATGGGCTCCAAATTTGCCCCTACCTATGCTAATCTCTACATGGGAGCTTATGAATTACAGCACACATGGAATCACAGTTCATTCACAGAAAATCAACAAATTGTATACTGGAGAAGATACATAGATGATATTCTAGTCATTTGGAGAGGCAATCAAAAATCACTCAAGGAATACCACAATCATCTTAACAACAACAATTTCAATTTTAAACTAACCATGACTGAAAGCAATGAGAAAATACAATTCTTAGATTTGGAACTCTATATCAAAAACCATGAAATTCACTCAACATTATATGTGGAACTGTCCGCAGGGAACAGTATACTATACCCAAAGAGCAACCATCCATCACATATAATCAACAACATTCCATGCAGTGAATATCTACGGATCAAAAACAACTGCACTGAACCTGAGGAATTTGAAAAGCACCAACACTATGCAACTGAGAAATTCCTAACATGAGGCTATTCTACAAAAATCTTGAGAAAAGCACAAGACAAAACTAGCTCCAGATCACAATCTGATGTTCTACAAAACAAAGAATCACAAACCACCAGTAAACAGTCACAAAAACTCAGATTCAATATTACATTCAACTCAGAAACAAAACATCTCAAGAAAAGTCTATCAAGTCACTGGTATCTACTGAAATTAGATCCAGATATATTTACAGCCATTCTTGGATGATCAACCTAAAATTACATTCAGAAGAGCTAAAACTTTGAAACAAATCATAAACCCATCTCAGTTTGAACTACATCGAAAACAAAAAGGGCTTACACAACTATGTAACCATAATGACCTAACCGGAAATGAATGTGGAACATGCACAATGTGCCAGTACTCTGACAACAGTCTCTTAGATATTCCGATGCCAAACGGTTACAATCACAAGATCAAAGACTTCATAAATTGCAAAAGCGAATTTATTGTGTATGCTATAAAATTTGAATATCCCAAACTATATGTGGGCAGTACCATCAGGATGCTTAAAACAAGTATCTCAGAACATATAAGAACAATCATCAACATGGACCTTAGATTCCCCCTGAGTTTACATTTTCTAACAGAACATCCAGAAACACAAATTAACAAAATAAAATTCTTTGGAATAGAAAAAATAACAAAATCGGCAAGAGGTGGAAACATGGAGAAAATACTAAAACAAAGGGAAGCGTTCTGGATCTGCTCCCTGGACTGTTGCAACACAGGTTTGAACACAGATTCAGAATTGGGACATTTCTTATAAACCTTTCAGTACCAACATACAGTATGGATTGAACCATTTTAGATAATCTATTGAAGACCGATGTGCGGCATTATCAATAGCTGAGCCTTCGGTCATCAAATTATGTATATCGCTACATAATGTTTTTCTTAATTGTTTTGAATTGCCATGGTAATATTGGCATGTATCAGAGTAGCTGTCTCAAATCATTATTACTAATGAGTTTCATGCCAACCGTTTTTCTCTTTATCTACTTTCTGCACTAGCAAATAACATATATATATATATATATATATATATATATATATATATATATATATATATATATATATATATATATATATATATATATATATATACTAAGCTGCCTCTGAACCATAATATGATTGTGCTATCATCATCAATCAACCTGGGACGCCTTTAGAACCATTGAATCATTCATAATCTCCTTCCATAATTCCATCAATGGAATCAATGCATTAGATGTTAGAATATATTATTATCTAACTTCATGATCATTTTCAAGAAACTCGTATCCAGAACTGAGTTAAAATCTCTCATTAATTTCATCTTTAACTTTTGCCCTATTTAAATGACATCGCATGAATATTTATTTATTTTCACCCAAAACGTCATTTTCACTAAAAGCGATTTCACGCCAAGAGAGAACATTCGATCAGGGTATATCTTTAAAACAAGTGTTTACATTGGTAACGGTGCCGAGGATATAGTGGTACGATGCATTTTAAATTGCACCTTGAATCTACCAATTAGAATTAAAATCAACACTAACTATGTAATGAAAATTGTAACAAATAACAGGGGGCAATAGATGAAGACAATTCTTCTGATTAAGAATACATAAATGAATGGATTTTGCAAATGCTACGCTATTTAACAAAACATTAGATTTGATGGTATTGTTTTACCATGTACAATGAATGTACCCCCTAATAACCATCAAGAACTAACATCACTAAAGATTCATTAAAATTAGAATAAATAATAGAAGTCAATTGAAGTTAACACCCGGGAAAAGAATATACTTTTCTGCCCGATCCATAATGGCGCTCTTCAAAACTCGACTCTGAATGCACTTACGCAATAAATTTAACGAGCCGGCATTCAAAAGTCAGTTTGTGCCCAACCAACTCTAAAAACAAGGGAAAAAGACAATTGCTACAAACACAGAAGTTTCACTCGTAAAGACTTGCAAAGGTAAGAATTATGCTTGCACTTCTCCTTCGATATGTTATGAATACATATACAGATTGTGACCTACATAAACACAGCTGCTCTCTATCCCTAAATCACCTACCTCTCCCTTTCAGAACCGTCACTAGCAAAAGCTTGTTTCTAGGAAAAGCACAGTGGAAATACATTATACGGCCATTTCGATTCCAAAATAGTTTCGAGACAAACCTACTGGGCACCACTGTTTAATAATTCTAGACCGAAAGGATTCTTTTGATTAATCTTATTCACAAATTCAGTCTAAGAAAATGTAAGACTAATATCAATATGGATATAATCACAAAAGTAATGTGAAATGTTAATAATATGTAGAAATTTCACTGTAATCACAATCAGTCATGAAATGTGAACAACTGCCTGATTCTGTCCAGTTAGACCTATGCTAAAGGTTTTTTTTTGTCAAAATGCGTGTTTGGTTTTTATCTTAGGATCACTGGGTACATAACATAAACATGATAATTTTTTCCTTCAAGAATGTTCGTTAACATCGCAGTTATATATAGACGGTTACCAGGTCTATCAAAAGTTTGGAAAGGGGTGAGAGGTAGTGGAGACTTAGCCTTAGGCCTTAAAAATGAACTAAAGTTCTGTGACTATAATATCATTGTGGGATAGTCCAATGCTATTACAGTGGTAAATGAATACCCTGCGAGTAAGGGGCGGTTAGCTGTGGTGAATATCCATGACCCACCCGGGGGGACAAAAGCAGAATTTTTGTATTAAAATTTATGCTAATTAGAGCCTGCTCGCTGCAAGATAAAACTAAATTTTACTTCATACTGGATATACCTGATTAACACGGGCTAAAAACATAATAGTCACTTACTGCAACATTGCAACATGTACTAAACATACCTATGCTGTGTGGGTCAGATGGCCCTGGTTCTTTCTCCAGATGACTTAAGTCTTCCACGGAAGGATAGTATTGATCATCTTCTTGTTTGTCTGGTGCATCAAAATATTCATCACTTGAATCGTCATCAAGGCCCACTGAATTTGTTTTTTCTTTTTCCTTTATTTTGTAATTGGGAAACAGCTTATTCTGCACTGTTTTAAATGTTGCCTGTCTTTGAGCAGAAACATCTTAAGTTAAGCAATGTCTATATTGAAATGAAATTTGCTTACATATTCATTAAAGCATGTTCAATTCAAAGCAAATCTACTTCTTTTTTTGGGAACTAGTCCCACAAAAAACCAAACTACAATATTAACAATTTACATTGAAAGCAATGTAGCAAAGCGAATTGAATTAATAAAACAAGGTAGAGATGTCAAAAAGTATAACAAGAGTTACGAAGTACAATGCAATTCATTGGAAGATATTATACTAATGAGAAGGATTGATTATTATGCTAAAATGTTAAAATCTTATTAAGACAACTATACAAAACAAAATACAATAATTATTAAAATGCTAATTAATTCCAGTTCAAATATTTGGATCTTGATATCAAGAATTGCACACAGCAAGTAAAATATACGGATCCACAATACCAACATTTGAATACAGCAAAACCCACAAGTTTTTCTTACACACAATAAATATGTTGCTTATTGTTTAATCTGGGAAGTTGTTAATAATCAGTTCTTGTTGCTTTCCAAGTGAAAATTAGACCAATTTTGTTGTGTTTTTATGGAATGCAGCTTTTCTTCATAAGTGGTATGCTGAACAGGGACCACGGTTAAAACGTCACTAGGCCCAGTTGGCTCGGACAAGGACTCCTGTACTCTGGGATGAAGAGTTTTAGGTTTTTCTTTGACTATGTTCCCAGAGTAGGTGAATTCGTAGTTCGTTCTCTTGATTTCTTTAGAGAGGAACAATCTGTGACCTGGTTGGCGGTCTCTTGTTTCATCGCTTCTGCATACCAGAGCACAGAGTAATAACCTACTGTGGGATGTTTTTACACTTGCATCCAAGCCCTACCATAAAACTGTGCAGTACTGGCATGGAAAACATCATGATGGCCAGAACTCCCCAGAGAGTGCACAGGGAAAACATGAAGAATAGGCTGCCACCCATTTTTGCCTATGTTGTGAGGACAGGAGGGCACTGCCTAAAACCACCATTGGGCTACACACACAGTACCCTGAAACCATTGGGAATGGCAATGCTGATTGCCAAAAAGCAACTCAGAACTGTGGGGAATTCATTTTCTTAATCCCAAAAATGGTTGTAATACCGGTACTCACCACTATCAGAAAGCCGGCGTTTTAAAACCACCAGACTTTTGTGTAAAACTGAACAGAGGAACCCAAACCAGACCAAGGAAAGACTTGCTAAGAGGTGGATACAATGTAAAACTATATTCTGAAATGACTTGAAGGAAGTAATTATTTAATGTATAGGTAAAAATTGTAAGTTTGATTTAAACTGGGAACTAAAGTGATATTTAGCTGAATTCTGCCTGACAACTACCCCCGACAGGAGAAACCTGCTCAGCCACTCTTCCCAGGCCTAGCTGCATCCTGCTTCCCCACCAAAAGGAGTTGACACCTCTCTGATTAGATTAGGGGAGGGGCACCGGCAGGAGGTTGCACAAAGCCTTGTCCTGGACTCAGGCAAATGTTATATTGGGTGGGCGTAAAGTGGCTTCCTCTTGGGAGAAGTGGGAGGAGAAGTGCCTCTGGGAGCCACCCGAGCTGGAGGCGGGGGCAGACAGAAGCTTCCTCCATGTGCTTTGGAACCTAAACCACACCCATCTGAACTAGAGCATAATTTTAAAAAAGATGGATAATTCATAGTACGGACTTGTCAGAATTATATAAGTAATATCATTATTCTTGTGATTTTTCTGTGCACGTTTTAAGAGGTGTTAGGACCCTGTGGTGTATGCTGGGGGGTTGCTGGCGGAAAATAGGGCTTACTCCAAATGTCTGCATGTTAAAAATCTGACACTTCATCAATTAATGTCCATACTCCTTGCGCACATGTGTGTAATTTTTGGGAAATGTCTGATATTGGTAAACCAGTCAAAAAGCGCAAAATGTTGTCATTTTTGAATGCAAGCTCCCAGGAAGATCAGAGGCGGACAAGCATGGACCATAAGGAATATATAATGTGTACATGTAATTTAAACAAATTGTGTATCTGGTAAATATGTATTTGAATCAAATATAGATTTGTGGGCAAATTGACCAGGGGAGGATCCTCTGACCCATAAACAGACCTCATCATGATGACAATCCATTTCCTTCCCCCAATCATGGTAGAGGGGAGAATTGGGCCAATGACAAGTAGAGAGGGGCAGGCTCAGTTATGCCACGCACACACCCACTTCCAAAACACATAAAAAGAGACTGCTGGGACAGGTAGAGACATTCGATTCCATTTTCTGCGGGAATGTGGTTTAACTTTCATTATACAGCTGTGATTCTAGGCTTTCCAACGAACCTAGAACCGACTTCCTACTACCAATACTTCTTCCGCAATCACGATTTACGCACTCGCGAAATTTACCGCGATTTGCGATTTTGGCTCAATTTCTCCACTTGTCAAAATAGCAGCTCCATTCTTTCCTTTGTTAAAATCTGTTTGCAACCTGGTAATAACTCATAGAGCATTGCTAAAGTGAGCCTGAACTAATACCAACAAGCATCTCTCACTCACCCTAAATCTCTAGAGGGAATTAAAATCAGTTAGCACATTTTCCCATCCGTTGCCATCACGTTTAAAAGCATTTTGGGCCTGTGTTTCAAACTTCTACCTGTTTCCTCTAAGCTTGCTGGGGGGGAACTGAATTTCGTATTGTATTTGATTGCATTCCTGAGAACTGTGTGCTCCTCTTTCCATCTCCTTCCATTTCTTACATTGCATGGGGGGGTGAATTGCCAGAGAAAAAGTGATTACATTGTTGTTGGTTGAAATCATATCAAGTTTATTTGCTGTACTGCATTTTATTCCACCTTGGATTTCCGTGAAACCATAAAGCATTTTCAGCTACCTCATCCTCTATACTACTCCTAAATAATCAAGTGTACCACTGTAACATTACCAATTGTGGATCCACATCATATGTCTCAGTGTACTATCAGATATTAATTTATTATAAAAGTGATATATATATATATTGTTTAATTTTTCAAATAAACCTTTTAATTTGCAAAACAAACCTACTTCTTGGCTCAGTGGGGTAAGGGGGATTCTAAGAGAGGGGTGTTATATAAGGGTTGTCATCCATAGTACATAAACTGGACCTAAAAATATATCAATAAGGGTTTCCCTCAGCATCCCAGACTAGGCATTGACTTAGCTGGAGTGTTGAAGTGAAGCCGCTTAACAGAGTGGGGGCTCATCCGGGATTCTGGGTTAGATCTATCACTTGTGCAGATTAATACAGGGTGCTAACTGACAGGAGACATACATCCGGTCGGATCACCACGCTGTGTTACGCTGTAAAGCACTCCTCAAAGGAACACTCTAAGGAAACGGTCTGTTTTGCAAAAATAAAATACAAACTTCTGTAAGTCAGGAAGGAACTCAAATTCCAGAATGACGACACTGGTAGACATCAAAATAGCCAGAGAGCACTTCTTACATAAGCTATTTGTGAGAGGTGAGTGTTCTCATCAGGAACAAACGGTCTGGTTGCAGGCAATCGCGCAACAGGTCACTGAAACAGGGTCAGATACATGGAGAGATCAGGGTCCCCTACATGTGGCCCTGAGTGAACTATATATGGCCCCTAAAGCCAAAGATGAACATAATAAGATTGCCAGGGTAGTGGCATATTTGTACCTATATATGGGAGCCATGCAGGACAAATGTGCTGAAGGCCAAGATCTGGCAAATAGGCAACAGATGGCGTTAGAGAAGGCCCAATCTGATCTGGACTCTTCTGAGCAGAGGCTGCTCAGGAGCCAGGAGTCAGAAAAGGACAGCAGACAGTACATCACTAAAATAAAGGAGGATATGGATGTGCTGCAACAGGAAAAGGCTGACCAGGATACCGGATTTCTGGCCTTGCAGAAGGAGTACCAAGAAGGTTTGGATTCCCTACTGCAGAGCCAGAAAAAGCTGAAGCAACAATTAGATTTCAATAGGGCATGTGCTAAGCAGGTAGTCACCCTGCAAAGCCACCTGGATAGGGAAAAAGAGGAAAGCAATACATTGATTTTGAAAGACCTGGATACCCAGGCAGAGTTTGACCAGGAGCGCCAGAAAGCTGGTGCCTTCTAAAGGCAAAGGGACGACCTGGCGGCACAGATGCAGGCTCTTAGTCAGGAAAGGGATACCTTAGGCCAGGAAGTCTGCCACTTAAAAAGGAAAATGGAAGAAAATCACCTGGCCCTCCAGGGACTGGGTGACCTCCAAAAAGAACACCAGAACTTGTTAGAGCACACCAGGAGGGTGGAGGATGCTCTTGCAAGAAAGGAGCAGGCCAATAGGGACACAGCTCAGGAGGTAACCCTCCTGCAGCAAAGACTGGCCCAGTACTCCAGGACCAATCAGGAGGCACAGAGAGAGAATGAAGCTCTCTGCCAGCACAATGATAGGCTCCAGCAACAGGTAGCGATGCAGGGGAGACTGATAGAGTCTAGTAAGGCCTTAACTGAGGAACTGAAAGCGCAGGCTCTTGCATTGCAACAGGGAACAGGGGCGGATAGAGATGAGGTTCGCTGGGAAAGAGAAACTCCTGAACATAACCTCAGGAGCCCTAGTACCAGAGGCCTTCATCTCTCCCAGTCCCTGGACTCTGCCACCCCCATGTCCCCTCGCGCACATGAGCCCAGGGCCACGGGGATGGCAGATTACTATCCAGCTAGATGTATGGGGCTCATAGGCCAGTACCTCCCAGGAATGGATGGGCGGGCATCCGGTTATGGGCACCCAAGCACAGTGCAATTTAGTGGGGAACCCCAGGAGAGTAGGCCCATTAAGGGCATCCTGAAAACCTCTGCCCAGTTAGGTCAGTGGGGGGGGGGGTACCCATCAAATCCTGGCAGCAAGGAGGGATCTGAAGACTCCTCTGAGCATTACAGGACACAGGAAACCAGGTCCACACATTCTGCCAGCCATTCCCAGGCTCGCAGAATCCGGGAAAACCAGGAAGATCAGACGGGCACCTCTGGGAGCAGTGCTTCTGAGTCAGAGGATGAATGTACCAGGGTTACCTGAACCAAAAAGGACAATAAGCGAAAAAGGGCCTTGCTTAAGGACCCATTGAAACAAATAAAGGCAATAAGGAGTGTCATCACGCCTTATCATAAGAACGCCAAGTATTCTGTTTGGGAACACTTGGAGTTCTATGAGCAAATGATGGAGACTTTCCATTTGAAGGACAGCAGTAGCTGCATCCAGTACGTCAAATGGACATTCTCCCCAGAATACTCCAGTTTCTTTGCAGGGCTGGAGGATCAAAACCATTCAAGGTGGTCCACATACAGGGCGACCATCTTGAAACATTTTTCTGTGCACAGAAATCCTCAAGAGGCTCGCAAGGCAGCCTACAATTTGCAATGTGGGGAGGATCAGGCCCCACAAGAGTTTGTGAAAGAATTAAAGCGTGCTTTTGCGCACGGATAGCAGAGAATTTATCAATACGTTTTTCCATTCCTTACCCAAATACATAATGACCCAGCTCATGAGAGATTTTCATGAGAAAAGATCTTTAGACTGGGTCATTGAACAGGCTACCCGGATCTATGAGGTGCAGAAGCCCATCGAAAATAAAAATAATGCGCAGAAAAACCCCAAAACCAACAGCACCCCTGCTGCTGCCAAGGTGGCAGAGGGAAAGGTCACCCCCGTTATGGATTTAGAGATGGTGGGGCCTAAAAACCTACCTGCACCTAATAATGCCAAGCCCAGAAGGCCCTCGGGCCAGTCACAGACAGGGAGTCGAGGAGGTAGTCCCACAAATGGGGTCCCTCGCTCCCCTGATTATGTAAGTCCCCGCTACAAGGGAAACCGACCCATCCTGGGTTATGTGTGGACTCCTCCAGCGCAAGGGGGGGATCCAGCCAAGCACCTGACCCGGGGAACTTCCCTCCTAACGTCCCCCAGGAGGGCAGAAATTCACCAAATCCTGGGCAGAACTTTTCCCCCAGGTATCCACCCAATTTCCAGCCCCAAAATCATCCATCCTTCTTTCCCCAATTCCCTGAGCCCAGACAACCTAATCCGGGAGAGGGGAGGACAAGGGTGGAGGGGTACCCGAATCTTCCCAACCCAGGGTATTACCAGAGAAGGGATAGCTACCCTTCCCGGGATCAGCCCAGGGGAGAAAACAGAACCCCGTATCAACCTGAGTGGGTGTCCCAACTTGAGCACCAGGTCCAAAATATGGCACAGGATCTGGGTCACATACTGAGGGCTCAACAGAACCCTCAGATGAGCATGCCACCGCAGAATGCCCCAAACTCTGGGCCTGGTGCTCCAGAACAATGACGGGGGCAGCACCCTGATAACCCACCGGTTCCCAGGGAGGAGGCACAAGGGGAAGGAGGGTGTAAAGCCTTGGAGGAAGCTTCCTTCCCAACTTGTAAACAGTAGAGTAAACAGCCCCTGGAAAACCAGGAACCGGAAACAAAATCTCCTGCCCCTGAAAGCCTGCCTCCCAAGGAGCAGAGGGAGGGGTAGGAGAAACAAAGGACCCAAATAGACCCACTTTGTGGAGGAGGTACAGGTCCTCCAATTTGAGGGAGAGGGATACTCAGAAGATCCTGGGAAAAGGATCTTCTCCTTCAGAGATGGGGGAACTCCTCCCAAGGAAAAATGGGTCCTAAGGGATGCCAATTTAGACTGGGGAGATCTGGAGACTGAGCTACCGCCGCCCATCATCTCATCCCAGAACCGACAATACCGAAATCCCATGGGTCAAACCTATCCTGATGACTGCCTCCAAAAAGGGGGGGGGCGGCCCAGAACCCAAAACCATTTCCAGTTGCCAACTTTTTCTTTCAGATTCCCCAGGCTCTCCACAGAATTCTGCCCAAATCTCTTTGCTAGCAATGTCCAAAACCAGAAAATTAGCCCACTAGTTGTCCAAAAATGTGCATTATCTGTGCCCCCTTGAGGAGAAGGAGGGAAGATATTATGCCCCGGTACAAGTACAGGGGCAGGGTACAATTTTGGCACTGGTGGACACTGGATCTCAAGCTACCCTTCTGTCCAGAAGGGCCTTTGATGAACTAAATGCAGGAAGGGGGGAGAATTACCGTATTCCTCTCACATCTCTTCCTGGACAACTGCAGAACATTGACGGGAAGGAAATTCCTGTTGAGGGGACTGCAGACTTGGACATTAAAATTGGGCGACACAAGGTGAAACACCCGGTCATAGTAGTGACTCCAGAGGGCACCCCTTGTTTACTAGGGAATGACCTCCTGAGAAGGTTGTCACCCCTAATAGATTGCGTTGACAAGGTCCTCTGGACCCAGACTAGCCGACCAATAAAATTAAAACAAAATTAAAACAAATCTGACCAAGTAGAATTTCACTAATAGCAGTAGGACAACAGACTGGTGATGGGGGGTCCTCTCTATTTCTGAAAATCAACCTTCCTTCCAGTTTAAGGTGGTATTCCACACTGGAAGGAAACACCCTGAAATTCTTTACTAGTCCACAATCAGAAACTCCCACTCCTATAGTACAGAAAGATGTGAAATCAGCTCAGAGCCTGGCTGATATTCAGCAAATTGGAGAGCAGTTGTTCATCCCTGTCCAGTTAAATGATGGGAAGGACTCTGTTCTCGCTCGAGTGTGTGTGAACAACGGTAAGAGCTTCATCAGCGAAGCCATGTTCCGCCAACTCCCAAAAGATCCAGCCATTCCCACATTCAAACTGATAGACAAATGGGAAATGGACCTGGAAGCACCTAATTCCAAACACCTCCTGCCAAGCAGGTGTATGCTCAAAATCTCCATTGGCAACAAGAGCATAGTCTATAATTGTTGGGTCGTGCGAGACGTCACTGCCGCCTTTTACTTAGGCAGTGACATTCTCAATCGCTTTGCCATTAGTTTGGACCTAATAAACTTCAAAGCTTGGTCCCGATTAGCGGATAATCCCATGGGCTTTGATGATCCAGAAAAAGCATTTAGGTCAGCTCAATTGCTACCTTATGCAGTTGAAATTCAGATTAAAGAGGAAGTCACCATCCCAGAAAGGACCTGACAATTCTCCTTGGAAGTGAAAGCTAAAAGAGGACAAAAATTGAAAGACCCTCATGCTTACATACATCTAAATGCTTCTCTCCAACAGCAAGGGTTGGGGGTAAACCCAACTCCATTAGTCAACATAGAACATGACACCATTCCAATAGAGGTGGATAACAGCGATTAAAGAGTATTACTCTAGCCGCAGGCACCATTATTGGAATGGCGGTTGATGACTGACATTTTTCCATTGATCTAGGAAATGAACTGTTAGGACCAATCCCCAAGGACTGTTTTGACAGTGACAGTGATGACAACACAACACCAGACAGGATTTTCACCCGGCATGGGAGGAACTTCCTGGTGTACACTTCTTGCCCTTATGGTAAGGAAGATGTGACTTGTGACTTCAGGAGGGATGAGGTGATTTTCCAGGTCCATGAGGGCTGCCTTTCCCACCTGAAGCCTCCAGTCCAAATCAGCACTCTGACCAGGGACTTCTCCACCCAGCTGGAGGAGGCCGCTGAGATAGCCAAACCAGAAGTATTTCCAGGCTTCAGGCAGATGGTGGAAGAGAGAGTCAACCTAGCGGATGCCTGTGTGACTCTGGAACAGAAGCAAAAGTTGAAACAAGTTTTCTTGGATTTCCAAGATCTCTTTGCGGTAGACTCATATGACTGTGGTCGCACCGACATCCACACAACAACAATTCCCATGGACCCTGGAATGACTCCAGTGTTTGTGAAGCAATATCGTTTGCCTCTCGCATCCATGGAGTCCCTTACTGCAATAATTAAGAAACTTGAGTCCCGGGGAATAATCCGTTCAGTCCACAGCACTTTCAATAATCCGGTGCTGGGAATATTGAAGCCAAACGGCCAGTGGAGACTCTGCGCCGACCTTAGGGAGCTCAACAAATGGGTCCATACTTCCCGATGGCCTCTTCCCTACATTGACCAAGGGCTGGCCCAGATTCAGGGGTCACAGGTATTCACAGCAATAGACCTGACCAATGGATACTGGACCATGCCTGTCAGTAGGGAGGACCAATACAAACTGGCTTTTACCTTTGGGGCCAGCAGTACACCTGGACCCGGACTCCCTTCGGAGACCTCAACTCCGGCAATGAATTCAACATTTTCTTACATAAGGCCATGCCCGACCTGGGTGCGAGGGGTAACCTGGCTTATGTAGATGATGTCCTCATCAAAAGTTCATCTGTGGAGGAACACATAGCCGAGATCCGTTATGTTCTGACGCAGTTGAGGGCCGCCGGAGCAAAACTTTCCTTTCAGAAAGCACAGTGGTGTAGAACCCGTGTTAATTTCTTGGGGCATGAGATTACTCCTCAGGGTCTCTGATCCCAGGAAAAGAAAGTGGAAGCACTTCAGAAACTGAAAGACCCCACGACTCTGCGGGAACAAAGGAGCCTCCTTGGACTGACTAATTACAGCAGAAAGTTCATTGAGGGCTACGCAGAGATCACCGGACCCCTGATTCATCTCTTGAAGGGGGGTGTCAAGTGGGAATGGGGTCCAGAACAATCCGAGGCAGTAAGACAACTCGAAAGAAGCCTCTCACAATCGCCTTGCCTAGCCTACCCTGTCAGAAACAAGGAGTTCTTCCTGGAGACAGGGTTTTCTAATACGTGCTTGATGGCAGTCTTATACCAAAAGCATGACAAGGTCAATAAAGTAATCTCCTATGCGAGCAAAACTTTATCCTCTGTGGAGGAAAAATTCAACGATTGTGAGAAGGCACTCCTGGCAACGGTGTGGGCATTGAAGAATTAGCGCCCGTTCATCCAGGGGGAACACATCATAGTGGAGACTCCACACCAGCCTCTGCAATATCTCCAGAGTGACAGAATCCGGGCCGGAAATGTGAGTAATTCCCGAATTACTTCCTGGATTCTGTCAATGCAAGGCTTTCCTGTGGAGGTCAGATATGGCCAAAACAAGAAGAGTCCCCTCGCACAAGGTCTGGCTGACTTGCATGATTGTGCCAGAGAAAACTGTCTCGAGGACGAAAGTCTAAAAATCAAGGACAACATGGAGGCATACCTTAATTCCCCACACAAAGTCTTTGAAGAAGACAACTGTGAGGGAATGCCCACTGTCTATGTGGATGGATGCTTTTACCATGTTGACAACAACGGGGAGAAAGAACTGGTGGCCGACGTAGGGAATGCCTGGGTGAAGGAGTTTCCAGAACCCTCCGCTGGATACAAAATTGGTCCCCGAAGTAGTCAGGTGGCAGAGTTGATGGCTGTGCATCAGGCCATCCTCACTGCTGTCCAACATCAACTCCACGAACTGGTCATAATCACCGATTCGGATTATGTACGGAACGGGTTCGTGGAGCACCTGGTTAATTGGAAAACCAGAGGCATGTTATGTGCTAATAACAAACCCCTGAAACATGGGAAGTTAATCCAAAACATTGATGATCTGGTCACCTCGAATGGGATGACCATCTACTGGAAGAAGATCAAGGGTCATTCCAAAGTAGAGGGACCAGACAAAACTGGAAATGACTTAGCTGATCAGCTGGCCAAAACCGGAGCCATCCAAGGGGATCTAATCGAAATAGAGTCCCTGTTGGGGGAAATCGAGGTCACTGCTATCACTAGGTCCCAGACAAATGCTCACAATGATCTTTCAACTGCACAATGGAGTAAGGAGACCCCTGATGCTGATTTGATTACAGCTCAGAAGGGGGATCCAATAATTGGTAAGTTTTACCAACACATTGAGGACCCTGAGAACTTTCCCCTGACGGATACCGATTACACTGGGAAAGAGGACCTAAGAGTGTTGATGAAATGTCCAAAAAGGTTCCGAATCCAAGACGGTTTGTTGGTAAGGAAATCCCAAGCTGGCCATGATCAGTGGGTGGTCCCTACCTCATTCCGAAGCCTGATGTTAAGTCACAGTCTTGATGCGGCCACCGCCGGTCATAGGGGGTTTCACACAACACTGGAAATCTTAAGAGAGGTTGCATACTGGCCACACATGGGGCAGGACCTCGACCAATACTTGAAGGGGTGTCTTGTGTGTGCACAGTTTCAGCCATCATCCCTCACACACCGTGCGCCTCTCCAAAAGAGGGGGATGACACTGCCCTGGTCAGATTTGCAAATCGACTTTGTAGGCCCTGTAATTCGCTTGTCTAGAGGAAACAAGTACATGTTGACCGTTACATGCTTGTTTACCAAGTGGGTGGAATGTCTCCCAGCCCCAAACTGCAAGGCAGAAACAGCAGCTGCCCTGATGATTAACCACATCTTTTCCAGTTTTGGTCTACCTCAAAGGATTGAGTCAGACAGAGGTAGCCACTTCACCAGTGAAGTAATGACAAAGATGTGGGAGATACTGGGGGTCAAAAGGAAGCTACATATTGCTTACAGGCCTGCTTCTTCTGGAGCAGTGGAGAGATACAACCGAACCATTGTGAGCATCTTAAAAAAGTTTGTGGCAGATTCTGGGCCAAGTTGGGATATCCGACTACCTCTGGTCCTAATGGCCATCAGACCTACCCCTTCATCTGCAACTAAAATGTCAACATTTGAGTTGATGACCGGACGCAAGATGGTGCTTCCTCAGCATTTGCTCTACGGGACCCAAGAGCAGACACTGATAAATGCCTCCACAACTCATGAGTATGTGGAGAATTTAAAGAAACACCTCCAACATGCTTTTGCCTATGCTCAGCGGAATCTAGAAAGATCAGCTGAGAGTATGAAAACGCACTATGATTTGAAAACCACCAGGAAGGAATATGATGTGGGAGACCGGGTCTGTCTATACAATTTCCAAAGGAACCAGGCCAAACAGCGAACATTTTTGCCTACATGGAAGGGACCCTTTGAAATTATAGACAAGATCTCCCCTGTTGCCTACAAAATCCGCATCCCCAAAGGTAATTTGGCGGAAGGGGAAGATAAGTGGGTCCATATTAATCAGCTGAAGTGTTGCCATCCCAGGCACACTCTACAGCAACTGAAGGAGTCCTCTGCAATACCAGAGGGGGCCGCTCCAGAGTAATTCAGTTCCAACCCTAAAATATCCCATATATAGTCTCTAAAATATTATGACGCTTGTAAACCACTGTCTCTGAGTTATATCTTGTTTTTAAAAATTGGAATGCTTTATCTATTAAAGTATAAAATGTATATGTCACCCCACTATATCAATAGTGGGGGAGAAATGTCTATGAATAGGTATTGCCGCTTTCCTTTGTCGTCCTAGGAGAAAGAAAACATGGAGACTGACCACGGAAGGCGACCTGGGGACCGGGAGCGAAGATCCGAGGGCCCCGCGGTACCGCCCAATCCTCCCACCAGGACCAGCAAGGAGAACTGATTGATCGACTGGAGGGAGGAAAAGATGCTGAACTGTGCCATCTATGGAATTGGAAGAAGAGGAGGCGAACATCCCAGATCTTGCCAGTTCCATCAGTGAAAGGACAGAATGGCCATCGCAAGAGGGGGGGCTTGTGGGATGTTTTTACCCATGCATCCAAGCCCTACCATAAAACTGTGCAGTACTGGCATGGAAAACATCATGATGGCCAGAACTCCCCAGAGAGTGCACAGGGAAAACATGAAGAATAGGCTGCCACCTATTTTTGCCTATGTTGTGAGCACAGGAGGGCACTGCCTAAAACCACCATTGGGCTACACACACAGTAGCCTGAAACCATTGGGAATGGCAATGCTGATTGCCAAAAAGCAACTCAGAACTGTGGGGAATTCATTTTCTTAATCCCAAAAATGGTTGCAATACCGGTACTCACCACTATCAGAAAGCCGGCGTTTCAAAACCACCAGACTTTTGTGTAAAACTGAACCAAGGAACCCAAACCAGACCAAGGAAAGACTTGCTAAGAGGTGGATACAATGTAAAACTATATTCTGAAATGACTTGAAGGAAGTCATTATTTAATGTATAGGTAAAAATTGTAAGTTTGATTTAAACTGGGAACTAAAGTGACATTTAGCTGAATTCTGCCTGATAACTACCCCCGACAGGAGAAACCTGCTCAGCCACTCTTCCCAGGCCTAGCTGCATCCTGCTTCCCCACCAAAAGGAGTTGACACCTCTCTGATTAGATTAGGGGAGGGGCACCGGCAGGAGGTTGCACAAAGCCTTGTCCTGGACTCAGGCAAATGTTATATTGGGGGGGGCCGTAAAGTAGCTTGCTCTTGGGAGAAGTGGGAGGAGAAGTGCCTCTGGGAGCCACCCGAGCTGGAGGCGGGGCAGACAGAAGCTTCCCCCATGTGCTTTGGAACCTAAACCACACCCATCTGGGCCAGAGCATAATTTTAAAAAAGATGGAACATTCATAGTACGCACTTGTCAGAATTATATAAGTAATATCATTATTCTTGTGATTTTTCTGTGCACGTTTTAAGAGGTGTTAGGACCCTGTGGTGTATGCTGGGGGGTTGCTAGCGGAAAATAGGGCTTACTCCAAATGTCTGCATGTTAAAAATCTGACACTTCATCAATTAATGTCCATATTCCTTGCGCACATGTGTGTACATTTTGGGAAATGTCCGATATTGGTAAACCAGTCAAAAAGCGCAAAATGTTGTCATTTTTGAATGCAAGCCCCCAGGAAGATCAGAGGCGGACAAGCATGGACCGTAAGGAATATATAAGGTGTACATGTAATTTCAACAAATTGTGTATCTGGGAAATATGTATTTGAATCAAATATAGATTTTGTGGGCAAATTGACCAGGGGAGGATCCTCTGACCCATAAACAGACCTCATCATGATGACAATCCATTTCCTTCCCCCAATCATGGGAGAGGGGCGAATTGGGCCAATGACAAGTAGAGAGGGGCAGGCTCAGTTATGCCACGCACACACCCACTTCCAAAACACATAAAAAGAGACTGCTGGGACAGGTAGAGACTTTCAATTGCATTTTCTGCAGGACGCTCTGCCGGGAGACTCCAGACTTCACATCCATCAATCTCCAAAGACCAGAACTTTACTTCAGAACTTAAAGCAAGGGCCTAAACCCACAAACTGAGAACTCTTCTCAGCAGGCCTCAGCATCCTTAAAATCATCTGCAAACTATTCCACAGCCAGGCGAGCTGTTTGAATTCTTTGCCAAGAACTTTTGCCAGTACCCAGAAAGCAGTGTTACATCCAGAATCCACTTGATCCGGACCGGAAAGCAGAGCAGTATCCAGAACCAGAGGCTGCTGTATCCAGAGAGGCTAGACCAGCAGAGCAGAGCTGACCCAGACCGCTGTGAGCAGAACCAGAGATCCGGATCGCTGTGAGCAGAACCGATGCCTGATTGACCTGCCGAGCAGACAGAACCGCCTCCGGACGTGTTGACCAGATCCGTGACGAGGCCTAGTTCATATTTATATTGTAAGTACCTAGCAGAACTGTGCAGAACCAATCTCTTAGTTAAAATAATCTAATTCAAGCTATTTTAACCTAAGTAGAACTGCCTCCTAGAAATCGTGTCATCTGTCATTTGTAAAGCTGCACAACTGTCACCTGTCAATTCTGCAGCTGGAAGCTGTCACCTGTCATTTTGAGTTTTACTTTAAATCCGAAAATCTACCTTTATTAAATCGTCTTTATCTCCGGAACCGTTTGTCCTAGGAACGTGGTTTACAGCGATTTGCGATTTTGGCTCAATTTCTCCACTTGTCAAAATAGCAGCTCCATTCTTTCCTTTGTTAAAATTTGTTTGCAACCTGGTAATAACTCATAGAGCATTGCTAAAGTGAGCCTGAACTAATACCAACAAGCATCTCTCACTCACCCTAAATCTCTAGAGGGAATTAAAATCAGTTAGCACATTTTCCCATCCGTTGCCATCACGTTTAAAAGCATTTTAGGCCTATGTTTCAAACTTCTACCTATTTCCTCTAAGCTTGCTGGGGGGAACTTAATTTCGTATTGTATTTGATTGCATTCCTGAGTACTGTGTGCTCCTCTTTCCATCTCCTTCCATTTCTTACATTGCATAGGGGGGGGGGGGAGTGAATTGCCAGAGAAAAAGTGATTACATTGTTGTTGGTTGAAATCATATCAAGTTTATTTGCTGTACTGCATTTTATTCCACCTTGCATTTCCTTGAAACCATGAAGCATTTTCAGCTACCTCATCCTCTATACTACTCCTAAGTAATCAAGTGTACCACTGTAACATTACCCATTGTGGATCCACATCATATGTCTCAGTGTACTAAAAGATATTCATTTATTATAAAAGTGTGATATATATATATATTGTTTAATTTTTCAAATAAACCTTTTAATTTGCAAAACCTACTTCTTGGCTCAGTGGGGTCAGGGGGATTCTAAGAGAGGGGTGTTATATAAGGGTTGTCATCCAGAGTACATGAACTGGACCTAAAAATATATCAATAAGGGTTTCCCTCAGCATCCCAGACTAGGCATTGACTTAGCTGTAGTGTTGAAGTGAAGCCGCTTAACACTACCAACAGGTCACATATGTGTTCCTCTCTAAAGAAATCAAGAGAAAGAACTACAAATTCACCTACTCTGGGAATAGTACAAATAGTAAAAATAAAACTCTTCATCCCAGAGCACAGGAGTCCTTGTCCGAGCCAACTGGGCCTAGTGACCTTTTAACCGTGGTCCATGTTAAGCATACCACTTATAAAGAAAAGCTGCATTCCATAGAAACGGAATACAATTGGTCTAGTTTTCACTTGGAAAGCAACTAGCACTTGGGAATAAGGGTAAAAGCAACAAAAAATACCTCAAAAAAGCCAAATGATTGGTGCATAGAAAGTAATTACTAAGTAAAATCATCTGAATCACAGTGTGTTATCATGATGAATAATGGTCCCATACGTGGATACTTAATAATCAGTTCTAACCATACTTTCCTGATTTCCTAAAAGAATGGGCAGGGGAACACAAAGTGGAATAACTGTATGGACTTGAGTGGTGAAGAATGGAGAGTTGATTGGCGAGACTACTGTACAGCCTGAGGTTAACAGAGCTTAACAGAAAAGCATTACTTGAAATGCAAGAAAGAGAGCTCTCGTCTTTGCAGGGTGAATGTTCTATTCAGAAAAAAGCATTTGGGATTCGAAAGAAATAATGTTTTTGCTATACAGAGAGAACTAATTTGCCGTCTGATGTAGCGGCTGTTTCCATATTAGGCAGGAACTTCAACTGGCACTTCACAACCTTTCAAGAGGATGAAGCAGTGTGGAATGTGGAGTAGATATTGCTTATGACTGAACGTAACTCTAACACACCTTCTAACTTTAAGTACTGCTTTATTGAGAGGGAATAGCTTGACTAGAGTACAACTTCACCCACTGAAGCCCTGATCCCTCGTGTGATGTCATGTTATGAATTGTTTATAAAGTACAAACAACTGCCAGGTAGCCTCTCAGCACTCTA
This sequence comes from Ambystoma mexicanum, assembly GCF_040938575.1. NCBI lineage: Eukaryota > Metazoa > Chordata > Amphibia > Caudata > Ambystomatidae > Ambystoma > Ambystoma mexicanum. The sequence goes on along the minus strand of NC_090930.1, from coordinate 518,011,559 downwards.
TGAATCAGTAACATAGTATATACATCAGCCCAAAACTCACTACAAGGAAAAAAGATATGACTCATGGTTGTTTTCTGGAAATGGGATAGTTTGGTGTTTTTTGATATGGGAGAGGCTGTTCCAAAGAAATACTGCAATACTGTCACCCTGAGTGGGACGGGTATGGCTAGATGTGGATCCCATGCCTGCTGCGCCTAAAAACCCAAGCTACTCCTCACTGATGATGCGCAATTAAGCCGAAACATGTCTGTGGATGCTTGTGGTCTTGTGCAAAAGGGATGTGACCTAGCAGTCCAGGATGGACTGCTCCTTCTGGGGGTGGGACCAAGCCTGATGTCCTTATGGTCTTTCCCCTTTCTGTAATGGCTTGGCAGGCAAAGAACAATGGCCTGGAGGGTTGCCAAGAGCAATTGCCAGAGGTTTAAGATTACTGTTAAACCTTGCAGCCATCACCTCTTTGTTTTTGTTTCCACAGTGTCAAAGGCCATTGTATTATTACACAGCTTGAGGGATCTCATTAGCACATTAAAAATTCACATGAGGACACCTACATGAATTTTCATGCATCTATCTACCACTGTAGACAGTAGCTGGTACTTAGAATTAGGGATGTAACGGTATAACGGTATACCGTTAAAGATACCGTGAACCACTTAATTGAACAATAATAACCGTCACATTGTTTATACCGGTATACCGTTTATACTGTTAAGTGTGCTTTTCAATCTGATTTGGAAAGGCTGCAGTAAGCAAGTGCTGCACAGTCTTGGTCTTGCACTGTTGGATGTGCCGTCTGCCAAGTAGTTTCAGTTGGAGCAGTTTTTAATGCCATTCCATAAACCACACATGCCTCACATAAAATCAATATGTTAGCAATAGGAAGAATAAATACACTGCCAAGAAGGAAAAGGGTTTACTTTGGGATGGTGGCTTTGGGATTTATATATTTATAATGGATATTGTTTGCTAAACATATGACAATGGGGGATTTCCCTGGTTCCATCATTGAATTTACATATAATAAGTCACACTGCGAAATTCACTCAGCTCTGTGGGTATTCCCTGCTGCCATACCAAAGGGTAACATGTCAGTGATTACTGAACACCTTTTGGCCCACAAGTAAACTAAAGGCTGTAAAGTAAAGAGAGCGTGTGTGCGTATGCGCACAAGCGTATACTACCATCAACCTCCATTGATCTGTGGCATGCAGGTTATCAAGATGGCAACATGTTCATCTTCACCAGTAGCCAATGGGGGAGCTAAAAGCCTAAATGACCACTTAAGAAAAGCTATTCAGTTTGCTTTGCCAGTCACAGCAGGGCTCCCCCCACAATGCCCTGCTCCTCTTCACACGTGTGTTTGGTGGAAGCAAGGGGTGGCATTTCAGTGGAAAGTATGTTGAAAAGCCCAATTCTGGCCCTGGGTGCCTGGTTTTGTTTGTGATGATAAATCTGACAATTTATGACCTTTTAGAAAATATTTGTTAAGATTAGTTAACTCCACCTGCTATACCGCGATAACCATGATATACCGTCATTTGGCAAGAAGGTTATCGTACCGTCATAAAACTAATACCGTGACACCCCTACTTAGAATATACCTTTATAGGAGGCATATACCTTTATATGTAGTGTAATGTGCACCTTGCCAACCCACAACTGATTTATGGTATAATTTTATCTAGATAATAAATTGTTACTGTTGTAATATCTACCCTTTTCTGCATCTTACAGTTTTTAACTCTTATATTCCATTGTGACTGTTGTCTCTTGCATTGACTAGCACACATATACTGAAGCTGACAGTAGTAGGGTGTACTCAATTAAGTTGTTGGCCACCATAAATGAAAATACCAGTAGCAGAATCCAAGCTGTAAACTGTCCTAATGTACAATGTTCCATCTCATCACTGTCAACGGTGCCAAGCCCTGACATGACTTCTCTCTGCTGCACCATTGACCCAGGCTCCACCAACTTTCTGAAAGTCTACCATATTAAACTCCTGTACCACATATCACTAACCTCCACAACCACTTTCTAGCTATTCAGCTGAAGGTTGTGGTGAACCAATCTTTGGCATCACATTGTGTAACACATTCTGAACGTTAACCATTCCCGGCAAGGCCACTAAGGCACGGCAAAAGCAATTTTGAAAAATAACTTCCTTGATGACTGCAGATCAGTTTGCTGACCCCTCTTTAACACTGAATTTGCGCCTCGAACCAATGTAAAATGAAAAAACTCCAAATGTGTGATGCAGTATATGTGGCTATACCGGTGCTACAGTAGTGTTTTAAGAGGAGTGAGAAATCAAAGCAGGCTATAATGAGGGTGTGTGGCCTAAACGATGGGTGTGGCCAGAAGTGTGCTGTGTGTGTCCGGGCAAGGTGTGGAAAGCACCCATTTTTAAAAATGTTAATACTCATCATCACCAATATGCACACATTAACAATTAACTGACAAAATGGCATACATCTTACACTATTTTTAAGCATTGGAAACGAGGTGGCCAAAACATCTTCACACACTGTGATATTTATTTATTTAAATTTTATTTTAGGTGCTTATACATCAATTAAATTGTGTTTCAAACGCACTAATTCATATGTTTTTCTATTTCTTGTGTGTTGCTGCTCTCCCACTACTCGCAGGCAAGCCCCTTTCACCCACTCCTTTCACTGCTTGTAAATGTTCTTCATTCCTCAGACTCTTGAGGTCCCTCAGTACATTGCTTTTGCAATGTAATTAAGGGCAGTTTGGATTCCGAAAGCCCAAGCAAAGGTCATTAAGCAATGTTCTTAGGGGCCGTTAGGAGTCTGAAAGCATTAATGTTGTACATTTACAAGTCGGGAAAGCAAGTTTCTTTCATTGCTTGCAGACAATCCTCGGTCGTGATTTCAGACTCTGGTGTGCATAGGTGACATCTCCTGGGGTGATCGTTGTTTGGTGGGAGCTGAAGGAGCCCTGGCAGTGCCCTGGCTCAGAAGATTTTTTGGGAGATGGCCTGGCTAGCCGCGCCCCACTTAAAGTCCTTAGCTGCACTCATCCACCTTCACCTTTCACCCTTTGTTAGAATGAGTCTTATTATCCACTTCTGAACCCTGATATGCTGGTTGGCCTGGTGGGTGCTGTAACAATATTTTAGGTCACATCTTTCCTAGATAGCAGTACATAGACAAGTGATTTGTTCAAAGTATTCCTGCTGTCTGTACATATTGCCTAAAGATCTGTCATCACACTCCTTTCCCAAAAATATGCCTCTTAAGTAGTCACCCTTCTTAACACCATCATTCCTTCTCTGGTCGAATAGGTGAATGATACACGTTTGTTATCACAAAGAAAGGGTATGGATTATATGCAAGTATTCACTTTATGTGTACAGTGATTTACACAAAAGTACAAACAATAATGCATGAACATAAAATGAACACCTGGAGTGTGACCTGATCAAATAATTTAGGATTGCTAGGGAAAGGCCAAGAAAAATAAACATTTAAAAATAGTTTGGAACAAGACAAGAGTGGCTACAGAATCGATTTCTTGGGGGAGAGTGTTTCTTGGGGGAGAGTGTTTCATACTTGGGAGCATCAGGAAAAAACAAGGGGACATTTGATGGTGTTCAAGTAAGATCAAAAGTATGTTAAAAGGCCATAATGGCATCCTGGCCTACTGTACTAGAAGGGGCGTCTGATATTGCTAGAGCAAAGTAATACAGTGGAGCACTCACTCAGAAAAAGGGCACAAAAGAAAACAATTGCACCTAGGACACATTCTTGCTGAGTTATGTTTTAGTCGTGCAAACATGTGGAGTATTGGATTGAAGATTTTGAATTTAAACGATGGGTTCGATTCCACCAATGAAGAAAATATGTCAACATTGCGAAATAGTTCAGTAACATAATACTCTATGAACATGAGATGTCTTCCTTTGCAATTGTACCTTTTTTAAGAGAAGCTTCCAATTGCTATCTCCTCAATTATTAACTTTATTTAGTGCAATTACTTTATCACAATAAGAGGGGAAACACACAGGCATTTAAAGAGTAGTAACAATGTAAGCTCTGGCCAAATTGAGAGAAAAATGTGAGGCACAGGGAAGAAGAAAGAAACAATGTCTACATAGTTCAGATTACTTCAGGAGAGTAAAATAGAATATATATGAAGAACTATTACATGCAAGTTGTGAAAGAGCTCAGTAATATTTTATTGATAAAAACATTATATTGATAAATGTTTAACCATTTCATTTTTAACAGACACATAATATCAATAAAGTCCTCTTAGTTCCTCATCAGTAGTGCCATTTATTCCAATGACTTTACCATAGAAAGAGGAGAAAACACACAAACCTGTACACAGGTGTCACAATTTAAGTGTGGGCAAATAGAGACACGTGTGATAGACATGGGGAAGCAGAAATCAAATACTTTCTGCAGTTAATGTTATTTCTGGAGAGAACATTAGAAAAGTTTCAAAGATAAATTAAATGAAACAATCAATAATCAAGCCAAAAAAGCATGAGTCTAAATCAGTAATTAATGAAGGAAAATGTGGGAATATTACAGACAGCTGGACAACGGAAAATATACTTAAGGGATGTGCATAGTGAATACAGAGAAGAAAGAGAGAAAGTGAGAGAGGAATCGAAATATGTGGGCAGATTGACAGCTTAAGTACCATTAATAACAGAAAGAGGTGAACATGATGTATGGTGGAGAGGAAAGAGCAGCAAGAAGTACATAGAGAAGATAAGCTAATCTACATTTTTGATTATCTGAGGGAAGGCGAGGTGGGCTACATGACATAATAACAGTTAGCCAAGCAGCCAACTGATTATGATGGGATTGGTAAAAGAAAGGAAATAACGATAGATTCAGGAACCATCTAAATAGAAACTGGGAAATAAACCTACAAGCTGACATTGCAGACCGAAGAAACGTGGTATACCCATAAAAAAAGAAGTCCAATGCCTGATATTTGAAGGACAGCACAAAATAATGGCAATGTTTCATTAGTGGTGAAAATCACTGTACACAATTAATAGAGAGATCTCCCAGGGAGATGCAGACAAGCATTTAGAAATAATCATGGTTGATTGCAGCAACGGAATTACCAGCAGATATAATGCCTACTCAACACTGTGAACCTCACGCAGCTCATGAAAATCCCAACTCACAGGCAGGTTAATACCCTCAATCTCATCATCACTGCCCTCCCTGCCCACCATAAGAGCTCTCCAATCCTGCATGACTGGTCTCTCTATCTGGCAAACCACTTTGACTTTAGTCACACCACCCCAGTCAAGCACACCCATTGGAAACACAGCAAACAAGCCTTCAGATCATTCAAGAACTTCTCAGCGGAGGCTATTATGGAAGGCCTTGCCAATGTTAATATGCAAATGCACCGTCCTAAACGTAAAAGGAAGCTTTTCCCAGGGAATGTGAGCAGATGAAATAATAACAATTTATGTCTTTAGTTTTAGTCAAATGGGAATAAAATAGTTGCAAAAGACGTGTTCTGTTGTGAACTAGGTCTCGGGTTGAGGCACTGCCAAAATATTGAGTCAGGCTTTGGATCTACAGCCCTCTGGTTAAGTCTTAGGATTGTCGAGTTCATGGTGGAGTGGCTTGGTAGCACAAATAATACAAAAAATTACTTCTCAAAAGTGAGGTCTCTGTTACATGTTTTTCTATGAGGATCTTTCTTTCACACCAAGGAAGATGAACGTCCTGCCAACTAACAGTTACTGTCCTTGGCCTAGCTGGAACCATGAATAATGGAGACAGCAACATGTATCAATGTGGTAGCTGCAAACATATGTTTCACAGTGAGGAAAATGCAAGGTCTGGGAACGGTCTAGGGTGCCAAAATGTCTGGTGGAGAGCAAGTCGTTGGAAGTTGTCTTACATGGTCTGTCGGGGACCGGAGCGCTGGAGTCGAGCTATCCGTAAGGCAAGGAAAACCTTAGACTTCCATCCACTGTGCTGTACAGTAGTTTTTATCCTGCACTTTCACGGAACATTTGACTCCAAATCTACATCACCGCAGTAAGGTGCCAGTGGTGCGTGATTGGGGTTGATATTTTTACTCCCCATTCTTAAAACCTGCAGTTCCTCCCTGATCCATAAAATCTGCAATTTCCATCATGCTGAAGCACGGAGCGCTAGGGGCAATCATGTTGCAAGCGGCTACTACAGTGTGGCAGCTGCAATGCGAAGCACACTGGAGTCCAATCTCCAGGCACCGTTGGCTCTACAAGTGAGTGGTGAAGAGGTGGAGGAAAATTCTGCTGGGTCTGTTAGTGTGGAACTTTCGAACTCAGACTGCTGGGAAAGACGACCCCTGAATACAACTCGCGGTTTGCTTTCTCCCTCTGTTTCTGAGACAAACTCTGCCCGTAAGCCCAGAGCGTGTCCCCAACGCACTGCTGCTCTGAACATTGCTGCTGGGGACAACAAATCTGTTTTAAAAACTACAGATTTGTATTTATCTCATAACGTCATAGGCCAATGAAATGTATGCACCCTACTGACATCTTTATTGAGGTTTTCGAAATAGCTGAGACTGTCGAGATTGTCGACACTGGCGCTGATATCTGCATAGACTTTATGAATGAGCTCATGGCCTCACTTCCGTGTTTCAGGTCGAAGACTATCGAAACGGATTAAGGGCTTTAATAACTCTTAATAACTCTGAGTACCTAGTACTTCAGTGGCCATAGCCAGCTTTCCAGTACAAGGTACACTGCCACTTAGTTTATTGCTCAGTCCAGTCGTAGGTGCTTTTAATCCCGTTGATGAGGCTACGCGGTTTAGCTGGCATTAGCCCCACCCATTACAGCTGTAGAAAATGCTGGTGTGGACCCACCTGTACCTGCTGAAGCAACCAGACTGACAGTCAATGCAGCGACAAGGGATATGGTACAATTAACCTCTCGAACTAAAATGAGAACACCATTAATGCATTTCTTCCAAGAGTCTGTGACATGTCCTGACTCATATGTGAGTAACGTTAGCAGCTCCTCAACTGCCATGTTCAACATATTGCAATCCCTACTTGAACAATTAAATTAAAAATGCGATAATATTGCAGCAAGCCTAGGAAAGGTGTGCTGTCACTCAGAACGAACAACAGGCTCCCTAAACAAGATGACTAATGCAATATGGGTTCTAGCTAAAACCCAGGACAAAATAAATGTCAACATGGCTGCACTTGAAGAAGTGTTATTGAAACAAACAAAGGTTTCTGCTGCCACGCCAAGCATGGTAACTAGTAGGGTTGATTTGAATTTCACAGCCTGGTATCAACACAAGAAAAATACAATTTCAAAACAAATGATAATGTACGAGGATCTCGCCATAAAGAAAAGATGGATTTTAAACTACCAGGTCCTAGTAATCAATGTCCTCATGCACACTTTGGTAACCAAACACCTAAACTTCAGGGTATATTGAAAAAGCCACTATGTCTACGAACTGTGCCTCATTAATATCGACAGAAATTGAGAAGATGTCTGAGACCATCATGGTTGGAGGCAGGAGCCAATCTAAATGCCATCAAGGAAATATAAAAGATAGCTGTTGCCAGCTTAAACAGCTTTCGGCAGTAATCGGTCGCACATCAAAAAGCAATGTAGCATCATCATGGGCTCACAGAAGGACAAAGAACTGAGCAGAGACACTGTGGAAGAGCCAACTTACTATCTCGAGGGGTTATTTGACGATCAACCTCCTGCCAGTGGTGACGCGCACTATGAACAATGCCTCAGTACAGCCGGAGATTACCTACTCAAGATTCGCTGGTGGCTCCGACACAATTTGTTAAAGCCAAGGCTTTAGACATACAAAGTATATTCTGTGATCCTAAGAGCTCTTATCTTAATCAATCTCGTTTATTAGAGATATTTCACTCTGTTATTCCTTTTTCCTTCATCAATAGTAGTGACAAACGTATTGTGGTGGATGCACCTCTGGGGCATTATCATATTGGCATCAAGAGCGGGCTGAATGGGACCAGCAGGCACTGCTCCCCATCACATGACCAGCCACAAACTGCACTTTGATAACTCACTCAGAAATCCCTAAGATAAGTGATCAAATGCACTCTGGTGGTCGACTGGGTCAATTAGTGAGTCTTGGGGAGAAGGGGGAAGACGTCCACTGGGCATGTCTGGCCAATACGGTAAACCAGCGTGGCTCTTTACATACCTAGCCATAACTCTAACTGCCATTCGCTATTTTAAAATTGGAATACACGTGGCAACTCCCACTTATTTGAACAGGAAGGTCTGTTGGACCAGATTGATAGATATAACATCATCACGCTCCAGGAAACCTGGCTTCCAAACCCTGTGATTGATGACTGGAATATTCGTTCTTGTCCAGCAACACAAGGACCCAGAAGGCAGTCCAAAGGGGGGCTAGCATTGGGTGTGAAGAAACTCCAAGTCCTGGAGGCAGTCCTGTCTGAGTCTAAACATCCTCGTTGGTAGAATATCCTTTCCAATAGCTACTGCATCTCTGTATAAATAATACCTTAGCGTGAGCAATATTTAAGACACCCCTATAAAAAGTGTCATGTATTAGTCATCAAAACAGTTGAGACACTAATCAATAAACTGGAAGACGTTTCCTCTGTTATCATCTGTGGGGACTTCAACGCGAGAATCCCAAAAATAAAATCCTCAGAGACATATGAACTTGTCTGCACCTCTTCATCTGTGAAGCTTTATGGATTAGATATGTCTTGTAAACGCTGTTCTAGTTGGGCTAGCTTGCTGTATTCAAGTAACTTTACCATGGTTAATGGCTCTTACCCGTCTGAGACGCCACCGAAATACACTTGCATTGGGAACAACAGCAGTAGCATAATTGATTACATTTTTGTGACAAATATTTCTTCCATGCTTTCTGGCAAGAGTGTGTGCCAAAGGCATGAAAGTGATCACTATGCCTTAATTGCGTGTTTAAATTTCCACATTGGGACTCCAGATCCTATTTATGTTGGGTGTTGGAGCGTCAGTGCATCACTAAGCCGGATTTCCTGGAGCAACGGGAATCTAAGGAAGGCGTCTGCTGTGGCTCTGGCAACACTTGGCACATACGCAAGGGTTTGTGGCTCTCTTGTAATTCATTTTGTCGATAAAGCTGCTGCAACAGCCACAAGTCAATTTGAACTGCGCATGGAGAGAATTAACAGCTGCTCTGTAGTTGTGTGTAAAACAAACAATATGGTCGGTACTGGCTTACATAAGTGACATCGGCACAGGTTTGACAAGGAAATTAAGGATTACAAAAGTGCTATGCACCCTGACCTACGAGCCTTATCTAACAGGCAGCTGATTCAATGTATTGAGGCTAAAGCTGCCAAAAAGCATACGCCAAGTGGCTAAAAAGACAGAAACGTTTTAAGGAATGGTCCAGTTGGCGCCTTTTGGTTCATTCATCGCAAATCAATAATCCTACTTTGTTTTGGAAGATAGTTAATGGCAACACAACAAAGACCAGAGATATCAATAGCATCTCAGAAAAGGAGTGGGAAGGTTATGTACCGCAGCACTTTGGAGGGGTTGAGCCAAGTAATATCACAGCTATATAATCAACTCAATGTGGATATATTTGAATAGCATTTCAGATGTACACAGCATTATAATGGCCATTAAGTCCTCTAGGTCTCCAGGCCCGGATGAGATCAGCAGTTCATTAATTAAGACCGTTCCGGCAGTCTGGGCCAAGGCACTAAATTGGCTTTTTAGATGGATTAGACCAACACAAACCATCCCCTCAACATGGCGGGATGGTAAAGTTTTCCAATTTTTAAAGAAAGGCAACCATAATGACCCACAAAACTACCGCCTCCTAGCAATGCTAGATGCTCCAGAAAAGATTTTTGCTCGAGTCCTATTGACAGAGCTTGAAGACTGGGTGGAGTCTCAAAGCATTATTCCACTAAATGAAACTGAGCTCCGCAAGGGTTCTAACACCACCATCAACAGCCTCACCCTGATAACCATCATCCAGCAGGCCACAGATGATAGGTAAAACAAAAGTATACACAGCTTTCATTAATTTTAGCACTGCGTTCGATACTGTTGATAGATCTAGGCTCTGGAGCAAATTGCATGCAGGGGGCATACCTCCTGGCCTATTAAACATGATTATTTGCATTATTGCACCAGGGTGAAGTTTTGATTGGACCAGCTGGGCAGGACTACTGATTGGATAATGACATTGAAAGGGCTTAAACAAGGTTGCATATTAGCGCCCATGTTGTTTAACTTCTACTTATCCGATCTCGGAGAGGAAATCGCAAGCGGACTCTTGATCCCATCGAAACTGGGCGGCAGATCATTACAATGGTTGGGTTACGCGGACAACCTTGTCCTCCTAGATTCTACCCCACAGGGCCCACAGGCACCCTTGAACAAACTAGTAATCTAGGATAAATGTAACTCACTGGTCGTGAACACTGACAAACCAAAAATGATGGTCTTTAGCCAAGTGCCAAAAAAGGTGAAACGGGTTAGCTGGCTGATGGAGGGGGTTTCAGTTGATTGAAGTCGTCTTAGATTTTAAATGTCTTGGTATACATTTGGACACAACATTACGGGGAATTTGGCACCTGGAAAATGTAAAATTAAAGTCTGCAACAATAGATGGATCTATTGGCTCCTTTGCACACAAGGGTGGTTTTTTTCTGGATGCTCTCTTACAGTTGAACAGGGCCAGGATCGTATCCGTCTTCTTATATGGAGGGAAGATCTGGGCTATAGTCAATACAAAGAAGATTATTACATTAGAGTCGACTATTTTAAAGAGACTACTTAGATTGTGAAGGCAAGTCCCTTTTTAGGAACACTTCAGAATAATGACATCCCGCTAGGGAAACAGGTCAGGAGATAGCATTGCAAGGATGGTTTAATTTTACAGAATACAAAAATCAGAAAAGGACTCTGCTGCTCAAGAGCGCTCTGGTCGTACATTCATCAGCACGGGCTTATTTATTTATTTTTTTTATTTATTTATTTTTTACATTTGTAAAGCGCACTGCAGCCCTAAGGCATAGAGGCGCTGATAAGTGGTACATAAGAAGGCTTGATTAAGGGTTACAAAAAAGCCACCCCAGAGGAGTTCTTAGAATATACATACAGAGTTACAGATACATAGGTCCAGGGTAGCGAAACAAAGAACAGGCACATTATTTGAAGAGACTAGTCTTGATGGCCTTGCGAAAGGCAGTGTGAGAGTCGAGTCGTCTGATGTGCGGTGGAAGGGAGTTCCAGAGGGTGGATGCCATGGTGGGAAAGCTTGTGCCACCCGCACGCACTCTGCGGGTTTTTGGCACAGTTAGTAAATTGGAATAGGCCTCTCTAGAGGGCCTGGAAGCACAGGGTTTAGAAAATCTCTGGACGAGATATGTAGGGGCCTGATCGTGAAAACATTTGTGCGTGAGGGCAAGGGTTTTGAACAAGATTCTTTCCTTGACTGGGAGCCAATGGACCTGACGCCTGAGGTCAGAGATGTGGTCCCTGCGTGATAGTCCAGTGGCGGCCCTTAGGGCATTATTTTGGACTAGTTGGAGTTTAGCTAGGTTTTTTCCTGACGTCCCTATTAGAAGGGCGTTGCAATAGTCCACTCTTGAGCCAATGATTGCCCTGGCGATAGTCAGGCAATTCTGTTGGGAGAGGTACGGTCTGATTGCGTTGAGCAGTTTGGAGTAGTAGGCTGAGGCGGATGCAATGGCATTGACCTGCCTGTTCATGTTCAGGTTCGGGTCCAGGTAGACACCCAAGGTCTTGACTGTTTGGGAGACAGGGATAGGAATATTATCTATGGTGAAGGAGTTGTATTGCTTGTCCAGCTTGCCCAGGGTGGACGGGGAGCCAATCAGCAGAAGCTCGGTTTTCTCGCTGTTGAGGCATAACCAGTTTTCTGCCATCCAGGATTGGATCGTGGTGTAAGTGGAGTTGAGCGTGTTCAGGTCAGACAGGTAGTCCCCGGAGAGGGGGATAAGCACCTGAGTGTCATCAGCATAGTTCGTGTATGAGATGCCCAGGGCGTCAAGGATCTTGAACAGCGGCCTCGTGAAGAGGTTGTGGAGGGTGGGGGCGATGCATGATCCCTGTGGGACGCCACATTGGATGATGCTAGGGTCAGCGCAGGAAGAGTCAGAGAAGACCTTCATTGCTCTGTCCTGCAGGAAGGAGGTTATCCAGTTGCAGGCAGTCGGGGAGAAGTTGGCTTAAACCCCAAAATTGTTATTCATATACAGTACAATGTAGTGTCACTGATTGGAGGAACCCTATACATGAGCCTGCTCCATACGGGATGCCAGGAGGTAATTGGCTGGTTCTTCCCTGCCGATCTTGATCCACCTGGGTCAGCTGGGCTCATCCTTGAGGTGAAAGTCAGGGCATCCATAAAATACATTGTTCCTATCTAAACTAAACAAGCTAAGATGGAATAGTCACTCAATTTGGCAGGCACCTGGGTGGCTTGGGAAATCATGCCAGGTGAAAGGAGGACAAAATATAGTCGTGCTGATCCATTAATTCAGGGCTTCATTGATACCTCAGGTCCGGCACCCAAGGTCTCCCCCCTTGGGTTTTATCTCTAATGTATCCCTCCTGGTACCTCTTGTTACCAGGGAAGCGTGTTGTTATTAAGTAGACATACAGCCGCATCTGCTTACAACTTTAGGTGAACACTTTATGGGGTTTAGGACCTGGGGGTCTCTTGCTTATCAAGAATGCAAATGATGGGGCGGGGAGTTCGAATCAGTGGTGTGATGCCAGCTCCGGCTGGGTGGGTGCCAGAGGCCTCATGGCAGTTTAGTGGAGATGAATGGACGAAGAGCGGAGCCTTGTGCTGTCTCACTCTCTTGCAGGGCGCATTCTTTTGGAAGATACTAAATATTCGCAACACTGGAGGGACGAAGGGAAATGGACTTCCGTGTAAACAGGGCTCATGCAGAGCCTGTGCGTTTGCAGAGAAAAAGTGGGCCTGGTGCATCAGGGGAGCGACCGCAGGGCCTAGTACAAAATGGAGCTGCTGGCTATGGGTTTTTCTAGTGTCTGGCACCTACTTCTAAGCGCTGCAGGGCCTCTGCAGGTTGCCCATGGATGCAGATTTCTCCCCCCCCCGTGTATTATATCACCTCGTAGGGTGTCCACCTTACTTGAAAGCACCTATCGGGGTGTGATAGGCACATTTCCATCCCAACAACTGCCACCTGAACAATCATTGAAATACTTTACTTGGAGTTTGGCATGACATCCATTCACGTTAAACTTAATTTCCGATGCTTAACCTTGCTCTGGAAAGAATCTAACGCCCCAGTTGATTCATTGCTGGGATTACTGTATGAAGCGATACAGACCAGAGCACAATGTATGCCATCCAGTAACATAATGAACATTTGGTCTATTGCAACCAAACGGTTGGTTGTGGCACCAGATCAAGCTTTGGGCTGGCCCTATGGGAAATATAAAAAACTCATGGAGGACATTTTACGACTCAAAGCAAAGGGCAATTAATAGTCGAGTTGGCCACAAAAAATATGCAGCAACTTTCTTGGAATACATCTCAGACAGATATAAACCTCTGAGGCACATCCAAAACTTTGTTGGAAATGATCTTGCGTGGGACTACCTAAACGTAAAATTCAATATTGTAAGTATGAATGAAATAGTGGTGGCTTGCTCTAATTTATTGCAGGATTGTAGGCAATGCTGCTTGTGTGGGAATGTATGCTGGGAGTCAGCTAGACCCTATTTAACCATCTGCGCTGCTCTTCAGACTTTACGGGCTGCTGCTCTAAGAGGAGCCGGCATACTTGTGACAACAGCGGCAAACGTTTTATGGTCTATGTTTGAGTGGCTACCAGGAGGTGTGTATTTATTATTTTATTATCTTCTGGAGAATAATCGTCCCTATTTTAGACTCTTTGATATTAGGGAATGATAGTTGGAATTGTTATAACTTGGTTGTATTGTTTTAAAAGTTGGTATGCCCAACTAAATAAATAAATATAATAAAATATCAAAATGACTGTTGTCATGGGAATATATTTGTGTATCTACAACTGTTGCCACAAGGTGCTGACTTCAATCTTTCACTAATTTCCCTATTAGGTCATCTGCAGGGGAATTGATATGGAAAGCATGTGTAATGTACTAACCAATAGAATAGGGTAATATCTGTTGTTCTTTAGGTTTGTAAATGGCACAAGTCAGTTGGGGAATAGGGCTTTGCATTTACTTAATTTCTGAAATATATTGTAATTTTGTGGTTTTTGTCTATCCATGCTGTAGTCAAATGTGTGCGACTCGGGAGTTCTCAGCCTTTTGGTCACTTGAGACTGACTGGCCTTCGTGGGCCATAATGGAATGCATTAAAAGCTGTCTTTCTGCAATTTGTGCACCTTGTTATAGTTTCCTGGATTTATTTGGAGTCAAACAGCTGGTGACCTGCCAAACCTGACCTCCAGTGCCCCCCGAAGGTACCCTGTGACTCCATTGCATGTTGTGGACCGCAGCAGCCCGCCTTCAGGGAGCAGTTTGTGTGCACACAAAAGAAGTAGGTGAGCAGAAGCCATGTTCTCTAAATGTCTGTCTGATCACTGGATTTAGGGTGCTGCACCAGGCTTTGCAGGCAGTTAAGGGCGCGTGGCATCGAGGAGACTCGGAGGAAACATGGCAAACAAGTGCACATTTTGTGTGAAACACAGAGTTCTTGACTTTTTTTATTGCATATGAACTACTATTGTTTATGTGTTGAAGAAATAGCGGGAAAAGCTCCTCTAGAAGAGGAAAGACAACAGTGTAAATTATTGCATGAGTATTAAGAAAGTGTTGAGGTGAAACTCCCCGGATGTGGGGAAATATTATGTCATAATGTGATGAAAAGTGATGAATTAATGTGGGGAAGCTCCTCTTGAAATGGTGAAAGACAGCACAGTATATAAAGTAATGGCCCTATGAGGAAAGGACAGGTTATCCCTCAGTTCTAGAAGTCAAAGGAACTTGAAGAGGGTTGAGTACCCCCAACTTGAGGTAAGGAGGCAGAGGAAGGAACAACATCATTGTGTAAAGAATTGTGTTTTTATTGTAGTTATTGTTAGGAGTTGTGTAAATAGAGGTGTTCATTGTGAGGCATTGATAGCACTGTGTGCATATAGAGGTGTTTGTGGTTAGGGAGTTTTTGGCAATTGCACAAGTGAAGGTGTTCTAGGGTTTTGGTGTTTTGCGAGGATTATGTGAATAATTGGTTTGCTGGTATTCTGTGAGCTTTTGGACATAAGACACAGCTGATCCAGTATCTGTGGATTTTCATTTTGAGTAAGGTTGGAACCTCATGTTATTATGGATACTCAATTGGATCATATGTGTAAAGCGCTCCAGAATATAAGGAAAAGGCTTTAAAGTATCATAAAGAATGGGTGCAGGGAACTGTGAGTAGACTGGCTCAACCATGGCCTGAAGATGGTATGCACAAAAAGAATTTACTAGAACATATGCACACATATTTGTTGTCAACATATTAAGGGAAACAGTTGAAAAATAGACAAAGCATACTTGATCTATGGAAAATGTTTGTAGAGGAAGAGAATGTCCCTGAGAATGGTTAAGTGGGATCCAGTCAGTTTCACAGTCAGGGTCCTTCCCCCCCCCCCTTTATGGGTCCTACCCCCTACAGCCTGCCATAGGCGACAACAAACCCCCAGTTCTCACCCCCAATCTAAGACACAAAGGGAACGTTAGGGAAACTCACGTACAACCCCAGATACCCATTGATTTCAGAAATTGAGAATAAGTCTTGCTGACAATCAGAAGCATCATTACAGAAGGCAGAGGAAGAGCTGGCAAAGGCAGCAGAGGGGTAAAGGGAGGGGCAGTGTGTGTTGATAGGCAGAAACCAATGGAGGGTGGAGCAAATTCATTTTAAGACATAGTAAAGCTATCGAAGATCCTCAGATAGCCACAAAGGAGTAAACATCCAATTTAGGGGAGGCTTGGGTGGGTCCACAAGATATGAACGATTGCAACAAAAGTGTAGACTATGACTCAGTATATACCGATAGAGAACGATAAGGATGGGTGGGACAGAGAGGAACCAGAAGAGTTAAACCATGGGGCTGCAGGATTAGATCACAGCTGGGTCAAATAGCCCTGAGTAAGTAATCACAGCGCTCTTGACCAGTCATTATTTTGAGATGTTACAGTGTGACACAAAATTATAACATTTGCGTTCTGCCCTAAATGACCTAAGCGGTTTGGCACCAGAATACTGCTCCCATCATTAAGAACTGTGTTTTATCAGTACATTTTGCAACTCGCTTGGCTGAAAGACTACTCGCATGTCTGGCCTGATCCTCATGAGTTCATCTTACTCGAATTCTGACCTTATGTGCTGGGACATCGCTGCTGACAAACTTTGCTCATTCATAATGGCGCAATTATGAATGTGTTTGTGCAGTATATATTGCCATAAAAGTGTCTCTATTTTGCTAATACATTCGGGCAGTGTAACATGTTCATCCTCTGACAAACTGGCCTGTCGCCTGCTCCAAAGGCAATACCGGCACTCCGTTCTCACCAAGAAGAGAGCCCTTATCCAAGCCCTCATCACTGCGGCATCTAACAATTCGGCTGAACTCTTTAAAATCTGCAAGGAGCTGGCCAACCCTGCTGCAGTCTCTACCTCTCCTGTCCCCTCCCAGGCCCTTTGTACGGCACTGGCCTCTCACTTCATTTAAAAAACTCAGGACATCTTGTCCTCACTCTCCTCCCATCGCCTCCCCCCTCTATTCCCTGCCCATCCTCTGGCCCTTCTGCAGCCACCCCTCCTCTCTCCTTCTCTACCTTTCCCCTTTTTTCTGCTGATGAGGTTTCGAGACAAGTCCGATCTATGAAAGTCTCGTCAACACAGGTCCACCCCTGCTCCTCCAAAACTATTAAGGACCACATCGACTCCTTGGCTCCTGCCCTTGCTGACTTCTGCAATCACTCCTTCGCCTCTGGAGTCTTCCCATCCCCTCTCAAGTACTCCCTTGTGCACCCAATTCTTAAGAAACCCTCTTCCGACCCGTCCTGCCCAGCTAACTATCGCCCTATCTCTATCACTCCTTTCCTGGGCAAGCTCCTGGAGAAACTTGCCATCTCCCAGCTTAATCTCCATGCTGAATCTGTTGGTAGCCTTCATGACCATCAGTCTGGCTTTAGAGCTGCCAGAAGCACGGAAACTGCTCTCCTGAACATCCGTGAGGACATGCTCTCGAACCTTGACTCTAACATTCCATGTGTTCTCATTTTGCTTGATCTCTCTTCTGCCTTTGATACTGTCAACCATACCATCCTGCTTAACCGTCTCCGTGATAACCTGGGTATCACTGGTCAGGCTCTGGCTTGGCTGACCTCTTTCCTCTCAAATCGACCCTCCCAGGTCCAACAGGGGTCTTTCCTGTCTGACATCTTTTTCTCAACCTGTGATGTCCCCCAGGGTTCTAACCTCTCTCCCTGGCTGTTCAACCAGTATCTGGCACTTCTCGCCCAACGCATCGCTGCTCTCTGCCCCAACTTTCAGTGCTATGCGGATGATACCCAGCTCATTTTCAGGCTACCCTCGGCCTCCTCTTCTCCTTCCCTCATCTCTGACTGTCTTTCTGCTATCCAGGAATGGTGTGCCACCAACGACCTCTGCCTTAATGCCAGTAAGACCGAGATTCTACTCATCGGCACACCCACTCCCTCCTTCCCTGCAGCTCTCTGGCCGGCCTCTCTTGGCCCTCTTCCTGCTCCTACCTGCAAGGCAAAAAACCTTGGGGTCATCTTCGACTCCACACTCTCGTTCTCTCCTCACATTTCTGACGTTTCTAAGAAGTCACACTACCAGCTGCACCTCCTCAGAGGTATCCTTCCTTTCCTCTCCTTCCCCAAGAAGCTCACTGTCTCCAGAGCCCAGGTTCTCTCGAAGCTGGACTACTGTAACAGCCTCTATCTAAAGCTGCCTGCCTCTACTCTCCGCCCTCTGCAACTCAT
This sequence comes from Ambystoma mexicanum, assembly GCF_040938575.1. NCBI lineage: Eukaryota > Metazoa > Chordata > Amphibia > Caudata > Ambystomatidae > Ambystoma > Ambystoma mexicanum. The sequence continues at coordinate 517,993,519 of NC_090930.1, read as the reverse complement.
CCAGAACAGGACTGCGAGACTTGTCCTTGGCCTCAAGCCCAGAGACTGTATCTCTCCAGGACTGAAATCGCTTCACTGGCTCCCTGTGGCTGCGAGGATTAAGTTCAAAACCCTCTGCATTGTCCACAAGGCCTTCTGGGGCCAGGGTCCAAATTACCTTCAACTCTCCCTTCCTAAATATCTTCCTTCTCGAGCACTTCGCTCTTCCGCCTCCAACTCCCTCAGGGTCAGCCGCTTCTGCAAGCAATGAGTTGGGGGGAGATCTCTCTCCGCAGCAGGGGCCTCCCTCTGGAACAGCCTTCCTGCCTCCCTGAAACTTGAGGAGAACCATCTTCGGTTCCGGAAGCACCTCAAAACCTTCCTCTTTGCTTCTGCTTTCTCTCTCCCTCTCCCCTGCTAAATCACTGAAACTGTACTGAATCAGCAACTGGGCCACTCACCAATCTCGGTCCTTGGCCCAGCCACTCTCCCCTGCATGCCTTCCTGGCAACCCCTGCACTGGGGGACTGTCTCTTTATCCCTACAGCCCCCCTTCCCAGCACTTGTCTGCACTTATCTTGCACTTGCCACCAGCTGGCCCTTATTATTTATCTTGTTCATTACTAACCCTCTACTGCACTTTCCCCTCTCCTTTTCCCCCTTGCATTTTTCCCGTCCCCCCTACCCATGCACTTGCGCGATCTGAATGACACCTGGCCTAGTAGGATCGTTGTCTGTCTCCCCTTGTTCCCCCCTCCCTGCCTCATCGCGCCTTGAAACACTTGTGTATAGGCACGTTACAAATGCCATACCATATCATATCATATTACAAATGCCATACAAATACCATATCATAACATGAGCGTGGGCAGCTATACCAATTTATTAGTTCCTATATAATTCTATTATATAGGAAAAGGTGCCTAAGCAAGATGAGTTGTCTGCATCACTGATGCATTTATGCAGTAGGGCTATGTGTGACTCTCTTTAATCGTTTACTAATTCCTAATCGAGGCTACACAGCAGAAAAATTGTGTTTTGTATAACTGTTTCTTAAAAGAAGAGAGCTCTACAGATGTGATTTATCCTACAGGGGGCAGTGTTGTGCAACAAGCATTCTATCTCTATGGACATGCTTTTTTCATGTATTTGCTGCTTGACATCTGCCAACGTGTGACCTTCATTAAGTTGCCTGTGGGTTCTGTGCGTAGGAACACAAGTGGTTATATTTTCTCTGGGACCTGGCTATGGGAACTCAGCAAACCTTATGTATCTTGTCTTTAAATTCCGGGACATAGTATCATTTTATGTTGCTCTTCCATGATCTCACTGCTGCCAACTAAACCCTGGGAAAGCTTTCGCTGCCCATTGATTTAATCAATTCCTGCGTGGCATTTGGCCTGTGGCTGTCTAATGTTGCAACTTGGTAATGTGTGCTTTCCAGAAAAGGTCTGACTGCAGCTTTTGCGATAGGGTAATGGGGAGATTTTACTGCTCCAGAAATGACAAACTAAATCTCAAGGCCTGTGTGTAATGTAATGTGCTAATGTAAAACAATGGCGATCATGTATTTTGCAATGGAAACATGTCTTCTACATTTCTACATTTAAATGCATCTGGATTTAGTAAAGGAACATGACTATGTTGGTCTACAAAGGGTGTGGTATGGCCTGGTTAAAGCAAAGCTACTAATGCTCTGTTGGCCTATGCATGAAGCCTTTTGCTAAATGGGGCTTCCTGTCCTACTGCAGGATTTGGACGTTGGATAATGTGCCCATATTTGTATACTCCCCTAGGATCCCCTACATGATCATCATCAACAGCTCCTTAATTCAGGGAGTGGGATGTGAAGAGAGGGATGTTGGGCCCTCCCACTCCAGGGGCTGGAACTTCATAAGCTGTCTCTTGGGGATTGGATGTTGGTGACTAAGTGGTAGTAAATAGTAAAAGGATGATTTGAGGCCTATACTGGGAAGAGCAGTTTGTGAAGAAGCCCAATCTGGCAGTAAGAATGTGGGAGATGGGTAGAAAAAATCCAGTGATGAATAACTGAGGACAGGAAAAAGCCATCCCACATGAGTCCAAGGATAGAGAAAACAGGAAGCACACTGGATCATTTGGAATGGTGAGATATATCATAGCAGTATACATCCCCTTGCGTGGTGGTTTGGCAAAGCGGATAGTTTCAAACAACACTGTATTTTGTTTACCTTCTGGGACCGAGGGTTTGCTTGAATATTGTGAATCCAATGGAAACTATATTGACAAGTTTTCTAAGTGAAACTCAAGACAGGATATCTCAGTGGTTATTCAGTACATGTGTAGAGAATTACATTCTTACTCATCCAATCATGGATCATTTGTAGTATGGCCATTACAATATAGGGTTCCTAATAACAGTACCTAAGGAAAGCGTGATAAAATTGGGGGAGTGTCATTAATCTATCTGGATGGTAACTTATGGGAAGGAAGAATGAAAACCATAGAGATATTTAAAAGAAATGGATTGCCTATGAATCCTAAAATTGAATGCCTATTGAAATACAAGGAAGCACACAAAATCAAATTGTATATACAAAAGGATAACATCACTTTCAGTGATCTGAGTTTGGCAAACAAGAACATAGGTCCATGGATGATATTACAGTAGACAGAGAGAGATTGATAATTGTAAACATGTGCATAATCATTATGATGACATGGTTAGTGGTGCTTACAGTAAAAGTTAATGATAATATGAATAGAGGTACAGTCATGGAGAAAAGGAATCAATGCAGAAATATGGTACTTGATTTTTAGCCATAGAACTAATCCATCTGCAAAGTCCCTATGTTTAATCAGTGACCTCTGCAGGAAAGGGGAGCTATGTTATATAATTTCTGGTGAAAGACAGACTCTGTGCCGCGGATGCATTAACATGAAATTATAATTACTAGAAGAGTATAGTAGAGTTACATGTATATAGACCACAAAAGTAATAACATGGCTGTAGGCACATGAATATAGCAGGGCTTGTACAAATTTCAATTCAAATTAAACGTGAACAGAAAAAGAAAGTTACAGGGCTTTGGTGGAAAAATTCATAGTGTATTGGGGGAAATGTGGTCTGCGCAAGGTAAATCTTAAGGGGTGAAAACTGTTTCTGTACCAAGAGAGAGCTCAATTGTTTGAATAGATAGAAAACAAGGGGAACAGGAGGAGCCAAGATGGAGGATGGAGCAGATGCTCCGTGTAGGACTTTGCAAGAGGCTATCCACGAGAACCATCCAAACATAAGGGCAGACTTGTGGGAGGATTGTGGAGCCTCTGGCCCTTCCAGATTGGGTCCAGCATCCCTCACTGCGGAAGATTAAATGAACAAAATAGAACATTGGGAAGCCAGAGCCGAGCACCATATTAAGCGCTTTGTCAGGGGCAAGGGTGCTCAGAGAAACATGGGGAGGCCGAGTCCCGTGTTCCAGGAGTGGATAAGAGGTTGCAGACCCTGCCCTGAGGTCTCTGATGTAGTTGGGCTGCCCAGGAAGCCTGGGGCAGGAAGAACCCAGAGGTGGGACCAAAAGAACACCTCAAGCCCCAGACATCAGGCAAACATGGTAGAGGGCCTGATACAACAGATCGACTCCCCACGCTTCAAGGAAAGATAGTGCAACAAAGGAAATAACCCATTCTAACCCGCATGGAGAGCCATTCAGAGGGAAGGCCTCGGGGAACCAACAGTGCTGAGCCTATTGTGGAAATATTCAAAGGAAAGGTCACCTGGCCTAAGCCCTGCCCACCTGGTGCCTTCCTGCCTGCGGCTCTTTTTCACCACTTAGCAAGCCCTGCCCACCTGGTGCCTTCCTACTTGCCGCTCTTTTCCACCACTTAGCAAGCCACGCCCACCTGGTGCCTTCCTGCTTGCCGCTCTGTTTCCCTACTTAAGGAGCCCTCCAGCTTCTTTTCCTTTGCAGATGGGGAGCAGGTGCAAGTGGATCTAGGTCACCTGGCCTAAGCCCCGCCCACCTGGTGCCTTCCTGCCTGCTGATTTTTTTCACCACTTAGCAAGCCCCACCCACCTGGTGCCTTCCTTCACCATCACCGTCTTGTGGCCAATGCTGGATTTGACTTATATGGACTTCATTCACGGTACGTCCCTCTTTCTCAACTCTCATGCTGGACTTCCTTTGCATCTTGTACTCATGGTGGCCCTGAATCATGCTGTTCCCATCTTCATCTTGTATCATGGCTTGCAACATTATGTGTTACTACTGACTTCTGCAATTGTATTCGCTCTCCACTCTTGCTTCTCCATTCTTTTTGACTGCTTACTCTCTGTTCTCTCCTCCTTTCCTTTCTCCCTTTTCCTACCTCCTCCCCTTACTTTCTTCTATGCACTTACTCTATCAGAATTGTCCCTGGACCTAATATGATAGCAACCTCATCTGTTTCCTCCACCCTCCCATTACTGTTTTTTTCCTCCCCACAACCCTTCCAGCACTATCTGAAATGTCGTCAGGCCTAGTATGATAGTCGCTTGTTTTGTTCCTCCCTTCCCTTTCTGCACCCCTCTCCCTCACCTTTTGTTTTTCTCCGGCTCTACCAGAAATGTCATCAGGCCTAGTACGGTAGTCGCCTGTCTGTTTCCATTTCCTTCCCACTCTACCCCTCCCTTCCTTATCTATGTCTTAGCTCTTGCTCTATCTGAAATGTCGTCAGGCCGAGTACGATAGTTAATTTCACATCCTTACTGTTCATGGCCTGTAAGAATGTGGTTCTATTTTCCCTTGTTCCCTCCCTTGCCTTGAAGCACTTTGAAACACATTGTGTATAGGCGCTATATGAATAAACGATCATATCATATCATATCATAAGGGACCACGAGGGATTATTGGAAACATGGCTAGCTGGGACCACAGTATACAGCGAAAAAGCTTTTCCCACATGGAGCCGCAATCTGAGGCCACAGAACAGGACGAGTTGTAGGTGCTGCAGGGATATGGGGACACATACTCTGGTTCTGTGATGACTGAACTAACCCAGCAAGGTCAGACAGTAAATGAGGAAAGCCTCAAAAGCTCTGTGCAAGGTGCATTGAGGAAAGGTTAATCTCAGAACAAAAACGCACAGGAACACAGACTACCAAGGCAATGGTTCACATGGTGGACATACAGGAACGGCCGAACGGCCTCCGGTCTCTTTCACAAAAGAGGACCTCATGACGTGCCTCCAAACATTACAGGACAACCTTTTCCAAGAAACAGTGGGAAAGCGGTTGCCAAAAACATCAAGGACTTCACGACTGATCTGACAGTGCTGGCAGACCGGGTGAATGAAGTGGAGAAGACAATCAATGAAATGCCTTTGCAAGCTCTGGGGAGAAAGTAAGTAATCCAAAGCCTGCAGATGTACATATTGAAATAGGCGGGTTCAAGAGAACTCTCACAGAACAGTGCACTTGGGGTGAGGGTTGTTATGCCAGATGGACAAGGGGATCTGTTGGACTCTGCTGAAGGAAATACAGAATTGCAGTGATGAAGACCCAAATGCGGGGGTTTGACACAGGGGTACAAGTTGGGGTAGCACACCCCTAACTCCATTCATGGAACTTTTCTATGTACTTTAATTATGGGGGGGGGGTGTTGTGGGGTGTGGGAGGGTGGGTTGCCTATAACATCATTCAACGAAGAAGGATAGCTAGAAGAGTGGTGATACTGAAAACCTCTCTGGCACCTTGTTAAAAGTAGTATCCTTGAACATTAGAGGGCCATAAGGCCAAACAAGAGTGAGCTGCTGTTTCACTTACTTACAGATTTTGACACAGATGTAGCGCTCAGACAGGAAACCCACCCAACAACAAAGGATAAACACAGATAGAAAAACAGAGTTTTCCCAGCGCAGTTCCTGGCATCAGCATGAAATAAGACAGTGAAAGTGGCAGTACTATGTTAAAAACACATAAAGTTTACAGGATCAGATGTCCTTGAAGACCCTGAGGGCAGATATATAGCAGTTAGGGGCACGATTGGAGCGAAATTGATTATTCTAATCTCCATGTATGCCCCTAACACGTACCCATCATCCCCCACTTTGCTCGAGGGGACATCATATTGAATGGCGTGGATCTAAATATACTCATGGACAGACACCAAGGCCATTTGAAACAGGCACAATCCCAGGGAGTAGAGGCATCTGGAACATGTAAGTAGGAAATAGTAAGCCTGGGGCTTTTCACACATAGGGGGTCATTACGAGTTGAGCAGTGCAGGTTAAATGCAGGGGCATTACCATATACTGCCATATTACCAGCTAGGAGCTGGAGGTAAATTTGCTGACTTTTTGCCCATTTTCAGTGGAATTACTACAGCAGAATTAACACCACAGTAATTCCGTCAAAAATGCCCCATTGAGTCCTATGGACTAAAATAAATGGGGATTTACACAGCTGAACCAAGTGGCAGCAACAGTAATTCCATTGGGTAGCATTCCAGCAGAATTACAGCCGGAATATCGCCCAACCCATAATGACCCCCATAGAGTATACACGAGAATATTGCACAATTTCAAGAATTGCCCATGTGCCCAAGTTTTATTAAGTGTTTAACTTCTTCAATTTTGCAGACACTATTGCATCCACTTACTTTTTCAATCAAGAACCAATTTCTCACATCATTAACTTGATTTATATAACCACCAATTTCTCCAAATATATAGCCCAAAGTACCAACTTAATTTGTTATCAATTCATTCATGGATAGCCTTAACAGAAGGCTTAACATTGACTTTACTTTAATTTCAGTGCACCTTATTGCCTAAATACCATACACCCTACATTCAATTTTTTGTATTTACGCTGTTAGAACAGCCTCCGCATATTTGTACTCCTACTAGCCCATAATGCTAGAACACCCTACACCTCACGATCAGACCATTACAAATGCGAGCATCTAAAATCAATATGAATCCAAGAGACAAGACAACCACTAGCAGCACATTTTTTTTTTCTTAATTGGGATTTTGTTAAAAAAAATAAACTTCACACAAATAAAATTCACATTAAGAGATATAAGCAAAAGAAAAAGTAAATGAAGAAAACATTTAAATACAATAGATTGTAATTAAATCATAACAACACATTAGAAAGTTCCTCCAATAATTTACATATTGCAGTGATCAAGGATACATTAATTCCCCACATCAATCTTGACCAGAGCACATTTTTTGAGACATCAATTTTAAAACTTTGTAATTCATTTTTAAAATGCCTAAATCTAAGCAAATTAAATTATGAACAATACAAAACCAAGTGACGTAGGATTTCACAATGTCTGTGCAAAATCAACAAGTAGAAGAAGTGCTCTGTGCAGAATCCAATTTCCAATATTTAATGTGTTCCTGAGTTGGGAACTGATTGAGTCTGAATCTCATATAAAAAGCCTGCGCTTTATTGCATGGAAAGTGAATGAGGTATAGCTGAATTGAGGCCTGTCTGTGTGGAAAATTGGTATATTCCATGAAGGAGTAATAAGCACTATTTAATCAATTGTATTTGCCCAATCGTGTTTAAATAATGTCCTTTTCACTCCTCCTGGCCGATTTACTAACTCCTCCTCTGTAGACACTATGGCCACAAGTATGTCTTGCATTTTATTTTTAAAACCATCAATTGATACGTCAGTTTCCTCCTGAAGCAAAGGACCAAAGTCAATATACAATAAATTATTAGGTGATTGTAAAATCTTTGCATAGTTCATCAATAATCGCCACTCATGTCTTGCTTGTAGAGATTGAAGACCAAGTTCATGACGAATGATTGAATTAGGGATTGCGAGAGAAAGGCCCAGTGTTGCTTTCCAGAGCTTCCCTAGGATAACATTGGCCCTCATTACAAGTCAGGCGTTAAGGGTTTAACGGCACCGTCGGCGCCGTTAACCCTTAACGCCTGATTCATACTTTAACGCCTGCTTTTTGCAGGCGTTAAAGTCCAAGGCGCTAAGCGACCTTGGTGCTAATTACGGCATTTACGGTGCCGTAATTAGCGCCTTCCCCATCCCCATTATGCCCTATGGGGCAAAAATGGGAATGGGGAAGGGCAAATGGTGAATGGGGAATTACCGCCCCACTCACCTTGGAATGGGGCGGTAATTCCGCCATCCGCCATGCCGGACTCCGCATGGACCATGGTGCTAATAGCACCATGGTCCAGCGCCGGACTTGTAATGAGGGCCATTGAGTCTCTTTCCTGTATCAATCAAACACATGTCCAATCCATAGAGCAAGACAGGTTTTATTTTCATGGAATAGAATCTGAGAACTGGCATGATGAGAGCCTAATGGTTTAATCTTTCCATCTAATATGGACTTCCGCATAGTGAGAGAATCAACATTTGAGACACAATGGCCCTCATTCCAACCCAGGCGTTAAGGGTTTAACGCCTGATTTCCACCTTAACGCCTGCTTTGAGCAGGCGTGAAGTACCAAGGCGCTAAGCGTCCTTGGCGCTAATTACGGCACCGTAATTTACGGTGCCGTAATTAGCGCCTTCCCCACTCCCATTATGCCCTATGGGGCAAAAATTGGAATGGGGAAGGGTAAATGGGGATTGGGGATTTACCGCCCCACTCACCTTGGAATGGGGCGGTAAATCCGCCATCCACCATGGTGTAAACGGAGTTTACACCATGGTGGTAAAGTAGGGAACTTACCACCTGGGTAGACTTTTTCCAACTTTATCGACCCCAGAACCCAACACATTTTCGTTGGTTTCTGAGCCTTAGTATGTACGTGCATAGTAAGAAAACAGTTGAAGTTTATGTTGGCGACCAATTGCTGTTCTATCAAAGAACACAAAATCATCAGCAAAGGCCAGCCAATGGAGTTTAAGTTGGTCCAATGTGGCTGGATATGTATTAGAGGACTGCCATAAGGCCTCCATATGACTGACATACAAATTAAAACGTGTTGGGGTGAAAATACAACCTTGATTAAGATCCCATTTAATTGGGACAGATGCAGTACCTGACCCTTCACAAGATAGGCAAACCTTCAAGGAACTATTTTTGTGGAATACAGCCAACAGTTGGACTAACTCTATCCACAGGTTATTCTGAAGAACACAATCAAAAGCATTGGTCATATCTAAAGAGGCCATATCAATTGTTCTATTGCCATTATGTTTGACATCAGACAAAAGATGGAACAAGACCGTCGCATTCAGAGCAGTACCCAGGCTTTTCCGGAAACCTACTTCAGATCTCGAGAAGAGAAACTTTTTAGATAAGAAATTATTAGATCTCTCAGTAACAAAATTGCAAACACTTTGCTTATAGCATCAGTAAGAGCAATCGTCATGTAATTAGAGGGTAATAACGGATCAACTTTTTTGTTAATTGGTATAATGATGGATTGGGTCCATGTCACAGGAAGAATATGAGTCTCATAAATTGCTGCAAATGCTGGTTTCAAGATTTCTGACCACAAAAGGGGCTAGTGGCGCAATGGGCAGCAGAACACAAAGAAGAGAACATAGTAGCAATACGTTTTTGTTAAATTTGTAAAGTCACACAGCTAAAAGCATGAGGAGATCAAGAAAGAATATTGGGGCAGCAAGAGGCAACATATATTTTTTTTGGGATTACAAACCTTGGACTCAAATCTGATCATGAATTATAATAATTTGTTTAGTTTTACTTCCCAACTGCCATCAAAGAGGGTACAAATCGAAACAAGATGCATTATTAGAAGCATCAGGAGAGCAAAAAAATGGAAACTTAATATTGTCATTGGTTTTATTCTACTCACTGCACAAGAATGACGAACAGTGAAATGGGAAGAATAGGTAAACGTATACTAGTTACACTGATATAGTAATGTTTGACGTACCACTTCCACTTCCATTGATACTAATAAGATATAACAGCGGGTAATGAGGCTACTAACACAAAATTGTACCGACAAAGGATTTCAAACATCCCTAAAAATGCAGTATGTTCGAAGACATTTTTCTGTGCTAAGTAATTTATTCAGGTAGAATGTGTAATGTCATTAAAATATAAAATTGAATATTGGAACTTAGGAAAGTTAAATTATATTAACTTTATTAACTATTAAAATTCAAAATACTTCAGCAAACAGTGTTATATATTTATAGAAATAATTGCTAAGGCACTACTCAAAAAACAATAGAAAAGGACATTTCAGTAACAAAATATGTTGGCTTATACCATTCCAAGATGGCGAGATGCATAGAGATGAATTTTGGACTTAGAATAGTCCTACTTCTATTTCTAAAAATGAATTATAAAAGAAGCCTACTAAATGGCTGCCAACCACGTAGAAACGCTGGAACACACGGTTAACATGCTGTGCTCCTCATCTTCAAACTTAAGGTAAGAATTAATGATTCAAACAATTAGAACGTTTATCTAGCACTATGTATAAAGATTCAGAAAATCTAGTGAACATAACTTAACAAGAGGTCTATATATTATTTTACCCAACAGAAGATAGTGAAATGCTGAAACACATATATACAATGTACACTTTCTGATTGATAGGTGGTGAAAAAAACTCAATGAGAACCAAAACACAATAGATTGATTAGACGCATACCTTCAGTAATACATTAAAAGATATTGATGGATTCATAATTGTATCAGTGGAATTGACATTTGCTGATGAGGATTACCAGAATATATACCAAAATGGTTGAAAAGAAAAGAGAGATTTTTCTAATTTGTGTACAACATTGGGTAATTTACAAGACACTCAACAAAGAAAATATACAATCTCTTGTAAGGTGATTGTGGATATTTATAACAATCACAGTACTTTAAAGAACATTTATAATTGCAGTATATATAGAAGGAAACATTGGTGACATTACAAAAAGAAATAAATACCTGATGCTTTTTATATACATGCAATTGGACTCCAAATGTACATACATGAATAAAAGATAAACTATACATTGAAAGAGTATTACAATCACAAATGGGGGATTCATGTTTACTGAGTTTCTACATATTTAAAAATATTGATATATGAGAATAAGAAAGATATGCAATTCATGTTATAATAGCATCAATTAATGATTATGGTGTATTTTTCTTCTTTCTCTTTCTTCCCTCTGCTCTTCTTTTAGAAATGTATATTTATATAAATATATATATATTATTTGAATAGAACTATGGTTAAAAATAGCACATATAAGAAAGACAGAACTAGCCCTGAAGACGCTCACCATTAGGCCCATGATGATTAATATGGACCCATGAGTGTAACACATGTGTGCTTTTCTGGTAATATAATGATATAAAGAATTTACTTCAATAAGGTATAGGCTGATCTGGGAGTACAGATATATAAAAAATGATTGCAATAAGGAGTTGGCTGTTTCAGCAGTATAAATACAAAAATGGATAGCAGAGCATATGGCTTTTAGGCAATAAGGTGTACTGTAATTATGAAATGATAAAAAAAAGTCAAGTCAACATTATACCGTCTGTAAAAGTTATCCATGAATGAGTTGATAACAAATTAAGCTGCTAGTTTGGGGCATACATATGGAGAAATTGAAGGTTATATGAATCAAGTTGGTGATGTGAAAAATTGTTTGTTAATTGGAAAAGTCAAGTTGATGTAATAGTTCTTATGAGCATGAAAAATAATTAAGTTGATGCAATAGTTTCGGCAAACGTGAAGACATTAAAAACCTAATAAAACTCGGTGCACATGGGCAGTTCTTGAAATTGTGCAATTTTCATTTAGAGAACATGTAAAGGTATAGAGTTCTAGAACGGACCTAAATGCAGCAGAAGGTCTAAAATAAATCAATAAATAACCACATTTGTATTTATAATATTGGCACAACCAGGGTCAGGGTAGGCACCTGTGGTACTTGGAGTGTACACCAGAATAGACAATATTTTTCCTCAAACTCTCTGAAAGGCTGAAGAAGTTGAACCAGGGCATACTACGATATCTGACCATCGCCCAGTCACTCTGTGAATCACTCTTAACAAACAAGGCTATGGTCCACACCAATGGCCACTACTGAGAAACCTACTGTGGAATCCTGTAGTTAAATTGGAAATATCCCAAGCAATTAATGAATTCTTCAAAAACAATCCCCCTGCGGCCACTTCAACAAATAACACATGGGATGCACTTAATACAGTCATACGGGATAAACTCTTGGTGTTGGGTTCTCACATAGCTAGAAGAAACATGAAAAGAAAAATGTTGCGGCTGAATTGAAAGAGCTTGAAAAGAAATATAGTCAGAAAGGTGCTATAAAAGAACAGAGAAAAACAATGTAAGGGTACACATCAATACATTAGCCACTAATAGATCTAAAAGGGGGCTGCTGAACTTAATGCATACCTTGTATGAGAAAACTAACAAAATAGACAAACTGCTGCACATGCACTGCAAATAAAACAAACACATTTATGAATAGGGTCACTAGTGAACAAGAGGGGGACTAAGGTTACAGTTAACTTGAGAATCCTGGAGACATTCAGGGTATTTTATGAGATGCTCTACAAGTCAGAAGAGGGGGACAAGGGACACTGCCTATGGTATATAAAAGCTCAGCTGCACAAAATCACACATGAACAGAAGGAGAAATTAGACTTCTCAATAACCTTTGAGGAGGTAGTAATAGCTATAAAAGCATTGAAGGTGAACATAGCACCAGGTCTGGATGGATTCATGAGCCATTTCTACAAGGAGTTCATGAGGGAACTGGTGAGACCTATGACAAACTTATTCAATGTATTTCTTGTTATGGGTAAGATCACAGAGGCCACAATTAAAGTTATACCCAAACTGGGGAAGGCTCTTGACCAGTTTGGGTCCTATAGACCAATTGAATCTGGACAATAACATATTAGCTAAGGTGTTAGCGCTGTGCCTAGAGAAGTTGCTTCCACAATTAATGCACCACGATCAAACTGGTTTTATTGCGAGGAGACAAGCCTTTGACAACATCAGGAAACGTTCCCATTTGATAGAGAAGACGAGGAGATTTCCTGTGGGACCTAGCGATACTTTTGGTTTTTGACTCCGAAAAAGGCACTTGATTGGGTCAGCTGGAGGTTTTCAAGTCCTGTCCTAGATGGATATTGAGCATATGTTCGGACCCCACAGCGAAAATAAAGGATTTCACAGAGCTTATTATTGGAAAGAAAAATGAGGCAGGGGTGCCCACTTTCACCCCTCCTGTTTTGTACTGACTATGGAGCCCCTATCTCAATGAATAAAACCCAACCTGGGCATTCAGGGTATCCATTTCAGAGGCCGGGAATATAAACTGTACCTGGCTGCAGATGATGTCCTGCTGTCAATTAAGAGCCCAGAAACCACCCTGGAGGCAGTACAGAAAGAGTTAGAGAAGGACAGATAATCCTCCGGGTTTCGAGTTAATTACCCTAAATCAAAGGATCTAAATTTGACCACTCCTCTGGAGATGTTGGCAAAATTGAAACAAAGCTGCTCCTTCTAATGGGCCAAACACAATATCAAATACCTAGGCATTAAAGTACCTGCAGACTTGGAAAGAACTGCCCAAAATTATTAACCAGAATAAGAGAAGATATGAAAAGATAAAGAAAGCTCACCATCTCTTGGCTTGGTAGAATGAATGTAATTAAGATGAATGTCCTCCCTCGGCTGCTATACTAATTTCAAGCACCCCCAGTGTGGGTTCCAGGGTTAGAGCTAGCTAAACCTTTGAGGGGTATCACAAGGTATGTTTGGTGGGGGGAAAGTAGGAGGGTTTTGATGCATATCCTGGAGACTCCCTATGACAAAGGTGGATTAAAGAGCACACAATTGCAAATGTATTACTATGCTGCCCTATTACGGATACTCAGAGAATGGTGCCAAACAATGGTGGACGATGGACACTACTGGGGGGGGTGTCATGTTTCTGAGCAGGAATGAAGGCCAACACTCTGGGTATTAGGTAAACGGTAACTTTTTATTCGAACAGAACAGGGGAATTTTAACTGTAGTAACATGCAATTGATAACTTTGCAGGTTTCTGGTGTTCTCCGATCTGTCGGAACTTAGTTCCCTTCATGTGCTGAACCGGATCATGTCTCCTCTTCCAGATCTTTAACTAGTCTCTGGGCCATTATCCATTTCACTCGTTCTGAAGTCTCTCGGTTCACTTTTGTATTTATAAATAATGGATTGCTATCTTGTCTACTGTTCTTTTCACTTACACAGGCCCTTCTTTAAACTGTAGAACCTTTTGTGTTTTTCCTTTGCTCAGTCTCTCATTTTCTCTCACAAACGGCAAGTGTGCCTCATTTAAAATGTTTGCCTTTAACTTCTTCAGCCGCTTTCATTTATGAATACCTGTGTTTCTTTTAGCCACCTCCAGAGGTCCTTGTGGCTGGGTTGTAGTTCCCCGTTTCACTGGCAGAGGTCCTTGCTTCGTTTGCTTCATGTGGATGCCGAGAAGCAACAGCTGATCGGGGCCCAGCTGATGTACGAGTGACTCCACCCCCTCAGCCGCTCCATTCACTTGCCTCACTCGGGTCCCCAGTCGCAGCCGTGCTGATACCAAAGCCTTCGGTAGCTTCTTTGCAGACGCGGAGAAGGAACAGCTGTTTATGACCCAGCTGATGTATGGGCAGCTCCATCCCCCTTCGGGCTGCTTCATTCACTGGCCTTGGTTGGGTCCCCAGCTGCAGCCGTACCGAAGACAAAGAATGTCCTATAACTTCACAGTATTAATACGGATAGCTTTGTATTAACTAGAGGAGACCTTTTCTCTGCTTTTCTCACCTCCACTCCCAATCTCCATCTCACGCTGTCTCTAAACCGCAGAGACTTGCTCTTCAACATGTTTTCTTCAACTTTCAACATTTAACGTTTTCTTCTCCTGGACTCTAAACTCTTTCATAGTCCAGCGTTTAATAAGCCCACTCATAATGGTTCTCTTCTTCCTCCTCTGCTGTTACCTGGCAACCACAACAAAACATAGCCATCTTAGAATAAGGCACCTTAAGAAGCAAACCCTTCTCCTATTTGTTAGACCAAGTGTCCATCAGCATGCTCAGGAACCACCTCCAGACATTCATCCTTTTGGTCTATCAGTGCTGTGACACCTGATGTTAGCAGATGGATTCCTCTGACATATCTTCATGGAATTAACCCTTTCACAGACCCCCCCTCCTGAGCCTTTACATTCGGGAAGGGCATATGATAAAAAATCGGCCTGTGCCAGCAAGCGACCATGTGGTGGACAGTTTGAAAGGAATATGGTTGTAGAGAAAGGAACCATCTTAAGATTCTAGGATTGGCATCTTTGTTCCTAGATAACCAGACCAAGGGTGCATGATCTGTCACCAACGTGAAATTTCTCCCCAGGTGATAGTACCTGAGAGTTTCCATGGCCCATTTGACGGCCAGGCACTCCTTTGCAATAGTTGCATATCCTAGCTCATGAAGGAGTAACATTCTGCTGATAAACAGGATGGGTATCTCTTCTTCACCCTGACTTTGAAACAAAACTGCCCCCAACCCTGTCCCTGAAGCGTCCGTATGCAAAAAAAAAAAAAGGTGCAGGGCATTGTAGCATGGCTTGGTCGGACAGAGCGTTCTTAATGGCATTGAAGGCTTCTTCTGTTTCCTCATTTCTCCACTCCCTTTTGGGAGGGGCTGACAATCTTCACAAGTTGGTTAAGGGAGCTGCAATAGTGGACAAAAGAGGAATAAATCTTCGATAGTACCCCACAAATCCTAGAAAGGCTCAAATCTACCTGGTGTTTGCAGGGAACGGTAGCCATTGTATCGATTCCATCTTCTATCGTTGTGGTCTGATAATACCCTGCCCAACAAAATATCCTAGGTATTTGGTATGGAAGTTTGCCACATGCGTTTTCTTTGGGTTGATGTGTAAACCTGCTTGTTGTAGGGTCTTCAGTATTCTCTCCAGATGAGCCATGTGGTCCTCCCAAGTTTGACTATACACAATGATATCATCCAAGTATGCACCTACATATTGTTCATGACCTTTGATCAAGGAGTTCATTAACCTCTGAAAAGTAGCTGGTACCCCATGGAGGCTGAAAGGGAGTACTGTGAATTGAAATAGGGCCGTTGGTGTCACAAAGGTTGTCTTCTCTTTATCAGCAGGCCATAGAGGAATTTGGCAGTATTTTGGCAGTATCCCCTATTAAGGTCGATGGTAGTTAGGAATTTTGCCTTCCCCAGTTTACCCAAAAAATCTTCAATTCGTGGCATTGGATATGCATCAAACTTAGACACTTCATTTAATATCCTAAAATCCATACAGAACCGGGAACTTCCATCCGGTTTAGGCACCAATACCATGGGTGAGCACCACACGCTGTGTGAGGGTTCGATCACTCCCAATCTGAGCATCTCTTGGACTTCCTTATCGATAGTCTGGATCCTAGCCTCAGGTATCCTATATAGCCGTTGATGTACTGTAACTCCTGGAGAAGTATTTATGTGATGATATGCCAGTGTGGTTCTCCCAGGAATGGATGTAAATATATCTACATATCTGTCAATTAGCAGAGAAAGGTCCAACTTTTGAACTGGACTCAATTCTTGATTGATGTTTAACGCTTCTCTTCCCACGCTCTCGGATGCCTGAATTAAGTGTTCAGTTGACATCTCTTCAGTATTAATCATTGACACCGTAGGCAGAGGCTCGACCCATTCCTTTAATAGGTTTACGTCAAACGTTTGAAGAGGTACTCTTCTATCTGGTTGACGTATTTTATAGGTCACTGGACCTAGAACTTCTTCCACAGTAAAGGTCCCTCTCCATGTGGCCAGCATCTTATTTTCAGAGGTGGGGAGGATAACTAGTACTTTGTCCTCTACTTGAAACGTCTGCATCCGGGAATGCTGATTATAATATCATTCTTGACTTACTTGTGCCTGTAATAGATTATCTCATGCCATTGAGCGGAGATTCTCTACTCTCTCTCTCAGTTGGGAAGCATATTCAGTAAGACTTATCTCTTGATCAGGCTGTTCCTCCCATCCTTCTTTTAAAATATCGAGCAATGTACAGACTGGTCTGCCTAAAAGGAGTTCAAAAGGGGCAAACACAGTCGACGACTGCGGTGTATTCGTGAGTGTCATCAATATCCAAGGTAATAAGCAATCCCAATTTCTTTCCCCTGGAGTGCTAGTTTTTCTTAACATTTGCTTGATTGTCTGGTTATATCTCTCGACTAAACTGTCTGTCTGGGGATGATAGACAGACATCTTGAGAAGTTCAATATGTAGGGTCTCACACACCTGTTTTATCAATGCGGACATAAAATTACTTCCTCTATCTGTCACAATTTCTTTTGGGATTCCCACTTGGGCAATGAAAGGGACTAACACATCACATATCTGCCGGGCGTTGGTGGACCTCAACGGAAAAGCCTCAGGATAGCGTGTGGCGTAGTCTACTATCACTAATATCTATTTGTGCCCTTGGCTATTAGGGTCCAGAGGGCCAATTATATCCACCCCTATTTTATGAAAGGGTACTACAATTAAGGGCATAGATTTTAGCGTCACTGTGGTGATCATAGCCTTATTCTTCTTCTGGCACTCTGTACATTGTTGACTGTTATGCTCACCTCTGTTACGCTCACCTGGTTCCCACAGGGGCGTCGATCGGACCTGGACAGCTGCGGTCTCCACGAACGTGATGCGTAGTGCAGAGATGACAGTCTGGACTGGCCCGCCTAATCTCATCTGCTTGACCCGTAGAAGTATTCTCCTGCAAGTGGAGAAAGGGATTTAGCCACCAGTGGATTATAGTGATGGCCCCTCCCCACTGTTCTCGTTCTCCCCACTAGTCACCTCCGATATCCCCTTTTAGTAACCTCACCTTATGTTTTTAAGAGATGAGCTCTCCATCCTGCGTGGCATGCAGGGGCGCGTAGATACCAGTTACTTCACTGGTTTGAAGGTACTTGAGGAGTTCCGGAGGAATATTGACTCCGGGGTTTATAAAGTTCAAAGAGTTCAATATGTCCGATGTTCAATCTTGTTCCATTCCTTTGTTGAATTGCAGCTAAAAATATTGTCTGGAGGCTGCTGATGGCGTTCAGGTGAGAGTCTGTATTACCCAAAACTGTCCGGTAAAAGTTGCATGAGTTTAACTTGTTGTTTTCTCTCCCTTTATAGGTGCGGCATAAGAAGATGTGGCGTATTAAAGGTAATGCCTCCGGTGGTAAATCAGGTAAGCCTATGGTGGTAAAAGTGATTGTATTTGTCGGCTCTCTCGGCTCACCTTGTTATTCCTTTTGTTTTCCCCCTAGATGCTGGGGTTCTCTGAAGAAAATGATGGAGGCAGCGCCGAGTCGAAACATGCTGTGGACTGGTGAGTATGACGCAACGCTGCTGCTGGCGATGCGACGCATGCTGAAGTAATGTCCTTTCAGGCTCGGAGACATGCTGGATCCGGAATCAGGTAAGGAATTAAAATAATGTCTGTGATCTAACCTTTTCTCCTTCTTTCCCCTTTTTCTAGGAGCTCCGGATTCGAGGCGGGGGTGGCAGAAGACTGGATGGTGACTTGCAGGCACAGTGAGCGTTACGCTGCAGAATGCAGAATAACGCGAAGCGTGTGCTGCTGTTCGGGCGTGGTTTAAATAGCCTCCAAAGTAGTGTATGGGAGCGAGGGGTCCTCAGGCCCACTAGCGTTGTACGCTCCTCAGTACAAAGCTTGGACCATGTGCCTCCGGTAATGGGATTGCCCCTTGCCATTATGTAAATTTAACCACGGTTGACTGCTACATAGATGGGACTACTGAGCAGGACACGGGGCATCCATCTTTTGTGCCCCCTTTCGACTCCATCTTGGGTAAACAGGCCTCACTGCGATAGTACAGCAATGCTCAGCTCCCCTTCCACCGCAGCAGTCAAGGACAAAGACACACACACAAGGCGTGCAGGCAGCTGGCTGGCCCCCACCCTTGCACTCCCCCTGCGAAGGAAAGCACTGCGCTTCCATTTCTCACACTGAAGCCGGAGAAAGTTGCAACAATCAATATGCTACAGTTTTCTTCCTCTGAGATCACTGTTAGCATGAGAACCAGCATGTGAACGAAGATGAACTAAGCACTTTCCGCTCGTTCGTCCCCATAAACATGCAAGCCACCCACCCCCATTAAGAACAATTTATTGCCATCTTGACCCTGCTCTCCCTGTAAGGTATTTCTTTGAAGTGCAAGACCCTCGCCTGTGCTGCGAAACCCACCCAACACACCCACTACTAACCTTAAGCATTTTACTACTATATATGTTTTTACTTGTACTAATGAGTTTGAAACCTAAGAAAGATGCGAAACACAGCCTGATTGTTTTACATGCACAATACGGGCCAAGGTCTTCAATTACAAGCCACGAATGACCCAATTGTACTGACAATAATCATTGTGTGTGACTTATGTAGAAATGTGAAAAGTAGCATAAAATGTTTTAGATAATTTGTTATTTAATGTGTAACATATTAGCTTAGGTAGTGACCACAGTGACCGGACCCTGACCTGCGTGGAGCACAAGATATTTGACGTCCGTCATCTCGTCAGCCACTCAGCCAACCAGAAGGAAGAGATGCCACCCACACCTACAGCACCACACCGCCTGGCCAATAGGGTCCTTTTAGCATTTTTTGGTAAAGTTACTTTAATTGATATAAATACAAGCATGATGTAATGAGGGGTAGAGGGTTTTTGGGTTATTTCCTAGCTGGAGAAATAAACCGTCCTTTGAACTCTTGCAGCCGAGTCTCAGTGCCTCTTTCCCCGACAAGGGGTTGTGTCGGCTATTTTATTTTCTCTCACACGTAGTAAGCCGGGGAAAGGCACCTACATTTTTGGTAACCCCCGCAACGTGATTTAGAGAGGTGCCTTGAGGCCTGCACCGCCCAGCAGCGAGATCCAGGGCGCCCCCAGCAAAACCATTGCCTCTGCGGTTGACCAGACTGTGCACACCAAGAAGAAAAGGTCAAGGGTTCCCGGTTGACGAATACCCGATCGAAAAAGCTGCTCGCCAAGTCAGGCCACGGCTTGGTTGGGGGACGGACCTGAGTGAGGTCCGGCCGTGAGCGGCGACCCTCGGAGTACCTGACTGAACACGTGGAGTCCCGGTTGCAAAGACCGCAAAGGAAGGTAAGGGGAAATACTGGAAGAAGGGAACTAGCAACAAAGGGAAGGTAGTTAAGAATAGTGTCTGCGTGAGTGACGGTGAGGCTTTTCTGATCTATCCTTGATACGGCCATTAGGTGTTGTAAGAAGTGAGAAGAAGAGAAGAGGTATCCTAGTCATTATGGGGTAGAAGGCAGCGCCGCATAGCATTTGTCCTGACCAAGTGCAGAATAGAGATAAAGAGAAAAATAGTAGGGGTCTCGAGTAGACTCAGAGTAGTTTTTAGAATATTCTTTTTCCATGGAGGTAAGAAATCTTGAGACATAATAAAGGTGAAAGAGGTGGGGAGTGAATGCGAAATAGTAGATAGGAGAGGAAAGAAGAAAAACCAGGGACTTTAACGGGAATAGGAAAAGAGCAAACAAGCGCAGGCAGTGCATGTGTATGTTGCATGATTATATGTTTGTCGGTCTGCTTTTGTGTATATGTCTTGTTGAACACGCTAAAGTATTTCAGTACAAGTAATTTGTGATTGATATAAGATAAAGCAAAGAAATAAATTGTGAGAGGTGACCAGGTAACACCTCTCAGAAAGCTAATGCGACACATGGTAATTGTGAGCATTGATAAAGAAAGTATTATTTCCACATATTGTAACTGACATACTAAGTGAGAGGAGGGAAGAGATTCAAGGGTACCAGAATACACAAGAAAGGAAAATAAACATTACCATGGGGGGAGTAACACCACTGGCACATATTTGCCAGCACCTTCCACTATATAGCGACAGGATACAGAAGTATCACGATCAGTGGATCACTGAGATAAAAGGAGATGGGGTTACACCAATTTGGCCAGAAGGAAGGTCATTTCACAAAGGAGTATTGGACCTAGTATCAACACATTTACTAGCACGATACAAAGGGAAACAGTTACCACAACCGAAGAGAAGTGTTAGATTTATGGCGAATGTTCGAAGAAGTTGCCCCCACGGCAGAGGTAGGTACAAGCCGAATGACAGAAAAGCAGAAAAAACCTAAAGAAGTAGGCGGGACACCAAAAGGGGAATGCTCAACAACTACAACCGAAAACAAAGTAACAAAAATCTATCCCTTAATGACTAGGCCAGCTGTAGGGTTTAGTGAACCCCTGTATATACCACCCACCACCATTGCTCAGGGCGGGGCAACAACCCCCGAACCTCCACCATATGACAAAGGAGGCCTGTATGGCCCCACAAGTGCACCTCCTGTGGACATAGCACGCTTAACAGGTGATTTAGACAGCCAGTTAGCACACAAACAAATGGAAATAACACGGTAAAGAGCTTTATGTGACAAAGGGCAAATGCTGCCAGGGGGAGGGGAGGTACCCCCGCTGTCACTGGCAGATCTTACACCCCCGATAGTGGCAGCAAGCAATGCAACCCCAGCAGCCTCGGTATCAGGACAGTCTATAGCATTGCAAAGGACGTCATCACAGCAAAGACAAGAACAAGAGTGGCAGTCAGGACAGTTCCTGTTCCAATTGAATAACAAACCAGTGAGAATTATACGCCCAGATACACCGGAGAATCAACAAAGTGGAGATCAGGGTGAAAGACGAGGAAGTGAACCCAAGGAAAACTGGGTGGATAATAACGAGCTAGAGTCAGAAATAGAAGAAGTATGGGATGATTTAGATGAATACGAAGAGGCAGTTGCCGCAGAGGGTTCCCCACTGCCAAACTGCCGTTACCCAGACACACTATCACCACCATTATCGCAAGGAAGATTAAGACAACGAACAGGGAGGACATACTGGTAAGTAAAATGAAAAAAGGGAGAACGAGCAAAACGGGAAAGAAACAGAAACTACAAATGCCACTGATACATAAAGGAGCAGGTAGGCCAAACTATATTCCATGGGCCCAAATGGACAAAACCAACCTGTTAAAACTCCTCCCCCCGCTGACAGGAGGGGCAGCTAAGTGGATACATGTATTTGAGAAGAACACGGCAGGTGTGCCGTTAGCTATAGGTGATGTTAAAAGCTTATTAGTATCAGCAATCGGGGACCAAGCACACACAATCTGGGAAAGGGCAGGGTTCCCGGGAGTAACAATGAGCTGTGATCGACGCGATGAATGACCATTCAACAATGTTCGAGCACAAGTGTGGGATGCATTGCAGGGTGCATTTCCGGACGTTCCAGATTTACATGCAGTGATGCAGTGCACGATGGAGGACAACGATGATCCTGCGCAATTCATTATGCGAGTGCAAGACTTATGGAGAAGCGAAACTGGTACGGCATGGAATCAATCAACAGCTTTATTCTATTTTATCATTAAAAAGGGGTTGCCGAAAGAAGTGCAGAAGGCCTTGGACAATATAGCTGGGATCGAAGCCAAAGGGTGGCCTGAAATTCAGAGCATAATTGTACACCACTGGAGGAGGATCAAAGAGAAGGAAAAGGAAGTCACGCAAAAGAGGCTGGCTGACGAAGCAAAATTAGTGCAGACAAAATTAGTGAAGGTCGCCACCATTACTGCCAGTGTAACAGCAGACAGAGGAAACGAAGGAGAGGAAAACACGGGAGGAAGACCCGTTGGCATAGCAGCGCAGTGGGTTGGAGAGGACCAAGGACAGTGGAACGGAGAGGAGCAGCCATGCCAAGGATCACAGTGGCAGAACAGGCAGGCCCAAGGAAGAGGTGGGAAGCGCGGGCAGAGGGAAGGATACGGAGGAATGGGAAACAGAGGGTATGGTGGGCAAGGACCAAGAGGAGGACAACAGGGGTCGTATTGGAATTGTGGAAGATGGGGTCATTATTCAGGAGATTGTAGAATGTAACCATTAGGGTATTTTCAGCAGCAGCAGCCCATGAACAATGAACAGGGGTGGGGCTGCCCACACCCAGGTAGCCTTTGTGGAGCTCCAATGGGGAGGGGGGACAACAAGATCAGTACTGCTATGACCCCCAAATGCAACAAAGACACCCAGCCCCACAACAGCAGCAACAGCAGCAGCCACAACAGCAAAACGCACTACAGCCCATGGCAAGACAAAACCCAGTAGGGAACATAAACAATAACCCTTTTGCAGCGGCCGCAAACGGTGCCCCTGCACCATTCCGTGGCTTAACAGTCGTAGGTGGCAACGTTTTTTCAGTGCCAGGTCAGCAAAGATACCAAGACTAGGACAGCCCATAGGGAGTACTTGCGTGTCCAGTCCTATCAACCACACAAAGTGCAAATGAGGAACCACTAGTGGCGGCAGAGATAGGAAACAAGCAGTTTATCTTTATGGTAGACTCTGGAGCAGAAAAATCATGCCTCAAAGAAGGGCGGTTTCAGCTCTCGGGAAGAAATTTGGAGACGCAGGGGTTCTCTGGGGCTATTTTAAAAGTTCCTTATACAAAAGATCTTGATGTAACAGTAGGGGGAAAAACAGTGCGCGCACCCTTATTGTATTAGGAAGACCCGCCAATCAATTTGATGGGACGAGACTTGCTCAGTAAGTTAAACATGACCATAGCCTTTACTGAAAAAGGAATAGTGTGCTCAACGCCAGGGGTATGCCCTGTACGAGCACTCCGGATAATAAGCACGATTGCAAAGGAAATTGCAGTGAGAGGGATCCCCATTGACATGGACATGTTTGTCTATGGAATACAGGTATTAGCCCGAGTAGTGCCTGAAATAACACAAAAAGAGTGGAGAATACCATCAGACTTCATATTCCGCCCAATCACACCAACAGATGTAGTGCCAGGCACAATTATATCTATAGACATTGAGGCAGTTCAAGTTTCCAACAAACGCATTGTGGTCATAGGCCTGGACACGCAGGGACGCAGTGGAGAAGTGTGCTATGCATAGAGCCAAACATAATGCTAAAAGATATAACTGATGAAGAATTGTTTACTGATTACGAGGGGGATGGAGAAATAATAATGGAAATAAGCATACCATGTGACATTATGATCCAATACAGAGAAATACACAACCCACTCATGGCTAACATGACAATATTTGAGGAAGACATGACCAGGGTAGCACCTGAAATTTGGACTACAGGGCCACACGATGTGGGATTGTTGCACGAGATGACTCCTATAAAGATAAAACTGAAACCAGGTGCCCTCCCACCCAGAGTGAAACAATACCCAATATCCAAAGAAGCAGAGGAAGGTATTAGAGAAACAGTGGATGCACTCCTAAGCCAAGGTATCTTAGTGCCATCAACTTCCCCATGCAACACAGTGATTTTTCCGATTAAAAAAGCGAAAGGAGGGGCGTGGAGAATGGTCCAGGACCTCCGCCCACTCAATAACGTCATCCAAAAAGAGTTCCCATTAGTGCCTAACCCGGCATCAATATTGTGCAGTATACCAAAAGAGGCAACTTGCTTCACTGTCATTGATCTGAAGAAATGCCTTTTTCTCTGTGCCACTCGCACCAGAGTCGCAGTACCTTACAGCCTTTACATTAGGAAACAGCAAATATGAATACTGCAGACTCCCACAGGGGTATTGCCAGAGCCCAGGCATTTTTAACAGAGTACTGCGAGAAGACATCAGCAACATAGATGTAGGGAGCACCATTATACAGTATGTAGACGATTTACTCGTCTGCAGCAAAACAGAAGAAGAGTGTAGAGAAGACTCAATAACACTGCTTAACTTATTGGCTGCCAAGGGTTACAAGGTAGACAAAGGAAAGTTACAATACTGCCTTGCAGACGTTGTATATCTCGGTCAGCAAATATCTAAAGATGGAAAAAGAATACTACCAGACAGAGCTGCTGCCATTCGACACATTATCATACCAAAATCAGTGAAGCACATGCAGAAATTTCTTGGCATATGTAACTATTGCCGAGCTTGGATCCTCGATTACGCAGCATACACACGGCCAATGCTACAAGCACTGAAAGAAGCACAAAAGAACAGAGCCCCAATAAAATGGACACAGGAGACAATTGCCCAATTCTCTCGATTAAAAGACCTTATTTCAGATGCCCCAGTCCTTGCAAATCCAGATTATGAAAGGGAATTTTTCCTGTTTTCACACAGCAATGGAACATTAATGACAGCAGTATTGACACAAAAGACATCGCTAGGCCACAAACCATTAGAGTATTACAGTGGAATATTAGACCCAGTAATGCAGGGACATTTCGCTTGCGAACAGGCCCTCGCTGCAGCGGCCTTCGCCATTGAGAAAAGTGCCACGATCGTAATGGGATGTTCAGTGACGCTATATGCGGAACACTCATTATTTGCTATCTTGGAAAGATCAAAATCTACTCTCACAACACAGAGAGCCTCTGCTTATGAAATAATAATATCAGGTCCAAATGTACATGTGGTCAGATGCAAGACAGTGAACCCAGCCACATTCATTACAGAGCCATGCACAACTGAGGATTTACAGGAACACGATTGTAGCATGTATGAGGGAGAGGGCGATGACATTCCCAAAGCAAGAGAAAGTGCCCTTGCAGAGGGAGAAATTTATTTCATAGACAGGTCAGCATCCATAAACTCAGAGACAGGAGAGAAACATGTGGGGATGGCAGTAGTGCGCATGGAAGAAGACACATACGAAGTGATTGTTCAAAAGCGCCTCCCCTCACATTACTCTGCGCAAGCAGCCGAACTGACCGCACTAATCAGTGCGTTACACACAGCCAAAGATTGAGTTGTAACAATATATTCAGACTCAGCTTATATCACCACCATTGTTCACTCAGGGCTATCACGCTGGCGAAGGAGAGGGTTCAGAAGAGCAGAAGAGCAGACGGGTCCCCCGTACAACATGCCACGTTACTAAATGAACTAATAGAAGCTTTAGCAGAGCCATTGGTAGTGGCAGTGGTTAAATGCCACTCGTACTTCAATAAGACACCAACATCAGAGTACGTTGTAAAAACAGCCACAGCAGAACCACCAGCAGAAGCATACAGTAACACGCCCATAGCACAATTGATAGAACTCCAGAGAAGGGCCCCACCGGAAGAGCAGGAGTTGTGGGGCAAGCAGGGAGGTAAACAATCAGCCACAGATCTCATTTGGAGACAGGAAACGACAGGCAAGGTAGTGATGCTTGTAGAATTATTAGAAGTAGCATTCCAACAACTGCATTTCCCAGCTCACGTTGCAAAACAACACAGCGCCTCAGATATTCAGGAGGATTGGTTTGTTCCTAATCTGCACGAATACTTGTCTAAATGTGTGATTGAATGTACTACATGCCAAACTTACAATTAAGGAATGACATTACGAACTCTGCGTGGCACTTTACCACGCCCTACAGGTCCATTCAGAGAATTACATATCAACTACGCCGATATGGGAGAAAGATGTAATGGAGCGAGATACTTGATTGTGGTAGTATGCCCGTTTTCACGGTGGGTGGAAGCGGGCCCCTGTCCCCATCCGGATGCAAAATGTGCTGCCAAGTTCCTTGTGCGAGAAGTATTCTCACGGTGGGGAATCTGTGACGTGATCCGTTCAGACAACGGCATGCACTTTGTGAATTATCTCTTCAAAGAAGTAACCTCCCTTCTGGGGGTGAAACATAAACTATGTTCGATTTATCATCCAATGGCCAATGGAGTTGTGGAGAGGATCAACGGGCTGCTCAAAAGCAATTTATCGAAAATATGCAGCACATTGAAAAAAAATTGGGTATATTGTCTGCCCCTAGCACTGTTCCAACTCAGAAATCAATCATGCAAGGATCACCATTTAAGCCCGCACGAAATCGTGACGGGATAAGAATGCACACTCCGCTCTCTCCTGTTAGGAGGGCGTCTGATGCACACAGGGCTGCCACAGTGCTGGGGGAAGAGTTTAAGGAATACCTAGCACAGCTAACGCGTGCAGTACACAACATAGCAAAACAAATTGCTCCGCCATTTACTGAAGATGTAGCAACGGACACCGCCATGCCGGCAGCAGATAGCCCGGAGGGGCCATTAATGCC
This sequence comes from Ambystoma mexicanum, assembly GCF_040938575.1. NCBI lineage: Eukaryota > Metazoa > Chordata > Amphibia > Caudata > Ambystomatidae > Ambystoma > Ambystoma mexicanum. The sequence continues at coordinate 517,966,446 of NC_090930.1, read as the reverse complement.
AGGGGAATACATCTATGTTAGAAATGTTGTAAGAAGGGGGAATTCACCAAGATTTCATGGTCCATACACAGTGGTGTACAGCACCCCAACTGCAGTTAAAGTGAAGAGGTTGAAATACTGGGTGCACCTCTCAGATGTGAGAAGGGCGCACAGCGTCGCACTTCCCCAAAATGAAACCATCTGTGTGGATGCCATCGCTAGCACAGTTTGACATGATGAAAATTGCAACTTAAACAGGGAAAGTATAGTCGAAAAGCAAAATGTTTTTACATATTTTGTCTCTCTCTCTCTCTCCCTCCCTCTCTCTCTCTCTCTCTTTCTTTCTTTTCTTCTCATGTAAATAGTGTTGTTTTTTCTATTTTTCTTCATTATTTTTATGATAAATGAAAAGAAATTGTTAAATGCCTAGTTGAGCAAAGAGATGAAAAAGAATGAATAATTACAAATATGTTTCTTTTCATGATGACTTAACGAATTTGTCTCCCCCACATAGGTTCAACATGAGCCAATGCGACGAAACGGCTGAGCAGGCTGAGATGTTAGATAGAAATAGGGATGCCACTAGGGCCAGTGGATTAAGCAATGTGGAATGTGTTATAAAATATGCTGCCATACTATTTGCAATAATGATGTTTTATTTTATTTGGTATAACGTTGTTTTATTTGTGGCAAATGAAATGAACAAAGGGGGGAACAGGGCTAAAATGACAAAACCAGGGTCTAAACTAATATGGACTGGAGCAACAACTATTTTGAAGGACACTTATAACACTGAATCGAATAGTATAAAGACAACATCACCCTATGAACAATTGCATGTAATCAAAACTGCTATTCCATTGTTGAGTAATACTATGGTCAAGGAAATAGAGCTTGGATGGAATGTAAATGATGATTACTATTGGTTGATTATCTCCAGAAATACAAGCATACACCCGCACATGGCATCAGAAACCACTACTGAACACACACATGTTACCATGAACAACATAGATGATGCATGGTCCAGAATTTTCCCACTGCAATATCAACGAGTTGGTACCCAATTAAAAAACAAAAGGATGAGAAAAAGGGGCGGTGGGAATAAACAGATACGATATTTATCATAACCTGGGGTTAGATGAAATAGAGGACCCCCGACACCCTGACCAATCAAATAAATGGTATTCAGACATGAGTGCCGCAGCAAAGCAAGCAAGTAATGAAAGTTGCTACGTGTGCTCACTTATTCCTCATGCAACTGGAACCCCAAAAATGTTAATCCCACGGGAGGTACCCTTGTCTGAGGCCCAATGTTTGATTCATCTGATGCTGTGTAGAATAAAAAAGACATTTCAGGCACACACAGTCGCCATGGAAAAATTGGAAAACGAACAAACTTGCACCAGCAGACGACAAGGAGTAATCTGCCTCCAAGAGCCATTTTTCATCATTAAAGGGACAAGGTATGCAGACGACAAATGGCATGATGAAACGATTAAGTGAAAAGCTGAGGGGCTTCGAGGGCTGCCAGACGAAACATACGAGTGGGCAAAAGAAATGTGCACCCCATCTGGTCACAGCATATCACCAAGCTGACATGGGTCACACCCCTGGAGAGGCCCATGAAGATTCAAAGAGAAATACCGCACAAACTTTGCTTCGTTGGAGAAGGGAAGGTGAATATGGGAACCGCACAGCAGTGCAATAAGACTTTAATAATACTAGATATGAAAAAAGCCACTGCCGCATTAATGGACATATACTGGATCAGTGGCAAACGAGTTTACCTCCTTCTCCCAGCATCCTGGAGGGGCACTTGTGCCCTAGCCACACTTCACTCAGCACTAATGGTGATACCAGAGAGCCACGTTCAGCTTACAGCAAGGCCTTCGGCTGACACATCGACAGCAGGCCAATCGGCTGACACATCGGCAGCAGGGCAATCGGCTGAACCATTGACAGCACCCGATGAGACAATCACGGAGCACCCAGCATACAAACTATTGTCAGAAGAAACATTGAGAACCAAGTTGTCACGCAGCAAAAGATCCAACTATATTTCGTCCAAATCGTCAGAACTCCTTGCTGAAATCCCGCAGCAGTACAGACTTTTCTCATCTGCAGAGACATTTTTTGCATCATTTCTAGCACCAGGCGTTCAAGCAAGGACAAACATGAAATGGCTGCAGATAACACGCTGGGAGCTCATCCAGCTGGCTAACGACACTGAAGAAGGATTCAACATCATAAAAATAGAGCTCCGTGCATTGCGCCTGATGACGATGCAAAACAGATATGTCTTAGATCTTATCACGGCGATGGACGGCGGTGTTTGCAAAATAATTGGGGGGGCGTGTTGCACGTTCGCACCAACTTCAGATGCTGATAATGGGACACTGTCACACGTGATAACAGCAGTGCATAATTTAGGAGAAAGACTGAGAGCAGAAGGTGGAGCAGACAATAACACGTGGTTCGACGATCTGTTCAGCTGGATACCATCATGGGTGAACATAGCAGCGTAGATACTCATTCCCATTATTGTTTTTCTTCTCCTAATATTCTCTGTATGCCAACTGGGACTAAGATGCTGTGAAAATAATATGCCTAATTCAGCGATGATGATGGTAACAATGGGCCGACAGACAACGGTGGCTACCATGATAGATGCCCAAGTACAAACTGGAGAATACACCACACCGCAGTATAGAATGACTGCCATCTATAGGCAGTATGGGGACGTGGTCGATAGGCTACATCACACTACCATTAAAGAACCAAAGAACTTGCTCTGTGGTATAACGAGGTTTGGATAGATTTAGACGGGGATCGTGGGATATACTTAATGGTCACCTCAGAAGAGTACGCAAGAAGAGGAAACAGCTTAAGAAGTGTGTGCAAAGCATGGATGCCAATAAAGGGTACACCCGCTTGGGATGAGGCTGTGGATGAAGCTGAGCGCTACCGAGGGGAGAACGGAAAGAACGAGATAAGTAGTTCGTTACTTTAGATGTAATGAAAGGGGGGACTGTATGGGAGCGAGGGGTTCTCAGGCCCCCTCACGTCGTACGCTCCTCAGTACAAAGCTTGGACCATGTGCCTCTGGTTGTGGCATTGCCCCTTGCCCTTATGTAAAGTTAACGATGGTTGACTGCTACATAGATGGGACTACTGAGCAGGACACGGGGCATCCATCTTGTGTGCCCCCTTTCGGCGGGTAAACAGGCCTCACTGCGATAGTACAGCAATGCTCAGCTCCCCTTCCACTGCAGCAGCCAAGGACAGAGACACACACACAAAGCGCGCAGGCAGCTGGCTGGCCCCCACCCTTGCACTCCCCCTGCGAAGGAAAGCTCTGCGCTTCCATTTCTCACGCTGAAGCCGGAGAAAGTTGCAACAATCAATATGCTACAGTTTTCTTCCTCTGAGATCACTGTTAGCATGAGAACCAGCATGTGAACCAAGATGAACTGAGCACTTTCCACTCGTTCGTCCCCATAAACGTGCAAGCCACCCACCCCCATTAAGAACAATTTATTGCCATCTTGACCCTGCACTCCCTGTAAGGTATTTCTTTCAAGTGCCAGACCCTCGCCTGTGCTGCGAAACCCACCCAACACACCCACTACTAACCTTAAGCATTTTACTACTATATATGTTTTTACTTGTACTAGTGAGTTTGAAACCTAAGAAAGATGTGAAACACAGCCTGATTGTTTTACATGCCCAATAAGGGCCAAGGTCTTCAATTACAAGCCATGAATGACCCAATTGTACTGACAATAGTCATTGTGTGTGACTTATGTAGAAATGTGAAAAATAGCATAAAATGTTTTAGACAATTTGTTATTTAATGTGTAACATATTAGCTTAGGTAGTGACCACAGTGACCGGACCCTGACTTCGTGGAGCACAAGATATTTGACGTCTGTCATCTCGTCAGCCACTCAGCCAACCAGAAGGAAGAGATGCCACCCACACCTACAGCACCACACCGTCTGGCCAATAGGGTCCATTTAGCATTTTTTGTTAAAGTTACTTTAATTGATATAAATACAAGCGTGATGTAATGAGGGGTAGAGGGTTTTTGGGTTATTTCCTAGCTGGAGAAATAAACCATCCTTTGAACTCTTGCAGCCGGGTCTCAGTGCCTCTTTCCCCGACAAAGGGTGTGTCGGCTATTTTATTTTCTCTCACATGTAGTAAGCCGGGGAAAGGCACCTACAATAGTTCCAGGTAAGAAGTTCCCCAGAACCACACCCGAGTAAAAAATAGTCTGTGTAATAAAATAGTCCCATCCAGGCCTCACGTTGACTTGGATTCATTTGCAGCCTGGTCTGCATTAGGTAAGTAATGTCTATGACCCTGGCGCCTATGGTGCCAGGACTGATTTCTAAGATGAGCCTGGCGCCTAAGGCGCCAGGACTGAACCCAAACAGCCCCCAGCCGGGGCTGCTGGGGTTTTAATAGGTATCTCAATGCCTGCTCCCGGGGCTGATGGACTCGATCCGGATGCCCGGGGGTAGACATCATGACATTGACAGCACCTGGCCACTTGATCATATACTCCAGGCCAAAAGAATCAGGCCAGTATCTTTTGAGTTGTTTTTTCTGTTCTCAAGTGTCCTTCTCCCACTTGTACATGAGCCACTTCCAATACAGGACTACAATATTTGCTGGGAACCAAAAGCTGCTTGATTACTTCACCCTCTTGGCCCTGCGTGACCCGATAGTATAGTCCTTTGTCCTTAATGAAACTTGGCCCTTCCCATCTTGTCTTCCTCCTACATTTTCTCAGGCATGCCTCGAGACAGGATCTAGTTCCTGAGCCATTCGGAAACTGTCCCCCTGTTCGTTGAGCCTCCAATCGACTGCGACAGGGAACATGTTTTAATCAACCCACTCCTTCTGGTCTTTCCGACGAATGGCCCGGCTTTTCTGCTCCTTTATGGAGGGGGCCACAATTTCCTGATAATAGAAGGGGGCAGCCTTTAACCAGTCTGTCTTGATGCTTTGTATTAAATGAGGGAGATTAGGGACATCAGAGCTGAACAGGAGAGGTTCTGGTAACACTGGCATCACAGCAGCTCTCACCCCAATTTGTTCACCCGCCACCTTAATCCTGATCTCCTTAGTGGGATTTCACATCCCCATGCACACATCTTATAGGGATTCTAACACTCAACTCAGGCACCTACCAGGTCAGCAGTAAGCGCTGTTTACAGGCTTACTGAGTCAATCATGGCCCGGGTTTGGCGACCCTCCACTTCGGCATCACAGTTATAAACATACAGTGACTTTGTAAGCTGGTGCGCTTCTGTAGCATCACTTTCTTTCGGGATTTTGAAAGTTCCAAAGTCCATTGGCTCAGTCTTGCTTCGTTTAGGACAGAAGCGTGCTAGATGGCCCAACTCTCCACATTCAAAGCATTGGGGTCCTTTGAAGGTCATGCTCGGTGGTCTTACTGCGGTCGATCCTGGGATACCTTCACTGCCAGGTCAGGATCTGGTATATTCCCACTCGGACCTACGCATCATTGAATTTGGCCACCCTGAAACATTTGTTGGTCTATTGGCCATGGTCGGAGTTCCAATGGCACTTTTGCTGGGCCCCGCATACGTCATCATTTTGCTTTGACCTGCCTTTTGGTATGCCGAGGCGACGTTCACTGCTTCCATTAAGCTAGGGCGATGGTGTTGTCTAACCAAGCGTTGTATGGATGGTGGAAGGGCATCCACAAACTGTTCTAACACAATCTTTTCAGCCATTTCTTGAGTGGAAGTCGTGGCGGTTTGTAGCCACTTATCCCCCAACTCTTTCACCCGATAGTACAGCTGTCTCGGTGTCTCATCACTTTGTAACTTGATTTCTCTAAATTTAATCCGATAGGCCTCTTCACCGTGATCCAACCTTTCAAGTACCACTCTCTTCATGTCCACACAGTTGGTGTCACCCATTGTGTTGGCAGCATGATATGCACTCTGCATCTCCCCCGTCATCAGGGGAGCGATGAAATGGCACCATCTGTCGGGTGGCCATTGGGCATTTCTCGCAAACCTTTCATAATTTTCATAAAAATGGGCTGGATCTTCCCAAGGGGCATATTTATTCAGGACGGAGACAGGTACCTGTGAGTGTCTTCTTAGATTGGTTGCGTTGATTAGTTGGGCATGTAGAACTTGTAACGCTTGTTGGAATGCCTGGCAGTCCTCTTGGGCCTGTTGACTCTGTAACTGCAGCGCTTGCTGTAAGAGGTGTTAACCCTCACTTAAAGTCTTTATTAAGGCTTCCATGGTGTTCTGCGTTATCCCACCGCTGCCGCCAAATGTCAAGTTTCTGAACAGGAATGAAGGCCAACACTCTGGGTATTAGATAAATGGTAACTTTTTATTCAAAAACAGAACTGGGGAATTTTAACTGTAGTAACATGCAATTGATAACTTTGCAGGCTTTCTGGTGTTCTCCGAACTGTCGGAACTTAGTTCCCTCCATGTGCTGAACCGGATCATGTCTCCTCTTCCAGATCTTTAACTAGTCTCTGGGCCATTATCCATTTCACTCGTTCCAAAGTCTCTCAGTTCACTTTTGTATTAATAAATAATAATGGATTGCTATCTTGTCTACTGTTCTTTTCACTCACACAGGCTCTTCTTTAAACTGTAGAACCTTTTATTTTTTTCCTTTACTCAGTCTCTAATTTTCTCTCACAAACGGCACATGTGCCTCATTTAAAATGTTTGCCTTTAACTTCTTCAGCCACTTTCATTCATGAATACCTGTGTTTATTTTAGCCACCGCCAGAGGTCCTCATGGCTGTGTTGTAGTTCCCTGTTTCACCGGCAGAGGTCCTCGCTTCGTTTACTTCACTGTGGACACAGAGAAGCAACAGCTGATCTGGACCCAGCTGATGTACGAGTGACTCTGCCCCCTCAGCTGCTCCATTCACTTGCTTCACTCAGGTCCCCAGTCGTAGATGTGCCGATATCAAAGCCTTCGGTAGCTTCTTTGCAGACACGGAGAAGGAACAGCTGTTCCGGACCCAGCTGATGTATGGGCAGCTCTGTCCCCCTTTGGCCGCTTCGTTCACTAGCCTCGCTTGGCCAAGCCGTACCGAAGACAAAGAATGTCTGGCGGTGGCGAACGCCATATAACTTGATGGTATTAATACTTATAGCTTCGTATTAACGGGAAGAGGCTTTTTCTTTGCTTTTCTCACCTCCGCTCCCAATCTCCACCTTAAGCTGTCTCTAAACCGCAGAGACTTGCTCTTCAACACGTTTTCTTCAACTTACAACATTTAACGTTTTCTTCTCCTGGACTGTAAACTGTTTCTTAGTCCACCGTTTAATAAGCCCACTTATAACGGTTCTCTTCTTCCTCCTCTGCTGTTACCTGGCAACCACAAAAAACATAGCCATCTTAGAACAAGGCACCTTCAGAAGCAAACCCTTCTCCTAGTGGTTAGACCAAGTGTCCATCAGCATGCTCAGGAACCACCTCCAGACATCCATCTTTTTGGTCTATCCGTGCTGTGACACCTGATGTTAGCAGATGGATTCCCCTGGCATGTCTTCATGGAATTAACCCTTTCACAGGGGGCTATCCCACTGTGGCAGGCATTATGGATGTCAGGTGGTACCAGCCCCAAATCCTTGTATATTAACGCAGTAACCAGAAGAACCCTGGAAAGCTGGGACAGGCGACAGGCTTTCACCCTCATTAGGGCTGACCACATTTCCATTGCCACTCACTCCAGCACACGAAGATGTAGCTTTTAGCCCTGACAACTCCCTGACAGCCTTTCAGAATGGAGCGGCAAGAGAGGTTGGTGCATCTCTTACCGTTTTAATAATAAGGAGATAAATACATTCCATGAATGCAACGTTGAGTTTCACCTTGCAGAACAGGATAGGTTCCAATACATGCAGATTAGACATTGGGTGCAGCATAAAAATATCAAAAAGGTGGCTAGGCAACTGACTAAGTTCAAAAGGCATTTAGTGTGCTCAGACACCACAATGGGCTTGATTACTAATATTTACTGTATTCTCAAGGATTTGGGTAAGAACAGTAAATGAGCGTATATGAGGGCTTGTGAAACATACCTGGGTGGGGAGATTACGGGAGAGGAGTGGCAGCAGATATAGAAGCGTAATAAAAACTACTCAACTGCGATACATCTTAAGGAATGATCCTACAAAATGACAGTATGACTCCTGCACACTTCCACGGGATTAGCCCTGAGTATTCGAAGCACTGAGGAAGGGGATGTGGGATGGTAAGAACCTTTATGCACATGTGGTAGGAGGGCCCCAATTTAAAACCACTCTGGGAAGAGGTGTTACGATACGTCTTGGAGGTGATTAACCAAACCTTCTTGTTTGAACCGGGTGCCATACTCATTGGCCTAAAGCTGAAGGAAATCTATCCGTTACAGTCCAATAGATGGAAGGTGATAACCACAATGCTGCTGGTGTTTAAGTTAGCAATAGCCTCAAAATGGAAGGAGCGAGAGCCCCGACACATAAATCACTAGTGGGTTTAATCATGGAACATTTTGGTGCTGGACAGGCTGCCCTCTGAGTTATCAGAAAATCAGGACAGTTACACCAGCAAATTGTGGATATTGCGGTCCTTCTTAGAGTCAGAATACATGAAAATCACTTGCGCTCACAGATTGAGAGCCCTCAACTTATTCGGCATGCATAACAACAAGTTGGAGCGGGTGCAGGTTCGCCATTGACATAGACAATAGGGGAAATGTTCCTTAACCAGCCCCCTTAGCTGGACGAATAGAATGAAAGTGGAGGAGAAGAATTATATTAACTCACAATGAACAAAATAGGACTTTGTACAAAAGAACTTGGCGAGTAGGACAATAAGATCCTAGTGGTTGAGGGTGAGAAGGGGGGGGGGTAGTTTACCTCCACTGGAAGAATGCTACTTCTGATGCATGTTTTTTCTTTTCTTTTTTCTTTTGCTTTTCATAATTATTGGTGTTTGGACAACAATAAAATCAATAAAGAGTAGTACATTCAACGAGAGGTTGTTGCCAAATGGAATTCTATTCACATGTCAGCTTGCACTGATGAGGAAACAGAAAGCTACCAAAAGGAAGCATGTGCTATAGGAATAGGTGACATAAAATAGAAGAGGTTGTACTAAGGTTAAGAATAATGCACAGATAGTCAGAGAAGAAGAGGACTGAAATACAGGAAGCGAAGGACAGAGAAAAAAGGGAAAGAAAGGAGAAGAAAGAGGAATTTGATGTGAGGAGAGACAGTTTGGGTACTCATACTGCAATGGATGGAAGCTCATAGGCCGGCTTGTGAGGACTGAATTTGGGTGACTGACTGGAAAAAAATAATAAAAAGATGGTTTGAAACCTATCCTGAGGAAAACAGTTTGTGAAAAAGCCCAATCGGGCAGTAAGAGTGTGGGAGACGAAAATGCACTGCTCGGGAGGAAAAATCCAGCAAGAAATTTACACCTACATTAAACTATGGTCTAAATGTGTATATTTCAGCTTAGTAACATTTTAACTGCTACGTTGCAACACAACCATCCACCTGAACTGCAGCACGTGCAATTAAAATGGGTCCCATGTGGACATGACTGTACATGTTCTGGGCATTTCAGAGGAACAGCCATAGACGTGGTTGGCCATGTCTTAAGCTATAAAGCGGTTAAAGGTGTCCTGTCAATTGGTCGACTGCAATTTGGTCAACACCATTTGGTCGAATGCCAAATGGTCGATTTTTTTTTTTTTTATTTATATATTTTTTTTGTGGGTTTTCGTGTGTGGAAAGAAAAAAAAAAGAAAAAAAAGAGGGTTGGGGGGGACCCCCCCAAAAAAAACCAAAAAAGGGGTAAAAAAAAAAAAAAAAAAATTCGACCATTTGGCATTCGACCAAATGGTGTCGACCAATTGTCCGGTCGACCAAATGTTTTCGACCAATTGACTGGTAACCGCGGTTAAATCAATCCTGGGTCGTCAAAAATGTAGCATGCCCCATTGAAGTAACTGCAAGGAAGCATTTTGTTTCTGCCTAACCATGTTTATGCTAATGACCATTCATGTGCATTATTGAAACACTTGAGTCCAGTTAAATATGTGGACACAAAAGGGACTGACATAGCAAAGGCACACAATAGCAGAGAACTCTGATATCAGCAAGTGTGAATTAGATTAAATGACTCAGCCAATTGGGCAGACTAAGGTGAGTATCCTATCCCACAAACATGCAGTCTGGAGACCATTGGCCAGTACTCACAATGAAAAATTGAAAGAAAACCATTTTTGGAGACTACACTCACTGCAGAGAAAGTAAATGCAGAAATACAAATAAACAAACACAAAAATAAGGGCCTCATTACATCATTGGACATAATGATTCAACATGCATTATTGGCAAAATACCGTGGGCTTCATTCCGAGTTTGGTGGTATATCAGTGTTAAATCTGGCAAAATACCACCAAAATCAGTTACCGTTACAGTAGTTGCTGTTACTGCCTCTTGGTCCGGTGGGTTTACTACAGGATGATAAGTGGTGGTAGGGCAGTGTTAGCCTTCATTTATGGACTCCATTGGGGATTTTTGATTGACTTACCACTGGCTGTATTCCACTACATTAAAAGTGGTTATTTTACCTTGATAATCTACACTTGTGTCTTTCCTTCTCACAGATTAGGTTTAACATTGCAAAAGGTCCCCAGAATATTTGTAAGGTCTTTTCCTTTACAGTAAGGACTCTCCTTAAATGGCCTTTTTGAATTGAGACATTGAAAGGGGGTAAAAAAGTGGTAATCTGTGGGACCCACCATCTCACCACCTTTTCCTTGCACTACATGAAAGGGGCTCAGAGTTGTGCATCAACACAAATGTACAGTAGTAGTACAGACCACTGCTTTAACTATTCCATGCCACCCTCAATATTCAAGTGGATGGAAATGGATCGAAAAATAAAATTAAAAATACATTTACTTTCTGGTGTGCCACTGGTGATAATTAAGAGAAACCACTGCCATTACCAGTGTAAGAGAGACACATTTGTAATTGGGTTAGACTACTCATATTAGCACGAGAGCTAGTATTTTCTCGAAGGGAATTCCATAGAAGCTGCAATAAGGCTCTGAATGTGAAGGAAAACACCTACCAAACGAAAGGTCTATTCCACTGCCCAACCTTAAAATGCAAAAGCCAAATGCATCAACCACACACAGCGTCCATCTTTGGCAAAGCAAGATCAAGACATTGGAGCTGCATGACATGTAAACGGCACTTGCTGTTTCCCAGTGCATCATCCAACAACCTGGAGTGCTGCTGTTCCTACATCTCTTTCTCATTCTCTTGCTCTGTCTCCCTCTCTCTCTGTGCAAGACTGTCATCATCAAGTATGCATTTGCAAGAGCCAGCCCAGTCGCTGCTCACACAACCTGAGAGAAAAGCACATATCGATGGCGGTTGCTTTGTTTGTCTGTAGAATAAGAGAAACAGCGATAGTGGCATTCTCCGTGGAGCGGACCAGCTTGGTATTTGGAAACAGACATTCTCATTGCATGCGTCCTGCAATAATGTCGCCTTCACAGGAGGAGTCATTGTACATATGGGGGGGGGCAGGTAACAGGGACGTGAATAAGCTCTGCAGGGGAGTGGGTACTTGGAAGTAAGGAAGGGATGACAAGGCTGCAGCGTCTGCAACTGTGCTTGTTTTTTTTTTTCAATCGCTTATTAATTACTGTTGAAACACTGACATTTCAAAAGGAAAGCTTCAGCAGTTCCCCTATCCACCGATCTGTGGCCCGCGTGATAAATGCAAAACTGCCCTGCTGTTAACAAAAGAAGCAGATCATTGGTTTTAATTTGTGGACATCACTTTCCAAGAAGGAATGACATTTGAGACACAAAATATCTATTACTAGCAAAAGAGGCAATTAAAAAGGAAATTATTTAGTTGTAATAACATTGTAAGCTACTCTTTTTGAAATATTACAATAAAAACTTGTCTCAAAATATTAAATATTAAAAATTGTTTTCCTTTTTTCTTTTACGCTTTTGAAAGGGCTCTTGAATATTATCGAGGTCATGCAATTCTTTTAGTAAACAATGTCTTATTGTATAGTATTAGCGTGTGATTCCCAATTGCTTTAGCATACTATTAACCATACGTCTAATGTGACATGTACCGTTGTATCGTGAATATTGTTCATTTGAATTTGTATATCTGTCTCAAAATTGCATTTATAGCCTGACCTCCCTATTTTCTTTTTAAATTCTTGCAACATGAGGAAGCCAAAGACATTATCATCTCCCAATACCATGGCTGCCAATAAACAAGTGACAATAATACAGCCACTAACTACTAAACAGAGTAGGGGTTCATTGGATGAATACCTAAGTAAGGTAACTGGTCAAATAGAAAAGTGTATAACGCTGGTTGGGGAAGAACTCCAAAAATATCTGAAGGCAGCAAGGTTGACCATACTTGAAAGGTCCACTGGACCCAGTGGTGTCCCAAGCCTTGCAAATGCAGGTTCTATACCCCATCCCAAAATCATTCCTACTGATATCTCGGCTTACCCTAAACAAGTCTCCATTCCAACACCAACCAATACATCTGCACCTGTATCCAGGGTTCCTCCTAGCCCAAGGGATAGGGAACAATTGGCTGTATGGCGTCGGAAACATCAACTGCCAAGACACCTTCTAAATCCCCTATTACAGCGGATCTACTCTCTCCTCCTACACTTTCTGACTTAACTCCAACTATCTCAGGGAAAATTGGCACTTTGACCCTGACCTCAAATGAGACGTTTACATTCTTAAAATCCTTTAAACATGGAGAGATTGGATAATGGATGACTCTTTGAAATCTATTATTGGGGCTAACCAAGACGCCATCACAGTAAGAGACCCCAATTTATCATGTAAAGCCTTGGGTGAAGGCATTACATCCGCACAAAAAAGCCTGCCTTAAACAGAAGAGTTGGCATTGCCATCATTTCTACAAACTCAATTCCTTTATGAGGGAGCACCTCAATACTGAACCCCAATGATAAGCTTTCTACACAGGACAAGTACTTGAATTTAAATAGGACTCTAGATATTTCCCCAACAGCAGCTCCACTAGTGGGAGTAGTGATAGATGCCCCACAGCTTAAACAAAGGGGAACATGGAGGACACCTCTCCTTGATAAACAAATCCACACATTGGATTCAGACTAATTTTAAAGGGCCTTTGGTTAACGCACAACAAAACCTTATGGCCAGTCTTGTACATTGGCTAGGTTCCAGAACGAAGCAGCTTAATGGTGACTGCATTGTACTTACTTTCGCTGACCCTGGAACAAGTCCTATATATTAAGCTCAACCTTGGCTATACCCAAAGGGTTGGGGAATCTAAAGCTGGTGCCGTTATCATTCTTCTACCCTCTAAGTAAATTGACTTCTCCAATAAACAGATTCACCATCAATTTGTTGTACCCTAGGCTTCCTGTAGAGCATGATTGTTTGGAAAATTTAACACACTGCCGAAGAAAGACAACACCTAGGATCCATACTGAAGTGAACCATACAGATAACATAGAGGGACCTTTGCCTACAGATATCTCCCAATACATGTCTCGTGGTAGTACAACAAAATTCTCTCTAAATCTGACAAACTTGAACTGTGCCACCCGCATTCAAAGACAGCCCTGGAAGCCATAGTGCAGGACTGTCAGTGGATTTAGAATTTCTCTGCCTTATATAATACAACCACAAGTACTATAAAGTTAAACTTTGAAATAATGGCAAATAACGATAAACAAGTGGTTAATCAGGGCATACATACAATTTCGATACAGGAGATTTTAACTTGATAAGTCCCAAGGAACACAATTGCATTCCAGATGATCTTTTTCACAGTCTTGAGGAATATAGGGCACCCCTTTCGACCATTGGGTTTAATTCAATAATCACCTCATGTATTTACCTACACTCATGGAGTAAGGGAATATATATCCCATCTATAAGAAAGGCCTGAGAAATTCACCTGCCTCATGTAGGCCAATATCATTACTTGATTCCACCTTCAAAATATTTGTCAGACCAGTTTTAGATAAACTGCGAATTTGGACAGATGAAAATAACATCTTAGCTGCCAATCAATTGGGATTTAGAGAAGACCTGGGGACTTGGATCAAACTCTTATCTCCTTATTGCAAACACCATCATCCAAAGAAAGGTGCATTTGTATGTGGCCTTTATGAATGTTCTAGTGCCTTTTACAGAGTCAATAGATCCAAGTTGTGTAGTTTACTCAAAAAGATGGGATCCCATGAGGACCTGTGTTTGATCTGGCCTTAAGGGCCATTGTACACCTTACTTCACCATACAATCAGGTGTCCGACAAGGTTATGTCCCTGCACCTTTGTTATTTTCATTACATGCTAATGTACTATGTAAACACCTAGTAGAATTGAAGGCAGACGCACCCATCTTAGATGGAATGTCTTTTCCTCTCCTTACATATGCAGACGACGTAGTCCTTATTGCTTGAACGCCTATTTCTCTACAACCTTTAATAAATGAGTACATAGAATTTATGGGAAATCTAGATCTTGCAATCAATGCTACCAAATGTTTACTATGCCACCCACCACATAAGCGCCCAAAAGTCCGAACATTTAGCATTAGAAGGGATATAATCTTAGCATGTAACAACTTTGACTATTTGGGAACAACATGTGTACCAACGCTGACAGGGACAACACCGATTGGAAACCAGAAGCTAAAGATGTGTGCTAAGTGTTCATTGTGTTTCTGAACACTGACCCGGCTGGAAGACTGTTTGTCTCTCGAGGAACTGCAATATCTGAGGCTATCACTTTAAATTACAGGACTTTGAAGCACCCACGAGACTGCGAAGTGACGCAAAGTGTGTTAAGTGTTCATTGTGTGCCACAGTGGACAGGGTGTGGGTGAGGAGTTTTTTGGGTTTGCGTGTAGTTTGCTTTCTAGGACATAGGCAAACCTGTGCCCCTGACCCTCCATATTGATCGCATGAAAGTGAGGGGAAAGTGGTTTGTTTCTAGGTGCGTGGTGTCGGGACTGCGGTGGTCAGTGTCTTTCCATTTCTAAGGTAAGAGGTGAAAGTACTGAAACTTGCTGCATTGTATTGAAACATGATCCCCGATTCCAGAGCCCTTGCCACTGCCTGTTGATGAAGATGGGAGTGCCCACACCTGGCACATATTTAATGATACGTTTGAACTTTTAACTTGCCAATGGACTGGCTACAGGCTTTTGGGAATTCTTACCCTCTTTGATCTGTGATAACATGAAGAAGAGATCCTTGTTCCTCCACAGCTTAAATCTACATGACATGCAGAGCGGAGCGCTAGCTCATGAGTAGCCTGTGTGTATGTTCAAAATAAGGCCTATTAAACACCTGGCACTTGGACTGGACTCTGGTACAGTCTTATAGTGACTGAAGTAGCCTGATTGTATGGTTTAATCCCATAAACCTTCTCTCCTTGAAAGCTCACCAAGTAAGGTTGTATAGGGCCACTGTGGGCAAGTAGCCTTTGAGCCTACTCGCTTCCTTACTTTAAATTCTTAACTTTGGTGCTTTCTGATCCATTACGTCATTTTGGTTGGTTTGGCAGGGAGGTTGTGCTCCAGGGGAGGTGACTGTGGGACATAATACCATTGAGTCCTTGTGTTGCTGTACTTTGTGTGTACGGAGTGGGAGGTGTCAAACTTTGATTTTAATCAGTATTTTAAACAAGTGATGTAAGCCCTTTTGAGAAGCAAGTTGAACTATCAGCCAGAAGCAGTTGGCTCAAGTCAAGCAATTGAATTGGCACCAGCCTTGTGTGTTGGTTCAAAGGATTTTCTATCTAGCATCTCTCCTGGGCTAAATGTGTCTCAAGATGTTGATGTGGAGATTGCAGGTGGTAGTGGGTTTGTTGTGTGCATTCCCAATGCGGAGAGTGGCGTTATTTATCCCCCCCGCACACTGAAAAGGCTTGACTGCACTGAAGCTGGAGCAAGCCTTGGTACCAATATTATTTCCCATGCCCAGCAATCACCAAAAGATTTATTTTTTAGTAAGTCCCCTGAAGCCTTTGATGTAATTAAGAGTATGACATACTAGAGTGATGAAACATTTCAACAAATGGATATCCCAACTGGAATAGACTTGGTGTTGGATGTTTCAATTTTGGCCCCAGTGATATCAAATGAACTATAAAAGCAAGTACGTCTGTCATTGAATTTGAAGTCAAACCAAATACCTCAGACATTGATGGAGGAAGATGGCATGCGGAAATTATATTGCATCGTCTGTTTGATTCTGTTCCCCAATGTGATGTAACGGGTTCACTGTTGAGAAATGCAGTTTTTCCCCCGTTTGAAGAAAGAGGATTCAGAGGGTATACATGTGGTTGAGGTGAGTGCAGTAGTTGATAACAAAGAGAACCTGGTCCATCCAGTGATGGGTAATTTGCATGAGAGGTCTCGCCTGGAAGGGGATCAAGAGGTGCCCCACCATAGATGAGTTATCATACCCGTTTTTGACCCATCTTTTGGATACTATGGATAGAGGGTATGATACCCTAACCTTTGAAATGTGGGAGGTATGAAGGAGGGTGAAAGAAATATGTCCGAAGAAAAACTTCATTGAGGGATTTATTACAGCTAGCACAATGATTCCGAGGAATGATGAAATGCGGGTGTGGGTATCTACACAGTTGGAGGATTATAGGGGGCATAAGGAGCACAAATCTGATGTGGCACAGTGTGATCTGACCCCCTGGAAGTTATTGACTGACTGACAGCTCCCTTGCCGAGTGAAAGCAAAGTATCTAGCCTTGACGCAGAGTCTATATCGGCAATGATTGTGGCAAATACATGTGCTTCGTTCAGTATCAATGTTAGGTTTGAGGACTTTGGGAGAGAACGGAGCTTCTCACTCACCCTTAAACAGTAGTATGATCGAGATACCTACAGTGGCACAGACACCAATTTTAGTGTTGGAGAAGGAAAATAAAAAGGGGAAACAACTGAAGAAATCAATGAACTGCCATGCCACACGCAGGCAACAATACAAGGGATTGAGACAATTTCTCCACCAACTAAGGTTAGAAGTAGATATGACAGTTGGGAACACAACCCCTGTCAAGGGAAGTGGAAAGGCCTTTAGTGGTAGTACATGTGAAATCCCCCCAAAATCATCAATTGTGGGGTGCCATTAAAGGGAGTTGTCTTCCAAAGGATCAGGGTACCATTACACACGTTATGACACTTGCAGTGGGAGTAAACTTATCAGCCCTCTCCCGGACCCACAGCTGAAGAGGGTGCTACCTCCAACTGCAGTACCATTCAAACAGAGGGTAGACCCACAAGAGATTTTTCCAATATTTAGGACTCTGGCAGAAAAGAGCATGATGCTCACACAGAGTAATCATAAGGAGGGAAATACTTTGTCCCAAGATACCCCGCAGGCTCTTGATAATAAAATGAATGTTGGAAGGCCGCAGGTAAAAGGATTTAGAGGCAATAAAAGAGAGGGGGTGAAGGGGAAACAAAAGTAGGAGGGGGAGTCGTATTGTCTATTCTTGGGTCAAATCTTTGAAGAGTGTGGTAATAATCGCCTGAATCATAAATACATCTTATGCGTCTTCTCTGAAATTCTGAGTCTGCGGCTAGTGAACTCAAGTGACATTCGTCTGGTTGATTTTGTGTATGATGAGCGTGTAGACTTGGTTAAAGTTTGTTCACGGTCCCAGATAATTAAGAATGCAATCCTGGCCAAAGGTGAAGCTCTGTTATCACTTGGCTATGAAGTATTTGAAAAGTTGGGGATGGAATCTCATGACTCGTTTAATGCCGGTTCTGGGGAAAGCAGTTGAGAACAAACAGCAAAACATCTGATGATAAGGTTTTCAAATGAAGGGAGGCCTCAATGCAAAGGTGAAAAGGGAATTATAAATAATTTAAAAAGAGGTTATGTTTTTCTGACCTAGGATTGTGAACTCCCTACACAGAACGCCTGATTATAACAATCAGGATGCATGAGTATCCCAAGTCCATATCCTGTCTTGGAACTCAAGGGGGTTTGCAAACATACTTAAAGGTAAGGATACTATTATTTGCTTGCAAGAAACGCTTATGTTGGATACACCCCTTATGGATGGGTATGAGGTTTATGCCATCTGTGCGAGGCAGGGTTTGCAGGGACGTCCATATGGGGGGCTGCTAACAGCTGTGAAGCGTAACCAGGGCATTACTGTGACTCATATCAAAACCACAAGACCTGATATGTTGGGGATACTATTATCATGGTTTGATCAAGCAGTGAATCTGTGGCAAAATTGCTTGTTGTTTAATATGTATTTTTATCCAAGCAGTGTGGTTGTAGATGTGTTTTTGGTGAGACCCCGGATGAGGGAGCATCTACCATTGTAGTTGGTGATTTTAATTCAGAATGTCTGAATAATGAATGGTGCTTGAAACCTGACATAATGACGGCTTCAAACAAAAAGCGGTAAAATGGTCTCCTGATATTGCATGAATTGGCTGCTTGGGACTTAATCTCTCTTAATGGTATAACCTGTGGTGATATTCAACCTAATTTCTCCTGGCATAATGGCCAGTGGAGATTGTTGTGGCCTTAAAGGACAACAGGATGCTGCAGTGGGTTCTAACTGTCTTTATTGCAAGACAAACAGGTGGGCATAAACTTGGCTGAGTGCAACAGGGGAACTACTCACAGTTCAGTTCAGGGCCCTCCCAGTTACATCACTGGGGGCAAGGTGTGCACAAGGATGTCACACTGAAAGCTTCCAGGGCCCCCATGTGGCCTCCTATGGCTTTGGACATATGCCCTGGAAGCTGGAGTCATTAGGCTCTTGGGGGCCTCAGTTTCAATGGCTCCTTATCAGGAGCAGCGCTCTCGGTCGACCTGCTTGGTCTGGTGCTTCGCCAACACTGGCAGGAACGTTGTCTCGTTATGACCAGATCTCGCGAGACCACGCTCCCGCGATCACGTGACGTCCCCACAGAGATCCACCCTGGATTATATCTTTATTTCTTTGGTTTTCCAAGCAAAGGGTGGTGTATTGGAGTTTGTTGAGTCAACTGTAAGTAACTACTCTAGGTTGATATATGCAGCCCCAATAGTGACGCTTAGATCACTGGTTGTATCCAATTTGAAGGTCACTATTAATTCTAGAGATCATAGTGTCATATCATGCTATGGAATGGCAACATCTTTCAACAACTTAATTGAGATAAAGTACACGACCAATTTAGCTCTTCTGTGATCCCTTAGAAGTTGTGCCTACTGTTCACTCTATTTTGGGGAAGTTAATGTCTACAAGAACATTAGCTAAAGGGGTTACACCACTTTTGCACATACATACTTTTGACCATGAACCTCTGAACAATAAAAAGGCTTTACGTAGGAATGTAAGAATATTGCAAAATGAAAGACCACTTTCATTTGTTGAGATCCGTACTATGAAATCTAAATTTAGACATCGGCTGAGGGCGCCACAAGTTCCTAATGCAGATACATGATGCTGAGAGGATGTTGCATTGTCTTTTGGGGACTTGTTCAACAGTTTTTGAAGTCTGATGAAACCATCTGGTGTGGAGTCTTTTTTGCAAATCCAGCCCATAACTGAAGAGACTTGGATTGCACATTTTGAGGAGTTATACAATGTTGTGAAAGTGGGTACGATTTTCTCCCTTGATTGTCACAGCTGGTGTGGCTCCTTAAATTGGGTATTTGATTATATGATTATTTTGATCAATCGCAGTAAAAAAAAATCAAATGCACCGGGGTTGAATGGTTTATCAGTAATCAGACTAAAATTGATGTAGTCCTATGGGCAAAAATCCTGTAAGATCTGTTTCTTAACATTTAAGCAATGCAAAAGATCCCACCTTCGTGGAAGCTGGCAACAGTGATTTTGATCTTTGGTCTCCAACCCAGGCCTCCCTATCGCTGGCACCTACATCAGTGCCTCCTCCAAGGAAACCCTCACAGACATCCTCTTTTTAGTGCCTTCACCAGATCTATGGACCCCTCATATGGTCTCTGTTCTCTCTCCTTTCTCCTCTTCTCCCATTAATGGTGGTACTCGTTGGGACGCCCTCCTGGCATCCTTCCTATCCTCTAAAGTCATCATTAATGTCTATTCTAATGGGACCGTCTTGGTTCAAGGCCCTCAGGCCACAGGCCAACCTTCATCTCTTTGATAGACGCTTTCCGCGCCTCATCAACTTCCTTTCTTTTCCTGCTGTCCCCTCCTCCCTTTCCTTGGCTACCTTGCCTCCCCCCTCACTCTCTGCCCCCTCTCAGTCACTTTCTACACTTCTGTAGGGTGTACCCCTGATCTGTACCCCTCCCCGGAAGTCCTTCAAGAAGGGCAACCTTCTCCACATTGCCACTCTTAACTCCCGCTCCGCTGTCAAACACTCCTCTGAAATCTGCCGCCTTCTTGAAGAACTTGACCTTGATGTCCTCGGTCTCACTGAGACATGGTTTACGGCCAGCTCTGTCACCAGCTTTGACACACTCCTACCCGATGGCTACAAGATCCTCTCCGCTCCCAGGCCCAACTGCTCTGGTGGGGGCATAGCCCTTATCTTCCCGGAGTGGATTCCTGCCTCTGTCATTCCTACGAAGGCCTACTCCTCTTTTGAATGCCTCGTCTGCAGGCTCTCTCTCTCGCCTATCCATTCCCTTACCGTGGCTACTATCTATCGGCCTCCTGGTCAGGTCTCTTCCTTCCTCTCTGAGTGGGCGGATCTCTTCTCCTCACTCCTGGCCTCAACCACGCAACTCCTTCTCCTCTGAGACTTCAACATCCACCTGGATAACTCCTGTCCCCCCTCTGTACTCTTTTGCAACCTCTGTGACTCTCTCTCACTCACCATTCTCCCCTCTGGCCCGACTCATTCTGCAGGGCACACTCTCGATGTTCTGATCTCTTCAGACCTTCCCCTCTCTGTCCCTCTCTCCACTCCTCTCTCCTGGAGTGACCACTTTCTCCTATCCTCCCACCTCACCCTCCCTACCCCGCAGGCCAAGCCACCTCCGTCACTGCCACCCACCTTCTCGGTCATCCGACCCATGAAGCGCATGTCAGTTGAGGCTTTTGCCACCACCTTCTCACCCTCTCCTCCCCCTCTGGCTGACTCTCACCCTGACACAGCCCTCTCCACACTCCACTCTTCTATTTCTGATACTCTGGATATCCTTGCCCCTGTAACGAGAATCCGCCTGAAGCCCAAAGCCAAGTGTAACTCCTGGTATGACTCCGACCTCGTCACCCGAAAACGCAAGTGTAGAGTTGCCGAGAGAAAATGGCGTGCCTCAAGTTCATCCTCTGACAAACTGGCCTGCCGCCTGCTACAAAGGCAATACCGGCTCTCCGTCCTCTCCAAGAAGAGAGCCCATATCCAAATACATGTCTCTGCGGCATCTAACAACTCGGCTGAACTCTTTAAAATCTGCAAGGAACTGGCCAATCCTGCTGTAGTCTCTACCTCTCATATCCCTTCCCAGGCCCTCGGCACAGCACTGGCTTCCCACTTCATCTCTAAAACTCAGGGCATCCTGTCCTAACTCTCCTCCTCTTATCCCCCTCCCGCTATTCCCTGCACTTCCTCTGTCCCCTCTGCAACCACCCCTCCCCCCTCCTTCTCTGCCTTTCCCCTTTTCTCTCCAGACGAGGTTTCTAGACAAGTCCGATCAATGAAAGTCTTGTCGAAACAGGTTCACCCCTGTTCCTCCAAAACCATCAAGGATCACATCGACTCCCTGGCTCCTGCCCTGGCGGAGTTCTGCAACCACTCCTTCGCCACTGGTGTCTTCTCTTCCCACCTGAAGCCCTCTCTTATGCACCCTCTTCTTAAGAAACCCTCTGCCGACCACTCCTGCCCGGCTAACTATCGGCCAATCTCCATCACTCCCTTCCTGGGCAAGCTCCTGGAGAAACTGGCCATCTCCCAGCTCAATCCCCACACTGAATCTGTTGGTTGTCTTCATGACCATCAGTCTAGCTTCAGAGCTGCCAGAAGCACGGAAACTGCTCTCCTGAAGATCCGTGAAGACCTGCTCTCCAACCTCGACTCTAACACCCCTTGCGTTCTTATCTTGCTTGATCTCTCTTCTGCCTTTGACACTGTCAACCATGCCATTCTGCTCAACCGTCTCCGTGATAACCTGGGTATCACTGGCCAGGCTCTGGCGTGGCTGACTTCTTTCCTCTCCGACTGACCCTCCCAGGTCCAACTTGGGTCCTTCCTCTTCGACATCTTTTTCTTCACCTGCAGTGTCCTCCAGAGATCTAACCTCTCTCCCTGGCTGTTCACCCAATACCTGGCACTCCTTGCCCACCGCATCGCCGCTCTCTGTCCCAACTTTCAGTGCTATGCGGATGATACCCAGCTCATTTCAGACTACCCTTGGCCTGTCTGCCAGGAATGGTGTGCCACCAACGACCTCTGCCTTAATGCCAGTAAGACTGAGATTCTACTCATCGGCACACCCACTCCCTCCTTCCCTACAGCTCTCTGGCCGGCCTCTCTTGGCCCTCCTCCCACTCGCACCTGCAAGGCTAAAAACCTCAGGGTCATCTTCAACTCTGCTCTCTCCTTCTCCCCTCACATCTCTGACGTCTCTAAAAAGTCACATTACCAGCTGCACCTCCTCAGACGTATTCTTCCTTTCCCCTCCTTCCCCCAGAAGCTCTCTGTCTCCAGAGCCTGTGTCCTATCTAAGCTGGACTACTGTAACAGCCTCTATCTAAATCTGCCTGCCTCCACTCTCCGCCCTTTACAACTTATCCAGAACAGGACTGCGAGACTTGTCCTTGGCCTCAAGCCCATGGATCGTATCTCTCCAGGACTGAAATCTCTGCACTTCATAAATAATAATGGATTGCTATCTTGTCTACTGTTCTTTTCACTCACACAGGCTCTTCTTTAAACTGTAGAACCTTTTATTTTTTTCCTTTACTCAGTCTCTAATTTTCTCTCACAAACGGCACATGTGCCTCATTTAAAATGTTTGCCTTTAACTTCTTCAGCCACTTTCATTCATGAATACCTGTGTTTATTTTAGCCAGAGGTCCTCATGGCTGTGTTGTAGTTCCCTGTTTCACCGGCAGAGGTCCTCGCTTCGTTTACTTCACTGTGGACACAGAGAAGCAACAGCTGATCTGGACCCAGCTGATGTACGAGTGACTCTGCCCCCTCAGCTGCTCCATTCACTTGCCTCACTCAGGTCCCCAGTCGCAGATGTGCCGATATCAAAGCCTTCGGTAGCTTCTTTGCAGACTGCAATGGCTGCAAGGATTAAGTTCAAAACCCTCTGCATTGTACACAAGGCCTTCTGGGGTCTGGGGCTGCAGTACCTTCAACTATCTCTCCCTAAATATCTTCCTTCTCAAGCTCTTCGCTCATCTGCCTCCAACTCCCTTAGGGTCAGTCGCTTCTCTAAGCAACGAGTTGGTGGCAGATCACTCTCTTCGGCAGGGGCCTCTCTCTGGAACAGCCTTCCTGCTTCCCTGAAACTCGAGGAGAACCATCTTCGGTTCTGGAAACACCTCAAAACTTTTCTCTTTGCTTCTGCTTTCTCCCCACCCCTCCCCTGCTGAATTCCTGATTGAAACTGCACTGGTTACCTGGCCACCCTTTCCGATCTCTGGCCCAAGCCCCATCAATTGCCCACCTGCACTGTCTCCCCAGCAACCCCTGCACTTGGGGACCGTTTCAGACATCCCTTCAGTCCCCCTACCAGCTCTTATGTCTGCACTTCCTTGCATTTGCCACTAGCTGGCTGTTTTATTTGTCTTATTTATCCTATTTATGTCTATTTATTCTGCTTTCCCATATACTGCACTTTCCCCTCTCCCGTCCCCCCGCACACTTCTCCTCCCCCCCTTCCCATGCACTTGCGCGATCTGAATGACACCTGGCCTAGTAGGATCGTTGTCTGTCCTCCCTCTGTTTCCCCCCTTGCCACGTCGCGCCTTGAAACACTTGTGTTTAGGCGCGTTATAAACGCCATATCATATCATATCATATCATAACATATATCATATTGTATCATATCATATCATATCATAAGGGGTGGCTAGGTTCTCCCCCCTGAATTACAGATCTATCACACTGTTGGATGCAACAAATAAAATCTTTGCAGAAATGCTTTTGATTGAACTTCATATTTAGGCCCTGAAATCTGGTAACTTGGATCCTACCAGTCAGGGTTCAAGAAGGGAGTGGGTATGGGTTTAAACTCTTTTGGGGTCTCGTTGTTGCGAAATCAAGTAAGGATACAAAATAAGTCCAAGTATCTCACCTTTCTAGATGTGAGTAAGGTGTTTTGTTGCGTAAATCGTGAAATCCTGTGAGAAGAGCTTTTCAATTGTGGTTGGCCAGTTTCCCTTATTGGTATCTGGGTGGCCCTGCACAGGGAGACTTAAATAAGGGTCATATTCAACACTCCCGGGTCCTATTCGCAGTGGATTAGTAAAAATCGGGCGCTCCACCAATGTTGCGTTTTGGCCCCGTTCTTGTTTAATGTTTTCATTAAGGATATGGGCTCCTGTTGGGGTCAAAAACGTACTAACCCGCCACACTTGGGACACACAACAATCCAGTACTTGAACTATGCAGACAATATCATCATCTTTGATTTGACCCCAATTGTCCTGGAACGGGCTCTAGATAGTATTAACAAATATTTACTTAGTCTGGAGCTTAACATCAATATTTCAAAATCAAAGTTTTGTTCATGAATGCAGACAAATCCAAATGGAAATCCTTTAGTTGGACTATTTCAACTGAAGTCTTGGAGGTGGTAAATGAGTTCAAGTACTTGGGAAGTTATATTTACTCGGTTAAAATCAGAATCGCCCCTGTATAGTGGGAAAAACCGGACGGTGTTTCACTGCCTAAACCCTGGGGATCCCTTGCTCAGGTTGCCAGGACATAGCCATCGCATTTGGATCCAGACCCTGTGGGTGGACAAGTGCAGGAGGATCACCTGGGTAAGGGGTTCTCTGGGAGTGTGGGAGGAACGACTGATGGCGAGACATGTTATCCACCTTTTCAAATGCCCCTGTCCCATCCTATTTGATAGGATATTCCAACTTCCCAGATCCCCCACACCCTTTCCTACACAAACACTGAGCCAAGGCAGAGGAGGTCTGAGGCTAAAAGGAGTACCGCCCATGCAATACATTGGACATGTCCCACTAATAAGATCAGGCACTTGATCTTAATTACATACACCTGGTACCTATTAGCTCTCCCCACATGGTTAAAATGTGGAACACTGAGACACACTCTGACCAAGGCGATGCACAAGAAGGAGCAGTTCTTCCAGCACAACAGTGAATCAGGTGGAGCAGAGCGACAGGCCGAGGGACAGAACTGAGGTATGGAGAAACCTTGGACACCCCGTGAGACATTGATACCTCAGAAGAGCCTTAAAGGTTGCGCAAGGAAGCCCAGCCAGAGAGAAGAGACAAATGTCTTTTGTATTTCAAGGATACCAGCCACCCTGCTGGATGAACGGCAGAGTTGGTGAGGTGCAGCCGCAGTTGTGGTATAAGTCTTGACTTCAGGATTAAAGCAGCGAAAGACGAAAATTAATTAACACAACAGGTGAGTTGATGAAAGCAATGAAAGTCCGGTCTGTGTTAAATGAAACTTGATGGCAACAGTATCTGATGAATGAAGGTTGCACATGTGCCGATAAGACGCGAGAGAAAGCAAAGCATTCCAAAGAACTGTAAATTAAAGATATAAACTAACAGAGTGTTCCAGCGAAAGAAGATTGTTCAATTTAAAGTCTCTGTGAAATGTCTGAAGCCGTAGAAGTGGCGGGAAGAGAAAAAAACTGAGATGCAAGACTTGAACTGTTGTTAGGTTTGATCCCAGCAGAGGGAAACCTGGATGTGAGAAATGTCTTTGAACTGTTAGGTTTGATCCCAGCCGAAGGAAACCTGGGTGTGAGAGATATCTTTGAACTTTGAAATCAGTATACTGTGCTCAAAACTACATTTACCAAGAGGCCTTCGTATATCAGAGAAAAAGTGACGTTTGAGGAAAGAAGGTTGAAGTGGTCATGCAGAGGTAAGAGCAATAGCCTTGCAGTTTTGGAAGTCTTTGACAGCGGAAGGAAAGTGAAAGGAGGCTTGAGCCTGACAGAGGGAAGACTATGAAGGTGTAATTTAAGCTTAGGGAAGGGAACCCCCACAAATTGTGATTGAAAGGTTTGAGCCCGGTGGAGGGAAACCTGTACAGAATTGTGGTAACCAGGAAAAGGAAACACACTTTTGTTGAATTGTATTATAAGCTAAAAGGTGGCCTGGGCTGGAGTGAGAGAAAGCTGAGAGGTTCAACAAACAAACTAGTGACTTTCCATGGAAGGCTAAGTGGGCCCTGGTCCACAAAACGGACTGCGTCTTTGTGTATGAAGCCAGAGTGTGTGCCAAGGTCCAAGTGTGCCACAGTTTACTCAGCCACACTGACATTTGTTTTGAACACTGATTTTCCTTTTTGCATTACATATTCCTTTTACACATTTATTGTATTAGAAAGCGGGAAGCCATTAGGTTTATTAGTATAGGCCACTTTATTTTGACAAAGGACTGACTAGGACAGTGTTTCTTTTGTTTGATGGTCGAGAATACTCCCCTCTTAGTTATAGGGCAAGCTAGGAGTTTTCCAACCCCTTTTAAACTAGTTTTGAAACGTGCAGCTCTTGTGTCAATGTCTACTTGTGATACCATGCCTACCTCATATATGGTGTAGTAGTGGGATACGATTGAGGAACCCTAACATTTCAGAAACTTAGTAACCAAGCCTCAGGCCCCATTATCACCACAAACAAATCTATCAGCTTTGATATGTAATATATATATATATATATATATATATATATATATATATATATATATATATATATATATATATATATATATATATATATATGTTCAGCAGTAGAGAGGCTAACATCCCTCCAGGGAAAAGAGGACTGAGGACTGATTCCCACTAATTTAGTTCTAATACACCCCTCTGGTTGTTACGTTAGGCTGGCACCAGAATCTGCTTTAGCCTGAAATTTTGGTGTGGATGTACTTGCAGGAGTTATAGATCCAGACTGTAGGGGAGACATAAAAGTACTCTCTCAAAATCATGGAAAACCCCCTTTTGAGACACTTCCTGGGGACAAGTTTGCACAGTGAATTCTTGAGAAAGCTTGAATTCCCTGTATTGAGGAAGAGATAGAACCTGAGAAAACTGAGAGAGGTAAAATAGGTTTAATGGAGGCTGATGAGAAACTTATAATCAGAGCCAAAGTGGAAGATGAACCCACCATCCTTCCAGATTTAGCCTTGAACCAAGAAAACAACTCAATGCTGGCAGAGGCTTTCTTGCAAATAATTCCTGATGGAGATGGCCAATAAAAAGGAAATCCCTTTTTCTTTTTTGAAACAGGAACTACTATATTGTAGAGAAACAATAAGTAAACCCCAATTGGTAATAACCAAAACCCATGGGAAAATGTTGTTAGAAATGGCACACACTCACTTGACAGGGGGCACTTAGGACAGTCTAAGACCCAAGCTCACATTAGTGAACAATTCTATTGGCCGGGGAAACATGCTGATATAAAAAACCTTGTTCAGACATGTGAGATATGTCAAAAGACCAGCTTGCTTATTCCTCTACCTGCCCCTTTAAATCCACTATCGATAATGGAAGTTCCCTTCTCCCGAATCAGGATGGATATTATCGGACAATTAGGAACTTTTAAGTTGGGCAACAAATTTGTTCTTGTGATCATTGATTATGCCATCAGGTACCCAGAAGCTTTTTCCATGAGAAGTAACATCACCCAGCAAATCTTAAAGCATTTGCTACCCTTGTTTTCTGGAGATGGAGTACCCAAAAAATGTCTAACTGACCGGGGACACATTTCATGAGTAAGCTTATGGGTGAAATAAAGGAATTGCTACATGTTATAACGTTAAGGATCTCAGTGTACCATCCCCAAACCAATAGATTGGTAGAAAGATTTAATAAGACCTTCAAGACGATTCTAAAAAAGTTAGTTGATGAGGTTGGGAAAGATTGGGATTGTATGATGCCCTGGGCCCTGTCTGCAGTGATAAAGAGCCCCCAAACATCTACTGGATTCTCCGTTGTATGGTAGAGAACCAAGTTATGTCTTATACATGCTCACAGAAACCTGGGAAGAAAGGGAAGAAGCACCAATACCTCTTTCACAGACAGTCACCTGGTTACGAGAACACATGAATCTAGTCAGAACTCTAGTTCCTACTCATGTGGAAAAAGATCAAAAACCACAGAAACTTTCCTATGATAAAAAGGTAAATCTTAAATCGTTTTCAGTAGGTCAGAAAGATATGATTCTTTTACCTACTTCTGAAAATAATTGTGTTTCAAAATGGCATGGGCCCTATGAAATACCAGAGCAAACTGTGACAGTTAGTGTCAGGAATAGGCTTTGGGGCAAGCCACGGCGGTCGTATGGAAAGAAATGAGTTGGAAATTACACTTCCCAGCATGCTGAGGGGTAGGTTGTAGCTCCAGTAGACTTGTGCCGTGAGCCAACTGCATGTCATTAAGAAGCTATCAAACCGTTGGCCGCCCGTGCACTGGTGCTGATAATTATCAATTGTGCAGCGCGGGCAGTCACAGCATTTGCTGAAGGAACACATGAGGAGGTTGTCTGGTATGCAGACATTAATGTCCGGGCTGCGGCTTTGAGCAACGGGAATCCAGGCGGTCCGTGCTTGCAGCGCTGAGTAAGCTTCTTGTCCAGGTTGCAGGGCTGAGCAACAGGGGGCCACAGCGATTCCAAGGCGTTATTCTACGAAGTCCGGGTGATCTCTCGAGTCACCCGGACACACAGATAAGTGCTTCAGCATTTTGTTTCATGAATTGGCCCATGCGTTTGAGTTTCTGTTCAGTTAATCCTTGAATGGGGATATGCCTAAGCTTTCAAGTGAAGAATTATGAACTTCATGCTCAGTCTCTGGTGGGAAATTCGGAGTAAATGAGTATTCAAGCATTGAAGCGTTACTTACAGGACGGTCTAGGGCACAGAGTATGATGCAATACTCGCAGTGAAGATTGGTATCATTACAAGGGGTGCAGGTTATGAGTTTGGTGTTTCAGAGTCTCTTCAGGGCCATGTGTCATGTTTCTTCATTATAGGAAAAGTTCCCTTGTTTGTGCCATACAGCTTGCTGCTTGCTTCCTGTCTGCAATGTGGGTCTTGTTATTTCTGTATGTTGACAAGTTATCCTGTATGTCAAGTGCAAATCCCTGTTCATTATGCTGTTCATGTATTTAGTTAGATAGGAGTGGTGTAGGAAAGTTGGTAACAAGTGTTGAGATCAGGATTAGGAGTACAGTCTTTTCGGTGTTAAGCATATGTGCTAGATGTGCAGATATGTATGTTTTTCCTTCCACACCTTCCCTTTGTCAGTCCACACCCTTTCCCTAACTCTGTCTTCCCCCCATTGGCTGCCACCTGGTTCTCTGTGTTATAAACATTCAGACGCCCATGCCAACCACGGTGGGAGGGTCGATCTATTTGGCTTCTGTGGTTTGGGAGAGGGATCGATACCCTATCATCCCTTTACTAGTATTGACAGTTAGGAATTTCATTTTTAGACAAGGACATCCCTTTCCTTTAGGGAATTCTGGGGCTGACAAGGAAAATAGGTGTACCCAATTACTTTAAGTGAGTAAAGTTTTTTTTAAGTACAGTGGGAATGAAATCTGTTAATTTCGATTGTTAGCAAAATCACCCCATGGTATTTGGCTACAGGGAAATTCATTGAATTATTATTTATAAAACAAACTAAGGATCTGCTTTCATATCCCTACCCATTAACTAAGGAGAAGGTATCAAATCAAACAAATTCCCACACTTAGTTCTGATGGACAAGCTATTTAAATTACAAATATCTGGGTTTGATGCTCAGGAAAAGACCTCAGCATTTCCGGACCCTCTCTTGGTCCTGAAACTGTGAAGTGGCTGAATCTGGGATTTGGTCAGGCACTTCAGTCAAGGTTAGCAAGAGCATTCATCTCTCTGTTCTGCTCTCCTTTGAAAAGGCTCCTGCCTTTCCCAATTGTTGTCACCCAGGAAATGTTAACTCCCCATCCAACTTTCAATAGGGGCACCCAAATTAGGTTTAGGAAGCTGTCCTGCCAATATTAAACTCTGCCACCCTCTTTCAGCATTCACCCAGATTATCTTAACACAGTTCTTTCTAAGTATTCACCAAGATGATTTTTAGGCAATTCTCCCCTTTCCCATTGTGCAAGGCCTTTTTACCCTCTAAAGCACACCTCAGAAATATTAAAATTAGGGGGTGCCAGCTTATTAGTTTTGAATTTTCATTGGACCCTGACAGTACTCTCCTCCCCAAGGTCCAGCCCCTCTATGCTGATAGGCTCTTGGAGTTGTAAAACTTAAATCCTGGGAAAATGGAATGCACCCACGTGTAACAACATTTTTTAACACATGTCATATTTCTATGAAAAAGTCCTAAGTAACAAAAACGTGGATTTAAAAATGAAAATAACAACATATATATTTTTAGATTCAGCTAATAATGACACACTCATTAAAATTACTCCGGGGTTGGCAGGAGGTTGCAGGTCTGGCTGATGGTTTTCTGCACTTTACTCATAAGTAATAAAAGTTATTATCACACATTTTACAGACAGTTACATCATGCTCTAAATGACCACCCCGCAACATTTGGTCTTGTGACATTTTCTGAGGAACTAGTAATATATTTTCGATTTTTATAGAGTTTTCAAAAGTTAGATTTTAGCTCTGTCAAAACCACTCGGGATAAGCTTTAAAATGATATATGTCCCATTTCTGTAAGTTAATGGGCAAAACACAATTCCTAATATTAACCAATGGTCACCTAATTACATTTACATATATATAATTCTGACCATCAAGCAGCACCCAAGGTTTCATTTCATGTCCGGATGGGGTTTCATTTCTCTTGAAACATATGCTCCAGGCTCTGCTGCTTCATTGTTGATTTAAGCCTGGGGTAAAGTTATTAGCCTTTGTTCTCTCAAGGCGTATGTCACACTCACCTGGGTCTCTGCGGGAGCGATGAAGTCTTCCGGACCTTTTCCCCGGAGTAGTGGAGTGGTACTACTGGTATCTGTTGAGAGAGAAGTGAGCTGCTTAGTTTGCCTGGATATGGCCCAAATGCCCCTTCCCTCCTCCCATGTGTGTACTGTGATAGAAGTGAAGGGCTATGGCTCATCTTTAGGATAGATTGGGCGAGCTCTCCATCCTGAACTAGGCAGGGGTGCTGTATCTCTGAGACCCATGGAACTTCGTTAGGTTTGAGGTACTTGCTGGTGAGTTCTAGTTCCAGTTGCTTCGCTGGTTCGGGTTATATTGCAGGTAAGTTCTAGTTCCAGATTTCAGGTAAGTTCAAGTTCCAGTTGCTTCACTGGTTCGGGTTATATTTGCAGGTAAGTTCTATTTCCAGTTGCTTCACTGGTTCGGGTTATATTTGCAGGTAAGTTCTATTCCCGTTTGCGGGGTGGTTCTGGTTATTCAGCGCGTCACTGAGAATCCTTGCTATGCTGCGAGTTCTGCGTGCAGTAGACAAGATGAGTACTAGTTCTAATCCTGTTCTTTCTTTCTTCACAGTTGATTCTTGGTGGTTCTCGGAGGGATCTGACGAAGGAGGTGCCCGCAGGACTCTACCTTAAGGTTTTCCTCAAAGCCACAGTTGCAAAACAAAGCACGGGTCTGCCTTTGGGCATGACATATATAGCCAACCACGCCCAGAGGCTGGAACGTGCCCAGGTATTCACAGGATTCACAGGAATTCTCTCTGGCGCCATCTTAAGTGTACAGAAAGTGTGCCTGAGCCAATCAGAGTCCCTAAAGGAGGCCGGGGCTAACTGTGAAATGCACCTGAGTGCAAGAGTGTGGCAAATGGATGTTGGATGCCTGCAAGGCGTGTTTGATCTGCCAGGCTCTAACCCATCTTGCTCCTGCCTGTTCTCAGCATGTGTGACAGCTTATCAGAGTACAGCCCCAATAGAATTCCTTCGTCCCTGCATGATTATTCTGAATTGAAACTGCCCTTCTCTGGAAATAGGAACTTAACGTCATGCCTCCTGAAACAGACACTTACATTTGTGAAGGTTACATTTCGTTGGGCACATGAGGCCTTTTATTTATCCTTAATAAAATTACATATTGCCATCACTGCTCATTGTTCTCCCCATGATATGCTCATTTTGTCAAGGGAACATTCCATCACGGTTCATTTTTCTCCTCGTGATATGTCAATTTTCTCAAGGGAACATTTTTCTCCAAGTATAAATTTCAAACTGCAAAATGCAGACACTTTTAGACATTGCAGTTTGTGTTGCAAATTCCATGCTTTCCATTTAGAATAACCCTTTAATTTGTCCTGGCTTAATCAATCACATGCAAGGGCCTTTTACATAAGCGTATTTCTCTTTATTTGAACAAAGCATTCTTAATGTGGCAGCAGCAAATGAAATCCTGCCATTTCAGTATTTTCAGTATGGCATTCACAACGTACCTTTATAATTTCCTTCTACAGCTTGGTATCATTTTCCACATGTTCCTAGATTCAATTGCATAAGTACATACAGTTTAAATTGCCTAGGCAAATTAGCAGTGTTGACATTTTTGATGCTGGCTTTTCAGTCTGCCAGTGTGCCTTCCCATGACAAGATGGTATTTCTACACATTTTGGACCTAGACGGCCTCTCTGTTAATTTGATCCTGTGCTGAAAGTATCCCACATATATACATGTTTTACTATCACGTGGCTGTTCGATTTCAGCAAGGTTGGGTACTCTGAAAAATCGGTCGAAGCAGCCGATAAAGCTGGGACATAATATGTACAATCCATTATAGCTCCAGTGCCCCTTCACAACCCGTTAAGTCTAACAGGGCTTCTTTATAGCTTTTCAGCTCATTGTTGGGCCAAGGTTTAGCCCAATATAACAACGGCTTGAGTGATATGGTGTCATGTTGGCTGGTTGGGAGCAGTTTTGTGTAACATTTGAATTATTTTCAGAAAAAGATATTGCTTGTTGTTAGGCTTGCAATGCTTATATGACCCCAACGTTTCACTCCATAGATAGCTACCTGCACTGCTTGTGATCTATACACTTCCATTGAAGGCCCAACCGCATTGTTGCCATGCTTCCTTGCAATGTTTATTACAGCCATGCTTTGTTTTGCAAAGGTTGTTCAACTTTCTCAATATGCCTAGACCACGTTCTGTTACAACTGAACCTAAATCCCAATCAATCAAAGAACATGACCTCATCTATTGAAGAACCCCCTATTTTTATCAATTCATGGTCTGAATCTGCACTAATAACAGACTGCTCATCTGTGCCAGAAACTTTCATGGGGTGAAAGTAAGACGCCCCTCTGATGAGGAAGATGTGACCGGAAGTACGTATGCACAGCAGAAGAGATACATCACGTGACACCTTATGGACATAGACATAAAGGGTAGACTAATCCCTTGAGGCAAATACTTCCTCTGTATTTAGGAAGGCAGTAATGGTGGGCCAGACGTCCCACTAAGTGCCTTTGGACATAGTGGGGTTGAGCATCTGTAATGGATTTAAGCAGTGTACGGTAGGCCCAAAACCTGAAACAAGTCAAATCAATCCAAGGAGCAAAAATTAGTGCACGAATTTCGAGAAAAACAAAGTTTATTACATGCAATCTCAGCCGGGAAAAAAGACAAGCTTAATTCAATTCATCATCATTAAATGGGTGTATATATAGGAGAAAGGGTGATGGGAGGAGAGTCGGCAGTGTTTCAAGACATAAGAAAAAACATTGCAATCTTATTGGTTGGTGCTAATAATCCCCTACAGAAAACCATACATTTGCCAGCCCTATTGGCTCAAACCTTCCCTCGTAACCAGACCAGTACCATCCCTCCAGCAGTGACCTAATGTCTGGGTCAATTGGAGTTCTTCATCCCCATTGGCCAGTGACCTTAGGTTCACTTTGTTGCTTTTGAACCCCTCTCACATTGGTTAGACCACCCTCGAGTGTCTCATGGTGTGCTTCACAGATTTAACCAATCTCCTTTGTGGCAGTGACAGTCACAGACAGTGTGGCAACCAAATCAAATACCTCATCCTATTCCCATGCAACTGGATAACTTGGCACTCCCTGATGGTTCTCACCATTGTAGCTGGGCAACTGACAGCTTATATTGTGACTTTTGATCAGAAACATGTTACATTTCAAGAGTTCTTCTTATCATCGGAACAAGCAACCTTATAAAAAAGTCCACTAATGGGGCACCACTCAGATGACAATATTTCCCTGAATCTATGAGCTGTGTTTCCCTTCATTTCTGCAGTACTGATTGAGTGCCATTCTTTCAGTGGGGACAGTAGAATCACACCCTATAAAGCTTCCCCTGGTAGCACTTCAATATTACTGCATTCTCATCAACCTGTATCCTTCGACATCTGGAATGCTGGCTATGGGTTTGAAACATTCCTTGTTCTATCAGCCATTGTTTGATGCCTGGCAACTTGCATCACCATGCACCCTAAACTAATCACTGCACTCAAGAGTGGACTGGGAACCAAATGGGACCCTGGAAATAATGTTCAAAGTGTCCCCATTTTACACATTTTTAGCTAGCCCAATCCTTTTACTATGAGAACATACGGAAATAAAATAGGTTACCACAGAAAAGAGGCCCAGGAAGCAGAGGCCTACTGGGAAATCTCCAGAGTTCCCTATAGGCAAGTCCACCCCTGATTGCGTGGCATTTCACACCACCTCCAAGGACACTCGCCATGTCTGTGCACCAGCTAAAACAAACAAGAATGAAGCCTAATTATCTGTAGAAATCTTGGCGTACTTTTTGTGGCCTAGTCATCTGCAATCTCCACCATCACCAATACCATATTAGCAAGACTCTTTACTTGCTGTTAACACACGTCTCTATGGGCTTCCTTATACATTCTATAAGCATTGTACCCCTACTTGTCTGTCACACTACATAAAAGTCTTTCAACTACTGGGGTGCCTCTTGCACTTCTCTTATCTGCAAAATCTACATTAGTTCTAATCAGTTGCTACTTTTCCGCAAATCTGTCCCATGATGACACCTGGGCTGTGCTCTACGTATTGTGCATACTGCATGTTACTACCGTACATTTCTTCCTAGAATTGTTCTAAAAAATGCAGGTGCACCTGACACAGCTAATATGTAGCAGAATAGCCACGTACAAAGACATAATCGTCGACTCTATAAATGTCCGACTCTCCTTTCTACCAGAACTTCTTAACTGGTACTTTCTCTTGCGTTTGTATTGTTGGACTTGCATCCCAAAAGGAGCAAACCCTTGAAGGGCAGACCGGGCTAGTGTGTTGGGAATGGTTTAATGCTAGCATGCTGTCCGTTTGTCTTGCAAAGAC
Source organism: Ambystoma mexicanum (assembly GCF_040938575.1). Lineage (NCBI taxonomy): Eukaryota > Metazoa > Chordata > Amphibia > Caudata > Ambystomatidae > Ambystoma > Ambystoma mexicanum. The sequence goes on along the minus strand of NC_090930.1, from coordinate 517,930,917 downwards.
TAAGGGCCTCATTACAGGTTGGGCGGTGCGGCAAAAATGCAGCAGAATTATCATATACCGCTTCATTCCTGCACTGCCCAACTACAAGTTTGTCAGAAAGTCAGAGGATTTACCTCCATCCATGAGCTGAAGGTTAATCCGCTGACTTTCTGCCCATTTTTGGTGGAATTACTGCAGCCGTAAGCAGAATTCTGCCACTCCCGGGTCTCACATCTGCCACATGCAAGCACAAACCACACCAAAACCACTTTCATTCACCAACCAATCGTACTCACGTTCCTCTCCGCCTGCCATGCAGGGACTCGGGCCTGCCACGCCCGCAGCACAAACTCAAACATCCAGGGACATAAACAAACTCTTTGCATCCTTACCAATAAAACTAGTCTGCATACTCACTCACCATCCACCAACATAATATGTATACAGCCACACAGCCACTCAGCACACACTACCTCCAAGAAACATATGAAAGTGAGAAAGGGAAAAAAAAGCCACAAATGATACAAAGAACACATAAAAACAAATGAACTGCCGAAGAGACAGGATGCTAGAAAAACACAGTGACAAGGTTGATCAATCCTTGTCAGAGCGATAACCAAAGAAATATGCATGCTTGCTTCCACTTTGCGCAATAAAGAAAACACGTGTAATCACATTCATATTCATCCCGTCTTTACCATTTACGGGTCAACAAATTATCTGGGTGCACCCTACCGTATCACTCATCTGTCTCACAGAATAATAAACATCTCCATTCAATAGGGCTTCAAAAAACATCAAATACGTTCTAACCTTTCCATGTATCCATATGCACGCCCATACGCAATATCATTTAAACCAGGCCAAACATCGTAAACACTATACACACTCTCTAATTTCATACTATAAATCCCTTAAATATATTTATCATGAATACCTTTGCACACCTGTATACATTATAATACAAACTCATACATTAATTTGCACACTAAATACTCAATGTTAATACATCTCATCTAATTTGCCAGGTCCTTGCTAATCAAGGCTTCATATATGTATCTAAGTGCATCAAAGTCACATTTCACTAATAATAACACATTACATTTCTACTTCTTTTAAAAATACATTTACACTTCTTCTAAAAATACATTCTCTCCTATATATATTGCATCACATAACTATCAACACTTTTCAGCAAATACTATGTAACTCTGCGTACCATCGCAAAATGTCCATCTGTAAAGTAAACATGTTATCACAAACGAATTTAAATTCAGTCCATCTGTAAAATGAATGACATTTAATTTATGGCCATTTAAATAATGTCCATCTGTAAAATAAATGGTGTTATATTAAACAAATGCAAATTGCTATCCTTGCACATATCAAAACGAAACCATCACATATGTATCAAACACCAAACTGTCTCATACTTATTACAACACTTATTCCTGCGCCTTCCCAGCCAATCACAGGAAACCCATACATTCATTACCTCACATTTCTCACAAATCTGATATATTTCTGATAAAATTATCATTGTTTCATCCCATGACTTTACACTTTAATAACCTCATTACCTTGCAATGAAAATGTCATACTGGCCTCTCTCTTGAGACAACGCTCTCTGTATGCATACATTTAAAACTACTTAGAACACACATATATTTAAAATCATTTGCAAATCCGAGCAAAACCTTGCACAGTTTCCATTGTTGCTTGCGGGCAGGTTTTTTTTCTACAGCAGCACCAGGGCAAAAAGCAGATTTCCTCATGACCCGCTCCTGTCACAGCACCGTGGCTGCATCATAAATCATCTATTCCTTCTTTCCGCTATTGCAATAGTATTGCCTCAAACCCGACGGAAAGCAAAAAAACGAACTTCACAAGAATTTCTTTCTTACTTGCTCGCAACATCGGATGTGTTGCAGATCCATAGATTTCTTGCATTTCATGTTTGCTATGTCCGCCTTGCGTCCCGCTACGCGGCGATGCAAGGCGTCCAATAAAGACCCCGCCCCCGCTCCGCGGATGCAGTTCTGGGGCAGTGAAACGAGCTGAATGTGTCTGCGTATCATTAGCTCCCGCTGGAGTTGCGTCAGCGAGGCCTACCACCGCAGGCCTCACACTCCCTGTCTCCGGCTGCTTACGGGCTATGACAGGACACAACACTGGGGACGAGGGATGTGAGAACAACGGCACGCGTGCCAAAGCATAACAGCTGATCGCCGCACTCAGCGACAGCATAATTTTTGGCAACCCGGTGAGAGGGGGGAGGGCACACAAAAGCCCACCCACCCAAAATTTTAAAAAAATTCAAACATTTTTTTGGGAGAACGCATTCTCTCCACCGTGTGGCCACAGAAAACTTTCCCTGATTCACTGACAACGTGGGATCAGAACAGACACGCTGCACAACGCTGGATCTGCTCCAACTCACAGCAGCTACACCAGGATACATCAACCCTGCGCAACAAGACCCTGGGAAGGGGAAGGCACTCAATCCACGCCCTGCACGTGTACACACGCACAAGGGAGACAACAGACCCCCACAGGGGCACACCAAGGTGAGGCATCGGGCCCCGCACGTGGCAAGTGAGGCCCAGTCATGGCGACTGGCACATTCACTCCCAGGCCTGGGACGCCATCCAGACTAGCTGCCAACCTATTGGTGTCCACACCGCAAGCCCACCCACAAGGTGGCTCTTCAGTATTGATATACCCCTTTGACCCATACATTGATCCTTCATCGTTTGGCCCAAGATGGCAACTATGGATTCAAAAATTTGAGATGGCAATGGAGTGTAAGGACATCACCACTGCGAGAAAAATGAGATCGCACCTATTGTTCAACGTGGGGGATGAAGTGCTACGTATCTTCAATTCTCTGACAATTGATGACGGCCAGGACATTTACCAGCAAGTGAAGGATGCCCTAACGGCCCATTTTCACCTACAGCTCAATCCAGATTACGAAACATTCATATTTTGTACTACCATCCAACTGGAAGAGGAGACCTTAGAAGTCCACCACACCAGGCTCAGGAAGCTGGTGATATCGTGCAAATTCACAGACATTGAGAAGGAAATTCGGAGACAGCTCATCAACGGCATCCAATCAGAGAAACTGAGAAGGATGGTACTGAGTGAAAAGGGCATCTCGTTCACCCGAATCCTTGAGTTGGGTCGCCAGAGGGAACTTGCTCACGCCAGAGCAGCACACATGGGCACAACCCTTCAGAAACTACAGCCAGCCCTCACAACAGCCACCGTAGCCCAGATCACAAATCGACAATCAACGAGGGAGGAAACTGGCGGGAACCATATGCACGCCAGATGGCAGCCTCGGACCCCGGGGCCCAAGGAAGGTGGGTGGTGTGGAGAACCGCGCCACGGAAGACGCAACTGCCCGGCACAGGGGACCACTTGCGGCGCGTGTGGCCGGAAGGACCATTATGCCAAGGTATGTCGGTCGTCAGGCCCCCAACAACAAACACCGCAAACAACACAGGAAAAGAGTGGGGGCAAGAAAAAGAAACAGGCCAGTGCCCGCCGAGTGGAGACCACAAATTCCTCCACAGAGGAGGAAGGTGATGACGCCGCCGGTGCCCAACAAGAGTCTGTCAATGACCAATGGAAGAAAGGGAGAAAAGTCTACCTGGTGTCAACCCTCAGCCACGGAGAAACCGTGCTACAATCCAAAATCTATGAGGTGAATGCGGGCATTGAGTGCCTCTTGAGTGGAGATGCTGCAGACGACTTGGGGCTGGTGAGCTTCATCTGCGAAGTGTCAGACTCACAAGAGGTCGAGAGGGTACTGGAGAAATACCCCAACCTACAAAAAGGGATAGGATGCCTAAAGGGGAAATCAATCAGGCTCCACATCGACTCCAACCAAGAGCAGTACGGCACAGAAGAACTCTGTTTCACATGCGCGAACAAGTAGAAAAAGAGCTCAGGGCATTGGAGAAGGCCGGCATAATTGAAGAGGTGACGGGACCCACACCATGGGTCTCCCCCATGGTAGTCACCAAAAAGCCAAAACAACCTGGCAAAGTTCGAATTTGCATAGACATGCGCCTCCCAAATGCCGCCATCAAGCGGGAGCACCACATTACCCCGACACTGGACTAAATAGTGGCTGACCTCACGGGGTCCAAGATATTCTCCAAGGTGGACCTGAACGCGGGCTATCACCAGTTGAAGCTACACAGGGACTCCCAGTATATAATAACATTCTCAACACACATTGGCCTTCGAAGGTACAAGCGCCTGAGCTTTGGGATCTCCTCGGCCGCCGAGGTTTTTCAACAAACAATACAGGTGTCCTAAATGTCAGTGACGATATCTTAATTCATGCCAGCAACGGAGAAGAACACATGAAAAGGATTCACATGCTCCTCAACAGGCTAGAAGGGGCAGGACTAACTATTCATAAAGAGAAATGTGAATTCCTAAAAACCAGATATCCTTCTTTGGCTATATCTTCAGCAGCACAGGCCTCTCAGTGGACCTCCAGAAAGTCGCAGACATCCAAGCCGCTAACCCACCCACCACGCCAACTGAGGTGTGCAGTTTTTTGGGAATGGCGACTTACTGCGGGAGGTTTATCCCAAATCTGGCCACACTGTCGGAACCCCTTCGAGAACTCACCAAAGCCAGCACAAAATGGGAATGGGGACATGCCTGACAAGAAGCTTTTGAGCACATAAAAGCAGCACTGTCAGTGGACACTACGATGGCCTACTATGACACTACGCTCCCAACGGAACTGTATGTAGACGCTAGCCCAGTGGGTTTAGGGGCCATCCTCACACAGGTGACGAAGGTGGGTGAGCAAAGGCCGATTGCATATGCCTCCAGAGCGCTAACACCAACGGAGCAACGATATTTCCACATTAAAAAAGAGGCAATAGCGGTGATATGGGGGTGTCTCCATTTCCACCTCTATCTGTATGGCAGAAAATGAACAACCTACACGGACCACAAACCGTTGCTGCCCATATTCATGGGCACGTCCGTCCACCCGCCGGCCAGTATCGCCAAATTACACCTCCAGCAATACAATTTTGAACTGGCATACCAGCCTGGCAGTGGAACCCCGGCAGACTTCCTGTCAAGGCACCCAAGAGCGGCAACAACCCAGGAAATCCATGTGGCAGAAGAGACGGAGGAGCACATCTGCCAGATAGTGCAAACTATGAGGCCCAGGGCCGTCAACCTGGACACCATAATATCAGGGGAATGGAGGTCATTCCTGAGGAACACCCACAACAAGACAGCAGATGCGAAGAACTTCCTTACAGCGACCTTTACGATCCGACAAGACCTTTCCATCACGGAACAAAGGCTACTACTCAGGGGAACCCGAATAATTATCCCCCTAAGCCTCCAGGACAGAATAGTGGCATTAGTACACAAGGGCCATCAAGGAATGGTACGAACAAAAGCCCGAATCAGGCATCGCGTATGGTTCCCCCAGATAGACGACAAAGTCGAAAGACTGATCAGCACCTGCCTTCCATGCCAAATAACAGGGGCTGCACCCAACCCGGAACCCATCCAATCGGCAGGTCGCGGGTCTGGCAGATGAGATGCAATAAGCATCGACTTTTGCAAATTACAAGAAGGCATCTACCTACTAGTGGCCATAGACGACCACTCTCGGTACCCAGAGGTCGAGATTGTCAACTCCACGGCAGCTGAGGTGGTCATCCCCGCGATTGAAAAAATTCTCGCGACTCACGGACTGCCGACGAGAATCAGGAGCGACAATGGCCCACCTTTTCAAGGGGAGGAGTTAAAAAAATACCTCCAAGAGCTCAACATCCGCTACCACCACATCATGCCATGATGGCCGCAGGCGAATGGTGATGTGGAACGATTTATGAGGACACTCAACAAGGTCCTGCAACTGTTGAGGGTCAACGCTAGCCCCTGGCAGGTTGACCTTTATCGGTTCCTGTGAAACTATAGGGTCACACCTCACAGCACGACTGGCGTCCCGCCAGCAGACCTGATGTTTGGCACCGTCATAAATTCCTCCATACTACATCACACCAGCAGAAGCCCTGACACGATCAACAACGAGCGGACAGAAGCAAGAAGGACTGGAGCCAACGCACAGATGAGTGCCAAGAGGCGGACAAAACAATCCGATCACCGAGTGGGCGACCAGGTGGTCATGATGGGGAATCCGTCTAGATCTAAGTTGGACACCTGCTACGAGGCATCCCTGTGGACAATCAGCAAACGACAAGGAACGATGATAACTGTACAAAGAGGACATAAACAAGTGACGAGAAATGCGTCATGGTTTAAGGCAGTGCCAAGAAAACTGTGGACTGACGGTGAACACCCCCAAAAAGAAGATGGTCACATGCCGAGTGATGCGGAACCCGAGAACCCGCAGGGTAGAGATGACACAGACGAAGGAACCCAGGAGATGTTGAGTGAAACACAAATGGGTGAGCCGGACAGTGAAGGTGAGACACCCGAGGGGACAGTAGAGCCCAGTTCCAGGGTTGGGAGATATGGTTTGAGAACCGCCACCAGGCCGCCGGCCCGCTCAGAGACTATGAGTGGTAGACACACCCCACAAATGACTCTAAGAGAGGGGTAACCCATTTGGTTTAAGAGTTTCAAATTTATGTTATGTTTTTTTGGTTCAAGTTAAAATAAAGGAGGAATGTTATGTCCGCCTTGCGTCCCGCTATGCGGTGACACAAGGCGTCCAATAAAGGCCCCGCCCCGCTCCACGGAGGCAGTTCCGGGGCAGTGAAACGAGCTGAATGTGTCTGCGTATCATTAGCTCCCGCTGGAGCTGTGTCAGTGAGGCCTACCTACGCGGGCTTCACACTCCCTCTCTCCGGCTGCTTATGAGCCGTGACAGGACACAACAATGTTCTCACATTCAAATAATCAAGGTATGAATTGTGTTCGCATTGTCAGCATTCTTTCCCAAAGCAGCACATGACAAAACTTCATTTCACTTGCATGCAAACCGATCCTTTCTCGGGTTTCAGTACATGCTCTTACCTCCTTACGTTGAGAAACTATTTCTGATCACATCCGTATACATCACAGCGTTGGGCCACACGTCCGCAGGGCCATTCCTCTAATCTTTTTCTCCCCTCACATTCAGAGACGGAATTTAGCATAACGCTGCTCTCTGTCATCACATCAGAATGCATCCACGCATAGCATTCCGAACTTCACTAATACCTTATCTTCGTTGTACTGCGTCACCATTTCTATATTGTCACTGTGCTGAACGGAACTCCATCACGCTGACCATAATAACGGTCGCAGGGAGCTTCAAGCCAAATTGTTCAAAGACCCAAATACGCTTGCTATGGGCAACGCACACCAATATAAAAGCCCCACGTTAAGGACTTGCACTGCATCGCGCCCGTAGCTTTCCCTCATTAACGGTACTTCGAAATTAAACGGGGTTCCTCCACAATACTTTCACCTTCATGCTTCACAGTACCTTGACAACGTGTCTTGCCAGAAAACAGTACTCCTGACAGCTGCCTCATGTGCACCAACTGTGTGCACAACCTTCTGTCGGCCTGCAAGGGCTCTCTGCACATATCCCCAACAGGACTTATACCTTGGACACCTTCCAATTTGGCAGCTTTTTTCCTGACTCCCCTTTCTTCATTCTGACAGCATTTTTCCTCTGCTTTCTTCATTATGACAGCTCAGACTTTCACCATAACCTCCGCTGCTGAGCCTGGCACTACTCTGCTTTCTTCACTGGGTTCAACAACAAATCCTCGTCGCCACTTGTAGTGTTCTGGTTGGTGTGGAGAGCAGGTAAGTAGGAGGCATGTAGACACTTGAATACATAAATGTAGAAGTTGCTTTATTGTTACAGGGTATAGAATAGAAAGGGAGGTAGGGAGTTACACTGAACACATCCTTTCTAGTTGATCTCCCATCCTTTTAGTCTCAACTGACAACCCTGGAACTTTCAGCACACATGAAGGTTCCAGCTGGGTGAACATTCAATAGCTTGCACTGATATGCTGCAGCAAGCTGCATACGACACTGACCTTAACAATCCTGCTTACTACCAAATATCTTCTTCTCTTAACCTGTTCTAAAATCTGTCATGCTACGCAATTGTGCACATTCATATTTATAACTCTGTGTTGACTCCCAATCCCCCCTCTTGCATGGATTTTCTCATATTTATCTGGTAACTGCTTTTCTACCTCCAAGAAAACTGGAATGTCCTCTGAAAACTCTCTAGCAGTTGGGGCCCCTCAACTGCCAGTCCCAGATTCATTTCTTTTCACTTTCTGTACCACCTTGGATGTTCATATACCCTCTTTTCGGGTGACACTCTTTTTCTCCTTCACCTCAGAGCATTATTTCCCATATCACTGACTGCCTGACTGCCATTTGACACAGGATGACAACTGATGTTCTGTCATCCAAAACTAAGATAATTTCTAACTCGGCATCCAACATCTCACCTCTCTCTTCTCACCCTCTTCATTCTCCTCTGACGGTCTCACTCTATCCCCCACAGCTCACAAATGTGGGCTTTCTTTTGCAAGCAACTGGAAACTGAAGAAATTCCTTATTTCTACCTCTACGGCTACCAGGTGTAACCTCCTCAATAGCCATATAATCCAGCCGTTTTCACTTTTCACTCCACCAAAACTCTTATTTCCACCTTGTTATCAGGAGGCTAGATTTCTGCAGCATCCTTCATATGGGGGTCCCTTGTTGCTTCTTTGTCCCAGGTGAACAGGTTTTTAACTTACCAGCACTATCTTTAACCTTTCATGATCTTCTCAACTTCCGTGCACCATCTCTGTGTGAGATGGCTGTCTATTCACAGATCTCTGCCTCTTCCAATCCTTCAGTCTTGGAATCTAAGCATGTGCTGTTCCTGCGTTGTCGCTACTGGCTCCCATGTAGTCTGCAATGTCAAGGTCTCCTCAGCCTTTCTGTTCTCTAGCCTTCATGTGCTGTCTCTCACTTGCACTCTTTCACCCTACTTGTACCCCACCACTGGAACTGCCTATCCACGACATTAAGTACATCCCAACTTTATTCAGCTTCAAAACTGACCTTAAAGGGCACCTCCTCTCACTTGGAGCACCCGAGTTGTCATCTTGTATTTCCCACCCCCGATTTATCTACTCCTCTTTACATTAATGTATATGCTACTTATTATAATCTTGTACTATATATAGATAATACACATTGTCAATTCTGTTCCATGCTTGTTTTTATTTTTACCACTGCCACTTTATAATTATTCAAGGTACCCTGCACTTGCACTGGTCAGCCTGCAATACGTGAAAATGAAAAGAGCTTCATATGGAACCACTTGTTGTTATCCGAATGAGTCAAAAATCACACAATTCCTTTTGTACTGTGATATATCCTATCAAAAATATATTGAGTTTGCAGTGTACAGGTACACATTAAGGATGAATCCATACTATTTAAACGATAAAATGTGCATGATGTTAGCTGTAACATCATGCACATTTTATCGTTTAAAACGCTGGTTTGACAGTTTTCTCATTATTGCAAAGTGAAAACTCAAATAGGACCTATGTACAGGTAAGCAGAAGGAGGAGTCTTTGTCCTGACCTTGACCCCTCCATATCCCAACAAGCACATATACCTAAATAGTATGAATGATTTTTATGGTCGCTATGCCCAATAGACTAATGTCAATCCCTTATTTGTCTTATTCTAAGGGCCTCGCCATGTTCTTGGCGGTATCCCGGCAGTAATTCCGCTGGGATACGGCCATCGCAAATAGCCTTACTGCTACTCGGTCCAGAACAATTTGCGCCAGATTACAAGTAGTGGTATGGCTGTAATTTCCAATGTTTTTAACAGTCTATGGGGATTTTTGGTGTTGAATTTAAGGGCTATCACACAACTCATGATGAGGCCCTAAAACACAATTATAATCTACCATTAAAGCTTCAAATTAGCACCTATGTTGTGACATTGTTCGGCTTACCATCCAATCAAGGAGCTCAGAATGCAGGCAAACCTCCCGGTATGTGCCGGAGATTGCTGTGCCCTGATGGTTGTTGGAATGCATTTACAGTGTCCCAGCCAGGCAAAAAGGTTCCCGCTGAGAAAAACCTATTGGTACGCACTACAGTGTGAGCAAGTTGTGTTTGTGCAACAGAAGAATGTGCGTGTATCACTTGTAGTTAGGTTTGACACATAATAGATACCCACATATAGCAACACAGAAGGAGCAACAAATATATTAATGTTGCAGTTGCCAAGGTTATAGATAGGAACTGTGGTATGCCCAGTGTTTGGTTGGGATGCAATTACAGTGTCCCAGCCAGGCAAAAAGGTTCCCGCTGAGAAAAACCTCTTAGTACGTACCACAGTGTGAGCAAGTTGTGTTTCGTACAATAGAAGAATGTTTGTGTATCACTTGTAGTTAGGTTTGACACATAATTGATACCCACATATAGCAACACAGAAGGAGCAACAAATATATTAATGTTGCAGTTGCCAAGGTTATAGATAGGGCCCAGTGTTTAGAAATAGTACACACAGTTAAGTTCTTCAGTGAGGTACGAGTGGAGAGCTGAAGTAGGTGGAAGAGGTAGTCAGAAAGGTACTGTGGTAAGAGTGAGGTATGCATGTGAAAATGGCAGAAATGCCACTATGTAGGATTTTAAGGCCTAGTGCACAATGAACAGAATGAATGCCCTGATGTGAGCTGTGGCTCTGTTTAGCTCAGTCCCATGACAAATCCACAAATTCCTTTTCTGTCGCCCAAGAGAGAATCCAAGGTCAGAGGCATGCACAGTGCACAGATAACCACTAATTCTATCCAGATATAGAGCCTAAATGCAATGAGAATGGAATGTTAGTAGTGGGGAGGGCTGGTAGAGATGTGCCCTTTGAAAGACAAATCCATAAGAATAGGGCAAAAAGTTTTGTGATGCCAATAGGCCAGGCATAGATTTGAGCATTACTGCCCTCACCCAAGGAGCGGACATCCCATTTGAATTACAAGTAGATGCATAACCAAAGCAAATAAATCACTGAAATCCAGACTCAAGAGTGGTGCCCTGGTCATGTCATCACCGGGCAAATGGGGCTAGAAGGAGATAAAGTTTAAGCCATGTCTGGAACGTTCCATGATTTGGGATAGGAGGAGCAGAGGTAATGCCAGTAAATTTAGTTTAAGATTGGGGTGCATCTTGTGTGCGCCGTGGCATCTGGCATAAGAAAGTTTATTGTCTTATCAAAGCAGAGTTGGCCTTGCCAGTCTTACCTTGAATGTGTCTGGGTCGCAGGGGTGCTGTCATGATGCCCGCTCCCGGGGAGCCGGTTCAAGCCCGGCGTCCCCGAAAGCGGACATCCAGTCCCCAAGGAAGGACCCAGCAACCCCATATAGGGGCCCTTTGGACAGTGTCCTGGTGCCTATGGCGCCAGGCTCATAAAAGACATCAGTCCTGGCGCCATAGGCGCCAGGCTCATTATGGGAATGCTTGGGTGCACTTACCTGATGCAGACCATGCTGCAGGATCCCGGCCTCCTTGAGGCCTGAAAGGAACTACTTTACCTGTGGGACTAATTTACCATCCGGGCGTGGTCGGGGAAGGATACATACCTGATTGGAGGAAGGATACATACCTGGAACTTCTTCCAAGGCTATTTAAACCCCACCCAAACAGCCACACGTGCTTCGCGTTGTTCTGCATCTAGCAGCTGGACGCTCACCGTGTCTGCTCCTGCATCCTGACTTCTGCCACGCCTGCCAGCATCCTGGATCACCTGCAAAGGAAGAGAAGAAGAGAACAGAAGAAGGAAAAGTCCTTACCTGCTAAATCCACATCCCGGAGACATCTCGCCGACAATCCTGAAAAGGAAGACTTTAATGTAAAAGCTCATCGCGTCGAACGCTGCAGCGCCGCATTCCACTCACCTTCACAGGGCGCCTCCATGTTCAGCAGCGATCATCCGGATTCGCAGTCACGCCCCAGCGCCTAGGGAGAAAAACACCAGAACAAAAGGTGAGAGAAAGAAGGGAATAAGGAAAGCTAAATCTCCATGTTAAGACTTACCTGTTGATTCATTCCCTCTTCATTTCCGGTCCGCGCCGCATCCTGGCATTTCCGGACCCCGGCCCCTAAGGGGAAAAAGAGACATCAGCGTTAATGAGCGAATGAAAAGACATTACCAAAAAACGCTCATTAAAGACTTACCTGATTTCAACAAGGATTTCACCTCTCATCTCGGGTCGGTGCCTGTTCCCCGGCATTCCGTACCCCGGCCCCTATGGGGAAAAAGACACTAGCATTAGTACATTAATGCATGGACACAAGGGGAACCTCTTATCAAAAAACTTACCTGGAAGCCGAGCAAGTTTGGTTCTCACCAATCCGAAAATCCAGTGAAGTAACTGGATACCAACGCGCCCCTGCATCAGAAGCAGGATGGAGAGCTCGTCCTTCCAGACCCTAAGGTGAGACGCTACGAGAAATCACAGAAGGGTTTCAAGGAGGGTGAGAGGGGAAAGTGGGAGGCTGATTGCATTACCCCGCAGACAGTTAATCCCCTATTTTCGCCTACAGAAGGATACTTCTGCTAGCCAGACAAACCAGATTTGGGGGCCCGGTCCAGTCCGTCTTCCGAACCCTGCGCATCACCTTAGAAGAGGTCACAGCAGCGCGAACCAGGCCAGCGCCTCCTTGGGAGTCAGGTGAGCGTAACAGAACGCGAAGCCTTCCTACAAATTCCCACCCAGGCGCTATGGAAAGTTCTGAGACTGATCAGTTGGCCCAATTACTGGGGGAATTATGGGCCGAAGTACATGCCGCTCGTCAAGAGACTAATGCCCTCAGGAGGGAATTAATAATATCAAAGGAAAGAACTGATGACCTCGCCAGACAGCTTTTGCAAGGTCAAGCTGGGCAAACTCCTCTACCCGGTTCCGGAGGGAACCCCGCTCCTCTGTTTTCCAGTAACCCTGTGCAGATTAATCTACCTGGAAACATGCCGCTGGCCCCACCCGAACGCTTTGCTGGGGACCCCAAACGATTTGCCGTATTCATGAATCAGTGTCGTTTGCACTTCCTATGCAGACCTGGGGCCTTCCCTAATGATCAGACCAAGGTAGCCTTTGTATTGTCATATCTCAGCGGCTGTGCTGCCGATTGGTCAGTTCCACTGGTTACTCAAGATGACCCGATTCTCCGTGATTTTCAAAGGTTTCAAGCAAGCATGGAAAGGTTATTTGCTCGACACTCTCAGGGGCAGGTGCTGGATGATGAACTTCTATCCCTGCGACAGGGCAATCAGGACCTCCTATCCTATATTGCAACCTTTAATAGACTAATTGTGGAAACGGGATGGCCAGAGGATAAAAGAGTCACGTTGTTTTATCGAGGCCTTCGCGGAGAACTTAAAGATGTCTTGGCCCAAGTTGTAAATCCGCCCCAAGAATGCACAGAGTATATAGACTTAGTGGTCCAATTGGATCACAGACTTCAAAACAGAAAAGCAGATCGGTCCAGGTTTGAGACCCGGGTGTTGGTCAAGACCCATGCTAATCCCAAGGGAGTTGATGTCTCTGAGCCTATGCAAATTGGAGGGGTTAAAGGACCCTTAACTCAAAAGGAACGTGAAAGGAGGCGGCAGTTAAAATTATGTCTTTATTGTGGGAATTCTGGACACTTTCTACGAGATTGCCTGGCAAAACCGCCCCAAAAGGCGGTAGGAGCCGCTGATAAAAACCATGAAGACTCTGTTTTGGGAAACGACTCCGCACGACAAGTGTAGGGGTCCGCTTGCCGAGCTTGAAAACTAACTCTCAGACCTCGCATTTCATTGTGCCAATGGTTCTCGTAGATCCAGAACAGCCTAAGCGGTTGCATGCAATAAAGGCATACATCGATAGTGGGGCTATTGGAAACTATGTGGATCGTGAATTGGTCTCTAGGATTAACCTCCCTCTCCGTCCTAAAACCAGCAAAGATGTCATCACCACAGTCGATGGAACTGAAATTGCCTCTGGACCGGTAACACATTCCACTACTGAGGTGACTCTTATTGGTCCCGACGGCCATCGGGAGGGTGTTGTGTTTGATGTAATCAAGGCTCCACAGTTTCAGGTTATTCTTGGAATCCCTTGGTTAGAGACACATAATCCTCGAATTGATTGGCGAGCTAAGAGAATAACCTTCCCGGATTGTACACAAACCTGCTACCCAGAAAACCTGAAGATTAATCTAGCATCTGTAACCTCTGCCTCCATGCAACTACCTCCGGAATACCAAGACTTTCAGGACGTCTTCCAAAAGGAACAGGCCAACACGTTACCTACTCACAGATCATACGATTGCCAAATCGATCTGGTGCCCGGTGCACAACCCCCTTGTAGCAGGATTTATGCCCTTACCGAACCTGAGAATCTGCATTTGAGACAATAATTGGATCAATACCTAGCTAATGGTTTTATTCGCCCGTCAAAGTCCCCGGCATCCTCGGCTTTGTTCTTCGTGCCCAAAAAAGAAGGCGACCTTAGAACTTGTATCGATTACCGCGCATTGAACCAGATAACGGTTAAAAACCATTATCCTCTGCCTCTGATCCCTGAACTCCTTGACCAGGTGAAGGACGCTTGCATATACAGCAAGTTAGATCTCCGGGGGGCTTATCATCTGGTACGAGTTAAAGAAGGCGACGAATGGAAAACTGCCTTCCATGCTAAATACGGATTATTCGAGTACCAGGTGATGCCTTTCGGATTGTGTAACGCGCCGGTTGCCTTCCAATACTTCATGAATGATGTCCTTCGGGAACTCATTGATGTTTGTGTTGTCGTATATATCGATGACATTCTGGTGTACTCCTCTTCGGAATCTGATCACAGAAAACACGTCAGGGCAGTACTTGAAAAATTGCGCCAACACAAACTATTTGCTAAATTGGAGAAATGTGTTTTCCATACCACAGAAGTCGAGTTTCTAGGTTTCATCCTGACACCCAAAGGAGTCCGAATGGACTCAAGAAAAGTGGATGCCATCCTCAAATGGCCATCATCTAGCTCTGTAAAAGGGGTTCAAAGCATGCTCGGCTTTTCCAATTTCTATCGCAGGTTTATCCCGGAATTTTCACGCGTGGTACAACCCATTACTGCACTCTTGAGGAAAAATAAACGTTTTGAATGGTCTGAAGAAGCCGAGCAGGCCTTTCAGGATTTAAAAGCTAAGTTTACCTCCGCACCTATATTGAAACACCCGCGTCCAGATCTCCCTTATGTCGTCGAGACTGACGCATCCAGCCTAGCCATGGGAGCTGTCCTGTCCCAAAGAGATCCCAAAACCAACCAACTGCATCCCGTAGCATTTTGGTCCAGAAAATTCTCGGCAGCCGAGGTTAATTATGCAATCACGGACAAAGAACTGTTAGCCATTAAGTCCGCTTTTGAAGCCTGGCGGCATTATCTGCTTGGCGCTCGACATACCATCACAGTGATCACTGATCACCGGAATTTACAGTATTTGAAAACCGCCAAGGCTCAGTCATCACGGCAGCTCCAATGGGCTTTGTTTTTCGCTGAATTTGATTTCGTGATTACCTATCGACCTGGCTGCAAGAATGGCAAAGCAGACGCCTTATCCCGAATTGGAATGGGAGAATCTAATACAAACTCAGAACCAGTACCAATAATTCCCGAACAGAGGATTCTAGGCATGACTTCGTTACAGACGCTTGAAGACATTCAAGCCAGAGTGAAACAACTCCTGGACCCTACAGCCTTACAGGAATGGATACAAAAGGGATCAGACTTTACCATAGATAATGGTTTACCTTATTTCCAAGGACGCTTATTCCTGCCACATAAGGAATTACACGAACTAGTTATTTCCGGTTATCATGATACATTAATAGAGGGACACCCCGGTATTGCCAAGACAGAGGAAAAGGTGAAACGACAATTTTGGTGGCCCTCTTGGCGAAAAGATGTTAAATCTTTTGTGATGTCCTGTGGTGTTTGCGCCCAAAATAAAAGTCAAAAGAAAAGACCAGCCGGTCTCCTTCAACCTCTAGACATACCACCAGCACCCTGGCACACCCTATCAATGGATTTTATTATGGACCTGCTTCCTTGTTCGGGGTACAATACTATTCTGGTAATTGTGGATTTGTTTTCCAAAATGGCCCACTTTATTCCTTTGAAAGGTTTACCTTCAGCTTCTGTCCTAGCCAAAGAATTCCTTGAAAATATTGTTCGGCTACATGGATTCCCATATATACTAATCTCTGACCGGGGAAGCCAATTCATTTCCCACTTCTGGCGCAAATGTTGTCAAATGGAGCAGATCGACGTAAGATTATCGACCAGTCACCACCCTCAGACCGATGGTCAGACCGAGAGGACAAATCAGACCGTTGAACAGTACTTACGGTGTATGTTACAGCAATCTGAAAGCAACTGGAAAGACATTCTTTGGATAGCCGAATACGCATATAATAATTCGGTACACTCTGGAACTGGCCACAGTCCTTTTTATACTTTGTTTGGGCATCACCCTCGAACCTCAAACCTTGACTCACCTCAGAACCTCGGAATGCCTGCAGTAGAACATCTGCATTCTACAATTACCCAAGCCTTCAAAGAGGCAACTACGCATTTACAACAAGCCAAGAGAAAATACAAGGAGAATGCTTATCTACATCGGAGTGAAGCACCTCGGTATCAGATTGGGGATCAAGTGTGGTTAGCTACCAGACATTTACCACTCAAAGGGTCTCGAACTTTTAACCCAAAATATCTGGGACCTTATTCTATTACGGCAATAATTAACCCAGTGGCTGTTAAACTTGATTTACCAGCTAGTATGCGAATTCACCCTGTTTTTCATGTGTCACTTCTGAAACCAGTGGTACCCGGAACCCGACTACTCAAACTTCCAGAACCTATTCTAATAGATGGGGAGCCCGAATTCGAAGTGAAGAACATTTTAGACTCAAAAATGTTTAGGTCAAAACTGTTCTACCTAATTGATTGGAAGGGGTACGGACCTCAGGAGAGGTCGTGGGAACCCAGCGACCATGTGCATGCACCTCGATTAGTCAGGAAATTCCACCGACTCTTCCCAGACAAACCAAAACCCCCGGAGGGAACAACCTTGGGAGGGACCTTGGGGGGGAGTGCTGTCATGATGCCCGCTCCCGGGGAGCCGGTTCAAGCCCGGCGTCCCCGAAAGCGGACATCCAGTCCCCAAGGAAGGACCCAGCAACCCCATATAGGGGCCCTTTGGACAGGCTCATAAAAGACATCAGTCCTGGCGCCACAGGCGCTCGGCTCATTATGGGAATGCTTGGGTGCACTTACCTAATGCAGACCATGCTGCAGGATCCCGGCCTCCTTGAGGCCTGAAAGGAACTACTTTACCTGTGGGACTAATTTACCATCCGGGCGTGGTCGGGGAAGGATACATACCTGATTGGAGGAAGGATACATACCTGGAACTTCTTCCAAGGCTATTTAAACCCCACCCGAACAGCCACACGTGCTTCGCGTTGTTCTGCATCTAGCAGCTGGACGCTCACCGTGTCTGCTCCTGCATCCTGACTTCTGCCACGCCTGCCAGCATCCTGGATCACCTGCAAAGGAAGAGAAGAAGAGAACAGAAGAAGGAAAAGTCCTTACCTGCTAAATCCGCATCCCGGAGACATCTCGCCGACAATCCTGAAAAGGAAGACTTTAATTTAAAAGCTCATCGCGTCGATCGCTGCAGCGCCGCATTCCACTCACCTTCACAGGGCGCCTCCATGTTTAGCAGCGATAATCCGGATTTGCAGTCACGCCCCAGCGCCTAGGGAGAAAAACACCAGAACAAAAGGTGAGAGAGAGAAGGGAATAAGGAAAGCTAAATCTCCATGTTAAGACTTACCTGTTGATTCATTCCCTCTTCATTTCGGGTCCGCGCTGCATCCTGGCATTTCCGGACCCCGGCCCCTAAGGGGAAAAAGAGACATCAGCGTTAATGAGCGAATGAAAAGACATTACCAAAAAACGCTCATTAAAGACTTACCTGATTTCAACAAGGATTTCACCTCTCATCTCGGGTCGGTGCCTGTTCCCCGGCATTCCGTACCCCGGCCCCTATGGGGAAAAAGACACTAGCATTAGTACATTAATGCATGGACACAAGGGGAACCTCTTATCAAAAAACTTACCTGGAAGCCAAGCAAGTTTGGTTCTCACCAATCCGAAAATCCAGTGAAGTAACTGGATACCAACGCGCCCCTGCATCAGAAGCAGGATGGAGAGCTCGTCCTTCCAGACCCTAAGGTGAGACGCTACGAGAAATCACAGAAGGGTTTCAAGGAGGGTGAGAGGGGAAAGTGGGAGGCCGATTGCATTACCCCGCAGACAGTTAATCCCCTATTTTCGCCTACAGAAGGATACTTCTGCGAGCCAGACAAGCCAGATTTGGGGGCCCGGTCCAGTCCGTCTTCCGAACCCTGCGCATCACCTTAGAAGAGGTCACAGCAGCGCGAACCAGGCCAGCACCTCCGTGGGAGTCAGGTGAGCGTAACAGGTGCACATCACGTGGTGGTCATGATTTATTAGTGTATTAGTATACTTGTCAGGTAATCATCTATCTCGATTCAATAGTGGTGATGAAGTGGGCCACATGGATAGGGAAATGGGTTTAGGTAAGGTGTGGCCAATCAGTCCAGGGAATAGAGGGGTGTATTAGCATGTTCTGTAGGCGGTAGCCAATGAGGGTGGTGGGATGACATTATAACCCATGCATGCTAACATGCAGTTTTCCGCTATATAATGCTATATAATCCGTAACCTCTTGGGGCGCGATGAGCTCTGTGTCTGTTTGGTTCTATGGGACAGTCAGAGACCTTTTTGCATATAATAAACCTTGCTTTCCCTTGCAAAGCTGTGCAGTGGTTCCTTGGCCTCTTTGATTATTTTTATTGGAGAAGTTTTGGGTCACATCTTTCTTTACAACATTGGTGACCCTGATGTGATTCCATATTCTCCATATGGTTGGGGGTGTCACAGCTGCACACCATGGGTTGTGGCTCCTGTCAGCAATGACCAAACCCATGTGCACAACTTGAAGAGGTTTTCAGTCGCCGTACTGCCAAAAGGCTTGCCTGCTCTTTGGAGCTGGGCACTGTGCCCAGTTGTGCAGGGGAATTGACGGCGACCCCGAACACATAGATGTAAGTTCACCTTTGAGGGAGAAAACAACAATAGGAGTGTGAGTTGATTGTGATTGTGTGGATTGCAAAAGACTGTGTGGCAATACATTGTGGTGTTTTGTTATATTTAGAGATGGCAGCTCAATCTCCTCCATCAAGAGGAAAGGCAACTCAAAGTAAAATAATGTGAGCAAAAGAGAAGAGAGAGGAAATGGGATCTCCTCCATTACGGAGGAAAGGCAGGACTGCAAGTAGAGCAGAGGTACAGTACATGAAGGACCTGGGATCTCTGCACTTGGAAAAAGGAAGTGTGAGGAGGGGAAATGCCCTCATCCCAAAGCAAGCGGAAGGGTCTAAACCTATGTGTATATAAGTGTAATTTTGTTGTGTAGGCCCATTATATGGCAGATCTGGGATCTCTATGTCATGCAGAAGGGGGCATAAGGAGGTAGATTCCCTCGTCTCGGAGAAGAGGCTGAGAAAGGGTCTAAACCATTGTGTATATAATTGTGGTTTATTTATGGAATTATTATGGTGTGGCGTGGTGGGTGAGTGTGTGAAGAGAGGTGTGATATAATATACAAGTGCATAACCAGAGGTAACCATGCATGTATTACAACACTCAAATACATGTGTACTGTGCTTCTGCGGTACCAGGAAAAGAAAGTTAAATATAATCAAGAGTATGTCGCTGATACAAGAGGAGGTATGTATAAGCCAGGGCTCGAGAAGGAATGAATAATAAGGATGTGTTGGGTCACGTGTGCTTATTTAGCCACGAAATATAAAGAGAGAAAATTGAAGAATAGCCAGGGCATTCTTGAGCTTTGGAGGATGGTTGAAGATTTGGAGGATGGCCCTGATTACTCTAAGGTGAAGAGAAAGTGCAATCCCAGAACCTTGTGTCACCCCTGCAGCTTGTGCAGCTCTCGCATCCTGTGACAGCCCTACAAACCCACAGCCCTTCCACCCCCACAGGGGTCTTACCCCAGGCAAGCAATCACAATGTTATACTTATCCGGACTATGTGCCCCATGCATCTCACTGCAGTTCTGAGACAGGGAGCACCCACCACATAAGAAAATGTCCCGCAGGCCGCAGCAGCGAATGCGATGCGTGACCGATTAGCTATGGAAACTGAGAACAGGGCACAGAGAGTTAGAAAAGTTGCTTCAATGGAAAGAGGCAAAGCTTACATGAGTAACACTGGAACAGGGAAAGGGGCGAAGAGGGCCAATAGGTACAGATAAATAGAGAACAGGTGATATTTTGTTTCAAGCTTATAGTAGAGTGATTGTGGATGTATACATCGAAGTGAAGGACACTGGTTGTAATGATGAAGAGCATCGAGGAGGGCTATATCATACTGACAGTTTCGATTATGCATCAATCATAACAGATATTCAAGTAGGAGTAGCAGGGGAGAAGGAATGGGTGACAGAGATGCGGAAGGGGAAGAGATATTATCCAAGGTGACAACAAGAGTAAAGGGTTTATGGGTTCCAAGATTCAAACTGCAACCGGGTCGTATGGTTGTGGTAAAAGGGAAAATAGGCGGAAGAACATTATCAGCCAAACAGAAGGCAACACAGCTCCCATTGTTACATGAAGGCCCGGGAAGATTATAATATGTTCCATAGCCACACATGGATAGAAACAATTAGATGAAGGCACTTATGTCGCTTACAGCAGGAGTGGGTACACGGATATATGTACTTGAAAAGCAGACCACAGGTATTACATTAGTGGTGGTGGATATGAAAAGTCTGTTTGCTGCATTGTTAGGAGATCAATCAGACGACATTTGGAGGAAAGCAAGATACCCAATGTACAAATGGGCAATGATAATCATCATGAAGCACACTTTAATGACTGTTGGGCGAAAGGATGGGCTGCCTTAAGCACAGAGTATCCTGACACCACAGATATAAACTCGATATTGACATGCAGTTTGAATAGGATGATGATCCTGCACAATATATAGCACACATTCAGGAGATGTGGAGGGTTGAGAAAGTGGAACCATGGGACAAAAACATAGCAATGTTTTGCCACATATTAAAGAACAGACACCAAAAAGATGTACAAAATGATTTGTACATGGTGGTGGGGTTTGAGGCTAGGGGATGGGTTGAGGCAATTATTGTAGGTAATGGAAGGAGAAGGAAGTAGTGGCTAATGCACACAATGCCGAAGCTAAGTTAATACAGAGGAAATTAGCAAAACTGTTTATAGAAAGAGTAGTGCCTGTAGGGCAGGTGCACATGAGAATGGCACCAGAGTAGACAGAAGGCTACCAAAGTTATCCAGATAACTGAGGGTATCGGGGAGGTTATCAACAAGGGTGAGGGGGATTTCAAGGAGGATGACAAGGTAGAGGAGGAAGATTTGGAGGGATAGGGCTGAGATGTGGAGCACCGGGACTCTGTTTGTATTGTGGGAGAATGGACCATTTTGCGCAAGAAAGCAGAAGTACACAAGCACATTCATATGATCCCCCCGCCTATCCCAGTGGACCGACGGCCCCGATTACACATCATCAGCCATCGGGAATAATGCCTCCAAGTGCCCCGTATTGCCCAGTCCCCACGGAGGCACCCCAGCAGCTGCAACAGCCCCAGTATCAGTATTAGGCACCATTACCACAACAGCTACAATACCCAGCAACAAATGGCACACCAATGTATGCACAGCAGCAGACACAACAGGCAGTGCCCTAATTATGGGACAAAAAAGCTTTGCTGAATGGCACAGTGATGCACTATACAGTTCTGAGTGTGGTGGATGGTAACCCCTTCCTATTCCCAGGGTCAACCACCTATCCAGATTAGGACAGCCCACAGAGATCCCCGACATGCCCAGTCCTGTTAATCACCACCAACCCAGAAGAGGAACCCCAGGTATGTGTGGACATAGGTAACAAATCATTTTTTTCATGGTTGATACAGGTGCAACAAAATCATGCATAAAGAAAGGGTGCTTCCCCTTATCCAGAAAGGTAATGGACATGCAAGGGTTCTATGGGGCAATAAAATCGGTTCCATTCACAGAAGACTTACCCATCAAGGTATTTACTCAAGAGGTGTTAGTGCTGCTATTGTTTTTGACTGAAACACCAGTAAACTTGTAAGACAGGGACCTGTAAAAGCAAGCTAATATGACAATCTCATTCACAGAAGAAGGGGTAGTGTGTTCAAAGCCAGGAATTTTTTATGCTAGGGTTCTGGCAGTAACATGAGCATTGTGCATTGTATATTGATAGCGCTACTCGAGGAATACCTTTGCACACAGATGTGTTCATGTATGGAGTGACTGTGTTGTGGAGTTGGGTGCCAGGTATCAGAAAAAAACCATGGAGAGTGGCATCTGATTTTTTGTTTAGGCCAGCAGTGCCCCTAGACCATGCCCAATGTACTATTATTAGGCTAGACTTGTAGGTGGTGATGATTGCAGGCTACAGGGTAGTGCTAATAGGGATTGATGAGGAGGGAGATGAGTGGCGTACAATTTTCTTGACCAGCACAGTCATGGGGGAGGAGGGGCTGTCAGATGGACAGTTGTTTGAAGATGTTGACAACGATGGTGAGGTATTCAAGATTTGCATCCAATGTCAAATAATGATTCAGCACAGAACTGTGCGATACCCCATACTTAATGCTAAGATTAGGCCTGCATATTACAATCCCCATAATAGGGCTCTTGACGAGCATAGGAACAGTATATGTATAAAGTTGAAGCAGGGTACAGTGTTACCTAGAGTGCAACACTATCCAATATCGGGAGGAGCAGATGAGGGAATACACAAGACATTTGTGGCACTAGGAAAACAGGGTATCATAGTACCTTCAGTGTAACAGAGCAATATATCCTAGTGTATTTTGGACAGATGATATCATCTGCAGGAAAACAAGTAACAGCAGAGAGAGCATCTGCAGTACAAAACAAATCACAGCCAAAGTTAAGGAAATACAACCATGTTTGGCATTGTGTAACTATTGTAGGGCATGGATATTTTACTATTCTAGTTACATGAAGTCTTTGCTACAGGGACTGAAGGACAACAAGAAAAAAGGAACCCCTGGAATGTTTCAAACACAATTATTTCAAAGAACTACAATAACAGATGTGCAATGCAATTGAATCACATATTGAAAATGTAAATGTATTGAAAAATATTTAAAGCAGAAATACAATTAAATAAAGTTATACACATGGGTATGAAATAAATCAATCAACCCTATAAATATTGCTAACCAAATCCAGTCAGGTATGAATTGCCTTGCCGGAAGCACACACTCCAACCACCATTCATACATCGACACTCATACCAACAATTATACCAAACCATACTCACACTGGTAAAACATATAGGGCCTCATTACGACCAGGCGGTAAGTTACCGCCTGGGCCGTGACTTTACCACCATGGCGTAAACTACATTTACGCCATGGTGGTTGGCGGACTTACCGCCCCATTCCGAGGTTGGCGGGGCGGTAAGTCCCCAATCCCCATTTACCCTTCCCCATTCCCATATTTGCCCCATAGGGCATAATGGGAGTGGGGAAGGCGTTAATTACGCCACTGTAAATTACGGTGGCGTAATTAACTCCATGGTCCCTTAGCGCCATGGATTTTAACACCTGCTAAAAGCAGGTGTTAAAAGCTCCATGGCGCTAAGGGACCTCGTACTCAGGCGGTAAGGGTCGGCGCTGTTTACGCCGGCGTAAACCCCTTACCGCCTGAGTCGTAATGAGGCCCATAGAATGAAAGGAAAAGAAAAACAGTTTGTTTGTTTGTTTATTTATTTATTGTGCATGCCGGACTAAGAGGTATCAGGGCGCAGGTGAAAAGAGAATTTACAGCTTAGTTACAGATGTTACGGGGCAAAGGTAAAAACACATTTCCTCGGCATTACAGGATGAGTGTAAAACAGCATAGTACATGTATAGCGGCGTACATATGTAGACAACATGTCATGATTAACAGACAATTACATATTAGCAAATCTATATTAAAAATACATTACATGCAGGCAAGGGCTAGGTTAGTGCGGTAGGAGAGTGTTGGTTACATATCTTTCTCTATGAGCTATTTAATTGTGCTCTTTATGAATATGATAAACGTTAGGTCAGATCTGAGTGTGTGTGGCAGGGATTTCAACAATTGTGCTGCCCTAACTGGGAAACTGGACCCTCCAATGGTGGACAGTTTAAATCTTGGCACTTGAAGACAGTTGGGTTGGCTATTCTTGCCGGTCTGATAGAGTTTTTTCTGATAAATCGTTCTGTTAGGTAGCGATGGGCTTTGTTATTTAAGCATTTGTGGATGAGGGAAGCCAATTTGAGATTAATTTTTTCTTGGGTGGAGAGCCATTTATGTTTCCTTCTTATTTCATAGATGTGTACTCTTCTAGGGATGATTAAGGCAGCCCTAAGAGCATTATTTTGGAGCACTTGTATTCTGTTGATGGTTTGTTTGTTATCTGTAGAGAGCATTACAATAATCAAGTTTTGATAGGATGGGGCAATAGATAGAATTAAGCAACTGTCAACTGACAGGAATTGTTTTCCTGCTCGTATTAATTTACATGTGTAGGCCGTAGATGAAGCCAATGTATTTACCTGTTTGGTAAGGGGTAAGGCTGAGTCGAGGTAAAAACCTAAGGTTTTTACTTCTCTGGCGACCTTAATAATTTCCATCAATAATGAATGCTGAGTAATTAAGGTTACGTTTTGAGATGCGAGCTGCGGTACCCAGGATGATGAGCTCTGTTTTGTCATCGTTCAGACACAGTCCATGGTTAGCCATCCATGCCTGAATGATGCTATAGTCTCTGTTCACCATAGCCAGATCTTCCTCATAATCCCCGGTAAGTGGTAGGAGAATCTGGGTATCGTCTGCATACTTGGTATAAGTGATTCCCAGATTGTCAAGACCGTCAAAGAGTGGCTTGGTGAAAATATTGTAGAGTGTTGGCGAGACGCATGATCCCTGGGGCACTCCACAAGTAATAGGTATCGGGTCTGCTGTGGCCGATGGTGAGAAGACCCTCATAGTCCTGTCACTAAGGAAAGACTGTATCAAAACTATAGCTTCCTTTGAGAAGTGGGCCGCTGAGTCCAAGTGACTATACAGGACTTTATGGTCCACCAAGTCAAAGGCAGCTGAGAGTTCTAGTAGGATGAGAAGTGCTCATTTTCCCTCATCTCTTATTGAATCTATTTGGGCCTTTAAATCGATAAGGGCTGTCTCTGTGCCATGTTGTGGTCGGAAACCAGATTGGCGAGCACCTAAGAGTAAGTTCACCTCAAGGAAGTTCTGAATTTGGGTGTATGCTACCTTATCTAAGATTTTTAGTAGAAATGGCACTGTGGTGATGAGCCTGTAGTTGGTGGGTATGCTAGGGTCCAGTGTTTGTTTTTTCAGAAGAGGGAGTACCCAGGATTCCTTTAGGTTGTGCGGGATGGTGCCAGTAGTGAAGGAGGCGTTAATAGGTTTAGTGATGAAAGGGGCTAGATCTCTAGCAGCGTCCTTGATCAATTGTGCTGGGCATTGGTCACCTTTGCAATCGGATGGTTTAAGCGCAAGAATAATTTTCTCTACCTCAATAACTGAGACCTTAGAGAAGTTAAATTGGGTATGTGCTTTGGGTTTAGACTTGGGTGTTTTGTTCGGGGGAGTTTGAGTTTGAGCTGATAGTAAAGCTTTCTTTAGAGCTATTTTGTTTTGGAGATTGGCCACTTTGTTAGTAAGTGCCAACTGGATGTCAGTACACCAGGTTTTATCTTTAATAGAGTCATCCTGTACTACAATTGAGGTTTCCAATTCTTTTAGAATGGAGAAGAGCTCCTTCATGCTAGGGTTAGCTTGTGTAATCCTGTTGTTATATGTTTCTTGTTTGGCCATGATGATATCCTTTTTGTATTGCGTTGAGATACTTACTAGATTGGTTTTATTTTCTATAGTGGGATGT
Organism: Ambystoma mexicanum; assembly: GCF_040938575.1. Lineage (NCBI taxonomy): Eukaryota > Metazoa > Chordata > Amphibia > Caudata > Ambystomatidae > Ambystoma > Ambystoma mexicanum. Next base: position 517,904,765 of record NC_090930.1, on the reverse strand, counting down.
AGATTGCAGGCTGTTTCGCATTTTCCTTTCTGTAATCTTAGGTTTTTTAGGTGGGGTGTAAACCAAGAGTTGAGATGCTTTTTAGGTTTGCTATTCCTATGTTTTAGTGGAGCAATGCTGTCAAGAGCGGTAGTCATAGCATTATTATATTCTTCCACTAGTAATCCTGGGTCTGTATGGTCTGGTATGGAGTTAAGATTAGGTAGGATATACGGTAAGGTATTGTCAGCTGTGATATTTTTCTTGTTTCTAGTTAAGGTAGGTATGGCGGGAGGAGGTATTGGTGCAGTAGGTCTTTTAGTATTGAGAGTAAAGGAGATTAGGTGATGGTCAGTCCATATCCGGGGGGAGATGGATGTGATGGAGAGGTTCCAATTGTGACTGGCAATCCAGTCGAGAATTCTCTCTTTGGTATGGGTGGAGGTATTCACTTTCTGAGTGAAACCTAATTCTGTCAGGATGTTAGCTACGGAGGTAGCCTGGTGATCATTAGTATCATCATACCCTAGGCTAAAATCTCCTAACACTAGGGTTTGTGAGGAGTGTTTTTAAGTTACTAACTTCAGGAGCTGAACAATGCAACAAGCTCCCTAAATTGGTATACAAATCCAGTGGGCACTGTCTTAATAAACACTCTATGCCATTACTCTGTAAGATGTGGCAAGGAAAGTGCTTATTAGAATTTTTATTCAAATCATGCCAGCTCGGGTTTCGGCCAACAGTGTGATGAAAGGACAACGTCACACATGGCCTTCTTCAGGGAAAGAAAACGCATAAATGGTGGTCAGAAGCTGTTTCAAAGACATCTGTGAATAAGGAAAACATATATATGCTATTACTGAGGCACTAAGGCATTCATGATCAATCCAGAATACAATTGGTTTAAAAAAAATCTCAACCAAATTGGTGTGCCCAATAGTGCACTCTCCAAACCTCTCTTGATATTGTGCACCATTTCTGACCCCAAGTGAAAAAATATCCAGCCGAGAGCAGTTGAGCACAGGTGCACTATCTACCTGGTCTGTCCAGTTAGTGTAACCCCAAACAAAAATATCAAATGCCAAAGTTAAACTTACTAAACCTAGACCTGCACAGCCCATCAACCATGTGGCCTTGTGCAAATCTAGTGGACTCTTCACTATGCCAGCCAAGCAGGAGCCACACTTGTGGTGCTGGTGTGCCAGGCTTTATTTAGTACCTGTCCTGGTACACCTAAGATGTATGTTGTGCAGAATCCTGCAAAATGTCAGGAACTGAAGGAAGCACAGAAAAGCAAAGGAACACTTACATGGACAGGAGAAATGATAACATGTTTCCGGTAATTTAAGAATGCTATAAGCAGGACGCCAGTACTAGCAACCCCTGATTACACAAAATAATGTTATTTTTTTCACATTGTAATGATCAGGTCATGACTGCATTGACTCAGCAAACTTCCTTGGGACACATGTCCCTGGTGTACTACAGTGGCTTATTAAATTCAGTGAATCGGGGTCAGTTCTCTAGTGAACAGCACTAGCTTCTGCAGCCTTAGAAAGTGAGAAGTCTGCAATTATCACCATGGGTTTCTCTGTGACTTTATATGTAGAGCATGCAGTGTTTGCAATTCTGGAATGATCCAAGTCCACTCTAACCACACCAAGGGCCTCTGCATTTGACGTTATTTTGTGAAGCCCATCCGTTCACATTGTGAGGTGTCACACATAAACCCTGCCCAGCAAGGGTTTGCTGTGCCAGGGTTTGCAACATCCGTCCATCAAGGGGAGGAAGTGCATGATTGTGTTACATATGAAGTCCTGAGGATAATTTATTGTGGGCAAGGGCGGATTCACTTGAGGAAGGGGAGTTCCTCTTTGATTGGTCATAGATGATTGATCAGGAGACTGGACAGTGGCACACAGGTTCAGCAGTGGTGCGACCTGTAGACAGGGAATACAGGGTTGTAGTTCAGAAGAGTTTACAGACACACTATACAGCACAGACAGCAGAACTGATTGCTTTAATTGAAGTATTAGAAGCATCCCATGGATCTTTAGTGACCATATACTCTGACTTTGTACATGACCACTACCATACATTCAGGGTTGTCCATGTAGAAAAGGAGAGGATTTAGGAGGTCATATGGCATGCCTGTGTAGCACATGGCCTTTTTGGAAAGAATAATTTATGCTTTGTCCAGCCAGACACTGGTGGCAGTGGTTAAATGTGCTGTTCATACCCAAAATACAGACCCCATTTCACTTGGCAGTGACGCAGCAGAGAAGGCTGCTAAAAAAGCAGCATATATGCAGGAACCAGATATACCTCATATCATGAGGTGGCAATTCAACAGTTGCAGTTAGCAATGCCATATACAGCACTACTGTTCACACAAATAATTGAACTACAAGGTCAGGCATCCAAAGATGATAGGGCCCAGTGGGTAAAAAGGGGGTGATCACTTGCACTGACTGATTTGATATGAAGACAAAACATTAGAGGTAAAATAGTAATGCCATGGGAGTTGCTCATGGTTGCTCATGAGCAACTGCATTACCCAGGGCATACTTCTAAAAAGCATATTGCAGCTGACGTTCAGGAGAACTGGGTTGTACCCAACTTGCATGAATATGTTAATGAATTTTTGTTGAATTGTGCTACTTGTCATCTTTACAGTACAGGACACACCCATAAAACATTGAATGGCACATTGTCCCACCCAACTGGACCCTTCTGGGAACTCCACATTGATTACGTGGACATGTTAAACAGGTGCAGTAATGTCTGTTATCTTATTGTTGTGGTTTTTCCATTTTACCATTGGATGAAGGCAGACCCTTCTGCACAACCAGATTCTAAATCAGCAGATACATTCGTAGTATGGAAGTTTTTTTCTAACTGGGGGATATGTGAGGTACTAAAGTCTGATAACAGGACTCACTTTTTTAATTATTTGTGTAAAGAAATCACAACCCTATTAGGGATATGGCACAAACTGTGCTCAATTTACCACCCTCAGGCCAATGGAGTTGTGGAAAAATTGAATTGACTGTTAAAAGAAAGACTGTCTAAAATGTGTATTACGTTAAGAAGGAATTGGCTGCAATGTCTCCCTCTAGCTTTGTTTAGCCTGGGAACACAGCCAAGTAAGGGCTACCACTTATCCCCGCATGAGATAGTGGTGCAGAAAATAATGCATATACCTCTTATACCTACATGAACAGAATCAGAGGGCAGCAGAAGCATTGGGGAGGAGTTTCAGGGGTATTCGAGGGTGCTAACAAAATGTATTAAGATCTTGTCTCAATAGATTGCTCCTACAAGGGAAGATAAAGCTGAGACATCATCGATGGATCCAGTCAGCTTACTAGTGCCACAACTGCATCCCGGGGTCCCGGTCTATTTGCAGAACTTTGTGAGGCACTGACACGAACAATGATTTCAGGGACCTTGTCCAGTGCTTTGTGCCAGTCCATGTGAAGGAGTTGCGGTACTGGGTTCACCTGTCTGAGACTTAGATCCTTGTTGTTCTGAGAACAAATTTTGCCATACATGTAAAGCATATCCCATACCCATATCAGGGAGCTCAGACCTTTTAATAGCACCCAGAGCCTGCCTTGGCTTAGCAACCTTAAATGTCAGTGAAGAGCTTAATATTTGTGGTACACTTGGGATAGCCTTAAGCCCATTCTGAAGCAGTATATTCTGAAGCCCTGAACCAACCGAGTAGCTCTGATCTTTCCTCAGTGGATCCCTGCTTGTGTCATTCCTATGCAGACCTACACCTCCCTTGAATCCCTGGTGTGCAGGCTCTGTCAGGCTGAGCCTTGATGAGAATGTTGGCAGAAGTTGTTGAACCCCGAAAGATCCACAAAGGCGTGGAACACTCAACCACGCTAATACACAGCTGAGCACACAACACCTCCAGGGGAAAGAAGGGGAAGTAAATAAAATAAAAAAGAAACAAATTCCTACTATAACCTCATGGAAATCTTCAGGGTAAAGAAAAGAAGACAAGTCTGTTTACATAAAAACATCCTTACTCAGTCCTACCCGAAACCCCAAGTCAATACATATTCTATATCGTGTACCTGTTTTTTCCTCAGCTGACAGCCCATAGGACGTTTGTAGTGTTTAGGACTGGACTTGTTGGAAAGAACCAGGCTTGTTCTGTTAGTATACTTCTCCTACTTAACCACAGTTTAATTAGAAAGTCACTTAGCTTAAAATGGTCATTGCTATGTAATATCTACCTAAACAACGAATTTACTTAGTGATACTTTAAATAACTGATGGATGATGTTCATAGTCACTTATAACATAGTGCCTCTTTCAACTCCACTGTAAATCTTCTTTATTAAAGTTAATTGAGCAGATCTACCATAAATTACTTCTGCTGCACAGACAGCTTTCACCTTAGTTACTGACCGCGTATTCCTGCGCTCTCCTGTCTCCACAGATACAAAATAATAGTCACAGTGCAAACCATGCTAAGTATTATAAAAATATGACTCTTAATTTAGTCCCTGCACTCTCCGCTCCAAAAGGTATCCAAGCCACTCATAAAATAAACTCTGCCGTTTTGCAACTCATGCCCGACAGTACAAACACAGCTGGTGCTTGAACGAAGGCTACCATGTTCGAGCACAAGGAAAGCTTTCCTGTTGATACACAATACTTGATGTTCCCGGTAGACACTTGATAGTCTCAGGAGGATATCTTAGGGCAATGTGATCATCTTGGAAACATGATGACGCGATGCAACAAAGGTTTGATCACTGGGTCCGCGCTTAGAAACCACTGGGTATTAAACGCGTTATAAATAACCCATTACAATTACAATTACAATTCCCTAGCAACAGAACACAAGTCATTGGTCCTTTCCTTTAATGACCGCGTGTAGTAAATAAACAAACAGTTTCACACAGAGCTCGTAGCGCAACCAAGAAACCAGCATGAGCAAGAGAAAAACATTAACTTTGACTTTCTTTTAAAAGTCAAGGTATGACATGAGTTGTTGAAAAATGCTTGCTTCTCACTTAAGGTAAATGGACGTCTCAAATGAAAATATCCTTCACATTAATATTCTCATTGTCTTAAAATAAAATGTGGCAAGTTCACATAGCTCTTTCTTTGAAGACTACTTCACTGGTTACAAATTGCTTATCTCCATAAAAACAGCGTCAGTCAGCACATTTCTTTTCCTGACAGGCACAAGGTGAATAGGCTTCCAATTCTGGAGCTCCCTGGATCCTGATGTCCTCAGCTGGACAAAGGACCATGAAAGGCATTTGAGAATGTTCAACAACTGACCTTGTATATTTCCCAGCCAATCAGAACACAGGTTAAGAACCTCCATCTTGGCTTGGGCAAGTGTCCACACTCTGAATAGTACAGTTAAGGCCCAAATCCTTTCCAACCTGAATGTAACTATTTGAACCTGACCATACACATAATACAGTGATTCCACCTATATATGCTACTTAGTAGAGAGCCCTGACAGTACCCCCTCTTCAAAGCAATGTATCGGGGCTTGGTTTACAAGGATACCTTCTGTGAAATCTAGCGACAAACTTTGGTGCATGAATATCAAAAGCTTCTTCACAAGTACGTTCTTCTGGCCCAAAACCCTTCCAGTTGATCAAATATTGAAGTCTTCCACTCAAATTCTAATGACCCATCTTCATCCTGAATTGGAACTGAAGGAGTATCTAATCTGGTTCCTTTACAAACTCATTTTAAGAGGCTCACATGAAAAGTTGGATGGGCCTTGAGACTTGCAGGTAACTTCAGTCTAACTGCTAAGGGATTAATCACTTTCTCTATCTCAAACCGTCCAACAAAAGGAGGACTGAACATATTCCTCTCCTTAATCCTCAAATGACGATAACCAAACCAAATCACCCACCTTATACTCAGGACTTGACCTCCTTCTGCATCAGCAAACTTTTTATATCTTGCAAGCTACAGGCCCATTATCCTCTTAGATGCTCTGGGAAAGATCTTTAATCGTATTGTCCTCAGGGATTTAAATACCTGGGTTACCAATCTACAAAAAAGAGATCCCTTTCAAGCAGGATTTGTGTCTGGTTTAGTGACCTCATAACCCTCAACATGTTAAAATCTCACTGTGCTGCCCGGAGTCAACCACTGTATTTGGCATTTATTGACTTCTGGGTAGCCTTTGATTCCATTGACCGAGAACTACTCAATAAAAAATGAGCACAATATGATTGTCTGCCTTCCCTGATCTCTATTATTAAACATCTGCACACTAATACTACCCTGCAAGTTAGATTGACAATGGAAGGCATACTTACTGCATTAATATCCCCAGGGCAAGGCCTCAATCAAGCAGGGTTGTATTCTGGCCTTATTTTTATTAAACGTATTCATCCTGGACTTGGGTGAATCGTTTTCTGCCATAACAACTGATGCACCAAAACTGGGAACGCAATGCATAGCCTGGATGTTATATATGGACGATCTTGTCTTATATCAAAACCCCTAGTGGGCTTCAGAACATACTGGACAAATTGTCCAAATATTCATTGGCAAATAATCTCATCATCAATCTGGAAAAGACGCAGGTTGTAACCTGTTGTAAAAACATCAAAACTCTCCATAGAAAATACAAATGGCACCTGCAGGATGCTGAACTAATCAATGTATTTGAGTATAAATATCTAGGCAGAACTGCCTACATTACTACATTAAACCTCAAATTGCAAACTTTGAAATCACAGGCTAATATACCAGTGTCTAAGTATGGAAAATGTTCGTATAACCTTGTTATGACTTTTTATCAAGCGAAAGTAGTCCGAATGATTAAACCAAAAATGTGTGATTTGTAGGAAGCTCGATTTTGAAAATCAGTGCTAAAATTACCGAACTGTACACCACTTACCATGATTCAATTTGAACTTGGTTTACTCTCACTTTTTGTACAATTAGTCTGGAAAATGTGTAGTTTATTTTGGAAGTGTTTACTGGGTCTTGTGAATAACAACATTCTAAGTGCTGTTGCATACTATCTTCTTGCCTCAAATCAATTCTACCCTCATAAATGGATGCGTTATCTGAAGCCTCCATCAGACTGGAAATTCTGGTGACAAACCCAGGTTGATCTAAGATGAAGCTGTACCAATATGATTGAATTTGTACTAGAACAAAATGTATTATTTACAAAGATTTCAATGTACAACTATTTGGCTCTAAAAAAATTCGAGTAATGTCAGATTACTTGGTAAAGTTTCCTTCGCCATATATGAGACAGCAGTACTTGCGATTCAGGTTTAATCAAATACAAATGACAGAAATAATGTTCAGGTGAGGACTCATTCCTAATGATTTAATTCATTGTCGATTCTGTCACAATATACAATGCCGAGAAACACTGCTGCACTTGATAGTGAATTGACCAGCCTTACACATGTCGAGACAAGCCCATTTTGGGTACTTGCTATGTTTGTATACACCCATGAATGATGATGAAATTTGGTTCAGGATCTTCACAAGTAAACAACTGGCGTTTAGGATTGCATTAGTACTCTATTTAGATGTTATTTTGCCACCAGTTGTTGATGAACATGAGTAGTAACTCAAATTGTGTACTCTATTTAGGCACTTTTAAATCAGAATATAAAGTAGATGTATCTTTATTTTTAGTATCATATGAACCATATTTTATGGAGATATCATTTGACATTAAGTTATTACGATATATGCATGCTTGTTAAATGTTTTATTGTTATTGTATAATTTTATTTAATTGTGTAATTGAAAATGATTGAGCCAGTCAAATAATAAATAAAATATATATATATATATATCTTGCCTTACTTTCTAGTAAACCATTTTCTGCTTGCTCAAGATTAACCCTCATTGCATGAAGACAAACATAAACAGCTAGATTAACACTATCAGTCATTACTTTATCACATAAAAAGCGCAGATGAAAACCCATTCCCAAAAAGAACGGGGACATTGATGTAGCATCCTGTTCACAATTATTGTAGGCAAATTCTGCCAACCAGGTCAGATCCACCCAGTCTTCACTCTCCTCCAAGTAACATCTAAGATATTACTCCAATTCCTGATTGACTCGCTCCACTTGCCCATTTGTCTCAGGATGTTAACCTGATGTTAAACTAACTTCCATTCCCAACTTTTTACAAAAGGCCCTCCAAAACTTGGAAACCAACTGAGAACCTGTATCAGAAATGATCTGACTATGAAAACCGTGTAACCTGACTGCCCCTTGGAAAAGAATTTGAGCCAAACTTTCTGCGGTAACCTCTGCCATAATTGGAATAAAGTGACCCTCCTTGGAAAGAAGATCCACCACAGCCAGAATGGTGGAACAGACCTGATCCCTAGGAAGGTCAATAAAATTATTGATTGAGATAGTATGCCAACGGCGCAGAGGCACTTGTAAAGTCTCCCAAAGCCCTGCCTGGTTCCCTGCTTGATTTGTTACACGCGCACACACTGCACATGCTTTAACAAAATTCAAAGTATCTTGCCAAAAAAGTCTCCCACCACAATTCTCTTTATTTATTTATTTATTTATTTATTTATTTATTTATTTATTTATTTGCATTTATAAAGCGCACATCAGCCCTTGGGCATTGTGGTGCTGTTACAGTATACTTGCTTAAATGAACAACATTTGCATATACATTTACAGCAGTTTGCAGAGTGTGTTCTCATACATACGAAGATGTGATGCGTTTGGCAACAGCAATAGCAGTGTTCACATACATACGCTGGTGTGATGCATTTGGCAATAGCAAAAACATTCAGTTGTAATGAGAGAAGGCGTGTGTATATGAGACAGAGGTTATTGGAAGAGTTGCGTTTTCAGTGCCTTGCGGAAGACTGTGAGGGAGGTTTATTTCCTGAGTGCTGGAGGTAGCGTGTGTATGGGAGTGAGGGGCTCCCAGGGCCCCTCGCGCCGTACACTCCTCAGTACAGGACTTGGACCACGTGCCTCCAGTAGTGGGGTTGCCCCTTGCCCTTATGTAAAGTTAACCACGGTTGACCGCTATATAGATGGGACTACTGAGCAGGACACAGGGCATCCATCTTTTGTGCCCCCTTTCGACTCCATCTTTGGGTAAACAGGCCTCACTGCGATAGTACAGCAAGGCTCAGCTCCCCCTTCCACCGCAACAGCCAAGGACAGAGACACACACAAGGCGCGCAGGCAGCTGGCTGGCCCACACCCTTGCACTCCCCCTGTGAAGGAAAGCTCCGCGCTCCCATTCTCACGCTGAAGCTGGAGAAAGTTGCAACAACCAATATGATACAGTTTTCTTGCTCTGAGGTCACTGCCAGCATGAGAACCAGCATGTGAACCAGGAAGAGCTAAGCACTTTTTGCTCGTTCGTCCCCATAAACGTGCAAGCCACCCACCCCCATCTAAAGTAAATTATTGCCATACTGACCCTGGCTCTCTGTAAGGTATTTCTTTCAAGTGCCAGACCCTCGCCTGCGCTGCGAAACCCACCCAACACACCCACTACTAACCTTAAGCACCTTGCCACAATATATGTTTTTACTTATACTAATAGGTCTAAAGCTTAGGAGATATGTGAAACACAGCTTGACTCTTTTTACATGCACAATAAAGGTCAAGGCCTCCAATTAAAGCCACGAATGACCCAATTGTACTGACAATAAATACTATGTGTGATTTGTGTAGAAATATGAAAAGAAGTATAAAATGTTTAGATAATTTGTTATTTAGTGTTTTACGAATGCAACATATTAGTTTAGGTAGTGACCACAGTGACCAGGCCCTGACCTGCGTGGAGCACAAGATATTTGACGTCCATTATCTCGTCAGCCACTCAGGAAGAGATGCCACCCACCACACCGCCTGGCCAATCGGGTCCATTTAGTATTTTTTGTTAGAGTTACTTTAATTGATATATATATGAGTGATGATGTAAATGGTTTTAGGGTTTTTTTGTGGGTTATTTCCTAGCTGGAGAAATAACCCATCCTTTGAACTCTTGCAGCCGGTTCTCAGTGCCTCCTTCCCCGACAGGGGTTGTGTTGGTTATTTTATTTTCTCTTACATGTAGTAAGCCGGGGAAAGGCACTTACATTTTTGGCGACCCCCGCGACGTGATTTAGAGAGGTGCCTCGAGGCCTGCACCGCCCGGCAGCGAGATCCAGGACGCCCTCAGCAAGATCATCGCCTCCGCGGTTGACCAGACTGTGCACATCAAGAAGAAAGGGTCAAGGGTTCCCGGTTGATGAATACCCGATCGAAAAGGCTGCTCGCCAAGGCAGGCCACGGCTTCGTTGGGGGACGGACCTGAGCGAGGTCCGGCCGTGAGCGGTGACCCTCGGAGTACCTGACTGAACACGTGGAGTCCCGGTTGCAAAGACCCCAAAGGAAGGTAAGGGGAAATACGGGAAGAAGGGAATTAGCAAAAAAGGGAAGGTAGTTAAGAATAGGGTCTGGGTGAGTGACGGCGAGGCTTTTCTGATCTATCCTTTATATGGCCAGTAGGTGTTGTAAGAAGTGAGAAGAAGAGAAGTATCCTAGCCCGTACGGGGTAGAAGGCGGCGCCGCGTAGCATTTGTCCCGACCAAGTGCAGAATAGAGATAAAGAGAAAATAGTAGGGGTCTCGTATATTGAGTAGACTCGGAGTAGTTTTAGAATATTCTTTTTCCGTCGAGGTAAGAAATCTTGAGACATAATAAAGGTGAAAGAGGTGGGGAGTGAATGCGAAATAGTAGGTAGAATAGGGAAGAAGAAAAACCGGGGACAGTAACGGGAATAGGGAAAGAACAAACGCGCGCAGGCAGTGCATGTGTATGTTGCATGATTATATGTTTGTTGGTCTGCTTTGTGTATATGTCCTGTTGAACACGCCAAAGTATTTCAGTACAAGTAACTTGTTGATTAATGAATAATAGGCAAAGAAATAAATTGTAAGAGGTGACCAGGTAACACCTCTCAGAAAGAACACCTAATGTGACATACCATAATTGCGAGCATTGATAAAGAACGTATTTTCACATATTGTAACTGACATACCAAATGAGAGGTGGGAAGGGACTCAAGGGTACCAGAACACACAAAAAAGGAAAAGAAGCCTTGCCATGGGGGGAGTAACGCCACTAGCACATATTTGCCAGCACCTTCCACTATATAGCGACAGGATACAGAAGTATCACAATCAGTGGATCACTGAGATAAAAGGAGATGGGGTTATACCAATTTGGCCAGAAGGAGGGTCATTCGACAAAAGAGTGTTGGACCTAGTATCAACACATTTGCTAGCACGATACAAAGGGAAACAGTTACAGAACCGGAGAGAAGTGTTAGATTTACGGCGAGTGTTCGAGGAAGTTACCCTCACGGCAGAGGTAGGTACAAGCCGAATGATAGAAAGGCAGAAAATACCTGAAGAAGTAAGCGGGACACCAAAAGGGGAGTGCTCAACAACTACAACCGTGAACGAAGTAACAAAAATCTATCCCTTAATGACCAGGCCAGCAGTAGGGTTTAGTGAGCCCATGTATATACCACCCACCCCCACTGCTCCGTGCGGGGCAACAGCCCCTGAACCCCCACCATATGACAAAGGAGGCCTGTACAGCCCCACGAGTGCGCCTCCAGTGAACTTAGCACGTTTAACAGGCAATTTAAATCGCCAACTAGAACACGCACAAATGGAAACAACACGGTTAAGAGCTCTATGCGACAAGGGGCAAATGCTGCCAGGGGGAGGGGAGGTACCCCCGCTGTCACTGGCAGATCTCACACCTCCGATAGGGGCAGCAAGCAATGCAACCCCAGCACTCTCAGTATCAGGACAATCTATAGCATCACAAGGGACGTCATCACAGCAAAGACAACAACAAGAGTGGCAGTCAGGACAGTTCCTGTTCCAATTGAATAACAAGCCAGTGAGAATTATACGCCCAGATACACCAGAGAGTCACGAAAGTGGAGATCAGGGTGAAAGGCAAGGAAGTGAACCCAAGGAAAACTGGGAGGATAATAACGAGCCACAGTCAGAAATAGAAGAAGTATGGGATGATTTAGATGAATACGAAGAGGCAGCTGCCGCAGAGGGTTCCCCACCGCCAAACCGCCGTTACCCAGACACACTATCACCACCATTATGGCAGGGTAGATTAAGACAACGAACAGGGAGGACAGGGAACATACTAGTAAGTAAAACTAAAAAAGGGAGAAAGAGCAAAACAGGAAAGAAACAGAAACTACAAATGCCACTAATACATAAAGGAGCAGGTAGGCCAAACTATATCCCGTGGGCCCAAATGGACAAAAACAACCTGTTAAAACTCCTCCCCCCGCTGACGGGAGGAGCAGGTAAGTGAATACATGTATTTGAGAAGAACACGGCAGGCGTGCCATTAGCTATAGGTGATGTGAAAAGCTTATTAGTATCAGCAATCGTGGACCAAGCAGACACAATCTGGGAAAGGGCAGAGTTCCCGGGAGTAACAATGAGCTGTGATCGCCACGATGGATCACCATTCAACAATGTTCGCGCACAAGTGTGGGATGCATTGCGGCGTGCATTTCCAGACGTTCCAGACTTACATGCAGTGATGCAGTGCACGATGGAGGAGAGTGAGGATCCTGTGCAATTCATTTTGCGAGTGCAAGACTTATGGAGAAGTGAAACTGGTTCGGCATGGAATCAATCAACATCCTTATTTTATTTTATCATTAAAAAGGGGTTGCCGAAAGAGGTGCAGAGGCCTTGGACAAAATAGCTGGGATCGAAGCCAAAGGGTGGCCTGCAATTCAGAGCATAATTGTACACCATTGGAGGAGGATCAAAGAGAAGGAAAAGGAGGTCACACAAAAGAGGCTGGCCGACGAAGCAAAACTAGTGCAGACAAAATTAGTGAAGGTCACCGCCATTACTGCCAGTGTAACCGCACACAGAGAAAACGAAGAAGAGGAAAACGCAAAGGAAGGCCCGTTGGGATAGCAGCACAGTGGGTTGGAGAGGACCAAGGACAGTGGAACGGAGAGGAACAGCCATGCCAAGGATCACAGTGGCAGAATAGGCCGGCCCAAGGAAGAGGTGGGTACCATGGTCAGAGGGGAGGATACGGAGGAATGGGAAACAGAGGGTATGGTGGGCAAGGACCAAGAGGAGGACAACAGGGGTCATGTTGGAATTGTGGAAGGTGGGGACATTATTCACGAGATTGTAGAATGCGACCATCAGGGTATTTTCAGGGGCAGCAGCAGCCCATGAACAATGAACAGGGGTGGGGCTGCCCACACCCAGGTAGCCCTTGTGGAGCTCCAATGGGGAGGGGGGACAACAAGATCAGTACTGCTTTGACCCCCAAATGCAACAAAGACAGCCAGCCCCACAACAGCAGCAACAGCAGCAGCCACAACATCAAAACGCACTACAGCCCAAGGCAAGACAAAACTCAGTAGCGAACATAAACAATAACCCTTTTGCAGCGGCTGCAAATGGTGCCCTTGCACCATTCCGTGGCGTAACGGTCGTAGGTGACAACGTTTTTTCAGTGCCAGGTCAGCAAAGATACCAAGACTAGGACAGCCCACAGAGAGTACTTGCGTGTCCAGTCCTATCCACCACACAAAGTGCAAATGAGGAACCACTAGTGGCGGCAGAGATAGGAAACAAGCCGTTTATCTTTATGGTAGACTCTGGAGCAGAAAGATCATGTCTCACAGAAGGGCAGTTTCAGCTCTCGGGAAGAAATTTGGAGACACAGGGGTTCTCTGGGGCTATTTTAAAAGTTCCTTACACAAAAGATCTTGATGTAACAGTAGGGGGAAAAACAGTGCACGCACCCGATTTGTATTACGAAGACGCGCCAATCAATTTGATGGGACGAGACTTGCTCAGTAAGTTAAACATGACCATAGCTTTTACTGAAAGAGGGATAGTGTGCTCGACGCCAGGGATATGCCCAGTACGAGCACTCCTGATAGTAAGCACGATTACAAAGGAAGTTGCAGTAAGAGGGATCCGCATTGACATGGACATGTTCGTCTATGGAATACAGGTATTAGCCCGAGTAGTGCCTGAAATAACATAGAAAGGGTGGAGAATACCATCAGACTTCATATTCCGCCCAATCACACCAACAGATGTAGTGCCAGGCACAATTATATCTATAGACATTGAGGCAGTTCAAGTTTCCAACAGACGCATTGTGGTCATAGGCCTGGACACGCAGGGATGCGAGTGGAGAAGTGTGCTATGCATAGAGCCGAACATAATGCTAAAAGATATAACTGATGAAGAATTGTTTACCGATTACGAGGGGGATGGAGAAATAATAATGGAAATAAGCATACCATGTGACATTATAATTCAATACAGAGAAATACACAACCCACTCATGGCTAACATAAAGGCCCCACTGATAATATTTGAGGAAGACATGGCCAGGGTAGCACCTGAAATTTGGACTACAGGGCCACACGATGTGGGATTGTTGCATGAGGTGACTCCCATAAAGATAAAACTGAAACCAGGTGCCCTCCCACCCAGAGTGAAACAATACCCAATATCCAAAGAAGCAGAGGAAGGTATTAGAGAAACAGTGAATGCACTCCTAAGCCAAGGTATCTTAGTGCCATCAACTTCCCCATGCAACACAGTGATTTTTCCGATTAAAAAAGCGAAAGGAGGGGCGTGAAAAATGGTCCAGGATCTCTTCCCACTCAATGACGTCATCCAAAAAGAGTTCCCATTAGTGCCTAACCCGGCATCAATATTGTGCAGTATACCAAAAGAGGCAACTTGCTTCACTGTCATTGATTTGAAAAATGCTTTTTTCTCTGTGCCACTCGCACCAGAGTCGCAGTACCTTACAGCCTTTACATTAGGAAACAGCAGATATTAACACCGCAGACTCCCACAGGGGTATTGCGAGAGCCCAAGCATTTTTAACAGAGTACTACGAGAAGACATCGGCAACATAGATGTAGGGAGCACCATTATACAGTACATAGACGATTTACTCGTCTGCAGCAAAACAGAAGAAGAGTGTAGAGAAGACTCGATAACACTGCTTAACGTATTGGCTGCCAAGGGATACAAAGTGGACAAAGGAAAGTTACAATAATGCCTTGCAGACGTTGTATATCTCGGCCAGCAAATATCTAAAGATGGAAATAGAATGCTACCAGACAGAGCAGTTGCCATTCGACACATTATCATACCAAAAACAGTGAAGGACATGCAGAAATTTCTTGGCATATGGAACTATTGTCGAGCATGGATCCTCGATTAAGCAGCATACACACGGCCAATACTACAAACACTGAAGGAAGCACAGAATAACAGGGCCCCAATAAAATGGACACATGAGACAATTGCCCAATTCCCCCGATTAAAAGACCTTATTGCAAACGCCCCAGTCCTTGCAAATCCAGATTATGAAAGGGAATTTTTCCTGTTTTCACACAGCAATGGAACATTGATGACAGCAGTATTGACACAAAAGACATTGCTAGGCCACAAACCATTAGCATACTACAGTGGAATATTAGACCCAGTAATGCAGGGACATTTCGCTTGCGAACCAGCCCTCACTGCAGCGGCCTTCGCCATTGAGAAAAGTGCCACGATCGTAATGGGATGTTCAGTGACGCTATATGCGGAACACTCATTATTTGCTATCTTGGAAAGATCAAAATCTACTCTAACAACACAGAGAGCATCTGCTTATGAAATAAAAATATCCAGTCCAAATGTATACGTGGTCAGATACAAGACAGTGA